>NC_052529.2:15000000-16250000 GCF_016746365.2 Drosophila yakuba | reverse complement strand
ACCCAACATCCGACCAAGGGATTCAGTTACGTGGAAGAACGCAACGCCGGACGAAGTGTGGGAACTAACGGCGTGATCAGCGGTCCAAAAGCCACTGTGTGGGTGGTTCGTCATCTACCCCAGAATCGAGATCTCTTTCTTACCGGTGGCGGAACTGGCTCTATTCGCCTGTGGCAATACGAGTATCCCGACAGGAGGGTAGTTGATGACTCCGATGGAAACAAGTTGGGAGTGGCTGGAGCACTTAACATGGTAAGTGCAGCCACTATAAGCACTCAGCCGGTGCACTGCTTCGACTGGCATCCGGACAAACTGGGCCTAGCCGTCTGTGGAGCTTTCGATCAAAGCGTGCGGGTTTTAATTACCACCAAATTAAACACTTATTAGAAGGTGAACATCAGGAATCCCATAAAACAAATGCCTCATACTTGTGATACTGGATTATGGGTCTATCCTTAGGTGTATATTTTTATGAATATATTTTCATTGCACTTATTGCAAATGTTCAAGCTTTCAATGTTTGCTAGACAATAGAAATAAATAATCAATCCGCTCAAAAGCTTCCCGAATCAGAAAAACTGGATCATCTGCTTGATCTTAAATATATTACAGATCAAAACATACAAATACATCAGTAATAAACACTTTCAAAAAAACTTTTATTTTATTTTAAGGAAAATACAAAATCTTTCAGAGTTTAAAACTAAGATCGGGACACATTCATTCGCTCTTGGACAATTTTTGTCAGATCCTCGATGCGCTTTTCCAGCTGTTCCACTTTTGCCGTCTGTTTTGCCGGCACATCCACATTAATGGCCCTCTTCAATGCATTCAGACAAGATGTGCCCGCCAACCTGGCTGAATTTAGTTGAGAAGTAATCATCACCTCACTTTCCTCCTGGATGTGCTCTTTGATGGCCGCCACTGAGAGATCGCAGACCTCTAAGCAAAGATCCAGTGCTTTCAAGGCGTGCTCCGACTTGGTTTCCCAGCCCAAATGTTTCGGCGTGTATGCGCGATAAGATTTTACCAGTTTCTCGGCCTTTTTCAGTGGTGTTTGGGCCACCAAGGCTGCCAGTTCCCAAACAAGAGGCTCGTTACCATGTTGAATGCTCTGCTGTCCCAGCAGCTTTATGAGTCTCTTGATCAAAGCACCTGAGCCGGCGGGATCCTCCTTGGAAACTCCGTAAACAATACGGGTGAGCACTTCCTGATCGAGGTAGTGCTGCTTCAGCTCCGCCATGCGCTGGTAAGCCCGCATGGCGTCGTCCCAGTGGGAAGTATCCACGGACACCAGCATGTAGTTCTCCCAAACCTTCCAGTTGCTGTAGTTGCACTTCAAGGCCTCGCCAAGAACGCGATGGGCCCGCTGCTTGTCACCCAATTTAATCAAAGCCTTGGCTAGATTGTTCCAGGACTCGAAGCCATTGGGTTCCAGGTGGGTGTAAGCCAAATAATATTTAACAGCCGGCTCCCAGCGTTCCAGTTGGATTGCGCAGTAGCCACAGCGCAAAAGAATCGCTTCCTGCAAGTTGTTAATCTCCAGCGAAATCTCGAAGTGATCCATTGCCTGGGCATAATCTGCACTCCTGTAGAAGTGGTTGCCCCAATAGGCTTGAGCTTTTCCACTTGTCTTTTTGGAATACAACCAAGCCTGCTCGTAGAACGAAGGATCATCGATGGCATCGCCAAGAAGGCAGTACAGCAATGCCGTCGGCTTCTTCTCCAGCTCCTGCCTGATGATCTCCGCTGCCTTGTGACGGAGTTCCAGACTCGTGTAGCACTCGATCACCTGCTGCCAGGCGTGTATGCGAAGACAGATGTCCAGAGCTGTCTTGGTCATGCCCAAGGATCGCAGCAAGTCCACAAGCTGCAGCTGCACTTGCCACTTGGGACTCAAGTGGGCAGCGAAACCATAGGAGAGTCGGGATCGAAGCGATAACTCCTCCTCGGAAGTGTCAAGCAGCTTGACACACTCCTCGCATTGTTTCCAGCTGCGCTCGACTGTCCTTCTTTGGTTCGATTCCTGAAGGCAGTTTAGCAGAAGGGATGACTGACGGACTTGGAATGGTCCGTGTTCCTGGTAGAGCAGCGTTTGTGTATACGGCTCCAATTGCTCATCCGCAAGGCGATCCTTGGGCGTCGAGCGTTTCAATTGTTTTCTGTGAAAGAAAAAAATGTGAGTATAGTATAAAATTAATATAGATTATTGCCCATACTCACACCTTTGCCAGCACCAGAGCTTGGAGTACACTGGGAAGCGTCATTACTTCGTTGTCCTTCAGCTCCACAAAGCGTATCCGCTCCAATCGCGTGTCATCCTCCAGCAGGAGCAGTTTGGGCAACTTGGTCGCCTCATTTGTATGGATGGCTGCAGGCAGAGGCTGCTGCTCGTTTAGTTGCTCAACTTTAAGGCAGAGCTGAGGCAGAGCCTTCTGCTGGAACTTGGTGCGTACCCCTAGTAAGCCCTCAACTTTCAGCTCCACCTGGAGATGCCTGCATAGTTCATCCAGTATTTGTGAGGCTATTTCAGAGCGATGAAACTGCAGGTAGCCATTAGCCAACTCCAGTAGCAGCAGTGATTGCAGTTCCCTGCTCCCAAACTGGTTGAAGTGAGCCTGAAGATGTCCAGCTGCTGACTTAAACTGTTCGTATAGGGAGGCCGCCAAATCATCCAGGACATGCTGATGCAGACAGAGCACACGCAATCGCCACCAAATCAGAACCTATATATATTGCTCATTAATAAGCGAAAGTGGATCATACTGAAGCCCAAAAACCTTTGATTCTGGATGGCTTTCTAAAAGTCCCTGAAGAATTTCCTTGGCAATAAGTAACAGTTCTACAGATTTTACATTCGGATTCAGTTCCTCGCCACTGGCCTTCAGTTTCTCCAGTGCGTCGAGTTTCTCCAGTTCCAATTCACTATGGATTTGTTGGTACTCTTCCAGTTTGTCAAAGGGTCCAGTAAAATTGTTCTGAACAAAAGCGAAGATCAGGAGCAGGAAATCCTTGAGCTGTGAGGTGGGATCATCCTCTAAGCCTGGCTTGCCTTGCTCCTGCCAGCGTTGAAGGATCCCCCGGAGATCATCTACTGTCCACAGTTTTTGGCGAGTCCACAATTGACGCAGTGCCTCATCCGCTGGCAGATCTATGGGCAGTTACCATATATTATGGGCAAACCATTGTGCTCGTTTATACTTTACCTTCAACTGCCACCGCATCGTTGAAATTGCATATATAATATTCACTGAATATATCCGCCACCATTATAGAAATAAATTGTGATGAAATTGTTGTATTGTTTGGACAAACAATCCACGTGCTTCACGTGCTATAAAATACCGGCTTGATTTCAGGCAAAGTTTCAACTTTATAAGAGAAACTATACTTGGTTCGTACTTCAGCAGTTTTTCAGGAATGAATACAACCTTAATTCAGCTGTTAAACAGTCATTTAAAGCGTGTTTCTAGAATGTTTTTAAACCGTGCGGATTGTTTATTAGTGATGGCAGTTCCCGAATATTGCGCAAATAATCAGCTGATACAAAATATCGTTACTAAGGGCGGAAAAATTAAAGAAAATAAACTTGTTACTTTTAAAAAACTGCTCCTTTTATCATTTCCAAATGTATGTTCGTATGCCTATATTATAATTAATATTAGCAACTAAGTATCAATTATAATATACGTTAGATGAATTTACACACAATCAGAAACTAGCAATAAGTCTTGGTCTAGTTTCAACAAGTAGTTTGAACTTTCGAAGGTATTGAAGTTCAGTATTAAAAATACCAAACCACCTACAAAAGTTCGTTAGCCAACACTTTGTGTTGGCGGTAATTTCAAACTCATCCGCCAAGCAGCTAATTGAAAGCACAGGCATTATTTTTAGACGTACGTTCGCTAAATCCGCCCTGCGCCGATTAGTGCTGCACTCAATTTCACATAATTAGACGGACTTACATCATTGACCAAGTCGCGACGGCGCCAGTGCGCAAGTTCATGTTTCATTTAAATTGCTTTTCAAAATAGCTGCCCGCCGCACTTGATTATTTGCATAAGTCACATGAAGCGGAATCGTGAAATGGCCAAATTTATTTTTAAAGAATCTTTGTTATTATTGGGGGAGTGCAGGGGAATTACCGATGATAGAGCGCAGCTTTTTTTGCAATTACCAGAACACACAGTGACTAATACACTGGCGGAGGTAGCTTCGAAAAGCTTGGTGGTATTTTATTTTTTACGTCTTAGCCGCCGCCGTAGCTTCTAAATTTAAATTTCACGGTCAAGGTCGTCGATTGGCGTCGCTATCGGAGAACTCGCTGTGTTGTGTTGCCGAGGGGGTGGTGGTGTTGGTGGGTTGGGGTGGGGCAATGGCAGCGAACACAGCCCCCCAAAACGCAGTACAGTTGCTGGCGGAGACACAAAAGAAATCGTATCTGGCAGATACTTTGTATATTCCGGCGAAACCCAATAGCACAAGATGCGATAAAGGGTATCAGTGCCATTTAATTGCGATGTGTGGGGCTATCTGCGACCACTTATCGCCGCACGGAATCTGATTGGGTTCAAGGCTGTCATGGCCAAACAAATCCGGTGGTAAGATAAGGGTGGTATTTCCCGTTACCAACTAATTGGTCTTTAATGCGGCTTATTTGAATGGAATTTTAAATTAATTATTAAAATTAAACTATTTTTTATGCTATATTCCTGAGTCTTAACTACAGTTTGAGTAGAACTAGCATAAAATGTACTAAGATACGTTTATGAATAATGTTTCTCAGCCTGCGTCAATGAGTTCCTGATTATGTTATTTAACATGTAATAATGCCAACATGTAATTAAGCCAATTTTGGCTAATATTATTGGCCTTTAAGAAGCTGCAAGGCTAATGCATTGCCATTAATAATTAAATTATTTGTATTGCTCTCTTTTATTATAGTTAATCTCAAGATGCAAATTAAAAACTTTAACACATGAGCTTTTTTAACGGCTTGCTTTCTTTCGTCTCTTAAATTTATTTCAAATTCAAAATCCACCACGCAATTGAAAGAGATAAAGCTTTTTTTCTCTGCAACGAAAAGTACTCTTTATTGTGCCGTATCTCTTTGAATTTGTCGTTTTCTGCTGAGCTTGGCTTAACTCGTCAGCCAAAAAGTTGTTGCCATTTTGGCGCGATTGTTCCGCTCTCTCCCTCTTTCTCGCAGTGCACTCTCTCTCACGCCTGCGTTGCATGGCCAAGTGCACAGCGCATTCAAATGCACTCGATTCGAATCCGGTGAATTGCAGCCGGCACGCGGCTTCCAAGTGGACGTCATCATGACCCAAAACGGGCAGTTCGGTTTTATTTTGTTTTTATCTCCATGTCGCGTTGCTAGGCTGCAAAGGTGCACGTCAGGCATGAATAATGCAGATACAAAAAATACAGATGCAAGCATGCATTGCAGATACGCAAATGGCTAAAGTGCAAATCAAAACAATAGTGAATGAGATCCTATTTATATCATTTTATATCATTTGTTATTTATATGTATATCATATTATATTTATTTAGGAACAGGAATAAAATAATACAGTTTTGTTTTTTGAATAATAATAATAATATAAAACAATCATTTTATTTTATTTATTTTTATTTTATTTAAAATCAAAGCTGCTTAGACAAAAACTTGAGCTTGTAATACATTTATTTTTTTCCTTTTTATTTTTTTTAGAACATTATTATTAAGTTCTCAACATTATAAACTTTTGCATATAAAATACTGAATAGGATTCTTAATAATTCTTCAAGCTAAGTTTATTTTCAAAACAAAAGAACATTTCCAGCCCGTCTAGAAATAAATAATCCTGTAGTTTTGTTTTATTTGTTTAACTGGTCCACATAAATAAATTGAAGTTCTGAGCTCAAAACATTTGTTCGCTGTCTCCAACTCTATTTATATTTATTTATATCTGTTTTGGTCGGTTTAATTGCATTTCGGCTAATTTATATTTTCTTATTTTTTTTTTTAGCCTTTTGAATGTTTCTATTTGCCTGTTTTGCCTGCAGCCCAGCCATTCAAGGTCGTTCGGGTTTTGTTTCAATATATTCGTATTTTCTGTCTTTTTTATTTTTCAAAGCTGTATTTTTGTGTGCTTTTGTTATGGCAAATAAATGCAAATAAATATAATTTGTTTAAGCGTTCATTTTTACTTGTTGCCCAGCAGCGCTCGCCTGAAATAATTTAATTGCTGTGACATAAAAGCCAGCCCCAGTTGCTCAAACATTTGGCTGGAGTATGGATACTCGATTTGTGTGCCAGCTTTATTTTCTGATTTTCTCCCCCCTCGTTTCATTCAGCCGCGGAATCGATGTCAGTGGGTTTCCATGTCTCCGGCGCCGGCGCAACATTTTCAGCCTCAAATCAGTTTTCACTTTCGCGCAGCAACTTTCACGAAACTCTGTGCCCCACTCGCCGACTGCCCCTTCTGCCCCTCGTGCCCCTTGTGGCCAAAAGGCGGACTCAAAAGGCTGACTTCGGGGTCAATAGTTTGTGCTAGATTTATTAAAATTTGTGCTTTTTAAATACTCATAAAATTGGTTAAATGCGCAGCGATGTAATTAGATTTTGACGAAGAAATTATTTACTGCATTCCAGCATTTCCCATTTCGTTGCAGCTTTCGCTAGATGTAAATAATTGCATTTTTAACTGCTGCACTTTGCAGTTTAGTTGTCTTTTGTGTTGAAAGTGGCACAAGAGCGTTTGGCAAAAAGTTGCCAATTTGAATTATCGCCTTTCTTGTTATTAGAAGTAATAAAGATCTTCGAAAATCCCCTTTTGTTCGCATTTTATATTTCAGGATCACTAGAAGAGTCGATTTGTCCACTTACAGCTGTCCGTTTGGCTGTCCGTATGAACGTAAAGATGTAGGAAACTGAAAACTAGGAAGCTGGAACGTATTGAATTTCTTGTCGATTTTATTAATATATTTCTTGTTAAGTTCTATCGAGATTTCAGAAGAATTCGGAAGTACTTCCCTCCCAGTTTGAGGAACTAGCGGGTATCAGATAGTCGTATTACCTCGTGTTTTTCTTTGTGGACTTAAGATCGATAGTAATTTTTTCAGTTCATAGGAAAACTCATAACAAGACACCATCCAGCCAACTCAATCGACCGACTGCCCACGCACATTTGGCCTTGAGTCATGCTTTGATTTGACCTTGCCCGTCTATTAGGAGGTACAATTTCTTGTTTGCCATTCGAGACGCTTGATAAACTGCTTGATAAATTTTCATTTTTCGCTGGCTGTGTGTGTGCTGGCTGCGACTAAAATGCCACACAACGCATGCTAAAAAGTTCTACCGAAATTAATTATTTCGCACTTAATTATTCAGCGCGAGCAGCTCAGAGACGCGGCGACCTTGAGCAGCCTCCCCTCCACTCCCCGCCTCCCAAACCGCCCCCTCACCACCCCGCCCACTCGCGAACGGCGGCTACTCGTTTCTGGTTGCGATCAAATAACGACTGCCAAGCAAAAAAGGCAGAGCCAAAATTTGATCATACTTGGACATCCACTGCTGAACGGATAACAACATTGTAGCGATTGAGTGACAGTTGCGATCTTTGAAAATAGTTTCTGTCTCGGGATGGGAGCGCTGAAATAGAAACACCATGAGCTTAATGCGCAATTGGCTAAAAGGTGCTGACTGCAGCAAATAATATTAAATATTTTATATTTAATATTTAAGCATCATAGCAAAGTGATGAGCGAAGCACAGTTGGGAAAGTAAAAGATCATAGTCGAGTATAATCCGAATTTCATCTGGATGAGCTGTGAAAATACCAAGTGACGTTTTGTACAATTTATAAATTGAATATCCTGCAGCAATCAGATTTCGATACAACTGAGAAATGAATTAAATACATTTTGTGTCGAAGATGTCAACGATTTAATTAGAATTCTTAGGAACGTCAATTCGAATTCAAACCATTTATTTGCTTGATGGATGAAATATGTCTGTCACCCTCGTATTTAGATATTTGTATGGATAAATGTACATAAGAAGATATTCCATTCACTTGACTTTTATAAAGGTATTCCATTCCCTTGACTTGCAAATTGTAAAGTAGTAATCTATTCCTCAGAAAATATCCCAGTTGCGATCTACGTTTTAGTCGGAACGGATTACGCATTTCAGCCCTGTGAATCCCGTTGCAGTACAACGCTGGCGAATTACCTAAGCACCATTTCCCATTAACTTTTTAATGGTATTTTCGCTGTACTTTTATTTGTTGTGAATTTCACACTTGCAGAATGCAAGCTCATTTCGTGTCATAATATGTACACCTAGATATCCACCTGCCAGCAAAACTCTTTTCCCCTCGAAGCTTGTGTTTTATTTTAATTTTTTTTGTTTTTGTGTTGTTCTAAGGCAGAATGCTCAGGTCGACCTTGAGCAATTATTGTATATTAATACGGTTGCTATACGAGTATACGAGTATATGGTTTTTATGGCTTTTTGTCGGAATCGCTTCGTTCCTGTTTCTCGGCCACTTGTTCCATTTCTATTTTCCATGTTCGATTTTACGCGCGCGTCCAGAAGTCGTTCATCATTCGAACTCTGAATTAGAAACTATTTATTGTATTAATCAATTTGAGGTGCACACGTGTCGTTGTTTGTGCGAGAGGTCTAATAAATGTCGAAATGAAAACAAACATATATATGCTCGATCTTAAATCGATTAATTGGAGCATTAAGTGCTGAACAACGATTTCCAGCGGAAAAGCGGAAAATCCTTGAAGCCACATAAGCACAATTTCATCGTAACAAACTTAATATGTAAATAAAATAAAATGAAATGAAATGGAACGAAAGCAACAATTACAGGAAGGTCTCTGAAATAGCGTATAATTCCGTTTGAGATAACAATCACAATAAAAATATTTTTAGTATCCTACCCCAGTGTTTAAGTGAAACTAGTTCAAGTGCAAATAAATAATGACCCACAACTATTTCCGAGAAAAATGTTATAGTTTTTTTTGTATTTTTAGATTTGTGGATTCTGTATTTGTAGTATTCTTACGAACTTTTCAAACGACTAAAAATAAAATAATAATTTGTGTTTAACATATTCGCAAAAAAGTTGGAGCTTTCTCTTTGGTTAAGGGCTAATGGGCATGAGTGCAATATGCAATTAGTTCAAAGGGTCACACGGCCGCGATTTGCATGGCATTCGCAGGCTTAAATAAAGTAAAATAAAATGGGCGCAAAAAAAGGGTTTCTATAGATGGTAAATGTATTGCCTTTGCATTCCATATAATTAATGGAAATTGAAGTGCATAGTAATAAGTGCGTTTTCTGCACTCCAGCTGAATCAGATGCAAGCTGCGTCACATATACCGCTCTCGCTCTGTCGACGACTGCCCCTCTCTGTCGCTCCGCTGTTGCCGTCTCTTTCTGGGCAATGTCCCTCCTGTTTTCGCCCTGTGCATTTTGAGTTATTTGCGTCGCTGCTGGCGTTTTTGAGTTTAGCGGCCTGCCGCATTTTCAAGGACGCCGCTCGCTTTTGTTTTGTTATTGTCTGGAGTAACTCGGTACCTTATAAAATCACAAAATAATATATATATAATAAAAAGCAAAATACAAAAAAAAAGTGCATTGAAATCAGAGAGTCAGACATTGGCACGGAATTTTAAATATCATTTTTTCCAACCAAATGTACTCGAACTTTGCATTCAGCTGTATGTTTATTTTCCAATTTTATTTCCACAAACTGAATTACTTTGCGACGTTTGTTTTTGCCTCGCAGCTTATTTACTTAGAATTTTATGGGCTAACTGATTTATTTGGCAAAATATTAGCAAATAACAGCAAGGTGAAGGTCGGCATGGAAAGTCCCCCGGCCCGGTACCAAACAACACATTTCTATTTATCTAATTAACAAAATTAAAATCAACAAATGCCACACTGAATAATAAGCGATAATTTAGCAAACAGCAAAAGCAGTCGGCAAACAGAAACTGGCATAAAAAACCGCCTCGAAAACAGCTTTGAAAAGAAAGAAGCACATAGGGAACAAAGTGAAGCTCACAATTCGGGTTTATGGCCAAGGTCAAGGACGCCCCATGACAATCAGAAAAATACGAGTATAGTACTCTGAGTCGGAGGAGTCCAATGAATAAGCGAACTCAACTGACCTGAAATGAAATCAAACTGATTATGGGCCAGTCTGACGTCTGACAGAATGTCGAAAGCGAGCGAAAGCCGAAAGAAAGCAGTGGAACTTTTTGGGGGATAAGAACTCTTCCACATTCTACACTTCAGAACTTGAAGATGGTAAGGTGTGCGATTCTCAGGACAAGCATTTGAAAATTAATAGTTATATTAATTTAATAAAAATATTAATATTTAATATATATATTCTTAAATTTCAATTGTATTTATATGCCACTGAATTCTTATCATAAGCAATCAGAAGAATGCACATGATACACATATGATATTGAAATAGTTTAGGGTGCAGCTCACTGAATGGCACTATATTATTTTATAACAATAAATAACTAAAATGTTTCGAGTTTGTAACTTTCAATTTGACAGATTTCGTGTGTGGCAGAAGTATTCGAAACACCTCCATTTAGTCACGACTCACGGGCATTGCTCATGCGTCTTGAGCTGCGAACTTGACATTTTCCAGATCAGATGCCGCCATTCCGAGCAGAATCCGCAGATTAGGCCGTGGCTCTTGGCCATTTAAGCCCGTTCAGCAGGGCGCCAACGTGCGGCAGACAGAGACGGGGATGGAGCATCAGAGTGTGAGAGTGAGAGGGTCGTTTCCAATCACACAGCGAGTCATAAAATAAAAGATCTGAATAATCAGCGCTGGGGGCTCGCTCGTGCTTTTAATTAATGAGCTGAACTTGGATGGCGGTGAGTAGTTTTTGTATCTGTTTTATTTTTGTTTTTTATTTTCCAAAGTCGTTGCAAAGCGGAAGCCAAAAACGCTTGACCAGCAGCTGTCGCTTATCGTTAATCGCTGTGCCGATGATCTCTTCTTTAGCCCCCCTTTGCCCCTCTGCCCCTCTGCCCCTTTGGCCTTTTGCCTTTTTGGCTTTTTGGCGCCAAGGGAAGTGGGCGCTACTGGGGGGCTTAATTGAAAGTGCAGACAGCGCTGGCTAAAGAGCAGATTCTAAAATAAAATCCAGCAGCGAGACACAGTAAAAAGGCATTAAAATGTATACAAAAGAAAAAGCAAAAAGCGCACAAAAAGCAAACAAAAAGCAAAGCCAGAGACAACAAAAATCAAATACACTGTTCAAGGTTAGGTTATCACATTGCCAAGATCAAGGTTACGTTTTTTTCTTTTTTTTTTTTTTTCCTTTTTTGTGAGACGGACGTTTGTCGATAGGTGTGTGTGTGTGCGTGTGTGTGTGCCTGCGAGTCCAATTGTGCGTCTGTGGGTGTGAGTATCTGTGTGCGCAGTGGTTGCCGTGCCAGACAGAACGTCGATAAATTCGCGAACCTGCAAAAAGCTTCTCAAGTGAAAACTGGCTCAGACTTAAGCAATAATTATAATTGGCTGCTGCTCTATGAAGGCCTCCTTTCTGCTGGATTCTAACATTTAGGCTCTTGGGATAAATACATCACTAATACTCTAATGGATACCTAATACCCTATAACCTAATGAAATATTTTTTAATGGATATCTAATACCCTATAACCTAATGGAGTATTCAGCCATATTTTTAATTTTTATTCCATTTTATATTACGTTATTCCAAGTTATTTTTAAAATGATCTATATCTAATGATTATATATCCAAATACTGCAAATTAGTTAAACATTTTCTTAGTTAGATAAATTTTAATAAGACAATTAAATCAGTATTTAACGGAATTAATGCAAATCTAATTGCAATGGTAATAGCCTTCTTATTAAAATAATAAACAAGTACGCACACAATATGTTTGTAAACTGAGCTGATTTAATTGTTGCTAAATATTTCGTCATACATATAAAAAGAAAAACAGAATATTTTCAGTTCATCCACACGGAGATAATGAAACTGATCATCTGGGTTTCACCTTTAAACAAGGAATATATAATAAATAATATTTACTCACTTCAATGCTCAAAATTAAAGTAACTTTTTGGTATTTTATTTAGCTAATTGAGCTTCTTTATATTTCATTAAATATATAGAAAAATAAAATTATTTAGAATTCTTTAGTACACATTTAAGTACACATTAACTTAAAAAACAATAATGGTTTTAAACTTAATACAATTTTGGAAAATTATCGAATTAAGGTGTTATCTGCAAACGAATTTGGCAAATCCAATCTGCGGCACTAAATCACTTAGCGCTTTTTGCCGATTATGTTAACGCTTTTAGGGGGCTAATAAATAATTTCGCTGGTTTGGCTGTGATTAATTGGTGGAGTCGTTGAGGAAGTTGGCCGCGATAGATGGGCTGTCCCCACCATCTGAAACTAAGGCTGTCACTTGTCATTGGGGGCCGAGGAAAACTGAAACTGATCGGAATCGGAATCGTAAATCGCGCTGATAAACAAACAAGCGACTCGAAATCGGAAGTGGCTGTATAACGGTGTACGGTGCATATCCATATGAATGAATGGCCGGCCGATCGAGAGGCGAATCATTGAGATATGCGAAGGAAAACTGGTTCCGATCATATCGAATCGGATTGGATCGGAATGGATTGGATCCGTGGGTCGGCCGTGATTCGTTTATGCGGGCGACTCTCGAATGCTTCTTGGCTCGCTTTTCCCATCTCGGCCAGCCTTCTGAGCCGATCTAGCCGATCTAGCCGCTCAAGTTCAAGCGCCCAACCCAAATCCGTTGGATCTCCGAGTTGGCTAGTTGGCCAGATAGTTAGATAGTCAGATGGCAGATAGATGGACATAAAGACCGAGGGACAGACCTAAGGTCAGTCGGAGTGAAGCCGAAATCGCTGCGGCTGTTTAGCAACGCCCAGATCCAAATATTGACGCTCTAAATACCCGCAGAGCCCTCGCAGTGCGGAAAAACCTTCGACAACACCTTGACTTCAATTTTCGGTGCGCCGTTGTTTGCCGTTGCTTGCTCTTGGTTGTTGGCAAAGTTGTTGCTGCAAGTATCGTTGTTTCTTGTTGCTGCTGTAGTTGTAGTTGTAGTTGTTTGTGGCAGTTCGTTTTCTTCTGCCGAATTCGTGGCCCCACCAAACTTGACCCAATTCCACGGCGCTCTTCATTGTGCGGCTTCAAGTGCCATAAATACGTGACCCTGACCCAAGTCTGGATCGGTCCACCAGACTGGGCACATTGATGGTTTGGGAGTGGGAGAGGTTTCACATATGTATTTCATTTGTAATTCTGGACAGGAGGCTGAAAAATATTTGCATATTTTTACAACTAGTTGTGTAACTTATATTCTCATAAAGTCTAAAGTAAAAGAAAGATCCATCTTAAGATATGAAAAAGGAACTATATCTGCTCTCATGATCACTAAGCTTAAACTTATGTGAATTTTACTTTTACAATGCAAAGTAATTTTCTATGTATAAGAGTCCTTCTTTATTTAAATTTAGTAATACCTTCAATATAATAAAATATATTTGCTATCTAAATATAGTTTAAATCATTATTTTCTGGAATGAAATTGATTCTTTCTCGTTCTGAAATGAACACAATGGCCCGCCCTTAAGTAAATAAGTAAATTTCCTAAAGATAAGCCCGGCAATTGATATCCCCTTCCCTGAGCAATGGATCAGATTTCAACTGAACTCATTTCCTGTCCCCAGTCCAGGAGTTGCTATCTCAGCCTGGGCTGGAGCAGAGGCTCCCCATCCAGAGGCTCTCCAGAATCTGCGATTCGATGGGCTGAGATCAACAAACCGCAGGCGTTCATTCCACCCAGCTGCCGTAAACAAGAGTTGACAACTCCGACCGGCGGGCGAGGGCTAACGTGTTTATTATTTTTATTTTATAATTGCCGCCAAGTGGCCGATAAGGGGCCGCTGAAATGGCAAAATGGCAAAACAGAAATGTGCAGTAAACAGAAACCGGCGGGCTAACCAATAGTAAACAAAGGGAGCTCCAGCTTCCTGGGGAGTCAATGGACCAACCCGAGATGAATTAGCTACTCGGCGGACACAAAGAAAATAGAATCGCTGGCAAGTCGTTTTCTATTTATGGCAGCTGAGGAAAATGGGTTCAATGCCTGCTTACAATTCCAGTTTGAGGGGAACTGCATAAGCGAAATCTGCATAAGCCCGAGGAATTATGCGGCATGAGGGGGAGCTCTGAATTCAGAATTCTGATTCCAGGTCCCATATCCCATATCCCAATGTCTGTCCCTGTAATTGCCCGAATAATTCTCATCTCAGCGCTGGAAAGAAAGAAGACGTGATGCGCATTCGAATTTCGAATCGCACTCAAGCCAAACGCAACATGCTCAACTGCTGAAGTGCTGAGTTGTTTTCATAACTCATCGCAAAGCCGCCGTAAATCACGCCCCAAAAAGAAGGGACCCCCCGGAGGACCACAAGTGCGGGGTTCCAAAGAAGAGGATTCGCCCAGATGAGCTGGTCTGATATCCTCGCCGATTCGTGCCAAGGCCAAGTGCCTCATGTCTCATCGCCGAGTGGCTCATCTGGCTGAAGTGCAGGAGAAACAATGTCTAGTACTTCTAACGATCAGTACGAGTAAATCCTGACTTATATATTTGTCTATATATCTATAAAAGGTATTTTAAACCAAGGGTAATTATATGCCAATATGACATATGTAAGAGTATAGATATTCTTTGTATTCCCTGTCTTATATACTTAGGTGCTTACATATACAGATAAGATTTCTGGCTGAAGTGCAGGAGAAACAATGTCTAGTAAATACTTCATCAGTACATTACATTCTTTTCACTTTTTGGTTGAGTTTCAACTTAAGTTAGGAATATCCAGCCCATCCAGCTTCCTTAGATTATTTTTGGCTGAATCCATAACAATGATGTTACATGGCAGAGTACCGAAATCTGACCACAATCTGAATAGCCTACGCATTTTGGGGCCGCCAAGGACAACTTGATTGAGTCGCCAACGTATTTCCGGCCGACTTTTGTCTTTTCTCTGCACTTATTAGCCGCTTCCTCTGCACCAGTCTCAAAAGGAAAAAAAATAAGTAAAATTTCAAAAAAAACGACCGCAAACAAAAGAAAGATCTTGGAAAATCAGAGGAGCAGAGCAGCTGGCAGACCATGAACTTTGTCGCTGACGTTGGCATTGCAATTCCCCATATTTCTTTCCCAGATTCCCTTTATTCTTTGTCGCCGATGCACTTGAAAGTTTGCCTGCTACCCCGGAGTTGAGTTTATTCTGTCTTGAATTCAGCGGGGGAATCAATGATTGTATGCAGTATCAGGAGTAATGATCGTATGCAGTACCAGGAATGTGAGATAGTCGTGAGTTGAATTTCTTCTCGTACTGGTTATATTACTAAAAAAGTAAGTAAGAGTCAATATATATTTAACATATCTAAACAAAAACATTACATCAATCCCTGCAATGAATTCAGATGAAAAGAAATTAGCTAAGATTACAGATATGTTTTGTTTATTAATATCAAACCGAAGGGCTTCTCGAATACCCCTAATCCATGAACGTCAACCGCAGAGCTGGAGGTCCCCGGGGATGATGGAATGATGGGATGTTGGGATGTCGGGATCCGCACCCTTGAACTGCCCATTGACCGCTTAATTAGGGCGAGTAAGTACTTTGTTCCGTCATGATCGCGAGTGCCCGCTTCCTCTGGAGATCCCTCGGCTCGCTTTATGGAGGACAATGCCCGTGGCGATCGGCATCTCGATGGTCTCTCCATCGGTCTATGACCTGACACGAGCGTTCACATTTTAATTGTGCTCTGCATATCATTTGATATTAAATATATACCCATTCCTATATGAATGTGTGTACATATGCGGTACAAAGAACTCAGCCATATGTATATGTATACATGAATCGCTGTGATTCCTCGGCCTTTTTCTTTGCCCCTGATTAAATTCAGCTCGATGATTAAACTTCCACGTATGCGCAAACTTTGCTCATTTCGCTTATTCATAAGAGTTCTACGAAGGTTCTTAAGAAGCTTTGCTGCCTAGAACAACGAGATGTGTTGGGGTTTTTTTAGGGGTTGAATGACTGACTCACCCCCTTATCTCCCATTCATGGTTATGTGAAGACTTTGAAAAGGCAACGCAATTTGAATAAAAATTGAGACATCACTTTTGTTCCAACCTAATTCTTCTAAAAGTCGGGATGAATTGGATATCAAATTATAAATTAAATAGAATTTCAGCTTTATGAAACCATAAAATGTGTTGTAACAAATTTGATTTTGCCCCAAAAGTTATAAAACTCCTTTATTCGAATATTCTTATATAATTAGCATTTGGAGGCAAACCAAATTCAATAAGTTATGGCTATAAACTATTGACTTTAGGGTATATGTATAAAGGTTAAAGAAATACAGTCACCATCTTCGATTTCCCATTACAACTCATTGATATTCAACTGATTTTCCCTGCGCCTCATTCGCTAAGCAAATGGAAAACTCAAAGTCACCCATGAAAACCCTATGGGCACCCCGGCGTCTTCCCAAGTGGTGCGCCCAGAAGTGGCGCTTCACTAATTTGATTCATTCTTATTACGCAGTCAGCACTCGACTGCACTTGACCCTCGGCAATTTGCGTCAATGTCAACGCCCACCCCCCCTCGCTTTGCCCACCCCCTCCTCACCACCTCGACGTCGATGGGCAATTACCGTTGTGGGGCAACGATTTCCACGATTGCCACGATTGCCGGCTGCAGCAATGACCTTGAACATCCAGCGCCAAACGAATGACCTTTCAATGCAGCGCACACTTGCCGTCCCTTTCTGGGGTTTCCACCCAACTGAACCTGTTACTAAAAATAAGCTCGTTGGAAAAGCTCGCCGGCTGAAGGTCAAAAAACCCACCCGGCTGTGGATGGCCACCCTCCCCATTTTCATTCTGTTGAAAGGGGCACATGCAGCGGCCGCGTGCGCAGGTTCAAGTGCAAGGACTCTTGCACCGCGAACCACCCCATCCTCCACCCCTTTTCCACCCCTCTTCCCAGCCACTCGGCCAGCTGTGACCTTGCCACACACCTCGCTGCATTGACGTACCGGCCACGGTCACGGCCATGGCCACGGTCACCATCGCTGGGGGCTGTGCTGCCAACTATGGAACTCGAAAAGCTGGCTACAGCTAGCGGTTTGGGAAGATAGTCGTAAAAGTGTAAAGATACTTAATACAGATTATCTATATATTATTACTTAATGTTTAATAATAATAAATAATATATAAATAAATAATTTAACAATAAAATTTATTACTTTAGCACTTGAAAAGCTGGCTACAGCTAGCGTCTTGGGAAGATACTTTTAAAAGGGTAAAGATACTTAACACTTTTGAGTGATATGCACAGTTTATCTATATAATATTACTAAGCTATTAATCGTAATTGTTTAATAAAGTCAAATTTATAACTATGACACTCGAAAAGCTGGCTGCAGCTTGCGTTTTAGTATGATACTCATACAACTGCAAAGATACTTAATGCTTTTTATATCTAATGTTACTAAACTATTTATAAAGTCAAATCTATGAAGCTTATAAATCTGCAAATGGTCGTTAATATCATCTAGAGGTCTTTTGTAATATAATTATGTAGTTCACCGCAGTTCGCAAACAGTTTAGAAAACTATTGCTCTATAATTATTGATGAGAAAACAATTTGCGAAAATATGATTTGATAGATTTCAAACAGATAAATTTATAGTAATAAAAAAGGATGTCCTACAACTTTTGAGACATCTCATAGAAAAGCAATTAGTTTATAACTCAGTTTTGGCTTGAGAAGAGCTATCGTGGAAACACTGCCCATCCAGCACCTCTTGAATCATCAGCAGCACCACTTTCTAATGGAATCTTGAGCCGGCCGGCCGCTTTGGGAAAGCTTTCTCATGGTCACCGGTGGTCGGCAGTGGCCTGGAACTATTTTTAAGCATTTTCCCTGCCCATTTTCCACCTCCACCTCCGCAGAACAACGGTTATCCACGTCTGTTGGCCAACTTGGGCAATTTATTTGATTTTAATTGAAACCCAACGAACTGTTCTGGAAAAAAACTCCTGTTGAATAAATGGTTTGACTTGTGGGCGTGAAAAATTGCCTATGATTTTCGGAACGTGGCGTATACTTAATTAATTGTTTTAGGGTAAATGCGGTACATTGAATGGAAGAAGCCGGAAAACAAATTAAACTATATAGCTATGTTTTATAGGTAGAAGAACGATTAAGTTTGAATTAGGTTTCTTATAAGATGTTGAATATATAATTTAAAAATATAAGCCATTAAATAAAATGAAAGTGGAAACATTCTTCACAGGAATTGTCCTAATCACCTAAACAGAACTTTGTAAAATTATACAAAATTAAATTATATAAAGGAATCATTGTTACAGTATTGATGAACCTTCAACTGAGAACGACTCTTACGCAATAAAGTCAAGAGCATCTGGGATTTTCGCCCACTACCACCACTTCACCTTCGCCCCCAAATTCCGGGCACTTATTTCCAAGAAGACAAGTTAATAAAACAAACTTTGACGACGACACGTGGCTTAATTGCATTAAAGGAATATAACTTTGTTGGCATTTTCCACACCAGATTCATCGGCCCTCTCCCCCCGCTTCCCCCTCTCCCCCGCTGATGGTGATAAAAAGCAGCCAAAGCGTCGTCCTTTTGTTGACCTTTAACGATGCCAAAACCTGGGCTAGATGGCCAAAAGAGAGTGGAGCTGCTAAAAGAATCATTTAAAAATCAAATCAAAGTCACGCGCCGCAATGTAATCAGCGGCCAGGAGGTGTGCGAGCGGGATGGCAGTGATGGAGTGCGACAGAGATGGGAAGCAGCAGCAGCACAAGGTCAAATGTCAGGTTGGCAGCAGGTGCGTAAGAAAGGTCCAGCTGCCTTCGACAATAAGCATCTCCACGCGCCGCAAAGTATGCAAAGACAACGGGGCTAGAGGCATAGGTGTGCGTGTGTGAGTGTGTGTGTGAGTGGGTGGGTGGGTGGCTTGCTATTGGCATTGGCAATGTCAAAGGCAAGGCGCGAAAGAGACAACAGCCTTTAACCTTGAACTTCACCGTTGCCAAGGCAGAAGCTTTCTGACGTCTCCCTCTCGCCGTTGAAGCTTTTACGCTAACCTTGCGATGAAAAGTCCTTGAACGTAGCGTAATGTGAGTGGAAATTTTTTACCACTTATAGGGCGGGGGATGGAAGCCACCCCTGTTAAGCTTGCGAAAAGAGAGAGTTCTCCCTTAAGGGGAGTGGCTTCTGGGGAAAAGCTTCGCTTGGGTTGACTGTACCTCGCTGGCATTGGGCAGCTTTCGCCTTGGCATTGCACGCTTTTGAACTTTTACCTTGCCGAGGCTCTCTTTCTGCGGGGTTACTGGCTCTCTTTTGCACTCTGCGAAGGCCGAGCGGCAAGTTTGTTGTCATTTCCCGTGGGTGGATGTGTGGCTAGTGGCTAGTGGGTGGTGTGGGTGTTGTGGGTGTTGTGGGTGGTGGCTGGTAAAGCTCCGTTTTCTGTTGCGCATTTCCAAAGTTCGTCATTCACCCCAGTCCCTTTCTCCCGAAAGTGGCACACGCAAATTCAATTTGCATTTCGAAATAAATGGTTGGGGCCAACTATTCTGCAAATGGAAACCTATTTGAACTATAGCCTACTAACCACAGTTTTAAACGTGGTTTTAATCTTCCTTTCACGCCATTTTGTTCCATTTTGAGAGCTTGCCTGTATCTTGAAGCTATTTGATAACCGATTTTTATGACTCCGCGATGGGCTGTTTTGTGAATGAACTGGGGAAAAAGCTGGAAAATTTGTTGGCCCAGTCAGTGACTGGAAGTTTAAGGGCGCAAGTGGTGGCAAGCCGGAACCCGGCCTAGGAAAACTTCCGCACAGAGCCACAAAGTCAGACAGGGCTATTTATAGTCCTGTAGCCCCTAACTCTCCTTTTTCGGAACCTTTTCCCCAGCTCGTTTTATTTGCACTTGTCAACTTGTTTAGTGGCCCTGCTGGAAGTTTCTAATTATTACGAAAGCCAAACCACAAAACTGTTGTCACGCGAATGGAGAAGCTCAACCTTGACCACCCATAACCTTGGGTGGTTTTCGGTGCTTTTGCCAGGGTGGAGTTCCAACTGCCTCGAACTAGTTCTCCATAGTCACTAGCCGGGGGGCGAGAAATTCTTATGATACTATCAGGCAGGTAAATGCTTTGTGGCACATTTTTGGAAGATGGTTATAATAGAATTTGCTTCCAATCTTAAGTTAAATATGATAAATACTAATTTGTTTAACAATTGGCTAGCTACTAAGTACTGAAAGTATATATTATAGTCATGGTAAGGCACTACTTGCAAGATGTAGTGATTTATGATATGGTACGTCTTCATAAAGTTTCAAAATTGATTGGAATGTAATTAGATGGGCTTTTCTTCATTATCCTACAATGCCAAGGAGCATTTTGAGAACCATAAATCTGCCTTCCTGCGCTGACTCTTCAGCTGGAAAACAGTTCGCCGAGGAATCATTAGCCAAGCAGCAAGACAAACATTTACATAAGACAGTGCGCTGTGGCATTAGCTTTCCGCATTTTCCGCTTTTCCTTGCCCTCTTGGGCGAAAAGTTAGCCGCATTTGGCAAGTATTATTTTTGGAAATTTGAACTTATTATCGATTCAATGTCAAGTGTTTGCCCTGAACTTCGGGTGCACTTGTGTGGATTCTGATTCTGATTCGGCTTCGTTGCCACCGAAGTCACCCCATTTTCCAGCTTCCTTCTCTCGTTCCAACACGTGTCCTGGCTTGGCGCTTCCGCATCCTGCTGGTGGTGGGGCATGGAATGCGAGGAGCTGGCACCGGAAAATGGGAGCGGGACTAGGTTCAGATTTTTGGATGCTGCGCAGTTTGTTGTTGCGGGTGGGTGGATGGCTTTCACCGCCCGCGCAACTTCAAGGTTAACTTCCGGTCCTCAACTTGCCCAATTTTCCTGGGCTTGTGCGGGCGCCACATTGTCCTGACTGCGGCATTATGTAATCCATTTCGGGGTTCCAGCTCCACCAGCTCCATCAGCTCCACCAGCGCCTACTGTTTTTCCTGTTTTCCTGCTTCCCTAAGTTCATTCAACTCGCGCTGCGGTCATAAATCTCTCATTTTCGCCCAGCGAATGGCACATCCTGCTGGGTCAACGACTGCTGGGTCGTTGCCTTCCATACATGTCCTGTTTTTGCTCCACCATCTCCACCAGCTCCTCCTTGTTTTCCATTTTCTACTCCCTATTTCACTTTGCTTTTCCACTGATTATTACTTTCTGGCGTGCTGTTCCCGTCCTCATGTCCTTGCCATTAAATTGATGAATTAGCGTTTACATATTGGCCAAAGCTTTCGAAATCCTCCACCACCTCCACCCCCTCAAGTCCTTTTCCATTAACATTAACTCGGAAGTTGGAGCTGTCTTTATTATTTCTATGTAAATGTGTGGGCTAGTATTCATGCAAATTGTTCAACTCTAGAAGAGCTCTTGGAACTGGGTAGGTGGATAACATTTGGTTATGTTTTGACCTTTGGGGTGACAGGTTATTGACAAATGTGGGTAGATAAGGTTTATGAGGCAGTGAACATTAACAAATTAAAATACATTTGTGTTTGACCATAGGCACTACAATAGGTTTTGCCCTAGAGCTGAAATATGACAACATTTCCAAGCATTTTTGATGATATTTCGATAGCAAACAGATCTTTGCCTCCACTTTTTTTCAACTTTTAGAATCTATCATTAGATTAGAATGATCATATTAAAGCCAACCTCCATTCAAAACTATATATGAGTTTTTATATAAAATGTTCTTATCCTTTTCTTCTCTCCTAGAACCTTGCCTGCCAATTCTTTTACATTGTTCACAGGTGTAAATAATCAAGAATTTGAATCTGAAATACCATTAATCAAAGAACTTATAATAAATGGTAATTTATATCTAATGATTACAAACTAAAAGAAGTACGAAAAGAATAGGTTCCGTGGCAGTGAAAATGAAATTTCAATGTCAGCACTAGAATTGTGTAGCCACTACCGAGTGATTCTAGCCGAAAGGTCAGGGTGAGCAAATGGAGCAAATAGAATCGCATATGGAAAGCGAAACAAAGTAGTGCTGAATGTTTACAAAGAGCGCTGAATTCAAATGGTGGAAGACCACACAATCAATGACCACATGGGACCTGGGAGCAGCCCTACCAATTCCCCCTGCCCACAGCTAATTGCGACTCAATTGTTCTCCGTCCCCTGGAAATTGTTTTGGGTCATTTGCCTGACCCGTGAGCACCGCTCGGCGTATTTAGCAGTTCTGGGTGCGTCATCATTAGCGCAGCAATTGTCTCAGTCGCAACTTGGGCGGACATCGGACATCGGACATCAGACATCGGACATTGGTAGGCGGTCATCGGTCGCTGGTCAATGGTCATTGCTCTGCCCCCTCCCAGAACCTTCCCAGAACCTCCCCTCCCTCCCCCTCTGGATACCGCCCTTCAAGTGCCCGCATAATGAGACTATATAGCCACTGGGTAATGTGGGTAATGGTCGCCCTGTCAGCTATTTTCGCTGAACTTGAAACGCCGTCATGCATTGAAGACGTGCAGCGGACTCGTTACAATAATACACAAAGCTCAATATATTCTAGGGAAATGCTCTTTCAAAAAGTATTGCAGTTTTGCTTTCATTATAGAAAACATATGTGCTTGGAGAAAACAAAATATATTATTATATATGGTAATGACTAATATTACTATTTGAAAATATTACAAAAAACTTGAACATAAAATTTCATTTAGTTAAACATATTTATTGTAATTTTTTAAAGCGCTTCAAATATGTAACAAGTATGAACTATGTACATATGTACCTAAAAGATACAATTTGTGATGTAAAATATATATGTATATCAAATTTCCTTTTGGCATTACTTCCGTGTGCTATGTATGAATAATGTATCAACAAATTAAGATTTACACATAGTTTAATATTTCTAAGAATATATTTATAATATAATATTTAATATATAATGTTTAATATTTCCCCTTAAGCCATTATTCTTTTATGTACATTTGTATTTATATACCTAGGATCGAATAATCCTTTAATAAAAAGCTGTACTTAAGTAGAATACATTTTCATAAATTACGGCTTGACATTGGAAATCTACTGGATGGTTATTTCTTAAAAGGGTGTCTCGAAATAATTCTTTCAAAAATCTTACATATTCATTTATTTATGTATTTAAAACTGGTGTTTGTTTACTCCAGATCTTCCCCATATATAACGAGACTTCCAGGAAACCAGTCCCGTTGTGTCTGCCGCATTTGGATAATTGCTGAAGCCTTGAAAAATCCACGCGGCAAACCGAGCGCGAATTACATAAAACTTTATTATGACCAGATAAACGCAAGCTTTGCTTCATTTAAGCGAATAAAAAACACACTCAAGTGGAGCTGCTCACAAAAAACAGACAAGGAAATGGTGAAGTAAACATTTTCGCCGGGTTCTGGTCATGTGCTCGCTGTGTGGTTGGTTCCCAGTTCCCGGTAATATGACGAACTTAACACTTGGTCAGTCCATTGGCCCATGTGCAGCGTGGGAAATGTGGAGGCATTTCGTAGTCGGGAATGAATTGAAATGTGGGTCAAATTCGGATTCATTAGAACTTGCCAGTGTCGCTGGCGATCGAGTTGTGTAGATAGGAAGTATCCAAATGAATACGACTTCCTTATACGAGAAAGATGGAGTTCCACTGAAAGTGAAACAGGTAAAACTAAAGTTAATCTCTGTGGCCAACATGCATATGTAGGTATTGTAGATGCAAGATTTTCAAAGGAGAGTTACATGGCTTTTATAAACAAGAATCATCATTTGTTGTTTAGGAATTCAAAGCATGTTTTATTCACTTTGCAAGAAAACCTTTTAAAATCTAAGCCTTATATTTTACAATATTTAAATTGCTTCAAAAAACATAAGTCATAGCATTCTTGCAAACATTTCTTGATCAACCCAATAATCTACTATTCAGTTCCCTTCGCCTGTTTTCAAAGTTCATGGCCGTGCCGATACTCATCTGAAGTGAGTAACCCGATACATTTTGGTCTCAAAAATGCAAGTCCAATCAAAATTTGAAGCCTAACTCCTGCACCTTGACTTTTCAGGCATCTGTTGCCGCTCTTGTGGTCTCAATTGGCTTGTTATCCGATACCAGCCCATGCCCTTTTCACCCTGCTTTGGAGATTTTCTCCGGCAAACGTTCACTGACCTCTTTCGGAGGCCGGAGATCCGAAGAAAGTTTTTAGCCCGAAAATGCGTCACTGCCCAAACAGAAAACAAGCGAGTGTGCCACGAAACTGTGAAGAGTGTTTCATAGAAAAATGATACATCATGATCGGCGGCCGATAAAGATCTTCATTAGTCTGGAAACACGGAGCCGAGCCCCAACTCCGAATGGAGACGGAGACTGGTGACTGCTGACTGGGTGACTGGGTGACCCCAATAGGCATTCAAATCTCTCGCTTTGCCTCCGCGGCCCAACTCTCACTTTTCGCCGATCGCAGCTGTCGGTGAAAATCATTCAAATTCGGAATATACATACATATGTTGAAGAGTCGGGGCCAGTTCAACAAACCCCATTGAACTCAATCCGGAGCAATGACACCTCGCCGGACCCTACAATCCGCACTCAAGCTCACTTTCTTTTACGTGCATATGTCCATCCCTGTCGTCCAAACATCTCCCTCTCGCTCTCCCTCCCTTTCGCCTTTCCGGGGCTTACGATTGGCTTATAGAGCTGTTGCCATTGTTGCAACATTTTTCACTTTCTTTTCGGGGATTGGCATGTAAATGCCTTTCTTTGGCGGGGTATCGCAAAGCCAACAAACCACCTATTCTAAGAAACTGTTCTATTTTATTCACAAAACAATATTGAGTTCATCCAAATCTTTAATCAATTAATATTATTTCGGATGTTTTAGGTTACACTATATATGATCCAATATTACTTACTACTAAGCTTAAATGGTTTAAGCTGCATATGGTTTTCAAACTGATTTCTCAAGTACTGAATGATATTGTATGAATTATTTTGTGTGCTTTAGGTTGGATTATAAAATATTATTTGCTTTTAAATATTTTATCAGTACCAAAACTTTGTTAATTTATACATTTAGTTATCTCTTTACAGAAGGATATTTTCCAATAAATCATAAACTTGCTCATATAGAGAGAGTACTTTACCTTCGATGATCTTGAGTTTGTCCCAGCTCTCGAGCTCCGTTAAGAGTTGTGATCGACATGTTATAGTTTTCTGATTGCTGGCAGCCGAAACGAGAGTTTGAACTTGCCACTGTTTGACAATGCCCCCAACGTCGCCGCCCCGAAGAAAGGAAAAGAAAGTGTTGAACTTTCGTTGGCTATGTCTCAACTTCTCGAGTCGAGTGGAGTGGAGTTCGGTTTCGTTTATTCGGTTCGTGCTTATTGTAGCAAACATTAAATCGCTTTTAATGGAGAGATGCAAAGATTTGGGATTATTCGGTTATTTTCTATTTTCGGCAGCGTGGCATGGCGTGGAAAATGAAAGCGAGGAAAATTGTCTTCGACAGCTGATTGGACTGTTAATCGGCATGGGTTAATTGCTGGCCTGGACAGCTGCCAGAACGCGATCCTAAAACTTAATGTCGCTTTAAATGTCTAGATACTTAAGCTACCTGCATGTCGGAGCGGAGCCAGTGAACTTTAACTGCCGCTCATCGATGACCGCGAGGGTCATTAAGAAAGTTGCCGGCTGCTCTGGGATAATGCAGATGGGGCATCTGGGATCTTGGATCTCGGAGGGAACCTCAAGGGCGTTAAGCGGGGAACAGGATGTCGGGACATCTTCATTTCCGTATCGGTGTCTCGGTTTTTATGGCCATCCTTTTGGGCCAACAGCAGTTGCAGTTTTTATGCGCTTGCATAAAGGCCTTTTGCTGTCGTCTTGCTTGTTGGCCAAGTTAAGCAACGTGTCACTGCAGTTTCTGGGTCAGCAACGAGTGAAAGTCACTGCAATCCACAAGGTGTTTTGCATAGCTGGTGAAAGGAGAGAGGGGCTGGGAAAATAATGTCCAAGTTAATCATGCCAATGGGATTAAACCAGATTAAATACTTAAAAAAACTCACAAGCTTTACAAGTGAGTACATTGGTTATACTAAGCTATAAGCTAATATTTTAATTATAAGCTTATAAGTTTAATATAAACTATAGATAAATACTATTTCACCGTACCTATATTCCTATAATGGGAGTGATTTAATTATAAAAATGAATGAAAACATTCCTCTTGGCGCAGATATGAATTTTCTTGAAATTATAATTACTTTCTGCTAAAACATTTCGGGTATCCAGTGCAATGCAATACTTAAAGGTTCTCGCTTGCCTGGTTCTTAAAATATTTCCCCAAATTAGCATTTCGCACTCGGCTCTTTGCAACCCCATTACCCTGAGTATTAATTAACCCAGGGAAAGGGCGAAATGAAGTACACTTTTACCAGGCGAATTACAAATTCTTGGTCTGCTTACTCCGCTCACAAATGAAGAAACAAAAGTGAAATGGAAATAAAAATAACTCCCCATATAACACCATTCCAAGCAACCACTTCTGGCATAATTAACTCAATTAATGGCAGAGCCAAAAGTCGGCTGAAAAGAAACTCTTATTTGCTTCTCCATCTCCCTTAATATTTTTATTTTTATTAAAGAATTCTGCAGCACTTTCCTTGGCTCCAAACGCTGATTTTCAGCTCGATTGTGAGTTTCTTTGCTTGCCGTTAAACTCTTGAACTTTTGGAGCTGCCAAAAAGGAGGTCATCACCAATCGCTGGGAATGAAAATTTCACTCTCATTATTGAGATGTCTTTGGTGATGGCTTTCATCAATTGTTGTCTAACAAATTGTCATAATTAATGATCGGGCTGAAAAAAAGCATTCAATATG
Organism: Drosophila yakuba; assembly: GCF_016746365.2. Classification (NCBI taxonomy): domain Eukaryota; kingdom Metazoa; phylum Arthropoda; class Insecta; order Diptera; family Drosophilidae; genus Drosophila; species Drosophila yakuba. The sequence goes on along the minus strand of NC_052529.2, from coordinate 16,222,872 downwards.
GTTAAAAGTGAAAACAGTTGACAAAACGAAAGAAATTTGAAGAATTGTGGCCGGTAGAGTGAGCCAAAAGGAAAAAGACAAAAGTAATAGAAGAGAAAGAAAGAAATACACTTTCGCTTTTGCTTTCAATTTCATTTCAAACGGCGCCTCTGCCATCTCTTTCTCTTTCTCCAGCTCCATCTCTTTCCTGCTCTGATTGCCGGTCGCGCATGCGCAGAAACTTAATGCGCGGCACGAGTTTCCTACAGCTACATATATGCATATATGTACATCTGCATACATTATGTATACATTATACATCCGATCGGTCTGAAATGATATTTTCCCTCGTCTGCTTGCTCGGTCAATTGGGCTATGTAATGAACGTTGATTGCCCGCTTGAAAAGCGCGCTTCACGAGCATTTTAAAGACTAGATATACCAAGATGGGTCAATGAACTGGGAATATACATACATATGTAACTATTAAGAGCCAACTATAAAAAAAATGTATATGAATTTTAAACATGTACTTGAACAAGCTGCTTAAAATTATAGGAGTGGTGGACAATTTATGTCTGATTAGAACCAATTTTTTGGCTGGCTTAATTCAATTAAAGTCTGCAATAAGTGAGTTGTTAATGCCAAATATTTAACAAGAAAAAACACAATTCTATTTAAAGTTTACTATACTCCCAATATAGTATATTACAAATGTGTAATCAGAATCTACAACATATTTACGAACACTATGCTAATATCATACCATATGTAAAACTAGAAAGTTTTGGTAATGCAAGATTTTACTAAAAAAAAAAGGAAATACGACTTAAAAAAATTCTTAGTATTTCCGTTTCTAGGCCAGCAAGCGATCTATTTAGCCAATCTTTGGGAGCCAGCCGTTTTAGCCAAGACCTTTTGCCTGATCTTGCCGAAAGGCTAGCAGCACAACAAATTGTTTCATGTTCATGTTGATTTTCATGTTCGTGAACAGCAAACGCTTTTCAGTACGCGTGCATTTGAGGTTAATTCGCATAACTCATTGCAAAGACCCTCGGCGGCAATTATGAGGTTATTCAAGCACACACAGATCGCCGTTTTGTCGTTGTTGGTTTGTCGCGCTCGCTGGGCATTGAGCTTGGGACTTGGAGCTCATGGAACATGGCCAATGGCGCCGACTTGGCCCGGAGGAGCCGGCGGAGTGGGGCACTGCCGGAGTGGGTGTTTGCCCGCCTCGAACGTCACTTGCTAATTGTCTCTGACCTTTTTTGGCATTTTTTTCAGTAGCAAGGCACGCCGAGCGCATAAAAAATCGCTGCCAAATCAGCGAAACTAAAAGGAAATACACGTACGCAAAAATTCAAAAATTCAAAAACTCAACCAAAGAAGTCCAAAGCAGCCCAAAGAAACTGAAACCAAAAGTTGTCCCTCAATTGGGTTAGCAGACGGCGCTTTCGTTTCCAGCGTTCATTGACATTTTTCCCCATTCCCAGTACAGCATTTCAACTCTTACATATTTCTGCATGCAGCCCGTCGAGTGCAGCATGTGAAAAGAAAGTACAAATTTTGGTTCCGCTCCAGTTACGCGCAGTGGGGCTACTTATGGGCCCAGTGGAGCTAGTGGGGCTGGTGGGGCTGTTGGGGCTTGAGGGCCCTCGCCTTCTCTCTCCTCGCGAAGTTCAAAAACCCCGAAAGAGTTTCACTTTCGCTGTCTGCCGTTGCGCAGGCGCGCAGATACAGCTGGCTTATGTTGGGGCATTTTGAGTTTTTTGGAGCCAGGAGAAACTTTTGGGGCTGCGAAGCGCAGGTTATTGACTCCCCGAAATAGCCTCACGTGAGGCTGTGAATTAAAAATACAAACATTTATAATTGCTGTTCACTAACCGGCCGAAAAGCGGCCTAAAGCACCAAGTCAATTGGAGGCCAGCCGAATGAGCCGAGGATGAGTGCACTGCGAAAAAGATTACTAACCACTATAGGGATAGCTTAAAACTAGTTTCTGATATAAAAAATAATTTTACTAAAATGGAAAATTAAATAAATATTTATTAGGCGCATCAAATTAGTTTAAATCAATCTGTAAGCAGACCGAGTACTATTATTTCGTACATTTAACATACTTTGGCTTTAAACTACACATTAGTCTAGGATACTAGGATACATTAGTAAGCATACTTAGTATTTTGCAGTGTGATGACTGATCGCCCTGAACTTCTGTCATCGATGACTGCCAAATACAATAAGTACCGACTGAAGTTCAGTCGACAAGCAAATGTCGCCACAACTAATTCACAAATGGCTGGGCAGTTAACTGAAATAGGTTTCGCCTTGATTTAAGGTTAGTGCAAAGCAAAAATCATTTACAGTTTCGGTCTCGATTTCAGTTGCGTTTTGCTCGCTTCGATTTTGACATAAACAGAGACTAAACATGGCAGATTTTATGTGGGAAACCTCCAAAATATTTATGGCCGGCTGGCTCACAATTTTTTTTGTATTTGTATTTTTATTTCGCTTTCAATGTTTGCGATATGGAAATGGGGTCAGTTGCAAAAAGTCGCGTGCTCAGTGCGTTTTTCAGGGGCGCAAAAACGCGCGCGATTTTCAGCCGCTTTTTCTGCTCAGGGCTGACAAATTTCTCCTTCATTTCACTGGTGTTTCGGTTTCTGTTGCTGTTTCGGTTTCGGTTTCGTTTTCGGTTTTCTTGCAAAGTCCGTTGACTTTCGTTTTCATAAGCGAAAGTGTACTCCATTTATTTTAAACTTGCCTTGTTTTTGTTGCATTTCTTTCGGGCCAAACGGGTTTTTGCGCCGTTTTGCGTTTTCTGGGTCAGCGAAGAGTTTGAGTGTGGAAAGTGCTTTTTGTGGGGGAAATGGAAGCGAATGTCAATTATTTGATATTTGGACATTTGAATTATCGCTAGAGGAAAGGGAGTTCGAGTTGAGTGAACTCTGGGCGAGAGAAACTCCGGCTCGAATGCAAAGAAAGTGAATTTCAGTTGCGATCTGCACACACAGAAATTGGGTCGTACCAACCTGGTTTTGCTTTTTACCCCTCCCCTTCTTGCCTTCCACCTATTGGTGTAACAAATTGATGGCGCTTAGAGCCGGTTAATGTCGTTTATTTTCGGTCTCAGCTTTTTGTTTCTTTCAGTTTGCCGGTGTGTTGGACGTGGCACAGCGAAAAGTGAAATTATCTTATTTATGAGCGTTCAATTTGATTTTCATGCACTCGCGCTTAAATTATCGTACGCTTTTTCGTGTATTTATTGGCCTGGCCGCAATAGTTAATGGCTAAATTTGACAATCCCCCCTACTAGTACTCATAAATGTTGGGTTTCTCTTTTGAACTGATCAGATATTATTTCTAATGTTATTAAGATTTAAACGTATACTGTTTGGAAACATTACCACATTTGTTTTATTTCCTATTTATGTGGCTAGCTTAAGTAATCTTTTTCTCTGCTTTGTCAAACTTAAGGTGGCTGCCCAATCCTTTCTTTATTACTTCATGATGACAAGTGCAGGGACTTGATAAATGGTAAGCTTTATGGGATGAGCGATGGCCACCATTTACTGCCAAAATCCGGCTCGGGTTTCCACTCCTCGCGTCCCAGAAGGCGACCTCAATTCACGCATAAAATCTGCAATCAAATGTAAATAGGAAAAGCTTATAAGCTCGCCGGGCTTCAATATTGGGGATATAAAAAACGCCGAGCTTTGCTCAGGACCCAAAAGGAATGTATTTGCGGCAGGCTCACATCATCGGGGGTGGTTTCACTGGGACAAAATGGTGCCAAGGATGGGGAGTGTTGAAGACATTGTCACGTATACGCCGCGTATGCCAGCAATTATGTATGTAAACGAGGGCATTTCGGTGGGCCGCATTCGAGTTAAACAAAATAAACCGAAGGTTACTGCGCCTAATAACATAAAGAGCGCCTTGTGGCAGGAGTTGGAGGAACACTGGAGTTGCCCGATGCGCAATTTCATCAGTTGATGAGTCAGTTGATGGGCTGGGGCCCCACCATTATGTTGGGTGGCTTGGGCGTTGCCCTTCGAAGAACCCCGCCCACTGCTTATGAGCGCGTGGGCTAAAATATGCAGCCTAATATCAGGTAAAGAAAGGTTATTATTTCGGTGCGCCCCACCACTTAACCACCTTACCACCCAACCACCCACCCATCAATCAATTTTCTGGCCACCCAGCACCCACCCACTTGTGTCCATTGTCTGTCTGCCTCTTACTACCCACTCGCTCGCAGTTCAAGGTCGTCGGTATCCTCATTACCCGGAAAATTAGTTGGGCTGCGCCCAGTGCCTTTCCCTAAATGCGTCGCAGTCCAGAATGCCTCAATTCGGCTTGGGTCAATTTTCCACCACATATTTCTCCACACAAAAAAGTTGTGTTTTGCATAAGTACTTATGTTATATATATAAATTCCGCTGGCAAATACATATTTTATTGCGGAGGCCATCTCACACATTTTGTGTACTTGCGAGTCCCTCGAAAAGCGCATGTTATGATTTGTGCCACAGTAATTTCGTTTAAATGGTTTACTATGTGGCTGAATGGCCATTATAGTTTTATATTTTCTCGCTGTGCACTGCTCGACTAGCTGATAGTCTGTAATTATTTAGCGTAGGCGTTTACAATGTTTACGGCGCCATCATATTGTTGTGGGTGTTTTCAGTTTGTGCTCGGTTCTTTTCGGTTTTGGACTGTCATTATGGAGGCCCCATTAAAATTCCTGTGCGCCAATTGCCACTTCTCCCGAAATGTCTGATGCATTTTTAAGGCGCAATGGGTTGGGCTGCCACGCCCCTCCAAGGGAAGACGCCTCCGACACACTCGAAAATGGGTTTATTATGTTGACAGGCAATGCAATTTTCACTTTCCGCAAGACGACGAGCAGTTCGCTATATATACTTTGGTTTATTGCTTGTTTAAATAATAGATCATTGTGGTTGTCGTTCTGAACGGCAGCTTAGAACCTGATCCTTATGATATCTATGTAAATTCTATTAAGATATTCTATATTTCATCACCATATAGGTATTTGTTGCCTTCATATCGATTAATAATTGAAAACTCATGAACTTTCCGCCCTATAATCACGACCGACTCTTTTCATGTTTATTTTGGTTATGTGCAGGTATTAATTTGAATAAACCGAAGAAAATCTGAAGGATGTCAGACCCCAGTAAACTCCTCCGACAGGCTATGGCCTTATAAATAAACCCATTCGTCCTTGAGCTCCTCGAGCTTAGGGCGCCGCCCTCTTTTATGGCTGCTCCCACTTACCTCCCCCGCCGCCCTTTTCAGAGGGACATTCGAGAATAGAGGATGGCAACCAACTGTTGCCACCGATAAATGACTGGCGACAGCCGACACTTGGGGCTGCCTTTTGGGGCTGGGCAGATAGGAATTGGGGATGGGGATACGGCGCCGCCTGTCTCCGATCTGCGCTACTTGCCAAGGACATTGGAGCAATAAAAAATGCGCATACTATTTGACAGACTGAGGCTTCAAATATAGAAATGGAAAAGGAAAAGGGGCTTGAAAGAAACAAAAAAAAAACTGTAAAAAAGGGGAGAAATATAGTAAGTAGGTGGGTGTTTGGCCCAACGCCGCTATTAGCAATGCAAAGCTATGGCAAACATTTTCAATGTCATGGGTCTTCCATTTCTTACCCATTCAGGAAGTGCTGTTCAATATGCCAACGTCACCCCTTCTATCCAAAATGCCTCGCAGCGACATTGAATAAAATGAATATAGCGATCACTTGATCCCCTAGAAGTGTTTAATGCATTCGAAGATCGAGTGCGACAGGAAACAGTCAATGAAAAAAATAAAATGAAACAGTTACGTATAATAAATAGAGTTTAATTTATACCCCCTGCCAACAGGGCGGTGCGGAATAATGTGGAATTTATTGTACAGCCGAGGACTGATTTGCAATCGATTGAATGGAGCTGAAAATAAAATAAAATATTCGATTTCATCAAGGAGCTGAAGCAATTGTCCTAGGTCCGATGAAAGTGCTTATACTAATGACTTTTATCTTCCTACAAATTCACTAATTACTCATTTTTGCTAGCACGGAAAAATGATTCAAACCTCTTCTAATTCCCTATAACAAAGGTTAGTCACTGCAGAAATTTGTATATTCCCTCCAGAACAGATTTCCCAATTACTTTCCGACTTTTTCCACACAAGTGTTCCTACACAACTTGGCATACAACTCACGTCGCCAGATGATCATAAAGTGTCTTCATTTATCAAGGCAACCAAAGCAAACAAAATCCCCCACCTTCGCAGCGAATCAATAATCACCGTCAAAGTATCGAACGTAATAAGAGACTCGAGTGGCCGAGCGGCGAATTTAAATATTTATCCCAGCAACCTCAGATGAAATGTATCTGATCCCCCACTCGATGCTTCGTTCGTTCGCTCATGAACTGAGATTTTATGCGTAATTTGATTTATTTTACATAGCCGGAATATAGAACTATAATTTCGCATTTTGCCATGTGCCAGTTCAGAACCGAGACATAAGTGGCCTTCGCGTTGCATAAGTTGCAACGAAGGTCTCGCGCTGGAAGTTACAACAAGAGAGAACGCTGTAGTCGAGTTTCTCGACTATCTGATACCCGTTACTCGGACGGGAACTCGACTATAGCGTTCTCTCTTGTTTTTATCAATTTTTTTGCGGGGTGCGGGGTGCTGGGTGCTGGGTGCAGGGTGCAGGGTGCGGGGTGCGGGGTGCGGGGAGTTCATATGATTAAATAAATCAAATCAAATAAATCAAAACAATTTTCAAAAGTGTGGGCGTGGCAACATGGATCGACAAACTTGCGCTGCTTCTATGTCTCTGGAGTCTGTATGCTTAATCTTTCTCGACGTTCATACGAACAGACACACGGAGAGACGGACAGAGGGACGGACAGACGGACATGGCCAGATCGACTCGGCTATTGATCCTGATCAAGAATATATATACTTTATATGGTCGGAAACGCTTCCTTCTGCCTGTTACATACTTTTCAACGAATCTAGTATACCCTTTTACTCTACGAGTAACGGGTATAAAAATACATTTTGAACATTAAAACATTTTGCATTTGGCCTGAGCGGATTTCTGCCTTCATTACCAGCACATGCAGATGATATAGTGAGTTCCTAAACTTATACAAGTAAAGTTTCTAACAGCTCCTCCTTTATCCCTGTTTAACCCTTATCAATAAAAGGGTCCCTAGACTTCACATTTGTAGTATAAAACTGTAAAAACTTTGTATTGTTATACCCGTTACTCGTAAAGAAAAAGGGTATACTATACTCGTTTAAAAGTATGAAACAGGCAGAAGAAAGCGTTTCCGACAATATAAAGTATGTATATTCTTGATCTGGCCATGTCCGTTTGTCCGCTCGTCTGTCCGTCCGTCTGTCCGTATGAACGCCTCGATCTCAGGAACTATACAATCTAGAATGTTGGGACTAAGCATGCAGCTTCCATTTGCTTCCAAGAAAAATGTTTTCATATTTTTTTAATTTTTAATAAGTCTTGTAAATTTCTATCGATTTGTCAAATAGGTATTTGCTACGCCCACAAGCAGCCCAAAACTAAAACTAAACCAATTTTTTTGTTTTTATTTAATTTTTTTTTACCGATATTCCAGAATATGATAAAATTTTTCGTTAGCACTTCCACTACCTGAGTATCGGGTATCTGAGAGTCGGGGAACTCGACTTTAGCATTCTCTCTTATTTTTTAATTATCAGAGAGCACATTGTCAAATTGTGGTAAGTGTGTATATTCTGTATGTGCCAGAAATCCCCATTTCCCTAAAAGTGAGGAGGGGGATTTTTAAGCAGCCCTGATATTCTAATTTTATTGCCTAACAACTACTATAAAGTACAACATCAGCAGATTCGTCACTCATTTGTTTCGTTACATTGACTTGAGTGATAAAATACTATAGAAAGTGAAGAGGGATTGTGAAGAGGGATTCCGTGCTATAATTCTTTAAAGTTTTAAAAATACTTTAAAAAAAATATTTCTGACATTTAATTTAATAAATGAATAAAAGCTTCTAATAAATTGATTGGTCTTAAGAAATTTTAACTTATTGTTTGGTAAACTAATATTTTATCTGCTTAGCTATGTTCTTAAATTTCAGGCATTATTTTCCCGATTTTTTTTTTTTGGATGGACGTTGTTTCATCATTCGCCTTTTGCTTTTATGGCCAGCTCTCAACTTTGACCTTGAGTCCTCGAATTAAAATGGAGCTCTGTGGCGATGGACTCGCCCAGTCCGGGATTCCTCGACCAAATGCGACTCTCGTAAAATGCCCTCCACAAAATTCCCGACGCAATTTTTATATCTACGGAGGAACAGAGGGCGAGCTGTAATTGTAATTGTGTAAATAGCAAACCGCTCCGGGTTATTGGCTTGTGTGGGTTTCCGTGGGGCTGGAGCTCGTGTGTTTTGCTTTTGCTGCTTTTCCATGCGGTTGTTTGCCTTGGCAGCCGACCCCCCAAAAAGGGGGGATGTTTGCGCGCGGCGCCCATGTTTGCTTAATATTTGTAAAATTAACTGGAATCGCCGCAAGGGGCAAGTCCAACAGGACTGGCCACTTGGTGTGGAATTGTTATTAACTGCACTCCGGCGGGCAGCTGAAGGAAGGACGAAGGAGAACTTCAGTGGCTCTTGCCCAACAATGGCTCTTTAATTGGAGCTTACTTTATTAGCAGTATTTCTAGCAAAGAAATCCGTTCAACAATTAGGAAGACCAATATTTTCCATTCGAATATGATATTGAGTAAAATTTAAAAATATTTCCTTGCTATTATTATCTAATGCAGACAATGTAAGCCCAACTCCAAAACATTTTGCTTTCTTCTTTCAGATAGGACCAATTCATAACCAATGTCCACGCTTGGGACTCCAGGACGGGTATTGTTGAATGAGCGTAGGAGTCGCATCCACCGCAAACGCAAGAAACCAGAAAAGGAAGGGGCCGAGCTGAGGTCTCGAATTCCCGAATGTGCGCCACGTGTAAATAAGCAATCAAGCAAGTCAAGCACCACCGCCCACCCATCCTGCGCCCACGTGGCAGGATGCCACGTGGCAGATAGCGGGACAGGAGCGGGACAGTGGCGAGAATAGGTATGTGGCAGTGTGGCAGTGTTCGGGCTTGAGTCCCGGTCTGGGGACTGCCGGAGGGTCCCAGCTGAAACCGCCAGGCATGCAATGTTATTGTCAAGGACATTTCAATACAAACCACGCGTCGTATCTCGTCGTCGCAGTCGTCGAACCCCGAAAGCCCTTCGCCCAATTTGTTTGCCAAGCACTGGGTGTCCTTTTCTCCTCGCTTCTGCTCTCCCAGGATGCTGCGGCATTGCCTTTGACCTTTCTGAAGGAGATTTCCCGAGCACTCGATGTGGCTGCTCTGCTGATTGCACAAGGATGAATGAAATATCCACGGGGGATAAATTGGGCTAATCGCTGGAAATAGAAACCTAACATCTTGAACGGAAAAAACCTCTAATCGAATTCAGTTGATTATTTAGCAAAGTAAATGTTTCATATTAATGAACTTTCTTTATTTACTAAATATATAACTAAGCTTTAAACTATAGAAAATATAATAAAATTTATGTTAACTCCTATTTGGATGCCTTAAATGTTATCAGTGATGCAAACATATATGTATATATATTTCATTCTTTTGTACTTTTGAGCTCAGCTGCAAATAAGGAAACTCTGCACCGCAACACTTTTCGATTTAGTGGAAATTGCCATTCGGTTGACACAGAGGCGCAAACATTTTGAAAAAGCCAAGGAATATCGGGAGGATTCCTAATTCTGTTTACACTACTCAGCAAGCAGCGAAAACAAATCGAGGGAAGTGTCTCAAAATAAATTTGCATAGAATCAGAAATCACTTAGCCACCACACACGCCGCCCAAGGAGTAAATGTGGGCATATAAAAAGGAGCGCGTGTCGGTAATAAAGTGCGAAGCAGAATAAGATGAAAAACCGGGCGATGGAAATGATGGGGAGGGGGGGGGAGGGGCGAGGGAATGAGGCATGAAAAGTAAATGGAAAACTCGGCCCAGGGCGGGAGGACCTTTGACCCCGTGGGCAGGCGCGTGCAACACTTGTCAGCGTGACCTTGCCAGCTGTCAATGCCATTCGGGCTCCACTCGTGCTCCACTCGTGTGGAGTGCTCCATCCACCGTGATCCTGTTTTGTGTAATTTGCGCGCTTAGCATATTTTAAGGCACTCCAAAGTTTTTGGCACATTTATTGTGTTTGCCTCATCCCCTTCCCCTGATTTTACGACCATCCCCAGCGGAGGCCATCAAATGCTTACGCGGGCAACAAAGGGTTAACTTGGCCTGCTGTCGATGGCAGGCTGCTTTTGGGATCAAGTGGGGTTCATAGAGGGGTTCAAGAGGATGTTCATGGCAACCTGTAACGTTATTTTAAAGTACAGCATTGGTACTCAGGGTGAACAATAGTCCGATTTTCCTCATTACACATATTGCCTACTTTCGGCTTATCACATCTCTTTAAATGCATCTAGAAAGTTAATCGGAATCGGTGTTTTAGAGCAATATATTTTTTTTTTGTGGTAAGCGGTATATAAAAGAATCGCTTTAAATGTAAATATTATAATAACGAATTTAAAGCTCTCAATAATCGCAGTCTGCATGACGTAAAATCGCATGTTCTTCAGGACCACAGAAATTTAAACTCCAGGCCTGTTAATTTTCTTCTTAATTTTTCCTAGTTCGATAAGCTTAGCAGAAAACGATAAGCTTTGCAGGAAATTCAATAATATATATTACAAATCATTATAATTTCCTTTAAAGTAACCCACTAGTTTGCCCTTTCCTGCCTATATGAGCTCATTTTAAAAATCGCCTGATAATCTAAGGTCAACTGAATATATTTCATACTTTTAATTCAGTCCCTGTGAATCAGTTTATAAAGAAAGCAAATTACTCATACGCCACCGATACCGCTGCTGTTTTCCTCCGCTCCTCACTCTCTCTCTCCCTCTCTCCCTCCCTCTCTCTCTCTCTCGCTCTGTCTGGCCATCCGCTGTCCCGCTTTTCTGGTAACTTGTGTTTGCAATTTCCATTATGGTTTGCACGGGTGGCATTGTTGTTGCGGCCGTCGTTGACGCTGGAATAGTTTAAGCACAATTTAGGTACAGTTTACGTAAAGTTGAGATACAGTTTATGTAAAGTTTAAGAACCGTTTAGGTAAAGTTAAGGTACAGCTTAGGTATAGTTTTGGTATAGTTTTGGTACAGATTACATACAGTTAACATGCAGTTTAGGTATAGTTAAGGTACAGTTTAGGTACAGTTAACGTGCAGTTTAGGTACAGTTTAGTTAAAGTTTAGTTGTAGTTTAGGTAAAGTTCAGGTACAGTTTAGGGCAGTTTAGGTACAGTTTAGATATAGTATAGGTATAGATAATATATTCAAAGGTGGAGTCCCAGAAGTTTATCTGACCCCGAAAAGTACTATTTTATCTGTATTGCTGTCTGCTCGATGTACAGCTATAAACTATTAGGGTGTGAAGATCAGGGAGATAGTATCGAGTGGACATCCAACGGACTGTAAAGGGTGAATGAACTCTGGGACTTAAAATACGTAACACTTATAGCCCTAGTTGTGGTTTCGCGCCATTAGCGTGCCTGCCAGCCTACGGAACTATTAAGTTACCCCTCCCTCTCTCCTCCCAGATCGATTCCACGCACCGTAATCTACGAACCTTTCGCAGTGGAAAAAAAGCACTGTCGCCAGGCTGGGGAATACATAAATCGCCATATTTACGCACCCAGAGCCCAGTAGAATCGGGCACGAAGCAAAGTCCCCCGGCAAGTTCACAGGCTGGCCCCTCAAGGACAACTCGCGCATAATTCCAAATAAAATGTATAACCATTAGGGCGATCCGTAGGGGGGAGGAGGAGGCAGGGGGCAGGGGGCGAGCGGTTGGTGCTGAGCACGCGGCACATAAATGAAATTTATTATATGCTGCGCAAAAATGCTCCATACATTTGCCATCGAATTTGCCATCCGTTGGCGGGAATTTTCGCCGCCTTCTGTTCAAGGCTCTTGTTTTTGCTATTTGCTATTTAGTCTATTTATTTGGTGCGAGTGTGTCGCCGTCTCTGTCCCACTCAGGCTGCTCCCTAATGCCCCCACGGGAATTTATCAGCAAAGGCTTAGCGCCAAAAAAAAAAATACGCGAAAATCCAATAAGAGTGCGTAGACTAAGGTTTAGCGACTGAAACCGGTAATACCCTGGATGTGTTCTTAATACTTCACTTTTTTGATGGCTTCAAGAACAAGGTACTACCACTGCATTTTTCACTATGGGAATAATACTACTACTTACTTTTGAGGAAATCTTGTTCTATTTAAAAATTAAATTAAAAAGATGAATTTTTTTTCTGTAAGAAATTTATTTCCTTTTTTGTAGTCAAAAATAAAACAAGAGAGAACGCTATAGTCGAGTTCCCCGACTATCTGATACCCGTTACTCAGCTAGTGTAAGTGCGAAGGACAGGTTTCGCGGTTTGTGGGCGTTAGAGTGGGTGTGGCCAAAAGTTTTTTGGCGAATAGATAGAAATTTACAAGACTAATACAAAAATGAAAAAATATCAAAACATTTTTCAAAAGTGTGGCCGTGGCAGCTTTGGGCGGTTTGTGGGCGTTAGAGTGGGCGTGGCAAAAAGTTTTTTTGCAAATCGATAGAAATTTTCAAGACCAATACAAAAATGAAAAAATATTAAAACATTTTTCAAAAGTGTGGGCGTGGCAGTTTTGGGCGGTTTGTGGGCGTTAGAGTGGGCGTGGCAACATGAATCGACAAACTTGCGCTGCGTCTATGTCTCTGGAGTCTGTGTGCTTAGTCTCAACTTTCTAGCTTTTGTAGTTCCTGAGATCTCGACGTTCATACGGACAGACAGACGGACGGACAGACGGACAGACGGACAGACGGACAGACGGACGGACAGACGGACATGGCCAAATCGACTCGGCTATTGATCCTGATCAAGAATATATATACTTTATATGGTCGGAAACGCTTCCTTCTGCCTGTTACATACTTTTCAACGAATCTAGTATACCCTTTTACTCTACGAGTAACGGGTATAAATATTATTTTAGATATGTGGAGATATATAGTATTAAATGTGCTGAAAATCTGAGAAAATAGTGTTAAACTGAACCGAAAATGTTAAAAAGCAATAAATTATTTAGTTGATTGACTAGGACAGTTAGAGTTGGATTTAAAATTAATAAATCAATTAATTATTTAGTTGATTACCCAAAAACACAGAAACAAGCAATTAGCGTTGGATTTAAAACTCTTTTTAGTGAAAACTCGAATGTGGATGTGGTCGTATATACCCGAAAAGGTAGAACATTTGGAAAAATGCCTAAAACCAAAGGCCTACGCTGACGACAATGGTTATGTGGAGTGCTATGGGGAGTGATAGAGAGAGAGAGAGAGAGAGAGAGAGAGGTGCGGGTGGTGCGAGCGAGAGGAGCCAACAATCAGATGCGTACGCACGCGTACAGTTCGTGGGGAAAGGGGGTGTGCGTGAGGGAGCGGCTAGGGGGGGGCGGAAACGCGTTGAGTGAGTTTTTTTATTTCAGCGCGTGCTCTCATCAAGCGGTACCCCCACCGCCGCCCCCCGCAAAGCCGCCAGCCCCTCGCCCGTTCAATCATCTGCTAGAACTTTGCTAATTTCGTCTAATCAGCTAACCTTGAATATTTGTTTTATTCCTTTTGCCCCTCTTCCATCCCGCGGGTGTGTTTATTCTCGTTTTATTCTTTTATGTTTTTGCTCTTTCTGTTTCGTTAGTTGTTGTTGTTGTTGTTGTTGTTGTTTCCTTTCTTTTGTTGGAATTTGCTCTCTGGCGCTGCTTCTTCTACGCGCGAGTTGTTATGGCCGCCGTTGTTTGTGCCTTAATTTATTTAAGGCTTGTTTTATTTCAAGGTGAAATATGCGCAAATAAAAATTGCCGCACAATATATCGAAAGAAAATTGCCAAAAATATCAGGCGAAAGGTGGTTTGGTTCTTGTCGAACGGCAACGAATGCAGCACACCCTATAATTTTCGAACGAAAGTGTACCTTCTCTGAACTTTGAGCAAGGAACATGATCAATGTAAGTTTAAGGATATAGAAAAAGTTATAAGTACTTGGATAACTTGTTTTAGTTCCTAGATTAAATAAATATATCTTAAAGATTATTATTAGCTCCTTATTGGCACAAAACCTGTTTGTAGAGTATCAACGAGTTGACTGCTAGATTGGAGAAGAAGGGGAGCATCAAATGACTGACCCCCCAGTGTCGCACACACCCCCAGAAACCACCCCTCCGCCTTTCGCCCCCCGGAATGCAGTGCATTGCAGTGCTTCCTGCTTGTCACTTGTCGTCTGTCACTCGTTACTCATACGCCACCGGGCGCACACTAAGTAAATCTGTTGTGCTCTTTCTGTTTCCTTAGCTTGTTCTTTTTCTAAATCAAATTCCGCCCCGTCTCGCTGGCTCCCCCCCCCCCCCCCCCCCTTCGCTGCCACCTCTCAGTTGGCTTTGACATTGACTTTGAAGATAACGAGCCGTGTGTCTGTATGTCAGTGTGTGTGTGTGCTCAAGTGGCTCTCGCTCACACGCTTAAAATTAGACTACACTCACACTTCTCAGCTGCTCTTATCGCTGCTTTGGGGTGGTGGGGCGGTGGGAGGCGAGCGGGATGAGTGTCTGCCTATCGCTGGCATCGACCATTGTTATCTACACGCGGCACTCACGCTGCCCAGACGCGTTAACCAGCTAGAACCCCTCCCTGGCAACCCCTTTGGCCAACAACTACAACAGCGCTGATTTGATTATTTCGGCAAATTCATTTCGCGACTCTTATCGCCTCAAGGTCACGGGCAAAATTCCAAAACACACACACACACTTGCCGCCGCCAACAAAGGCCTAGGACAGACAGGCGCGACATTGAAAATAATCGCTATTCTCGGCAGCCGCAAAAAACGTGTCTGTGTGCGTGATAAGCTATTGGCGCCTACGGATATACTAATGAACGATCGCCAAACGATGAGTGTTTCCAAGGGTTATAAGAATGGCTGACATTGTACTTGGCCCTTGGTGATAGTGGTGAAGAGCTCGGCAATTTGCCCATTTTCTAAATAAATAAAGTTAAAGGGGTCCAACGTATTAACTTGCAACTTACGTTTCTGCAAAAAACATTACCAAAGTCAAATGAGAACACAAGCGATTGGTTTTTCATAATTTTTGTTGATATATTTTAAATACTTATTTTCAATATTTTATTCACATATTCCATTCTGGGGGGTTTTCATTGTGTTTCCATTTAAAACAAACTGTAATATTATGTTATTTCACAAATACAAATTTTCTGTCAATTTTCATTTTTATGGAGATTTCATCAATTTTCGGAACATTTCCTCATCCTTTCGTCTCATTCTTCACATATTTTTTCGATTTTTGCCAAATTCTCATGTTTAAAAACTCTTTTTTTGCCGCAATTTGATTTGTGACTGTCCTTGAAAATATATTCATGTGTATATATATATATATATATTAATAGATATTACTCATACGGTATTTCATATGCCTCAGCTGGAGTTGCCTCAAAGTTGCATTATTCTTCTCAATGTTTTAGTTTCTATTACTTTACGTTAAACTCTTACGGCTGTTTACGGATACGTTTTACATATACTTTACGTTACGTTACGCTTAATTGTCGCAATTTCATTGTTTCAGTTGTCGCTGCCGTCGTTCGGTTGGATTTCCCTATCAGAATCCATCACCAATTATCATTATCATCATCATCGTGATCATCATAAACACCCATCTGCATCATCGCCCAATGCTGAGATAGTTTTTACATAAAATATTCACTTTTAGTTACACAATTACAATATTCTGCTGTCGTTTTTCTGGCTAAAAGTTACGGACAATGTTACATACACCTACATACTCGTACATACATACACTCAGACACCAAAATCGTTTCATCTACGTACATATGCTGGCGTGTATATATAAAGTCAATTATTGAAGTGTGATATCTTTGTTAATTTCGTGGTTTTTGGTGGAACCATCGCTTCCTTACGCTGCATAAATTTTAAAAGAATATAATATATCTTGTAGATTTCCCCTTCTCTTTGCATTTTTTTTTTTATTTTTTGCCAACGTTGACGGTTTTTGCTTTTACACATTTTCCTCAGTGGCTCGTCTATACACATAAAATTGTTGTTTATTTAATTGTGATATAAATACTTTCGATATAATTACGTAAATTTTTTACAGCACGATAGTCAAATGGAAAATGAAATCAAGTGAAACCGAAAATCTTACCATTCCAAAAGCAAAGTAACGTAAAACTGAAAATTTTAGGAAAAAGTGTTCAACTGAAAAAAAGAAATTGAAATGAAAAAACTTAAGAGGCTTTTCTTTTGAAATTTTTAAACAAATTTTTTATTGATTTGACAATACAAATTTCTGCGCCAGTGTAATTTTTTGCTTGTTTTTTGTTTTTTTTTTAATTGTTTTTGCATCTTTGTTTTTTGTTGTTGGTTTGTCTAAGCATAAAAATCGTAATTAATTAATCATAATAATTAATAATCATAATAGTACAGCATAATTAAAATGTAATTAATATAATAGTTTTGTTGCTACCGCAAGTTTTCTCTTTTCTTTTTTCTGTAATATAAAGGTATACTTTACTTTTAAATAATATATCATAATTTTTGTTTCTTGTTTTTTTTTTGTATTTTTCGCTTGGTTTTCTAAGATGCCAATCAAACATTGAATCTTTTAAGCATAGGTTTCTTCATTAATAATTATGTGTATTTATATGTACTTTAAATATGTTTTTGTGTTTAATTTAACATTTAACTATGTACACAACAGATATATTTAACGTTGGGCTTCTCTTCTTCATCGTCGTTTTACTGCTTGCTGCTAAAACTTTAAGCATTTTGTTTGATTTTCAATTACTTCGTGTTTATTTTAATCGTATTTTTTGTGGTAGTTTTAAAATTAGAAAACAATATCTATTCCACTTGATTCTTTAGCATAGAGAAGAGCTTTGTGCCAAAGGAGAACTCAGGAATACGGATAGCTAGTTGGTCAGATAGAAAGTTCGATAGGATGGAGGGAGGGGGGTGGTGGAAAACTATAACAAATTCATAAAATTAGTTAAATTCATAAAAAATGAATCGTTATCAACTTAATCGTAGTTAAAATTTGTTGCAAACTGCACTTCAATTCTGCTTGGAGATCGCACAATAAAAAATTTCACACACATTGTTTTTGTTTTTAGGTATTTAAAAATTTAATAATAATAATTTGCAGTTTTTTCAAAAAACATCCAAAAAAGCAAAGTAGTTTTGCTCCAACTACAACTAAAGCGCTAAACATAGTTACCAATAAACGTAATTAATATGTACAACAAGAGCTTAAAACTTATAAAACAATCAGGGGTCCAAAAACGTGTGGGGGGTGAGAGGGGGTTTGAGGGGTGGGGGGGGGGGGGGCGTGGGGGCGTTTTCGGTAGCAGCTGAAGAAAAGTTAATGCAAAATCAGAGCGCTGCCTTGGGTTTGTTGGTTTCTTGCTACGTTAAAGTTTAACTGCTAAAATATATTTATGTTTTTTCTCTTTTTCTGTTTTTCTTTTTCTTTTGTAATACCATTCAAGCTTGGGTTTTTTGTTGTTTGTTTGTTTGTTTGTTGGTTTTTTCTTTTTTAAATTAATAACTTGTAGTTGTTTTGTTTGTTGTTGCTTTAAATATTAGTTTTAAATTGCATGCATGTTGGTTTTGCTTTCAAACTTTGTACACGGCTCAATTAAAAGGTAAAATAATTTAATTCAACTCCTGCCGATCCTTAATTGATCCTGCTTCCTGCTTGCTGCTTGCTGCTTTCTGCATCGCTAAACTGCCACTGCCACACCCAGTCTCTGTCTCTGTCTCTCCCACTGCTCCGACCTTCCACCTACCTCCGCCCGCTCTTACGCCTCCAGCATGACCTTGTGCACGGCGGCGTTCAGGCCGGGATTGGGTGAGGCCACACTCGCCGGCGGACTGCTGCTGGGCGCCGGACTGGCCACCGCCGACGGAGGACCGCCATTGGAGGCGGTCACAGTGACGTCGGCGGACAGCGTGGGATAGCGCTGAACGGCATTGGCGGCGGCCACCAGAGCGTGCAGCTTGCTGGGCGGCGGCGTGGGCGACTTCTTGGACAAATTGAGCGGCTGCGCCGAGTCGGCAATGTCCACCTGCAGTTCCAGCAGGGGCGTGGCGCTGCTCGATCCCGAACTGGAGCTCGCCGGCGCACTGGTGCCGTTGCTGGTGGAGTGCGGCGACTGGAAATACTGACAGCTGCTGGCCGAGCTGGAGCTGCAGTTGGAGGATGTGGAGGAGGAGGACGAACTGGAGCTGGAGCTGGAGCTCGAACTGGAGCTGGAGCCATTGCTGTGCGGCGACACGGACTGCTGGCGCTGCTGGCAGGTGGTGGTGATCACCGAGCTGCTGCCCCACCGCTGCTGACTCTGCACCGCCGATGGCGGCGGTGTGGAGCTGCTGCTGGGACTGCGGTTGCCCACGCCATTGGTGGTGCTGCTGGCGGCCGTGCTGTTCTCGCGCTTCAAGTAGTTCTGGATAATGTCGCTGCGCTTCATCTGCTCGGGCGTCATGCGCGGCTCGGCCATGAGGGACTTGGCCAGCACCGAGTGCGAGCTGGCCATCGAGGCCTTGGGGCTGCTGCGGGTCAGGTGCATGTGCAGCTGGCTCTGGGCGGGATTACCTGCGGCGGCACTGCTCGCCGTTGGCGGGGGCGTGGCCACACTGTTCGGCACTGGACTCTGCCGCGGACTGCCGGCACTCAGGCTATTCGAGCCGGATGTGGAACTGCTGGCATCCGCCTCGGCGGTCTCGAACTCGCGATGCCGCAGGGCCCGGAACTTCTTGTGCGGCTTGTAGGCCTCGTCCATCAGCGAGTTGGTGTCGTACAGTGGCGGCGCCTGCAGCACGCGCTTCAGCACGGGCATGTCCTCCACAATCTGCCGCTTCAGGTGGCTGCTGGTGGAGGGCTGGGGCGAGCGTACTGGTGACACGGCCACCACACTCAGCTGCGGATGCTGCACCACCTGGCTGTGATTGGCGGCGGCATCGCTGCAGTCCAGCGCATCGTCGACACTGGAGCGCGGACTGGAGCACGAGGAACTGCCCCCCGAACTCACCGCCTTGCACTCGTTCTTCTCGTTGCCCGACTCAATGCCCGAATCCGTGGGCGAATCCAGCTTCCTGTAGCGCGCAGCTCCGGCGGTCAAGTGGTGGTGCAGTTGTGGGTGCTGCTGCTGCTGCTGGCACATCGCGTGTGCGCCGTTCAAGTTGCGGGAATGCGCATTGCTGAGTATTCCTGCAAGAAATCAAAAAAAATAATTTCAAATTAAAAGGGGAGTTATAAAAACGTATCTCTACTGTTAACTTTTCATTATACTGAGAGCAATATTACTACTGATTCGATTGTATATATTCCATCAAAAGATTACTCACCGATCTGCTGCTGCTGTTGCTGCTGCTGCTGCTGGTGCCGCACAATCGGCGTGATTGTCAGCCCGTTCTGGGTGAGATGTGCGTGCGAGCCCACGATGTCCATGTCAGCTGCTCCGGAGTCGCCGCTGGAGCCGGAGTTGGCCCGGTTGCGCAGCGGACATCCACCGGAGAGGGTGGCCGCCAGCAGAGGAGCCGAGCTGGCCAAAGCCGAGGGCTGTTGCTGCGGCGGCGAGGGCAGGGACACGCCCTGTGGCTGTGAGCTGCTCGGACTGCCGTAGTCGAGATCGGCGGACTCACTGCTGGAAACCGAGCCCAGCGGACTCTTGGCCGCCTCCACGTCCATGGCGTCCGCCCAGCTGCCCGAGGGCGACTTGTTCTGCTGGCCATCGCTGTTGTTGCCGTCCTCCATGGACCACATCTGCTGGCGCAGCAGCTCCTTGTGCTCGGTGCGGAATACGACCAGTTTCTCGGTGTGCAGGGTGCTCAGGGTGCGCAGATCGGGCATCGTCTCCAGCAACTTGGCCAGGAACTCCGGCTGATCGGGCCTATTCTGGGCCACAATGTACTGCAGGCAGCCCTTGAGCCGCGAGTACATCTTCTCAATGAGCTCCAGGTTGCGCAGACCGGGGCGATCTGGCGTGATCAGAACGATGGCGCAGAACAGGCCGATCTCGGCATCTGTCAGGTTCATCGAGTTCATGCGCTCCGCAAAATTGAAGGTGGAGTCCACCAGGAAGCGGGCATTGGCACCGTTCTGGATCGCATCCCGTCGCATCACCTGGCCATTCAGGCAGATGATCGAGTTTATCGACGAGTCGAACATGCAGATCAGGCGCACAAACAGTGCATCAAAGAGTCCCGCCTTCAGCAGCGTGAACTTGTCGTCCTGGGTGAGCAGCTGGAAGCCGGGTATCATGCCGGCAAAGTCGATCACGCCGCGAATAACGTGCGCGAAACGCTGCGAGAACTCCTGCTCCGATTGCAGTTCGGGGGCGGGGTTCAGCGGACAGGCCTGCAAGTGGAGGAATCAAAGGGTTAAGGGTTAGAAACTAGCTAGTTTAAACTGTCAAAAATGCAGTAACCTACAGTGACTATCCTAGAAGTTGTCACAAACTTTTCCTATAACTGTTGCTTTCCCCGCACCCCATCACCATCACGTCATCGCTTATTTCACACGCGAAGGTCAGCGAACCTCCCCTCCCCCTCCCGGCCCACTCATTTAAATCAATAACAATAACTATTTGTACTTCCGCACGCCCACCACGCCAGCTATCTGCCATCTCTCTCTGTCACTCTCTGTCTCTCTCTCTCTCTCTGCGAATGTCGCATTTCCTTAAACGCCGCTGGAAGCTTTCAAAAACATAGAAAATAGAGGGAAAGCTTCGCCTACGTCAGCTGGCCGGGTTAGTTTTTCTGGTTTTAGTTTCTAGGGGCTGCTCTCCCGTTATTCCCACCCCCCATCCCCCACCCCCTCTGTTGGCTACATCCCCTCTGTAGCCAAGAGCTTTTGCCGCTGACATTAGCAGCCAAGGTCGACGAACTAGAGTTCAAGGTTCCGCATTGTGTGCTGTTACTACTCGTACATGCTTGTTTTTCTTTTTCCTGCTTTCGGCGCGTGTTTTTCTATTTCGCCAGCGGAATGGGGTGGTGCTGGATGGGGGGTGCTGGATGGGGGGGTGGTAAGTGGGAAGTGGGAAGTGGGAGGTGCTCCGCGTCTAAGCCGAGCGAATGTTCATGTTATTTCGCCATTTGGCTTTCCGGGTTTTGAGTTACACGAACATGCGCCAAGTGCCCCAGACAGCGAACGTGCCACCCCACCCCACACCCATCCACCCACCCACTCCCCCTTCCCTCCCACCATGCGCACTATCATCATCTACACACCATTGTTTTCAGCGACTTGGATTTGAATTTACGTTTGATTTCATGTGTGCCACTGCTACTCGCTTTTTATTTGCTACGTTCTGTTTCAATAAGCACACGATGTGCTGTCTGCCGCCAAATCTTTTTTCTCATTCCGATTTTCATTTGATTGACCTTGAAAATGTGTTTTCTTCGCGCTAAAGGCTATAGAAATTGGCTCGCACGCAAGAGAGAGGGAAAATAGCAGCCGGCAACCGGCAAGCCAAGCGATTTTCGCCACATTTTCTTTTTGCCGGCGCTTTGACGTCGTCGTATCATTTGATTTTCCGCCACGAAAAAATATTTCTCGTCTGCGCAAAAGCGGAAATAGTTTGCGAAAATACTAATGACTATGTGTGTGGGGGCTATTTATGAATCGACTCCCTCTGCCCGAATTTCCTTTCCATATCACAAGATCACATACCATACTATACCATACCATATACCATCCCATCCCAACCGATTCGATTCGATTCGCTTCGACCTTCAATTGGCGTTAGTGTGGCCTTGTGTTTTTGCCAAAAATAATTCGCAGAACTCTTGTACCGACTGATATGGGCGGCCAGATTGAATAATCTCTAGGGCTAATCGTTGTGCTAGAGGAATTTCTATTTTGGTTCCGAATTCTGAATTCTAAATTCTAAATTCCGGATTTGAAATTTCGCCGAGATCGTAGCGCCTCAACCTCACCTTGCACCGCCGGCGAATCTTCCGCCTTCCGTCATAAACTGAATTGCTGACATTTTGCATATTACGACGCTGTCTAATGAACCACCTGACAATTTTACAGATTGCTCTCACTGTATCTGTATCTGTATCTGTATCTCAATCTCTAAATGTATCTGTGCATATGTAGATACATTGCAGTTTTGTGACGCCGTTTGTCTGGCATTCGCTTCCTCATACTCATGACATTTTATGCATATTTTGTTGTGCCATTATTGTTTACTCATATATAGTGGAAAATATGAACTGCAAACAGCGAGAGAGGGAAAGAGGGAAGCGGATCCGCTCATTTCGTTCACTCCAAGGTTAAAAAATAACTCGCTACAAGGTCGCTGTTCTGTACTATAGAACACAGGTACATATATAGTACTTCTGAAACTCATTTCGATCGCATTTGATTTCTTTTCTTTCTCTCTTTTCTCCTCGAAACACCAAATCGAATTTTAACTTTTTTAGCCTTGTACTTGACTCTGACTTTGTGTTTTTGCCATTTCTTTTCGTTGTGCTCGTGTCGCTTTTAAATATTTTAATAATAATTTATTTAAATGGACAACGCATGTGTCTGGCCCGCTCTCGCCCTCTCGCTCTAATCCTGTGCTATCCCACTCTTTCCCACACTGATAGCAGCCCGTGTCTATATGTGTGTGTGTGTGTGTGTGCTTTCATTAATAATGACGCTACGCTTGACCTTGAGCTTTAGAACTTTGTTTGTGTACTTTGTTGTTGCCGAGAGCCGGGACACGTTTTTTATATAGCACTTTTCTTTATCGCATTCGGCTGTGGTATGTGAAATGATTTTTTCGGGCTATTATTTACAGCGCCGCATCTGTACTTCTACTTCCTCTATCTACACATGTATTTTCCCCCACCCCCCCGGTGACGACGTCGTTTTGTAAAATAAACAAACTGCGGAATTTACAAAGTAAGCACAAATACAAACGCTGGCTAGCATTCATCATTCGGCTGTCAGGGGAAACGTCATAAATCTGACATTGACGCGCTGCTTTTCGTCAAGAACTTGACCCCAAACTTGCCACTTCAATGGCCACGTTTGGAGGCCCCGCAAGAATCGCCGAAGACCAAAGACTATGAAAGAGTCTGAAAGAGTCGTTTGTAGACGCGTCTACGTGTGGCGTGCAATTTCCTGGTTTAGAATCGTGCAAACAGGTTCACCTTGGCGCATGACTAACGCCGGCAGTAGGCAGTAACCAGTAAGCCAGTAAGCCAGTAAGCCAGTAAGCAGTAACCAGTAAGCCAAGTTGCCAGTTGCCAAGTTGCCAGTTGCCATTTGGCAGTGAGCTTAAGGCAAAAAGCAGTTACTAGCTAGTTGATATTGTTTTGCTGATCGATCTATGCATGTCAACAGAAGTCGGCGGCCCGGAAATGTGACTTCGCCTACGCCGTAACCTTTGGCGGTCTATTAATAATTATGTACTATTTATTATACGATACGATACGATAGTCGACATAGGGCAGCAGCTAGACATTTTCATAATTTTATGGCCAATGCTTATTTACGATGGTGTCTGTAGATGGAGTTGTAAAATCGCTATGCTTGTTTGTTCTACTTGGTAATAAATTAAAAACACTATAAACCATATTGTAATGATTTGTTTGATTTTCCTACTAGCTCTTTAGTAAATTCTATCTACACTTCCCATTTTAAGAACTTGAAGTAAGACTCACCAGAAGTGTGGGCATGGAGTAGGAGGGGCAATCCCGCGCCCGCTGCCGCATCGCGGAGACCTTCTCCTTGGTGAACTCGCAGGTCTCGAGGTGGGCGCGCAGCACGGCGGCGAGGAGGCGTGGCTGGTCATCCAGTTCGGTGGCAAGGGCTCGCTGCTGGCCGCGATTCTGGGTGCTCTGTTGCATGGCCGCCAGGATGCGCGCCTTTTCGCGCTTCGGCACGCGTCCAAAACGCACAGCTGCAATGGGAAAAAAAGAGGACATATTCGTTTAGTTTTCGGCCTTGTAAGCGGTGCTTAAACCTAGACTTGAGCATACAATTATGTGCCCCATCAATTACACACTTCACTGCGCTGCACTGTGCAGCAGGTGCAACGACCAGCTGTTGTCCTGCTGTCCTGTTGTCACGCAGGAAGTTCCCCGTCTGCCCCTGCAACTCACAGCCCTTCGAAGTGGGTCAATGCCTCAGCTGCCTCTGCGTTTCTTCAGTCTGTCAGTCTTCGGTGTTCAGTCTGCAGTGCTCAGTCTTCAGTCTTCAGTCTACAGTCTTCTCTCCCCTGTTACACTTTCTCTTTTTTTAGATTTTTAATTTCTGCCTTTGGCCGCAGCCGAAAAATTTGTATGTGGGTGAACTTTCACATTTCACCAGCGAGAGGAGAAGAAAAAAGGAAAATAACAGGCACATTTGCGGTCACGTTTTTCGCACTAGAACCAAAAGGGAATCAAAGGGGAGTGCAGATCGATAAAAGTCGGTCGAATTGTGGCTAATCAGGAGAGACAAAGACCTACTTAACGTGTGATTTGTTCATTTAACAAGTTTAAGCTACTTCTTTTTCTAACATTTCATTTTTTAGAGTGCCACTTAAGCCACTGGCCATTTGCGAGCAGCAAACAAAAAATCTGACAAATGTTTGGCCAACTTTTCAATGTCAAAAGAAATTTGCACTCGCACAGTTTCACTCCGGCTTGCTGGCAAAAGTGAAACAGCAACTCAGCTCGGCTCTTTAAGTGATTTTTCACCGCTTTTTCCAGCAGCCAGCGAGAGAGTGTGACCCACTTGCCGTGCAGCGAAATCCAGGCCAAACGAAATGGAAAATGAAGTCTGCGCAGGCGCAGCGACGAACTGCGCGTAGAAATTAGAGCGACGCGCCGCAACGTCCAACTTTCCCGTGCGGAGAGACCGAAAAAGTTGGTCAAACATGCGATATTGTTGCTCCGCTCTTTCGGCTCTTTTTCTTGTTGTTTTTTTCCTATTTTGTTGTTTTTTTTTTTCATTTAGAAAATAGCAACGCAACGCTGCCTTCGCCGCAGTTTCGATTCAAGTTTAAAGCTCTTCCGCGGCAAAGAAAAAAAAAATTGTTGTATGTTTTTAAACGAGGTCAGCACTTCAATGGCGCTCGCTTTTGGTTGATGCTATTTGTTTGGAGGCATCGACAAGAAAGGTAAAAAAAAAAAAGGTAAACACAAAGCGAATCAAAAGTGGGGAATCTCAGAACGCCAGCCTGCATTTCTCTGGGAGTTTGGAGTTTGTTCGACTTGATCTTTTTTGAAAACCGAAAGCTGCTGGGTGTTATTTTAATCTTGTTCAACTCTTTTGCTGGCCAAATCGGTGTCAGTTGGCTTAGGGAAATTTGCTGTTTGCTGTTTGCTGTTTGCTGTTTGGCTCTTTCACTTTCTAACTTGAAGTTTTGTGCGACTTTCGGTTTGGATAACTTACGCGCATTGTGATAGTTGACGTTGCCTTTAAGTATGCCCTTCAATATCGGGAGTTCTTCGCCCATTTTTGTGTTTTCTGTGTTTGATTTGACAAAATATCTTGACTTGGTCACTTTTCCCTTGGGGGGCACATCAACCACTCAGTTGAGCTTGCTCATTAAATATTTTGTATATATTTTTTTTGGATAATTCTTCTTGTGGTTTTTTGGTTTTTGGCACACACACAGCTTTTTTTTTTTTTGGTTGGTACTCAGGTACATGTGTACATATGGATGTTTGCTTGAGAAACTTGTTATCTTCTTTGCACTTTATCTCGGTTAAATATTTTAATTAACTGCTGTTTTGTTGTGAGAGGAACTTTGTTTGCTTGCTTTTCACATTGATTGAATTTTTTTGGAATATTTAGCAAATAAATTAGTTGTTGGTTTGGTTTAATTTGTGTGTTTGGGCGCGTAATCCAGAAAGACGAGTGTGTAGTGGTGGTTGGGGAGACTTGGTCGACTTTTCTTCACATTAACAATTGCCTTTAACATTCGTTGGCATTAATCAGCATTTTGTTTCATTTAATTCATTTAATTAATTTTAATTAATATAAATATTGTTGAAGTTGTTACTGCTGGCAACTGCCGCACTCGCGTTGTGATTCTTGGCTTATTTCGGATCCCGCGGATCGCTGGCTAACATGACAAAACTCGACAAGGTCTCGAACGCGACTAACTGTAAAAGCCAAAGCGCGTTACGAATATACCCAGAGTGCGGAGCGGTACGCTATGCTATGCTATATGGTATATGGTGTATGGTATCGGATTTGCCCGAAATCGAGGAGAGCGAACCTCAACTGCGGCGACTGCGACGGCGACTGAGCTTCGGTCTCAAAACAGAAACGGAAAACTGAAAACGCCGCACAAAACACAGAAACACACAAAAGCCGCAGAGGCAACGACCAACGGAGCGGAGCAGTCGTAAGAGAGCCAAAGAGCGGACTTAAGAGTTGCAAAAGCTCTCTGTCAGCCCTTGTTTTCATTCTCCTAGTGTTACTGGTGATAAGATGTGTAGCTCTTGCAATAACTAAGATTAATTCTGAGTTTAACCGATAAATTCTTTAAAATAATATTATAACGTTATAATATTTGGTGCCATTACCATTTGCTCAACGTTTGAATTATAAAATTTGTGTATTTGCAATATAATATGACTTTCTCAATACCTTTTGTAATATGCACATTTCCTAATTGCTCTTCAATGTATCGAAACAATGACCCACCCCACGCACAAAGCAAGTTCAAGCGCTGATAAGCTTTATGTGATAAGCTTGCCCCAACAGCTCCTCTTCATCTTTTTTATCGCGGCAAATATCTCATTTGCTGCGGCACAAAAGTTCAACAAACCCGAAGAGAAAAATGTAAGAGCAACACTGACTCTCTTTGGAACTCTTGAGCTTCGCAGAGCTTTTCACCACACAAGAGCAAATGCAAGCTTTCGGCGAGCTTTTTTCGCACTTGTAATATTTCGCACACTGTCATTGTACACACTGCGTATGAGTGATGTGTGTGGAACATTGCGCATACGTCTCGTTGGCAGGTGGAAATTCTAGGATGGAGGCTGAGGCCAGTAATGAGTTTGTTAAATCAAGCTTGATGACTTCGCGCCTGAGTGGATAATTTACGACGCCACTGGCCCCGTCTGCCAGTCGAGGGTTAAGCATTGAGTTTGCATTTAAATGCAGATATTTTTTCTACTCTCATAGCTGACTCACTGCGCTGATCATCGGCCACTGACGTAAGTGTTCCAGATTGTTTGTTTATTCAAACTCTGGCTTTGTCATCGAGTCGGTTCGGTTTACCCCAGCACACACACTGGTCAATGAACTTAGCGGCCCGAATGAGGCCACAAAAACGTAACGAACAACGAGCAACATTTAATAATCATTCCGGCGATGCGACGAAAGTAAAAGTGAAAGTTGTTTGCCTCTTTTTCGGGTAGAAATTTTCGTGCGTGCCGTGGAAATGCAAGCAACTGGATTGGTCAACAGTTTTGGGTAGGCCTACAATGGTTGCATAACGCCCCGAAGGTTGGGGCTAAACATCGAACCCACCAGAAGGCGGAAGGGCGGAAGAAGGAGAGACAACTGGATTGCAGTGGGGCGAAGGTGGCCCAAAAAAACGAAACGATTGCGATGTGATAACAGGCCGGTAATTTAATGGGCTTATTTATAATTACATCCATTGTTTCGCCATGCTCAAACTGGGACTTTTTTCTTTCTTGTCTTGTAATGTAAAAATTTGCTTTTAAATGAATAGTAGAGTAAGCTCCACTTCTGAATCTCTCATCTTTCATTTACAATGCAAAACTTATATAAGCGTCTGCTGCGGCTCGAACGGAAACCAGTTCAATAGCATCGCCGTGGTCATAATTGACATTCACAATAATGTTGGCAATTAAAAGCCAATTAACAAGTTTCACTTTCACTGCGACAAGACGCGACGTCAGCCCCATTTAGCGCCGTGCCATCCCAAGTGCCTTGTATCAAGTTGCTTTCTAAACGCCAGTTGTTTATGCTTTCTTGTTACTGTTTGGGCATTTGCGCGGCTCACTTCCTGAATTACGGGGAAATAATGATAATAAACGAAAGCCGAATACCGAAAACCAAACTTGTTGTTTACGAGACACTCGAGTTCATTGCACCCACCGAGCGGAGAAAGAGCGAGAAGAGAGTGCGGTGGGTTAGGCCTACTTTCGGCTGGGGAGGAAGGTGATTCACAGACACCTTTTGGATGGCTTTACGTAAAGTCACATAAGCGACACAATTGTTGTTGCTTTGGTTTCTTGGTTTTTCGTTTTTGGTTTTTGGTTTTTGGCTTTTGGTTTGCTTGCGTAAGTTGTTTACAACGCGATCGAAGTGGAAGCGTGTGGAAAGAGCCACACGGACAAACAAAGGGGGGCACTCACAAAAGGAATGATATATACGAAAGAAAGCAAAGGGGCCGCAGCGAACCCCCAAATAATAATATTAATAACAACAATAATAATAACGAAGCCATCATGCGTTTGTTTTGAAGTTTCTCGAAAATCTCCCAAGACAAAGAAAGCCCCCGCATAAGCAAGCATTTTATTTTCATTTTTATTTTCGGTTTGGAGCCTTCGTTGTCGCCGCCTTTTGTGGGTCATGAAAAATGCCTCAATGAAAATCGCCGGGGAGGTCGCCGCCGCCTATAGCGGCGCACAGCATATGGCGCATAGCACTTGACATCGCTCGGATCGCTCAGGGTAGAGCAGACCCTGTGCCATATTATTAATTTTACATGAAACACGAAAAGGTCGTGCCTCGCAACTCATTTCTCATCGATGACGATGACGGCGAACAAAAGGCGAAACTCGAACAAAAGGCATACAAAAGCGGGCTCATTAAATGATTGTGTTTTTTGCATTATCACATTACGTATTAACTAACTGATACCTATTTTAGCGATTGCATTCTATAAAATCTACTCAAGTAAACGGATTGAAAGTTTGAAAAGTAGCCAGCATAATATGCATATATTTCCCAATAAATAGCTTTCCTTTCCCATCCCTGACCTCTACAATTTCGCTCAGTAAACAGCCAGCTTGTGTACAAGTTCAGAAATTCCGAAATTATACCCCAACCCCCGCGCGCGAGTAATTGAAATTGGGTCAAGCTGATCTGCATCTACGCGCATTTCAAGCGAACGGACTTCAAACGCATACGCAAAAATAATTCCATTTCGTGTCTAATCATTTTCGAATAAATGCGCCCCAATGCCGTCGCAGTCGCCGCTGCGGCAGAGGCGAATGACCGTGCCTGACCCAAATAGAAGTCGCTGCACTCGGCGACAAACTGCAAGCCCCCTCCCCCCCCCTCTTCACTGCCCATCAAGCAGCAGTTTGAAACATTCGCGTTTCGCTCAGCCTCTGACGTCGTGCAAAAATTGCAGCCGAACGAAACGAAACGAGGCCGAGTGCAATGAACAGCATTCAGCACACGCGCGAAAGAGAGGGGCATACGCTGGCAGAGAGAGCGAGAAAGAGAGGGAGAGCGAGAGAGAGAGAGAGAGAGACGGCATGCAAATGCAGCTACGACTTCGAACAAGTTGCGACTGCTCGCTGCTGGATGTTGCAATGCGAAACCTTCGAGAAATTTTACAAGAGTCGTTGAACTCTGCGGCTCGGTCGCTTAACTGTGGCCCAAACGTAGCAGCAGCAGCAGCAGCAGCAGCAGCAGCAGCAGCAGCAGCAGCAGCAGCAGTGGCAGCAGCAAGAGCAGCAGCAGCAGTGGCAGCAGCAACTGCAACTGCAACACCAGCAATATTGCTGCAACATTGCTCTCTCGCAGCAACTCTCCGCATTTGAGAGCTGGAAAACTAGTTTTTGGCGCCGAGGCATTGAAAAAAGCGAAAGTACATTTTTTATTTCGCCCGCTCCTCCGCGGCAAAAAATCTACAGATGCAGATAGATGTGTGTGTGTGTGTGTGTGTATGTGTATATACATATGTGTGTGTAAAGCTCGGCTCGTTCGCCAGACGAACGCTCTTCGTGGCGCGAGGTAAATGAACCTTTTGAAGGTTCAGCTTGCGTAGTAGGCGACGCCAGCGTCTCGTGTAAAACAAGTTTGTTACGTTCGCCGTTGGCAGTTAACTCTTTTTCTTTTTCTCTTTCTCTTTCTTTTTATTTTTCTTTTCGCCTCTTGCCAGCCTTGTTGTTTTCTCAGCCTTTCGTTGCGTTGCGTTTCGTTTCTTTCTTCGATTCGCTGCTTTTGGCGCTCTTTTCTTCGCAATTTCACCGTTAACAACTTTTTGTGGCTGCCTTTCGTGCGGCAGGTGAAGGCAGGCAGGCAACGACTTTATGTAACCAAAGCCAAAAGCCAGGAAAAAAGCAAGCAAAAGCAGCGTCATCAGGCGGCCAAAAGGCAAGTTGTCAAGCAGCTGCCGTTGCCGAAGTATTTCAAAGTATTTATTCGCTGCTGTATCCTCCCTTTTTCGGTGATGGATGCCACGCGTGAAATGATTTCACTTACGAATAGTGGGTAATTGTATAAGCAACGCAGTAATTGGAAGCAAAGAAAATTCCAGAAAGTGCTACCTTAATGAAAAAAGGTTACCAGCAGTGCTAAATAAAGTATATGTTTTGTTTGATCAAGAGCTAATTATAGTGCCAAACATCTAGAGGACTCACTATGTTAGGTAGTTATTATAGTTATTAGGCTTTACCCTTTCGATTGCATTCACCAGCTGCAGAGTACCAAAGTAGCCGACCCCACCAACTCAATGCAGAACCTCACCCACAACGTCATCATTAGCATTTTGTACTTGAAGCTGTGAACTGTGAGCTGTTCGCTGTTTGCTGTTCCAGCGCCGCCCACTCACGCGCCCACTCTCATGAGTCGAGTCGAAGGCTCCTTGAACTGCTCCAAGTGTTCAACTCCTACCAGAGGCCCAACCCCAAAAGCCCCAACCCCTTTGGTCTCTGGTCTCTGGTCTTTAGTATCTAGTATCTGGTCTCTGGTCTCCTTGTCCGCCTTGTTCTCGTTGTTATTGTGAATTTCGTGTAGCCTCCAATATTATTTTAGTCAACAGCTTGCCATGAGTATCTGTGTGTGTAGCACTGGCACTTTAATGTATTTGTAATTGACCTGAATAAAGTTCAAAACACTCGCAGCGGCGAGGCAAGGCGAAATCTACATGCATGCTGTTGCTGTTGTTGCTGTGTGTGTGTGTGTGTGTGTGTGTAGCCTCAAAATAATAATGATTGCGACAACAACAGCAACAACGAGCGTGTCGTAGCTGCCCGTTTATATATATATGTATATATAAATTCATGTGTGTGTCTATATGGAATAAATGCTGTGCCTTCGATAATTGACAATTGTTTGATTATTTTATGTGCCTTGGAACACAGCAGCAACTAATTGCTGGTACGAGTAGGTGCGGTTATCTATTTGCTTCACGCTTAGTTGTCAGGCAGCGATTTTGATCGGCATATATGCAAGATATACAAGATACACAATACAGTAGCGCAGTTAGCTAGTTATGTATATTTATTATTCTAATCTCCAAACATTTTGCGATCGACCTCCAGCCCAGTTTTTTCGCGGGCTTTGGGCTTTTGGCTTTATCGCGATTCTCGTTCGTGTCGCATATTTACTTTCAATTTGCCTAACCTCGCGCTAATTTAAGTTCATTTCAATTAAAAGCCAGCATGTGTGCATGTGCATGTGCATTTGCCAGCTAGCGAAGAAAACTAAACGGCGACCACAAATAAATATATATGCAATATATACGGAATATGAGCGTATGGCGAGAAAAATCCAGCGATTTATTGTTTCTACTTTTGTTTTTGTTTTTTTGCTGCCATTGGACAGCCCACGGCGAACTAATAAATTTCCAAGCAAATCCGCCAAATCAAATGCAAAACAAGAGAGAACGCTATAGTCGAGTTCCCCGACTATCTGATACCCGTTACTCAGCTAGTGTAAGTGCGAAGGACAGTTTTTGGCGGTTTGTGGGCGTTAGAGTGGGCGTGGCCAAAAGTTTTTTGGCAAATAGATAGAAATTTACAAGACTAATACAAAAATGAAAAAATATCAAAACATTTTTCAAAAGTGTGGGCGTGGCAGCTTTGGGCGGTTTGTGGGCGTTAGAGTGGGCGTGGCCAAAAGTTTTTTAGCAAATAGATAGAAATTTACAAGACTAATACAAATATGAAAAAATATCGAAACATTTTTCAAAAGTGTGGGCGTGGCAGCTTTGGGCGGTTTGTGGGCGTTAGAGTGGGCGTGGCAAAAAGTTTTTTTGCAAATCGATAGAAATTTACAAGACCAATACAAAAATGAAAAAATATTAAAACATTTTTCAAAAATGTGGGCGTGGCAGTTTTGGGCGGTTTGTGGGCGTTAGAGTGGGCGTGGCAACCTGAATCGACAAACTTGCGCTGCGTCTATGTCCCTGGAGTCTGTATACTTAATCTCAACTTTCTAGCTTTTGTAGTTCCTGAGATCTCGACGTTCATACGGACAGACGGACAGACGGACAGACGGACGGACAGACGGACATGGCCAGATCGACTCGGCTACTGATCCTGATCAAGAATATATATACTTTATATGGTCGGAAACGCTTCCTTCTGCCTGTTACATACTTTTCAACGAATCTAGTATACCCTTTTACTCTACGAGTAACGGGTATAATGAGCAGCGAAATTCAGTCAACGACGAGTGTTGTCTTGTCTTGTGTTGTGCACATTGTTCGCTGTTTACTATCGGCACTCGCACACACACACGGATACGAATCACGCACACAGGCGCAACCACCTTCACTGCCGAGCGCTGCCACTGCGCTGCGACTGCGCTGCCCATGGTGACCCAGTTTCGCTGCACGTCAGCGGCGGTCAATGAACTGAGCTGAGCTGAGTTGGGACGTATTTTATTTGACTTTTTCGAGGGCGAGGGGGGCGGGCGCTTGTGTGCGCTAAATTTCGGTTTCGGTTTCGTTTTCATTTCTTGCGTTATTTTCGTGTCTTTGCAATACCAAAAGGGAAAAACAAAAAAGCCAAAAATACAACAACAAAAATACAAAAAAACAACACGAACAGCAACAAAATGGCGCCTATTACTGGCGAAGAAATTATGAAAGCAGGCGAAATGTAACGAAGTGAAAAAGAAAGTGTTTCGAAATGGCTTCCAATTATATTTTGGTTTTTTCCAAAAAAGTGAAAGTATGCAACGTTTTCTGCGTGATTTTTAATAAACAAAAAATAAATTATTATTTCGTGGCGTTTTCTAGGTCAGTCCCTCTTGTCTTATAACTGTAAATTGTTCATGTTTTTTTTCTGTTTCTGTTTTTGTTTTCTGTGCTTTTCTGCGTGTGTGCGTTTTATTTTAATTTTCCTTGAGAGATAAGGCAACCGGCAGCGCAGTCGCAGTCGCAGTCGCAGTCGGCGTCGCTTAAATAGCACACGGTCATTTTTATTATAAACAATTCGAAATTTGTTGCTTTGCCTTTTCACATTGTTTTTCTTTCATTTTTTCGATTTCATTTCATTTTATTTCATTTCATTTTATTTCATTTCGTTTCATTTCAGTGCTGTTGCCGAGTTCGAGTTTGCTGTTTATTTGGTTGACGGTCGAATTTTTGTTCGGTTCACATGGCTTATTTTTGGCACTAGCAGAACTAGTTCAAGGATTTGCTAAAAAATTATTGCGCTCAGCTCTAGGTTAGTGGCTATTTAGTGGCTATTTAATGATGGCATTAAAATGGTGACAGCAGCCAGACCGCATTAATGTTTGTTGCTTGTAAACAAGAGCATAAAACAAGTAGTCAAAATTGATGGGGGTATGATTTAGGATATGATTTCTTCATAAGCAGGCGTTGCTAAACAAAACATACAAGTCAAAATGATGTAAATAGCTTATTATTTTGACCATACTGCATATTTGTGTCTGCCTAGATTTCACTTTCCCATTGCCTCACACGCGCGCTCCACATTCGAAAAAATGTCAAAATCTAATCCATCAATTACAACATCGAAGGCAACAACAAATACTACATATTTTACACAAAGGCCGCGTCTGCGTGCTGCCTACAAAACGGCGTATCCCCCTCTCCCTCTTCCTCTGCCACGCTAACCCCATCTTTTTCTCTCGCACACACACACATACGCATGAGCCACTTTCGTTTTCGTTTTCACTGCAAACAGCAAACATGGCCGCCCAGCGAGAAGTCAATGAACGTGGAAAAGAGTGCGAGAGAGTTCGAGCGTATGTGTGTGTGTGTGTGTGTGTGATGTGCTTTCATAATCGCTGGCTATTTCCTGTAAATATTTTCCGGGCTGTGAGCTTAATTTAAACAAATTATTACAAAACTCAATAATAACAAATGCAGTCAGCGTAACGAGAGGAGCGTAAGAGAGAGAGAAAGATTGACAGAGGAGAGCCCGGGGGGAAAGAGATGGCGCTAGCGCGAGAGACACGATGGCCTCGCTCTGCTGTCTCCATTATGGATTTGGGTTAAGTGCGTTCATTCAACTTTTAACACCATTTCGAAATGGCGCACACTTCTCACTCGCCGTCAGCCTGCACTCAATTCATCATGCGGGTGGCTTTTGCTGCTGCGCGGGGAAATTGTTTAAACAAAATAGACAACTTTTACTTTGCCGTGAAATCGCGCCAAGCGAAATGTTGCAATACAGCCACACTCACACACACACACACACACACTCACATTCATTTCGTTCATGGCTGGTCAATGAACTCAGCGCAGCCGAAGGCACTTCGTGTGGCACTCGGCTGCGCTCGTGCAAAGGTGGCTGCTTGAGTTTGCATGGGTTTGAGCTTGATTTCATTTGGCCCATACTATCAGCTCTCCCGCAACCCCCTCCCCCACTTGATATTTGCATAGAAAAGGTGGCAAGGTACTCACCATCGCGACTCATGCCCACGGCAATGCACTTTTTCAGGCGGCAGTACTGACAGCGATTGCGATTGATGCGCAGAATGCTGCACTGCTGGTTCTTGGTGCACGGGCGATACTGGATCTTTTGCTGGATGGAGCGGCGGAAGAATCCCTGTAAAGATGCAAAAAAAC
Organism: Drosophila yakuba; assembly: GCF_016746365.2. Taxonomy (NCBI): domain Eukaryota; kingdom Metazoa; phylum Arthropoda; class Insecta; order Diptera; family Drosophilidae; genus Drosophila; species Drosophila yakuba. The sequence continues at coordinate 16,187,643 of NC_052529.2, read as the reverse complement.
AGTACACATTAGCCACTGATAGTCATTAATAATACATCTTTATAACCATATACTAAGAGTAAGAGTAAGTAAACTATAATCCCCCACTCGCAACCTACATCGGCATCTTCGTTGGCTGAAACGGCGGGCGTGCTCCTCCCCGTGGCACTGGCACTGCCACTGCTGTTGCTCAGCGCCGTGTCCAGTTTCTCGTCGAACTTCTGGCACAGGTAGTTCAGCTGCGAGGAGTCCAGGCGCTGGTGATGCTGCTCGCACAGCTCATCGTCGCAGCCCGAGTCCTGGGCCTCGTCCATCTCCTCCAGCTGCTGGTCTTCGCCAGCGTTGCAGGTGCAACAATTGCCCGCACTGGAGTTGCTCGAGTTGCTCATCAGCGAGCAGTTGCTGTCGGAGCTATCCCTTCGCTGCTGCTGATGCTGATGTTGCAGCTGTTGCTGCTGTTGTTGCTGCTGTTGCTGCTGCGTGGCCACAACCTGTTGTTGCTGGGACTGTTGGCGCAGGAGATTGGCGATTTCCTTGTGGGTCTGCGCCGAAAAGGGACTATCACAGTGCAGCTGCTTCATGTTGCTAGTGGGCATGGCAGCTGGCTTCGCCTCAACTTGCTGCTGCTGCGCGTTGCTGCCACCGGTGGTCTGCTGCTGCTCCAACTCGCGCTGCTTGAGCTCCCGCGCATAGCGTATCTTCTTCCAGGGGCACTGATACTGCTCGTAGCTGCTGTCCTCGAGCGATGTGGCCGCCGGGTTGGCATTGGGGCAATCCTCATCGCTGTTGGGGCAGTCCTCGTCGATGCCCGACTCGCTGTCATTTTTGGCGCTCAGATCGGCACATGGCTTTGGTGTTGCTGCTGCGGGTGGCTGCTGCTGATGTTGCAGTTGCTGCAACACTATCTGATGCTGCTGCTGCTGTTGCTGCTGACTAATACTATTTGTTGTCTGGGTGTTGTTGTTGCTGTTGCTGGTGGTTGTCTTTACTAGTGTTGCAGGTGTTTGTTGTTGCTGTTGTACGATTGCTGCTTCGTTTTTCAGTCTTTTGCGTTGCGGTTGCTGTTGCTGCTGTTGTTGCTGCTGCTGTTGCTGCTGCAGGTAAACAATTTGCTTGGGCGTCTGCTGTTGCTGCTTGATGGGCGCCGACTCCAGCAACTTGACCAGCGCCGAGTGTTGCTGCTTCAGCTGTTGGCTCTTGGCCTGCTGCTGATGCGGATGCTGATGCTGATGCTGCTGCTGTTGCAGCTGATGCATCGGCTGATGTTGCTGCGATGTGGCGACAATGTGCAGATTACCGCCGCCATTGCCCGTCAGCAGCACTATCGTTGTTGCATGTTGCTGCTGTGACTGCTGCTGCTGCTGTTGCTGCTGCTGTTGTTGCTGCTGCTGCTGCTGCTGCACGGCGGCAACCTCTTGCATTGCACAAACCATATTTGATTTAGAGATTTAGCTTTTTGGCTTCGAAATGACACTTGAACTCTCGATTGTTGGTTGCTCTACGATTTGCTAATAAGGAACATTGCACACTTCACTTTGATCTCACTTCACTGGCACCAACAAAAATATGCGATATTGCTATTTGCTATTGAACATTTGTTGCTTTCGCTGTTGGCTCTGCTCTCTATCTCTTTCGCTCGATGCTTGATCCAGCTGTATTACTTTTTTGCTTGATTTTTCGCGCGCTTTTCTTGCTCTGCACAACCGCTGCCAACGACGAGCAATTTGCGAATGAAAGCAGCGTCCACCAGCAACACAAAACGACCCAGAGCAACACAAGCTGAAGGCAGCCGAAGTGGCTTTTTGGGCCTCGTGTTGCTTCGGCTCGCTCTCTTGCTCTCTCGGCCTCCACTCCCCACCAGTGTTCCCCGTCTACCCCTCCTTTCGCCCACTCCCACTGATGTTGCTGCTGTCGTTTTGTGTTTTTGTGTGCCAACTGAGGACGTTCACTCCAAAGCGTCGACAGCGACGCCAGCGTCTAACAATAGATGTTGCTGCGGGGATTGTCGCTGCTGTTGCTGCTGTTGTTGCTGCTGCAGTGGGGGCGCCTGGTAAACAATTCTTCGAACACCCACGCGACACTCTGATTTCTCAGGTAGCTCAGGTATCTCAGGTAGTTGCTGCCACTGCCACCTGACTGATCAGCATTGTTTGATAACAAAACAGAGGCGGGCTACATAGTTCGTTCGTTCGATTGTGCCCCATAGATTCTGAGCGCGCGTATTGTGTTTGCTCATGTTTTGATAAATGAGTGACAAATAAGATTAATTGATATGGGGGCTGGCTGAGCCATCAAAGCGAGCATGACAGGCCTAAGAGGATCTCAGATCTGGAACAATATTCCCGAGCGCTTACGCTTTTTGGGGTCAGCTAAAACCGACGAGGGGATGGGGTAGAATTTCCAGAACATTCTCAAATGCTCGAGATAAAGTTGTGCGATAGTTGTGTGACTATTTAGTTGGACTATTTAGTTTGACTATTTAGTTTGACTATTTGTAGTATGAAAGCAAAACACCCAATTTATATAAAGTGTGCAAAGAGTTATAATGTAGGAAATTTGGGATATTTTTAGTGGGCGTTCAACTACACTTGCTGATTAACAAGAAATGTGCAATTATTTGTTAGCTTAAGAACTGACAAAATAAGACTAAGCATAACAATACTTGTATTCCATTTACTTGTGTGCTAAATAAATGTCTGAGCAGCTGTTTCTCCCAGTTCTTAGATACTCTGCAAATATGACCCATTTGGGGCGGCACTCCCCGCCTAATTAACGAAGTGCAAACAATTTGCTTGAGTAAATATTTTTGCCGCATTGAAAATCGCATATGTCAATCGCTGGCAGTTCGATGAACTCGACACTTTCCAACCAGATGATTAAACAATTATATGATGTATTAAATAATATTTTGTGCGCCTTCAGATTTTTTGGGGCCAAAAAATGCACACAACTTGTGTGTCGCAGTCCCTCTCGCTCGCACACGAGCTACGTAACCGAAAAGCCCCAAAACGTTAACGACGTCAGCAGAGGCAGAGGCAAAGCAGCGAGCGCGGGAGCGACTGCGACTGCGACAGCGACAGCGACTGCGGCGGTGGTTCAGTTCAACGAACCCCGCCATTGTCGTGACCCACATTTCGGTCAGCCACCTTCGAATGTGGAGCTGCGAGTGAGAGGCCAATGTGTGCGGGAGCGGGATGGCGAGCGAGCCGAACGGAAAGGCCGAAGCCGAACGAACTCGAACCCGATCCCGAACGAAGTTAAGAGAGTGAGCGAGCTGTGCTCTCAATGCATTTTGCATGCAAATTCGCTTGCAGTTCGGCCAGATATATGTATGTATATGTACCTTGGTATGTCTGTAGGTTTGTGCGATTTTTGAGCTCTGGCGGTCGGTCAACGACACAGAAACCTCAGGTGGGCCTGGCTTTAGCAAGGGGGGAGGAGGGAGGTGGTTGAGTATGCACACATGTATATAAAACTGTCGAAATGCGTTCAAGGAAATATTTGGCAATTAAAAATTTGCACAAATTTTTCGCAAATTTTTTGAGCAGAGCCTGCAATCTAAGCTGCAAAATCAGGGGTCATTGCACTTGGGTTGGGGGTGCTAAGAGATTTGCGCTCATTTTCGTACGCGTTCGTTTCCCCTCCCCTTCTGCCACTCCAACTCCCGCTCCTTCGCTCTCTTTCTCTCTCTCTCTTCCCGTGGCGTGGCCAAATGTGAATGAACTCTGCTCGCAAAGCGAATAACAAGTTTCAAAAGAAAGTGAGAGCACTTCGACAAACACACATAGCCATAGCCTGCTCTCTCTCTCCCTCTCTCTTCCCACTGTGCTCCCCGTCCCATCGCACCCCCCTCTTTCTGGCCGCCCCCCTTTTTTTTGATCCGCAACGTCACTTTATAATTCACTCTTTGTTTGTTTGTTGGATAATTTCTTTTTCGGCTCTGCTTTGGCACATTTTTGCTGCTGCTGTTATTTCTTGTTATTTGTTGTTAATTTTTGTTTTTAATTTTTTTTGTCGGTGGGCTCGAGTTGATTTCATGAATGGTTCTATGCCGCGGGGGGTTTCTTGCCGTTTTTGTTTATCTTCCTGCCAGTGTTTTTTGCTGAAGCCGCCTACCTGTTGGCACGATCGCCGCCTCGAAAACTGCTTGACCAAGATTTCTGTTCTGTTTCGGTTCTTTGTTTTGCTTGGGGTGTATTCCTTCTCTTTGGGGAGGGTGCTACCGTCGGAACTTGACATCAATTCGATCGTTCGATGGATCGATGATGGATCGATTGGTCGCCCCAGAAGAGCTGTTGAGCAGGTCCAAAAAAGCTCGGCCACTTGATGGTTGCCAGGAGAAAACGGAGGAAAATGGAACGATATCGTGGCTGGAATTAGCTCAAGATACTTTTGTATCTACGGGCCGATTGAATGTTCAAGGGACTTTAAAGTGATGTTTCATAGGAAAATTAAAGCAGTTCTTTTGTATTTAGGTTATCGTCTCAACTGATCTCTACTAAAATAGGTATCCCCAATCAATAAAATCCCTCAAACATAAACAAGACATTCCATTCCACAAACTTCCCCGAAAACCATTTGGTAACTTCCCGAAAGATCTCCACTTCCTTTTGCTCTTTCTCCCCCATTTTTTATGTTCTGAGCTGCGTCAACCGCCCACACATATTATTAAAAAACAACTCACACCGCCACATAAAATGACTCTACCTAATCTCCTGTCATAACGTCGATCGTTTGTTGGGCTTTCAGAACTCCGTCGACCGCTTTTCTCCCAGCCCCCACCACCCCTTCTTCCCTTTTGGGGACTCATGCGATGCGTCAGCAATTAGCACGTGCCCGGGTCTTCAGACTTCAGTCTTTAGGCTTCAGTCTTCAGTCTTCAGACTGGCACTTCAAATACGATCCGGAACTTTATGGCGCTTCGCAGTTCATTCAACGCTCGTTCGTCAAGCTCGTTTTGAAGTTTATTCGACAGGGGCTCATAATTCAGAGAAAGATTAACAGGCAAACATTACTAATGCGAACTATTCTGGGTATGGAAGGGGACATTTCAGATTTGAGGGGCTTTAGTGCTTAAATGCCAATTAGTAATCAAATCGACCAGATTCATTAGCTGTAAAAAAGCCAAACTCGATTTAATTGAATATATTTTAAGTTAACTATATCTGAGTTAAGGAGGCAACTTTATCCAGAAAACTCAAAAAATGTTTTCCAAATTATGCAAACAGTGATTATTTTTTTACGAATTTTCGTTTTTAAAGCATACTTTTTACGGTTACTATTTAGCATTACTTAAAAGGGCAAAATCTAATTGATGAAATCAACATTTGCAGAAATTAAAGCAGTTGAGAAGCTGCCAAAAATGTTAAATGATGTGTAAATAAATGATGTTCGAATTACAACTGTGCGACCTGCGCCTGGCCACCCATTCAGGTCAGGGGTCAACGCTCCCAGCCACCAAGGATAATGCCGCCTCTCTCTCTCACTCACTCTCCCTCTTCCTATGGCCTCTCTTTCTCTCCTTCTGGCGTTATCCTGCTGTTCTAGTAGTAAAAGCAACACGAGGTCAGCCGCACGTAGGCAAAAGGGAGTACTCTCACCCTCTCGCTTGCACTTGCAATCCTCCCCCACAGAACACCCCAACTCACACACACACACACACACTCAAACACTGTGGCCTCGCGCTCATTGACGTCACTTCTGCAGTCGCTGGCTCTGCTGCGGCGCTGCTGGCGCTCAGTTCGTTCAACCCGCTGCCTTCATGGTCGCCTTGCAATAGTTGTTATTGTGGGGCACGTTGCTGTTGCTGCTGTTGCTGCTGCTGTTGCTGCTGCTGCTGCTTTTGCTGCCAGTCTTTGTGTTTGCATTTGTATTTGCATTTGTTCTTGTATTTGGGGCGGAATGTGGGGGTGGTTTGGGCGGCAGTCTAAGAGGTATGAGGGGTATGAGGAGGTTGCGTGGCCAGGAACACGTTTAGTTAATTCTAGAACAAGCATGGCCAATCGAATACATGTCCTGATTTATTGAACTAACAGGCGATCATTATGAATGTCACAAAGAACGGAACATTAAGCAATACATTACAAATTTATTATATATTAATTTTTATATACAATAGCTAATGTTTTAACATATATTTTTGTAGTATAAGCTAGCTTAAATCATTAGAAGGCACTACCTCTTCCCTTTGAATAGATATAATTAGCAAGTAGATCGATAAATTCTCATTAGGTCGTAATCCCTGCACGTAAATCAACATAATTAAGGCATTTCGTGTGGCCCAAAGTAATCCAGATTACATTCGATTTCCAGCTAACCATATTTAATGTGTTCCCACACGGGCAAATAAACCACAAATGATGACAAATCAGAAGTCAACAATGTAAACCAATATTGGAGCTCCGGAATCGGAGCCACGACAATAAAACGGAAATACCTTTCACATTTCACATTTTGCGCCAGCGAAGGGCAACTGCTGCCGAAAGAGAGGCACATAGAGGCGTAGAAAGAGACGGGGCGAGTGCGAGTGTAAGGGACATTGCGACAGCATCTGAGCTCCCGAAAAAGGCAACGAGAAAAGCAAAACACCAAGGCGACCGACAATTGAGGACATTGCACTGCAATAACCTTAAAGAAAATGGTATCAACAGAGCGGGAGAGCGTGAGAAAGAGGAGAGGTGGGGGAATCGGAGAAAGAGAGCGCTCTCTTGACTTGGCGCTCAGCAAAATGGTTCTTTTTTGCATAGGCAATCTGCATATGTATGCGGGGGTGGGGGTGGAGGGGATTTCTATTTGTGTGCCTAGGAACAGCTGCCCGCTGAGAAGAGGGCTCTGCGAAGAAGAAGAAGTAGAAGAAGGAGAAGAAGAAGAGGCGGAGAGGAAGTGACCTCAGGAAGGAAATGCATTGCATTTAATTGGTCGAAATGGCCAGGTGCTTACACGACCACCTGGTTGCCATAGAAATTGGCCAAAAGCAATATGAGTCAGAAGCTTGTCAGGAAATAAAAAAAAGTACATAACTTTTTAGTGCATATAATGTACCTAGATATCTAAGGTTAAATGAAAGAATTATCTACTAAACCAAAAATCCTTCCATGAAAACCATAAATTACGAAAGTAAAAGCACTGTACATGTGCCTATACCAAAGGGTTCGGTGATCCTGCGACTCACTGATTAAAAACTCGTCAAAGGACTCTGTGGCAACTCAAAGGCAATGCAACTCCTCTCGCTTTTGCAGTGATTAGTTTTCCACTGAAGCATTCTGAGGCCGAAGTGGAGCTCTGTCCTTTAACCAGGCCAATGAACTCAAGGCGAAAAATTGGCGCGCACTCTCTGCACAGAGGGAAAAGGGAAAAGCGGGAAAAGCGGACTGCTGTTGTGTGGAATGAAATGGAAGACACCTGTGCCCTGTCAGACGACAGAATGCTGCCCACACAGACCCAGCCCACTTTTCACTTTTCCCGTGTTTTCGGGGGTGGTTGGGTGGTACGGGTGGTTGGGTGGTTGGGTGGTTGGGTGTACGGTTGATTTCAGCAGTGTCTCGGTTTTGCTTTGACCCACTTTCAGTGCGTTCAACTCTCGTGTAGCTGGGGCCAAGAATCGAGGCGAGAACCGAGCAAAAAACCGAACCGGATGCACGGGTTCGGGGGTTGATTGTGGAAGTACACGAAAATTTTTAGGGGTTACGCTCCGGGTGCAACGAAAGTGTTTGCCACCCGCCCTCTTCGCCCGGAAGGTGGGTCATGTGACTCCGTTTCTCTGACTGCTCCGGTGGCTCTGGGGGCCTTCGGATTCCGGATTCCGCAGCTGGAGCAATGACCGCAGCTAGCCAAAGTTGAAGGATAAATGCCGCAGAGGCAGAGAGAGAGAGCACGATGGCCAGGACAGGAAGTGTCCGTGTCCCCCAGCTCATCATCGCTCCATCTTTTGTTAAATAAGTTTCGGGCATCGGTGCTCCACATTCGCTGCTTCTCATATCTATATATTCGAATATTTATAACCACACATTTCCCGCTTTTGCCGCGGCTAGTTCTGTAGTTTTTTCTCACTACTTGTTATTTTTTCGGTACTTGTCTCCCATCCATGTATGTATTCAGACGTGCGTCACGGTGTGCGAGAGGGACGGCGAGTGCGAGCAGTTCAATGAACTCGCCGCAATTATTTTGCAATTACTTTTGTGTGGTTTGGCCTTTGATCCGATCCATCGATAGATAAGCTCTAAGCATTAGAACACGCCTGGTTAAGCTTCAAATCAATTTTGCTCGGGGGAGGTGTCGAATCTGGGATACCATGGCTGCTAATGTACATACATCTGTACATACATACATATGTACAAATGAAGTTATGAGGTTGCGAAATCATGATTATTCACCACCTTTGTATTTGAACATCAATTTTCACATGGTGAAGATAAATCTTTTCAGTGTAACTTTGTAGTTCTGCTACAAAATATCATTCTATATTTTCTATTATTGTGAAGGGTTTAAAAGTCACTCATTGAAATGAATTAGAAGGTGTGATGATTACTTTGATTACTTCTGAGCGACAGCATTATTAAGCACTTTGTTTAGCAAAATGAATTTAAATTTACCCCATCAAAGTTCCCTCATTACCCACTCATTTGGGGCCAAGTTGTTCTGCAATTGACGCAAGTGGAAACACTTTTCGGCGCTCAAAACAATTATCTAGCATTATTGCGCGATTGTTATTTGGGTCTGGTAGCAGGCAAACAAAGGTAATCATATACATATACACAAAAATAGAAAAAATAGAAAAATAAAAAAATATCCAACAAAAAAATAGACAAATAATAATGCCAAAAAGCTCAAATCTAATCCAAGACAAGTCAGGCAATTGCGGCAAATATTAAAACAGTTGACCAAACAAACACTCGCACATGGGGCATGAAACCCGTTTCGGAGACCCACGAAAAAAAAGAGAGAGGCAAGGTCTTTTGCGTGCGACTGCAACAGCAGCAGCAGCAGTGCGAATCTAACTGCAGTTCTGCGCAGGTCGTTGCCATTTGGCAGAGCGCGAAAGAGACGGGGCTAGGCTGGCTGAGCGAGACGGGGCTATCAGGTGATGACGGCCTCAAGCTGACCAAAAGTGCACTGAACTCTGAACGAAGTCGAAGCTGAAGCTGAAGTCAAAGCTGAAGCCGAAGCCAAAGCCAAAGCTGAAGCCCCTGATTCTACCCGTCCCTGTCGCCCACTCTTGCGTCCCACTCGCACTCCCACTCACGCCCCGTCTCTTTCTGGTTCCTTTAATGGCCCGTATTAATGTAATTTCAATCATTGTTTTCGCCTTTTTCGGCTGCCTGCGCTGTCATATAAATTCTTCAGCGCCGTTTGGCGGCTCTTTTAATGACTCACCCGAAATCCAGGCTTCCAAAAATGATCAAAACCAGCCAAAACGTAAGCTCACGTGCTGTATTTGGGCGTGCGTCGTTTTCTTTCTTTTTTTTTTCGAGTGTGCTTTGATTTTGTTTCAGTTGCAACGCATTGAGATCACTATCGCCATCTCACTCGGCTAAGTGGGCGCTTTAAATGCCTCCACTTGGAGAAAATATTGGCATAACATTTATAAAGATAATGTATAGCATCAGCTAATAACTTTTGTCTACATCGTACAAATCAATAAAGCTAATAATAATACTCCAAACATAACTTATTTATTTTTAAATAGCCAAAGTGAAGTCTATAAATTGAACTTTAAATCTTAATTAATTTATTTTAATTTAATGAGGTCAGCTTTAAAAGTGGTTAGTTTTTTCTCTATGTGTACCAGCGCACAGCTGCAGCTTTGACTTGGATTATGCAACAGCTTTGAACAATTTATGACAAAAGTCATTGCAAATTATTTTCAATATTGAGTCATATATGTGAGAGACTGCCGCCGCCGCTGCAAAAATGCAAAAACCAAAATCGCACTGCAGGAAGTGGGCGTGGCCCGAGTTGATTACGGTCTATAATTGAAATATTGAGTTCAGAGTTCTAGGCAGTTGGGAATATAGTAATTTTTGCCGCACAGCCGTTCATCGAGATTCGATCTTTATCGATGAGATTTCGGTGTCTGAGCAAATTATATGGAATTAATCAAATTCGCCCGGTTCACCAAAAAATTTCGGTTGAAAAACAATGGCCAACTGACTTTATTAGGAAATATTGCAATGGCCGCATAAGTTGAATATAATATTTAAGAAATATTACATTTTAGGAATATGAGTGTGGATTTGATAGTGCAGACGGCGCCTGCACATTTGTCCAACTTGTTGAGCAATAATAACTCGGTTGTTTTTAACCAAATATTATACTTGTATGTACATAAGTGCACCTTAACCAGTCTACTTCTGTACCCAAGTCCGAACCACACAATCGCTTTACAAGTGGGCGAGATGGCCAAGTTTTCCAAAATTTCGAGAACCGAAATGCGAAATGTGGCCAACAAGATTATCACAGGCAAAAGCGCTGACAGCGCTTGTCCAATGGCAATAATTTATTTGATTAATTTATAAATTGCGTTTGCCCGACAAGAGCAACAAGAAAATTGCCCAGCAATCTAATGTGTGTTGCTGTGCACAGTGCTTGCCTATGTGTGTGTGTGTGTTGTGTGTGTGTGTTTGTGTGTGGACATGTGTCTTGATGTGAGTGCGATGCAAAGTGAGGTCGCTGCCGTTCAATAACCTCGAGTGTCTGCGGAGAGCCTCTCTACGCAATTGCAATTGCAGCCAACGAAGTCAACGAGCATGGCAACAACTCTACTACACACAGCTCACCATAGTGCCCCATAGAAGAGTGTGGCACACGCACACAGGCGCACTCGAGGCGCTTGGCAACACACAGATACGCACGCACACTCTCGAAGGAGGAGCACTAATCGCTCGAGTCCGTTCGTCTGCAATTTGGTTTTTTTTTGGCTTTTTGGTCGCTTGTTTGCGCGTTGCAGTTGGTATCTAAAGTGGGTGGTATCCCAAGAATGCATTCCCATTTCAATAACTTACTCAGGTGACTTATACTTCTACTTAAACAGATAACACATCGCTCAAAGGGAGTGTGGAACATACCTGGAAATACAAAAGAAGAACACACCATTAGAGTCAATCGATTTAAAGTATTACAAAGTATTTAGCAAGGGCAATAAAATACAAAGGAATAAATGATTAGATAGTGAATTTCAGTTTAATCTCTCTTCATCTAAAGGCACTAAAATTAGGTTAGAGTCCCCAGAAACTGCCGGAATCATCCAACTAACCAATTAAACGAAACTGAATACAAGAAAATGCAATTCAAGCTAACCCAGCCCATCCAAAGCTGAGCTGAATTCATATGCAACTAGCCTAGTTAGGATCTTTAGAAATGAAAAAACCACAGAAAACACAGAGCCCAATTAACAACGGGCAATCTTATCCGCACCATCTCGAGCCATTTCCACCATTTCCACCATTTGAGGTACTCAATCATAGAGAACCCGCCACTTATCAGAACTCCCATCAAAAGCGAGAAGCCACTGGAACTCCGCACGGAACCCTACAGAAGTGGAGAATTAGAGAACTAGAGAAGTGCCCAGCCATGGAACTCTGATTCCGAGCTGCACTGGGAACCCTCTCGACAGGCTGGCACCACTTCACCTGCCCATTTCCAAGCCAAACTCTTTGCCACATCCCCGCGATTCCTTGGGCAATTAAAGCAAATCAAAGCCCACAAAAGCAACAAGAGCTGCGGCAGCAACTTCATATGCACTACGCTCGTTTGGTGTTAGTCAGCGTTGGTCGTTATCGCATTTCACAATTTTAGAACAAGCACACGCGCACACTTGCACACTTGCACACACAGATACGCGCGCACTCGCACACAGATGCACAGTTACGGCACACAGATACGAAAACGCAGCAGGCGGCGAGTAACTAACCTAACCCAAGCTAACCTACGCTAACCCAATTCGGCGGGTTCAATAAACCCCACCGCAAACGAGCAGGCGGGGGGAGTGAGGGGGGGGGGGGGGAACGGGTTTGCTTGGGAGGGGGGAGAGGGGGGTGCGGTTGGGGAGGGGCATGGTTCTTGGATTAGGGTACGCCCCCGTCCACGAGCACATTTCTAAAATATAGATTAGCTGTAAATCCTCAAGCCTAATCAGTGGGCATTCAAATAGAAATGCACCGCAAGAATCGTGTGCTCAAGACCAAGAATCCTTCTGCAAATAAGCTGTTTCTGCTTATCTTATATAAATATATTTATTTAGTTTAACTGATAATATTCCTAACTTGTTCAAATACCTATCACTATGCTTTTGCATTCATGAACTTCCTACACATGATTTTCTACAATATAAATATTTTCTGCTTAGCATGCCGCTGCTCGTATGCTCAGATTAGTTTCTTTTTGCTATTCTTATTGCTTCAATTATTTTTTGCAGTGTGCCAGCGATATTTCTAGACTTCTATAATGACATGCATGCTCTGTTTTTGGTCTGGGCCCGAGTTCTCCTCCTCAGTCTCAGTCTCAGTTCTGCGTTCTTTGGTGGCCTGCCTCAACTAGAACTTGCTTGACTTCGCTGTTTTGCCTTGCTTTTGCTGTGCTTTTGCCGTGCTTTTGCTTTGCTTGGCTTTTCAGTTGAGTTCTGTGCTGTTTTCTGCTGTGCTGTGCTGTTCTGTTGTCGTTTTTCCAGCGCTGTTTTGTCGTCGCTTTTGAGCGGCAGCAGAGTTTTCCGCTGGCGGCGGCGCCCCCCAAAGTTCAATGCACTTGGTATAGCGGCATATTTTGCATTCGTCTCTCTCCCTCTCTCTCTCTCTCTCGCTCTGTCTCTTTCCTTGGCTTTTCTTGCGACTGCCTTTTACTTGGCAGCCGTTTTCTTATCTACTTCGGATGTTCTGTGTGACCCACAACACAGGCGAAAATGCGAATGCATTTGCCGAAAAAAAGACTCCTTTGCATTTCGCTCGTTTTTCCCCTTTTTTTTCTCTTTTTGCCACTTTTTTCTGGCACATTTGTGCTGTCGAAATAATTGCATTAATGACACACTCGCACACACACTGGCACGCACACTTGCAGCGAGAATTATTATGCTTGTCACTTAAAATTTTGTAGGTTCTGTTAATTAAAAGCAATTAAAAATAGTCTTCGCCTCTCAAGCGGATTCCTGACAACGTCGCGTCGTTCTATTCATTTATTTTTCATTTTTTGGCACTTTTTCTGACAGCTCTCTGACGGAAACACGAATTTTAGGCATTTGAAAAACGATTTGTCGCTGCACTTTTATTATTAGATGAAATTCGTGTTGGAAAACTAGGGAAAACCAGAAAACAAGTGACACAAACTTATTGGCGGAGTATTTCTGTGGGCTTTACAAAAAAAAATGGGTTAGCCGACAAATTGATTGTTATGCGATTGTCTGGCGGAGAAAAGGGATTAGGAATTTCTGAAATATATATATCTACTTGATAAACCCATAAAAATAAGATCAAGTCATAATGGAATAAACTTTATTTCCTAAGAACAATTAAACACCCATTCAATAGTGAAAACACCTTAATAACTCAACTGGAAGCCGAGTTAATAGAGTCAATCAAATAATTGGAGTGCTTTGATATGTTGTTGATATGTTTGCATCGCATCGCAACGACTTCAATGAATTAATTGCGCTCAGGCTCAAGTTGAATGACTCGTTGCATGTGTCACCCACTTGAGAGCGCCGCTTGATTTTTCAATTTGTTGTCGAAAAATACAAATTTTCTTCGAACTAATGCCTATGGATTGGTGTCGGCTCGAAATTCAAATATCAAACGTAACAGACGAAGCCCCAGCGAAATCAATTGCGATTTTCCAATTTGAATTGTAAAGAGCGGCGCGGAGGCGAACAACGCGATCTTAATGCCTGTGCCTGGCCAGAATCGACGTGGTACGGGGTTCAGTGTGGTTCGCTTAGGCCTGGGCCCATTAAATGCAATTCCATCTACTTGACTGCGGTCCGCCATTGCAGCGAGTCACGTTTTCCCATTTCCACGAGGGGGAAGGGGGAAGGGGGGTGGCTCTGAATGTGGGGGCCTTTTGGACAACTCTGTTGAGGTGATTGTACGGGCTGGCTAACAAGGTACGTGCTGCGGATTTCTGAAGGCTGCCGAACGAGTTTCGCACAGCGCGGAGTACCGGAGTACCGAAAAAAAATCTATCTCAAATTGTCTTACATTCGATTTTTTCAGAGTCAACATAAATTACCACAGCAGGCTTGATCTTATTCTGCTTATTCTGCTCCGCAAGCTGCAACACTCCACTCGACTTGACATTTTGGCTAGGATTTTTTTGTGTTCAGTCTGTTGCATGTTTGAGGTTATGACAACAGCCCCTGACTGACATGAGGCGACTCCAATTCGACTCGATTCCATTCGATTCGACACGACACGACACCATTAAATGAGGCAAGGTGTTGTTTTCAAATCGAGCCTTAAGGGTCTCCAAGTAAGGAGCTATTTAGCTGCTAACTGGGAACTGAAGACTGGAGAAACAGTCAGGGAAAAATGCCAAACGTCGCCGAATGACATAATCGTGTGTAAGGACAATAGGGCCTCTTTAAAAATAATGAGCCGAAATATGGCTTTTTAATGATTGCACAACAGCACGAACTTTCCAAAACAAAGGACAGCTTTTTGCGCAAATCACTCGCCTTAACTAGCTAATACTATTATGCTGCAGTTAATAAATGCAACAAATATTATTTCCCGCCAACAATAGCATTGGAAAGCAATAAATAAGTTGAAGTTCCATGGCTCCTAGATTCCCTTTCGAGCCCCGAGTTCTGATTAAATGCCTCTAAACACAATATTACTCATACGCACTGTGTGCACGCCTCCGCTTGGCACGCCCATATGTGGCATACGGATGCCTCGGTAAAGCCAGCGAAATTATAAGCCAGCCCAGCCACACATTGTGAGCAAGGCAAGAGCTAAAATTCTATACGGGGCAGGGCAAATATGAGATTACTCATACGCAGCGTTGACCAGGCCAAAACAGCCTGTTCCACATTAAATGCCATAAAAATAGTGGCACCCAAAGGGGCGGGCCGACTGCACATACACATGCAAACACATTCATAGAATTTGTGACGGAAATGAGTTAGTGCCATTTGGCATGCCCCCAACCCACGGGGGGGGATGGTTAGAGGGGCGGGGCAGGGGGGATTGCAGTGCACACGCATGCAACGAAAGCGCGTGCAACGACTACGAAATCAGGAGAGTTGAGGGGGAAAATGGAAAATTCGAGGTGGTTCAAGGGGGCGGGGTTGCCCCGTGGCTCGTTGCTGATGTTTTTTGGCCTGCAGCACACAGCCGGGTTGCATAATTATCATGCAACATGCGGCAGTCGGCAGTCGGCAATCGGCGTGGAGTGCCTGAGATTTGTGGCCAAAACAAAACGTTGTTTAACGCCTGAGAGGGTTTTGGCCTCAGCGCCCCCCACCTCTCCAGCACTTTTCCAGCGGCAAACGGGAAAGATAGGCTTAGTCACGCACTTTACGCACAATTTTCCACGGGTCGGAGCCAGGAGTTTTCAATAAAATACAAAAGCGGACTTAGGTGGTGGAAGTGAGGCGTAATAAAAGTCTTTTTGGGTGGTTAAAAGTGATCATAAATCAGCGAAGATGGGAAGGGAAATATTTTATTGGTAAGTTTTGTAAGCGTAATAATGGGCATATAAATCAAATATTTGTTAAGGATATAATCAATATGGTATAACCTTAGGGAGTAAGTAAGAACTTCAAAGAACATCTAGTTCTTATTAAAAAATCTGAATTATGACCAATATATTTTCTACTATATATTTGTTCATCTATTAATTTAAAATGTACCTAATTCTTTGAATATATTTATTTATTATTAATTTCAAGTGTACCTATTTCTTTGAATATATTATTTCTATCATTACCTAATAATACTGTTATTTAGCTTGTTACTGCTCTAAGTACTTGTGCACCCGACAACTTCTTGATCCGCCCTCCATCTCCTTAACTGATTGCTCATTTCGTGCCACAAAACCCCACCCCCCCTAGCTTTCCCCCCTCGCTTTCCCAGGCTACTTTGTGGTCTGCCCGTGGGCCTTGGCTGCCTGGCAACTGGAAACTCACAGCGAAACGTGCGTGGCATGACCATTGCTATCAAAACCTGGCCAAAACAGTGAGTGGGAAGGGGCACTTAAGGTAGGGTGAGGGGTGGGGAAGGCAGGGCAGCAGCTGCGCTACTGGGAGGCAGTTGGAGCGGTCTTTGACCGCGGCCAGTAACAGTAACCGTTAGGTAGCCAGGTAGCCAGGTAGCCAGAAGGATTACGAGCTGCGGCGCAACGTTTGGCCGCTTGTGCGAGGTTAGTACACAAGCGGCGGAAAAAATTAAACAAAAAACCAGAAAATAAAAAAGAAAAAGAGGCAGCAGCGAAATCAGTTAAAGCTAAACGCCTGCCGGCCAGTTGCAAGGTTTTTCATTTTCTTTGTGGCTCTTTTTCGACTACCAAACAACAAACCGTTGCGAACTTCATTCCCCATTCGCTTCGCGTGCTCAAGCAACTTGCATTGTTACTACCGCGGATTCCGATTTGGATTCGGATTCGGATTCGGATTGGATTGCATTGGAGCGCTGCTTGACTTGGAGGTTGGAGATTGGAGGTTGGCTTTTGGCTGTGGGGCATGCTTCGTGCTGCTTATCGCGCCTCAAACTGCGGCGGCCACATAAATCAATTAGTTGGGGAGGAAGGGCGCACATTTTGTTTTAGGGATAATTGAAGGCCTCTGCAGGGCGGTACTTACAGTGAAAAGTGGGGGAATTGAGCGGAGTGAATCAAAATCAAAAGCTTACCTGCAAAGGAAAGAAGAAATTGGTTAGCAAAAATGTTGTACCACTTGGTAGGCTACTTTAGACTAAGCTGCTCCTACTGTTTAAAGTATCTATCTTGTAGAAGGGTTTGATTTACCTTTATTCCACCTTCTTTATAGTTAATTACCTGCAACTAAAATAAGCCCAACCCCGAAACTTAAATACCAATCATTTGCCGCCGAATTTCCCATGCCAAAAGTTCAATTAAACAAGCAAATTAAGTGGTAGCAACAATCCTCTGCTCCCTTAAACTTAATTGCGGCCCAAAAGAACGATTCCCTTGGCGGGCAATTAACGAATCGTGAGCCATTCCCACGCCCAGCAATCCTGGCCAAGATGGCACGCCCCTCACACACACACATAAGCACATAAATAAGGCGAAAACGGAGCGCGCAGAAACCACATAAAACTGTCAACGGCAAAATGTCAGATGGATTTTTGACTTATGACATAAGACAATTATAGCCAAGGTGCAGCCGTCGAGCATTGAACCCGCTAGCCGCCGATGTTGCAGTTGCAGCAAGCATCTAGACCTGCCTAGATGACTACTTGCCACTCGCCACTTGCCACTTGCAACATGTGATCGGGGTTCGCGTCTCGGCTAGCGCGGGTTTTTCCGCGCGAAAAGTGCATTCAACCCGGGCTGACTGACGTCAACGTTTTGGCTTGGCAAAGAAAGCAGAGTCAATGCACTTTGTTGCAACCACTCAGCCTTTCTCCCTCTCTCTCTCGCTGTCTCTCTCTCTCTTTCTCTCTAGTCAGCGCTGTGTGAGTTGCGGTACTTTCATTGCTCACACAGCTAGCAAAAATAAAGCAAAGCTGCAGAAAAACTCGTTGCGTTTGTGGCAAGTTCGTTGACGTTCTGTTCTTCTGCCCCTCTGTGTGTGTGCCACACAGAGTGTTCTAGAATGTTGCCAACCAACTGGGAAATTTCCAGCTAGATTGCAGCGGAGAAAGAGAAAGCAACAGCTAGTGCATGTGCATGTGCAACATGTAGCAAGCCAAACAAAAAGGCTGGCCAAATGTGACAACGGATGGCAAGCGATTACGCAACAGAAGTGCAGTTCTGCACAGAGTGTGGGAAAATAGAACAGTTTGTTTTTTAAATTAATTTGAGTAAAAAATGTTTATGAGTGCCTACTTTATAAAATGAAGAGCAGCATAAATCTTATGACATTCTAAGGCGCAAGAAAGTGACATAATTTATGGGGGTTTCATTTGTTTGCAAGAGTCATAATTTGCCGAATATTTCTGCCTAATATTTCAGCTTTTCAATTAGTCGCAAACTGAGAACTGAGACCATCCTTGAACATTTCAACATTTCAAGCTGTGCCTCCTCCTTTGGGCCCACAAATTCCAGTCTAAACAAACACAATATTTTGGGGCACCAACAAAAGGAGCAACAGAAGGAGCAGCAGCTGTGGAAAAGTGAAACAAGCTGAGCCGCAAGCCAAACAGCACCCCCGAAACCAAAAAAGGGGTAAGTAACCTCGAGTGAAAGCAGCGACTTTTGCCAAGAACTCGAGGCGGGCGAAAAGCGCGGCACGTGGCACGTGGCACGAGAGTCGGGGCGAACGACTTATAACTGGGTCAGCAAAAGTGGCTGCTGTCCTCCACTTTGGGGGTGGTTCAGGTATATGTGGTATATATGTACATATATATCCATTTATACATATGTATATCTGTGTTTGCTCAGCCACTCAAGCAAACACACACATAACACACACTCGCCTCGCATTTTACTATCGCTCGTAACAGAAGGGAGCTGAAAATTGCATTTAGCACAGCTCGTAGTGGAGTTGCAGTTGCAGCTGCTGTTGCAGTGGCAGTTGCAGTTGCACGTTCTCTTTGCCAGAAAAGATAAGGCCAAAGCCCAAAGGCCGCAGAGTGGTGGGCGTGGCAGCGGCATTAATTTGCTCGCCATTTGATTCTGATTTCAGCGTTAATTACTCATTCGCCGGAGCAAGTAAACGAATTCGATTTGGCCTTGGCTGAGCATATTTACTAGTCGAGTAGTAGTCGAATAATTAGTCATTTGCATTTTAATGGCTGTTTTAAGTGCGCCTCTGTGTTCTTGGCAGCTTTTTATATCGCTGTTTCGAATTGCACAATATTTTCGGAGGGAAATGCTGTTTTTAAGAACTTTGCTCAACCTTGCATAAAACTATTTCGAATAGCTTTGTAATGCTGTTATGTGACCCAAATCCTTTCGCTTGGTTACTTATTTTTTTTCAACTAGAATGTGTTACTATATTCATTTTAATTTGTTATTTAAAACAAAAAACAATTTCGCGTTCGGCAGCGCACTTTCAAAAGCTCGCAGCTACAAGTCTGAAATATTTCGTTGCATACTTTTGTGCTTGAAAAGCGCACAGCTCGATCGTAAGATAGACACCTGACGCTAGATGGCGCCAATCGCATGTGTAGACACAGATGTAAAATGTATATAAGTGCGCAATGTAAAATATTCAAATGATCTGGCTGCGAAAACTTGATGATGGTGATTTATACTAATGCTAAATCTTAATGATAATGAAAATGATTTTAGTGCCAAATCATTAGTCCCTGAAGTATATTTCGACTTTACTATGCTAAGTATGTCCTATTTTAAAGATAGCTATTTTAAAGTGTTTACTAGCCATTTAATATGTCAGGATTATTGTTCGCTAATATGACTGCATATGCACATATCTACTATCTATCTAGCACATGGAATCGCCGTCTTTGAGCTGCCGTGTAACCCAAATAGGCTGAGGTTGTTGACCCAATTTCTGCAAGGTGCATTGAACTTTTTGTGGGCAGAAATGCGGACCACAAAACGTCACTAGCGATGCGTAAGCGAAAGAGAAAGAGAACGGGAACGAAAAAGAGAGTGGGAGAGTGTTTTTGCATCGTTCATTTTGCACGAGTGTTGGTTGCAATAGTTGTAAAGTGGAAATGTGTGGGAAATCTGGAGCTTCGTTTTAGCACAGTTATGCGGTTGAAAAGGAAGCAAAGCGAATGAAGAAATTGTTCATATCCACTAGTAATGCATTTTCAATAAATAAATATTATTGTTTGCGTGCAAATGAAATTATTACATTATCTTAGGGTCTTTGACATGAAAAACTTCAATTTTAGACATAAGAGCAACATTTTGATAATAAAAACTGTGTTAAATACTAGTTCCAATTAGAGAAAAATGAACATGCCAAGTTAACTTTTAACAATTCGAAGAATAAATATTTTTGTGTTGCTGTATCCAATCTAAGACCCATTCGAAAAGGAAATGCATTTTCTAGAAATTTCCCTGGAGAGGCGCAACCTAAATACGAATAAATAGCGCCTCCCACCCCAACTCCGCATCCCCGTCCCCGTTCTCCACCTCCTCTCCTTTTCGTTTATTCACCCTCGCCACACCTCGTGCTCACTCGCACACACACACATTCACACGCCTAGACGAATTCATGCAACGCTGCGTCGCTGTTGGCGTCGCTGCCGACGACGACTGCGACTGCAGTCAGTCGTTCAAGTGCATTTCAGAGCATTAACCTTTGTGTCACTGTGTGAGTGCTGTGTGTCCTAGCCCAACAATCACAAACGGAATCACCGCTCTCTTACTCTCTCTCTCTGTCTCTCCTGTTTTCCCTGGCTTTTCCTTTGGTTTCCCAATTTGAAGTGCAGGCAAGTGAAAAACCTCGAAGCCAAATGAGAATGAGAATTGAGGTCTCCCGTGATAAAATCTTGGAAATGACCAGAATATGGGTATAAAGAATCTTTCTCCCCTGATAAGACCATCCAAATGAAATGTCTTCTGTTTATTTGGGGAGTTTGCTTTTCTTCCCTTCTTCTTGCCTTTCTTTCTTCGAGATTATCAAGTGCATTTGGTGTTTGCTCATACAACAATCATTATCTGATGAGTGCTCTGAAATTGGTGCAGGTTAGGGTCTATGAAAAATTAGAAACATCGGTGGAGGGAGTAAGAAAGGGGGGTGGAGAAGAAGGGAACGGCTAATAAGCCTCTTCACATATAAATATAATAATAATACAAATGCTATGCCCAACATTTACTGATTATTACGCTCTCTCTCTCTCTCGATTAAATGCAATGAAAATCCGACGAGAGAGAGCGCGAGAGTAATGCTCTCTTCTTTCTCCGCCTCTCCCTCCGCTGCTTTCGCGTGGCCTATGCTGCGTACGCTGCTTCTGTTTCTGCTTTGACATTGAACGAGTTCATTCACATTTGCTGCACGCACACAGCTGCAGCGCCACACACACAGATACTCGCACGAAAAACTACACGAAGCATACACAACAACCGCCGAGGCGAAATGGAAACAGAAAAATAAAACGAGAGCCACAGCCAAAGGCAGCAAAAAAATGGAAAAAAAAATAAAGAAAAAGGAAAAAATAACACACAAAATTGTATGCCTGAGTGTGGGTAAATAAATAAATATGCTAAATAATGTGGAAGGAATAACAAACAAGTTAGATAATAGGCCCAGAATCAGAAATAAAGAAAGCTGACCACCACGACAAAAAGTCCCCCGGCATTTTATTGAAAATTAACATCCATTTGACTATTCCTCTTCGCACGCTCCTTCGTCGTGGTCCCTCAAAAAAATATAAATAATATCACCTGCCCTCTATTATTTTTTTAGTTACGAAATCGGGAATTGGGTCATTAAGGCAGCAGGCAACCAAAGTGTGAAACTAGTTGGCCAAGGATAATGGAGTGGGCTCAGAAGAGGTGTGAGTCGTGTTACCCATTTTCGTATCTTTTCTAGAAGAAGGTATGTGTATTTTTACTATTCGCCACAAAGTGTGGAGCTACAGGGAAGTGTATAACTATCAACCGATAAGTACTCTCTCTCCCAATTAGCTATATACATGTATATCATGAAAATGCAATAATGGATATATTTTTTAAAAGTTCTCACCTTGAAAGCAATAAAACCGTAGACCTAAGAAACCTAAAAATATACAACATGCTCTTTGTCAAACCTTTTCCGCCATAATTAATCAGCGCGTAGAACCCTTAAGCGGCTCCAAAACTATTGTATAAAATGCGACCAAGAACAAACGAGTTCCAAATAGAGACTCAGTTGCCAGGTCGCCAAATGAGTCAGTTGGCAACGAATGAAGTCATTCGTCAAGCTCAAAACGCAAAAAGCTCTAAAACAAAAAGGAGAACACGAAATCCAAGAATCTGTCTCTGAAATAGAGGTCAATAGACAAGACGAAGGTCCACCGCGCAGATCAGGTAGGCACACAAGTCTCAAATCCACAAGCCACAAATGGACGGGGCGGAAATATCAGCCAAAATCAAGCCGACGCACCACGCGGCGTATGAGCAATGCGCGAAACTGGCTTCCTCAAAGGCAGCGAGCGAGCGGGATGGCAACATGCGTGTGAGCTGGAGGGAGCGAGAGGGCGTCTGTGGGATAACCTTGAACTTCAAAAAATGCGCGAGGGAAACACAAATTCGTAGGCCTAGCTATTCGGTTAAGCATATATTTACATTCACATAATAAACATATAAATTAGCACACAACAAAAGAAGTTCCAAGAAATTCGAAAGGCCGAAAAAACTGGTCCAAAGTCAATGAACCTCTGCCTCTTCCTTTGCAGATCCACTCGAGGTGGACATACAGTGAACATTCTACAAGTTAAATAAAACATTTATCTTTAAAGTTTAAGATTAGAAATGTTATATATTTCTTGTAAGTAAAACTAGAGCGAGCTTCACAGTTTTTTCCTACAAAATTGATTTAGTTTGAACTATTTTCCTAACACCTTTGACTTTCTTCTAAGAGTGTCAGTTTTGGAGGGATCACTGTGCTGATAATGTAATATTTTAGCAACGTTTGAAATTTCAGACGCGCAGACAGTTTAAACTTTCGAGGCAAAAGCAAATACAAGGACCGCCGAGGGCCAGACGTGCAGAAAGGGACGGCAGATGGAGTGAGGGAGCGAGAACGAGAACGGGAACGAGAAGGAGAAGGAACCTCGGCTGGCTGTTAACCCAATTCAAGGACGTCATTGAGACATTAAACCCGACTCGCTTGCGAAAGCCCGAGTGCCGGCGAATATAAGGGAATAGGGCAAACTACTTTGCCAAGGTTGTGCAGAGTGGATATAGTGATGATCGCGTGACACGATCCCCTAGAGCAACTCTGCCTAATTGAGATGCCCTCATGCGAGACACTCATCTCTGGGATGGAGGGAACAATCACTGGAACGATCACTGGACTCTGTCCAGAGCCGCAACTCTTTGGGCGAATGAACTGGCCGGCATTTTCAATGTCACAGACGACAAAGGGCGGCAAGGCAGGCTTTAAAAGCAGCAGGAGCCCAAGGAGAACACTGCACAAAATATTCCAAATATTTAATTATATATCCCTATCCATAACTTGGTTAAGCTTAGCTTTATACTTAGCTATATTGTATCAAACAAAATAAACTATATTTATATCTATTGAAGTATCTATTGAAAGAAAGTCTGATCCTTAAAATTCAATAAGCAACGCATTGCATTGATCGGTAATTTGATTTTGCAGTGCAGAATGAACAGAATCGCTCACAAAAGCAGCTTTGAAGGTTTCGTTCTGGTTTGGTGGTTGCTTTATTTTATTTTTTTATACTTTCTGTGTCTCATTTGTTGTGCCCAGGACCGTGTTGTTGTACATTTTGATTTATTTTATTGCGACGCAATTTAATGCAAGGACAATTCGCCAGACGACGCAGGTTTTTGTGAAGGGCATTGGGCCTGTTGCTGGCAGAAAAACAACCCTGGTAGTGAGTACGTAATTCCTGATCCCTTTTTTCCCTGCCAAGGAGGTCAATCGAGTTCAATGTCAGAGCCGAAGTTTGGTGGTTGAGCATCAAGTTGCACGTGGCGAGCACACTTTTGAATTGCCACCCCCGCCGGTGCAGACAACCCCTCTGTTCCCACATCAAAGGATAAATTTCTGGCGAACTTACCTTGCAACCCTCGCAGGAATGCACGCCGTAATGGAAACCGGAGGCCTTATCCCCGCAAACGCGGCACAGCACTGTGGTGCCATCGAATTCTGCAAAGAGAAGATGGCAATTTGCGATTAATACCCAGAAAATAGCATAAAAGATACTGAAATGTGGAGTAATGGTGGGGTAATTGTGGTGGAAAATGAATTTCAGAGTATTGAATATATAAAAGGGGAACACAGCAAGTTTTTTAAAAATATCTTTCTATATTTGTTAATTGTAACTGAAGTGTTGAATATATATTTAATCTTCATTTGTTTTAAAGAATCAAAAAAAAGTTAGAATAAATGTATTATCCTTGGCAGACAAACATTCAACAACTTTCATTATCACTCCCATTTCATAATCGCACACCATAAACAACCAGAAGAAAGTGGCCGCAAAGTGTACGTAATACTTTCTTCAAATAAAGACGAGGCAATGCCAATGCCAAGACGAAGAAAGCAGCAAAACGAAATGGGCAAGACAACGAAAACTTGTTGCTGAACTTGAGCTCGTTCTTGGCCAGAGAAATGTTACGTAACTTTCACCGGCGCGCCAGGTAAACAAGAAAGGAAACAGGCGATCAGACCAGAAGAAAGTAAACAAGAGAGAGAGCACAAGAGCACCAGAGAATAAGCGGCGGAGAAAGACTTTCTTTTGGGCGGAAACAAGTTCTGGCGGCCGAGAGAAAGACTTTCTTTAAACAGGTTTTGTTTTGGTTCCTTCTTCATGTTGAGGAAGCTCCAAAGAAAGTCTTTCTCTCGCCAGTAGAATATCTCCCTCTCTCTCTCTCTTGTTCGTATCTCATTTTGTTCTTTAGTACTTCCTCTTTTTCTATAGCAATCAGACGCGCCACGCTTTGTAAACAATTGTAAATGGCAAACAATGTTCATGATCTTCACGCTGCCATGGCCATCATCGTCATGATCATGATCACGATCATGAGCAACTTGTATCTGTATCTGTTACTTGCGTTTTGCTATTTCTGTGCCACACTCACACACACACACACAGCCAGCATCTACACGGCTGCAATGCCGCCAAGTTCACTGACATTTTGCTGTGCAGATCGTTGCACTTTTGCATCGTGCAGCCACAACAAAAAACAGGCTGCGAGGAGGAAAGAAGAAAAGGGGTTGCGTGTTGCACTGATCTCTGGCACGCCACTGACTGAGTTTGCCTCAAGTTTCTAGACCGAAAGATCGCTGCATGCTGATAGCCGATACATTTGCGTTCAACAAAGAGTGCAGATGCGTGGTGGTCTACATTTATGTTTGCCAACTAATTAACCTGCACATGAAGGGGTCTGTAATTCTATGATCAAATAAGATCCAAAAGATATTTAAACTCTAATTGATTTTGATTTTAAAACCAGATCATTTACCACTCCGTCGTATCTGCTAGTCACTCAAATAGGAAGCAAAACACGAAAACATCTCATTCATAAGCGCGTGTCTTCCGTATAGATAAAGATACAAAACTATCTGTAGGACAAGCAGCCGCAATTGAAGTTCTTATCGCAGAGGAAAGCTAAAAAAGGTGAAAAACAATCACAGCTGGCATGTTTATTTGAACTTGAAAAGAACCATCCCACATTTTGTCTTTATTTAATAAAATATTGTGCTTGTGCTCGGACTTCCTTTGTGATGATTGTTTTGTATTTTGGGGATTGTTTTTTTTTTTTGGGGAATTTCGTGGCACACATTTAAAAATAATTCATTGCGGGCGTTAAGAGAATAAAGAATGCCACGTACTGTTCCTATCTCCCTCGGACTCTGTCTGTGTTTCTGTGTTTTTTTCCTAATTCGGAACCCATTTGAATTCGGAATCGCTTGGCTTACGTCATTGGCACATTGTGATTTATATAAATTTAGTTTTTTTTTGGCAAGAACTTGCATTCGTAATAGATTCGCTCACGGATTACCAAAATTCTCTGTTCTGTAAACAAAGGCAGCAAGGTCAGTTCTCCTCCCTATCGCTGTCTCGCTTCTGGCCCCTCTGACCCTCTCTTTCTCCTCCTCTATCGCTGTCTCATCGCCTTGGGAACTTTGAGTGAGTGTTTGGTTGGTTGGTTGGCATTCGCATTCGCTAATCGGCGACACGTGTAATGCCTGATAAATATTATTATTCTGTTTTTTCGGTGTAACAATAACCCATATGAGGAAGGGAATAGTTAGGGATAGTTCCCTACGATTAAGGCATGTGTTCTAGTCGAGCTCTTCTTCGCAGTGATTCAGAGGGGAATATGAAGTATATAAAAGTTGAATTTTATAGTTTTTACTGTCCACATATGATTTGAACTGTGTGATTCAGACGGACAAGAATTTTAATAACACTTTAAATATGCCTGAAAAGTTTAACAATTGCTTATTTTTATTAAAAATCGGCGATCTGCGGAATTCTAGCTAACTGAATAATCAGACTGCCAAATCCATGGGAATTATCTAATACGCACCGCTCACACGCACACCAATGCGCGCAGGCGACCTTGAAAGTTTCATTCACTCCACACGCACACAGATGCGGCAAGGGGCGGGCGTTTTGGGGGCGGGGGGTGTCTGCCTGCGAAGAGGTGGAACGGGCACTATCAGCGAAATGCTAGAAATAAGCCAAACAAATGGCAGCTCCCCTCACAAAAAAACACACACCCCACAAAAAAGCACACACACTCACAGTCAAATTTTCGACTACTCAAAATATTTATTAGCACGGGAGAGAGCGAGAGGCAGGATCGCAGAAGATAGAGAGCGAGAGATATTGCCATATTGCCAATGTTCTGTTTCTGTTTCTGTTTCTGTGTGGGTAACACAGAAGAAAAAAAAACTACTAAATTAAAATTTGACATTGAAATTTTTGCCGCTCTCGTTCGCTCTCTTTCGCGCTCAATCAATAAAAGTTTTGCGCGTGCAGGAGGAAGCGAGAGGAAGCGAGAGGGGGCGAGAGAAGCGTTCTCGCTCTGCCCACAAACTTCAATGCGGAAATGTACGGACAGGTTTTTCGGTGTTTCGGCGTTTCAGTTGCCTTATTTTAGCGCCAGTTCAATGTATCGTTCAATCAAGTCGAGAATAAAAAAAAATTTTATTCAACTTTTTCGTCAAGTTCAAAAAACGCCACTGAGGTCAGCCCAAAATGAGGGATACACCTTGTAAAGTGGGCGCGTTTTTAGTCACCTTCGCTGGCAGCTCATTGAATTAACAACTGCCGCCTAAAATTGCTATTATGCAATGAGATATTTTCTGTATTTTCTGTTATTTTTTGTTTTTGGCGGGACTGGAAATTAATGACCTCCCAATGAAACAGAATTTTTTGAAAAATGCCTTGCACCAAGTGCATTGATCTGCGTGCTTGTTTTGCTTTCGAGTGCCTTGTACTTCGTGAATTTATTGAACTTTTCGGGGTTACTGATCGAAGGCGTGGGAACATTTACTTCAAAATGAAAGTATTTAAAATTGTTATATTAAACATAAAAAAAAACCTTTAAAAATTCCATCCTAAATGTCTACACCAATTAGCCAAAAGTAAAAGTCCAATAAAAATGGGCAAACAAATTATTGGCCCACAAATAAAATGCAAAAAGAAACACAAAATTCGTTACTTTCGATTTGCGGATGGTTTTCACTTTCAGGTCTTTGGCCGCTTAATAAATTTCTAAAATGCACAAATAATTGTGCCAATAAAAATAAACACGATCGGAGCGAAAATCAAATGAAATGAAAATGAAAATCAAATAAAATAATACAAATAAAAATAAACATACAAATAAAAATAAAAATCGAATAGACTAAACTTTCCAAGTGAGCAAAAGTTCAAGAGCCGCCTACGATATTCGAAAAGCGCCTGCGAAAAGCGAAGTAAGAAAAAAATGAAGCACAAGACAAATAAATTGCGGCAAGGCGAACTTTTCTTTTGGACAATTGTAGCGTTGCAGCTTGACTTTCACCGACATTCGAAAGGGGCGCAGGGGCGCGGGGGGTGGTGGTGGCACAGTGGAGTCATTAACCCGCTGCTATGTAAAAATGTCAAAGAGACTTAGACCCGGTTTTGTATTTATTTTTTCCATTTTTTTTCTTTTTTTTTTATTTTTTTTTGCCCGTAAATTGGCCGCGCATGCGCAGTCGCCGCGGTGAAAAGTGAATTTGGCTCTGACTTTGGCCAAGTTAAGCTGCAGTTGGCTTTTCACTTTCGTTTGGCTGCAATTGAAACGCGAAACTTGGCAAGCGGATGCACATCGACCCGGCCAAAAGCGAGCAAAAACACCAACTAATTCATTTGCGAATGCGAAAAGAAATCCACCGATATAGCGATCCAACGATCCGCGATCCAGCTATCCAACGATCCACAGGGTAGCAATGAACTTGGAAACCGACTTTGTCATCGCGCCATCTCCTTCGCCCAGTTTTTCACTTAGTGAAATGCAATGCCAACACACAAACGCATAAATAAATAAATATCGGTGGCATGGGGAAAACACACACTTTTGCTAAGTAAAGCAAATAATGGCAACGGCAGTGGGTGAGCAATGGTGGGGGATTGGAAATTGGAGACATAATCGAGACACATATAAATATCGTTTTGGTTTTCACTTTCGGCTCGACTCTCCTGCTAGTAAGTGTGAAATTCAATTTATTCGAGGCGTGTTGCGGCTTAAGCCGTGAATATGGATATCACACATTTATTGGGACTTATGAGTATGTTATAAAATCATTATGTTTAAGCCTTAAGATCCCAACATATTTTCATCTTTATATATATGATTATGAGGCATATGAAATTTACCATAATTCGTATAAGAAGCATACCCATTTCTTCCATGGCCTTCAACACCTTGGGATCGCCTAACACCAAGACCTCAAATAATCCCCGTCTACTTTTTTTTAAAATCCATTAAAAAAGATTAAACGACAATCAATACGATGCCCTCTATAGGAAGAACTACCTTGACTCGATATATTGACTCGAATCTCTATGCGGACTTGAACCGGTTGCTCATAAGTGCATTAACTTCCTTTAGTCATAAAACAAAAGCCTGACATTGCCACTACAGTTATAATTTCGGTGAAACAAAAAAAAAAAAAATAATAAATAAATAAAGTGAGAAAACCCGATGGCGAGCGCTCAAGTTAATTGAACTTACTTGAACTCGGTGCTTAAACAGTGAATGATTTCGGATGCGGAACGACCTTGGTGACTAAAACTGACTCGACTAAACGGCGATCAACGCACTGATATAGATAATTACGTTGATAATGATGGTCACACGATTGCTGGACTTGTGTGACGTCACAGTAATTTGATCAGGCGCCACCTCGCAAATTTCCGCCTTGCCAGGCCAATATTCCAAATGCTAATTGGCGGGGGAAGGTCAAAATCGAATCAGATCGGTAAACAGGAGATCGGATTTTCTCTCTTTCTCGCTCAGATCGAATATACTTCATTTTTTTTCTAGATATAGTATGTATACCGGCGTTTTATGGTTTGCATACTTTTGGTTTTCAAGGTTTCTCGTTCCGGCAAACGGAAGCCAAGCATAAGAGTGCTTTACTTAACGAGATCGATACGGGTTTCTTATTGGATTCTGATTCAAATGAGTTAAAATGTATTTCTTTTTAACTTTAATTGATATCCTGAGACACATCCAGTAATCCCTAACTTTACTAACTCATAGAACTCACCTATGTTGAGTTCTGGTTCCCCCTTCACCGAACTAGCCACAGTTGTATCCATAACTGGGTAGGACTTGATGTACTCCGGAGTCTGGGGCCGCGAATCCGCCGGCACCACCGCAATGCCACCCGGGTGGTGCAGACTGGCCTGCGGATATCCGTGCGGATACATCGCATGCGGATGTGGGTGGTGCTGCAGGTGATGCTGCTGCTGCTGCTGTTGCTGGTGTTCCTGTTGTGGGTGGTGGTGGGGCAGGGACTCAAAGTGCTGGGGCATTTGCTGCTGCTGTGGTTGCTGCTGCTGCTGCTGCTGCACCACTACAGTGGAACCATCGGTGGTGCTGACGGCACTCGATTTGCTGACAAAGATCACGCCGCTGTGGGGCAGCTTGACGGAGGAGTTGGGAGAATTCGAAGAACTGGCCATGGTCACACCTGTGGGTGGCACAGTATCCAGATCTGTGACAGGTGCTACCAGGCTCCTGAATTCCGGACTGTAGCTCTGGGCCATGCCCAGTTTGCTGTTGTGCTGATAGTACGCCGAAACGCTGGTGTTTGGCGGCAGTTTCAGGGCATTTTCCAGGTGAGAACGACCTGTTACGCCCAATATGGGTGGTGCTGTGGTGCTGGGCTGCTCTGGAGCCGGTGGTGCGAGCATGCTGGCACTAACTGTGCTGCAGATCACTGAAGTCTTGGCGCTATCCGAACTGTCCGCGGACATTAACATTTTGCTTGCTTGGGGGCGTTTTGGCAACACTTTTCAGGGGCAATATATTTTTGGAATATTTCTGGCAAATTTTTCAATTGAAATTTCCAGCCTTAGGCATAGTTTTGGTTTTTCAAGCACTGGTAAGATATTATTTTATCCTTCGCATTGAAGCTTTGTATCTTTGTATCTTTTTTCAAGCTCTACTTGGGCCAAGTTTACATGTTTTATTCACACTGTTAAAAACTATTGGAATCACTTAATGGGTTATCCTTTTCCAAAGGGCACTCACTACACTGCTAAAAACTCGCGACTCAAAGTAGATCGAACGAAACGAATCAAAACGAAACGAAACGAAGCGAGGCAAACGAAACGGAACGGAACAAGCGGAGCCGACGATCTGCGCGCTGCGAGTGGCAGTTAGTCAATGAAAGGAAAATCAACATTCGCGGCGGATCTTGTTCAGTTTTTTCGGCCAGCCGAGCGTCGACGTCGGCGCTCTCCGCGTCGCACTCTCTCTCGCACTTGAAACATGTGCTGCCATCCAGCCAGCGAGTGCGAGCGGGAGCGCGCGATCCCACAGATACGGCGATTATGGGCAGACCAGTTCACGAACTCAGTTCATGAACTTGCTGTGTGCTCTTGAATGGTTATGCTTATGTTTATGCTCTCTTATTTAGATAATAGTTTAACATAAATTTGTTGCCAAATTCTTCGCTTTTCGATTATAGATTATAGATATAGATTAGATTAGAAAAGACACTATCAAGCACTCCATGAACTGATTTCACGAAATGGGGCCCCGCATAAACGCACAATAGTAGTGGTGTGAGCCAGTGAGGGTGAACAACAGCTGTGAGAGAAACACATGTCGCTCGAGCGGAGAGCCAAAAAGAGTCCAATCCACCCCCTCACCCGCTCACCATACCCCTCCCGCACACGCTCCGAAAAACCCCTTGGATGGAGTTCAATAAAACTTCGACGGAGTGAAAATTTATGAAATTACATGCAATTAAAAATTATATCACTCACAGTAATGAAGAATTCGGATCCGCGCATAGGATCGTTGACACTCAGTCGTTGACACTGGGCGGAACACATGTAAATCAAATATTTACACGGCCAAAAGGCAATAAACCCTGCTGAATGCTGAATAAACTTCGCCTAGGTCAATGCTAAATTGATTTCCTGGATCGTTGAGCCACGTGTGGTTGAATTAGGAGGCCCCCCGATAACCCCGCCCCTTCCCTCCCTGCTCCAACACCACCAACCCACACCACACACCCCACATTTGACCCATTCAAGGCTAGACACTCGCCATCTCACTCGTCCGTTCCAAAAATAATCTTTGACTGAGTTTTCCTTGTTTCCATTTTCATTTCAATTTTTCTACTTTTCGGCACATTTGTCGGCGGGGGAAAATTTAACACATTTTCCTCGGCAGGCGGGAGGGTTTTGTTTTTCTTTTTGGAATACGACATGTTTTTCTCCAAACAAAAACAGAAAGATATTCCTATTTTCTCATTCTTTATGGGGGTATTTTTGTGGGAATGTGGAAATTGTTTTGGATAAATTAGCTGTTAATACCCCTGTTTATTGAACGCAATTGACAATGCATCTAACACTAGTTATATATACATACATAGGGGAGGAAGTAATACTAAGACGATCTCTAGCTATCTTCAATTGCCATCTTGATAATGAGCAGATTGTTTGAGAACTACTGGGTGCACAGAACTTCAATAGACTGTATATGATACAAATGCGGATCATGCTTTTTTTGGATTACCACCCACCTCCGTCACCCTTGAATCGAGGGTCTAATTACCTTTATCCCTCGGCTCTTCGATCACTTTCACATCGGTTTGCTGACGTTGATCGTTGATCGGCCACCGGACTCCGTAATCAGAGACTCGAGCGGCATAATAATAACAACAAAAGCACATTTTCCTTCAGCCGCCAGACCCAAACAAAAATAAACATTGAACTTCCTTATTAATGCAATTTCAATAATGACAACAGTCCAAGGCAGCTCAAGAGTCAAGTCCCCGGATCCGCGAGTTCGAGTCTGGAGATGCGATGGTATATATGTAAGTAGTATAGTATATAAACGAGCAGACAAAACGAAAGTGGAACCTCCGAGGAGTTCAGATCCCCAGCCAGGGGTTCAAGTGGGGGTCAAGTTCAATGAGGGTGAACTCTCCGAAAAAAATGTATTATTATCAATATTCGGGAGATGCTATTCTCTTTTATTAGTCTTCAAGGGACTCTGAAGTACGTCTGCGTTGTATGAAATATGTACGTATATACTCGAATATATATATTTTCTTATCAGCATCATGGGAATGCCCGACTGACTGAATTTACATTTTCGTCTAAAGGCAAAGGGGACAGGCCCTCTCTCTTATTTGAATATTACGTTCTCAATGATTCATGGTTTATCTGTTATGATGCAGGTATTGGAAAATTCCATCTTTAAACGAGGAAGCACTGGGGTTTTTAAGAGATACATCATTCGAACCACCAACCTGACCATGTTTCTAATGACTACATTTTTTCTGCCAATTTCCAGAGAGTTTCGCCATGTCATGATCTGGCCCGCGATCACTGCTCGCGATCGTGGGGCGAGTGAACTCCTTGGAAATGTCATTGGCTTTCTCCCCATCCCATCTCGCCCCATCAATCCCCACCCCCATCCCCATTCCGAGTTGTATCTCGTCGCTCTCCCGTTTTATGTTGCGAATTTCAGTCCGTTTATCAGTATGGTGTATGGTATATGAGGCCTGGCTGGCTGTTACTTAGTCACTTAGTCACGACAGCTGGATCAAAGTACTCCGATAAAGAAGTGTCCCTGACGCAAAACTCGCCTTCAACTCTCCGGCGAACGGCGTACGGCGTACAATTGACCGATAAATTGAGAATGAGGGCCGCACGCACATGCCAGAGAAATGGATCAATGTGTGCGGCATCAAATTTATATTATTTTACTTATTTTATTGTGCTACGAGCACGATAATCATTGACAACTGTTAATCGGTTGACGGAGAGGTTGAAGGCTTTCATGCTACTGTGATACGAGCTCCCCTGATCAAGTTGAACGACTCTTTTATAAATGTTTCCTTGTGCACTTTGTCGCTGGCTTTAATTTGCCAAAAAAAAACTCGAGCTCGCCATTGCGGGGGTAAAGTAAATACGACAAAAAAATAAAAAATAAATAAAAAAGAAACTTCCCCGATAAGTTGTTAACAATTTGGGCAAGTAGATTTCAGAACTCCGAAACCAGTTCCGAATTGCGTAACTCCCCATTCTGTCTGTCTATCTAACCGTCTATCCGTCTATCGCTCTTTGGTTTATCTATGTGTTTGAGTATCTGTATCTATATAATTAACGCACAATGAGAAGGTGCGTGAGTCCGTCCGTCCGTCCGCGTTCATGAACTCGGTCAATTTGAAGGCCAACCATTTTGCGGCTTACGCATTGAAAATGTGTGTATTCCGTCTGTGTATTGTTGTTTTTTCCCTTTTTTTTCGCTTCAGCTCTGCCGAATTTTTTCATAGTGATTTTTCGTACTCGAGCAATTTAATTTTTTTGCGTGGCTTCTTTTTTCCGGCACTGTTGTTCTGGTAGGATTGTGTCGTTGATTACGCATACTTTTTGGGCCCGTTCATGATGTCATGGCGAAGGGGCGATGGGTACAAGAACGATCCGAATGTATGCATGATATGTATTCTGAAGGTTGCCCCCAGTGGAGGCAACAAGGGATCCTAACCCTATCGCGATCGAAATTGGCGGCAAAATTGGACTGGCAAAAATATCTGATTTGATAGTACACAGCAAAAGTATCTAAGTAGCTCAATTACGACAAAAGTTGAAAGTAAAATAAAGTTTATATAATTTAAGTTTGCACTTAATGGTTAGGATTATACATTTCTCCCAAGGCTCTTCACAAATATAGTGCAATAATACGCTATCTTATCGCAGGGTTCCACGTAACATTTCCCAGACAGTTTCCCCTTCGATTACCAGGTAACTCCCATTAGCCTGTGTAAGTACAGTACAACCCCCTTAAGTTCCTCGTTCACGTGTAAAAGTGATATACACTGCAATACGTAATATTTTTGGGGCAGAGCCTATGCCATAATGGTCACTAATCAGACCGTGTGTGTGAGAATTACGAGTACAGTGGAACAACATGCGCCTTATCGACGTAACCAGCGAGCAAACTTAAATAATAATAATAATAATAAACCCTCACACACACACTAATGCCGAAGCAGTGACAGTTAGTCTCTTATCGGTGAGTCTTTGTTATCAGCGTCGAAACCGAAATGAAGGTCAGCAGCACAAATTCCTGGGCCCAGAGTGCTCTTATCTCTGTTCCTATATGTCCGTCTCTCTTGCACTCTCTATCTGCGTCTCTTTCTCTGCGCTTTGTTCCTCCGCGTCACTTTTCCGAATACCCTTTGCAAGGAGGGTACCATGCATATATGGTGTATATTTATATTGTTAAAAAAATTAAATTAAAAAAAGTGTTTTAATGCTTAAATTTTAAGCGTATGTATAGAAAGACATATTCTTTTTAAATAATAATAGAAGGGTATATTTCGTATGAAAAATACTTATTGACTCAGAACCATATATGTTGCCCATGTTGTGCCTGATAAAAATAGCTAATAGAACAAGTAACAGTGTGTGGGTGGCAAGGGGGGGCAGCGGGTGAACAGGTGTGCTTATCAGCAGTTGATTTCTATTTATTCCGGACTCGCAGTATTTTCGTAGTTTTTGCAAAAGGTTAAGATTCGATAAGGGTTTTCAAGGTCCACGACAGCTGATAGTTCGGGTACAGTTACATAATCTATGCAATGCTTTCCCTGCCCACGCTTTTTATTAGCCAAGGTCGTCAGCATTTTTGCCCAGAATTTTTGCCCAGAATTTTTGCTGGTGTGGTGTTCTATGTGTCTTTATCGCGGGTTGGGAACTGCCAAATTCGAAATATTATAGCCACATCTTGACCATGGCCTGGTCTCAGTTTGTTGAACTGCTTTCCACCATTTCCACTGCCACTTCCTCTTGTTTGCACGAACCGAGCAATAGTTATTAGTTTTTGTTTGCTGCATAAACAATTGGAGCCGAGTGCCAAAAAATATCAAAGGAACGATATGTGTTTAGACTTGCAAAATTTCCATGCGCTGTGAAAAGTTCACGAATGCTGAGGGGAAGGTCGAGAGGTCAAGCTTTGTAGTATATAGAACTGGAGAAAATGTTATATTCAATAATATTCAAAATGTACTTGGCAGATATCTAAAATTTGCGTTTACTTAAATCGAATAAAAATGAAATGACAACCAGCACTAACTCGTATTTTCCATTTAGCCTGATCTCTTTGGGTTTCCTGGTTGCCGCTCCAAGGAATTTTCCAGAAAATGCTCCACCGCCTGATGCTCCACAGCATTTTCCATTTCCCCATTAAATCCTGTATACATTTTTCCACTCCCTCTCGTTTCTTTTCTGGTTCTGGGATTGTACTTGAACTCGTTTCCAGACCTCGTCTTCTGCTGCTTCTTGTGGTTTATCTGCTTCGTGAGAGATTCGAGTCGGTTCTTTTCGGTGGTTTTCTAATGCCGCCTCGCCTGGCCTCAGCTTTTCCCCATTTTCCCCATTTTCCACTTCCCATTGTTATTGCCTGCCGACATGCAAGGGCAGGAAACGCGTTGCCTTATCGGCGCAGGGCGGGGTGCAGTGGAAATTAATCAAAAGTGCCTTGGGCCAGACGCCTCCACTTCAGCGATCCATCCGATGCGATGATCACTCAACTCAACTCAACTCGAACTCGAACCTCGACTCGCTTCAATCAAGGCGCATTGAACGTTCAATGATCTATCCCAATAGCAACGCGCTCATGCCCGGCTTTAAAAAGTGAACTCGACATTGAAAAAAAATATAAAACCGACACACACACACACACACACAAAGCAGGCCACATCGATAGTTACATAGACCCACCAGCAAGACAGGGAAAAGAGGAGCAAAGGCATGGACGTTTGAAGTACCCTCTAAAAAGTTATAGAAATAAACACAATATTTATTTTATGCTTATCAACAGCTTGGTAAAAGTTGTTAGATAGATTTTGCATCATTAAAATTATTTGAGTGGAATAGAATTTTATTTATAGCCTGTCTTATAACAGTATAAGTTGGATTTGTATGAAAGTAGTTCCTATGTCTAAACAAACTTGAATTAAACATTTGCAATTTAAAAAAGAATATACATATTTGTATCATCCAGTGCACCATCTCAATGTTCTACCTTAAAAGGTACAAGGCAAAGGCAAAACCATACTACCCCATAGGTACAGGTACAACAGACGTTGGCGTAGAAAAAGAGAGCCATGGAAAGAGATAGAGCGTGCGGCGAGCGAAAGAGAGAGCTGAATCTGTGTGAAGTTCAAAGCCACTGCACCGAGGCTGAGATTGCCACGATCCCCTCCCCGGTGCTCCCCATGCCCCCCATTCCCCCCGGTTGTCCCCATGCCAGCCACTTTCCAGCGATGTTGATGTAGGTTCGTTTCGGTTGGCATTGTTTTTCTTCTCTCCTCTGGGGAGGCTGCACTTTTGCTTTCCCGCTGCACAGATTTTCGCCGCCGTTGTGTGTGTGTGAGTGTGGATCTTCGGATTTTTCCACTCGCAGCGGATCGCTCATTGAGGGTCTTTAACCCTTCGGGCAGTGCAATGCACTTTTCCCCTCCCCACCGCCTCTCGCACTCCCCATCCCCTATCTCCTTGCCGACCGTACGTCTTGTGTGCAATTTTTTTCTTCTTGCACATTCTTCTCTGGTCGCCGTGGCTTTCGCATTCGCAGTTGCAGTTGCAGTCGTAGTCGCATTGGTATCTATGCCTAGTTGCGTGCATTGACTCCACACACAGATACGCACGCACACACCCAACTGAAAAGTGCAGCGGGGTGGGCGGGGGAATGGCTTTACGACTGCTTACAGTTTTGTAACTGTTATTGAGGGTTACTCGCACTCCAGTAATGCCGCCAAACTGTGGAGTTGCACTTTCGAATATTATTCATATTATTACAAATTATTTGATTAAGGCGTCTAATGGCGCACAAAATGATATATGGTTATTTCAATCTTTGCAATTGGCATACATAAAGTAGTAGAGTTTAGAGCGCTTATTTGATGATATCATAATAATATCAATCATAATAAATATTTTATATTTTTCAGATCTTATGTATATTTTGCATATATTTCGTTTATTTTTAAGGTTTCGTAAGCTTAGATCTTATATCGTTTTATAGCTTCAAGCCCTGTTTTGGTGGGAAAATAGCCAGGCCAACAGCTCCGCTTTCGCACCCCGCAGCTGCAGTTTTAGTTCTGCGCCACTCCCCTCCTCCCTCCCCCCTCCACCGATCGTGCTTAGTTTGTCTGATAAGCTGCGCAGTTTATTGACTTGTCTCGTGGCCTCTCACTCTAACGCGCGCCACGCATGCGCACAGTTGGCCAAGTTGAATGCACTTTTGGCCATGTTTTGCGAAAATTGGTAATTGCCGCACGTGCTTTCTACGATTATGCCAGAGAAACAAAACCTTAACCCCGGCTATCTCTCTTTTCTTTTCCCAATCAACCTCTATCTCTCTGCCATCTATTCGCATTTTCCACTACTGATGTTTAATTGGCAATTTGCACTTGGTCGGCTCGCTGGTAATAAGCACTTGCACAGGCCTTGAATTATGGCTTTGCATTCGATATACAGATAGATTCGAACGGTAGTTGATTGGAATAGATACTTGGACACTTGGCAGCAGAGATACACAGATGCCTAATGGCCCACCAGAGGGTTCAAATATGGCGCAGAATTTCATATTAAGCGATGATTTATGAACGACTGCAAAGCAAAAATGGTGGTTTAGCCTTTTATATACTGCCTAAAGGTAGGAAACATATGGCAAGCAAAGTAAATTATTAATAACATAAAAAAAGAAACCTTAAGTAGTTCAACTCATTTCATAAGAGTTTTATATAGGATATGAATCATGTTATCATGTTATGTGGTGAAATAAGACTTTACATTTATACTATGTTCCTTAAACCCCATATGATTTGTCCAGTTTTAGATGAGAACTTCAGAACCCAGACAGAAAGTTCTCGACTTAGAAACCCTTTCAGTCTCTTTCCTTTCTCTGTAACGAATCTTTTTTCTTTGGGCGCTAAGCCTTCGCCACTTGACCAAATCGAATCGAGCCGAAAGGAAACCGATCAGACCACATTATTTGATCAAACCACTTTTTGGTCAATAGGCTGGCAGCTGCCGCAGACCGTGGCATAAAAACAGCGCACACAGATTGATATCTCAGTCGGTAATAAGTGCAGAAAAGCCATAAAAATAACATACCCACACAAAAAAATAAAAAAAAAATACGAAAAGAAAAGAAAACAAACTCGAGAACAACGAAAATCAAAAGTCAGGCACAGGCACAGAATGTATATATATAAACCGATGTATATTTGGGAACGTAATAAGATTATGCGATATATGGCGGGTAAGATGAAACTTGGACTTGGACTTGACTCCAGTGGAGAAACAATTCGTGCGAAAGTGAATGACCTCCATTAACCGAAGACTTCGCTTGTCTTCTGTAGAATTGTGCGTTCTTCGCCGCCGCGTCTTCCCACTTCTTACTTCTCATTTCTCAATTCTCACTTCTCGTTTCTTTCGGAAATTCGCAACCCTTTTTGGCTGTCTCTCTGCGCTTTTTGGCCTTAGCATAATAATTAGTGAGACAAAAAGAATATACAGGTATACGAGTATAATAAGAAACTGGGTTCCTGGACGTAGAGAGTACGCATAAGACCCGAAATTGGTCTGCGGTTCGGGGTTTGTCGGGGAATTTGAAACCTGTTTGAGCACCAGCACATACGCCTCAAACGTGTTTAGCATAATTTTTTCGTATCGCTTTTTTTTTTTTTTTTTTTTTCTGCGCCTGCTGACTGATAATTTATGAATGCGATGCGATGCGATGCGATGAGCGCCAGTGCCCCCTTCCCCTTCCCTCGCAAACACAAGGAAGTGGAGTTTAATGTACTATCTGGCGGTCATAGAACACGCCTGAAAGGTATAACCAAGTGGAGCTGTGGATAGAATCAGGTGGCAAATCGATAGCCTAGCGCTTCTGGTTTCTGATTAGATTATGGCCAAGCAGGAAGAGGCGAGAGGTCGAGAGACCCTTGGGGCTTTTGAGGTCGAGTGTTTGGAACTCCGACCATTATGATTATCACGAGAAGTCAAGGCAGTTCAGGGGGTTCGCTGATCGCTGGAGAAGAAGGAAGGGTGACAAGTTGATCGGCAGGCGATTAGTGAGGCAGTGGGTTTAGATCGGCAGTGCGAAGAATTCGCATAGAATGTAGAATTCTGCTCATCGCTTAGCCAGAAGAATGCTCTGGAAACCTTGACGCTTCATCCGGTTTGCTAAATACGATACAACCAATCTGGGCAATATAACTAGTATTTATATTTACACTCAGAAGAGTGTACCTGTTTTAGAAACTAAAATCAATCGTGATTTTTAATAGCTTTAGGTGTTGCTTATATTTATTTGTTTGAATTGCAAATTAAAGGTGATCTCTTCAGGGAACCCAGTTATATTCGAGCACTTGAACCAAAGATATCTTCTATCCACCAACTGAACGCTCCACTGAGTGATCTTCCCCCAATTACCTGCTTAGTGCCCAGGTCGCATTCCCCGACGCCCCACCTCCCCCTGGACTTTCGATCGGCGGTGCGGTGCCAGGCACAGAAGTCAAACACCCCGACGACCAGTGTCGAGATTGTTCAGAGAGTTCGTTATACTATGCCAGTGCATTGGCGCTTTCTACCACATGCACCCCCCTCCACCTGCCCCCTTTTTCCACGAGTCGGTTTCCCCTTTGCAGCCAGCGATCGCATGCAAAATAGCGCGAAAAAACTGGTATGCAACTGCAATTTGCTGGGGGAAGGGGTCGCAAGGGGGGTAAGGGGATAGGGGGTAGGGGGTAGACGTCAGCTGATGACGTTGCCAAGTCAAAGAGAAACCCCCGTCCACAAACGCCCCACCTGCACCCCCTTTGGCAATTCCCATCCATGATTCAGTATGCGGTGAGTGTTGTTGACTCGGTCGACGATCGCAGGTCGCTGCACTCCCTTCCCCTCTCACTGCGATTTACCATGCCCCTCTCCCACTGCGCTGCACTGCGAGAAAATTATATTCAATCAATTTAAGCCATGCAAATTGCTTAGCTCATATGAAGTGCATAGTTAGTGCACACGAATGTAATACACACTTTAGCTATTTTCCATTTACTTGTTTTACTTAAACTCAAAACGACTTTTGTTTTGTTTACAGTGCACTAAAACTCATTGGAGCATTCGAGTGAGTTTGGTGGGCAACTATGCTAGTGATACACAGCAGCAAATTGGAACTGGGAACTTGCAACTTGCAACGGGCGACTAGCAACTAGCAACTAGCAACATGCAGCATGCAACGACTGCCACGAAAGTTGACTGACACCTCGATGGCAGGACTTTAACCCACAGCAACCCAAACAAAGTGAAAATGCTGCTCGGAGTCGAAGTTGAAACTGGGAAATTGGGAAAAGGGGGGAGAGATGCATTTTCCACGTGTTGCACGAACAGCGGCGCAAAATTGGCTTAGTTGCATTTTTTTGTGAAAGTTTTTTTCGGCATTTTCTTCGATGGTTTTTTGATAGTAATTTATAGTTTATTAACTTTATGTACCGAGTGCATTGACTGGAAATTCATG
The DNA here is from genome assembly GCF_016746365.2 of Drosophila yakuba. Taxonomy (NCBI): domain Eukaryota; kingdom Metazoa; phylum Arthropoda; class Insecta; order Diptera; family Drosophilidae; genus Drosophila; species Drosophila yakuba. The sequence continues at coordinate 16,146,651 of NC_052529.2, read as the reverse complement.
TGGGGGCCCAGGAAAATCTACGGCACTCTCTTGCGTTTTTCTTCTTTTGGAGGTCATTCAAATGCCGTGGGTGGCAGTGAAAGTCGGCTAACGCTGGACAGGATTGATGGGTTGACTGACTTGTGGGCAGCTGGAAAAAGTGGAGCTGGCTGGCATCCTAAAAGGGAGAGGAAATGGACGGAATGCCAAGTGGGTGGTTGCCAAGTGGGTGTGGAAATGAAGGCGAGATCTGCAGTCTTTTATAAATTAAATGTATAAAAATTTGGTAAAGGCAGAAATCAAACAAGGATGTGAGATTAATAATGTCTAATTGGCATAGTGACCAACAATTTGATAGTTTAATCAATTGAAGTAAATAGTAAATAGTTGTAAATGGTAAAGGTTGCTTTGCATAAATGGAATAGATTTAAATGAGACTTTAAGATCTTGGATTAATTATTTTAAAAGATATCTTAAAATTCCATATACATACATATGTTAGCTAGACTTTTAAGTCTTTTAGACTTTTAATCTTTTTTTAACAAGCTCTAGAAGAATTTGTACTATGAAGTTTGTGCCTTTTTCCAACATTTTCACGATCACTTAATGCGCGTGATATTTTATTAGCCACTTCACATTATGAGCGTTCTGTGGTCAAGTGACTCAATCTGGTCAAAGAACTTGTTGAACTGCCAGATTCTAGGAAAAATCATATGACAGTAGCATAAACCCCCAAAAGCCGAAAACCCCCCCAAGCCCCTCACTTTTAATCCATTCCCATTGACATCGACACCTTTTTGGCGTAGAAAGAAAACAAGGTGAATAACAAAGAAATGAGAACTACGCAATACGAAGACGGGGGAGCGGAGAAAGGCCGATACAGAGGGGGGGGGGGAGAAGGGGGAGAACGGTGGGTAGAGAGAGGAGCAAACATGGTTGCCCCACCACCGAGTTTGGACCGTTTGGAATTTTGTTTATTTGGGACAAGTTCACTGTCGGCCAGAAGAATCCAGAAGAATTCAGAAGACTGATGACTGGTGGGCTGAGGGGACGGGAAGAGGGGCGGGGTGCAGTACCCCTTTTACATCAACTCCCGTCCCGTAACGTCCCGTTTTTCGTTTTCCTTTACGCTCATATTTGTTTACAACTTTTGATTTTTTTCGTTCTTTCGTTCTTTCTTTTTTCCGGTTTCTGTTTCTCTTTTCGCGGCACTTTGCTTACCTAATGACTTTCTACTTTTTTTTCCTCCTTATTTTTTTTTTGGGAATAGTTTGGGAATGGGGCTTATGTAATGGTCTATTCTTTTATTGTTGTTTTGACGGCCGCTGTCTTCGGCATTTCGGAATTACTACGCCTGTTGATGTTGACTCTTCTGACTGTTGACTGCGTTTTCGTTCCACACTCGATTTTTTCGTAAACAAAACTTGGCCAGAAAAGGGAAGCGCGAAAAGAAATTGTCCATTAACGGTATTTAGCTAGAGAGGCTTAAAGAACTGCGCAAAATACTAAGAGGGCAACTTTTGCCTTAGGTGGCCAATTAAGACCATAGTTTACCTGCAAATTATGCCAGGGTGTTCGATTCAAAGTGGCGAATTAATATAGCGGAACAGCCAAGTCTGTAACTCAATTGCAAAAGTATTCTTACTTATATATTATGGTATTATATAGTCCTTTAAAATCAGAAAACCAACCAATAATCTAATTAATCCAACAAAATGCATGCCATTTCAGTGCGAAAACTCGGTTTCAGATTGAAATAAGTTCTAAGTAGTTAAGAGACCCTTTTTAACCATTCACTTGTAATTCTTTCAAATTAATGGGAGGCTTCTTCTTGGGCTTTGAAGGGACAGCTGCAGTTTCTTTACAAAATATACAAGCGGATGCAATTTGGATCTTATCGCCGGTACGCCGCTTTTGGCAACCCAATTAAATGTGCGTGTGTGCCCCTCCCCAGAAAAAGAAGCTTCTGCTTCGAAAAGCAAACGGGGCCAGGAGTAACAAACAAACAAAAAGCACCAGCTAACTCCCAAAATATTGCTTCCTTTATATGCTTTATGTATCATTATCATCAGCGCGAAAAACGCGCAATAACAATGAGCTGCTCCAAAGGCAGCGCAACAAGTTCAAAAGTATCTTTTGTTTCTTTTTTGGGGCTCTTATTTTTGTATCTTTTTCGCTTTATTTTTCTCGCGTTTTGCATTCAGAACAACACGGAAAGCGTTTAAGCAAGCGACACAATTTGTGTTGCAAAACGTCACAGCAGAAAAAGTGACGAATACGCCAGATAAGCCGAAAGAGTTGGCGAACTGCAGTCTTCTGGCAGAATCAGTTTGTAGAATCAGTCGTTTGGCAAAGGGGATCTATAATAACTATGTAGAATCAGTTGTTTGGCAAAGGGATCGGTATAATACTTGTGTAGAAAGTCGTTTGTTAAAAGGGGTTCTATAATAATTATGTAGAATCAGTTGTTTGGCAAAGAGATCTTGTGTAGAATCAGTTAAAGGGGTCTCTAAAACACTTGTATATCTTGGTAGTATATTGGGGTGTAAACTCCTCCAGCTGCACTCAAAATATCCCCCCTCAGAAATCGCCGCCCCTGCACTTTCTCTGTTTGTTTTCGAGTTGCACTCGGCGATTGTTGTTTGCCTTTCAGCACTGCGCTCTTTCGCCTGCTTTGCACATGTTGCGGATTCATTCGTAAACGGGGTGAATGTCATCAGGATTGTGATTGTATATTTTCCCCAACCCGGGTCAATTGCCTCTTGGGTAACTCATGGCACTTCATTCGCCAGTTGGCGGCAGTTGAACTGCTGACGAATGCGATACAAATTCAGACATTTAGTAGTGGCTAATGTATGTATTTATTGCTGATTGTACAATCGTGACGGTTCACAATTGCGAATCGAGAACGAATGTAAGCCAATGCGATAATTATTACGATTGCGGTGGGATATTTTGCTCTGATTAATATCCCAGCCCCACGCCGATTGAATTTCGCATTTTGGTTTCTGGAGATAATCTTATGAAATGTGTGGAGTTAGAGAGTTCACTGACAACGTGAAGGGACAAAATGAATCGATCGACACAGTTAATGTCTGGAGAAGTTCACGAACCGATCCCAATCCCGATCCCAATCCCGATCTCGAGTGAGTCACAATGGGAAGTCAGGTTGTTGACATTGTTTGTGGAAAGTGACTGCGGCGATGAGTATGTGTATCTTTAGATTGAAGTGCAATATGTTTGCATAGGATTATGAAAGTAGCTAAAGTGAAAGATTAAAGATTCTTTTCTCCAAAAGAGTCATATCATTTCTAGCGTTTCATTTCTTACTCGAAAAAAAACAAATGCTTTTCAACCATAAATTTCCATTTCACGCAACATTAAAATCCTTGTGAAAATTGCTAGTCCATCCAGTATATTAGCATATATAAAATAATAAACAACTGAATCAAAAGCCATCCAATTTGGATTTTCCTCTCTGCTTTTCCAATTTTCAAAATTTCCCCTGCGGCTCAAACTGTGTTTTCTCTGCGTCGAACAAAAACACAAACAGCTAACTGCAATCAACAACTCAGAAGCCACAGTCAAAACAACAACAACTATAACAACAACAACAACAACAACTTGATGGGACGGACAGCCATTTGTAAGTCAACGAACCAAGAGGATAGGCTATAACAACAACTCGAACAACTTCAGCTGCAAACTTGAGCCGCAGAGTATTTATCTATCGTTTAGTCATCTCATTTTATTTGATTTTCTTTTCGCACATGGGCGAATGTGCGAGTGAATGGCCCATCAGTGTACGTAGATTTATAAGAGCCATACATACGTACATATGTACGTACATTTTCACAACACCCATACATTTTCACCGAAGACAACGTCCTTGCTTCAGTTAACAACAACGACAGCGACAACGACAACGTTGTTGGCAAAATGACGCTGCAAAACTTGTTGTCGCTCGTCGTGTTGTCATTTCGACGATATTGTATGGTATACGGTGTATGGGTATGGTGTGGTGGTATGCCTCGTTGCTGGGTTAGTTACCCCCAGCGCAATGGCAATGAACCAGAGAACCATTGACCGACCGGAGAAAGACAGACGATGCCGATCCGCTGCGCTGCAACTTGCAACACGAAGTCGACGCTGCGCGCGATCGTTTCCAGTTTGGCGAGTTCGCCACTGCAGTGAAACTGGTTCTTTCGCAGTCAACACACAATTTGCAACACGACGACCGCAGACGACGCAAAGTGCAATGATCGCAGCGAGGCTGCAGATCGCAAGTCGCCGATCGCAGATCGCAGATCGAGTGGCTTTTGCCAAGTGGAGGTGGCCATCTGGTGGGGATCTCAGGGGGGATCTCCAAAGTGAATGCCGGATTCAGTGGGCAGTGACGATGACGTTGGTGGGACAAACAAACAAACAAACAAAATGCTTGGAAGGGGAATAAGTAATATGCGTCACTGGTGGCGTGGGATTCTGTGTGTTTTTTGCAACCAGACAAGCCTTTAAATAGTCAAATATGGAAAAAGGAGATCGCCACAGGCGGTTGTAAAAGGTTGGCAGGAGAAAGGAAGTTGCAAGTCTTGGGTGGAAAGTGTGGGAGAAATTCAAAGTCAATTTATAGTGATACATGTTTATATATAAATTACTTTCATAGCAACGACAGAAACTATTCAATGCTTACTCAACTGCTGGCACTATTTGCTTTTTATAATTTAAAATATTTAAAATATTTGGAATATGTTTATATGCTATGTGTATAGAAGCGACTGTTGCATTTCCACCTTTTCTAATACCCATATAGTATTAAGTACAGCAAATTTAGCTTAATTTGATTTTACTTTTTGGCTTGATCTTGATTCTTGTGTCTGAGTATTCGACTTACAAGTATTATTGCCTAACCCAATCGCTTTTGGCTTGGAGCTGCGATCACTTCTTAGACTGCCAAATCTACATAAACCAACTGATGTTGAAAAGCATACATATATGGATATCTTCTTGCCAGATCAGCAGTTTGCTAGCTCGGTCAGTCAGTCACTCAGTTTCAGGGAGCAGCAGAAAATGCTTTTGGCCAACTCAGCTCATAAGCCAAACCAGAAAAGCGAAAACCGGGCTGAAAAGAAACCGCCAACAGAAAAGTCTCTACCAAGTGCTATGCATCCCACTCTATACCTCCTATACCTCACATTGTGGCCGTCTCTTTCTGGACGCTTGTGGTCGTGCCGAAATTTGGCAATGAACTTGAAACACGTGTAAGAGGTATGAATAATTTGGCCAAGACAAAGAAACGAAGGAGCGCTCAACGCAAAGAGTTGGCCAAAAAGTTACGGGGAAGGGCGAGAAGGGAAGAACGTCTTTTGTAACAATTTTGCATGATTTACGAAATTTCAGGGAGTCTCTTTCGTTCCGCCCCGTTTTCGTTCTTTTCTCGCTGTCCGGGGTTTATTGTATTTTTAATTATTTTCGGCGTAATAACCTAGATTCGTGGCATCGACCGCCAGCAGTTCGGAGTCCGAGTCCAATTCCAAGTCACTTGGTCATATAATTTTTACCTTTTCCCCCATAATGCTTGTTTTTCTTCAGTTCGCCTTTTTTTATCTACGTTTTGCATTTTTTTCTTTTTGGTTCTTAACTTAACAGGGAATGAAATGTTTTGGTGTTGCAGAGCTCTTTATAAACAAAATATCACGCTGAAGAATTATGCTAATATCTACAAATAATTCCATTTGTAGTTCATACTCCCAAAGTGGTGCCCCAACTCAATTTCAAACGAAATTCAACCACAAACTCTGTAAAATGTCATGAAGCAATGGGACTCGTTCCAAACCCACAACAGGTACCAATAAAATTATAAACGTGGAAAGCGGGGTAAATTGCGGCAAGGCTATCGACTGACAGTTCATTCATCAACCAAGCCCACTGAGTAGAACCTTTTGAGGGCTACGCCTACCGTCTTCTACCTGCCTCAAAACCCTGCCTCTTCGAACTGGGAAACCATAACCTAGCGCACTTAGAAAACAGGCTCGCACACATCCCAGATACTTCCAATCAGAATAGAACGGTACCTGGCCCACAGGCACCTGTGGCACACGAAATTAATGATTCCACCGACCACTCCTCGGATTCGAGTTTGGATTTGGATTCGGATGCGTTGGCATACCAAGTGAGCTCCTCGACTTGCCACTAAAGGGTAGCACTTAGTTTCGGGGTTTGTGTCACTCACCTGAAATGAAAGGAAACGGAGGAGATTTATTAGCCAACAATTATCGAATAGTACAATGTGAGGGTAATGAAAAAACACGCTGTTATCAAACCCATTCCAAGGGCTAACCCCACTCCTGGTTTTGGATCATTTCCGCGTTTTTTGGTATGTATGTATGTATGTTACTTCTGATTCGGAATAGGTATAGGTATATGACCGCTCCAGGGGCAACAAATATAGCCAAGTGCGCAAAAAGCCCTTGCCAGAGTTCAGCGAGCCCAGCTGTGTATGTACATAGTACATACATATATCCGTGTATGAATATATTTACAAATGTACATATGTCTAATTTCCAACAGGTTAAATATAACTAGCCTTATCTTATCATTGAAATACACGTGAACGAAATAGATAAACATAATCGTTTGGATATGCGCTAATATCGGGTAGTGTTTTGTACCATGTGCTAGGTGGATAAGTCGTAAAAAGTTTATAGTACTGAAATTTAAATTTATATTTCACTTAAAAATATAATTGTCGAATTTATAAGATTTTAAAGTGGGTTATGAGTTATATCTGCTGAACTAAATACCTTTTATCTTTTATGTAAAAACTTGGTATATATTAGATAGAAAATAAATATGGACATAATGGAATAAGTGGACATAATTTCGACAGGAGGAAAAATCGCCAGCATCCAAGGCTAAATCGAATGGACGCCGACAGATGGCGCTGCGGGGGCAAACGGCTAATCGCGTGGCCATGAGATACAATTCCTTATTTTTAGCCTCTCAGATACAAATTGCGTTTGTGCGTTCGCCGAGTTCACTCCACTAGAAAAACATTGAAAATATTCAGACGGACAAAGTTCTGCTTTTAAGTGCGCGCACAACAATTGTTTCGGGCAGGCCAAAAAAAAAAAAGACATTTAGCTCTCTATTTTAAAATGCGTGTGCGGGGTTTTTTTTTTGTTTCGGTGCATATGTATGCGTGTGTGCGTGATGGTCTCATTTTCGGTGTACATACACAGAAAATTATTTCGAAGTTCAAGGTCAGTAAACTTGCTACGCACACGCACAATGGGCAACGAAGCGAAATAAAATAAAATAAAATGGAACGAAACGAAAAACACGAAACGAAACACGAAGTGCGGGCAGCACCCGAACACCAATACAATTACCAAATGATCTCTCTCTCTCACTAACACACGCAGCGTAACCATCTCTCTCGATCGCTCTCTTTGCGGTTTAATGAAACTAGAACGATTTTCGAATGAGCTGCTCTCAGGAAGCGAGATGGAGATGGAAAGGGAGACAGAGAATCCAAGAGGGGATCAAATGGAAAGAAGGAAGGAAGGTGAGAAACGCAAGCCCCACATCCCAAAATAAGATATAAGATATAGAATGTATCTACGAACCTTTACCACTTTAAAAAAAATCGTATAATAGAATAAGATAAATTATATAATAGATATTTCTAAATAAAAACCGAAAACCAATAAAAATTCCTGTTGTTTTAATAAAAATAATATTCAATTCAAACAAATATCTACGACCTTATTGTTTTCTTTACAATTCCTTTTCTTTGTACAACTTTCCTTTTGTTGAACTAAATTCGTATTTATCCTTTCCATGTTCTTTGTATCCTTTATAAGCATTGTGCCCCAGCTGATATGCCCCCAAAAGGGTATTACGATCACTTGAGTATAGGAAATAGTTTGAAACGATTGGAAACTTGTGCGGGTGTTAAAACGATATGATTTGTTTGAGGCCCGAAATGATCTCTGATGATCTTATGCGCGAAGAACCAGTTTCGACTCTCGTTAATTAACGAAATAATCTGCTGGAAACTTGTTCAAACAAAACTTCTGTCGATGATCGAAGAGTGGAGGCAAAGGCCACACAATAATTTGGCATCGAGAAGGGTCAAAACTCGCTGGGAAGGTCAGATTTAAATGGTGGCTGGAATCATTTCCTATCACGATCTCTTTCGCATTCTTTTTCAATTCCAATTCGAATTATAATTATAATGTATACTGGCACAAAAAAAAAACGGAAAGTTGTTCAACGACTTTTTCTTTTTTCAGTTTGGTTACTTTATGCCATTACTGATAGCATCTCTGCTCTCCGAAAAATTAGAAGTAACACTTGAAAACTAAGCAACAAACCAAATACATCATGGGTTCTTCTTTGGTGATGCTGAAATCAAAAGTTGGGATCGCAGTAAGAACTCACTTCCTCTTTGCTTTCTTTCCCCAGCTATTGCTTTCTTCGGTTGTGCTCTCTCGTTCTTTCTCTTTGCTACTTTCTTCGCCTTTCATTCGGTTACATAACGTGGCCATGGCCTGCTTTCTTTATTTGGCCAGCGTCTTGGTCAAGTGAAATGGGTTAATGGGCATTGGCATTTCACTGGGATTGTTTGTTTTGGTTTTTGAGGAAAGTGAGATGGGAAAGTACGTTTTCAAGTGCATTCTGTAGTCATTCTTTGGTCTAGTTTTTGAGCTCTTTGGTGTTTAGGTGATTTGTAATATTTTCTAAAAGATTTTCTATTTTCTTTAATTTTTCTATACAAAGTATGAGAGTTATTCAAGATATTATCTCATTTCCAATTTTAACATTATTCTTAGGGAAGTGTGTAGATACTAAGAAAACACAGTACAATACATAAGTTCTACAAAAGTATGGGCTCAAAATCCACTTTTGTATCAAAGTTCCTCTCAAAATTTAGGCAAAATGCTGGCGAATCTCGTTTTAGAATTTGTTAGGCTCTCAGTTCTAATGATAGTTGTTAGATGGTTTATTGCTAATTATGCGAGTGCGTGTGCTTTGCCATGATTAATATGATTAGGAGAGTCTGAACTGATGACTGGTGATGTCATTTGGCCAACCGCTTTTGGAGTTAAAAGGTTCCAAACTGCCAAACTGGCAAAAGCCTATTAAAAATTATGAGAATTTTCGCAGAGTCACATTTGAGGCTCGGTTTTGGTCGAAGTTAGACAATCGTAATTCGCGCAATTAGGCGAGTTCAAGTAACTTTTGCTTAGTGCTTGGCTTTGGCCATGTCATGGCTCAGTTGCCAAGGGGCCAAAAGCGGCTCCAACACCCCTCTTTCACGCTCAGCTGTGCGTTTGGCATATTCAAGTGTCAATTACAATTGCCTCAGGGGCGCAAACGAATAAAAAAAAATTAAATCCGAGAATTTAAATGATTATACACGGCGCGAACGCAGGCAGCATTTAAAATGCGTAGAACGAACTTGAACTTCAGCACAAAAGAAGGAGGAAGTCGGCCCGAAATATCTACGAGTTATTACCTAGCGCGAAACTGAGAACTCTAAACCCAAAACCCAAAACGCAAGCAGAACCCAACCCAGCTCGATTTCAAAGTCAAGGGCTAAGGGGCGAACGTGTCCAAAATGCTAAAATGCCCTGCACAGATATGTTGTATGTATAGGTAACCAACAAAATAGTGCCCTAGAAACCGGGTAGGGGGTTTTGGGTTTTGGGGGAGTTACATACGTGGCTCGTGTCACGTTGGGCGCCATTTTGTTGGTTTGTAGGAAGCTCGGAAAAAAACTAAGGAGAAATGAAAGAGCACTGAGCAAACCGCTTTGGATCAACTCGAATTTTATGCGGGCAACATTAGCAAAATAAAAAGAAATTATAAAAAAAAAAATAAAAACACACACACAAAGAACCACAAGAAAAAGCATAGGGAGAAGAATACGCACCAAAAAACGAACAAGAGGAAGACAGTGCAAAACCGAAAACCAAACTTTTTTGGCATAAGAAGAGAACTCACCAAATAATAAAAATGTCAATGTCCGAACAACCTTGAAAGAAGCCAAAGGAGAAAAGCTGCCACACGAAGAACAGAGATATTCGGCGGGGGGAAAAAGAGGGCGGAAGGAGAAAAGAGAAGGGTGGAAGGAGAGCCAAAGGTAGAGCGTATCGCATTGAGAATCACTTAAGTGTAAGGGCCCAAACGGAATTTGCAATGCGCATAAAGTTCCCATCCAACCCTAAAAAAAATTAAAAACATCCAATCCAAATAAAGGGTTTATGCATCGCCTTCGATCAAGGCAATTAGAATTTGAGATCACTTTGACGGATCGCCACGCAATTGAATAGAAAAGTCTAGCATATATAAAAGAGATTGCTAATGTTAAAAAAACAAAAGGAACCTTAATCAAATCAATATTCTAAAAAAATTATATTGGTACAAATACAAGAAGTAAATATTAATTACATATTCAGCTTAAACTATTGTAGCTTATAAATAAAATCAAATGTGGTCATAAAATTTGATACAATATGACAAAGAAAGATTACTTTACTTTATTATTGTTTTATATTCTGTTTTTTTTTTTATACCAAACAATTTATTTTTAGTTAAACTGCATTAATTTTCAAAATCTAATTAACGAACATTTCATAAAGCTTTTTTGAAATCAGTGCTGGCGCCCCAAGCGGACGGTATCAGCAACTCGAAGCTTTCTGAAGAAGATAAGTATCCGCCAACAACCGCCAGATGGCGCCGCCTGCTAACCATCTAGTTCAGTTGAGTTCAAGTATAAATTCGTTTTACTATACAAAATGACTTGGATTTTCAAAAATAAATAAGTTTGTTTGATTAGCAGAAAAATAATGACTTCAGCTTTAGCTGGCTTACTACAGCCCGTAGAGCAAAAAGCTCGAGAAAAAATATTTACAGTTGCTCTTTGACGTCACTGCAGATTTGAAGGAAAACCGAAATTGAGTTCATGAACGTTTGTCGACTTCAATTTGTGCGCTATGCTGGGCGAACAAAAAAATATATATAATATGCACATGGCGGGAGAGGGACTGAGAGAGGCAGAGAGAGGGGGGTAACAGTCGCCACATGCAACGAGGTCACGTGCAGTTTGCTTGGCAATATGGCGCTCTACACTCACAACCTCACGACGCGATAGCGAGCGGCTCTATGAAAATGCACTGCAAGGTTGCACCCCCCTCTCTGGCCCACCGAAACACCCCGCAGCCCCCACACCATCCCCTTTTGCCACCTAATTGTTAGACAGGGCGAATGAACTGAACTGACCCGCTTCGCAGTAACCTCTAAAAGTACTCTCTGTGTATTTGTGCGACTTTTTTGTCTGCTACATTTGAGATTCTATTGAAAAACTACGTTCAGCCTGTGTGGGCGGTTGGCTTTTGTTAGCTGAGTTTGGCTTGTAATAATTAAAAGTATTTATGGATTATGATTTGGGCGTATTGAGGAATTGTAAATTTTTAATTGGATTTAGCCATTGATTTTATTTGTCTGATTCGCTAATTGTCTTGTTTTATGCCAACAAATTAAATATTTTTTTAAAAATAATATGTTACTCAAATTAAGTTAACATTCTGATTTAATGTTAAAAAAGATATTAATAGATCTTTTTAATTTAGCAATATTTGGTATTGAAATTGTTTTTAAAATATTTATTAATAGCATATTGATAGTTAAGTCATATTTTAAATATTTTCGAAAACAAAAATTGGAGTTTTGCAATATTTGACAATATCTGTTGATAGAGTTGATCGCAGTCTAGCAAATATTGTTTTGAAAATAATTTTATATTAAAATAATGTATTGATTTTATTTTAAAATAAAATAAATAGTATAAGGTTATAGTGAATTTGGATCAAGGGATCTGCTTGCTTTAATCCTTCAGTTCTAGGTGTGAGAAAGAGATAGCTGCATAGCTCTAGCTCGCTCTTTTGCTGCCATTTCCGTTCGCCATAGCCAAAAAAGCTTTACGCTCTAAGCTTTTCCCGCTTGTGAGTGTGTGTGTGAGCGACACACAAATTGAGTGCAAGTTCAACACACACACACACACACACACAGTCGCGCATCTATGACAAAATCCGTAGCTGCAGTTTGCTGCCCGAGTGTGCGTGTGTATCTGTGTGTAAATTTAGATCGAGGCTATTGCTTCACAATGCTGCTGGTGCATTCAACTCGCTGCGCAGCTCGGACAAAGCGAAAGGGGGGTTGGGGGGGTGGCACAAACGACATTAAGAAAAATTATGTTGAATTTATTTATTGCATAGAGCGCAGCGCTGGCCTCTCTCTCGATTCAATTGCAAAATGCAAAATGTAAAATGCAAATCGTGTGGGACTGAGGCTCGAATGTACATCGGACATGGCACCGTATTCCGCAGCCGCGCACATTTATTTTTATGAGTTATTTGACTCAGTTTCAGCGGTGGCAAGGTTGTGGCCCACTAGAAACACTGGGGACAGGTGAAGAACCTCCGATGACATTCGACTCGACTCGACTCGATCGAGCGTTTGATATTGTGAGCTGGGACTCAGTATCGCCTAGCTAATTTGTTACAACTTACATGAGCGGCGTGAGCCGAGGAATTAGAAGCGTGATTGATCGATCGCAGTTGACTTACCTGAAAGTAAAATAAATATTTGATAAGTAATTGAAAATAGTTTCAAGGGCTGTTTATATATTTAGAGACTTAAGTAGCTCAAAATCAAGTCTTGTCGATTTATAAATTATTATTTTAATAATCCTCTATTAAGACGTAATTTAAAGGCTGTTTTCAAAGGACAGTCAGGATATAGTACCTTTACTTAAAACTTATTCCATACAATTAATCTTTGATATATATATATATATATATATATATATATATATATATAAGATACAGCGAGCACCCGAAGTTCATTTACTTATGCTAAAACTTATCCCATCCAATTAATCTTTGATCTTCAATGCAACCGCCTCATAAATCAAGCATTTCCCAACACGTTTAGCCTTCGCAGCGGCAAGCTGAAAACTTTTAAGCCATCCGCTCACTCTTGGCCAGCGATGAAAACAGTTAAGCAAATTTTCATTCAGGGGCATTCGTACACTGGCACAATGGGAGCACAGCAGCCGCGAATGCAGCGCGAACAGGAGCGGATCAAGGTGCAACGGTGGCAGCAGCAACGCTGCGGTGGTGCCCCAACTGGGCGCAAGAACCGGGCCAAATTGAAGGCCGGACATAGGCCCAATGCGACCGATGCATTTACCCCACAAAACTGCGGCCCGAGAGCGAAAACTGAGGTACATACACTCCCTCTCCCTCTCTCTCTCTCTCTCTCTCTCTCTCTTAGTGGTGTCCACGTTGCGTATGAGTAATACGAGTTTTTATCCCACTCTCTCATGCTGTCAGCATCAAATGTTCTTCTGTCTGCTGCGGCTGACAAGCAAATGTGATTTCTCAGCAAACTACCATATGCACCTTGAAAGGATATGGAACAGAAGTTGTTATAAAATCAATTGTATTAATTACTTAAACAATTAGCGAGAATTATACAATTATATGAAATTACCATCAAGTATACGCAGTGTTTACAAACGAACTCATATCAAAACCTATAGAATCGTGCCCCAAAACTGAAATTGGACCCGCCTGGCGCCCTTGACACCCCCAACCCCTCGCCATCTGTGTGATCCCCCCAGCAAACGCAAACGCAAATGTTGGCTGAGTGAAAAATAAAGCACAACAGCAGAAATTTATTAGGTCATATGGCTGGCATCATATCGCCGCGTACATCGGCGGTAGCGATAACAGAACTAAGCACACACGCGCACCACAATCACACTCACACACACACAGGCACGCACACACACACAAAACATAGTTACAGATAGGGGCAGCAATGAAAAAACAAACCCGAGCTGAGGCAGGTCAATGAACGCCATGGCAGTTCCAAGGCCAAAGCCACAATGCCTAGAACCCCAGACCGAAAAATAGAGAGGGAGTGCGATAGGCGAGAAATCGGAGCGAAGCGTGGAGGAAATGAGAGAGCAAGTATTGGGGAAAGCGGTGGGAGCAGATGGGAAATGCCAATGGGTTTTCCACACATTAATTGATTAGCGTACGTATAGGGAACTAACTCATAAAGGAAATTCAATTATCCCAGCGTTTGGAATCATTTGAAATAGTTTGGAGAGCGGAGAGGCAGTTGCAAAAAGAGGCCAAATAAACTTTTACTACGCCGGCAACTGTCGGCACGCTTATCTAATCTGCAGTAAAACTTAGACACATTGCAAAAAATAAATGAATAAAGAGCGCTAAAATCTTATTTCAAGCACGGAAAAGCCTAGACTTTAATAATCAAAGAATAACTTTGTAAGATTAAAGGAAGGCTATTGCCCTAGTTTGAACTGATCAACTTGTAAAATATACATATAAATATATATTATGCTTAAATGTTGTTAGTTTAAATAAATCAAATAAGTATTCTCAAAAAGCTGCATAAAACTTTAGTTTGCTTCCATCGCATTTACAAAGCACCATACAAATATCAGAAGTCACAAGACAATCCCATTTGTTCACAAAAAAATTGTCACCCAAGCGATTTGTTCAAACGCAAAAACCTAATATTGTCAGTCATAAATCTCTAACTGGCAACCGACAGAGCCGAAAAAAAAGAGCGGAAAATATATAAATTCAGCAGAATAAATGCCACAAAATGTCAACAAATGGCCCAAATACTTGTGATACTTGTGGCACGTGCATGTGTCTGTCTAAGACACCGAAGCCATTCACTTGCACCAGTTAGTTGCAAATGAAATAAGCAACATTTAGGAGCTTCAAAACTAAGTGCCAGCCCGCAATCTTTGTGCTTTTTATGAGCGCTATCAATTGAAAGCGAAATTCACTTTCATGGCTCCCGGTTCCCCCTCTCCCCTCGGCGCAATGTGCCCCCACTTTTGGCCAAGTTCAACGACCGCACGAGTCCCTGGCCTAGATTTTCCAACATCAACGACAGCAACAGACATTGCTGATATTGCTAGTGTGCTTTTACTTTCGGTCACTGTCGGATTCGTTCGGCTTTTTGCGCTGCTTTCGGCTTCAGTTTGATTGGCGCTCATGGAATAGGCTGCCTCACTCAACGCGTTCATGCTTTGGAATTTGAGATAATGGGAATAGCTCCAGAATACAAAAACTTGTTAAAATAACAAATTATTAACAAAAGGTGAACTATTTACAAAACATATAGGTGCTCTGGAGCTGCCAGCTAATGTCAGTTATATACCAAACATAGCCTACTTTTAAGGGTACAATTCTGAGATTTCCAAGGTATTGCGCAGCAGTTTTGAAAACACAAAATAATTTACTAAAATGTAACAATAAGTATAGCTGCGTTTATATATTTTTATGTAATATTTATAATATATTTTTAAAATACTTTTATAATTTTTGGTACAAATATATGTATACATAAGTAGTATACTGACCTATTACTACATATACATATTTGTTATGTACTATTGAAAATAGAAACTATTAATACTTTCTCGTTCTAAATTAATATAAAAAAAATTTTAAAAATTATTTTATTGTCTTATATAGCATAATAGTTAATATTTAATTTTTCTCGCAAAGGTTTCCTTTAAGTTTTCGACAAAACTTCTTGTTACGATAATAACAAGCATCGCATAAACGCTTATTCGTTCATCAAGATTCTCTGCTACGCATTTTGATGCCCAGCATGAATATGTAATCTAATTGTGCGGCACGTATTAATCATAATTTGCAAATGCATAAAGAAATCAGCTCATGATGTGGCCAGCCAATAAGCCAATAAAGTTCTTATTGCTCAAAGTCTGGAGAAAAATCCCCTGGCTAAGATAGTGAAAAGGCAGCCCACAAATGCGATTTGCTATCGTCATGACGAACCTGCCTCTTGTTTCCCCCACTCAGATTGTTGCGTTTGCTTTTTGTTTTTGCACACAAGGAAAATTTAGGTTAATGAGTTCAACGACCGCTGAGGAAGCGCCAAAAATACGCGCAGTACATGGAGCCAATAGAAAAGATAGACAGAAAGTGAAATCATGTTGTTCGGGACTGGGAAATTCGTTGCCGCTTGTGGATGAGCAAGAAATGGGAAGAGACTTTCGACATTCAAGAGGTCGCTTTTTATGTGATTCTAAGTAATTAAATAAGTTAGCTTTTATGTAAGTTAAGCTTAACTATTATTCTTCCTAATGCAAGGATGAAATGAAGCTCATACATATTTAATTTAGAACCATTTGAAAGATATATTTGATATTAAAAACGTATTTCATAAATAAAGATATTCGATCCTGCAAGATTCTAAGTTTGTCAAATTCCCTAACTAATTTGGAAATCAAAAGAATTACTACCTACAAAAACCTGTGCAAATCTTCTACACTCATTTGCACTGCCTGTACATCACCATACAGATATATTCATTATATCTAAGGATGATTCATTCACTCACCAGCTAAGACTCGTCCGATCAGACGTTCAGTATCGTCAATGTGTTTTGCCTGGGCAAAGAGATCCTCCCGACTGCCCACTGTCATTATGTTTGATTGCCGTTGAAGAGGAGCTTGGCTCGATGTGTTTGAATGTTCTCGATTAAGTTTGATTTACAAATATTTGATTGGAATTGATTGATTGATCTATAAATTTGCTAGGATTTGTACTAGTTATTTTATTTAGTTTTATTTTAATCTATTTAAGGCTTTTATGGCACCTTTGTGAGTGTACAATTCGTTTAGCTAACTAGTCTAGTTTTGGCTATCAACTTGCTGTTGTTTTTAGTTTTAGCATTAAAAAACTTTGATTAAATTTCTTATGGAATATTCGTGTGCACAGATATATCACAAAGTAGCAACCAGAGCAGCGATGATGTAGGATTTTTTACGTGTTTTATTTTTGGCCAAGTCTTTATGCATTTTCATCTAATAAATGCCACCATTTGTTTAAGCATTCTCTAACTATTTAACATTTAGAAAGACTTATCACTCTCTCTCTATTTTTATGACACTCGGTTAATTCTCAAAAAAATGGATATATTTTTGATTTGTGCTTTGGCCGTTCAGAATTCACGTGGAAATGCCGAAAAGTTTGGAAAGAGATTTTTGAGCGCCGGGCACAGTCTCAGTGTTCAGAATTCGGTATTCGCGCAGCGAGCGAAGAACGCAGAATAATAAGCAAAACAACAAACGCGGGGCGCCAAAGCCGAAATGCAGAAGCAGAAAATCGCAAGTTTCGCTCAGCTGTTCGTTCGTTCGGTTTGTTTTTTGCTTTTTTGGGGCCGGCCATGTGGCTACAGTTTGTCGCACTGCTTGCTTGGAGCTTTACACTGCTTGCATGTGGTGATATGGAAGCTTTGGCGCGTGGATTTAAAACTCAGTACATAATATTGCCAAAAAATGCCTTTTTATATTGAGTTTGTGAATCGATCTTGATCAACTTTGATAGCAGCATAAGTACAAGAAATCACTACTTTTTCTGCATATAAAATAATGCTAATGAAAATCTTGTTTTCTAACTTAATATATTTATTAGAGTCACAAGCAAATAAATTGGTTAACGTGTGAGTAAAATTCTTTTGCACCCATTTTTATAGATTATTTTATTCAAACGAGTTTGCAAATGGTTATTCTAAAGTTGTTTTATTTTGTGCTCATTTCAGCTCCAATCAAATTAACTCATTCTGTTGAACCCCATTGATGACGAACGTTCAACCAAATGCGAAACTATCAGATTGTGGCCGCCAGAACCAACAAGCGATTTGGGGAATGCAGCAGATAAAATCCTCGCTTGGTAACAGAAGCTCCAAAAACGTTGTCCTGCCTCACGAGGGCCCAAAAGCAGAAACAGCAGCAAAAGCAGAGCGGGCCAAAGTTAAATGAACTGTGAAAATGCCAATGACAGAAGAATTATTCAAGGCCGCACTGACGAACAGCGATACGAGCCAAAAACGAGGCGTGAGAAAGGCTTCGGCGATGGCCAGTAGCAACAGCAACAACAGCCACAACAGCAACAACATCAATACCAACAACAATGGCAACAAAGGCAAGTAGAACTACAGCGGAAACCACTCAAAAAGTTTCCTGAGAGCCGCAACAGAAATGCCTGAAACCCAACTTGCGCTTTCAAAGGAAGCCCAATTAAAAATAAAAATTAAATGATGCTTTCGTCTGCATAAACTAAAATAAAACCTTAAATCAATGCACAATTATAAGTTGAGAAATTGACTATCTAAAAATTTAAAATACACACAGAAGGGATTTTAGCAACAGCAATAAATAAGAATAATTACAATACATATAAACTCTTTGGTATCTAATTATTGTTTAATGGCTTGAGATACTTCAAATTGTTATTTGAACTATTACTGAAAAAAGAGCAAATATTATGACATAAGACATAGAGCTACAATTAAAATTGCTTAGCCAGACTGAACAGCAATAGAAAGTAATAAATGCAGGAGGCACACTAGCAACATAAACTGCATTCAAGACAAATAGAATAGGTAAGTGAGCGTCTGTGGCTTGTGCAACGCGAATGCGACAGAATCCTTGAGCTACATAGGGATTGTCCTAGCAGCAGCTAAGCCACCTCCATTTTCCGGCAAGCCGCGTTTTCCTCCTTGGGTTTTCCAGCCACCCAAGAGTGGCATTGGGCACTGTAGCAAAATGTCAGCGAACGCATTTGAACTTTTCATTGCAACCGAAACGGTCCACGTAAGTCGAGGGAGCGAACGGGGGGGGGGTGCCATTATATCCGCCCACTGAGGCCGTGCCTCTGGGTCTGCCCTCAATTCGGATTCGGCTGCCATGTTGCACAATCCCGGCCAACAGCCAACAGCCGCAGCCAGCGATTCTGTGTCGTTGCACGGGTTCAGGGTCACTTCGCGTTGCACTCACTTGCCCAGCGGCAGAAACTGGGTGTGGGCTGAACCACTTGGGCTGCTGCGCACTGAGAGAAATATTCGAAAGTAACCGGTTCAATTTATCTGCAAACTGTGCAAGCTGGCAGCCAGTTCATTAGAAAGATAAAGATATATTTTATTTATCATAAATGAGGTTCAAGCGTTCATTTGCTATGACTTATAAATGGGTCCTTTGTTTTAAATTAAAAGAGTTTTTAAAATAATCCAACTTAGCTAATATCTCTGGTGTTTTAGAAATACTTAAAACAAGTACGCCAAAAGTATGCTATAAATATATTACATATTATTGCATACTTATGGTAAGCAAAGTCCTGAGATTATTGCAATGCATTGCAATGATTACTCATTATCAAGTTGAAAAACAATTCAAGCCTTTGAATAGTGGAACCAATGTTTAGGTTTTCTAAATGCAGACTTTGCATAAGTTGTTTAAATTTGTATCTGTGTAAATTGGCCGCCACTAGTGCTCCATTAAACGTGTTAGGCGCCAAACGGTGTGAAAATAAAAAGCACTTAACCCACCAGCAATTCGCCGCTGATTCGATTAGGCCAACACCGTTGAGAACTGAGAATCGAGTGGAGAAGGGGTTTATTTTGATGGAGAAACGCACTTTTGCTGGAGAATGGAAGGTTGCACGCTGTGCAATGTAAAACAGGCAGCGAAAGGCAAACTTTTAATTAAATATAAAAGTGTAACTAATTAGTTTAAGAAACTTTTAAAGGGCAACATGTAACTGCTATGATTTCAAGTGATCAGATATTATTGCACTGAGTTCAACCCAATTAAATTAATTTTAATTTGTGGTAAAGACAGGATAATTGCCTTCGCATAGAACTTTCCCTGATGGCCCAGACTCAGAAATTAACCGCAACCACACACAAGTCTTCTGATCCGCTGACGTTGTTTCCCATGCACTCAACCTCTCACGAAGCTCAGCAAGTCATGCATATACATTTATAGAGCGCATAACCTTCAATGTCTATTCAACTCTCGGGGAAATTCGTCCAAGGACATGAACTGTGCTCACCCCCCAAAGCAATTCGACTTCATGCAAATGGCACAGAAGGCGCCGATAAATGGTGACCCACCGTTTTATCACCCAAAAACCCCCTTTTCCCAGTCCTTGCCACCTACTAAACGATGTCAAAGTGGAAAAAACGAAGGAAAGATAATAGTAAAATTTTAATTAAAACCGAAAAAACAGCAATGCAAATGGCTTCACAAATGGCCATCCGATGGTGCTTTCAATATGTGTGTAAGGATTCGTTGCTGCTTCGTGTGTGTTTGTGTGCCATGTCATTGTCCTGGATAAAGTGCAACGACTTTGGCCCTTCAAAACGTCACGAAAATGCGTGAAAAGCTCAGCAAAGCTTTGAGGTGACTGAAAAGCTAAGAGTCTTTGTTTATCAGGAATTTAGATATAATATAATAAAATCAATAATATATTATATGAACTAAGATAATGTTTGTGAAGAATGTAAATAATAAGAACAGAAAGGACATTTTTAATAATTAATTTGATATGATATATTGATCATTAGGCTAACAAATTAGATCTCAGATATTATGAATCTGTGAAATGAAAACATTTAATTACTTTTTTTTTCATTTATCATTCTATAAGCAATATATATAAAACTTAAAATTAGAATTAATAAATCAAAAAATCCCCACAGATATAATTTATTAAATGCTCCATTAATTATTAGTAAATAAGAGTTGAAATAAACGATGCATCCACTTCGTTAGAAGAACTTTGATTTAAATAGATACATGTGTTACTATTCATTGTAATAATTCTGATAGGAAACGAAACGCATAACTATAGTCTCGATTCTCCAAGCGGCAGACAACAAAAGCGGGCGACAAAAGTTGTTCACACTCGCAACCACAAAGAGAGAGAAAGAGCGAGCAATATGGGATAGGGGGTGGCTGTGGGCGAGAGTGTGAGAAAGAGAGTGCGTGAGTGTGTACGGCACTCTCAGATACAAACGCACAAACACATATACACACTGGCACACAGGCACACATACCACCGCACACTGGGACAGCACTTGGCCCAGATTATTTTGAAGGTCGCGTATTATCGACGGTCGTTCACCTATTTACTCGGCAAACAACAACAAAAGTAACAAATACGAAAGCGACGCCGACGTCGACGTCGACTGCGGGTGGGCTTTTTGGCTGTTTTTCTCTGCGTCTGCTTCTTTCTTTCACATGTATACACTATGTTTGTAAATTGATAAATGTACTGGTATATACAGTGAAAGCCTAGAAGAAATGTCGTTATAATTGCCATTTAAATCTCCTAAAAATCAAATGCTCACTAAATACGTAACAAAAGATTCCATTAAACCAAGGTACTTATGCAGTAGATTAACTTTGACTTCGAAATATTTTTAAAACTTAAAATGGACAAAACTAATTTAAGAAGAATTTGCTAAACATATTTATAGCCTTTAAAGAATGTGCATATTTGTGTACTAATTTGATATCAATGTTGTTATTATGAAAATGCTTTCATTAAGTCTAAATATTGTTGATAAACTGAGTGTTTTTTATTTTCTGCTTCTAGAGCATCTACTGTAAATATTTCGGCTTGCTTTATGTATATCGGTGTGTACATATTTTCAACGCCAGCACTCTCACATTATGTGTATATTTAATCAGCAGTTTCCACGAGTGTGGTTGCTTTTGTTGTTGCCGCAGCGCGTGCGACATTTGTTGCCGTGTTTATTGGGAAAGCTCTCCGAAAGGAAGCGGGAAAATTATGCGGAAAAGCTTTGCGAGGAAGTATTGAGGCAGTCCACAAACATTTCCACACACACACACACACGAATATGATATTTCTAATTTTCGTGTGTATTTTTTTTTCCTGCTAATGCGCATTAGGTGAGCCAGCGAAAAATAAACAAAACGCCCCACAAATACCAATACACTTGGATTGTTGGTTTTCAATAAGCTAAAACATATGTGGCACCTTAAAATTTTAAGTGTAATGTGGTCGTTGGGTGGAAAATCTGGGGGTGGCTGAAATATGTCTGTGGGGGCGCTTATGTATCTTCCATTTGCAAAGTAGGCCGACGAAAGCTTGTATACAGCTAGGTCATTAGGTCACAACTGTGTGAGCGAGATGGGGATTTTACAGAAAATGGAAAGTTGAGAGCGGCATTCAGTTTAAGCAGGAAGTGTGAGAACACAAGGATAACAAGATACAAATATATTATTGACATTAATAGAATATACTATGTATGTATTTACAATATAAAAATTCCTTACATCAATAAAAGATAATCTCTAAACAAAATAATAATAATAACAAAGGTCAAAGGCTTCCAAGCTCTTAATGAAATATAATATCAAAATAATATAAACCAAATAGTTAGAAATAGAATAACATATTTTGTATTATTTTATTAGGATTTACAAAAAGTATTAGGCGGAAAGCAAAGCTAAGCTCTATATAAAATAATAATAATAATTATAACGAAATATAATTTAATAGTCCTATAAGCCAAATATAATTGGAAATATAATAACATATTTAGATTATTATGATTTACAGGAAAATATTAAGCGGAAAGCAAAGCTAAGTCAAAACGTATGTTGTATTCAGGACACCTTTTTAAAAAAAGCAAAAATTGACAAAGTATTTGATATGCAAAAATATGTATATCTGCTACAAGTATATAATTTTTGAAAAAGTGAATGACAGACAGAGTTTCCAAGAAACTTGGAGCCTGGCGGACAGTAAGCCCCACTCATTGATTCAGGCATAGAGCCAACTTTTCCATCGGACCCATAATAATAAGAGTCCTACAAG
Organism: Drosophila yakuba; assembly: GCF_016746365.2. Lineage (NCBI taxonomy): Eukaryota > Metazoa > Arthropoda > Insecta > Diptera > Drosophilidae > Drosophila > Drosophila yakuba. The sequence goes on along the minus strand of NC_052529.2, from coordinate 16,123,900 downwards.
TATTTCCTTAGCAGAGGAACAAAGTGCTTTCATTGGAGAAAGTCGAGAAAGGAGGAGAGGAAAATAAAACAAGTGAGAGAAAAAAGGTCTCGGTGGGCCAAAGAGGCGTATAAGTTATTTTTAGCACAAGCCAGGAGAAAGGGCCTAGCCCAATAGGCTCAAACTTGAGGCTGTGAGTGGGAGGGATTTGAGTGGGTGGTTGGGGGGGAGTGGGTGGACAGCCCAACAAACAAAGCGGCTTATGTAGGGGGTTTCGACTTCGCCTGAGGGGATTTGACACATTGACCATGAATTTGCTTTCACCATGAATTTGGAGTGGTATGAAAAGGATGTAGGTGTAATGTAATGTAACAAAGTTATGCCATACATATAAAGTAAAATAACTTTTAGATAAGCATATTATTTAATACATTATTTTTCACAGTGTTAATGTAGCTGGAATTTCTGCGCACGTGGGTAAAAGAAAATTTGTATATCCTGTCGCTGGGAAATGCTTTCCGCATAAAATCATTTATCATAATTTTAAAGCAAGCAAACAGCTCAAAGTCCTGTCAATGCAAACAGCAAATTCAATTAAGTCAAGAAAAGTGAGCTATGAATGAAAACCATTTGAAACAGAGAGAGACAGAGAGAGCGAGCACAGCGAGCAATTTCCACGAATTGCTCCATTAATAACACTAGAATTAACCGAAAGGTTACTAAAAGTCAAGGCCACCAACGAAATTCGACACATGCCCAAAAAAAGCGAAAGAAAAGCGCAGAATGGCTGGAATGAGACGGAGATGTGGGGGCTGCAAGAGCGATAGAGATGGCAAGCTGCCACATTGACAAAGTGCTAATGCGTGTGAGAGTTATGTGCCGAATTTATAGGCCTCCTTCTCGTGGAGGTGGCGGCCATCAACTTGGCTAACAGCTCACCACCAGGCCAGAACCGAACTTAATGGCTGTGAGGAAACATTCCGAGCCATAAGCAAGCGGAAAAGCCGAGGAAAAACGAGCAGAAGTTCACGAGAAATATTTCAATTTTTGTTTCGGCCCAGTAAACGGTTAATTAAATGTGTTGCTACCCGCAAATTCATACAGAAATAAAGTTTGGAAGCGAAGCCGAATATAAACAAGAACTAATGGTGTAACTTGCTCAAGGTTAAGGTCGCTTCTGCTATTTAACGAGTGTGGCTGGCAATCCATTTGAATGAGGCGCTATTTGCTGGGGATTATGCTGGATTAACAGCAAAGTAAATGAGGCTTGCATTCTATGCTACATTCTAAAAGATGTTAAGGAAAAAACGGAGATAAATTAACCATTAGTAGAAAGGTCGTGTTATAAATATTTCATGAGTAATCGTTAGTAACTACCAATCGTATGTTACAGCATTTTCTCTAACCATCTCATGGAAGGTTATTAAATCTTTTTAAATATTTCAGTCTAGCTTTTTAATTTTAGGTACGATATCGTAAGAACCTATTAATGTCGAATAAAACATAAAAAAATAATGTATAAATCTGTTGATTAAAATCTAATCTTGCCCTTAAAAAAAGAAAGAAAACGTCGTTTTTAAAACCCAACCGATCTAGTTCAATTTCCTATCTACATGCCTGCTGCCATCTATTGCCAGATGGTGGAACCACAACAATTTTGAAAAATGCAACGAGGAAAAGCTTTGGCGCACAATTTTCCAGTTGCATTAGACAAAAGTTTTTTTGCCAGAAAATCGTAAAAGTCCGAAACTGCAGCGGAAGCTTTGCTGATGCGCTTGGGTTGCATTCGCAGCTAAAGTTCGCGAACGAAAGCTCTACAAAATACGTAAATGCAACTATTAGAATTAATACTACAAACTAAAGGCAACCCTGCAATTAGTGAGAGATGACAGGCAGAGAGACTTGGAGCCAGAGATGAGAGCTTTCTGCACTTCTCTGCAGGTGAAAAGCCACAAGTTGCCGCCAGGAAGTGCAACAGTTGCGGCTGCAAACAGCTGTTTTAGTGGAGAGTGTACAAGTAGTTTAAATCAATATTTAAAAATTCTAAAAAGCAACAAAATTGTTATTTTCTTTAAAGAACGAAAAATATGAAATGTGGTAGTAGCGAAGAATTAAGAACTAATATTAACAACAAAACTAAGCTGAATGAATAATATCCGCGTTGATATGCTTGAAATTCTTTTAAGCCCTTAAAGACTTAGGAAATAATATATAACAATGTTTATATTGAAATAGAGTATAGAGAGAATGTGTCACAATGCCCTTGTATGTGCTACACGTGCAGTGCAGCCACATCCTTCGCCAAGGATCCGACATTGGGCTGCCCTTGATCGCCAGTAACCTTCGGCGCAGGCGAGAGAGCTTTTGCCCTCGGAATGCAAACTGAAAAGTGTGGAAATGTAAAATGTAGAATGGGCAAGGAGCAGGTCCTTGCCCAGGGGCAAATCTAATTGGCTGGGAGGCAAGACGGCAAAGGTAAGACCTGGCTTAATTGCCAGTTAATTGACTTTGAGTGGCATTAACCGGCATCCGAGAAGGACTTACATTTAATTGGACTTGGCAGTGGAAACACGAGGCGTTTTTGGTACATACCTGCAAAGAGAGGAGATGGAATACGAGATTAGTGGTAAATATTAAATGTGGGTCAGTTTATGGGGTCAGTTTATGGTGGGTTGTCTTCGGTTCGGTCCTCTAAGATTGGCAGACAGAATGAATGCGCCGAGAGTTCCCCAACTTTTATCCGCTTGTTTTGCACATTTTTCCCCATTTCTGCGCCCGGTTTTTTGTGTTTTTATTGCGCAAAGCGCACATGCCAACGACCTTGACCATCACAATTTATTTTCATTTTACTTTTGCCTCCCTCTCTCGCCTGCGCGTGTGTGTGTGTGCCTGTGTGTGTGTGAGCGAGAGTGTGGAGCAAGTGACACACATTACGTAGGTCCCATTTAGTCGCTTACACAAGACCTCAGGCAAGGCCAGCCTCCTCCTCCCACCGCCCCCACCCAATAGTTCCCTATCTTTTTGCGGCTGTTTTGTTATTATAATAATTTCTGATGATGCCCCCAAGTCACGCTGGTTGGCAGTATCTAAAATGCGATTTTAGATTGGGCCAGTAATTATCGGGCTTATTTTGGTTGACTTCTAAACATTATTTTTAGTTGCTACTCGGAAAAAGTAAATAATAAAATAAAAAAAAAAATTTTAAAGAATAAAAAATGAAAAAAATAAAAGATGAGGGTTTTAAATATTGATTATATTCTTATATATTCTTGATTAAATTCTTAAAACATATGTTGGGCCCACTAATATTAACTACAAAAATTGACTTAAAAGTTCATAGGACTGTGTTCAATTTGAATAAACCAATATATTAATGAATGAATACATCTTATAACCCGCTTAGAAAACAATTCGCATGATAAATCTGCTGTCAATTAATTATTTGTAGCTAATTCTATTGAGATTTTGCTTTCCCCAAGCGTGCACCTGTAATCCCAGCTGCCCACCTGCGCCAAAGTCCCTCAATTATATTAGAATACTTAGTGCGGAAACTGGCGGTCACCTAACCAACAACGGCATATCGAATTGTTCGATATGCCCCGTGCCCAGACACAAAAATATTCATTTTCAATGTCGCAGAGCAGACGACGAGTGGGGAAGTCTATGTATACACATATGAAATAGAGTAATGTAATGTGGCTGATGTCAATACAGAGCTAAGGGTATAAGCTACGTCAGAGCACAATTGATGATTGACTTAGTGAGTGAGTGAGTGAGTTTGCGGTGGCAACTCTGGCAGCACAGTGGGCAACCTGCCAAGGAAATTACTCAAGGCACGGAAGTGAGCCAAGGCTTCTCATCGAGTATTTGCCCCAAGCGAAATTTCGCCATAATAAATGCGATAGACGATAGAAGGAGAAATTATGAAAGAGCTTTATATAGATTCAAGCCAACTGAGACGGATTGAATGCGAAAAGCCGTGGAGCATTGCCTTAGTATAAGTACTAGAGTAAATCCTGAGGATGCACGGTAGGAAAAATCAATGTTTATTGCTACGAGTGCTGGTAATTGAAGGAAAATGGCAATTATAAGTTGACATTGACATTGCTTATCACACAAAAAACACGCACACCCATTGAGCAAAAGGAGGCGAGGAGTGGAAGCCAGTCGCTTTTGTCCTTATCCTCGTCCTTGTGCGTTCATTATACAATCCGAAGAGCACGCGCCCAGGCCGTTGTTGCTGTTTTTGTAGTTGTCAACGCATGCACATTTCATTGCCATCTTGCAGTCTACACACACACACACATACACAAGTAACGGAAAACCCCACCACCCACATCTACACACAACCCACAACACGGCCTTGACCACCAACAAGGACTTGTCAATTTCAGCAGCCGCAAACGCAAAATGTAGGTGGGAATAAAGGAAAAACAAACGTTTTCACAACAAGGAATAAACTATTTGAACAACATTTAACGACACCTAACAAATAAGCCATTAGCCAGTATTAGCAGCTGGTTATATTAAATTATTAATATGATTTTATATTGTTATTAAATTACAAACTCTTCACTTCCCCGAAATTGAGTGCAGCTAAATTGCATTTGGGAGAGGAAAAGTTTTTGTCTGCTGGCACAGTTTATAAACTTAATTTTGATTCCAAGTTACGAAAGGAAAACTCTTAAAACTAAACTAACTATTTATAATTTAGGATTCTTAGAAAATCAAGCGACTTAGCTTAATTCGTTTATTATCAAATGAATTTTATAAAAGAATATAATAAAACATATTTTTAAAAACCAGGCAAAGCACACATACGTAAGTACAACTTTCCCATTAAAATTGAAAAAGCATTCCATTATTCATCAGAAATCGAGTTGCAATCAAATCGGTCTAGTTTATTTCCATTTCACATGTGGTTCAATGACACCTGTGTGGTATCTCAACCGGACTCAACCGATGCGATATTGTTTATAAGAAATATCCAATCCAAGTTTGGCGTGACACACTAACCCATATATATGGGGCGAAAGTCTGGGGAGCTGTAATATTTATGATCCCGTGGCAGGGGCAGAAATGTCAAGTGCTTTGGCCCTGACCTGACCTCCGGCACAACGTCGCTTGCCCACGCCATAACCCCTATAGCCCAGCCCCTAACTATTCAGAATCGAGAACGAGAACCCGGCAAAGCAACGCAACAATGTATAGTGGAAAGCCATCAAAAATGCCAGCCCCCATTCACCTGGGAGATTTTAAGTTCCCTTTCTCCCGCTGCCGGTAAGCCCCCTATTCGCCCTCTCTTTCTGCGCTGCACTTGCTCTCTCGCTCGCTCTCGGAAGTAGTTCGGAAAATTTCATTGCCAGCACATTCAATGTCAGGTTCATGCGCATCGCCTCCAAATGCAAGGCAAAGGTTATGCAGCAGCACTTGCAGTCCACCGAAGGGCGCACGAGGTTTGGAATTGGGTGGGAAATGGGGGGTGAATTGGGGGGCACAGGGTGTCAAATGGGGGGTGGTGATGGGCACTGGGTGGTGCCCCGTTCGCCTGTTCTAAGGTCACTGTCAAGTGGCAATGGCAATGGCAATGGCATGTCCAAGGATGTGCCATTTAAGTGGCGACGTGTGCGGTCTTTAGGTATTTGTTTGGGTTAATAAGGTTCTAGATGCCCGCTTATCAGCGGACTTCAAGAGGCTCTGCATTGGAAAACAATCGATTGAAACTGGTAACTGAGCTAAATACTTGGTTTATATACCATTAAATGCCAATAACCCTTACCAGCATGCTGTGCTAACAAAATTTAATGAAAGTGTTGCATTTTTGCTTGGATCTAGTGCTGAAAGAGAATGGTTTCTTAATTGATTGTGATTGATAAGACACGCAAATAATGCGAACTATTAAATTTCGAAATAAAAAGAACCAACAGTATTAAGTTTTGATTGATTTTTCGTATTAAGACCAGTCTTTTGCATAACTAAAGGACTCTGTGCGCGGCATATAATTAACTTCCATAAATCATATGTTGTTTTTAACCCAGTTATACCCTCCAGATTGCACTTCGTACCGATAATGCCAGGGCCAAGAGCTAGCCAAAGACCCGAAGAACAACAACAATAACAAGAAGAACTAGTAGAAGAACGACAACAAATCGTGTTATTGACCTAAGTCAAGGGCACTGCACTTGAGCTATATCTCCCGGGTCGGAGCGAGATGGCAATAGCATATATAGCATATAGCATATGGAAGGGAATGCAGATTGCAGATTGCAGTTTGCAGATTCGAGTACAGCCGCGAAGCGAATCGCAGCTAGTTGTTGCAAGTTGCAAGTTTCGGGGTGGCAGAGGCGATCGAAGGGGCTAAACAGAAACTGAGAACGTTTTTAGGCGCGCATATAAACAAAAAGCAGATCACAAGAGGGAAAATGTATAAATAGCGCCCCCAAGTCCCAAGCGTGACGCTATATAGACCCCTCCATTTCCCCTTTTCCTTCGGGCCAACCCCGCTCCTTTGGTATTTTATTTTTAAATTTTTGCAGTCGGTGATGTTGTTGTTTTTGTTGCTTTTGTTGTTGTTGTTATTGTTGTTTGGGTGAAGTCATGTCGTTGACAATATCAAGGCCAGCCCACCTACCAAACCAAAGTTCCCTTGCACAGTAAGAAAAAGATTTTGTATAATTATCTCAAAAAAAAGGGCAACAAAGATCTACAGAGTTATTCATTAACATATGAACTTTTGAACCTTTTGTTTAGTTCGCCTATAATTACAACTAATTAGTTTATAATCTTTTGAGTAGTAATACAAGTAATACCCCTCAACAAAGATCTATGAACTATGATCAATATTTAATTAGATTTATTTTAGATTTCCTATAGGGCAGGTTTTGCTGTGCACTTCCTCTTTCCCTTTCCTGACTCATGTGCTGACTCTTTCTGCACCCCGTATCGCCTTCTCTTTACCCCTCGCTTGCGTTCCTCGCGATCCACAAGAAGCCAACGACTTTTGCTTGTAGGTCAATGGCACTTGCCTGAGAAACTTCTTCGTGGGCTCCCCATGCAACCAGTTTATATACTATACTTTGCCGATCCGATCCTGCTAATAACCAGACGCAACCGTCGCTGTTCCCCTCTCTTTTCGCTGTTGCCGTCCTTCTCTGTCTGCCCTACATTGGACCTTTGGTTTGGTCTGCTTGATTTAATGCTCTGCGATGGTTCTGTGGCCCCTTCCCTCCACCTCGATTTTGATCTTTCCAGGCTCATTTCTTCTGGCTCGGACTGTTCTGCATGCCTTTGTTGTTACCAAAGTTCAAGGTCTTCGATTTATCGTTTCTGTCTCTCAGTTCTTGTTCTCGCGATACTTGTTCTTGAAACAGCGCTGATTCGAAGGCGAAGATGCAGGATATGAGTGGTTCAATAAAGTTTTCTACAAACCTCAATATAAATTTCATAATAAGTGCTTCTTAATGGGTCGATAGAGAAACAAAGACATATTAAGTAATCCAAGTGCTCTATTTATACAATATGCAATTCTTCAAATTAAATAAATTCCTAAAAATAATAGTTTAAAATTTAATCAGAAAGCTATTTTTATTGACTCTTCGCTTGCAGGGTATTATTTATATATTTTATATGCGGCCCTTTGTCAGCCGATTTTCCCTCTCTCTCTCTCAGCAGCTTAGCTATCTCGCTCATTCCCTTCCTGTTGTTCTGCTTTACTGGCCAGCTTAATTATTTAACTTGATTCGAGTTTTTTATGTATGCAATACTCTGCTGTCTGCGCCTTTTTTCGCCTCTTTTTTTTGCACTTTTGATTTTTCTTGTTCACTCTGCGTTCTGTACTTTTGTGGTGCATTTAAATTGACTTTGAGCTTCACTTACTTCATGTAATTAAGACGTTTCCGGTTCATGACCTAAATGTGCAATTCAGGGCAACTGCCTGGTTGCCCCCCAGGGATTTTTGGGTTTTAATGGACTGGTGTTGATATTTGCATAAATATTGGAGATGCCTAGTCAGTTCGTATGGAAAATTCCAGAGGGAAACTTAAAGTTAAAATCATTTTTATAATATTACTAATAACAATCAATTCTGTATATTCAAGTTCTCACATAATGTTGTTTTATCACCGGAAACTAAGAGCCTTCATGCAATAGAAAGAGCTATGTTTTGAGCTATGCTAATGATTCACTCTAAAAGAGTTTTCTGCGAAGCCCAAACAAAATCGACCTCAAATTCTACGTTACCTTGAAAAAACACTCCGATTAACGTCTGAGAAACCGTCTTCTAACCACGCAGAGATGATTCAGATCAGATTCAGTTATGGGAAATTAAAAGCTTTGCGCCAACTGACCAACTGACTCAGACTTTGAAATGTTCACAACGTGACAATGTAATAATGTGGAGAGGCCATTAGTTGAACGGTAAAAGTGAAACCAATACTAACAAGGTTGAACAGGTTGTAAAAATAACTGAAATATACTTGTAACTTTTCCCAGTTTAACTGCACTCTATTGCATTTCAAAGATAAATGCTGTCTAAATAGTAATGCTTATGTTACAATAATACAACCAACTTTGTATACTTTGTATATTAGCTACTTTAGGGATCGAAGTGAACTTATTTTTATCATTCGTTTCGACACAAATTACACATTTTTCAGATCAGTGTAGTCCTTGAAGTTGTGTTCAATAGAGTTCATTGTTCAATACAGTACATAACGAGTCGGTCGGTCCAAATTCTTACTCACAAAACAAAATTCTACAGTATTTTCTTCCAAAATAATTTTGAAAATTTTCAACTAGCTTTACGATGTGTTGTAAGTCGTGTGAGGAACAACCAGCTTCATGCTGCTCGATGTTCTATGCATTTTTCTGCATGGGAGTTGGTTTATTTACGGGTAGCTTTGCGATGCACAATGTAATCGTATCGGAACAGTCTATTACACTTATGGATTGGTTTCTGCATATGCATGACGCTGATTTTACGGAAACCCATCTTACGATCATATACTCTTTCGATTTTGTTTTTGCCCTTTCGTATGCCATCGCAGGAGTTTGTTTAGCGTGGGGATTAAAAAGGGTAAGCTCAGGTCGAGCCAATAATATTACTATTAGAACCATTTAAGTAATATTAGAAATATATATAGTAGAAATATATATAATATAACATTTTTATTTTTTTTCAGAACTCCAAGGGGTTTATTAAAGCTGGAAAAATTTTAAGCTATTTCTTTCCAATATATAACATTATTTATGTATTTCCATTAGGTAAGTGTAAAATATTTCTTTCAAAAAAATTGTATTTATATTTTTCATTTCCATATAGTTGTACATATTGGCTGTGTCATCAAATTATGCAGACTCTTAAAAGAAAATTATGATTAGAGTAATTGGATATTCGAAAAACCTAATGGATGGGACTGCAAAATTGAATGTCACAACAAAAATAAAAAGAAATATATTTATATATATAATTTTGGACTAATTTAAGTTTTTCCAACAGAATGTAAGTGCATAATTATATAACTGAAATTATTTATTAATTTTTCTCCCCTCGTTTAGTTATACGTGGTAAAATTATGAAGCAAGAAAAAATAGAAAATTATTTTAAAGTAATTGGTGGTAATTCGTAGTCTCAGCCGATGATCAAAATTGACTTTACGCAATAAATGCAATACATATGCTTGTTGAGTATTCGAAAAGATATATCCTAACATATAATACTGTAGTCTTTTGTTTACGGCATGTAAGTGCTTCATTTTTTGTTAAATACTTGAACATATACCCGTTACAAGTGTGCATGACATTGATCAATGCAACCAAAAAAGCGTGTAACGGGTATCTAATAGTTGAATCACTCATGCGCTAATTTCTCTTCCTTTCTCGATTCAGTTTTACTTTGTAAAAATATTCAGCAATATAAGGAAAAGGTGAAAATTCAAAGTGATTACGAATCGGATGGACTGAAATCTGCAATGCAATTCCAAATTTGTATTTCAAGACAGCAGCAAACAAATTTAAATCCGAGGGAAATTTTTTGTGGAATTGTATACCAAGATAAATGGCAATTGTATTAAAATAAATATTTTCGAAAAACTCTTTGGCGTTCCCACTTTAAGCACTATCAAGATTTCAGGACTGCTTTCGGAGAATTCATTGGAGATGTCTGTTGTTTTTGACCATAAAGTGATTTTATCTGGCCAGCGTCCCTTCTTGTCTGCAATCAAGTGACTATCAGATACCTCGGTTTGTTCAGCTGGTCGGAGTGCGAACGAGATTTTTTATTTGGCATATCTATATAAATTGGCAATAAATTTAAAAGACTAATAAACAAATTTAAAAATATCAACATGTTGCTAAAGTTTGGGCTTGTCAGTTTTGGGCGATTTGTGGGCGTTAGAGTGGGCGTGGCAACATCAGGAATCAAACGTGCCAACTTTCTAGCATTTATGTAAAATTCCTAAGACCAAGGCGTATAATAAATATATTAAAAAGAATTTATACTAAATCTAAGCAAAAGGATACCTAGGATCTGAACAAATAGATACTTCTTCAGTTTTAGTATACTCTTATCCCTAAGGGTCTGAGATTAGATGTAAATGCTCAAGCGAATGGCGTTATAGTGGGTTTATTTAACGGGGATTAGTAGTAGTATTTTCAACAATTCAATGGCATGAAACAACAATTCTTGGACCATGAAAATGTTGTTTACCGATTGACAAGAGGATGTGAAAATACTGAACTTGGCTAACTTAAAATCTGCGGTGAAGGTGCGATTTGTGCGGGTAAAAAAATAAATATCTAATAAAAATCGAATAGGTTCGGGACAAAAAGGATAAGTATGTTAGCTCCAATGGGGATAGATGTCCTTTTGTCAACTGATTTCTATAAATCCAGTGCTCCGGAATATGTATTAAAATATGTTTTAACAGCCAAGTCATATAAGAACTCCAAAGACCTTGACTTATTTCAGAACAAAAACTTCTTTGGACAATAGCACCAAATTGGTGTAGTAGTTTTAAATTAAATTAAAAAAGTATTTAGTCTACTAAGCATAAACTAAGTAGGCATCCCAAAATTAATCAAATTCAAGGATCGTCGTTGCCTACGAATATTATTTCATTACAGTTTTTGTACTAACACAATCCAGTAACACAATCTTCACAGGTCGGTCCCTCAAAATTTGTTTCCAAACAAAAAAATTCACAGTATTATTATTATATTTCAAAAAATTTGACTATGTGTAAATCGTGTGAGGAACAACCAGTTCGATGCTGCACAATTTTCTACGCAGCTTTCTGCATTACAAGCGGTCTCTTTATGCTCTTGTTTTCGATTCACAATGTAGTACTTTTGAAAAGCTCCATAACAGTTTTGGATTTTTATTTGCATATCCATGGTGCTGAAATGTCTCCAAAAACTTTCACCGTCATTTACGCGATGGATTTGATTTTCGGCATTGTGCATCTCATCGCTGGAACTTTGCTAGCTTTTGGAATCAGACTGGTAAGCAAAACTCCTGCGAATTCGCATAATATCTCTATAAATTGGTAATACTTGGTTTTTTTTATTGCAGAACTCAAAGGGGGTTTTCCTTGCTGGAAAAATTTTAAGCTATTTCTTTCCAATATATAATGTACTTTATGTATTTCCATTAAGTAAGTGTAATATAAATATAAATGAGCATTATTTAAACTTCTTTATTTCAACCGCATTATTACTTTCCCGATTTAGTTGTACACATTGCCGCCGTAGCAAAATTATGTAAATATAAAAATGAAAACTTTAGTTAATTTAATTGGCAATGCAAGCCAAATGGATCGGACGGGATTAAAATTGACTGTGCAGCAGAAGAAGAAAATAAAAATATTATTCAATTTTGGAACAGATTTAAGCTATTGTTTACCAGTTATGTTACCAGCATGTGAGTACACACCATTTAGTTAAATAATTTTTGCTTTTTTTATCCCAACACTTTTCCCAGATTTAGTTGTATGTGGTGAAATTATTCAGTAAGAAAAAGCTTTTCTTCGAATTAAGCCTAATTATGATAATGGTTTGAAATTCACTGTGCACGATAAGGCGAATATTTATTTTTATAGAATTTTGGAAGGAGTTAAACCAAATGTTGTTTGTAAGTTAAAATCGTATTAAGCATTCAATATTTTAAATTTTATTTTATAAATTTTTTTTGCTCAGATATACGTGGTAAAATTATGCTGCAAAAAAGAAGGAAACGCGTATCGATATGCACGGAGTGCACAATAAAACCTTATAAACATTTTTATTGGGTTTGGAACAGATTTTGCTGGCGCTCATTTGTTTACACCATGTAAGTGCTCAATATTATTGTCATATTATTCATGCATTGATTTGTTGACTTCTTCTATTCAGTTGTACTTTGTAAAAATAGTCTGCAGTATGTGGAAAACATAAAAAATTCGAAGTGACTACGGATCGTATGGACTAAAATTTGCAATGCAATTCAAAATTTGTATTATAGAGACAGCATTACACACGCTCCAGCAATCAAATTTAAAACACCTGTCCAACATGGATGTATTTTTGAAATTACATGCCAAGTGAAATATAAATTATAATTATATAAATAAAAGGGCTTTCTAGCAATGTTATGAAACAAAAATGCAACATATGTATTTCTGAAATTACATACCAAGTGAAATATAAATTATATTAATATAAATAAAAGGGCTTTCTAGCTACAAACATACATATGTATGTATGTTATCTATGTTATCACATCTCTCTGTTAGTCATAACATATGTTCTAACAGCATTTTACTCGAATCGCGGAGAATGCAATGCCAGTTGGCAATCATGGAAACTTCGCGCTGTGAGGACATACCGCTTGGGTGTGGGATTACCGACGAGGCCTTGCAACTTGGCCTAGTGCGATACCGTTATGCAGCCTCAGATTCAATGCGATTGCAGCGGTGTGGGCAAGGGCGCGCGGGGGGGACGGCGATAGCTCGATCGCAGGCGGCACTCAAGTACGTCACTCATACGCCCCGTTGCAACTGTAATCAAATTCACTTTTCGCTAATTGTTGCCGCCGTCTCGCTCGCTCGCTCGTTCAGGAAATGTTTTAGATTTACGTTACGCCTGCACTTGCCAAGCCCCCCTCCCCCCTCCTCCCACCCGCTGACCAGAACCTATACTTACATTTTACTTTTTGCATTTTGCTTTTAGCTTTTCGCCTTTTGTTTTTCCCTTCCGCTTCTCAATGACCTTGTGCTTTTTTCTAGCATTTTTATTACGCTCGCCCACTTGTAATTCGCATTTTTATACAATTGCACATTATATATTATATTTGCTTTATTTGCATTTGCGTTTGGATTTCGTTAATGTTGTTGTTTTGTTTCGATTTTTGTTGCTATTAGAACAGGTTCTGTTGTGCTTGGTGAGGCATTTTTATCCGTCAGATACTTTTGTTTAACTGTTTTATTTTTCATCGCTGCCCGTTTATCTGTGTTTGGTTAAGTAACTGAAAAATCGCCATAAGCAGACTGGACTTGGCGTGACTTTGTGTCAATGTTTTGTTGATTTACAATTGAATTACAGTTGAATTAAGCATAGTTCAGTTAGTACAACAGTTATAAATCAATCGGCGCTGGAGTAATTATGCGAAAATCATTGATCGTAATTCAGGGCCATTGGAAAGGAATTTCATTCGGAATAGGGGAATGGGATTATTAAATAATAATGAGTACTTTAGTATCATAAACATTTGGAACACAGTATAGAAATTATACTATATAAAGCATTATAAAATAATACAAGAAATGAATGTAAAAATTCATTGCTTTAGTTATTATACTGCATAATACTTCATGTTAAATTCTATAATATTTTAATTGTCTGATGGCATAATACTGTGATTAACGCGCATTTCCCATTACTTTGTGGTTGTAATTGATCATTACACCTACTTCCAATCAATGTTCAATTCAGTTATGCCACATTTGCACATTAGACACTATGCATTGAAATGAAATTAGTAACAAGTACGAGTACGTGAATTTATTATTAGTTTGTATAACCTCAAGGTCGAAAGCCCTCAACCCATCACCTCCCCCAACGCCGCATACACTCGCAATTTCAGCCGATTCTCAACGTCGATCATTGATCGGTTTCCACAGGCCATAATCTATATATTTATTCAATGGCACATGGTGCAACTAAACCTTAACAAATTACGCGTTTCCCTTTTATTCTATTAAATAATATAAATGCTGGTGCTGCGAGCAAAAATCAACATTTAGTTTTGCTCTTTATGGGTGTTATGTAAGGTAGAGCGCAATTTCACTGGCAAGGTCGTCGGATGACTGAGAGACTTGCCCAGGCAAACCGGAAAAATAAGTTAAAAACACTGCTAATGACTCAATCGAAAGTTGGCCAGAACCCAAATAGGCAAATGCGTTTGCTCTTCACTACAATATAGGCCAACCATTTTGAACGCTAATCAAATCGAAGCTGGTAATATATTTGTTTATAAACTGATTCAATCAATTCAATGTCAGATCGATAAAAACATTATTTTTGTTAAGCAACAAAATATGATATTCATTAGCCAGGCAAAAGCACTTATTCAAAGGCTGGTATAGAACTAGTTGTCAGCAGGTGGTCTACCGCAATGTTTGAACTGCCACTTTGGATAACTGTTTGCATAACACTGTATACTAGTATACTAGTATACTAGTTCGTAAAACCGTTTACACAACAGTTGGCTAACTCCAGCGCTTGCAAGTTATTTCGCTTTTAAAACTGATCTGTTCGGGTTGAGGATGCAAATAAATATACAATTTATATTCGCCCTTAATCGCGTTTTATAATGTGTTCTGTAATCTTTGCTGCACTTGAAACGATCGGTAATCCCTCGACCTGGGAAATTAAAAGTATTTGTGGGGCGTTTAATACGAAAATGGTTGTGCAACACAACAAACACCTTTAGGGGCAAAATAAAAATCTATATAAAAAAGAACGTTCTTTTTACTGAATATTTTTATAAATACTAATATTTATACTGTCATGTATTATATAAGGGTAATAAAGCGTTTATATTTTACCCACATTCTCCGCTCTTAGAGTTTCGCTTTCCCATGAGTGTTTATGTGCGCCAATTGCGCCTGTCACTTGCGCAAAATGATAACAATGGAATAAAAATACATTCCATGAGGGCTATGGACATTTATGAGTGTTTTACTCACACACACACACACACACACACACACACACAAGTGTTGACCCAATGCTGATATATGTGATGCGTGGAGCTTAAGGTCTCGGCTTGGTTGTGGCATTGACATTGAAAACTGAAGTGCCCTACAATCGAGCATATGCGACAGAGCCAGCAAATGGGAAAAACTAGGTAATGGAAAAGTGGTAAATCGGGAACACTGAAATCATTTCCAAAACCGATGGCTCGGCGTGGAAAAAGGCAAACAAATCTATCAAAACGGTTTGGTTGGCCTTGACTTTTATTTGCTCAGCTCGCCGACTCGTTTATTTATTAGCCAAGCAAAAAAAAAAGGAGAACGGCAAGAAAAAGCAGCGGTAGTCCAAGAAATCAGCAGCTCGCCCGACTCTTCATATAAGCACACACGCTCGTATACATTGTATAACTAAGCGTATCTTGGGACATGTGCAAAAATAAAATAAAAAAAAAATAAGCAAAAAAAAAACACAAATCTCAGCTCAGCCAAATGAAATCATTAGAATACCAAGAGCTCGCAGCCCGAAAATCATTCTCAACTGTCACTTTCATTCGTATATTTCTCGCATTCGCAGAACAGGTTACCCGCTTAGCTGGAAATCCCGATTCAAACATATGATTTAACCTGACTGAAAAAGCACTGGTCACATAATCGCACTACGCTTCATCGTTTATGTGGAAAAATAAACAGAGAATTGATTAATTAAAGTTCTGAGGCAGGCGAAACAAAACAAAACTGAAAGTGAATAACTTATGAAACAAACGCACCAGCACTCTCATTAATATCAAAAACGAACACTGCTTCATGGAAATGCCGACAAGTTGTGGAAGTTAAAAAACAAAAATTCTAAATCACTATAATTAGGTGACAATCACGGACATTAGTTTAAAGGTGAATTTGCATACAAATGCCACTCAAATATGGCAGTAAATAGTATATAGAATGATGATCAAAAGGCTCGTTGGAAATAATATTTAATTTTAGTGCATTACAAATTTGAATACCAGTTGAATAAGCCTTTGTTTATATTTTAAGCAATTAATTGTGAATATCTTGTCTAGACTTCAGAAACCTGAAAAACAGAAGCGGCTAAGTAAAATCCGCATTGCAAATTGCTAAGATGGCAAGTA
This sequence comes from Drosophila yakuba, assembly GCF_016746365.2. Lineage (NCBI taxonomy): Eukaryota > Metazoa > Arthropoda > Insecta > Diptera > Drosophilidae > Drosophila > Drosophila yakuba. The sequence goes on along the minus strand of NC_052529.2, from coordinate 16,107,564 downwards.
ATTCATAAAAAGCAACCGAATCAAACAATCAAACAATGCAGATTTTGCATATATCCCATTTATTCGCAATTTCACCAATATATTTATAGTGCCAATTCAGATTCAGATACAGATTCGGATTCAGATACGATACCAACAAAAGTCAGACATCGCGTCAGAGGAAAGCAGAGAAGCAGACAGAGCGGCAAGTTTATTCCAGTTGAAGTTCAAGGTGAGAGAGCGAGAGAAGCAATTGCTGAATACACACGAAAATCAACAACAATAACAGATACAGATATGTATAGGAATATATAGCATATATCTCGCAACCTTGGCAATGCTGAAAGTATGTCGTGAATGGCAGGGAGAGGGTGGGTAGTGGGGGGCGGGATTATTGACCAACCTCCGAAAACAATTTCAATTTAAATTGATAATTAAATTTAAATAAAAATTCAGATTTGAGGCGCAGCACCGCATTGGATTGGCCACAGTCTATATGTGTAGATGTGAATATATCATTCCGAAAAAGCAATCCTGAATTATGAGGTAATCCAATGAGTTTGTGGATTTGAAACTGAAACGTGTAATCACACCACGCTTGTGCACTTAAGTGAATTCTTCAACAGACTTTCACATACAGCTTGATTAGCATTATCATAGGTAGTTTCCCTGAGCAAACTATTGACCTAAAACCGCACTGCATTCCGCTTTTAAAACGTGCTTCATTATTCTATTTTAGTTGGTTTTGCTGGCTGTAGAAAGTTAAATTACTCATATTTGTTTTGACCTTTTGGTTTCAGCATTACCGGTAGTACCATTTATATCGTATGTATGTGCAAGTAAATGTATCATGTGCAACGCCTAACTGTACAAATAAAGCTATACTAACTGCTGCTCACAAGCGATCGCATTTTAATTTCCTAGATGCCAAGCTTGTTCCACTCCTACACTGAGCTACAGAGTATCTTTGAGTTTTCAGAGATATAAATTAGGTTGCAACTCAAATTTACCACTAAATTAGCTTCAGCTATTATTTAGTATTTGATGCTATTTGTTACTTGAGCATTAATTTTCCCATCTAATCTAATCTAATCCATCTTACCAGATCGATTTTCCCATTTCAATTGCAATCTTCATTTATCTCAAAAAATACCTTAATAGTTGTGTAGTCCAGTGTCCCTGTATTTGTGTATTCTTGCGGTGTAGGAACCTGCCGGCCGTTTATCCGACCATAAAGCGATCGACAAGTGCCGCCAGGGTCAACGGGTGGCTGGTTTAACAGTTCGAGTGGCTTGTCTTGGGCCGGAGACGACTTACCTAGATCAGGAATGGAGCTAGACGGCTCCTCGCCGTTGCTGCTACTGCTGCTGTTGCTGCTGCTGCTGTTGCTGTTGCTGTTGCTGCTGCTCGAGTTGCCGCTGCTGGAGCTGGAGGCGTGCTTGACCTTGGGCGGCGGCGGCGGCGGAGGTGGCCGCATCACCGAGTTGCCCAGGCTCGACTGCTGCTGTTGCTGTTGCTGCTGGTGTTGCATGTTGCTGCTGCTGCTGCTGGATACCACGGGCGTGCGAAAGATGTGCGAAGAAGAAGAGGCGCCCGATCCAATGGCCGATGAGCTGCTGCTAGAACTAACGCTGGCGATCACATGCTGCTGATGCGACTGATGCTGCTGATGCTGCTGATGCGACTGATGCTGCTGATGCGGCTGATGCGACTGATGCGACTGTTGTTGAAAGTGATTGGAGGCGATCACGTTGACGTGTCGCGTGCTGGTGCTGACCACAAACTTCCGAGCCGCTGCCGTCGGTGGTGCCACACCAGTGGAGATGTATTGCTGCTGCTGCTGCTGTTGTTGGGGTGGCGGTGGTGGTGGCGGCGGTGGTGGAGGCGGCGGCGGCGGTGCCAGCGGTGGCGTCTGCCGTTGCTGATATTGCTGATCCATATAGGCGGCACCACCGCGCCTGCCAATCACCGGGGACACGGGCGCCGATCTGGAGTGGTGGTGCAGCGGTGGTGGCGACACCGAGTGCCGACGCGCAGCAACCACCACCGTGGCTTCATCGTACAGCCGGCCATCGCGGATCACGCGGACATGCTGCTGCTGCTGCTGCTGTTGGTGGTGCAGCGGTGGCGGCGACTGTTGGCGCTGTGGCTGCTGCTGCTGGTAGTGGTGCAGGTCGGAGGGACTGGCCGAATGGCGGCGCGACAGGTGCTGATTGGAGGGTAGGGTGCGGGTGATGATGATCTGGGGAGTGCCCGAGGTGGTGGTCAGCAGGGCCGTGGTCTCGGGCGGAGCGGATCGCGATGCAGCACCCACCTGCTGTTGGCTGTACACGTGCTTCATGCCACCGCCTGTGGAGCTGGTGGCTCGCTGTTGCACGTACTCCACGCGAGGCGTCAGTATGACCTTCTGGGTGCCACCGGGCGTGGTCAGACCCGTGGGCTGGCGTGGTGGCACAGTCTGCACCTGCACGTGGGTGTATCGCTGGGGGGTCAAGCTGTTGCTGCTGGTGCTGCTGCTGCTGTTGCAGTTACTGCTGCTCGGCTCCCGCTCCATATCGCGCTGCCTGTCGTTCTCCTCCAGATGCAGCATCTCAAAGTCAATGGGCTCGGTCTTGATCAGTTTGGAAGCCGATCCGGATCCGGATGCGGATGCGGAACCACTTCCTGATGAGCCTCCGGATGATGTGGCAGCCGCTGCTGCCTGCACCGCCTCCATGCACTTGAGTTTCTTCAACATGATGTATCAAAGTAGGGATAATCGCTCAAAAATATCAATCTGTCTTAGATATATACTCTAAATATGCTGTATGGAAAGTTGCGTTTTGTTTTCTTTTTAGTTGGATTTGATCCTGAATCACTTTTGCCTCACTTTCTGCTGCCTTTTATCCTTTCCGCTGCCTAGCTCTTATTTTAAAATCAGTCTCTTCTTCTTAACGCTTGTTTTGTTGCTGTTTGTGGTATTTTGTATTTTGTATTTAGTTTGCTTTGTAATTTGTTCGCTTCTGCTTTTGGATTATCAAAAATTTGTTTTGTCAGCCTTCAAAGTTGCATGAAAAAGTTGTCCTCTTCTTCTGTATTCTATTGTAATCTAGAGAATTTGTTGTTGTCCTTAGTCCTTACGTTTAGCTTAGCGTTGTTCCTATACCTGCCCACAGTTGCTTGATCATTACCATATGTCTATATATATATATATGTATATATACTTGTATCTGTTGTATTCTGGTTGAGGCTTCTTCCGTTGACGATGAGATGAGTTCGACTGAGTTCGACTGAGTTGCGTTAAGTTGAGTTAGGTTGGATGATCTCGTGCTGAGATTTCTGAGGCTGATCCCGAGTCTGAGTTCGTTTTAGTTGCTAATAATACTTGATGGCTTATTGTTTGCTGATTTATGCTTCGCCTGATCCACAGCAGCGTCTGAGTATGTTTGTAGGTATTTCTTTGAAGTAGCTGAAAGGGATTAAACCTATTACAATTACGCCGAAAAGCACATATCTCTTATAGTTTGTTTACATTCCAAATAAAAAGAATAATATTATACTTCATTGTTCAAGATACTTTTTACACTTACTTTTTTGCAAATTGAAGTATATCGCTCGATTGTTTGCTGAATTGATTGATGTATTGATTGATTAAAATCGTATCGTGTATAAGAATATATATTTAATGATCGTATTAAGGTGTGTATAAGGTTAAATCTTAAATTTGTTTGTTTATAAATGGATTTTAGTGTAATATATTCACTGCTTAAACTATTTTATTATTTTTTAAACAACACGATTCACAAGATTTATTATTATGATTAGTATTAGTAATTTTATTCCAAAAATATATGTGTTTATTTGTATAGATATTTCTTAAGATTTTGCACATGAAACACAACGCTTTTTTTTGCCTTTTTTGTTATAAACTTTTAAACCTGAGCATTTACTTCTTTCACTTTGTTTTCAATTAAATTTTCGTGTTTATACTTCCGTGTAGTAGTTGGCTTTTTTAAACACCTCTAGAAAAATATACGTTAGTTAATTTTTTTTTTTTTTTAGTTATTTTTGTTTGTTTAGGAGCGTTGTGTGAGTATGTTTGACTGCTTTAAGCTCATTCATTGGGAATTTTCACTTTGATTGCAATTTGATTTACTTGGTTTTATTGGTTTTTGTGGTTTCCGGCTCTTACACTTGTCTCTGTTGGCTTTTGACCTTTGTGCCAGGCAATCGCTGGTTGAATTTGTTTATTAGGAACAACTTATTGAAGCACATTGCGAAAAGGTGACGAGTAAGATGATTTCGTCGGAATCGCACAGCTGTCTTAGCGATATCTCCGATTATCTGGCATTAATGCTAGCAAACTTCTCTCCTCTTTTTTTTTCGTATATCGTGTGGCCAACAGCTGAGGGTCGAATTCGAGTGGGTGGTCGGTTGGTAGCAACAGCTGGGCGCACGGGAAGGTCGTTTTCCGTTTTCAGGGCGGAGTAGCGGTAGCAGCAGATGCTATTGGAGGACTACGGTTCAAGAACAAGGACGAAGACGAGGTCGCGGTCGAAAGGGGGAAACGGGACAGGACCCAAGCAGCTGTTCGGCCTGCACAAGGACAAGGACGCTCACGAGGCGCTACAGATACGGATACGATACGAACACGATACACGGACACGGACACGGTTACGGTTACGGCCACGGCCACGGCTCAATGTGGCAAACACTTGGCGCCCTTGACAATGGGCTCTCGCTTATATAAGGGACCTTGGCGAGCGCCCATAATTATTGCACATTTCCCCGATTTATTCGCACTTTATGTGTATTTATTACAATATTTTTCAATATATCTCTTTTGAAATTCACGTTGAGAAACTTCTTCACTCTCTGCTCGGCCAGTGGGGCTTTGTTTAATTGCTAGAATCGCGACAGGTTGGAGTATATTCGCAACCGTTGCGTTGGCCGTACTTTCTCTGACTGAAACGGCAAAAGCTCTGAAAGCCAGAACAGAACCAGAAGAGAGCGACAAAAAAGGGAGCGAGGTTCTCGCGCAAAAAGCTGCACAATGAAAGTGAAAACCGTATGAAAAATGAGAGAGTCCGGCTGCACAGATGCGAAGAATTCGAAAGCGAGAGGCTCGCAGAGAGACAGAGAGAGAGAGAGAGAGAGCGACTGCGTACGAGGAAGCTGGGGCGAAGAATACGAAAAGCAAAACATAAATAAACAAAAATAAATGCGAATGAGCCAGCCAAAAGAGAAGAGCGCACACGGATTTTTCTTAGCTTTTTTTCTTTTTTCGTTGGGGGGTTAACAAATTAGGGAATGGGGCAGTGTCGAGGGGGAGTTTTTGGAGTTTTTTGTGGCTAAGGGTTGAACACACAGGGGTTGCTCGCTACCCATTCGGGGTTTCACTTAACGGGACTCAACTTCCGTGTTTCGGTGCGTATGAGTAATATGCGTGCGGAGAGATTTCCACGGGGTTGCGTTTTTTGGTTGGTCTGGCCCACACTGGGTTATTTTCTCTGGGTTAGGGCAGGGTTACGCATTGAGGTAGGTTCGGGGTCTGCTCGTAGTTGATGAATGGAGCCGTGTTGCCAAAAAGGGAATAAATGAGTTTGGCTTGGGGTTTGGGCGTTTATGTGTGGAAGGGAGTTTGCGAGTGTTTCACCTTTTAATATAAATATAAACATTAGAATGGATTATTTGTATGTTGAAGATAATCATCTCCTTAATTATCAATAAGCATGAGAACTTGAACACTACATACGAAATATTGTTAACATCGCTTGCTTTCACCTGTCTATAACACGAAATCAGAGCAATCATCTGACATTGTCAATAGAAATGCATATTTTTTCGAAGCGCCATGAGATGATGCCTCATGCCCCACAATTCCCTGTCTATTCGATGGCGGCCATATAGCGGAAGCTTCCGCAAACGTCAGTGGGGGAGACCTCCACGAAAATGAACGGAGACACAAACGCTAGGCGCCGAATGAACCGCTATTTACAAACGAGCAAAGGCGATGACATTCAGTGTGCAAGTGTGTGTATGCACTCGCGTGTTGCGTGTGCATGGCAACATTCAATAGCAGCCTAATCAACAAACAAAATGCAACCTCACGAGCTGCAACCATGTGGAATTCGTGAGAATGTATTTAAATAAAATGTCCTTAGAATTAAGGGTTTGAGATTTTAATTATAATTGAAATAGTAGTAATGGATTACTAGTAATGATTATTTGTTTATTATTAGAGATAAACTGTTCGCAAATCTTATTTCATACATATATCTTATTAGATTCAATTATATCTTCGGGTGGAACTGAAATTTTACTTATCACAAATAATCTATAATACTAATGAAAGCTAAGCTCTTAATCGCAGTAAATTAATTGATCAAATTCAACGTTCCCTTTATGTTTAATTATATTTTAAAGATTACACATTTTCTTCAAGTGCAATCGCACACATAGACAACCAACACAAACGCACACCACAGCACGAGGCGGCAATATATTGACCTTAACACTGAACGACATCGCACACACTTGCATTGCGAAATAAGAACTTGAAATGGAATAAATCGAGCAGGAGAGCAGTGCAAATAAAAAGAGAGCGCCGAGAGAAATAGAGCACGAGTGTGAGTGCGAGTGTGTGTGTGTGTTCAAGTTCACCCACACCAAGGCGAGGCTAACAGAGCGTCTACAGTTGAGCAAGCAGCGCTCTGTTATCGTGCTGCAGATCCCCTGTTAGCTTTCCTCCTCTGTTTTCTGTTTCTGTTTTCTTGGGGTCTCTGCATTTCTGCGGAGTTGCCGGGGGGCGTTGGGTGGTGGGTGGTGGGGCTGCGCTCTGTTTGCAGGGGGTGTGGCTCGCCTCTTATGAGGGTTGCAACTCCAGACGGAGTTTCATCTGAGTGGAATGAGTCAGACTGCCGTGGACTGGGTCCAAAAAAGGAGCTTATTCAGCAGGAAGGATAAGGGCTATCGAGTTCGATTTTTTTCACATGCCCATTAGACTTAAGCATCTAATTGGGGGCTTAGTTACGCCTGTACTTCGAGAGTGAAAGGTCAAGCGGCCTTTATACATGGTTTTATGCAAATTAAAATGATCACTTTTCTATCTCTTACTTTCGTAGACGTTATTTTGTTGCTGTTTAGCTTAGCAAACCGCACATAAATCCATTGTAATCATTTTAATTTCCTTTTAAAGTCCATTTTTAAAACACTTTGTTAACTCATTTATATTGTATACAAATTTTAGGACTTTGTTTTTTTTTCAACAATTTCACATTCTTGATTGTTATATGTTTTACGAATTTCCTTCGTGCATTTTTTTACCATTTGGTAGCATTTCCATGCAAATTTATTGCACTTGATATAAGCATTTTTTATGAGTTTATGAGTCACCTAATGCTTATATGTATATGCTCAATATCGTCCAGTTATGCGCAGTAACATAAAGTTAAATAGGTCTCAACATAAGTTTGCCTTTTGATTCAATTTGTTTTACACCAACATATGCGCATTTCATAAATCCAATTTACAAAGATTTGCGTTATTTGAATTATTTGCACAAAATAATATGTTTCACCATATTTTTATATGTATTTTTGGTTTTATATTGTCACAAGTTTAAATTTTAAATTTGAAATGAAGAACTATATGGTCACCAATTGTTTGCACTATTCTGATTGTGTTTGAAAGGACTATCCTTGAGCTTCCCTTGATATTTGTGATATGTATTTTACTTATTCATTAAATTGGCATACAAAGCTCACACAACACTGCCTTAATCCAATTCACCACGTACAAAGAGTCCACTTATTCGGACGCATCACGCAGATACTTTCAGCATCCGCATCCAGAGGATTGCTTTTTATCCCGATCGAATTGTGGTACTAACAAACGAAAGTTAACCGCCGATTGGTAAGACCATTGCGCAGAAGAGGAAAAGCGCGACAGAGGACGAAACGCGACGGTGACGGTGACGGTGCGTTCCACATGACGTATTCAAAATGACTGAGACCAGACCGAGACTGGACTGCAAATTTTCGCAAAAGTGAAAAATTCTACTTTCAATATGAAAACGAACTGCGCTGTCGCCGTTGCCGTCGACGCCGACGCCGACTGCGCTGCCTGGGCGGGAGTTGTGCAGCGGCAGCGGCAGCGCACTGTGGGTGTGGGTAAGGTAGGTCGTGGTATGGGAATGCACAGTGGCTACAGAGAGAGAAAAGGGAGAGCACCATCACCATCACTGAGAGTGATAGCGAGAAAGAGCAGAGAGACTCTTTGGCTCTGGCGGCCAAAGCCAGAACCTGCAGCGAATGCAGAGAACAAAGCGGAGCAGAGAAGTCAATGTACAAAGCAGATTGGGGGTGCAATGGACGCCGAACATGGAACTCAGGCGCGGACGTGGACGTCGCCACAGTGGGTGCCCGCTAGGTGGGAATGAAAATAGGTGATAATTGTTCAGTTTAAAAATAGTAATCTTGGGCAAAAAAATGCCTAACAATTTCAAATATGTCAATATAATTTATGTTATGAATTTTAAAATTTTCAATACAAACACAATATTAGGAGATCCTTAGAATCAATACTAAGATTTCGTTCTCAGATCTATCCAACAATTAAAATGATTTTGATAAATAGCATTCTACCCTAAGAATCAAGATAGAAAACATTTAAATTAATTCCATGATCCTTTTATTTGTATAATGGAAGTATGTAAGCTGTGCTTCAGAAGGATTTCTCTCATACCACAAAAGACAAAAGTATATGGAAAAAAGTTCTAACTTTGAAAATTATAAAAAACCAATACTGAGAAATATTTGAAACTATTAAAAACTAATAAAATTAGGAGCTATTAAAATTAAAATATATTATAGTATATATCTCATGCATTCATGATCTGAACTGTGCCACATCTTGGAGATGCACTGTACCGGGCATGCGAAGCTTATATCCATGTTTCTGACGTGAACGGTATATATCGTGGTTCCCGCCTCGAAAGGACTTGCCCCTTCTGCGTGCTTCTTTTGGGGTTGCAAAGTTTTGGCATTCCGGGAGTTGGTTGTCGTAGCACAGAAATTAAAAATAATTGCAAAAAGTCGCCGAGTGGGTGGATTTCGCCGGGCTTCTGATCCTGGTTCGCGGTCCCTGTCTGTCTGGAGTTGCAACCCCTCGGGCAACGAAATGAAAGCAAACTTTAGACTCTGGCACTTGGGGTGTGGAAAGCGAGTGGGAATCAAAGGGCCGTGAGACGGAAAAGGCGAGAAAGGAGTAAGAGGACAGGCGGTTTCCTAGACACTCGATGGGCTACTTTTTGTTTGGTAAGGTCGGTCCCAGCCAGAGATACTTCCTCCATGAGCTTCGAGTTTAGCCAGCTTCGGGGGTTGCACTCTAATGGAGTTGGCTGCCATTGTCTTTCACGCTGTGGGGTAAGTTCCAAGGGAACGCAGCACCTTGTAACCTTGATTTTCTTATTTGCAATTGTTGTTGACAAGACGGTATTAACTTCCAAGAACTTATCATGCCTGTTTCGGACAGCTTTTCAAGAAAACTCCCCTGGCATAGAGGATAACGAAATGCATTGTCTACTATTAGTTAAAGGTTTAATCGAAACTCTTAAACTGCTTTTTTACTATTTTACTCAATTGAATACCGATAATTATTGTTTCAAGTTATAATAGTTAGACAACTAAATTATATTTAATGCGATTTAACCTTGCTAGTCCCCTCGCAGAGTTTAGATTCATTTTGGAACAGAATATGTCCCCTTGTGGACCTCCAAATGCAGCGAGGGCGTTGCATTGAGCCACTGGCCCTGGCAGCCATAAAATAGTAGTGGCCAAATATCATGGTCAAAGACAGCGTCGTGAAATTTGCAACTGAAATGGCGACACGTGGCAGGGGCAACCAGACGCCACCCTTGGTCCTTTCAAGAGGATGGCCCCGGCAACCCAAACTCAATCCAGCTCAATGCCTCTCTCTCTCTCTATCTATCTCTGCATAGAGCGAATGTGCAAAGGCGCATGTTTGGGAGCTGCAACGATGCACTTGCCACACGGCTGCACGAAGGTTAAAAGAGTTTTCAGGGGCACTACGAGTCTTACTACTGCTCCACCGGGCGAGGAACAAGGACCAAGGACCAAGGGCAAGGACACGCAGGCATGCGCATTTCCGCATCCGCAGTCGGGTCCTTGGCTCTGGTTCGGTTTGGTATTCGCATTCGCATTCGTATTCGGATCCTTGGATAGAAGTGCCTCATTGCCAAGGTCCCAGGCGTGGGGAATGCAGTGATGCCCACTAAAGTTCCTGTATTAGCTTGCGATGTATAGCTACTGAACTATAGAGCGAAATTACATTTGTCCTAGCACTTATTTGTTTAATACTTCGGAGATTAAGGCATTAAAAGGGTGTGTTATCATTATAAGTTAGGTATTATCCATTTAAAATGTAAATAACCAATTATATATTTCAATGAATTGCTTGTTTTACCCCCTTTTCACAACAATAGCAGACATGGTTACATTTTACTCTACAGTTCGATGCCAAACTCCTGCAAATGACATTGAGTAGGTGGCAGACACAGGCGGTTAAAAACATAGTGAGTGAGGGGGAGGGGCAGATTGATTTCAGGGCTGCACTGCACACTGCAGTTCTTTTGCATTTCCATGACAAATTGTAAGCTGAATGCAACCGATGCAGCGCAAGGATATATGGCACACACGTGTCACCCACACTCACACACGCGGAAATTCGGCATTGCACCAATGGTCATTAAAAGGTCACACACAAGTCCTTGTCCAGATCCTAGAATGTCCTAGAATGTGCACATATATGACACGTTTTAGTATTATCATCATCATACAGCAACATGCCACAATATCAGATCAACATACTAATAGATAATAGATTTACTAATAGATAGAGCTATCAAACGATTTAATTAATGGCCCACTGTGCAAATGTAAATAAAGATAAAAAAAGAAAAAATTAATCATAATTATACTAAAATACGTATATCTAAACGACTTTACTATAATTTGTTTTACAAAGAATTATTAGTGTAACATATCTTTTTATTTAAAAATTATTGGATCTAAAAAGTGATGAGGCTCATATATAAAATCTTTTGTTAACGACTTTTCTCTATAAATAAACAATAATTAATGCATATATTTTCTACACAAGCAGGGTATATTTCTGTGATAAAAACTAGTAGGCAAATAAAGATACAAAAACCATTGTCTACGCCAATTAGTAAAACTGTTGACAAGAGCGCATAAAACGAGTCCGAATTTACATAGCCCCAAACTAAGCAAAATCCAATATCTCGGGCCTAAGCCAATTTTTGGGTCAATGTGCGTGCATTGAACTGATTCGGCCAGGGAGCCAAACCGAAAGCCAAAGCCAAAGCCAAAGGCAAGTCAAAGCGCAAAGTGGCCAAAAGTGTGCTAAAAGTCACTCGCCTCCAGAGGGGTCATTGAGACTAATTTTCATGGGGACCCGCAGAGCAGGAGACAAGGAGCTGTATTCCCAAGGAGGGTGTATTCCTCCTTATTTATGGCAGAGGAGAGGAGCTGCCGTCGGGTCGGTGACTCAGCGGCCATATTTGGGTTTAGCCAAAGTTTATTCCCTTGTCTCCCTCAGAGCTCCTCCTGTTTTTGCAAATATAAAATATTTTGACATTGTAGCCCCACTAAAATAATTGCGAGTATTACAATAATATTTTAATAACAATAATCAAAGTATTGTTAATTACCAATTTTGTTTTCGTTGAAACTGAAAGACTGTACAAATATAAATTAATTTATAAAGTTGCTGCTGTAAATATTTCACTTGTTTAAAATACTTTCAAGTTTATTTCATGAAAGGATGTCAAGCTTTTAGATAACAGCTTCAGATTGCCTACATACTTTAAATTTATTACTTATTGATGCCTATCCTGTTGTATTTTTTGAACCTGCAGCCAGCGAAGGTGAATCATTGTCCCATAAGCTCCCACTTTGGCCTCCTAGCGCCCAACCACCTGATGAGTAAGCCACGGAATTTGCGGCCAATGTTGTTGAACCTCCTCGGGACATCGGCCATTGCACCTGACACGCACTCCTGGATGGAAAGGACAGTATGGAAAGGTATGGGTATGGGTTACAAGTTCAAAGTTCGTGTGGTTTTCGGATTTGCTGGGGCATTAGTCATATTGCTTAACTTGTTTCGAGGGCAGATATTTGAACTCAGGTGCCACACAAATAATTCAAATCTGTTTCGTGTAATAAATGTTTGGCATACCCACATTAATATACCTATCCTAAATACAAAAGACAAAACCCCTCATGATTTTCTTGAAAAATGTACATATATTTTATTTTAGTATCCTAACATTAACATTTGCTCAGTGTTGATTATCATGGCCTTGGAAAGCGAAGTTCAGGGGAAAAAATCATACAGATAGTCTAGAGCTATCAACTCGGGATTAGAGGTCCGTGGAATCTGAAAAAATTTGAATAATAAAGTCCGATTATTTCTCATTTATTTCCACTTACTAATCGGCGAATCCATTTCAACTTGTCACGAGCATAAATAATAAGATTAAAGGGATCCTCCTGCTTGAAGCCTTTATCCTTGAGAACTTCAACAATGGAGGACACAAAAGCTTGGTGAATGCTGATATCCGTCATTGGTGTAAGAAAGACACGTAACTTTGGACATGATCGAAGTACTTGGAGAAAGTTGTCTCCATCAAATGGAGGTGGATGGCAACTTTCATTCAGCTGCTTAATATTCACTCCGTTCTGCAGAATAAACCGTAACAGGAGGCCTTCAATGTGGCAGTTGGACTTAATCATCCCTAAAGTTTTCAGCTTCGGACACTCGGGCAATTCCGTATAAATTTCGCAGTTGCAAATTTTAAGGAACTCCAGCTCTGGCCAAATCATCGAATGTGGCTGCTCTGAGGGCCTTATAGTTATGTTCTGCACTGTCAAGGAGCGAAGGCTTGTGAGTTGTGCACAAATCTCCAGAACATTCAAATGTGAATCGGGATAATAGAACTTATTATGTTCGAGCACTAGCTCCTGCAAAGCTAAAAGCTTTTGAATCTGGTACACTAAATAAAAAGCGATTTAATTACTTGAGTGCTAAATGTGAAGTTGAGTTTATATAAAGAAAAGTATTGAACATTTTGATTTTATGTTTGTATTAAAGTTTGTTTATTACTAATATATTTACCATCTTTGTTAATATTTCCCCTGCATATTAATCTTGTCATATTGGTCATTTCTGCGATCGCATCAAAAATCTTTTCTGGGTTGTCCGTGAGTATAGTAAGTTCAACTGATACCAAAAGTTTACTCATTTTCAGCAAGAAGGACTGCACGCTGTCACAATTCTCATTGCAAACATCAATTCTCACCGACTTCAAATTGGGACAATGCTGCTCAATCGACTTGGCAACGATATCACTCCATGGGAGGTCCCAGTTTTTTCTGCTGGAAAATTCCTCAACAGTCGATCCACATAAGCTCACAATAACCACCCACATTTCGGGCGTTTGTCCGAAAAAAGATTGGAGCTTTTTGTAGGCACTGCGACTGTGGAAGGCAAACGCTTCTCCCAGCTTTTCATTCACCTGTGCCAGTTGCAGTTTATCCACAATGCTCTCTAGCTTCTCGAATATCAGATCGAGGAGCTCGAACGGCAAATCGGATATCGTCCGCTGGTTTTCCATCGCAAAGCTTTTCGCCCGAGAGCGAAATGCGAACTGAAAACAGCAGCAAGAGCATCGACTAGCTGCAAATGCAATTGAGAGGGAGAAAGCAAAGCTTACTGAGAGAACTCTCCACCCTCCAGCTCTCCATCAAGTGACATTCCATCCAATGAGTTTAAGTTTCGAATTTACTTATAACCATTGAATGTTTAATGTAATTTGAATAAATTATTATCTCTAATGATGCTACTTAATGACAATAGATACAAGCAATTATTATTATTCAGTTTTAGTTTGCTTTAATTAAAGAACAAATTAAAACTAAGTTTTACGAATGGTACATCGTTCTATACAGGTTATTTAAGATTAAAATAGATTAAGATTTATTTAGTTTTCTATTATACAATTGGCGAGTCTCTAAAACTTGTACAGGTAAAGTGTGTGAATCACTTCAGGATTAGAAGTCCGTTGCAACTGAAAGACAGAAATGAAGAACGAAAACTGTGTGTGAAGTAGGCATATGGTAGAATCCACTCACAAATCGTCGAAACCATCTAAGTTTATCTCGGCAGTACAATATCAGTTCGAAGGGTTCCTTCCGCGTTGATACTGACTCCTTGAGAATGTCCACTATGGAGGTGACAAAGGCTTGGTAGATTTTGATACCACCCATTTGAGTGGACAATACTTGCAATTTGGGACAGCTTCGCATGACTTCAAGGAAACTCCGCCCATCGAATGGTGCCGGTTCACAGCTTTCATCGATCTCCTCGATATTCCTGCCGTTCTTCAGTATGAAACTGCTGACGTATCCCTTGATTCTACACTTGCAGAATTTGATATATAAGGTTTTCAGCTTCGGACAATCGGGCATCGCTGTGGAGATTTCACAATTCTGCATTTTCAAGTCTTTTAAGTTTAGCCATATCATGGGATGGAAACTTTCTGGCTGAGATATACATATATTGCTCACAGTCAAACACCGGAGATTTGTCATATTTCCGCAAATTTGAAGAAGATTAACTGCTCTACATCTGTATCCTCTGCCTTGATAGACGAGTTGCAGCTCCTCCAGATCAACCAGTTTGCACAGCTGATTAACTAACAAAAGTGGACAACATACATATTGAAATGTAAGCAATTAATATAAAGAAAATAATTTAATATTTATCAATAATGTTTGACTATTTATTACTGCTTTAAATAAGACAGCTTGCACGCCAACAACATAGAGAGAGAGAGAAACGCAGTTCGACTATGTTATACCCTCTACGAGGGAGGTGGAGATATGCAAGTACTTAGTAAATCGACTTTTCCTACCATGTGTCTTAAGGGTTTTAACAATTTTAAAAAGCATAAGTTCTTGTAGTTTAAACGAACATATGTACAAATGGATGAGCCTGAATAGATCGGACTAGTCTTGAAATCCTAGTTAGGAATATATATACTATATAAGATCGGAAAAACATGAAAACAGCAAAACATTTTTACTTACAATGTAAAATAATCCGGACGGGAGTCAAAACAAAAACACGAACATTAAGCTGATAGTTGTTTTGTAGCTAAAACGGATAAATATGTACCGTTTGATATCGACCGAGCTTGAATATAAACAACCGCTTATCGTATTATATTTTCTTCTATACTCCATTAACCCATTAAAGCCGTGTGAAATGAGAATATTACACTATTACAATGTCGGGTGGCTATCTTAAATGACGTACCTCCTCGGTCTATGTATCCTTCATACAAGAACTTTTTCAAGTGCTTCAGCTCCGCCACGGCATTAAGGATCCTCGGCGATTGGCAACTGTCGTTGAGCTTCAGTTCAACCGAAATTAGTGAGTTTGCCAAGTTCAACAGGAAAAATTGCAGGCTGTGACTGTTTCTTAATGAAGCACTAATGTTCACCGATTCCAGGTTGGAACAGTGCTTCGCAATCGATTTGGCCAACAGATCGCTCCAGGTGTCTGATCCACAGCTAAATTCCACAATCGACGGGCCACAGTTCGCCAATAGAACGCGATAAAGCCGCACCGGAAAATGTATTTTTGGGGAGAACTTCTTGAAATCACTGCGGCTGTGATAGGAAAACGCTTTTCCCAGATACTCATCCACCTGCGCCAGTCGAAGTTTGTCCCTCAGATTTCGTAGGTTACTAAATATTATATCGAGCACTTCGAGTGGCAAATCGGTTATAGTCCGTGGATTTCTCATCGCAGGCACCCATGCCCTCGACAGCGAAGGCCAAACGAAAGACTGAAGCAAAACTGATGGGAATGGGAATGGGAATCTTACAGACCTTCGATTGAGAAATGGGAAAGGAGAGGGAACCAAGGAACTAACCGTATATTCGAACAAACTGTGCAAAATTTGTAAGGTTGTACTTGGCAACTATGAGTATTTATTTTCGGTTTTTTTTTGTAATAAGTTGATAGATATACATTGTCGTTTCAGTAGAATTTACGCATACATTAAGTTGCAAATCTTAAGTATATTATTGACGAGATTCATCATCTTCATACCTCTTCGTCAACCTTATCAACTCAGCATTTGGTGTTTGACGGAACTGAAGGTAAAAACAAGTCAAAATTGTATGACTTACATACATTATTGCACTTACCAGTCGTCGAAACCATTTCCATTTAGTTCGCCTACAAATAACGTTGTATTACTGTTCGATATTTAATTTCAGCAGGGCGACCAATTTCTTTATTTCGTAAACTGAAAGAAAGACTTTTAAAAATTAAACTCTAAATAAAGTCCCAGAAAAACAAGAATCGAAATGTACGATTTCAGTCCGATGCTTTTTTAGGGAACACTAATGTCTTGTTGTCTAGTGTTTATATACCTTTTTTTTATATATGCACCTTTTGGCGTTATGCTACTTTTTGATAATAAGAATGAGATTTCCGTCTACAAACTACAAATAATTTCAAAGAATAACCATTTAAAATGAGCTTTCCTGAGATCACCACTTTAAAATTAGGCCATGCAAGGATTGCAATTTTAAAATGCCTTATATTTTGCTATTGAAAACATACCGTTCTCGTTAATAAATCCTTCAAGCGTAAGTTTTTTTTAATTGTGTCATTTCACCAACAGCTTTCCATATTACATAAGGAAATCGATATCCTTGCTTAAGTGAAACCGATAATAATAATTTGTTCAATTTCACAAGTAAATTTTGTCACTGGGCCTATTAAGTCGAACTACTTTGACAGATTTGAGACTAGTGCAGTGTTTGCATCGAGCATCGTTCCAAAATCTACCATTTCCGTCGAAAGTTAAGTCCTCGATTGTCCTGCAACAGCAACGATTCTTCTGACAACGAGCTTTCGTAAGGCCTATAAGTCCGGAACTCATTTCGGCTGTGACAAAAGCTTTTGTGAGCTTTTCGTGAACCGAGCTAGCTGCTGTTTATATACCAAATAAGTAAGTTGTTTAAATATCAGATCGAGCACTTCGACCTTAAAATCGATTATTCTCCGTGGATTCTCCATCACAAGCTTTTCCAACAATTCGCTCTTGTTGTTCGCTCTTGCGAACTGAGAACTCCTGGCTAAGTGCATTTGATAAAATGAGACATCCATTCGCAAACAAAGAGAGGAGCGTAGAAAAGCTTTTGCACATATTCTGCTTACTACATTACTACATCTCAGTGAACTACATTACTATTACTGCCCATGCAGAGGCATTAATCATCGGAAATTCATTTTGCATTTCTTCATACTAATTTCAATTCTACCCAATTAAATACCGCCATTTATTTGAACATGTGAGAAAGTTTACTTTAATTTTCGAACACAATGTAAGGAGTGAAATCTGATCTTATGCATATATGTATATGTATGTATGTATATATTGTATATATATACTGAATATCAGATTGATAACTGAAGAAAAATAAAATCCTTTTGATTAGAGTTTGCTGAAAATACCTAGATTTCTTTAATTTGTTAAAGAAATTATTTTATTATTATCGCTATAAACTAATTATTACAATATTTTATATTTTAATTTCCTATTGAACGATCATAAGGCTTACTAGCTCTTAAGCGGAATTTTGAATTATTGTACTGTTGCACCCACTAAAATGAATAATAACAAAATGGATTAATTATTGTTTTTTATTTAGAAGTATTGTGTTTTACATATAAATTCATATGTACATATGTATGTATTTACTCTGTACCCTCATACAAATCAATCAAATCAGCATCGGGAGTGCGAAGGTGCTGCAAATATACGATTTGTATGTACTTTGGGTTATACCACATAACTTATTGCGTTCTTGCACTTACCAGTCGTCGAAACCACTTCCACTTTATACGCCTGCATACGACGAGTTCCAAAGGGTCCTCCGGCGTTGCTCCATTTTCCTTTAGAATTTCCACCATAGCAGACACATAGGCCGCGTAGAGCTTTATAAACTCCATTGGAGTATATAGACAGCGCAATTTTGGGCAGGCGCGAAGCAGGTCCAGAAACCCATTGCCATCGATCGGCGGAAAGCATCTTTCGTGCAGTTCTGTGAGATTTTTTCCATTCTTAAGAATGAACTTCAGGACATAGCCTTCGATGTCACAGTTTGGGTATTCAATACTTAAGTATTTGAGCTTTGGGCAGTCTGGCAATTCGAAGGAGAATTCGCAATAATTGAAGCACAGGTGTTCCAAGTCGGACCAAAACGTGGAACAAGGCTCATCATAGGGCAATATTTGTAGCCTAATTAAAGTTAAATGGCGCAGTTTCTTCAGTGATGCACAAATTCGCATTAAGTCCACAGGAGTTTTACTGTAATGTGTAATATCTTCGAGGCTCAGCCTCTCCAGGGCAATCAATTTATCCAAGTGGTGCACTGAGAACAAGTCCCAAATAAAGTTTAACATTAAATATTAAAATAAAAAAAATATTAAAATAAAAAAAATACTTAAATAAAAAAAATTAAAAATACTCACCATTTTCGTGCATATATCCCCTAAAGGAAAATTCCTTTAATTGCGTCATTTCACTCACCGCACTAAGGAAGGTAGCCGGAAAGTGATCTTGTTGGTTTATTTTAAGCGATATCGGCAAGCTTTTTACATTTTCCAGGAAAACGGGCAAGTTTTCCCGATCAGACCGATATAACAGTATGCGTACCGATTTCAAATTGGGACAATGCTTTGCCACCGCCGTCAGTGCAACACACTTCTCCAATCTACCACATCCCCCGTAGATAAATTCTTCAATCGTGGCGCCACATTCCCGTATAAGAAACTCCCACAAATCTAGAGTTAGCCGTCCGTCGAGCGTAAGACTCCTAAATTTGTGGCGGCAGTGAAAGGCGAAAGCTTTCGCAAGCTTCTCGTGCGCCTGAGCTAGGTAAACTTTATATTTTAAAAATTTCAGTTTTTCGAATATCAGATCGAGAATTTCGAATGGCATGTCGGTTATGCTGCGTTCGAAATCCATTACGAGCTTCTGCCCCCAGAGCAAAACGCAAACTGAGAACTGAGCCAGTGCTCTCGCTGAGAACTGAGCAGAATGCAACGGTATAGGTAAAATCGGAGAGAGAAAGAGAGCAACCGTGAAAGCTTTGCAGTCTCAGCACGTGCAATCTAACAACCTGTCCTTAAAGGATTAATTATGATAATGATTTTCCATGTATCGTATCTTATTTGTTGTAAGAGCTAATGGTTTGTATTATTTACAGATTTATTCAGAGCTTTCTTTCGCTTTTTTCACTGCTCTTTTACTTGGAGAGTGCAGTGCACGCTGATGTAAAAAAAGCTTTTTTCGCGAAAGACGGCTCTTTGAAATATGAGCGTAAATAAACCAGAGATTGTCCCACTTCTGGTTCACTGTCCTATAATAATATATACAAAAAACGGAATGACTTACTATGAATCATATTTGTAATAGATTGGTAACTGGGGTAGATAAATTAATCTGCAAATTTTGTATAAATACGACGTACTGTGACATCTTACAATTCACTATTTATAACAGAAGAGATTCTTTGTATCCTTTATTATCCTTTATGGTAAGTAGTTCTTATTGAAGTCAGTTTGATATAACAATATGATGTCTCCACTTCAACTCGCATTTAAAGCCAAGTCCCACCGCGGTTGCCCACTTACTTGGGCACTTACTTGGACAAAACATCAAGCTTATTCTGCCATACGATATAGACTACAGTAATTACTCTGTGGTAATGCACCAACCCTTGGTTACACCTCTGCTTTCAACTGCCTGTGCCCAGACATTTGCCCTCCTTCCGCACCCAAAACATTCGCTAGCATGCAATGTTGCAACATCATAATTAAAGCAATTTTAATTAAACTTATTACTTTGTTGAAATGCTCGGGCTTAAACATATCACACGCTGTGTATATTTATATGTGTACACTTTTTTCGCAGTGTATGGCTGACACTTTTGATGGCAGTTGCGTGATAAGAGGCTACCAGATGAGCCGCTGACGCAATGCAGTGCAGCATGGAGGTCAATAAACCATCGAAGGAACGAGGGAACGGCGTAAAAATTCACGAGAAAAAGGGTTGAAAGCTCTTACTGGGGATAGCACTTGGGTTTTCAGCTCGAAAATTCGGGGTGCATTTTAAATAGAATGCCCACTTGTAAAGCTCGTTATGCGATTAACAAGTTTAATATAAACGAATAAATGTTACAAAAGTAATATAAACAAGTCTTTTATATTTAAAGCATAAACTTACACATGATTCTTAAACAAAAGTTAACATTTATTGAAGGGAAGGAAAAGATCCTTTAAAAAACACATTCCCCAAAAGAATTGGGCACAAAACAAGAAAAGCAACCGTTCTTTATGTTTTTTGACAGTCCTGTTAGCTGGTTCTACTGCATGATAATTTTTCATTCGAACCACCCACTTTTGTGTTTTTGGGAAGTGCAGTAAGTAATAGGGGTTGTAACTTGCATATTTGCCACTTGCAACTGTGACTCACCTCACCTACTTTCGACTGTGGCAGTGGAGTGGAAGTGCGAGTAGTTGCACAATGGGCTGGCTGAAGTGTCTTTTGCCACTTGCAACTTTCTCCATTTCTCCGGCATTAGCGCACACTCTCCCTCCAGAACTTTCCCTGCGACGAAGTCGGGATGAAGAAAACCCAAACCCGCCCAGCAGGTTCTTCTGCTTCTTCTTGGATAATCTGTCTAACAACTATTGTGCGCCCAGGTGAATGCAACTAGTTTTTCCAGCACTGGGTTTTCCAGAAAACTCGCAATGGCAATGACCCAACGGAGTTAGCCTTGAATCTGCGGCAAGTGGAAAACCAGTTAATGGCATACGAAGATCAACTGAAGGTTTTCCACCAGCCAAAGGTAGAAGAATGCTCCGCAATGCCTCCATGCAATTGAAAAAAATATCCAAAAATTGTATATACATATAACTTGCAAGTCTAGATGTGAATCTAAAAGAAAATGTGAAATTCGGAAGTCGCAACCAATGCAATAGAAGTGCATTCATTAGTGCAGCTCCATTATCAGAGCTTATGAGTTAAACAAATTAGTATGGATAAAAATTTGACGATATTAACCATGCCCTTGGTCACTTCCAGAGCAGTTGAGGCAATAAAATATGCAATATCCGGCTAACATCTTTATGAGGACCTCGTCTCGGCGCAATGACGCCAAATGAGCTGTCGTCACCGAAGCACCACCAACTGCTGAAAGTCCCGGCGCATTGATAAGACAACTTTTACTTTAGTGAGCGGTGGTGAGCAGCAGAATTTTCTAGTTTTCACTTGTCACACAGAACGGACGGAAGTGTGGGTTATATTTTTTTTCTATTTTATTTTTTTCCCTTGTTTCTGGGTGCGGCACTTTCTAATACCCAAGCTGGGGCGACACAAGCCGTTCGGATGAGTCAAAAGCGCGAAAGGGACCCAGAAGGAGCAAGGATGAAGGATGAGGTTGCGGAGTGCAGCAGGAGCCGAGAAGCGAGACTCCTGGGAAAACCTAGGGGTATGGGTAGGTCAACCACCAGACATTGAACCCAGCACTCACACACACACACACACTGGCGCACTCCAACTTCCGTTGAGAGCCAAGCGAGAAACAGAAAGAGCGATGGGCGTGGGGCGATGGGGGATCGCAGGCGTTGGGAGACTCACACGCGAAAAGCGTGCAGCACGTGAATGGAGCACAGTGCCCAAGAGAGACAGAGAAAACGAGAGAGAGAGAGAAGGAAGGCGAAATTGGAGGGAACTGTCTGCCGCGGCGGGCGAAAGAGAACACAACATTGGCACCTTGGGGACCGAGTTTCGAAATACCCTGAAAATCATTGAAAGGTATAAAAACTCGCCGTGATTTAGGTGTTTATTAAAGACAGATGGTATACTGTGTACTAATCAATTAGTATACATTTAATTCAATACCTCTTAAAGTATTTTAGAACTACACAGTCAGTCGTACACATTTTTTGTCGGTTTTTTTAAACATTGTATTAACAAAATCATTTTTCACAAATAAGTCTTTTTAATGCCACACTCCATTATTTTCATGAGCTTAATTATTTAATATAATGCAAAAAATCTCCATTCTCCGTAGATCCTCACGCACATATAAGTTGATATTTTTAAAAATGTTATAAAATATTTTCGCTTTATGCGATCTGGCGCTCAAGCCATTTTGAATTTAAAATAAAATTACTCAATTATTTATCAAAATAATACTATTCAATTTAAGTTTCCACAGAGAAAGAAAGAGTGACAGCGATTCCCATAGAATTCGCGAGTCCAGAGATAACCAATATTTACATTTTAATATGTCGATTGATTAAGTGTTTTGGACATTTACATTTGATAATCCCAAATTAAAGAATAATTGATTAACACTTCGGCTTTTTTGAACTGATTGTCCAAACTAAAACCCCTTTTGAAAGAGTATACGAAGAACTGGGGGAACTGAATAACATCGCCGTTGCCTAGCTTCGTCGTCATCGTCGCTTTTCGCATTTCGCAATTCGCATTGTGCGCTAGTTTAGTGGGTTGAGTGACACAGACACAGTTTGCGGCCAGAGCGAGACGGATGTTGGTGCGAAAGAGAGGGCAGTGGGATAAGAGAAGGGGCAACGAACAAGTTTTCAGTTGCGGAGCAGGAGGCACTGTTGCGATTTTGTAATCGCCAAAGCCAAGTGTCGTTGCAGGGCTGCCACACTGTTGATATTCTAGTCTAAAATCACCACATTTTAGAGGATATAATACATAACGAAGTGGAGATCCTGATTTAAAGCTAGCACATTCTTGTGTGGATGGAAATGGTAATTAAAAAATGTATTAAACCGTGTGTTTGATAAGTATGCTACGTTTTTTTATGTAGTGTAGCATAAGACGCAATTTGCAAATCCCTTGGTAAGTTTAATAGTTTATATTTTATTACTAAGTAATAGGTAAATCTCGGACACTCTCTGATAATACCAAAAACGTATATGTTTTTGTTAAATTACTTACATTGCAATACAATTCGCTTTTGACTTAATGATCTTATAAAGATAAATGGATTTTTCCCATCTGGCAACTTCCGCACCCATGCCTTATCAAAAGGCTGACGAAAGGGGAAGACTGGCGAAAAGCGTGCACATAGAAAGCAAAACAGCCAAGCGAAAAAGAAAAGGAAAAACCTCCCAAACAAGCACTGCAGTTCTCCAGATCCCTTTCTCTCTCCCTTTCCCATTGCCGTCTCTTTCCAGCGCTGTCTCAATTTCCAGAGCCGAGCTCCCAACTCCCCCCGTTCGAGTTGTATGTCGGGATGTGGAGTATACCACTAGGATGGATGGATAGCTCACACGGGTACGGGGCTTTTCCTGTCTGTGTGAGCGTGCGCCTCTGTGTGCGTGCGCTGCTGGGCGAGTGTGCGTGTGAGACGAAGCGAATCGAGTCGAGAGTAGAGTAGGACAAAAGGGAGACACAATTTTGGTAGCAATGACCTTCACCGCGTTGTTCAAGTTGTCGTGGTTGTTGTTGCTGCCGCTGCCGCTGCTCCAATGCACACACACCAATACACATACGGACATGGATATACTTGCATATGTGTGCACACACAGACAGGAACAGCAGTTGCAGATAGAAAAAGAGAGAGAGAGAGCGATAGAGAGAGAGGAAGGCGCAACGAATGATGCATGAGTGCAGATGGTTGCGGATTGTTTTGCTGGTTGTAAGCGGGGGGAGGGGGTGGCGGCAGCTTCGTGCTCTAGCCGCTAGGTGACGCGTTCGCTTTTTCTCAACCTTAAAAGCACAGAAAAAAAAGTGATCAAGAGATATTAGATTATTATTTTATTTAGTTAGGGATTATATGGATTATGCACCATAATGTAACAAGCACATTCCATTAAACTAAATACACCATTAATTATAGAGCGAAATATGTATTTTTTAATACAATAAATATGTACTTACATTTGGTGTTATTTTACATAAACAGATAACTATATTGATAAATAGGAAAAATAGTAGTTCTGATTTTAAAGTTCTTGAACTAGCTAGCTTATTTTTGCAGTGCAGCCACCAACCTCACAATGCGAACTACCGCTTTTCCTGCTCGCTTTCCACTGCACAAATTAAACGTACAAAAGATAAAAGTGCTTTTGTGCTGCCATTGAAACTGGAGTTGTGTGTGGAAAAGGGCGACTGGTGGGGTGATGGGGGGCGCGGGGTTTGGGGGCTGAGGGTGGTGAACCTAGCGTAAACTTGACACTGACGTCGAATGCACTCCACTCCACTCCACGCCACCCGCCCGCTCCACTTTTCCCACTCCTTTTGCCCCAGGGCGCGGCCCGTCGCTTTTTGTTTTCCTTCTCCTCTTTCAACCGAGTCTTGCCTCGTTTTTTCTGCAGTTTGTTGTGTTTATTTTCATTTTTTATTTATTGTTCTTTTGTTTTTTTTTTTGTGAAAATTGCTCAAGTGCGACGCAGTTGAGGGGGGAAGGGCAGGGGGGCTTGGCACGGACTTCGTGGGCTGGCTGGGTGTTTAACTTTTGGTATCATTGACCTGGAGTTCTGCAGTTCTGGAGTTCTGCAGCTCTGGAGCTCTGGAGTTTCGCAGGCAGACAAAAAGAACACCCCCACATTTCGTTGTGGGTGGAAAAATGGGTAATGGGTTATTGGGGAGGGAGAGGGGAGAGTTGACGTCGGACGGTTAGTCATTGTGGACGCCATTTTGGAAAATTTGTCGCAAGTGCATACAAGTGCATAAGCACACAGACACATGGCCAAAGGGGATGTGCTACACACACACATACATATATTTATGTAAACACACATATTTGCCGTTGAGCTTTTTGTTTCCCCCACTTTACAATAGGTTAGTCTGTTATTGTTCTGTCTGCGAGGATTAAAATTCGTCCATGTGCGCTTGTTTTTATATATATCTCCGTATATGTATAATATATGGGAGAGCACATGGCGTATGTATGGCAAAAAGTTTTCGCTTTTCGTTGATTTTCATTTTAATTATGGTGTCCCTTTTATTTTTATTGCAACTGATGAGTAAGTTAGTTAAACTGTCACATGGTTTGCTTGGCGATGGGATTACTTGATGACAAGTTAAGCACAGTGCGCATGTTAAAAGTGGGGTGAATACTGCATATTTAAGTAGCCTATTTGATTTGGGGAAAACTAGTTAGCATAACAACAACAATTTAAACATAATGATATACTAAGTGCAAATAAACAAATACTTCTTCAAAAGGCACAATGTTTACATGTGGATCAGTGTCATTTGAAAGCATTTAATATATATTCTATGATCTACATATATATTTTAAGTACCTATAATAAAGACAATATTTAAAAATTTATTTGGAAATTGACTACTTGTAATAATTTTGGATTATAAAGTGACTCCTTACTCGAACTATACAACTGAATACAAGTAAAGCCAGGGCAATCTTATTTAAATCACGTTTTATTTAAATTTACTCCCAATAAAGATATAAAACCTCTATTTTCTTTCCAAAAAACGTCCATTCCTTTCTCCATTATAAAGTGCACAATGTAAATTGATCGATTCAGCAGGTTTGCTCGCCAAGATATCCATCCACATTGCCTTTGCTGCGTAAAGCCCATTTAGTTCTTCAAATAGCAATTGGAAAATGCCCAGTTCATTCGCAATTCACTCATTTGCAATTCAAACTTGTTTTCACAGTTACTGCTATCCGAGTGCAAAACTCAGCTGTCCATTATCGTTGGGCATCTGTCCTGCAATCCACCCCACTGCCACCTTGGCCAGCAGATAACTGATGAGTACACAGATGGGAAGCCGGCAAATGGAGCACTCAATGGACTAGGCCAATTAAAAATCCAGCTCAAGCTCAGCGAGTGCAGCGTAATCATCATCATGGACATCATGGTCATCATGGGCATCATGGGCATCATGGAGCTGGGCATTCTGATGGTTTTGGTCTGCAAACAGAAAGGCCACGAATGGGTCTTGGTCACACAATAGAAGCCTGTCAATGCATAACGTAATCAGAAATGGATTTTCATGCAGGCCATCATTTCATTGGATGCCTTGGGCCTATAGGCCATTTTATACACAAACCAATAACAATTTAAAATCAATTATTCTGAGAGTACCTGCAGTAATAGCCACACTATATTATTAAGGTATTATAAAATAAATTATTATTATTTTTAATATTTATGATCAAAGTTAGTTGTTGTTTTATATTTAATTAGATCCAGACAATAACAGTTTTATTTATATTGTGTTAATTCATTACATTTTGTGTTAATTATTTCTAAATCAAGTTCAAATACTATGGATATAAATATGTAAATAGTGAGTTGTTTGCTTCGAAACAAGGTTAAATACTATGAATATAAACATTTGAATATATAAACAATATTCCCAGGCCACAGCAACTTCATATGCACCCCAGTACTCTGTGCACCAAATGCTAGGTGCCTCCAAACCCCTCCTCCAAACGAGGCTGATGAATGCCAGACCAGTTCGGATTGGGGGAGCAGCGTAGGGCGTATCGGAGAAGGGGCTCCAAGGTGACGGTGCAGGAAGCCGCTGCGAGAAGCACCCAGAATGCCATGGCCAATGCCATCCAGGCGCAGTGTCAGTGTCAATGCCAGCAGACCCGACCTGAACTCAACTGAAACTGGGTGAGAGTGTGGGAGG
Organism: Drosophila yakuba; assembly: GCF_016746365.2. Lineage (NCBI taxonomy): Eukaryota > Metazoa > Arthropoda > Insecta > Diptera > Drosophilidae > Drosophila > Drosophila yakuba. The sequence continues at coordinate 16,080,764 of NC_052529.2, read as the reverse complement.
GGAACCCGAGAACCAGAGAATCGCAGAACTAGGGAGCTGGAGCTGGAGAACAGGAGAATCGGAGGAGCGGAGTGGAACCACCTCGGCGCTGTGGAATGCAACAAAAGCTAGAGGCACGACTCCGACGATTATGGCGTCGGCTAGCGACTGGAGAGGCCATTAGCCCGAGCGATAGGCTCCTGGCTCTGGGAGTTCAAGGGGAGAAGATTCCCAGCCAGAGAGAACTCTACGGTAACTCTCTCGCAATGGCCACATATCAAAATCTCTGCTTTTCTCTAGTGACGACGCCTGCGCTCAAGGTTCTCCGTTTGGTTGCGATTTACTGGTGCTGTGCAATTGCAATTACCGCGGAGTTTCCGAGTTGCACTATCTTGGATTCAAATGATGGCTAAGATTTGGAGACAAGAAAGTGCATAAAAATGGGAATGAAATGTAAAAATGCAGCTTTAGTATTTTTGCCTCTTTAAATTAGATCAGAAGTTTGCTTCGATCTAAACCAAGTCAATAGTACACTATTACGAATATTTACTTCATGGTTCCATTCACTCTTCTCTATACAACATGTACTATACCTATTGCTATACAGAGATTTGATATCGCCCAAGAGTACTAGAAATTCCAGCATACTAAACCAAGCTTCGCGTCCATCAAATGTCGATGACGCCCTTGAACACACATGTCCCTGATGGATCCGAGCTGACAGATTAGCCCACCGAAAAATTGGGTGACGTACTGGGACACAGAGAGAGTGACCAAACAATGGCCAAGGCCCGAGTTCTGCCAATTAGTCTGATGTGAAAGTTAACATTGCATTCCAAGCTGATTGGTGGAGCAAAAGAAGAAGGGAAACCAATGCGATGATTGAAAACTTACCCACAAATTATGCGCTGGCGAAAAACGTGTTTGGCTCACAGAGCCGGGAACTTGGGACTTAGAACTGCGATTGGAAGCCGCACTCAACGTTCGTCGACCTTGCAACTCGTTCTGCACATTACGCGTACTTATTTTTGTTTTCCCAGCGATAGGTGAGTGAAGCAAGCCCCATTAGTAAATGTGCAAAGGAGCACTGGATGGCCGATGGCAATATACTTTGTTCAGATAGCATCGTCGCCGGTCGGCTGGTTGTTGGTCATTGAACCGCCAGCCGGACAAGTACTTTTTATTTAACCCCCAAAAAACCGGAGGCGGAAAGCTCCAGTGCCGAAAATACATATCCTGGTGCCATAAGTTGTAGTAGATTTCCCTTTCTGCCACTGTCTGGCCTCTGTGCTGCCAAAGTCTCGGTACAGTTTGCCCCTTCGTTGGACATATTTCTGCTGGCAGTCTGGCTCTGATTTGCCACTCCAATCGCAGACCTCGTTCTCTGAGTATAACTTCAGTTTCTGCTGATGCTCCACTACCCCAAAGCTTGGAAAAGCAAATATAATTCACAGTCCTCTTGTTGGTGTGGGTCGAACACAATCGACTGTGGATCTGCCCTGTACTGATTTTCTAGCTCTAAAGAAAATTCCTGAAGGTCCTCTAACTCTATAGACCACGAGCGCCATCTATGGTTTAAAATTATTTGCTGCCTACTTTTGTGCTGATAGTCAATTAATGAACTAGTAACTTAAAATGTAGTTAAAATAATTTGTAATTTAAATTACATAAATGCCATAAAATAAAATTATTTAATCAAAGCAAAATCTTATTATGCTGCTTATTAAAAACTCATAGCACGGTTCATATGCTGAATTTCCTTAAAACTGCAAAAATAAAAACTCCAGACGATTAATTGCAGTCCACAGCTGCTGTCCTGTCCAGCTCCACACTTCTTCAAAAAAGGAAATGTGGGGAAAAGAGAAAGGACATAAAGGGAAAGAGAGAGAGATACAGAGAGAGAGAGACGGCGAAAAAACCGAAAAAGCATTTCGTCGTTTTTAGCTGGCACGAACAGATCAATGACCTGCATTTCACAGCCGGAGACACAATTCAATCGATAAAAGTGAAGAGTTGGGGCACCAGCTCACACAGACACTGCACACACACACACACACACACACACCACACACATACACACAGCAACGCACTGCATACACACACTGACACAGCGAGGAAAAAACAACATGGCGAACGTGAAATATGCAAGCTTCCTGCAGGAAAAGCCAAAATGGCAGACAGCATGCGGCGAACGTGACGCAGTGCAGACTGTTTGATGGGAGCGCGGGGATGAAGGGGTGGTTCAAAATGGGGGTAGTGGGTGGTGGAGTCCTGATGGGTGGTGAGGGGTGGAGGCGGCGCTCTAGGGGTGGATGCAGCCGCAATGGAACTTTCTAAATTTTCTAGAACATTGGCAAACAGGAAGAGCGAAAAATGTGGAGCGAGAGTGAAGCTCGAATATTTTATTCCATTCAATCAAATCGAGGAAGCCACGGGCCAAAAGGCTGATTAAAAATTGAGCAAAATGGGGCGGGGAAACAACACTATCCTGGCCACGATCCTGCCGAGTTCCGAGTTCCCAGACAGACAGAGGTGGACGTGGCTGGTAAATGAAAAGAGGGGTCACCATCGAGTGCAGTATAGCGTTAAATAAAATGAATAAAATAACAGCAAACATATTCATATAGCAACAACCCCACAACAAACACACAATCCACAATCTATTGCCGGTTGTCTGAGCCACGGTCCTTAAACACCCCCGAAATCCCCACGTTTCCCCCAGCGAACTGACCAAAATTTAGACAAAGGTAATGCACAAAAGTTTTTGTCAACTTTTGTTTGGGGGGTTTATCGTGGGACTTACCTCCTTTCTGAGAGTTTTTCGGGGTTGAAGACGGCAAAACGGGAAATTAATGATACTGCTCAAAACGCACTTGACTTGCCGCGCCTTATGATTTTTCTGATTTTCGCAATCTGGAACAGGGCAATGTCAAATGTTGGAAGGGGCTGAATGGCAATTTCACTTACCTCAAACATGTTTCTTTTCCGTACAAAATTCAATAGCTGTTCATCGGATCGAAGCCGTAGAAAATAGACAAGCATATTACTATAAGAAGGCATATTAAATATAAAATGAGAAATCCAAAGATGAGGTAAAAGCAGGCAGCAGCGATGAGTATCAACATTATGTATAAAAACTATTTAATTTGCATTGAGTTGACTTCACGGTGATTTTGCAATCACTCTGATTTTTCCGAAAGGTGATACATTTGTAATAATCTTAAGAATTTTGATTTTTATTTAAGAGCAAGACGTTTGATTTTCTTCATTGTTATTCTGACATTTGATAAGAGCTCATCGATATCGATGTCTATAGACACAGTAGTGAATATTTTTAAGATGGGGTATTCAAGAACTCTTATTTTAAAAACATATGATACATATAATTGCATACTTTATTATTTGCCTACATAAATTACATTGTTTAGTCCAAAATGTTATGTAGTTAGTCTAGTTTGATTAGTTTCTTCAAATGAAAATAAATTGTAAAATTCTTCTTATTAGAAAACATTTTCTTTTATTGCGGTATTAAAAATATATGCATAGAGTGTTCATCATGAACAAACAACGATTCGTAGATCAGAAATATAATACAAATATAGACACAGCATTAAAATTAGATGGCTATCTCGAAATAATATTGGGAACAAAGAAGTTATCAAGCGTATCTTTGTAGTGCCTGGAACATTGCGTTTTGTGTTATACTTTGTAGGTGGTTGAGTAGTAAGTGCCGTTTTCGAATATTCATCATACCACCCGTGGACCCCGAAGGAATGTAAGTCAATTAGCATTACTAACACACTCCCACGCCACATTTTTTTCGGTATCTGCGCCATGCTCTTGTTGTTGTCGTTGTTGCTGTTGGTTTTGATGTTGCTCCTCGAGTTGCGCTCTGAAATGAAAACTGCAGCGAAAGTCTGGGCATGGAAAAAAGCGAAATTTTTTGCAGTCGTCCCGAAAAGTGCAGTCCTGCAAATTGGAGTCATCCAGCCAGGATGACTCTCTCTCTCGCTCTCTCTATTTTCCTATCTCTCTCTCTGCCAGGACTCTGAGTGGGGTCCTGCTGTCTCTCCACTTGCACTCCATCCCAGTCGCTCCATCTCTGTCACTTGCAGACACAGACAGTTGGAGTTTGGGCATCGCAAAGGGAGTTATGTTCGGTTTTTGGGGAGTTGTTCTGTAGATTGGGATTCTACTGTCTGGGCAACTCCCTGCCCCAAACTGCCCGAAAACACGGCTTCAAACTCGACGTGCAGAGTTGTCATGACAACCAACCGATATTCCGGAGTCCAGACTGGGTGTTGCGAAAACCGGGCCCTCGAAATACGAGCAAAATATCCAACTTCTCCCCCGAAGCGCAATGGGTCAGTGTACAATTATTTTGTCAAATAAAAAATCAGCAGAGAGTAGGTTGCTGTGGGAGTTATAGGCGATAAAAACTGAAGTGGCTGGCCAAAATGGAATTTATTGCTGAACTTTTAATGCACAATATGCGAAAAATAAAGAATCGTGTTTTCTAAGTTTGAATTACTAATTTCCAAAACGTATAATATTATTATTCATATAAGTTTAAATAATTGTTCTACATTTTAAGGGTACTTTTTAAGAATGTACCATTAAATACTGTCTAAAGATACTTTTCACAGCTTTTTGCACCCACTCACGCCATCTGATTCCTTTTTTGTATATTATCAAGGGTTTTGATTGGTCCCTTGGTGTCCCTTGTTTTTAACATTGTAGAATTGCCCAGTAAAAGTTTAATAAATAAATTTGATTTGGTTTTCTGTTTATTGGCGTTGTTGTCCTCGCGGTGGTGATGTTAATATCCCGAAGTATCCATCGCCCATGTAGATCTGAGGTTCAGCGGGACCAGTGCCATCTGGATTGGTCTTCCAAGTGATCGTGAGACAGGGCTCCCCTGCTTTCAGATCCTTCGAGGGTAGTGTGATGTGATAATCCTCGGCATTTCCAGTCCCTATATTATGTTTGATGAAGATAACCGGTTGTTGAACTGCAGGCAGTTGTTGATGCGTTGCTTGTTGTTGAGATGGATTCACTGGAAAATATACACTTTTTGAAGTAAGATTTTTGTTTATCTTAATTTGTTGATAGCAAGAGATTGATAACCTTTAGCAATCACTTAAAGGAACATAAAATCATGTGCAACTCTGAAATAGCACAGAGATTACAAAGTCGACTTACATGGTTGGCTCCACGCGCAGGCAATCAGCAGCGGACAAAAAGCCAGAAACTTGTGCAACGCCTCTGATTTCATAATTTATTTATATGCGGTCTATGTGGAAATATAAACAAATACTGTTGTTGTCTGGCTTCCTATACTAGATGCAGCAGTTCCAAATTATCTTTCGATGACGACGACGTCCTCACTCCGAGCAGTCTGAGCTCAAACTGTTCGATCGTCGTAGCAACTCGGGATTATTGCCGTTCTTCCCGCCCTCTCTGTTCTCCGGCTCCATCTACCTGGTATTCACCGAGTCTACTTATCAATTTTTCCTGAATGAACAAGATTTATTAGTAAACAAAGCTGAGCGCTGTAGCATCGATCGATTGAGAATCTGGAGCTGATAATCGCATTTAATCTAATGAGAACAAAGGAAAAATCTCTGTAGTGGCCATTATCAAAGTATTAATCACTATGGGAAGATAATTTTATATAGTTCAAAGAAATAATTTACATTCTCTTTTCAGGGAATAAGCTGGTTATTTCGCAATTTTAAGGGAAAGTATTAATTTAAATTTGCTTCGTTTTTAAACATGTAACTGTTGGATTTAACAGTCCCCACTTATATTAGTTTAACAGCGAACTGCTTGAATAACTGCTTGTGTGGTACAGTTTACTGCTTCGCTGGCACGAAGCTCTTGTTAAGCGTACTGCTTGTGGAACGTATGTAAAGCAGGAAATCCACTTCAAACGGAAGTGGATGCAATCTTGCATTTATTTATTTCTATAATATTTAAGTTTAAAAAGTTCAAATATTTCACGCAATAAATAAACTTTGCAACAAATATTTATTTTATTTTTTAATTTATTTATTTTATTTCCTTAGCTTACGAAGAAAAACATGAAACACATTTTTCAATTAAATTACAAAAAACTAAACAAACAAGCTTAGCAATAAATCTAAGTGTCTTTTATAGTGAAATCTTAGAGCAACAATTATTATTCAGTTAGCTTGATTAACGCGTTAAATTTAAAGTATTGCTAACAATAACATACAATTATCAAATTTAATTTAAAGTCGCTCAAGTACGCCTTGACTTAAACTTAATTATAAATAACAATTTGTGTCATTTTGATGTATTTTGTTTAATGTATTTTACAAATGTAGCTTTATAATGCTTACGTTTACATCTTTTCCGTTAAATAAGAATATTGCAAATTATTTATATTTGTAGGTTGGTGTTCCAGGGTTTTCTTTCTCTAGATAATTCTTTCCAAAGTGCACGGGACTGGGGCGGGTCTTAAGGGCACTTGGGGGGAGGTACTCGTACATAGAAACTGAAATACTTTTTTAGACTTTCAATTCGAATTAAATACTCTTGCCTTGCCCGTGGACGGAAACCGTTGCTTACGAAACAGAACTTTTGGCCTCGGCCGATTGAACTTAATGCATCCTTGTTGGAAGACAAATGAAAATAATTCTCAATTTTCAGTTGCAAACTATCAATTAATTAATGAGGGACAACTAACAACTACATCTTTCCCATCTTAACATTTCTTTGTGTCTTTTTCGCTACTGTACACAGTCTTTGTATATTTTTTTTGTTTTGCTTTTTTTTTCTCGTTTGCTGCTTGTTGAAGGGCTTAACTCTAGTTGGTTGAAACCATCTTACACCTCGGTGCTGTGCGTCTGAATGCGGACTTTCTTCACGCTTCCGTTGCGCCGCATGGGTGGCGAACTTCCGGATCCAGAATAGCCCGGATTTTGAATGCCTAACGTTGGATCCGGCCGGGGTCTCGGCTTCTTCAGACTCGATCGCAGTGGCGAGCGTGTGACCGAGTCGAGGGTGGAGCCATTGGAGACGCTGGTCACCGTGGTGCTCATGGAGGCCACACTGCCCGCCGTTCCCGCTCCATTCCGGATTCCGCTGTAGGGCTTTCCGGAGGCGTCCGTCACCGAGACGCCGTTGCGACTGCGCGGCTCCTTGAAGCCCGGATTGTTGAACGTGGTGGCACTGCCCGGAGATGAGGCATCCAGCGCCATTGTGGGATCTCCGCCGGGGCTGCGCGAGTAGATCACATCGTACAGGGCGGCCACGAACAGCGAAACGGTCAAAACAATCGCCACAATCTGTAAAATTAAATGAAAGACGTTATTGTATGAATTACAGTAGTTGTATGGTATAAAAGAGTGAATTGGATATCAATCATTCCTACTTTTAATACCAGCTTTTATGCTTAGTAATAATAAATATGAATGCAATGCGAAACCTTGCTAAAAAGTTTTGTTTTGAATCCATCATCGACCACACATATAAATGTATTTAAGTTTGCCTGATCATTGTTCCAACAACTCCATTAATCACCTGTATATAGAATGAAATGCCCCGCGATATCTTGAAGCCAAAGCGTTCCTGCTCGTCAATTTGCAGAGCAAACAAAACCGTCGCTATGATGGCCAGTACACCTGGAAATATATATAAATTAAATAACATTTCCTTATCGTTCTTAGCCAAACCCATGTGCACTCACCGCCCAGCAATGCCAGCATTAACTTCACTATCACTAGAGTTGTGTAGGGCATAACCACCTTCTCCCTGGATGAGATCATCGCGTGTTGAATGACCGACAGAATGCAGAAGATGCCCAGCACGGCTGAGCTGCCAATGGCCAAGAGTCCACTGACAAAAACTGCATCTGCAAGGGAAAAGTATGAATTTATTAATTATCAATTAATATAATATAAAGAAGATTAGAGTACTTACTGCTTAACCTAAACTTAGACACGTCGTTGCCGCATTTCTCGCGATTATACGTCAATTGCTTGCAGACCTTAAACGGTCCAAAATAACCTCGATCGAAGTCATAGCCGCCTGTGAATTTAAAAACGGAATTAGATTACTCAAATTAAAGTGTGAATACAGTGGGCACTCACCCGATGGACTATCGTAGTAACCCCAAATGGGTATGCCAATGGCCACAGATGCCAAGGCGAAGCAAACAAAGCCCAGACAGGTCACCCCAGCAGCATAAAGTGTCGACTTTGCCATGTTTTACTGTACAGCATAACGATAACAATGCAATTGAGATCCAACGAGCTGAAAGAGAAAAAAAAAAGAACAGACGTTAGCATTCTACTACAGACACTTGTTTAAATAATCATTCTGCCAAATTGTGTCAAATGTCTATTGACTTTGAGCCACATTTGCGAATCCAAACGAAAGAAAATGTCATTGTCAAGCGCATCTGAAATGCGAGCACGACGATAAAGTAGCTTAGCTGTTCCCCGAAAATCTCCTTATATGCATTAGCAAATGTACTTATGGTGGAACCACCCACATGTCGTACATGCCATATCCCCACCCATTCGAGCACTTTGTCTCCTCACGAACAATTAGATCCCATTCATACATAAAGAGCTACTTGCCGCCGACCTTGAGATTGCATAAAAAAGGCCAAGAAAAAATAATGCTTACGCAGAGAAATATCTATCTTTGTGTAGGTCGCACTCGCATCTGTATCTGTATCCAAAAGATACACACAAGCTCTCGATTGAGTTTTTCTCAGTTTGCCAGTTTGCCAGTTTGCTTGTTTTCCGTAAGCCGATTTCAGCAGCAAACCAAATTCCTCTTACATGTGATTAAAATGCTATTATACAATTTTTCTCGAGTATCTATATCTACCACCAAAGGCATGTTTTACACGAGGAATGCCAGTTATTTTTTGACAGCTCTCAGCTAATTGATGAGCTATTAAAGACCGTGTGCAAAATTAGCTTTAAAATGACAATTGGTCTAATGATATAAACAGGGCAGATACTTTTATTAATAATTGAACGTTTAGGTAATTTGATTTAAATGGAAATAACACAGAATGGAGATTATGTGGTAATGGAATACTTTAAAGTGTTATTAGTAACTAATTGAGCACAATTACGTTAATGAAAATATGATTAAAGAATCCATTCAAAAATCACACCTTATTAAATAAATAAATTCATTTAAAAACGGAAGCTATTTTTAGTGATTTACCAAATTTTATATATGTACATAGTTCGAAAGTACCTTGTTTTGCATAACCACAGTGTAAGTTTGCAGACCTACTTTACAATCTTCATTTGTCATTTGGAATCCTCTCAATATAGGTATATCTACTGCAGATCTAGACGGTGAATGTCTGCTACCTTCATGCTAATAAACTTAGCAACCTTCTCAATGAGCCACTCATACCACACTCCTCTCGTAATGGCATCACTAGTATCACTTGCAAGTAAGTCGAGAGTCCTCAAGTCGAGAGACCAGAAACGGCAAGAGATCGCAGTGCGCATTGAAATGCCAGAAAACAGAAACTGGAGACTGGAGACACCCTCTGCCCAAGAAATCCAAATGAATCCGAGATGAGGTTGCCTCACCTAAGCAACTGGGCAACTGAATTGGAGTAGAGACTCCGATTCTGACGATGCCTGCCAGACACTGTTTGTTGCTCTTAGCGGTAAATGCAGAAAGGCGAGTCTGAGGGAGGGGAATGTGTGCCGCCCGTCTTGAATTACCCCAACGAATGCCGCGAATGGTTCTGCCTCTTGGCTCGAAAGTTGGCCAAGAGGAAGGCTTGACTTTGCTCGCCGAATTGGAACGAAGATCTCGAAAAGCCGCAAAGAATGGTTCTTCCGCAAAGAATGGTTCTTCGCTGCTAGGGAATTGGGCAAATCCCATGCAATAATATCTTTATTTATTGTTGAGATTTAGAAAATGTAAAGATAATTATATGAAAGTGCTACTTATTACCACCAATGCACTCTTAAAATCGAATATCTGCTTGTTCTGGTGATTTTCCGGCTCTGGTTATTCTTCCACGTTCTGTATCTAATCCTTATTTATTCTGCAACTTTGTTGTGCGACTAACAAATGGCAGCCAACCTCAAGATGCAATCTTGGGCCGCAGCCCAGCTAAAAGCCAAATCAAGAGGCACAGCCAGGCCAAGTCAAAGTCAATGGAATGAACTCTTCTCAATTGTGTCACGATCTTCAACTTGCATAAATTTCCCGTCGGTATAATCCCATCCATTTCCCTGCCGATCGCCCACAAGACTCGTCGCGTGGCTTCTTTTATTTTTGCTCCATCCTCGTTTTGTGGCCATCACATCGCCGATCGTGTGTAGGTGGTCGAAAAGGTGGAGAAAAGGCCCAAAGCGGTGTTTGCAACCGGCGACTGAGTTATAAAGCTCTGGGCCACTTCGATTGCCCGGCTAAGAGCGTGATTCAGAGGTGGTGTGCATATGCTTATATGATTTACACGCCGTGCGTTGGTGTCAGGAGAGTACAGTGTTTTTCAAAGCCACAATTTAACTACCATAAAATATGTGTATATATTATTAGTAAGCCTTTATGAAACTGTCAGGTTATGTTAGAAAAACCTGAGAATGATTTTAACATGGAAGTATACTATAAGGAGTTTATGGTTAGAAGAAAGACAAAAGGGGAAGCTTTGAATGAATAATAAGTTTGCAGTAAATGGAGAATTCCTAAAACTCATGGGGCTGCCACTTTAAGTGGTGGAAACCCACCAGATCTGTCGATCATGGGGCATGTAGCAATAACCATGAATCAAAACTGTAATTTGCAAAATATCTTCGTAAGAAAAGTACCCAGAAAAGTGCTAGATTTAGTTTATCTAACTTAAAATTGAAAAAATATTTTATTATGAAATTTTCTTATATGCAAGATAGCATTACTATTATTTAAGGTAAGCCCAGTTCCTATTTATATATTCATATATTGCATGTATCCAAATGTGTGCTACTTTTTATTACAACAACCATCAAGGCATTTTGACTTAACACGAAAGCAGCACCGTCAATTGCCGTGCTTGGCAGTCATTAATCGCGACTTAGTCACCCCGTTTCGACTTATCTCTGACACAACTGCAAACTTAAAGTTCAACCCGTACCTCCATTAGCATCTCAGCCGAGGGAAATCAATTAAGTTGGGAAAGGAAATCCAGGCAAATAAAGCAATTTAACGCTGATCACAAGGGAAAAGAAAGGCCAACAACCTTCTGAAAACCTTCTGTCCAGACCAATCCACTCCAGACCCGAGACCCGATACCCGAGACCCATTAGCCTCACTCACTTAACCAACAAAAGTGCCAATTTTTCCAGACTTAGGGCCAGCGTAGCGCAACCCAAATAAAAGGGAACTTAGACTAATGAAAAGTCGCTTTTCCGCGGAAATTGGGTCACCAGTGGGAGCGAGTCAGCCGGTCGAGGAACCCAGACAGGAAATTTACTTCAATTTGTCGGCCCAACTGGACGGGGATCGACTCGCAGGTCTGCAAATCAAATGGAACAAGAGAGAACGCTATAGTCGAGTTCCCCGACTATCTGATACCCGTTACTCAGCTAGTGTAAGTGCGAAGGACAGTTTTTGGCGGTTTGTGGGCGTTAGAGTGGGCGTGGCCAAAAGTTTTTTGGCAAATAGATAGAAATTTACAAGACTAATACAAAAATGAAAAAATATCAAAACATTTTTCAAAAGTGTGGGCGTGGCAGCTTTGGGCGGTTTGTGGGCGTTAGAGTGGGCGTGGCAAAAAGTTTTTTCGCAAATCGATAGAAATTTACAAGACCAATACAAAAATGAAAAAATATTAAAACATTTCTCAAAAATGTGGGCGTGGCAGTTTTGGGCGGTTTGTGGGCGTTAGAGTGGGCGTGGCAACCTGAATCGACAAACTTGCGCTGCGTCTATGTCCCTGGAGTCTGTATACTTAATCTCAACTTTCTAACTTTTGTAGTTCCTGAGATCTCGACGTTCATACGGACAGACGGACAGACGGACAGACGGACAGACGGACAGACGGACAGACAGACGGACGGACAGACGGACATGGCCAGATCGACTCGGCTACTGATCCTGATCAAAAATATATATACTTTATATGGTCGGAAACGCTTCCTTCTGCCTGTTACATACTTTTCAACGAATCTAGTATACCCTTTTACTCTACGAGTAACGGGTATAAAAACGTGTCGCGGACTCTCTCCTGCTGCCTCTCACCTTTCCACCCCTCGACTCACATTGCCCCACCTGCATAGCCCACCTTTCTGCTATTGATTTTCCACCCAATCGCTGTGGAAATATTGTTTGATTTTAATACCGTGGAATAGGTGGGTACCATCTCTGGATCTAAGAATACAGCTTCGTTTACTAATGCAAAAATTGCTTTGAAGAAAAAAATATTTTTTGAACACCCATGCTGACTTCTACTTATAAAAAAAGGGATTGGAACTATAGTAAATCCATTAGCAAATGCTAATTTAACATATATAACATGTTGAAAGGGATATCCAAAAGTCCTTAGATCAGATACCACGTTCTGAATCGTGGTTAGTTGGCAACGCGAGTGAAGAGTTTTCCGTACCGTATTTTCCTTCTTTTGTTTATGTTTGGGCGCACTTGTTGCCATGGCAAAGTGCAAAACAGGCCACAACAGCTGAGGAAAAGTTTGCGCCGTTGCCTTGGGAAACTGTGTAAAATTGGGCACAGTGGAAATTTAATTTGGCCAGCGGCTCCTCTTTTTTTTGGGGTAGTAAATACACTTGGCAAGCCAAAGTCAAGTGAGGTTAGAACTTGTCTTAATTGAGTGACGGAGCAGGCGGCTAACGAAATTTGGGGTTATTTTCGCAAATTAAATTGGGGTTGGCTAAACGAACTTTTCCTAACCGTTAGTGGGATGGAAAATTAAAGATGTGCAAATTGTAGGTGCTTCGCTATTTTGTGTTGTACTTGTCATTAATTCTATTTTCATTTGTGCTTTTTAAGATACCAGTTATTTGTAATTACTTGGCTATCTAGGCACAGCCATTTCTCGTCTTAAATAGATTTAAGAAAAAGGTACGCAATGTTTCCATTACAAAGAGTTATGCCTTACTTAAAGATTCCAATGCTAAATTGTACGATATGTTAAGATATGCTAGCGGAAGCGAAAGAGAAACACATTTGTAGTTTATTTCCGTTTGAACACAAGATCTAAAAGCTATTTAAGAAGCTCCACTTTCTGGGGAAAAGACTGATTCCCAGACTCCAGCAATCCCATTTATAACTTGGAGAAAGAAAAAAAAGATAGATCTTGGAAATGGGTCAGACTTGTTTTAAGAAATGGAAATGTGTTGGCTCAAGCTGTTTTCATCTCTGTTGTCATCGTTCCTGGTTGCTGGCTTCATAATTGCCGTTCTTGTTTGATTTGCGGTTAACACATTTGACTTCGGGCTACCAGCGGAAGCTCCCGTTCGCTGTCTCCATCTGGATCCCTATTTCCCGGTCGCTTGGCGGAAGATTTTCACGTCTCGGTGAATTGTGAAAAACTTTTACTTGGTTGCCGCTTCTTTAGACACTTCATTTCTTTTTTTTTTCTTTTTTTGGGTGAAAGTTTTTGTCTAACAAAAGCCCTATACGCTATCTATATGCTGCGATCTCGTTCGGTCGCACTCAAGCATAAGTAGTTCAGTAAACTGTCAGCGTTTTTCTGCTTCTTTTTCTATACTTTTCAGTTAGTATTTATCTATCGTTATGACAAGCGTGCAGCATGTTGCAAGTGCGACAAGTTGTGCAAACAACAATCAAACTGCCAACGCCCTCGAAAAGTTGCTAGCCATCCCTTACACTGAAAAATAACTAGCCATTTAAATCAGAAATAATTCGTTACAAGAAAGAAACAAATAAAATCCCATTTATCCGCGAAACATTAACAAGTATCATCTTGGTATAAATTTACACCATATAATTACTATATTCTCTGGATTTAATGTGTTTATTTAATTCTAAATAAGTAGCAAATGAATTTTGGTCTTGTGTAGCCAATAGCTACTAGCCATCCCACAAAATCCTCCCGTTTCCCAACCGCTTTTCATATGTGTGTCAGGCATTGTCATTAGGCAGAGGAAAAGGGAAGGAAAAGTGGGCAGGCGTCTCTGGTACCAACACTGAGAACAATTTGCTCTGTGGCCAGCTGTTGGTGCCCCACTTTGCGCCCCACTTCGTTCCATCGCTTTCATCATCCCAACCCCCATCATATTTTAATGCCACCACCCATGTCGTCGTTGTTATGTTGCTGCATGGACAAAATCGCTATTTACATACATGTGCTGCATTTTACATGAAACGGTTAACCATCTTTCCTTCTTGGCCGTGTCAAACAATTAAGCATAATTGCTGTGAGGCAGGCAACAAAAAGGGGGAGGTGGGCGGGGGCGAGGGGACAAAGGGGCATGGCTTGGGGCATGTTTAGTTAAGTCTTAGGTTTAAGTTTTAGTTCGGGGTAAGCTCGAATGTTTATTGTCTAAACAAGCATGTTCCAACGTTTTACGCATTAACTCAGCTTCGTTACAAGTCAAGTGAGTCAGGTTGTAAACAGGGTTTCTTATTTATGACTTTGTTGCATATTCACGTACGGCTTAATTGGAAATTCAATGCTGATATAGTAGACTATTTGAAATGAAACTAAGAGTAGTTATAAACAAGTTACCATTCCACTCCATGCGATTGATCAACTTTAACTTGCTCATGTAAATTATTATATATACAATGAATTGGAACAAGATTAATACACACTTCCATAAACTCACTATTTTGCATAAAATTTGATATATCTTAAATTAATTTACAATAAAGCGCAGTTTCGCCACTCCTCGCCCATTTGAAAGTCTTCACTTCCATGGTAACACAATTTGATCTGCTTGAATTGCCACCCAAGGCGAGACTAGCACGTTCTCTACTCGTATAATGATGATGGCCCATTGTCGTCTATTCATTTAATTTGCTTGTGCTAATTTCTCGCATGATACGGCAAAAGTCACACGAAGAGTCAACAGAACCGAACAGATTGAGGAGCTGGGGCTGGGGATCGGGAATAGGGGATTGGAAAGGGGATATGCCTCGGTCGATTCAATAAAGTCATTAGCTAAAGTAGCCAATGCATCGGGGACGATGCATCGCCGGTCCAAGATGATAGTAGAATGGAGCGGCTTGCAGCTTGCGGCTCACTGAATTGGCAAATGGAAAGTGCAACGAGCCAGCGGCTGATGCTGCTGCTGTTGCACTGAAAAAAAAACAATGCTGGTCCCATGCTGATAAGGAAAATTTTAGTGCATCTCTTTATTCCTCAACATCTTATCATAGATTAGAAATAATCCAGGTGTAACAGTGAAAAACTTCATTGAAAATAATACTTGCTTAACATTTGAAGTATTTTAGATTACTGTTAGTATCATAAATTAGATGATTTTACGCTTTTGAACACACAGTATGTTTTAAAGGCGAAACTCTATTTATTGAGGGTCTCTTGAAATATATGTTTTAAATAAACATATCATAACTCAACATACTTTCTCAGTGCGAGTTGCCGCAACTCACGCGGTTCTTGCTGCTGATGTTGCAAGAACGACTCGTGTGCATGTGTGTGCACATTGTTAATGGCTGCCGCTGTCAGTTAATAATTCTGCGTGCCGCTCACACGCCCCAAGGCGTTGCCAACTAACTAACTAACTAGCCAACTCCCAAAGATGGCCCGTTATCTGGCTGGGAGGCGATTTATAGTCCAGAAAAAGCGGAAGCCATGGGATTTATGTGGATAGCGAAAAGCACGAGGAGGTTCCCAAGAAGTAATTGCCATTTATTTCGCTTAATTCGGCCTAAAGCAAAGCCGCTGGCTAAAACTGACAAGTCGAAAGTATTATTTAGTGGTTAGCATATTTGCTTTCCTCATGACAGTAACATATTACAATATTAGAATCATATGTTAAAGGGGAAAAGAAAGCTAGAAAGGAGCGTTACAGATTAAAAATTTGTTATGTTTTCCTCCATGACACTTACTTATTTGATAATGAAAAAGTATTTTTTAAGCACTGCTAATTTTTTAAAATACATATTAATTGTGTTATGTTAAATATCAGTTCACTAAACACACCTTTCCCTTATTTACTCGCTTCAATTTACTTTAGAGCAACACAGACCTTCTTCAGCTTTATCAGATCAATTCGACACTTGCAACTCCACGCCAATAAATAAATAAACAGAACAGAACAGAACCGAAACGCCTGGTACCATCGGCTCCCAGAGGCTCCATAAACTGCTCAGATGGATGAATGGCCAACTGGCACTCAAGTGTGTCTGGATTTGGTTTTGGGTTTGGGTTTCCAGGCGAAAAGTGCCCAGCGATGCAGTCGATAAATCACGTGCGCTGCTCATCTCAAAAGGCGACTGTGATTGTGATTGCGATTGCAAAATGCAAAATGCAAAATGAAAATGCTGTTTCCAGGGCTCAGACTTTTTTGGTCGACTAATTAAATAGGCAAACGTTTTGGCCAACTAATTAACAATCAAGAGCACGTCAAAGCGGACTTCCATAGAAGCAGGTGCCATTAAGCGAGGGGAGCAATAAACTTTTTAGGTGACCTGAGGGAGGGCTTTCTAGCATAATTAATGAAAGTTATTTCGCATAAAAAGCAAAGGTTGAGCGACGCATAACTGAGCGTGTAGAGCGATAAAAATATTTCATAGCCAAAGTATTCATAAATTTCGCCAAGCATCCCACTCAACAATTGACTACTAGACAAGTTTCCCTCAAGTGCAGATACATTTATACATCCACGAACTCCCACATCAAAATGGAATTAACATAAAGCTAATCAGTCGCAGATATTGTTGAAAAACAAGTTTTCATTGTCCGTAATGAAGGGGTAATGAAGCCAAAGGTTAGCGAAAAGAAAAGCCTCTAATGAGGCCGCCGCAAATACTTCAATCGTAACTTGAGAATTTCTAGCTCGACTAAATGGCCATTGAATAGATGGGCATATTTAAGATGTATCTTTCGGTTGAGTCATGCGAGTATTGCCGATCGTCTTTTGGCCGCTGCCCTTTTAATGTAATTTAATTTCTGCCTCATTCCAGTTGGCAGTTATTGAACCGGCTGCTGATGTCTCTCGCTCGTTCGTTCATTTATTTATGATTGTTTTGTTCAGCACTCGCAGAGATCAAGGGTGTATTGTGTCAATAATGATAATTTACATTATGCAATTTGTTAAAGTTGAATGGAGAAGCCGAAGTGCAATACGAAAAATGCTTTCTGGTTTTAGGCTCTATATATATATTTTGCTTTGTTTTAAGGAAAAGCATTTCTTCTTTTGCAAAGTTTCTTATTTTCAACGAGAACCACGCGGCGTATACATAATTTTACAACTTTATTATGTAGCAAGACCAGTTTCTGTTCATTTCATTTGCCCCTTGTGCATAAAAATGCGTTTAAATTAAAAAGAATGAGAATTGAGAAATACAAGACCGAGGCGGGCGCGGTTCAGGTTAACAACCTTGACCGCGAATTTTTATGAAGCCGAAGAGTGGGGAACCTTCTTTGGAGTGGCATCAAAGCTGATTCGGCAAATATCTCGTGTTCTCGGTAAAGAAAGCACTAAAAATATTCATATGAAAAGCGTGCAAAAGTGACTGTTAACAAACTGGCTAACTTTATAATTAAAGAACTGGATTCTCTGGCAAATACTTACTTTTAACTAATTTTGTGAATCCATTTCAATTAGCGAAGCCATGGCTCAAGGAGTTTCCCTTTCTGAAAGGTGCAGCAAACACAAATCAGAGATTAGAATAGAGTTGTTTGCAATAAAGAAAACCAATGAGTCAGTGGGATTTGCCAGTACTTCATTGGCTCATATGTGGTTCAATATTTGCATTGCGTATGTACTTTTCAACAAACGTGGTTTAACCAGGCTATTAAGAAAATTAACTATTAAATCAATTAAGTCACACCAAGTAATAACAATTTCGTTTACAATCGACTGCCGTTAATCACTTCCTCTAATTAAAAGATAAGCTTGAAACGCAACTTCACTAACAACCTTTGCATCAACATCGAGTACAGCAACAATTACTTAAACTCTTATCATAAACAGGGAAGGGGAAGGGGATCGACCATCGTGCCTTGAATCGCCGAGTTAAAATTGGATGACAATTACCCCAGAGACCCGGAGAGTCGAGCAAGAAAATTTCAACGAAATTTGTATGCCACTTGCGCAGCAGTGACAGTAGTTAATGGAACCTGGAACCCCCTCGCAACCGCTCGCCTCGACGCCCCTGTCTCTCAGATGCGTGAATCACGTTAGTCGGCGGCGTGACAATGGGTGAAACGCAATCAAAAGTACTTAAAAACCCAACCGAAAGTTGACAGGCATCCAAACGATTCGAAATAGCTTCGCTGATGGCTTTCTAATTTCCTTGTGCGTCTTTTCCACAGTGTTGGGCAAAAAAAAAACACTTTAATTAGAGACTTGCAGTTCACATGAATTATAATTGACCCCCAAACAAAAGCGGAAAACTAGGCGAGCAAATTGTTGTCGTTTCTTGTGGTCTCTTTGTGTGAGTTGTTATGTGTGTTATGCAAGTTGGAGCATTTAGTCTTGACCTCTCAAGCAATTTTGATTGAGCAATTGGAAACCACCCAAAAAAGAATTCCAAAATTGTCGTTCAATTTCGGGAAAAGGCGAATTTCGTAATGAAAGCTTCACAAATTCAATGAAAATTGATTGTCTTGCATATGCAGCGGCAGATTTATGGTCGTTTTCAATAGAAATTATTCAAATCTTATCAAATTATTTAGAACATAAAGTATATACGAAATTAAATTTATGATAATTTTAAATTAAATGAACGTACATACATTCTTAACGTTGCATGCTTAGAAATTATAAGGAAAGCATTAAAATTAAATCATCATTACCTAAATGACTTAGAAAACTTACTTCTGATCAACATGCGAGGTATAATATTAGTTAAAATGGTAAACGGAAGTGCACATTGCAAATGAGGGTTTGTTTGTAGCAATGCTATAAAATTGGTTGTGTTTTAAGAACTATTTTATTGGATTCATTAAGAATTAAATATGCAATCAAAGAGTAAGCTAGAAGCGAGTGGATTGGAAATGATTTTTCCATATTTGGAATAACTTCTTATCCCTCAGATATGTTCCAAAAATGGAACCAGTTGTAGAATTTGTAATTGTCCTAGGTGGCCAGTAAATGTTCCGTTCATGATTTACATTTAAACTTTTTTGAAATGTTTCCAAGCCAGAACCCGATGTTTTGGCAGTCTATTAAGTTGAGTTACCAGCGATTGGAAAAAAGTTGAGTGCTGCACTTTCGCTGGAAGCCTCACCCCGATTAATTGGAAAAGCTTCCGTCTGCCGCAGCTCACTTTTCATCTAATTTCCTGTTTGACAACGCCAAAAGCAGTTTCAATTTCGAAACGAATCAATGCGGTGGGTTCTGCCCCTCTCGTGCATTCAAACAGCATATAGAACGGAAAGTGGATTCATGTAATCAAAGTTTACGCAAAACCCTAACAAAAGACTCGCTGAACCACATCCTCCGTCCAAAAAACGAGAGCAGCGCACTTAAATAGCTGCATAAATTTCAATTAAAATGCAGCGAAATAAGAAAAATAACAACCAGACTTATGCCGCTAATTTGTAGGGAATGGGCCCTTTGAAAGATGAAGCAATCCATTGCAAACTCAATTAAAAGAACACTTAATTACGCATTCAAAGTGTGCGAACGTGAGAGCAAGAAAGCGGGAAAGAGACAGGCATAGAACACTTGTAATGGGGAATGCAATAAGTAAATTTGCATAAGACAAGCAAAAGTTTGGATTGACCGTGAAGTCGAGTGCACAGACAGTGCAGTTTTACAGTGGAACTGCATCGGAAGGTAAGAGATTATCTTGGGGCACTGAATGTTGCTGTAATATTTGCTAACATTTTGAAACAATAATTTCAAGAGCAGAAAAGGAAGATGCAAGCTAGAACCATCACTAACAAAATCTATACTTGTTTACTAAGTTATACAATTCGTTCATTTATTTTTATTCTAGTTCTACAAACTATGTATAAGTTGCACTTTAAAATTAACAAGAGGTCAAAATGGAATGATATTATACACCTGGTGCAGACCCACTGTTCAATAACCAAGGCTTGTTGGCTGCTAACCCTATCTCTATACCTTTCTCCTTCTAACCGACTTCTTCTCTCGCTCTTCGCAATGCACGAAAAGCTGACCACGCAAGTGTGACGTCGCCAGTTGTTGTTGTTGCGGCTGCTGCTGCGTCTGCGCAGTTGTTGCTGTTGTATCCAACGCTATTTGGCCACTCAACCAAAGCTCCCCATTTCTCATTTCCCACTGCCACGCCCCTCGTTGCCCGCCCCATGCGACAGACGCCGCCCTGCCCACATTATGTAAAGTTGAAAAATCCGATAGGCGTGGTCGCCAAACAACAAACAAAAATTCTTTAACACGCATGCAACTTGGACATGTTTACTTTTTTAGTCTGTTTATAGAGATAAAAAGCTAACATATACAACTATCAAATTTTGGAACATGCAACATTTAAAACCATTTTATTTTATAAATCTGATAAGAAACGCGCATTGGTTTTCCTAACTAAAGTTAGTGTTTAGAAATATCTTATTAGGAAATTCTGACCAAAAAGATATTTGATTCCTTTGAACTTGTTTGTTATTTTTTATATGTAAAGTAAAAATTAACAATTTGTGATACATTTTTTTCTCTGTGCAACAAAGCCAATAAGAAGAAGAACAATACCAACGACCAGTTTTCAGTTTTTAAGACATAACGGTGCTTGACGTCACCTACTTTTCACTTTGGATTTTGGTTTTTTGGTAGATGGAATACCTTTTCTTATATGCGTGTGTGCGTATGTGCTCCTCTAACCGTTAAAACCGGTTTTCCTTTTTGTTTTTCTTCAAATTTTCGGGCATTGAAAACGAAATTTATTTGGTAATTCAGTTAGAAGAAATTGAGAGGAGAAATGTTTGGCCTGTGGAGTTTTGACCGAGTTTTCATTTCGATGGGGAATGAGCCACAGGTTTGTAGTTGAGTTAGATATAATATATTCATACACACAAAATAAAAATAAATTATTTTTATTACCAGTTAAATATAATGCAGCCACTCTTTAAATTAATTTAGGTAATAAAAAAGCTTCTAATGCCTACAAGAAGAATAAAAACATTAAATAATAACGATATTTTTCAACGACTTCAACTTTAACCAGTTTCATATAAACCAATTTGCATATTAAAACCATTTACCGAACCACTGCTCAAAACTTGATAAGTAACTTGAGAGATAAGACGACCAAACGTGACCACCACGAATCGGAAAAGAAAGATGAAACCAAATGAAAACATTGGAAAATCATTCGTAGAAAACGCGTGCCAGGGCTAAGAAAAGTCGAGTCTTGTAAAAAGCCCATAAGAAAACGTGGTAGAATATGTATGCATATACTTGATCATAGTTATCACCTTTGATGTAACAGGATTTGTCACCATGTCACTAGCAGATACCTTTTACTCTGCAAGTAAATTTGAAATGGCTTTATGTTTGCTTGTATGGAAATCAAGACTGGAGAATCAATGATCATGACTAATAAACACTTTTTTATGTTTGGATGTTTTTCCTCAAACCAGTTACATAAGCTACAATACACATTATATTACTTTACTAGCAACGAGTATCTAAAAAACCGAAGATATGTCTACCTTTTCTATATAGAAGATTGCTATCTCTCTTCGTGAGTCTGGTATTTAATTATGTCTATCAGAAATATAAGTTTATGCAATTCTGTTGACTATAACTTCTTAGAAGAGATGTTCCTCAATCAAGACTTTAGTATATCTTCCTTAATTAAACAAGATTTCTATTGTATACAAGCGAACCCTTTCGTATTCCTTTCACGTTGCCAACTTCGATTGTTTATTATTTTATTTGCTCTTGGGGGTGCAATACATAAAATAGTGTCCCTAAAATAGACCCAATGGCACAACTCTGTCGTGCCTCAGAAACTTTTTATTATCCCAGTTTTATGAGCACGTAAAACGCTTGGCTAGAAATAAAGTGTTCATTGAGCAGGCGAACTCTTTTGCTTACTTTGGGCCACAGATAATTTTACGTGGGCATATCCCACCTCGAATGTCCTCATTTCTCTTCCCTGACTTCCCTGACTTGACTTTTCGTCCGCTTAATAGGTCAACTCGGTCAGGATTAGGTCACATGGGCTGCGCTGCACCCACTTTTCGGTTGGCCAAAAAGGCCAAGTTGGTAATTAAATTTGAGGTCAGTTCGTCAGACGAGTATCTAAATGTGGCAGGTTGCTGCCTTTGTTGTCGAGTTGGCCAGAAGCTCTTATCTGCGAAACCGAATTGTAATGGATTCCCTTGCGTGTCAGATTGTCATCATTTGCCTGAGATCATCAGAAGGGAGTCGTAAATATAGTTTGTCAATCTTTCGCTTGGCTGCCCGCTCTGATGGCAGGCAAAGATTGTTAAAAAACACACACGACAGTAACCAGGAAATATACTTCAAGTTAGGGGATTTATCTTTCAGAGCTTCAGAGCAATTTTCTCATTTTATTAGACTCCAGAAAAGGGCATACTGATTACTGTTCTCGAGGGTTTTTATCTATGACATCAGCACATGGAGTTATTGACCCATCTTGTATACCTTTATTCAATTATCACACTTCATAAACTTTTTTAGGTTGTAGAATATCCATTACCAAAATTGTAAGCAAACATTTAATACTTTATTAAATTATTGAGCTCCCAAGCATGTACTTGGAATTTCTAAACTAATTTCTTGCGTTAGAAGGCAGTTAAAGTTTTATTTTTAATTTCACGACTCGCTTTTTTTGCCCCTTAATTAAGTGCAAAACCGCACTGCGACAGCTTGTGACAAATTTGCTGTTGTTTTTGCTTTTGCTTTCAACTTGCTTTTCTACTTGCAACACGGGCAAGAAGGAGAACTGTAATTTGGTTTAATTGCCTCACAACATTTGCTAATTAGGTTTTACAGTTGGGGGGAACTCTTATCAGAATTTGCGAATGTTCTCCAAGCGCGGAAAAAGTTTGCATATTTAAGTTGAAGTCAGTGCCCATTCCCCAGATTTCCCTTATAGCCAACACCTGCTGAGCTGCCGTGACTGAAAGTCATTTAAACTGTTTTACTTGCCAATGTTGTTGCTGCCGCTGGCATAATTATTTTTATACATATTTTTGTGTTTAGCTTTTCAAAGAGCTGCGTTGGAGCTTGGCAAATAAATTAGCAAGCAGATTTCAAGGCGAAACTTTTGCCTTCTGCGCCGCGTAGTGCAGTGCCCCGAAGTTGCAACTCTTTTCGGAATTTTTAATGAGCCCCGTTGATAAGCCAAACGGGGTTATGTTGGTGGGAAAATAATATATGCCGCAGGAAATTACTGGCTTGAACAAGTTCATTTTATTATTTGAAATGCAACTATGGGTTTAACCGTATTTCGTTAAGAAAGATAACTAACTTAGATATTTTTGTGTTATAAGATTGAGTAATTACAAAACTAATTGTACGTTTTGAAGGTCACTCTTGTATAAAAATGTCACTCAAAGATTGGAGTATGAAGCTAAAATGTATTTATATAGTAATTTTTTGTTTTCTGCAGTAAAATAAGTGAAACAAAGGAAATCAATGGATAAGTAGATTGTCTATATATGTAGATACGTATCTTAAAAGTACATTCTTATCGTGCAACATCATTGCATTCTTTCTCTATTAATCTTGTCTGAATCACGTTTTTAGATACGAAATCTTATCCCACAAGCTGGAGAATGTGAAAGTAAACAGATAGAATAAGATGAACATTCCAAAGATTTGATCAGTAGACTTTTAATCGTAAAAAGAAGGAAAATAAGAACGCCTTAATGTGTTATTCTAGGTACTGAACTAGGCTTAAAACAGGAAAATTCCGAACAATTGACCAATTTTTATTTATTTAACAGAGAAAACTAGAACTTATTTATTTCGTACTGTTCTAGCAATTGGTCAAATTCGATATGCAAATTTGATCGTCTTATAAGAATTTCCAGCTACGAAGCAATCCGATTCGATTCTGTGCGTGGTAAGCGGTTGCGATATATGAGACACACATATGAGACAATATTTACAGTCCAACCAGTGCGAATTGCCATTCCAATCAGAGGTAAACAAAAATCAAAAGCCAATGTGAAAAAAATGCCAACAAACCTGTACGAGTTGTTCGCTGCCGCTGCGCTGCTGCCGCGCTGCTGCCGCCGACGTCTGCGTCGAGAACTTCGGCTTTAAAGCTCTCAGACGGAGTTAATGTTGTTGTTTTTGCTGCTGCTGCCTTTTTGCATGTGCAAATCGAAAGAGAGCGAATGAGAGGGAGCGATGGAGCCCACTAATACACGCGCGATTTGACAGGTAAGCGAAACACGGCGCAAAGAGCAGATGAGGAAGAAGAAGAGGCAGTAATGAATGATCGTCGCTTTAACTTTTTGCTTGCATTGGTATGCGTGTGTGCATTTCTGGGAGTTAACGTTTAACACTTTTAGCCTTGGAAATAAATATATTCATAATGCACTTTCCACACTGCTCCTAACTGATTTACATAGCTCTCCAATAACTAACACTATTTTTAAACACGCACACACACACTTTCAAGGCGCGCCGGCTGC
Organism: Drosophila yakuba; assembly: GCF_016746365.2. Lineage (NCBI taxonomy): Eukaryota > Metazoa > Arthropoda > Insecta > Diptera > Drosophilidae > Drosophila > Drosophila yakuba. Next base: position 16,056,025 of record NC_052529.2, on the reverse strand, counting down.
GCAAGCCACTTTTGTTTTAAGTTAGCCCACGTACAAGAGGCGAAACAGCGAAGTCCGTAGCTCGGATTTTAATGCGGCCAGCGCGGCGATATATCGGCGACTGAGTAGCAGTTACTTTTCGTACCTTGCCGTCAAGTTCACCTGGCCGAAAAGCTTTTAAGCCCGAGCTCAGTGCAGCGCACTTGTGAGAAACGCACTAGCGCGTTGGACATCTGGCTATTTTCACGACAAATCTGGCGGGACTTCAAAATTTGCACCTCAGGATAAATATTTCTACGGGAATTCGTTACAAAAAATGTTAAGCAATGCTACATGATCTAAGATGTAACTAACAAAATACGTCTACGCGAATTCATTAAAAACATCTTAGGCAATGCAAAGTTGAATAAATATGGACGGAACCAGCTATTGAAACGCGCGGAACCAGTTCATCGACAACAGAGTTGCACAACAGTTCAGCAGCGGCGAAGTAAAAAGTATTTCTTTTAATTAAACTGCGTTAATAATGCTGCGAGCGGGTTGCCAGCTGCTGACGCAGTCCACCCTGCCCACCGGGAAGACGGTCGGAAATAGCTTCGCCCTCGAGTTCGTCCGCTGGCGCAGGAAACCGCGCTGGCTGCCGGTGGCCAAGAGCAAGATGTTCCGCGTGCCCGAACGCAAGAAGCAGTCGGAGGAGGAGCGCACGGAGCTCATGAGGCTCCACAACCAGTACAAGTAGGTGCACCAGCGCCAGCTTCTGTTCCTCTCTTCTGTTATCTTCATCTAACTTAATTTCAACTTCTTGTTTTAGAACACAGCTTCGCTCAGTGCGTCAGTTTCTGAGGGAGGAAGTGGTGCGCCATGAGGAAACCTCCACAGCGGACCACATCGTGCTCACTCCCGAGCAGGAGGAGGCCGTGTTCCAGCAGTGCGTGGAGGCCAACGCCGCCTGGAACGCATCAATAGCCAAGGAGCGAGACCAGCGACTGGCCAAGGAGCGCGAGGAAAAGGTGGCCTACGTCCAGGAGCGACTGGAGGCACGACAGCTGCGCGAGGAGGAGCGCAAGGAGCAGGCCAACCAGCGGGTTCTGTTCGAGATTGAGCGTTCCAAGACCTTCATCACTAGGGAGACCTTGGATGCAGCCATTGAGACTGCGCTGGCCAATCCCGTGGACCACAACTTCGCCATCGATCTGGCCGGGAATCTTTACCAGGGACGAAGCACATCTCAGCTTCCAGACGCCACTGGCGAACCCAACCAGCAAGTTTTGAGCAATTAATCAAGTGTCTAAGTTTTTTGTTACATTAAAAAGCTTTTTAGCTAAATTTTGTTTATGGGATTTATATTTCATATCCCCAAGCTGCAAACCCGATTTTCTATGCTCAATATCGAACCTTTTAATGTTCCATAGTTCGAGAACTTGGTCGTAACATTGGTAAAACACTTAAAAGAGCAAATCTGTATTACAAATATCTATATTTTACGTTTATATACGTCATTTAAGATAGGAATAACTTAAGCTTAGGCGCAGCCTATTTACAATATTACATATCTACCATGGGGAAGTGGGTGCTACGTGCTCGGTACTGGATTCGTTCGCTTGGATGCCGCCTCCTGCTGCTGGAAAAGGTGCACCCAATCTGGAGTGGCCTTGAGTTTGGCCTGAATGGGTCCCAAATTGATCATATTTCCACTGCGTTGCTCGCGGTTTGCGGTCACAGACATGAGCTCCTGCAGAAAACCCGGATCCAGACCCATATCCAAGTCGAAGCGTGTGTCTCCCAGTTGGAGCTTTACACGACCGGACTTGTACCTCAGAATCTTGCCGATCTGTCCTTCCTCCAGCTGCCGTAGTATACTACCCTTGGGTCCGTTTGCGCAATTCGCTGCAGGACTGGCGGGTTCCGATTCACTGGTGGCCTGATGATCTGCTTTAGGTGGTTCCGGATCTTCGGAATCGTCGCCCACACAGGGCAACACATCTGGCAGTTGCATGAGAAAGATCTGCGATTCGCTGGAGTCCAGAAAGTTGCCAATGGTGCGCGGATAGCGACCGTACTGCAGTGGTGGTTCCTCCAAGCTGGCTGTCTGAGCAGCCACATGCAGCTGTTGCAAATGCTGGGCCACTGCCAAAGTGTCTGGAAGCGAAATCAAATTAAAATATACCAATTTAAAGGTGTAGGACCTTACCCTTTTGTGTTGAGGTTGCACTGGCGTCTTCTTGCTTAGCTATCGGCGTCTTTTGGGTGACCCAGAGTCCTGGCGATTATAAATAAATAATGGATATACATTTCTTCCGCCTGCGCGTATTACAAAATTAATGTAAAACTTACCCTCCTTTAACAGGATGGGCTTGAGTGCCATCTCAGTCTTGTTAGCCTCCTCTTCGCTGAGCTCGCCGCCACTGGCCTCCGATTCGCCCAAGAGCTCCTTGATACGCTCGGCCTGGCCCTTGTCGTCCTTGCGATCCACGCGTTTCCTGGTCACAGCCACCTCTTCACCGCCCCGTGCATATGCCGTTCCATTTCCTGTTGATCTTCGCACATGAACATCGCCTGCTCCTTCGGAGAAGAGTCCCTGGGTCTGGATGAGCGTCGAGTTGCCACCGCCAGCGGAATTTCCACCTCGACCACGTGTGGCTCCTGTGCCGTTGCCACGTCCACCCCTGCGGCCGCTTCTCGGTTGCGTGGTGTCCTTGGACGTCTTGACATTGCTGTGATTCATATGAGATGATGTAAAGAAAGATTCCCCTTGGGTAATTCAACTACTCACGCATTTTTGTTGCGCACAGCATTCAAGTTGGGTGCAAAGACCTTTTTGCTGGCTGTCCCAGCGCCACGCCCACCGAGGGTTAAGTCGCGGGCGGGCGTTAGCCTGGTCATTCCGTTGAGCGTCTCCAGTGGGCGTGCCCCGCCCCCAGACGGACCATTATTCGTGGTGGACCCACTGGCTCCACTGATGGACGAAGCTGCTGCTGTGGTGACCGTCATCCGCTTCGCTGGCATGGCGTTCCATTCGCGCCGCCCGTCCCCTGGAAAGTTGGACCGAAGTCGCTGGCCTCTGATTTCCTCGTTAGTTCGTTGGTTTTGCGCTAGAATTCCCGCAGACTTCTTTGATTTTCCTTTGAGGTTAATGGGAAAGCTGAGTCGATACACCACATGCCGATACACCGTTGTCGATAGACTTCAGTGTTGCCAGATGACATTCGTTTTGCTCATCATATATCGGATTTTTGAACCGTGATTGTAGCGGGCTTCTATCGGTTATTTTGTTTGACAAAACATATAAAGTGATCAGCATTGAAGTATAAAGATAAATAAGAAAGATAGCTAACTGCTGCAGTAAGCCCCAAAGCAGTTTATTTATATGCAACATTGATTCGATACATCATCTCTATTTGTGTAGTGCAATCGATGCGAATCACCTAACCATCATCCATCTGGCAACGCTAGCTAAGCACAACATTTTATAAACAAAGTAAACCGGCAAAATCATCTTCCACCTTCCATGGCCAAAAAGTAACAAGTTATAAAGCAAACCGGAGGAACCATGGCCTCCAAGCGCTTTTCTGCCATGAAGGACTTCGCGCGGAGCAAGAAACCGCGGCTGGATGTTAGCGTTACCCGCGGATCAGCGCGTCCCAGTCCACCAAGGAACAACTTCGATGGAATTCTCTGGGACGACGATGACGACGTCATCCTGATGGCCACCCAGCTGGCGGAGGCGGAAATCGAGGCGGAGGAGCGGAAAAAGAAGGGCGGAACAGAGGTGGACATCATCGGCCACAGCGAGGTTACCTTCAGTGAGTTCGCACCCACTTTTCAGGGCTCCACCAGCACACAGCAAATGTTTCCGCCCCCACCGCCGCCGCAAAAGAAGGCCACTTCTCTGGACATGGATGCCATTTTCGGGGATGATGACGATTTTGATTTTCTGGCCGTTACCCTCATCGACAGCGAGCCGCAAAAGTTGCCGGCGCCGGAGCCGAAGCCCAGCACCAGCAAGATCACTACCTCCAGCATCAGTGTTCAGCAGAAAAAAACGACCATGACCATCAATGCTACACAATCCCGCCAGCAGGAACATCAGCTAAAGTTCCTCATGGATAGGATCGAAGCCCTCAAGCGCGACAACGCGCAGCTGGAAAAGAATCTGGGAGACAGTAAGGAACGCAATGAGATCAAGTCGGGTGAGGTAAGTAGAACTATAAAACCGATCTCTTACAGAAACTAACCAAATCATATTTATTTCCCCAGGTATCCTTACTTCGTGATGAGCTAAAGCACTTGCGTCAGCAGCTGCAGGCCAGCAAAATGGAAAAACTCGCTTTGGCCGACGAAACGAATCGAGACTGCAACAAAAAAGTGGCGGAGGCGGCCAAGCAAATTGCGGCCAAGGACATCGAGTTGAAGATCAAGAATGCCGAGTACTCAAAGTTGAAGACACAGCAAAAGGCCCATGAAAGAAGTATGAATTCCAGCATGATCAGTTTTCAGGCTGCACCGGATCCCTTGGAGAAAAGGTCCTCACTTCGCTTGAATAGGCTTAACATACACAGATCTGTGCCCGGACTGAAAACCGATAATGGCAGTGTGTTCGAATGCAGCGAAGATGAGGAACAGACTAAGAAACGGAGAAACCTTTTTGAACTGGAATTGAAGCAACTGCTGCTTTACTACGCTCAGCTGCAAGCGCAGCCGGAATCTTTGGACAACCTCCTGCCAAGAATACTCAAATCGGTCGGCAAGGTTTTTACGGAGTTTGCTGCATATGCTCAAAGCTTGGACTTCCCACACAACTGCATGTTATATCCCTACAATCCTCACAACCTAGAAGAGGAAGTTCATCGCATTTCCCTCTCTCAGCAGAGCAGTTTGTATGGTAACGAAAAGGCTGTGCCGTTGCGTCGCTACATGGCTACTTTGGCTTTGATTTGCCGGCAAGAGGAAAGGATTTCTAGAGGTCTGCTGGAGTGGAAAGAAAATGATCTGGGACTGCTAGAGATGGCTGTGGAAGCTATTATAAAACTGGGATTTTCCTACGAGGTCAGCAAACATTTTGGGTTGCTGGAAGCCTTGACTTCCCTCCTAAATAGCCTCCTGCAAGGATATGGCCTTCTTCAACATAATGAGGAGCTACTCTTTGATCTGCTTAAGCAGCTCGTATTTACTCGTCCCAGTCCATGGGTTTTTGCTGAGCTTAGCTCCTGCCTTTTAAGCTGCCTTCGACACCCCCAACTTATGCTTAAAATGTGTGTAAATAGTCCCAAGGACTGCTTCGTGTCGGATCGCGTTCGCTCCGTTTATCGATTTGGGCCCGACTCCTGTTTGCTTCAGGTCTACGCGGGCTTACTCGAGCTATGCTTCTTTAGTGAAACTCCTCTGCGGCAGGACTACTTTCAGTTGATGCTCAAAATCGGAGGAAATCATGTACGCTTTGCTTTCGAGTGCTTCAAGAACCCACCGGACTTCATACTTGAAATGCTGCCGTACTTTGCGGATGATGGCGAAGAGGAGTCCAGCGATGGTACTCTGATGAAAACCGCCACCAGTCTGAGCTGCAGCTCCACAGCAGCCGTGCATGGATCGGCCTCCAACGGCTCGACTTCAGCGTCCGTTTCGAACTTGAATCAAAATTCAAATTCAAGTACAACGCTGCGCGGCAAAGGCTGCGAGTGCTATGTAAAGTTGTGCCTCAGTGCGGTAACCATTGTCTTTCAGGTGATGCACCAATGGATGCTGCACAGCAGGAAGGCAGGTGTGTTTGCGCCTTCATACTATGATAAAATTAATCTCTAAATATTTAAGTTTAAACCGCACGGATGAATAATAAGAATCACTATTATCACCTATATAGGTACCGAAGAAGTTGGCGAGATTTCCCGCATCGCGGTGCACCTTCTGTCCCTCGTCTTCCATGAGTACTACCTCACCTGCCTGTTCCGCGACTCCGAGGAGACGACCAAACACTACCTCAGCCTCATATGCAACTGGTGGAGCGAGCATGCAGACCTACTTGGCTTTCAGCCAATACATTGTAAGTGAACTATCAACGTTCTATATTTTTCATTACTAACTTCATAAATATGTTCCTCCTTTTAGTGCGCTTGTTAAACCAACTGGTTAAAGCCCATTTCATGCTAAAACCCCTTCACCTGGAGGCAAAGCCTAATAATCCAGCCAACGACCTATCCGAATGGAAGCGCATTGTCAAGAATGCGGATGCCCAAAAGACTGCGAAGTCGGCTGTGACAGTTGATCCTAGTAAATTACTCGACACCGACTTCTTTGGTGCCCTTAAACGGGAGGAGGACACCTTTGAGTAGTTATAATTTGCTTAGTTATGACATTATAGTATTAGCTTTAAAGTTACTAGTAGGTAAGATATTAATTTATTGTGAAGTTTCAACTGGTTTGTTAACAAATTGGAAAAAGCTCATTGCACAAATGTGGAGTTTTATCTACGCATATCTAAATACAAATTTGTAATTCTCACCAACTGAGCAGTGTTTAAATAAACCGCTTATAATCGACTTTGATGTCAATAAATAAATCGATAGCAATATATCTGTTATTGGTTCAACCTATCGCTCCGAAGGAACTGGATAAATCAGCTGATTTTGCTCAATTTAACCAGTTCAGTTCGCACGGAACTAGTTTGTAAGCGCGATGCTTTTCTTAATTTTAGAAATATTTATTATATTATAATATTTTAAACCTGTGTATATAGTGCATAAAAGAATGTATTCTGATTAACACAACTAATCAACTGGAAATTACTGTGGTAAGTGTGATTCAATACAAATGCCTATATCTGTTGATTAATTAAAAATTGCAAAGGTTGGTGCAAAAGCACAATTAAATTACATTCTCTAATAATATCTCTATCTCTCTATATATATATATCCTTATAAGTATAAGATATAATTATAAATCGATCATGAAACTGAACATCATGGAAAGTATGTTTTTCCGATCTTGCATATGTATTTAACATTGCTTTGTTGAGAAGGGGTAGGGAAGTAAGGGGTTGTCACAGAGGAACATATGTTGATGTACCAATATTTACATATGTATATGAACGTATGATGTAGGATACATATATGTATGTACATATGTAGTACGATCCCTCGCCAATTTTATTCGAAACAAGGGAGAACGCGATATTCGAGTCCCAGACTATCTGATACCCCTTACTCAACTAGTGGAAGGAGAAAATTTAACTTAGACAGTTTTTGGCGGTTTGTGGGCGCTAGAATGGGCGTGGCAAAAATATTTTTGGCAAATCGAGAGAAATTTACAAGACTAACAAAAAGAATCTCATAAAAAAAAGATGTTTTAAGCACTTGTTTATCTTAAATCATATTTTGTTCCTTTACCGTTATTTTCTTTACATCATCCTTACTTCAGAATAACATCTAAGTACTTAAGCAGTCACTATATTTTCAACGAATTAATTTGTAGAACACAAATTCAGTGAGCTTGAAATGTGATCTTGAAAACTTTTCCGTGAGATAATCTTTATCAACGATATCATAACTTTTCTAGTAGCATATCTTGAATATGTTCCATGTAGTTGAACAAAGTCCAAAACAAGTCGGCTTATGAAGCAATTCATCCCCGTATGCAAAATTTGTTTTGACACGGAACCGAACCTTAGGGCCAGGGCTCCACTTAACTAATTTTTGTAAATTCTAATTTTATGTTGAACCACATAAAATTCCATTTGGGGTGTTTTTATCAAAATAATATTATTTCATTCCGCAAAGCAATGTTCTCTGAATCTATACATAGAAAAGTTTCTATATCACGGGATATATCATATTTTTATTATATTACATTTTAAAAAAATAATATTTTTTATTCATTATTATATCCAAGACGGTATCTTTTCTCTTTAAAAACGCTCAAATTGCGTCTTGAATTGAAAAACTCAAGCATTTTTACAGGTTAAACCCAAATTTCATATAATATATTACATGTGACTATTAAATATGTAAGTGAATGGAACCATTTCATCAATGTTGAAATGTACAAGAGGTGAGAAAACTGAAGTGAAGACTAAATTGTTTTCTGTGCTGATCGTGCATGCAGTGATAAAGACAAAGTTATATGATATGCTATGTAATTAAGAGGGAACCCCAAGATAATGTGTGCACCGTTTGTGAGTTCAGTCGGTTGGCGAGGTTTCCTCAGAAAAGTCGTATCACTATGGAGCGGGAAAACTACAGTGCGGAATATTTCGAGAAAGCTTTGGCCAAAGCTTACGGTTGTGAAATGCTTCGCGTGGAGAACTTTCACATCAAGGCGGTGAGCCAAGGGGGCGAGAACTTTTGCAGCGTCATCTACCGGGTGGCGTTGGACTTTCGCAGATCGCCCGTTGGCGCCCTCGAATCAGGAAAATACATTCTCAAGGATCTGCTGCCCGCCGTCGCTGCATTCCGCACCAACGAGAAGGATATGTTCGAGTTAGTCCTGCCAGCCATGTCAGCCATTCTCGAAGGAGCGCCAACGGAGATTGGCGAGCACAAGCTGAGCGCAGAGTAAGTTCAACAGTTTTCCTAAAAAACTCTGGGTGTTGAACAGCCGATTAAGTGTACTCACTCTTATTATTGAAGCTGTTTGTTAATCGAGATATCTGCTGGAAAAGAGCTCTACATCCTGGAGGATCTGGGCGCCCTGGGATACGGATCCATTGACCGCCGTCAAGGCTTAAGCCTGGAAGAAGCTAAGACTTGCGTAAGGAAACTGGCTCAGTTTCACGGTGCCTCCATGGTTTTGAATCAGAACCAACCTGAATTGGTGCAAAGGCTTGCACCTTCTCATTATGCGAATGGATTGAATGATCGCTTAGCCCAGGCTATTATGTTGGGGGGAGTCGAATATGCCGCAGAAGTGTTTGCCGATGAACTGCCAGAAATATCAAGGAAAATGAAGGCTCAAGTGCCAGTCGCATATACGCAAAGGATCCGAGATGTTGTTGATCCAAAGCAGTCATCGTTTAATGCAGTTATCCATGGCGACCCCTGGATAAATAACATAATGTTTGATTCAGTCAATAAGAAGGCAACACTTGTGAGTACAAATAATCGATAATAAACATCCAACATATTTTTAACTTTATTTTTCCCTTTTTAGGTGGACTTCCAGAACTGCTTCTGGGGCAGTCCGGCCATAGACCTGTATTTTCTTTTTTACACCAGCCTAAAGCCTGAATTACTGCAAAATAATCAAGATGAGCTCCTGAATCACTATTTTGACAACCTTCTGGAAACCTTGCGGCATTGCGGCTTTAAGGACACACTGCCCACTTTTGGCCAATTAAAGGATGAGATGCAACGGTGTTTGTTTTATGGTTATTACACCGTAGTTTGTGAACTGCCCATATGTTGTGCTTCCCCAGAAGCAAGTGTTGATTTCGGGATTCACACCATTGTAGACTCGGAAGCTATGTTAAAAAAGCGCCACCAATTATTCGCCAGCGAACGAGTGCGTCAGACCATAAAGGCCACTCTGCCTATGTTGGATCGGGAGGGTATATTAGAAACCCCCTAAAGAAGCTCCTCTTTATACCTTGTTATTTTATTACAGTGTTTGGTCTTGTCAGTATTTTCTATGGAAAGCGGTTTTTTTAATTAGTTTTTCGAATTTTTTTAAACATCACTTAAAAAAAGCAAATAGCATTCTTACAAACACTTTTAGCTAAACATTTTGATGTCTTTCCTTATTATTGTAATTATTATCTTTACATCTTCTTTACGTGCTAGTCGTTAAGAAGTCACTATATTTTCCACGAATAAATTTGTAGAACACAAAATTTGTTTTGACAACCTTAACAGATTGGACCCCAAGGGCTTCACTTAACTCATTTTTGTAATTTATAATTTTATCAAGTGGTTCAGTTGAACCACATATAATTCCGCTTTGTTTGGGCTGTGCTCACCAAAACAATCGTTTTATTATTTAATTCCACAACGCAATGTTCTCTAGATCTACACTCAGATAAGTGTCTTCATGGGATAAATAAAAATTTTATAAAATTATATTTAAAAAAAAATTGTTTTTCTTCCAAAATTGCCTATTTATTCAAAGAACGAAATCTACGGCTTTATTTTTTTATTTCGGTATGTTTTCTATTTCTAAAGAGCTCAAATTAGGTTTTGAATTGGAAAAATTAAGCATATTTACATTATATTTACATTATTATTATAACAAAATTTTATTTTAAATATTACATGTGACTATTAAATATGTGAATGAATCCATTTCATCAATGATGAAATGTACATGGTGTGAGAAATCTGAAGTGAAGACTAAATTGTTTTCTGTGCGATCATGCATGCAGTGATAACCACAAAGCTTCCTGATATGCTAGCTGTAATTCAGAGGGAACCCCGAGATAATTTCGCAACTAGTGCCCCATTCGTGAGTTCAGTCGGTTGGCGAGGTTTCCTCAGAAAAGTCGTATAGCTATGGAGCGGGAAAACTACAGTGCGGAATATTTCGAGAAAGCTTTGGCCAAAGCTTACGGTTGTGAAATGCTTCGCGTGGAGAACTTTCACATTAAGGCGGTGAGCCAAGAGGGCGAGAACTTTTGCAGCGTCATCTACCGGGTGGCATTGGACTTTCGCCGGTGTCCCGGCGGCGCTCTAGAGTCAGGAAAATATATTCTAAAGGATCTGCTGCCCGCCGCCGCTGCGCTGGGCACAAACGAGAAGGATATGTTCGAGCTACTTCTGCCAGCCATGTCATCCATTCTCGAAGGAGCGTCAAAGGAGATTGGAGAGCACAAGCTGAGCGCAGAGTAAGTTTCACAGTTTTCCGAAAGGAATCTGAAGAAATTCTCCTTCTTTGGTTACTTCGGTGTGGAAAAGCCAAGTAACGCTTATACTTTTGATTAAAGCTGCTTGCTGGTCGAGATATCTCCTAAAAAAGAGCTCTACATCCTGGAGGATCTGGGCGCCCTGGGATACAGATCCTTTGATCGGCGTCAAGGCTTGAACCTGGAAGAGGCCAAGATTTGCGTAAGGAAGCTGGCCCAGTTCCACGGTGCCTCCATGGTTTTAAATGAGAACCAACCGGAATTGGTGCAAATGCTGGACCCTTCTCATTATGCCAATGGATTTACTGATCGCTTCGCCCAGGCTCTTGTATTGGATGGCGTCGAATATGCCGCAGGATCTTTTGCCGATGAACTGCCAGAGATATCAAAGAAAATGAAGGCTCAAGTGCCAGTCGCATATACGCAAAGGATGCGAGATGTCGTTGATCCAAAACAGTCATCGTTAAATGCAGTTATCCATGGCGATCCCTGGTTAAATAACATAATGTTTGATTCAGTTAATAAGAAAGCAACACTTGTGAGTACAAATAAACCGAAATAGGCTTCCAAAACATTTTTAACTTTATTTTTCCCTTTTTAGGTGGACTTCCAGAACTGCTTCTGGGGCAGTCCGGCCATAGACCTGTATTTTCTTTTTTACACCAGCCTAAAGCCTGAATTACTACAAAATAATCAAGATGAGCTCCTGAATCACTATTTTGACAACCTTCTGGAAACCTTGCGGCATTGCGGCTTTAAGGACACACCGCCCACTTTTGGCCAATTAAAGGATGAGATGCAACGGTGTTTGTTTTATGCTTATTACACCGTAGTTTGTGAACTGCCCATATGTTGCGCTTCTTTTGAGGCAAGTGTCGACTTCGGGGTTCACACCTTCTTAGATTCGGAAGCTATGTTAAAGAAGCGCCACCAATTATTCGCCAGCGAACGAGTGCGTCAGACCATAAAGGCCACTCTGCCTATGTTGGATCAGGAGGGTATACTAGAAACCCCCTAAAAAAGATCCTTTTTATTTCTTGAAGGTTTTTTGAATTAGTTCTTGCTCTTTTTAAAAACAACAGTGAAAATAAGTATTAATATTCTAACAAATACTTTTAACTAGGCGAATTCATGTCTTGCTTAGTTCAATTAAAAAGTGTATATGTTGTTTTTAAAAGATGTTTGAATATAGTTTTTTTTCTTCATTAGCATTCCTATATTATTGATTAATGGGGGTAACCCCATCCCACTCTACTTATAACCAACTTTTTGCTTGAAGGAAGAAACACAACTCGAGTGTTGCTCTTTATAAATACATTTGTTGTCTACCAAAGTTTCTGGCCAAGATTTACGAGTGTGAGTGTGTGATGCATGTGCCTCGGCTGGCTGCACTAAGAGCGATAAAGTTCTCACCTCCATTCCGAACCACCTCCTTGCAGCTAAATATGCAAATCGCCTGCAGTTATTCTTAGAAAGTTGTCAGCTGCCAAGTGTAAGCCAACTCGCCTCCAACTGAAGCCAAGCGAAGCGCATCGGGGAGCATATAGAACCAAAATCAAGGAGGAATATCGTGAAGGAGCGTGGTGGCCAAAGTGCATTTGACGCCGATGTAACTTCGAACACTCATGTGCTTCTTTCGAGTGTTTATAAAGCAATTTATTGCTATTGTTCAAAAGCAGTCAACTTAAGCTATTATAAGCTAGACTTTGAAAAGGGAAACCTTTGCAGGAATTTATTTATCGTGGCAAACAGAGTATTCTTTGTTTTTACATAAGCCCATACTTAGTAAATTATATTTTTAAGTAAAAGCTTTCCCTTAAAAGTGTTAAACACAATTTTTAGACCTATAACGCAATGCATAATCCTTTGAATTACATAAATCGGTTCAACTGTCGGTCAATTACCATTTCTCCCCAGCTTTTACCAGTTTCGAATCCCCATGGGTAAAATGTAAAGCTTAATTAACATGGAAAACAAACACGAAGGCCCAAAAGCAAACAGAAATCTGTCTAAGGCTGCCAACCAGTCGAAAGAAACTCATAAATCAATTTTGAAATGCATTAGAGACAGGTAACTTGCCGCCGTATTTCCCCATTCCACATTCCTCATTCCCCAATTTGGCCAAGGAAATGGCTTCGATCAAGTGACTGCAGTATTCCAGCAACTCGAAGGGGTCAACTTTCTGGAGCTGGTCAGTGGCCGAAAGTTGCAGCAGAGTCAACCCCCAAGAACGAAATCCCAGCCCCCTTCGTCACCTATCAATTAATGTGTGTGTTTCTCCAGTGTCATGGTAGAAGTTGCTTCCTTTGCTTTCATCTGGGGTTGCATTTACTTAACGCCTCGCCTCAGCACTTAACTTCCGTTTCCTGTTACCATGTGCAGGGGAAAGGGGCTTTGATTCAGAGTCTGCGACTTTCGGGCAAGGCATTTGCAACTAATTGAAAGTGCAATGCGATGCTGCAGAATGCAATTAATGCCTCGAGGCCCTGGGAGGCCAGTACTCCCCACCACGCACGTCTGCAGACGAGAAGTTGCATTCGAAACCGAAATGCACACAAAAAACGATGTGCAAATTAAGATTCTATGGGGGTGCTCAAAAATAACACAGCAAGTTCGAGGATGTGAGTGAGGTATTGATTTTAGGACGAGTCTTGTGTTCCATACCCATTAAAATTCTAGAACCTTAAAAAACCCTATTTAGAAAAACAATAGGATTGTCCCAAAACTTTAATGTGCTTTAATCTTTGCATCCTCGACACCCTCACCACTTTCCTTTTAGTGTAGCGCCTGAATAACTTAAGAAACTTTTATCAATTAGCTGCCAACTACCCGGCGTATGGCTCATGCTTGCGAAATTGTGGGGCAAAACAATTAAAAGCAATAAATTTGCACAGGCAACCATAAATCAAAGTCCGATCATAATCTCAGCCCAAGCAAATAGAGAGAAAAAGCCAAAAACGAAACTCGGAATTCCGCCCGATTTTTCTCCTCCTTTTCCAAAAAGTTGCAATCCAAGGAAGCCCACCGCAATCCGGGGAAATGGTCGCTTCGCTTCGTTTATTAATTGTACAACTGTCTCCAATCATAATTAATGAACTTTGGCACATCCTCCGCCGCAAACTCCACATATCCCTTATTTCGAGGGGAGTGGAAAGGCGAAAACCGAAAACCAACACTGAAATATAAACACAAATGTTTTCCTTGGCACACCATAAATCTTTCATTTGGCAAATCTCTGTGGGCCTTTCCGTTCACAATTTGAGTTGCTCCCCGAACTATTTTTTTATATTTTACTTAGCTTAATGGTTGGCAGTATCAATTAGACACATTAAAGGATCTACTGGATTTCTGTGCTTATTGTTCAGGAAATATTTTGTTTAAACTTAAACTAGAAAATGATTAACAAAATTATCTGAATATTTCAGCTTTGAGAAGTAGAAGAAGAAGTAGAAGATTATATAATATTGTTATGTTTACTTTTATTATTATAAAGTTTATTATTTATGTTGTATACTTTTCCTTATATACAATACTTTATTACAATTTCAAGAAATATATTTCTTGCTCCCCAAAATTGCGAAGACTTCCTATTGAGACTCAATGACTTGGTAATTTCAGCCCGGGAAAGCGGAAAATTACATATGCAAATCCCTTATAATTATCAGCCAAAATCTTAGGAGCACCACATCCCCTATCTGCGACCAAAAAAGCTAAAGCAAACATATAAATTGCGATCATTTTTCATTTAGCTTGGGCTTTTCTTCAGCGCCACTCATCAGTGGCTCATTTATCAACGATGTCTGCGAGTTTGCGATTAGTCAGTTAGTCATTTCGAAGCCAAATTTAAATAATTTCAAAGTGATGACAAAAGCTTTTCCAGCTATGCGAGTAATTATATGCGCACATGGCATCCAAAGAAAGGTTTGTATATGGAAACTCCACGGATTAACACTTTCACGGGAACGGTTTAAAGATAAATGAAAGCATCATTAGTCATTGGCCAACCCCACAAACGCCGTAATCACATGTGTCCTCCACAATTTTTTACATTCCATGCCAGAAGGGGTGGGATTATATGTGATTAAATCCTTCAGATACCCAAGTATTCATATGTAAATTCTTTGTGGCAGCGTGTGACAGGTCCTGTTTCTAGTCCTGCAACTAAGTACTTTCAGTCTTTTTGGTCCATTGTGTGTGGCAAATTATTTATTGGCCATCATTACTTTGATTACATGAGGCTTTTTGTAATTTTGTAGAAACACTTTTGAAATGGAATATCTGTTTGGAATTGACAATTCCGTCGGGCTTCGCATGTGTATAATTTTAAACTTTTAGTGAATGCTTCTTATTTGATTACTAAAGTAAATTATACATCACTTTTTTCGGGGAAAAAGCGAATTCAGTGAAACTTTTTATACCCCTTACGTTACTCGTAGAGTAAAAAGGTATACTAGATTCTTGTGTGTTAGATGTATCCTATTTTGTCCTGGCAAAATAAGAATTTTATTATTATTATAATCATTGCCATTATTTACTAATTTTAAACTGGATATAACCAAATCTGTATAACCAAAATAGCCTAACTAACTTAAATAAATGTATAACCGTTTCATCATACAAATTTTCCTGATATAAAATGACTGTGAAGAGCTTTTGCAATTTGACAAATCTCTTTTTTTTTGCGTAAAAGGAAAGAAATCCTGCGCTATTTTAGATAAAATTCTAATGACATTTTCTGGAAAGCGGTCGATGCCAGCTAACTTTTATGGCTTCAGCACAGCCATGGGCCAAAAACTAATTACCTCGAGCGGAGACTTTACATGGGAGCTGAGACAACTTTTATGGGCGGTGTGGTTTCGGCACTTTCAATAACATTTTTAATGTCATTTTGCATAGGATTTGAATACGGCAATCGATAAAACGGTCTCTTTCCAAACGGGTAAGGTTTTATGACACTTTCGGTCTGAGCGAGTTCAGGCGGAAAATTTGTTGGCCCATAAAAGTGCAGCGTCGTCTCTTAAAATGGGTAACACAAATTATTCATAGTGCAGTTGCCCTTATCCCTCAACCTCGATTCACTACGTCATGTCTTGGTAATATAATAAAAGTAGTGTGGATTAAAGTTCCAGAAAATTTATTACAAGAAAGTTACTGCGTGAAAAAGAACATGCATTTCTTTAAGCGAAACTCACAAAAGATACTTTACCAAACTTAATCTTATATAGAAAAATATTGATTGATTATATTAACTTCAGCATATTTTAAAAAACAACTAGGCAAGTTTCATATGAATACTGCTAATTATTTTATCTGATTTATTCAATCTTTAGTATTCTTTCTAATTAAGTATAGTACTCTATTTACAGCCCACTTTTGAATTGCCTCCTACAACATGCGACCCAAGGATCACCCTGATCTGCACTTCGACGTGATTCCCAAGCTGTACGATGCCCATTCCAAGGTGATTCTCACGACCTTGTGCAATGTGGATGAGCAGCTCAAGCTGCTGCCCCGCCGCTTCTGTCGGATGTACACCACTCGGCCACTGGCCAACCAGCTGCTTCAGTATCTGCAAGCCCGTAAAGCGAACGTTGTGGAGCAGGACTTCCATGTGGTGGAAGAGGGTCAGCCCTTTGCCCTGCTGTTTAAGGACGGGAAACGTCTGGAGGGCATGCTATGCTCTGGAAGTCATCTGGGGCACAGCCTCATCTTGCTTATCCGGCGGATGCAGGATAACAGGCTGCTGAACTGCTACTCGGCTATGAGACTCGATAATCTTGGTCGTCTACTGTGCAACTCCGTCTTCAACTCTTGGATCATCCAGGGAATCGAGCAGCTGTATCTGAATCTCTCCTCCGTAAATTTGCCGTTTGAGCACATAGATTTTGATGAAATGGCTCATTACATAGAGGAGCACAGAGCAAGGAATGGCCAGAGCGTGGTGCATCTGAAGGTGCCAAAATTTGGCTACGAGGAACTGTTCTGGAGACTGGCACACACGACTCTCCGCGGGCATATTCATCTAGGCGAACACATGGCAAAGAACTACGAGTGCCTTAGCACCGATCTGGAGAGTTTTCGCGACGAAAGTTATGTACCAAAGATTTTCGTCAGCGGTTGCCCGACGGACTTTAATCCCTATCAAAAGGTGGTTTCCCTGGATATCAAAGAACTGAAGTGGACGCCGACTCCGACCAGGATGCATCTTCGTCAGCTATGCAGCCTCCTGCGACCTCAACATATCCAGGGGATTGTCCAGTTTCATACGGTTGGCATTGTGCCGCCCATTCCGTCATTCCTAAAGGTCTTCAAGGCAAACCATTCACCAAAGAGCGATGCAGTTTTACCAAGGATTACGGGTGAACTCCAAGCAGGACAGGCGAAGCAAGGACTCTATCGCGATTTTCGGTCGAGAAGGGCCTTTGAATTTGTGAACGATGGCGACGAAAGCAGTAGTTCGGGTTAGATTAAAGTATATCCCTATTTGAATAAGTAATCATGTTTATGTTCTCCCTATTTGAATAAATAGTCATGCTCATTTCTACTACATGGTTTGTTACTAAGAAATATGAAAAGCACGAACATTTCTCAGGGAATTTATTTTGCTCTAGCTCGGCTCAGTGCCCCAGCTCCTAAAAATTTAATTTATCCAAACGCTTGAAAATATAATATATAAAAATAAAATGTATGAAGGAGTTCGCCTTGTATTAATTTGTTTGATCAGTCAATGTCTCTTCGTCCGACCAGGAATCGGCAAGTCGCTCGAAATCATCACTGCATATTTCTTCCTTTACTTGAAAGGTTTTAAGATCATCAACCGCATCCTGGGATTCCTTAGTGGTTTCAGAATCGAGTGGGAGCTCCATTTCCTCAAGCTGCTTTTCGATTTGGTTTTTAGTTTCCTTGGTGGCTTCAGAATCGAGTGGGAGCTCCATTTCCTCCGGCTGCTTTTCAATTTGGTTTTTAGTTTCCTCGTCGCACTCATTTAAGGATTTCGTGTCTAATGCATCCTTGGTTTCGGAAGTGTTTACTTTGCTAATTTGAAGTTGCTTTTTACATTTCGAAAGTTTTAGAAATTTGGAAAATTTCATCTCACACAATTTGGGTATTGTAAATAGCAGAAACAGCCCTGATAGTTGAATGATTTTTTAAATTTTTTTTTTTTTTTGTTAAGGATAGACTTACCCAATTGGCAAATAAAAAGATAGTTAATTCTCTTTCCAAACATGACAATTAAGAGGAGTATACCGAACAAAATGAATGATTTCCAAAAGCGCTTTAGTATTAATACTTCCCGTAGATTATTTATGAACCCAACAGTTTTGGTTAAAAACAGGACAAATTGTTCGTTAGATAGCTCCACGGAGAACATTAAGTCTGTGTCAAGATATTTCTGCATGTCAGTTCTTTTAATCAGACGAAGGCACCAAACGAAAAAACGGTACCCCATCGATATGGCCATGATAGTCAAAGCCCATACGCTCACCACGAATAGAGCAGACTCAGAAAAAAGATCATAAGTTATGGCCTGTAGGATTACGAACACAAGCAACGACTTTTTCCAGTTGCGCCACAGGATCAGCTTAGTTATTCCCTCGCATATGAAGCTGAATTTATTTTCACTTATTTCCATATCGGATGCAGAAACTGGAACAGGGCTCGGATTTGTCGCCATATTATAATCGATATTTTAAGACTTTTAGTACTGAGAAAATATAGAAAGTGAAAAACTTGGATACGACTGAAACGACAGTAAAGTATTGGAATACTAGATTGGATTTAGTCTTTATACCCGTTACTCATAGAGAACTAGATCCATTAAAAGGCATCTATTAGGTGGAAGGAAAGTATAAAATATATTTATTCTTGATCAGAACTACTAGCCGAGTCTATATAAGATGCCGTGTCCGTTCGTCTGTCCGTCCGTATGAATGTTTAGAATTTTGCATGCAGATTCTAGGGACGCAAGCTGACAAATATTATATTATATCTTAACTGTAATTTTCATATGGAAATCTGATAGTCGAGGAACTCCTATATTTAGTATGTAATACGACGTGTATTTCAAGAACCAACCCAAGACTTTTAACCGGTTAACCCTTTTAAGCACCTGTTACCAATTTCCGTCATCGGTTTTCATCATTCATTGAACTATGCAAATTATGTGAACTAAATTCGTATGTATTTTTTTTCGCTTGAGTTTCTAAAAGGGGTTATTGCAGATACACAATTTGATTCAACAAGTTCAGCTTCATATTTTATTACTCATACCATAGGCAGATCATGTTTTTGAAAATTACCGATTACTGTGGTCGCACAGTTAAGTCAAACAGAACGCTTTTCAAGATCTCTTTGTCACAGCTTTGTTCGCGTTTGATCCAAACCGTCAACAAGGTCTTTTATTCCAATTCCCGGAGCAATCTGGGCAAATAATTTTGGCACGAGGTGTGACCAACGCCCATTGAGGGTGTGGTTAATGGCACTCAGCCTTCTGTCTCCCAAGTCAATCGCTTGCCGATTGATTTGTCAAAGGCATTACGCTAATATTTTGGGCAAATACTGGAAAAAGTCGCTGGGCCACTGGCGTCAAAATGACATCGAGTGGTTTAACTTTCCACCCTCAAGATTCCGGAAAAAATGAGTTTAGGGAGGGTAGAGAAGAATGTTAAAATCCGAGTAATTGAAATGATTTGTTCAAGTATCTAAAGGTTTTGAGGGCTCGGAGTGGTTTAAGGAACGACTTACGTTTTTTATTAAACGTTTTTAGAACGATATAAATTATATTTTAAATTTTATTTTAAAACAGGTAAGTATGAATATAAGCATTTAACTTTTACTCCTGCCAAAAAACAAGACTTTTAGATATTACCCCTAATCCTGTTTAAAAGTCCAATTTTTATACCCGCTACTCGTTGAGTTAACGGGTATACTAGACTCGTTGAAAAGTATGTAAGAGTCAAAAGGTAGCGTTTCCGATTATATAAAGTATATATATTCTTGATCAGGATCAATAGCCGAGTCGATCTGTCCGTATGAACGTCGAGATCTCAGGAACTATAATAGCTGCTCCAGTGCCATAGACGCAGGGCAAGATCATTGACCCATGTTGCCGATGATTTGATATTTTTGCATTTTTGTATTAGTCTTGTAAATTTCTAATCTAATTTAACTTGAAGAAAAACTTTGCCACGCCCACTCTAACGCCCTTATCCCGGATACGACGGGAAATGTGGCGGGATTGATCTGGGGCTAATTTCCGCAGCTGAAGTCGTAGAAGTTGTCGCTTGCATCCGCGTCCTGCAGCATATAGCTGCTCATCTCGGCGGACTTGGATACACGCATCAGTCGCCGGACGTAGGCGGTGTCGTTGTCCTACGAGATCAGCTGCTCCCGCTCCTGGATGCGCAGGTCAGTGGCAGGCTGACCAGTTAGCAGGTGACCTCGACCACTTCCGACCAGCTGGCGCAACAGCAACCAAAGTTCTCCATAGCGAACACTCCGAGAGCGACTGAACCCTCTCGGACCCACTCTCTGCGACTAGAATTGAGATTAAACTGCACTGAGAGATATCTGAATTCACCCGCTGGCCCGATTTGTACTTGTAACCATGTATCTTTGCCTATTTTATTCACCGTTTCAATATGTTTCCATGACATATTTTATATTTTTAAGGTTGAGCTGTCACGCCTATAAAATAATGTAGGCTTGAAATTATTTTCAGTGCTGCACATTGCGGAAGCGCTGTTTCAGCTCTTTCTTATCACCCGCGCGGTCGCTGATCCCATGCTACTATCCCAAGTTAGAGGGGAGTGCGTGATTGGAATACAGTTCACGTCATGGTGTTATAACTGGGTGCAATGCTAAGGTCACTTAATGCCGTCAGAAATTAGTACTAGCGGTTAATTGCTGTGCTTTGCATTTTATTAAAGACGATAGAATTTCCATTATATACTCTGGAATAAATTTAAAAGCTAAGTAAACATTTAGCATGAACTTCTAAGAGGTCTTCCCATGTCTGAAGAACTATGCTCAGCCCCAACTAAGTCTAGTTACCACCTCTAAGCTGAAAGAAGCAATAAAGCGATTAGCCTAGGCTCGCCAATTCTTTTTTCGGCAATAGATTAACCACACAGTTTATTCAAATATTTCATTTCAAACGAAGCACAAGACGATGAAATTGCTCTACATTTTGATTGCTGGCCACGTCCTAAGTGCGCTGGTTCTAGCGGCCCCCACAGACGAGGATGCATTCCACCAGGACACGCCCTACATCAAGGAGCTACTGCGTCAAGCCAAAGTTGCTGAGATCGAGAGCTTTATGGACCAGAAGGCGGATCCGTGCACGGATTTCTACGCATTCTCCTGTGGCAACTACAAGCGCATCAACTCGGCTTTGAACTTGCAGAAGGGCACCTCCGGATTACTAGACACTCTGAGCAACGGTCTCAACCGGAAGATATTGAAGATGCTCAACAAAGCCACCGATACCCACGACACTCCGGAGGACATTCAGGTGAAGCACTTCTTCAAGTCCTGCCTCCGGATTAAGAAGCTCAACTACAAGGAAAAGCTGAAGCAGATCATTGGCGAATTTGGAACGATGCCGGTGCTCGAGGGATCCTCCTGGCACGAGGACGACTTTGATTGGGTGGAGACTACTGCTCGCATTGGCCACCGATACGGAATTGCGTCCATTATACGAGTAGAAGTGGGCACGGACGTCGTCAATAGCCAAAGAAACAGTATCTTCGTAGGTGAGCAGACATTCCCACTGGAAACCCGTTCCATGTATGTGGACAACGACATGGCCTTCTACCGTCAAACTCACCTGGGTAGAATCGAGTTAATTTTGCAGCGATTATTAGGTGTTGAGATGGAGTTGGCAAAAAAAACGGCTAAGGAAGTGTTTGACTTCGAGGTGGACTTGGCCAATGGACTTGAGGACAAGGAAGAACCCGAGGACCCAAAAGAAAAGATCGAACTTCTGACCGTCGCTGAATTGCGCGAGAGATATGCCTCCACCTTCGACGCAGAGCAATTCATATTCGTGAGCTTGGGAGAGGAGATTTCCGAGCCGATCTACGAAGTCAATAGGCGTTATCAGCGAAATTTGGTCGAAGTGATGAGGCGTACGCCAAAGCGCACTGTTGCCAACTATATATTCTACCGTCTGATATGGGAGTTTATACTGAAATTAACTAAGGCTTCGGAAACGATGCAAGAGCCCTGTGCGTACTACACCAAGAAGTACTTCGCCAAGAATCTGGACAACATGTTCTACCGCCGATACCAAAACGAGCAATCCTCTAGAGAAATTGACAACATGTGGCATCAAATGAAGTCCAACTTTAGGGAGGCCTTGCTATCCAGTCCGGAGCTGGATTGGATAGAGCGATCCACTCGAAATATTGCCATCGCTAAGTTGGAGGCCATGACACTGGAGGTCAATAGCTACTCTAAGCAGAACTTAACCGAGGACTTTGCGGACCTCAATTTGCAGGGCGCAGACTATGTGGAGAACTTGGGCCAGGTGCTGCAGCTGCGTGCCAAGCAAATGCGGCAACTGCTTTACCAGCCGGCGAAACCGGCTGAACCAGCAGTAATGTTAAGCTTTAGTCCGAGCAACGACGTGTTGCAGAACGCCATCAAGCTTCCGGTGGCCATGCTGCAGCCCTACTACCTTTGGTCCGAGGTCTATCCGAATGCGGTTATGTTTGGAAGCCTGGCCTCGCTAATTGGTCACGAGTTAATCCACGGATTCGTAGATAGAGGACGACAGGTTGATGACAAGGGAAACATAAGGGATTGGTGGGATGAGAAGTCCAGCAGCAACTTCATGCAACGAAATGAATGCTTCACCAAGCAGTACGGCAGGTATGTGTACAATGGAATCCAGCTGAAGGAGACCACCGACCAGACGGAGAACATTGCCGACAATGGAGGAACCAGGCTGGCCTACGCAGCCTACCGGAAGTGGTTCGAGTCCCAAGTGACAAATGGCACGAGTGTCAGTCAGCTGCTGGCCAAGGAGTCACTGCCCAAGCTGCCCTACGCCGCCAACCAGCTGTTCTTCGTCAGCTTTGCGCAGATCTGGTGCAACGATGTGCATCCCCTTGCGAAGTCCATGCTGGTATCTGCCGACGAGCACACGCCAGGAAAGTTCCGTGTCATTGGAACCTTGTCCAACTTTAATGAGTTCTCCAAAGAGTTCAACTGTCCAGCGGGATCTGCCATGAATCCCAGCGAGAAATGCATGCTTTACTAGGGAATGTGCAGGTAAAAGCTAAGTTGTGCCACTTCGATTTTATTTGTTGTTAACTATTCACTTTGTGAAGGATGGGCACTTGAATAATACATAGTTATCTTATCTTATCCCTTACCTTAACTTGATTTATATATTCATGTTGTACAAATAAAATTTATATGCGCCTATATACAATAACATATTAACTTGATCGGAAAAGTCATATTTATTGTAAAATCATTATGGCATATAAGCAAAATGTGGAGAATCTGCTTTCGTTATAAAAGAGTAATCAACTACCTTGACATTAATGGAAGCACTCACGTGAGTAAAACAGTATGCAAAAGCCTTAGATAAAAGCACATTTACTTTAACACCTTAGTGAAAGTTATATACAAAAAGTATTGACTTATTTCTGAGGTAATTTTCCGCCTTTCTAAAGAGTTAGTCAAATCAGAATCAAAACAGAATCGCAGATCCAAATGTAATTATATAGAAATGAAAGATGTTTGCCTTTATCACACAACTATAGCATATCTACAGAAAAGATTGTAGGCAGGTTAATGTAGCTCTAATACAATAGCCACAGTGTATGATAATGCTTGCAAGTAACAATGATCTGATACAAATTGGCGAGCTACTCGCAATCAGCAGTGAGCAATAGAACCTCAGAGTTTGAGCTCGACTCTGTGTCAATTTCTTTAAATATGCAAAAAAGAATGTTGAATGTTTGCTGAGTCGAGGAACTCTAATATGGCGATCTCTCTGGTTTCCATTTCTAATAGGCACGTGTTCATGCCCCACCTGAGAGTACTGGAAAATGTTCTTGGTTTCTGTCGCCTTCAATTAGAATTACTGGAATTAATATGCAAACAGCAAAATCGTTCTATTTGCATCATGTACGAATGCAGTTTAATTAAAGCAAATTCCCCCATAATGCTCACATCAGGACAACATGCACAACACAAGCTGTACAGGATATTAGAATGTTTGACAAGTTGTCAATGCATCAAGATGGAAAGGACAAGGAAGAAAATTGGCACGAAAGTCTTATCGTTCATTGTGAATGTAAATTAAAACAAATACACATAAAATTACTTAAAACTGCATACAGTTTCTTTGACTGCTGTCAAAAAATGATGGCCTTTTCCATGCAAGGCATGCATAAAATATAGAAAGGTCTCAAGTAGTCTAAAAACAACCTGAAAATCTCAGCAAAAATTCTTCTTTCTGCCCGATAAAGATGTCATACGAGTTCGGCTTCTTCGACGTATTCCCTTCGACTTCTTTATGGCCAGGCGACAATGCCAGGAATTTCTTGTATTAAAATCGAAATGGCCAAGGGCCAGAAATCCACCCCAGACATAGACAATCGTATCTCTGTGCCATTTGGGGGAGTGCATATTTGGGCTGGCTCCTGAGTTCAGGCCGTGTCCTTACAGCTGTCAACATGTTTAATTGAAACTGACACTCAGTGTCATTTTATGTACATTGCCATGCGTTGCGTTACCTTAACTGTCACTGTAATTCGACTTGGCCAAGTTCAGCTCCATTCATTTGGGGAACATTTCGAAGGGGAGTGTTGGCATGTCTCCCCTTTTCGGGGGTCACATTGCATTGCAATGCAAGCTGCTTCTTTTGGCGCATTAGTTAAATGTACATCCTTGGACTTCCTTCGAATCACTCAACGAAAGAGTGAATCCTGCTTGGTTTTAAGGAAAAGATGTTAAAACAAATTATATTGATATGGCCAACAATGCATTTAATAGTTGTGCTTAAGTGCTTTTTCTTTAATTTGAGTTTTTGGTAAGTTCTGTAAATATCATATTTTTTAATTTATTTATTCAACTCATTCTTACAAGATGATACCTAATTTCCTGTTTTGCATTTTTGTCAATTTAATACGCTCTTTATGTTGTTTCTACTGGCAGTTCTGAGTGCTGACTTCTCTGATGCCCAGATCCCCTTACCCTATCCCCATATCCATTCTCACCATTCATTCCCATCTGAATCAGAAGAACTTTAGCCCCAGCAACACTTCAGCAATATCCCCAAACGCAGCCAAACTGTAATTATTATTGCTAAGCTCAGTCGCCTCGTTTTCCTACGAGAAACAGAGAAGCCAGCCCTCATTTAATTGCAGACTAGCAAATACTCAAGATATTTTTATGCAGGCAATTCGTATTTTTTCCGTTCGGGGCTTTTCCGCCTTTTCCGATAGGGGAAAAGACAGCGGCCTCTTTTGTTTTCGTCACGGACGAGTGGCGAAAAGCAATCACGGCAGCTCCTTGCCGGGAAAAGCAGAAATATCTTTCGCCGCATTTCTTTCTTTATTTACCTTTTTTGTTTGTGCATTTTTGCCGGATGTCTTTTGTGTTATTGGTGAAATTAGAATTTCTCATTAAAATAAGTGTTGGCCGAGGGAGCCGCTTGACTTGAGACATTCAAGCGTCTCCCACGGCAAGGTGCTCGTCCATGGCAATGGACTTAAGTCCGAATTCCCATTTTCCCCCTCGCTTTTTGTTTATGCATGGTCACTCATTAGTTGAGCTTGAAATCTGGCTGACAGAGTCTGGCATTTATATTTGTATCTTTATTTGTTTCCCACCGAGAGTGGGGTATATTTTCAGTCCTAATGGCTTTTCTATCCAATTGTGTACGACTCCTTGCGAGTAATTAAAATGGCAACTCTTTAACATTACGCTTTTGGACGTTTAGAGTTCTTATTCATCTTCAAACGCGGGTTTATTAGAGGTCTAATGGGCTTAAAAACTGAAACACTTTGCGGTTATTTAAGGGTTACGAAATGGAATACTTTTAGGCACTATTAAATTAATTTCGGTCTGTTAGACGGATTGAAACTCTTAAGTAATTTACCATCCTTTGAGGATTCCACCCTTTTTTCAGACACAAGAAAAAAATTCATTTTGGTAACTGCTGTGTTGATGACATATGTCGGGTTCTGCAAAAGATATAATTGATTACTAATAACTTCACCCAATACGGATACAAATAAAGTGAAGCAAACACGGAAAATCTCCATATTGTAATTTAAAAAGTTTACAATTCTTGATAGAGAAAAGCATTTTCCTGGCATTCTGGGGATTGAACTGGCACCTTTGCTTTTATGCGAGCCAAACTTTTCGTTTGTCCAACTTCATACACCCTGACCACACTCAATGCACCACATGCACATGCATCCGTATCCGTATCCGTGGAAATTTGATATGGGGGGCTCAACATTGTTGCTGCTTCGGTGTTTGAAGTGCGGGCAAAAGTTTGAGCTTTGAACTTTGGCTTGTTACATTCAAGTGGCTGCCATGTATAAATGTTTGGTTTCCAGATCCACAGAACTTTATGCAAAACACACAAAACTTTACTGAATATGAGTTCGCCCAGTTTGCCCGGCTCTGTTCTCTGTTTTCTGTTTTCTGTATTCTGGTTTCTGAATTCTGTTATTGTTCTGTGGCTGGTTGGAGTTTTCGCATCATGTGCTGCTGACAAGCTGCGTAATTTCCCCTGTCTCGGGATCTGCAATAATATAGATAAAATACAATTTCCTTAAGCAATTTTTGTTTTAATTAATTCTGTATCACTATTTTTTGTGACTCCTACGTGCCCGGAATTCTCCCGCTTCTGGCTTGGCTTCTGTTTAATGTCTTCACCAAAACAAATTCCGCCCCCCGAGGGACTGCATTTAATTTTTCCCTTCCATTCGCTTTTTTTCAGCTTCATTTCGTTGCTTGCCGTGCAGTGTAATTAGCCACCTTCTGACCAAGACAGCTGCTGTTGGTTTGCTCCTTATATTTTGGTGCTTTTTTCCTATTCCCGGCGGTGCATAAAGAGTTTAAGTTGACATTTTGGACCAACAGTTTGTAATTTTCTTACCCCTTTCTAGGCGAGCCATTACCATTCCTTCTCTACACTATTTCCTTACTAATTTCTTGCCTTTGTGCATTTACTTGCAGACTGGTTAATTACATTAGCAAAACGGTTGCGATTCTGCTTTGCATTTGGCAAATTCT
Source organism: Drosophila yakuba (assembly GCF_016746365.2). NCBI lineage: Eukaryota > Metazoa > Arthropoda > Insecta > Diptera > Drosophilidae > Drosophila > Drosophila yakuba. Next base: position 16,028,955 of record NC_052529.2, on the reverse strand, counting down.
CTTTCGGAATTTCCAAATGACATAATAGAAAGGTAAAACTTCCTTTAGTATTTTTTGTTAACTTCATTTGACCAATTTGGTCAGTGAAAAATGTTAATTATACATTTACAAACAACGTATAGGTAAAGAATAAATATTTACCCATACTTTTATCCCAAAACTCTAATAGATTTCCTCAGCGATTGAAGTTATTTTCGCAAAAGCACTTTAAAGTAACATTAAGCTTAAGACAATTTAATGGCCCCGCATTTTATTGTAACTTTATTACATCTCCACATGCTCGATGTAAGTGGATGCGGAAAATTGTAACACGTGATTCAATTTCGTTGATCAATTTTAATTGATTGCTTCAATTGGCTTCTGTGCAAGAGCCTCCTCCTTATCCTCGAACAACTGCAATGCCATCCAGATTTTTATGTTCATAGCCACTTTATTTGTAGCTTTTTCGTTCGGTTTTGGCTGCTGTAGTGTTTTATTTTGCCATTTTTATGCGTTTTTAATGTGTAGCAGTACAGCTACTCCTTTTATTTCCTGCCCTTTTTTTTCGCAACTCGCTTGTAATTCGATTCGTAAATGTATTCCAACGGATTTTTATGCATTTCCACAGTAACTTTATGGCGCTATTGTTCGCATATGGGCGTTTGAAAGCCGCCGCCCCCATTTCACGTCGTAAACGTGAAACTTTTCCGATTTAATGCCTATTGGTGAGCCTTAAAGTATGCCACACTAATTAGCATATGAGCTGCGGCCAAGTTGGCCGCAAACTTGCAGCTTATCGCAAATATGCATTCTCAAACCCCCACCGAGGATCCAGCAGCAAATTGGCACCATCCATTAGCCATTAGCCGTGGGGCCGTCGTAAACCTAGGACAATATTGACATAATCGACTTTCAGCAGCCGAACGACCAACCGGCGACACAATTAAACCACAAATGAGGCTTAGCCGTAGGGCAATGTCACCGGTGCCGATTACTTCAAAGTCGCCACCCCATCCACCTTATGGATTACCACATCCCATGGAATCCCGAAACCCCAAAACCCCAAACCCCATCACACATCACTTGCCCATCGCTCACCTCAAACGACCACAATTCGGAGGGTTTAATTTGTTTTCTCATTTTGGGGCGTCGACTGGTTTACTTAACTTGAAACAATGAGAAATGTGAATTAACCGGAAAGCGGCAAGCAAAACCACATTTGGTCGTAAAAGTCACTTTCTTATTTACTTTGAATGCATTTTACTTTTAAAAAATAAATCAGTTTTTAGCGAGTAACAGTATTTAGAAGTTGCCTTGACCTTTAACTGTTAAGAGAAGCAAATTAATGAATCAATTTTACCCCCTTTTTTATACAATTGTAAAGAAATAACTTTCATCGTTTTAAGCAATTAATTAAACTAATACAAAACACACGATATGGAAATCACAACAGGATAATATTTATTCGAAGTGCCTGAAACTTGCTAAATAAGTCCAAGTCAGGCCAAAATAAAATGTATACTGCAAACACCCCCATACTTTTGAATTTATTATAATTAAGAACCCTCGCCTGGGGCCCCTTTTGAGCATTAAACATTGACGATGGCCACGCCGTGAATTATGCGCCATCATAAACTTATGCACGATGTACAGATGCTGGACATAAAAATTGTGTAAATGAAAACTGCGCCCAGTCAGCAGCAATAAAACATTGCGTCTAGTCTAAACCGGGATTAGGATATGGACCTGGATTTCATATCGCCTTAATGGGCAACGACACCCGGAGAAAGCCACCGTGAAGATCTGCGAATTAAGATAAAGAAAAATATGACAGCTGACACTAAAAAGGAGAGACACCAAGTACCAAGTACTCATCATAATTAAAGCCGCGGGGTTGGGTCGCCATAAAAGCCTGGAAGGATTCATATGGATAATTAAGTTATGGCGGGTGCCAACAGAAGGGTTAAAGTCCAAAGCCTCCCCCTCCGCGAATGCAAACCCAATAAAACGATCGTAAAACTTTGGCCAAGCACTCCAAATTTTTGGGAACACGTTCCTTAGGCGCATATTTTAATTTCAAGATGGATTCTAAAAGGACCTAAAGTGGCGGGGTGCTCATAAAAGTTCAGCTGGACGTCAATAAATGTGCGTTATCAAATGCACTCGTTTCTTGACAAGCTTTTGGCATTATTCAGATACAAATTTATTCAGTTTCGACGTCAGCAAGCATTATATCTTTTAAAATGAAAGATTCCGGGTTCAAAACCAAAAGCCGGTTTAGCTGAAAATTATTTAAATTATGTAGATAATCGAAATTTGTGCAGTGAACCACTTATTTATTTTGTAGTGCTTTGACCTGACATTTATTTGGCTTATTGATTATTTCATTTAAAATAATTTATGTTTAAAAAGATAAGCTTTTGGCCATTTGAAATTAATGTATGTGCTATGTTGGGCAATAAAATGATGCATTTTTGCTATCAAAATGAATGCTTGGCATTTTGTAAATAATATTAAATAATTAATTGCAGCAAACTCTTTAAGATTTTCTGCTGTAACTCATCAATAGCCTAAAGTTCGTTTTCCCTGTTTAGAAATAGCTTCACTTATGCATTATTTCTTCATTGATTAAAATCGATTTGGAATGCTTGGAAATTGGCTGAAATCGCTTCCTTTTCCAGTGTCAGTCTGCTATAAAGCAGAAATGAAAAGCAACCCACCCCAAACTCGCACCACCAATCAGCCACCGAGTTCAACAGTCTTCGAAGTTCGAGGTTCAAACCCCTTCTGCCGGTTTGAATGCCAGAAACGTATCAGTATCAGTTGGCAGATAGAACAAACTTTTATGCGCTTGTTAACAAAAGCGTGAAATTCAATGCCCGGCACGAGCTGAAGAGTATAAAAATAAAAGAAAAATTTACGACAATGCGAATTAAACTTGATTTTTATTTAAATAAATTGCATTTTATATTCCGCCTGATCCCGCGCCCCCGTGGCTGCCGCAATAATAAGCAGGCAAAGCTCATAATTTGCACCGGAATTCGATGATGATGCCGGCGGATAATGGGAACTCCGTGGGAGTGGGAGTGTGTGTATTTCACCCAGGATAAGGCAGGATAAGGCAGGATATGGCAGACCGAGTGACTGACTGGCGACGGTTTGGTGGCTGCTTTATGCATTTTTATTTATTACAGCGCCAGGAAATGTTTGTTGATTTTCCGCTGCTCGGTTGCCACAATAAAAATCCACGCCAGCCAGAAATTATTTTCTAGACGAACGCGCCCTGCTTAAATCGCATAAAAACGAGCAGGCAACAAAAATACTCCAAATCGTACAGAATTCTTTTTAATATATCATTAAAAACGGAAATGTTCTACGTCGCAATGAAAGCCAAACGCTTTGAAAGGATCCAAGTGAAACCAATTGATAGGGGTCTTTTCTGAAAGCTTATAATGAGTTCGAAGTGGAAAGGTCTTCGTAAATTAAACTTCCTTCAGAAATGCCTGATAAAAATGCTTTAACACGAATGTGCTATCTGTTTGATTGAATTATTAAAGAAGATCAAACTAAAACACAGCTGTAAGCAACCACAAATTCATTTAATATGTATCCTTTTGGCCAGTGTGTTAGCATACTATGAATAATATCCTCGAAAATACACAATTGACTGGCATGAGCTAAATGTATCTATACTATTACCTAACTTTATTGACAAACGTATTGGCTAAGTGAAAAACTGCTGGCTAGCCTCAATCTAGATGTTTAGCTCTACATAGATAGGGTTCAACGGTATGGAGGGTGATCACAAAGTTCAGCTTCAGCTTCACCTGTCGCTCGCCAAGGGGCTCGAACAGGAAGTTCCTCAGCAGGTGGGCTAGCACCACTTTCAGCATCACCATGGCGTATCGCTGGCCCATGCAACTCCGCGCCCCCGTCATAAAGGGTACGAAGGTGGTGGCCTCGATTTTGGGCTCCGCTCCACTCGCCCAGCGATCTGGCTTGAAGACCATGGGATCCGGGAAGAAGTCCTTGCAGCGGCCCATGTAAATGGGGGAAATGATTACATCGCTGCCCTTCGGAATGAAGAAGTCATCTAAAGTCAAAAGGGGGACAAGCAAAACCATTAAGATATTAGTATATAACTAGTATTTAAATGCACTTACTAACTGTGCAGTTGGCTGTGGCCTTTCTGGCAGTGAGTGGACCTGAGGGATACATCCGCAGCGTTTCCTTGATGCAAGCCTCTAGGAACTCCAGCTGCCGCACCTGCTCCATGGTGATGGGTTCACTTTTGTCCTTGCCGCACACCGACCACACCTCCTCGCGACATCGCTGCTGGTGCTCCGGATGCAGCGTCATGTTGTACATGAAGAAGTTGAGCGTGGTGGCCGTGAGATCGAAGCCCCCGAATATGATGGTGTCCACTTCCTCGCGAATATCCTTGACCGACAATGGTTTGCCATCAGGACCCGTGGACATTAGCAAAGTGTCCAGAAAGCAGTGGGTTCGCTTGACGCCGTCCAATTCCGCATCATTAGTCTGGTAGTTGCGATTCTCAGCATCCTCATTCATTTCATCCATTCGTTTCTGGATAATGCCCTCTGTGAATCCGTGAAGCGTTTTAATCAGCTCCTGTTCCCGCTTGTAATGCGAGGTGTGTTTGAAAATAAACGCGTTGCGGTAGAAGATGTTCTTCAGTCGCTTATCGATGATCACAAGGATTCTGTAGGCAAACGAGGATGGGTAAAATCACTTCTGATAACTATTAAATATATAGCTTCTAAATATCTATCAAATATGCAATCAGCCATCTATAATTAGTTATGCCATTTTTATTGAACGAACCTGTTAGCTGGCGCTTTTATATCTCCTTAAATGTTTGTTTTCTTTAATTAATGTGCTAAAATGTATGACTAATCAGCCCGTATTTGCTGATTAAAAGCAAACCAAGTTGTCTGTTAGATGTTACACGTGTAGTTTACTTACGATTTCACAGCATCGAGGTAGTCCGATTTGGCGTTCGACTGCGAACCCACAGAGACTCCGAGGGCCGTTTCACAAATAGTGTCCAGAGTGAAGCAGCTGATCAGTTGCAGGAAGTCAATTTCCTCGCCGGACTCGGCAAATTTCTGGACATTCGAGAGGAGAATCCTCGACTGCTTCTCGAAGACTGCAACAAACTGCTTGATCATGGTGTAGTTGAAGGCGGGCATTACGATCTTTCGGCGATGGGACCACTTCTCGAATCCACTGGTGAAGAGGCCCTCGCAGAGCCAGTTCTCAAATACCCTGTAGTCGTTGGTCTTCTGCAGCAGCTGCTGGGCACTGCACAGTGCCTGGATATCCTTGGGATTGCAGTCCACGAGGTAGAGCTTGGTGCCCATCCACAGTTTTCCGCGATGATCCTTCAAATGGTTGGTGATCATTTCGGTGGCCCGTCGCAGCGGATGCGGCCCCACCAACTTGGCCAGGATGTGCAGATGGCCAATGAAGGGCAGGGCGGGGGGAGCTGGCCAATTGTGGGTGAGCCGGTCGATCCTGCTCTGCCGCTCGTAGACATACAGCAGGTATAGGGACAACGCGATCAACAGCAAACCGAATCCGAGCCAGAACATTGCGACGGAGGTTCTAAAGAGCAACTGCCTCGATGCGGTGTCGCATCAAGCGTTTTAAGCGGAACACAGACGCGAAGATCAGACAGTTACTATGGGGTCACCGGACCCGGGGGTCATAAAAGTTGGGTAACAAGCGAATTTACACAAGAAAAAAGCAACCGAATCGAGGCACAGTGTATAAATTTAAAAAATAGTGTACTGTGTACTACATGTTTCTCACAAGTTGTCAATTATCGTTCTCAGTAGAACATTGTGATTATTGCTTCGTTTTTGATTTGTAATAACATTTGTTGAGTGGCCTACATGATTATCACTTAAAAGGGCCAAATATTTTCAATTACCGATGTGCATTTTATGACTTTTCACTTGGCACAAGCCTATTTCAAAACACAATCATATCTTTCAAAAGTTGAATAGTAATAGAATTTATTAATTTGGCTCTACAAATATAAGCTATACGCGGTACTAAAGGAAATGCTCTTTATACACATTTGACAACTTTTAATAACCACTCTAGGGTGTTCTCTTTTTTTCGAGTGCAGAAACTAAACGATCTTAAATATTCTGCACTGGTTTAGTATTGTGCAAAGCGCCGATTAAGAGCAACTGTCGGGTCGGCTGCGGTATTAACACTGCGCATATTTATTTATACGAATTTCGTACACCCCAATATGTATATATTATATTATATCCGTATTCAAATCGATGTGGCTGCGAAATTGAAGTGACTCTTTCTGCTCGCCCCCAGTCGCTTAAGTACTTAACATCGGGCATCGGAGATGTAAACAATACGTTGTGAATCAGAACCGTAGAATTCTAAGTCGGATTCGCAATGCTCTTGGAAAGCAGTGATAAGTTCTTAAACATATAGTTATTTTATTTTTAATTTGCAGTTTTATTATATCTTGCCAGATGAGTTTTATAATATCATCAGATGATACGAAAATAGTATTTGGAAACTATGCACCAACAAGAAGTTGCCATCAATATTAGTCATTTTTCAATATCACTAACCAAATAAAACGTAAAGCAACCGAAGTACTATATTGAAAAAAAATATTAGCATTTTCTTAAGCATTATCTTTATGTGATTATTACACTAGTTTTTTATTAGGCAATTTACTACGCTTTTTCAAAAGTTGAGCTCAGAGATAGAGGCATTTTTGTACTGGGTCCAAGTCCAACAACGTAACATCTCTAAACTCAAGATTCGTCGCGCCAAAATTCGTAAGCAAATACACTACAATTTCATCGATGCTGCAGGCTATTACCTTTTTGTTTAATTTGCTGAATTATAATTTCGATTGTACTTTTGTCGATTGCATACCAATTTCATAAAGCTCATAAAACTTGACGAATGATTGCGTTGGGGCCACCCAGTTATGGGTATACGTGGAGAGAAATTGTGATTTCAATTTCCTAAAATGTTGCAAATAAAGATGTAAGAACTTTGCGTACAGAAAGAACCTTGATGTAGGAATTACAAAGTGGATGGACCTGGGAATTAATTAGTTTCCTTCCACAACAATTGTCATAAAGATGTGTGCTTGGAAATATGCCAATAAAAATATCAGAACAAATAGAGTTAACGAACATGAAGTGAATATTCATTGAGTGAAATTAAAAAGCTAAGGACAAAAAAAATGGACAAGTGCCGAGCTTTGACTCCCCCACATTAATGGGTAAACAGTGTGTCATATATGTCAATTATAAAATATCTGCTTTATTTTCTTTATTACGCATAGAATACACATTCATTAAAATTTGCTTTCCAGTTATGAGAACTTTATTGTGATTGTCATTTAATACACTCTTCAGGAGTGTGTGTTGTTGGTTTTCCACTCGACCAACTGCCATTCAATTGAAATATACAAATAGTGACAGGTACAATAACTAAGGTAGTTCCCCTTCCCTATGCTTACACTAATTAACACGAAAAAAGTTTTCAGCCGACAAAATACACAATAAAAGAACAAGAGTAATTGTAATTAAAGCGGATGGGACTGGGTTGCAATTAATATTCGCTGGTCAACATTGTATACAAAAATAATTCATCCTTCACTTTTCTACTTATTTATATATCTGGATATCTGTATGTTTCAGTTCCCTTCTCTTCCGGCATTGCGGAAATTTTTATTTAAATGACACTCGTATGATTTTAATTAAAATAATTTTAGTAGGCTCAGGTTGCAGATGTGTATTCACGAAAGGAAGCATAGCAAAGTGGTAAGCTTAAATAGTTTTAAATAAGAAGTTAATTATTAATAAAGAATAAATAAACTGCTTGAGATCCTGCCATTAAATTGTTATAAATAAGAAATGGGTAAACTTAAATAGTTTTAAATAAGAAATAAATTATTAATAACGAATATATCATATCTTTGAGCTTTTATCATCATAAAGAAGTTACTTATAAATATTATTCATGAGAAAATGCAAAATTTGAAGCATACGTTTAGGTAAACTTGAACAGCGCATAACGTCTTTATAAACGCACCTTTAAATTCACAAGTGAATAGTAAGATCAAATGAATTGGGTTTGAAGTAGAAATAAAATGTGAATTTTAAATATAGTGTTGATCTGATCTTAAAATTCACCACAGCGCCTATAGAAATTCAATTCAATGCCTCCGCATAATCGCGGATGCCACTCAATGCCACTAATCGGAACTAACTGGACAAAGCACGACAATGGCCCTTTGAAGTCGAGGCGAAGCCCAACAATTGCGTTCGCGTAAATTCCTTATCTAATGGACGCCAATAAACAGTGATCCCCCTGCACACGAACAGTGCGCTTGTAATGCAGTTATGCACCTGACAGGACCAAGAACATTGTCTCACATGGAAATTAAAAGTGATGCGTGGCCACAAAAGGCGGTTTAATGGGAGGCTTTAATAGGGTGAGTAGAGAAAAGGGGTTTGGAATGGGGCTGTACAAACTAATTTGAGTTTATGCAGCAAAGTGTTAGGCATGCTGATGAGTACTCTTTATATTGCTAAATACAAGTATTATAGCATTTTGTACTTCAATCCCATCATAGAATTTAGAAAGCAGCCAGCTCACTTGTCTAATTATACTTTGTATTTATTTATGTATTTATTTTAATCAAACGACCAAGGGCACTGCAGCAAGAGTATTTGACTATCGATTGCTGGGTATTTTGAGCATTCCCTCATCATTGTTGTTTGTGGGCCTCGGTGTTCTGTAATTAAACTGCAAATTATCAGCCACGACACTCACACATGTCTCGACCACTCAACTGAGGCATTTCCAAACACCCATCCACCCACATGCACCACACCCACATACACATAATTATGCAGACATTTCCAAGTCGAGGACGAGGAAGCTGGAGGGACCAGGGGAAAAGGAGGCCGTGGAAAGGACCGCCCAGCTGTCACTTTGTGTTCTGCTTTTGTGTAAAATTTAATTTGGCTACATTTAATTATTGTTTATGTACGGCTTGTCCATGTCGCTGTCGCTGCCATCCAATATTGTCATATTATAAACAATGATAATTTGCCAAATGCGAGGCGATTGGCTAATAGATATCTGCCAGTATCTCCATCTCTTGGCTAAGGTAAGCCGAGCAAAGCCCAAAGGGCAACCGCAAGTGGGCGAAGGAATACACCTTAAGAAAACATTAGGTTTTTGTTAAATATAGAGGAAGTATTTTGCAAAATGTACTTAACCTAAAGCAATGGTATTAACACTATTTGGTTACATTTATATACAAATAAAACAGCAATTAAAAATATTAAATTAGATAAACTCGCTTAGATGAACAATATGTTTCTTTTACTTTTTTTGTTCCTATTTCTTATTATTTGAGTTTAAAAATAATTTAGCTAAATTTGTATTTATAAATTTTTAATGGTGTATAATTCTTGCACTAATCGCATGTTGTGTCAACATTAATCGCATCAAATTTAATTTCACAATTAAATGCAAAGACGCGACGTGTTTAGCATAAATTAAGCGGCCTGTAAATGGAAGCCGCGGGCGGTGTCCTTCACTTCCGCTCCTGCTCCTGCGGTCCGCGTTTATTTTTCCGAGGTGTTTGAGGCGGTTTCAGCCGCGACCGCCCATCCTGAGGCGGTAAAAAACGCGCGCACCACCAAGACTCGCCGGCTGCTTCCGTTTCCGTTTCTCTGGCGGAGTTTGGGATCTTCAATCGGTTGGTGTTACGTGCGTATTTATTGCTTCGACTTAATTTAATTGACAGCCCAATCTAAGGCTTCATTAAGCTCGGGGAATTAAATGTCTTTCATTAGCGAATGTTGATTCAATTAAATCACTCTGGCTCTTCAAAGCAATTAAAGTAGTAGTAACAATACATAATCACCTTCAATAACATTAAAGTTTTCTTTACTAAACAATAAGTTTGTCTATTTGATTATAATATTTAATCAAATATTTTTCAGTGGCTTTTATTCTTATACACAATACTTCAGACGATAAATTTTGCCATTGTTCCATTTGGGCACCATAGCTGGTTATAAATAAATATAAAATTGATCGATTCAATAAACTTTCATAAAAGTCGATTGTTGTATCTTCATTGTCAGTTTAGCAATGAACCACATTTGAGTTGCGTTCTATTAAGAACTTGTCTCAATATGTTCCTATTCTTAAAATCAGTTTCTTTCAACTAATTGTACAATTGTCATGCTGAGAATTCATAACATTGGTGTAATCCTCAACAATTATTATTAAAATAAAATAAACTTCTACAAAATGCCAATGGTGGCACAACTACTATATTTTTAATTTTTTAGTTGCATCTTCTCTCAGAAGATAATACTTCAAAACCCGTTTAGCTCGACTAAATTCACATGCAGCATTAAGGCTGCAATCTCACTTCTTCTTACCAAAACCTCTAAATATTCAATCTTGACTTTTATCCCGATCAAAATGATGTGCCAACATTTCGCATTTGGCCGAAGAAACCTTAAACTTAATCGGCCCATCAGAGCCAAAGGTGTTTGGCGGCTTTAATAAAGTAAAAAAATAAGTTTAAATTACCTTTTTTTAAGCCGTATGCTTGGCTGCCCCGCCAGTAATGAAGTCTTTTTTCTCTCTTTTCACGTCGGGCTTATATGGGGTTTTCGATGTTCAACCTTCGAGGCGCAAACTGTTTTTTATAAACGAGTACTTGCGTTTTTCGTTCCACATACTCTTCTTGGTAATGTAAAGCTGTTGACTTAAAAGAATGGATTTGGTTTATTTTATATTACTATTTTTTGAACCTTTTTTAAGATTTTAGAAACCTTTCTGCAATTAAAATATATGAAAGTTTTTAACATCAATAGGAAATACTCTTTAATACATTTATATTGCATTAAGCTCTCAGTAAACTTTGAATTAACATTTGTAGGGTATACAATAGCCTACTAACTACTTTTCATTTAATTGTGTTGTTTTTTGGACAGGGCGTCGTTGCAACTGAAGGACAGCGGCAACTGCAATTTGAAGGCAAGCAAAACAAATGAATTCTGGGAGCTAAATTCAGCTCGCAGTGAATACTTTTTGCAGCTGTTCTGAGCGGAGTTTTCAGTGGCACAGACAACTCCCAATTACCCATTACTCGAAGCCTCGACTTGCTTTTTAGTTGCACTTGAAATTGAAAGAAGTAATATTCTTAAATTACTATATTTTTATTTTAATCGTCTATTAAGATAATTTGTCTCAGACCATCATATTCAATTTGATTTTAATATTTTCTTTGGACTTCTTAACAGATTTCTAGAATTCCAAGCGATATTATTATTCTTTTCCTAAGTAAACACGTTTCTTTTGTTTAATTAAAGTAATAAATGTGAGAACTAAGTAATTTGGTCAGTGGGACCCCCTTTTCATTTTTACTTGGCCATTAGTATTGGGTAGTTGGTCAACCTCAAGATTTGCAGTTAGCAGTGGCAGTTGCCTCGACTTCTCGACGGTTGCACTTCGCTTGACTGCAATTTGGCCAAGTTAAGCAGGGGAAAAAGTTGTCGCTGTTCTTGTTGTTACCTTTAATTTGAGTACGTTTCGCTGTTGGTTTTTATCGTGCTTTTTTGGGTGATTGTTGGCCACGGCTAAGTCACGTTCCGATTGCGCATTTATCGCATTTAACTTGCCGTCCGGTTGGTTAAGTTTCTTGGCCAAACGATCTCCCTCCATTCGGCGACTCCTTGTTTTGGCCATTGCAACATTTGGCTGTCTGACATATACACGCAGTCAGTCAGCTGAGTCCGGTGCGCTTTTATTTTATTTTATTTTATTTATTGCTGCGTTGCATAGTGGACATCATGAGTGCAATCATAAATCTGTCAGCAGACACTCGATGACCTTTCTACCTGTTCGATAAGCACTCGTTTTGCAGCTGTCCTGGGCGTTGTAAATCAATAAAATCAGAGGAAGTTCCCTAAATGTTTACAGGTCCACTGAGTGGCCTACGTGACGGGCACGCGACTGACTTCATCAGTCCATTAGTAAAGAATTTGTCTGTTATGTTTGGTTATTCTTAAGTGATGGGAGTTTTTGTTACCTTTTATGGTTTCAAAATCCTGGCCGATAATATTTCTACGAAGAACACATGCACACACAATTTTCGACGGTACCTAAACACTTGACGATCCTAAAAATATGGGAATCGTAGATACCTTAAAACTAGTTATAAATACGTAAGCACATGTTCTGCATACTTTTGCATGGAAATACGAGAGGTGTCTACCACATGTTGGAAGTGAGAAACGGTTTTTTCTAGGCTAAAAATAACATTAATAAATAAAGTGAATTTAAACTTACCGACACTCAGATAAATCCTTTGTTAAGGACAGCAATTGAAATTGTATGTACATATTGTACCACTTTGTTAAACAGAAATTTAAATATTTCTTATATTTAATAGAATTTTTTCCTAATTTTTTACTCTTTTGGAAATCATAAACTTTTTTCTATACTTTAAAACGATAGTTTTATTTATATTAAGCCTGCCTTGTGTTGTATAGATCTTTTATTTCATTTTCAAAAAATTCAGGTGCAGAAAATGTATCTTTCGTTGTTTTCCCTCCAACAACTCGAGGAATTTCATTAGACAGGTCGCCAAACTAAGCTGGCCATAATTCCCCATCTGGGGTCATTAGCACGCTCGGGTAATCGAACCTGTGCGTCGCCCAGCTTAGTATGAGTAACTACGGTGGTACGTGAGTTAGTAAGTGACTTGTGCGCGGCGTTCGCCTCAATCAAACCTTTTCTCAGCCGACAGATGGACAGCTGTGGTTGCCACTGCCCGCAGACAATTTGCACGAGCGAATGCCTCGGCACAGTGTGTGCTAAAAGTCGCCGCACAGGCAGGTACTCCTCTCATTTCGAATTCTCTGAGCATTTTCGAGAGCCTCTCTCGAAAGCAGCGGTACCTGGGCCTAAGCCTAAGTATTGCTTGATCCGGCTCTCCGGCTCTGCGACTCTCTGCGCTCTTTCTCTCTCCCGACCAGCTGATCGTTTGGGCCTAGCTTTGGTGCTACATCTTGTGCCCGCTTTAGTTCAGTGGCATCACAACTTCTGGCCGAATCGGACGTACCGCTGCACTCGATCGACTTACCGTGGTACCTGTGGCTTTCGCGTGTGTTACCTGTACCTGTATTTCGGTTTTACAGTTACTAACGAGTTATGTGCGCTTGAATGCCAAATTTAATTGCCGCTCTTTGCATGCTCGTCGGCAGCAATTTGAAAACGTTTTCGTGGAGCGATTAGGAAACTACTTTCGTTTTCCCCCCAACTTTCCATTTTCTTGCTATCCAGCTTGCCATTGAAAAAAGTGTCAAATCCCAGGTACTAACCACCCAAATCAGACAACATACATTTGGAGAGAAAAAAAGTCGTGAAAAATATAAAGTTGCGAAACGCGTGTGAATTGATCGATTTTCGTATTATGGCTCTCATGGACACTGCCTGGCGTTGTCGCCTCATGATCTTCGGCGTCGTCTCGCTACTGCTTGTGGGCGATCTCTTTGTATACGGCGGCGGCATGAAGTCCAACCACCCCACTCCCCACTCGGTGAGAGCGGCGGGCGGCGCGGGGGCGGCAGGTGCCCCAACGGGTCCGGCGGCTGCAGCGGCCAGCAAGTTCCAGGCCAAAAACGCCGAAATCGACATAACCGAAGGTTAGTTTTGCCATACACCCCGTCTTGCTTTTGCTGTCTTACTATTTTACCATTTTTCCATTTTACACTGACAAAATGTTTTACTCGCCAGGCGTCTTGGCATTGCCAAATTTTTGAGCCCCAAATTTGGCACTTCAACATAGTCGTAAAACGTGTTTAATTCTTTTTGTTGGGCTCAAATGGTATATACCTAAAGCGTAAAATCAAAATATTCAATAGATTTATAAAAAAGTGTAATTTTAGACCAACTTGGTTTAATCGCATTTACCAAAAGCATATATTGCAAATTAATCTTATATGAATTCGTTTACTTGTGCGCTTATACAGATAAAAAAAAATATTAATAAAATATTAATAATCGTTTTTTGGTTCACTTAAAATGTTTTCAAAAGTAAAAAAAAGTAAATTAAAAAATTAAATTTAATTTACAAATTCTTTTGTTAATGTAAAGTTTAAAAAAATATTTAATTTTTTGTTCCTAGTACATCAAAGCCATTACTTAAATGTTACTTGTTCGTAAGCGAAAAATATATAGGTATATCACACAGGTATCGAATGTATTTGGGCCTATCAAGGTTAATTTCGCTTTATAAATGAATGCTTACTTATAAAATGCCGGTGGCACGTGTAAGCTTCAATTCGGATTTAAATGTTTAATTACGCTTTTCGTTGGAGGCCTGGTAGGTGAAAACCGGAACTGAGCACGGGGAGACTAATTGGGGATTGTTTATTACACACGTGTAGCTGAGCTCTGAAAAGTTATTGGTGTCGATTACAGAGTACATCAACATTTTTTTTGGTTAAATAGATCTTCCATTTGGAATACATTCTTTAATTGCGTTTTCAACGCGAGGAAATCAGTACTTTGTAATGAGCACTTTACGAAAGAGAAATACATTAACTCCTAATGATGCGGTTATTAGGAAGATTTCTGGATACTTCTTGATATATTAAACAAAAGTTTTCTAGGAAATGTTTTGAAAAAATTCCTATAGCTTAAAAGTGTGTAGCATAATAAACAGATACTCCAGACAGCAAAAGTTTCCATTAACTACAAAAAAGTCATTACGCTTTTTTATGACCCAGCTTTTAAGAAAAGCGACTTCATTACTTGCGTACTTCATTTGAATTGCTGAAAACATGAGAAGTATTTGCTACTTGGATAGATGTATTAAGCCTGAACCTAAAAGAAAGTAGCTATTTTGTTTAGCTTAAACTTGGCATATTACGCTTTTGCACAAGTCTGGAAATTATTCAAACAATCGAAGTTCATGTTCAATTCGATCGTTAAAGAGCTCTCAAAAGCGATTCGAATACACTTCTTCGACGCTCTCCACTTTCTCGTTGATTTGCATACACAATATTAAGCCCTATCATATGACATAACATTTGGGCATTGCACAACAAAAGTCGTGGCTAAACATGAAACCGGAAAAGATACTCAAACGAATGTGTATAGAAACAATAAAACCTTAATAAAATCAAAGGAAAGTCCACGGTTTCAGCATTTACTGAAACTACTAGAAATTTAAATTGACTCTCATGCATGAAAATACATCAGCTTCGGCATTACATTAAGTATTGAAGGTTTCAATGTTTGGCTGATATGAGTTCTTTCTGGCTTCAAATTCATCCATAATAAAGACTAAAATATAATATAAAATTATTGCCGGCTCTCCTATCAATTTAAGAAAGCATTTAACTTTAACAAGATGCATTTATAGAAATATAGTAAGTTTTAATGAATGTATTACTTAAGACACAACCTCTGTTACTTCACTTGATCCCATTTAACCAATCTGTATGTCTCCATATGCTTCATAAGCCAAACCGCCAAACCTTTTCACAGTTCATTAGGACAGCTAAACCATCTCCAAGTCATTGGAAGTTGGTATTTCTTTTGTGTTTCTTCGAGTGAAAGTGGAAAAATGCCAGGCAAATAAACTTGACGTAATAAAACCCCAAGCGAACGACAAGTTTTCGCTTTGCATGTCGAAAGAGGAGGGCATTAAATTGCATCGCAACTTTCCCAGAGAGCAGCAGTTCATTAGCGTGGGCCAAGTTCAAAAGTCGGGTTAAGAATAGGGTTTTCTCTTTATATTCCACCTTTTAGCAGCGCTGTCTAGACAATGTGAATATTTCCACACTAGGTTCATTATTCTAGTTTGCTCACTCGAACAGGAAGTGATGAAGCCTTGACTTGTTTTGTGATATTTAATTTATCGATCTAAGCCAAGTCACTGGCTTGGGTTTGGGAAATATTCTGCCATATAGTCGACCACAACCGGTTCCGGTTCCAGACGTAATCCATTCCAACTGAAGAAGTTGTTTGAGCTGGAAACGAGTTCAACGGAAATGGAGAGTGAGTTGATATCTATGATCTTCGGTGTTTCAATACTCACGTTAATCGCTTGTAAATGCTACTCGATTCGACTTGTATCACGTGCCCTTCCAATCTTGATCTGAATTGAAAATTTTGGCTTCTTTCCACGTCTTTCGCTCTTGGCCACAAACCAAAAATAAATAAAAAGAAAGAAATACACTTTGCTGCAACCTTTAGCCGATGAATGCATTGCGTGATAAACATGTCGAGCTGGCAGTTCGATTCGCATTTATTTCCATTCAATTACGTGCACTTGGAACGCAAATCGATTCCACCGAGGAGACACCTTAATTGACTTTATATCTGTGGTAGCGCTGAATGATGTGAGTTTTATGCATTTTAAAAGAGCCAAGTTTAACGTAACTTTTAAGCCAAATTTTCACCAATAACATGATATTAGTAACATAAAGATTCAATTAAGATTTTCACACCGCATTAGGGTTTTCAATAGGTTCCGCATTCAAAGTTCAAAAGCCGACAAAACCAGCTGCCTTAGTTGGTAGTAGCATAATGAACATGCGACTGAAGACCATAATTAATAAAACTGAGCGTTGAATGACTGAACAAATATGCAAAGTAAAGTTCAACGCATCGACTTGTCCTTGTCCGGGGCATAGAATCGTGTATACAGTGTTGGATGAATTCGCAACAGCTGAGCGACCCCATATAGCCAAATAAATATTTGGCTAACTCACCGCTGTGCACTCAAAAAAAAAAAACAGAAATTCGCTTTGTTTATACGCTTTCCACACTCTCAATTTCTACCTATACATATTTGCCTACCTGCATATTTGCTCAATTGTTCAATTTGTTGCGTTTTGTTGACGCTTTGTTCTAAGCCAAAGTCGTAAGCCATCTATTAGTCATTGTTTGGTTTTAGCCTCAGATTTGGCAACCTTGGAGTTGGGGTCTCCGATCTAAACGATTTGCGCAGTTCCCGAAATTTAAAATCTTAACTTGAAAGCTGTTTGCTATGGAAATGAGCGCCAGCGAGTGAAACACAAATCCCAAATGCCAAATCGGATAAAGCCAGCCCCCTGATTAATACACCTACATACCAAACTTAATTGTGTTTTGATTTTAGAGCACGAATTTAATGAGCTCTCCGCAGCGGCTCAATCCCTCAAGCCGGGAATGGCAGTGGTGACTGGAGCGAGTCTGAAGACCAAGTCCAAACTCACGGATACCATCAAGGAGTCGTGTCTTCCCAAGATGCTCTGCGAACTGGCCTCCAAGCCGGAGTACCAGCTCAGCGAAAAGGAGCGTGAGCTGCTCAGACTGATCAGGTGAGTGGAAATACACTGAGGGAAATCATAAAAATCTATATACCAAACCAGAAAAAGGGCTTATAGTGGTAAAAGTGGTAATAACAAAGATATTCAAAACAATGGTAAATAGAGTAGTTGTCAAATGGTCTAGTTTAAATATTGAGTTTGGCAGACATTGTTGTTAGCAGCAGAGTTGATTTTTTTGCTAATTTTCTAGTAAAACAACCACCTAATATTCAAATTTAAACCATTGTGGTTGTGATCCTTAGCTTTCCTACTATCAGACGCGTTTTATATGCATTTTTGCAGTTGAGTTACTGTTTCTAAAACAGCAATTAAATAAGCAAACACAACAAGCCGAAATGTCAGCAAACACATGAATTTATAAATGTTTTAAAATGTTTTTGAAACCGGTTTGTGATGACTTGCACAAAATACTCGTATCAAAGAGCATTAGCATAAAATAATGTTAGTTTTCAATCAATAATAAAGCTTGTTAGAAAAGCAAATAATGAATGCGAAATAAGAATAAATAATGATTCAGTTGAAAAGAAATATTTCCAGACACAATAGTTTAAAATAAATCTTTTTAATATAAGACATAAATGCAGAGCTATAATTCAAACGTTATTTTTTTCGTAGAACATTTTCCTAAATTGAAAAAGTTAATACATATAATATTAATATTTATCGATTTTATGCATTATCGTGTATATATTATGCCTGTTAGGAATCTGAACGAACATTTGTCCGTTAAGTGCAACAAGTAGAACCAGTTAGAGCTGAGCTACCAAACATTTGCATGCTGAGCGATTACGAAAGTTTCCAAACGGGTTTCGAAGGGTTCGAGTTTAGCATTCTGCCATTGCAATCCATTAAATTCATATTGAAGTTGCTGCACACCACAATTAAATATATATCTATGCAGTGGATTATTCAATCTGCGAGCAAAGTGCAGAGCTTAGGGAAACAAAAGCGCCAATTGAGTTAGCTAAATGGGGCAAATATTTGAGCCCCGTCCAAACTCGTGGATCAGCAGTCGTAACCTACCTCAACTTCAGCTGTAACCTCGCACTTGAGACGAAGGTGAGGCGAAGCTAATGTAAAAGTCAGGCCAGCGAAGCAATGTAGAGTCAGAGTCGTCGACTAAATCAACAGCAAGGTGAATGGCTGAGGCATTCTAGAATCTAGATAGGCGAAAAACTACTGAAAGCGAAACTTGAACAAACTCCAAGCACACAGCCAAGCGAAGCGTGAAATGATAATGGCTTATTATAATATTTAACATTTGCTCAGTTGTGTGTTGTGTTTTTGGGCTGCAGAGAAACTTCCGTCTAATGTGCCTCAATATTTGCAGATCTCCAACAATGCCCTGGATGATGAACATGCCGCCCAGCAAATGGTATTTCGCGGCCCACATGGGCGAGCTTATGCGTCACACCAGCGACAATCTCAGCGGTCCGATGGGATGCGCCAATCTCTGGCCAAACTGCCCCATCAGCTCCAAGAAGCTGATGAAGCTCAGCTACAAAGTGAGGGCCTAGCCACTGGATCCGCACCTTAAGTATTAGGATGTAGGCCGCCTCAACTTCTGTACCATATGTCTTCACCATTCGATTTAGCTTGTAGCTATCTTATAAGCTACCCTATACACTACCTTGTAAATTACCTTAAATTTAGATTAGACCTTACTCCCGACTTGACTGAAGTGACTGTAGAACTGTAACCTCTTGTATCCGCATCTTCTGGCTGCAAGTCTTAGGTAGCTTGTAATTACATTTAGTACGTGTGACTAGTCACGATCTGATTTAGCGTTACGCCTAGTCGTAAGTTGGATGCTCCTGTAATTGTTAATAAATTACACTGTGCAAGCTCCCTAATTGTCTGCCTTAATCCATCTTAATTGTTGCCCTGTCACCTTCGCGCGATTTGTGAAATGACTTTGATAAAAACTAACACTTTATTCGGGCTACCAAGTTCATAGGTGTGCGGTATTTGTAATTGCTAGGAAGCAATCGACCTGCTGGCAATGAAGTCGTATTTTTAGAAATAGTTATGCAATGGAAGTTTGCCTCCGTCATCGAATGTGGCCATCTATTATTGGAGATTTCTCGTTTCACTGGGCGGAGTTTAATTGGCATAGCATTATGCGACTTAAAGCGGTATATCGCATGCTAAGTCTAATAGAAAATCCATGTTTTAAAATATGTTGCCTAATATAAGTTGTGCGTTTATGGTTGAAATGAAAATTAAGTAAAGTGGGTTACAAATTTACTATAAAATAGAAATACAGCTGCTTTATATTGGAAGAAAGGTAATGTATTTAGCGGAATTGCACTTATACATATATGGTTGTGTAAGAAAATACTTGATTGTTATTCTACGCCAGTAACAACTTCACACTGCTTTCATACATTCCAATTTGTTATTTTGTTGCCCGAGCCGATAAGGTAAGTAAATAGTCAATAATTTATAATTGTTATTTGTAGATAGTTCAAAGTAATTAACCTTTGTTTGATTATTATTAACACTAAGGCTTTTAGCGCATACTTTCAGGCGCAGTTGCAAATTTTTACCACACACCTTGAACGAAAATTAAACTAAAAACAAAGCTGAACATTTAAGTGCACACTTTATATGTAAATTCGATTACCTAAATGGCATTGTGCAAAAAAATTAGAATATATTTCGCTTTGTTTACAATTGTTTCTCTGATCAATTAAGCATTCAAAGCACAAATTTCAGAAAAAAACAAATGGACATTCGGGTGAAATTGGCGAAATATGACAAACATATTGATGGGTGAATTAAAAAAAACTCTAGAAAGTAAACAAAAACAAGAAATTATTTTTAGATATTTCGATTATTCATAAATCAGTCAGTGACACGAGGCAATAAATAAACAAATCCATAGAAGGGGAGTGAAAACGCGAATTGAAAATCGATTCCTAATTGAAATTCCAATTACATACGCGCTCAATTTGGCAACAAATTTAGCCAGAAATTGCACAAGGAGTAAAACAATAAGAGTGAACACATATGTATGTACATATTCGTAATATCAAACAGAAATTGGGTCAGATTTGTTTAACTGTTTCAGCATTTTTGTTGTTACGCTAGTTGCGTGTATGTGCCCAACTTTCATTGTTTGGCTTGGCCCAAATTTCATGTTTGGTTAAAGCCCGGCTCAATTTCTGCTTTTGGCCTGACGTTTGACAAGTTGTTTGTCTTATGCAACCCAGCGGGGGGTGGCTTGGATTATGGGAGGAGCAGTTGCACCAGGTGCAATTGCATTGTCCCAGACTTCTTTCGGCGGCTGGTTTCTTTCTTTCTTTCTCTTAATAATTTCCGCATACTTGGCGCACCGAAAATGAAAGCGAAGATTTGGCAGTGGCTTTACTCAAACGAATCTTTAATACTCTTTTTACCTTCAAAATAAAAATGGAATAGTGTACCAATATACCAATAGTATAGCAATAAATATTATTAGTAATACAAATGAAATAACACTCATATGCAAGAAAATATTTGGTGTAGCTTTACACAAACGAATCCTTAATACTTATTGTACCTTCAAAATAAAAATAGAATAATTAACGTACAGAGCAATATACCAATAATATAACGATAAGATACAAATAATAAATATTATTAGTAATTCAAATTAAACTGTAATGTAGGCTACTAAATCAAACATTAAGCATCCCGCAGGATGCGCATATAGACTCAGGATTTTAAGTTTTTCCCAAACATTTTAAATCATAAACTACCTTTTTTTGAAATAATATTTTATATTCCGCGTCTGTTTTACAAAGAAATCTCTTCGGTTAGCATTGATACTCAAATACTCAAAGATAGAGTGTTAATTCACCATTTCGGCAAAACTGGAAAAACTCGAACATTTCCCCAACTCCACAAGCTGCATTTCCCAACCTACTTTCCTGCTGCACATCAAGAAATATCATAACCGAGGAGAAAATCAAATGTACGGTAGATGTGCATAGATGTAAGGCACACTTTGCATCAGTGACGAGGAAAAATCACATTTTCCGTAGCGGTAGTTGGAGCGTTAACAATCCAAGTGCCGCTTGCGAGTGTTTACTGTGGATTGGATTACGATTGCGTAACTCCGGCGACGGCTACGTGATCTGGTCGAAGTGTTTTCAAACGGGTCCCGGCAACTTGGCCAACTGACTGATTGAACCACTCCTCGATGGAAAGAAAAAAACCACTTTAGTGAATTATTCTTATGATTGGAGGCCTCTGCACAGTTATTGAAAATGGATTTCCTTTATGCGGATTTGATTTCCTTACTTCACTTTTCTCTGAATGTTAACCTGGCTAGGGACACGTGCTCCATGCCAGCGATTGATAACCGATTTGGCAAACACGAGCATAGGCATTCAACTTCAATGGTGATAATTAACTGGGCCAACAAAGCAAATGGTGAATGGCGGGATTGGCCAAGCGGTGTTAGATGTGTCCGTTTATTGTTGGAACTAGTTCACATTTTTATTAAGTGAAATAATTGATCTAAAATAATTAAGGAGCAAATGTTAAATGTTACCATTCCGCCACCAACAACAATCCTTTCATTGACCTCCTAATGAAAATTCTTCATTTTAAACACTTAATTTTATTGCTTGGCAAGCGAAAGCCGCTTAGAACTAAACTTTCGACTGTCTCCCGTTTTGATTTGTTTCACCTCAAGTTTTTACCTGATGCTGGTCGACCAACTTGGCCCCTTGACCCTCAACCCAGGCTAATCTAGGCAAAACCAATTGCTCAAATCACTTGCTCGCCCATTTAGGAAATCTGGCCATTTGTTCGCGGGACACCCGGCAACAGCTCACCTAACGGAAATGAGGTAATTGATATGCAAGTCAAGCGCCAAAGCCAAAATAAAACCACTAACGTAAAGAGCATGGAAGGAAACACCGAAGAGCCAAGTGCGAATGCCAGACATTTGCCTCAAAGGTTTCATAACCCCTCATAATGGCACAGACGATGGGCGAAACATATGCCCGACTTTATATAGTCGCTCGACTTTGGGGACTCCAAAAAGAGAGAGAGAGAGAGAAAGAGAGAGGGAGAGTAGAGCCTAGGCTGCGCCCTCCGCTTGGTGGGCCTCACTTTCACTTGCTGGTCTTTCTTCGGCTTCCGCACGAAACTTGGTCAAAATGCAAAACAAACTTGGTTGGCAAAAAAACGCGAAACAGGCAGTGGCGTCGAAACAAGGGGCTTAAATGCAATTATTTTAAAAAGGGAAAATTTTTAAAAATGTTATGCTGAAATTCAAATTTAATTCAACTTTTTAACTGTAAACTTCTGTACTGAAACATATTAAATAATATATACTTCCTACCAATCGCTATAGTAAATAATAATGAGAAATATATAAGTTAAGGAATATGCTGCAATCATTTACCCTTTAAAAAACAAGTTTTTCATGAGGTAATAATTTGACTACCCCCTGGGAAATTCCCCAGCGCCTCTGGAGCCAAAAACCCACACTGGGGAGTGTAAGCTTTACACAACAAGTGATTTCTGGGGGCCTACACTTGAGGTTCGGCCAGCGACTGTCGGTCTCCGCTGCTCTTTGTTTACGTTTACGTTTACTTTGGAGTTAACGTTTGTTGTTAACGTTGTTTTTTGTGCGGCGCTTTGGCGGCTTTAAGCGGCCGCAGGTCGCTTCAGTCAGTCCAAGACTTTAAGCGCACCAAGTCGCCTTCGCCTGCAGCTCCACTCAAAAAAAGCCGAGACTTTCGGAGACCTGCCCATATAGTGGAGTTACTATTACGATATATTACCCAATAGTCGGCGGCCATGAATCTGCGCTATATCTGCACTGTGACTCTCGTGCCGACGCTCTGCGTGCTGCTGGTGCTTCTGCTGGAATTCGTGGAGGAGGGCCTGGCCCAGAATGCGGATCCACTCTTCGAGCTTCCCGTCCAGCTGGTTGGATTTCCCGTAATCGTGCTTTCCGTCCGCCTGTCCCAGTTCGCCAAGAAGTTGGCCTACTCCCTGAGTCCCAGTAAGTTTGGAGCCCATCGCAATAAGCTCTTAATTCCATCGCCCATCGAGTGAAAGTTAAAATATTTTGTGCATAAATTAAGTGTTTTGCATTGTGTATATCAGTGCAGGAATTTTATGGAGAAATTTCAAAAATTTCCAAAATTAAGCAGTCGAATTTTTGGGCATTGTTACATTGCACTGAATGAAGAGGAGTGGCTTGAAATAGTAATTATGGGTAAAACACTAAAGTGTGGCAAAATACCTCTATAATTAATCCACATTTCTTGTGGCCAATTATCTTTTGAACGCTTTTTAATATCCCAAAATTAAAACTACAATTTGAGTGGAAAAACGAATTAAATGCAATGCTCACCCACATTGTGCTAAATAAGTAATAATGGCGGAAATTTGATTTTAATAATATTCTACTTGGGATATTACAAAGGCAGCTTTATTAAGTTAATCCAGTAACTAACCCTTTGGTTTACATTTGTTTCATAGAACAATGCGATTAGATAATACCATTAAAAATGGTTTTCATTCCTTCATAATAATAATAATAATTTATGTACCCTTCAGTACTTATGTATAATGCAAAATGCAAATAGGTTTCATGGTACACTCTGCCCATTGGGGCATATCAACCCATTTGGTAAATACATGTCCACTGCTGATTGTTGTGACTTGTTGCTCATTGCTTTCGACGGTAAAAACCTGATCTGCAAGTGCGATGACAAAAGCGGCTGCCAACTATCGTGCTCGTCCACTTAGCCGACAAAATGTGAAATGGGGTCAAGGCTGTCTGCAAGCCAGTGGCTTCAGCCATACAAATTGCCACTCCGCCGAGCCGGAAACCTAATATCACAGATAGATGTGGACAGCTGAGCCGATAAGCTTTTGGCATGAGTAACCAGGGAAATACCCCGAAACTCCGATAATTATCCGAACTTTTCGGACAACTTTGAAGCTCAGCCGAAGAAAGTTGGTGGAGGGGGCAAAATCAATTTGCAAAAGGGAGACAAGTAAAAAAATGTTATTAGTTCAATAGCCTTTGAAAATTATGCATTTAAAGCTTAATTAATAGTTGCCATGTAGGAAGCATTCCAATTGGAGTTTTGTTTATTTATAATATAATTTATAACAGTTTATTAATTTCATTTATCATTTGAGTAAAGTTGCCATATCTACCCCCCCAACTGCTAATAATAATTTTTAAAAGAGAATTTATTTATTAAGCGAATCAAGGAAATAAATGTGAATAAACGTGACTAATTTTCGACCAGGTACATATAGATCTCGCAGCAGAAGGGACATCGCCCATCCGCTGGCTCTCGATGCTGAACTGGCTCAGAAACAGATCCTGGGTGAGTTCGGACCCCAAGCCTGCATCCTGGAGGAGCCGTGCCGTGTCCACGCCTCTCGGTATTCCGGCAGCTCTGATGGCCGATTCCCCGACGGAAAAGCAAAGCCACATGCTGCCTGGTCGGAGGTGTTGAGGTAGGTTACAGATTCCAAAAAAAAGGAATTTGCTACTACTAACCCAAGAATTATTTAGTTATTAATCAAACGCATGCATCTATGGTGGTTGCTTTAAATATAATATTTACTTTTTACTAATTTAATTAGTTCACATACTCAATATACTAGGTGATAAATAGAATCCCTTTCTGCATAGATTGAGTTTCTTAAAGTATGCGTTTTTCGTATATGATGCCCTGAATTTATGAATACAATTTGCTAACCTTGAATTCCTTAAAGATGTGCTTTTCATCCCATTTATCATACCCTTGTCTTAAGGAAAACCAAGAGGGTCCTCGGTGTAATCAGCGCTTTCGAGTACTTTTCCCTATTCCTGCTCAAGTGAAGCGGCGCTGACTTTATGGCAACTCACTCAACTCAAACTGGCAGTAACAACTTGAACTTCAGTTGGATTTGGTTCCATTGCTGTTCTGCGATTGCATTTCTTATGGCCACGTTTGTAGTTTGGCGCTGCTGCAGTTGTCATTTGGCAAATGAATGGCTTGTTTTTAGCTAAAGCAAAATGTTTTCCAATCAATTTTTATATCTCCTTGTTGTCGCTGTCTCATCCTGGAGTTCGCAGTTCGCAGTTCGCCGTTTGCTCATTGTCATTGGCATTGCTAACTCATCTGTGCATAATTTAATGTAACCCAGGACTCCCCAAGTTTAAAAGTGCATGTCACGAGTTGGACTCCGACTTTGGATTTCAATTTGTAAGTTTACATAAATTTAGTTTGGCTTGCCAGTTCCTGATGAGTTGGTTGCCCTCGCAGCTTCCCATTGTCATGGTAATGCTGGAAGACATCAAGTTATTCTTCTCACCCGTCAAAAGTATCCAGATAACCCCTGCTAACTGCTGTGATTCATAATTAATGCGCTTGTCAGCAGTGCAGTGTCTTCCTTGATTTTTTCATCGGGGCTTTTCCGCAATAAAAGAAAGGAAGCTTGGCTGGTCAGTGGTAGTAAAACATTTTTACTGTTGCCACCAGTTTTCCATTTTGAAATACTCGCATTTTTAAGGCGTACAAGACGAACAAAGGGCAGCTTAAAGAAAAGCTTCTTAGAACGGCCCTTTGGCAGACGTGTCGTATGCGTAACATTTTCTCGTTTGGCCACTCTCCATTTATTCTATTTAATATTTTGTGATATCGCAAAAAGGTTTCCACATGCATCTGACACTTTCACACTTAATGTGCAAAAATCTTCACCCTTCATCCCAACACCCAAAATGGACAAAAGTTGTTTGGCCAACGTGTCAAGAGCAAATATTCAAAATTATTTTTGAAATGTTCGTCTGTCTGAGCCCTCAGCCCTCACCTTCATACCTGACCTGTCCTGACCTGAGTCTCGAACTGAGACTGGTTTTAGTTTTTGTTTAGTTTTCGTTGCGCTGCAAATGTAATTGGCATTAGAAGAAGTTCTCTGCAACTCGACGTGTTTTGTAATAATAAAATATGATTAAAGTTTTTGATTAAATTTATGAAAGTGCCCAGTGGGGAATGGCATGCCAATGCCGGCTGTCCTCCAGTTTTGGTCAGTTTTCCACGTCTCATTGTTTTTGCAACCCGCTTGATTTTCCGGAGGGCTGCTGCAGATGTGTTTGTAACTGAGTTGATTAAATTATGCCACTGCAGACGTGTGAAATTCGAGCTGTCCATGGGTCCATAGGTGTGAAGCGAAGGGTTCTGCGGCGGAGTGGGATGTTATCACATAGTAATCAGAAGGGTCCTGCCCGAAAAGGCCACATATGCAATTTTGTACAGAATGGAAAAGGGAATTTAGTACATATATTTGTGCACTTTATAAATATCTAAGTTAGTTACCAGGGATAACTTTAATGGAGAAGTATGTTAATACGTTTACTTTACTTTGTATTTTGCTGATTAGAAAAGATTATTATTCACCTGAATAACTTTTTATCTATCCATAGCTATAATAATTTTCTTTCCTTTTATATATCGGTATATTCTAAACTAAAAATATGATATAATTATTTCTTTTTACAAGAAATATTGATCACTGAGAGTAAAGCCCGGAAGAATAGTGACTTTAATCAACCGCAACTTTTTCCCTAGCTTGATACACAACTGCTTCAACTCATTACCCCCTTATAAGCATCATTCAGTCCCGACCATTATGCAAATAACCCAAGTGAAACCCACTCCCCACCAACACACACTTTGCATTGTGAAGGAAAACTCTTCCTTTGGGGCTGCTGTTGAAAATTGCTTTTGTTTTTAGTTCAGGGATGGAGCCTCTGTTGTTATGTGTGCATATTACCCACTTACTTATGAGTAATTATTTCTGTAATCCGCTTTCCGATTCCCCTGATTCTGCCTGGCTTGACATGCAACACGGATATCCATATCCAACGGCCAACAGGAACTACAAAGTGCAATCGGGCGTCAGTGGGATGAAGCAGTGGTACCTGCTCTCCCTCTTCATTGGCGATGCTGTGCGGGATGTGCCGCTCTGCAAGCATCTGGCCAAAAGGATGCCCTGTCCAGGAGTCGGACCTCTGCCGGCGCCCCAGCCACGATGAAGATCTGCTCGGTCGGTTCCGCCTCCTCGGGGGAGGAAGGGAGCAGCAGCAACCGGATGGAGTCCCCTTAGTCAGTCGCATCGGACATCTTTGTTAATCATCCATCTCTCGGCACTCACATCCAGCATCCATGTGCTGTCCTCGTACACCCCATCATATTGTTGTACTTTTAGTTGATTTTAAGGGTTTTAATTTAAACGAACGCCCGCCAACAGACGTAGGCGCTTAGATTTATGAGTAAGCAAATAAATAAACAAGCCAGTTGCAAAAAATCAACCCAAATTTGTGTGTTCCTATGCCGGGACATGTCTGGAGTCCCTCAATTTTCCACTCGGACAATGCATTTCCCATTCTCCATTTTCCCGCCGCCGAGTAAAGAAGCGCAAAATTGATACGCCAAAAAGCATGCAGCAAAAAATTCGGGCCGTCTGCAACGCCACTCGCAATTTGTTGACGCAGGGCATTAAGATGCAGGGGAATGGGCTTCCAAAATACCCTGTAAATGGTATGGCTGCATCTGCATATACATTAAAGATAATTCCTACAGATTTATTGTTTATTAATATGTAAAAAAGTGGACAGTTGGTATGTATTATTTAAAAGTTTAAATTTTTAAACTACAATATCTGAGTTTCCTTTTTCAAGTCCGTCAAATAATCAGAATCAGATAAGCAATCAATTGCATTTAGCTTCACTTTTGTTTTTAACCAAGTATCATATAGTCGTCGTTTTCTTTATGCTATTTGATTCAAAGTTTTCTTTTCGTACTCCCGCTTTCCTCTTAGAATAGCAAACCAAAAAACAAAGGGGGTCCGAGTCCCCAAACACAAACCCCAACTTTGAATCCCCAATCCCGTGTTTCCCATTTATTAACTCGTTGCATATGGTTTGCATACAAACGGCGGCTGCTGTCGGCGTCCCGAGTGCTGTAAATAAAATAAGACGACAGCAACTGCAGCAACAAATGTCGCCGGGAGCTTTCCCTTTTCCATGGCAACGCTGACAACCCTGACAACCCTGGTCGCCTGGGCCGCCGCACAGAAGTATGCTGCACTTTTTGTGCACTTGTGAATTTTCTGGGTGATTTTCCTGCTGACAAACGCTCGACCATTTGGGAAAACGCTGTCGGGTAAAAAGAATAAATTTATTTGAGGCTGCTCCTAGGGGCTTCAACTAGAATTGCATTGCACTGAATTCATTTCATACCCTGTATATCAAGTGGAGGTAATATGAAAATTAAGACACGTATTAAATATAAATAAATAAATACAAATATCAGATAGGCACACAGAGACTCTAGGAATCTATTATTAATAATAAGAAGAAATTTATTCATACTCATATGTCTTTTTATGTGTTTGACATTTTAACGAGGGTATTTTCTATTTCACCTAAATAATCTGAATAAATGGTGTTTTTTGTCATTTTTCCATTTCCATTATTGTCCCGGTTTATCACATTTAATTTTTCAAACGTATTTCTGCTTGCCGCTAGATTTATGCGACAATTCCGCTGGCAGCGGAATTCACTTGTTGAAACAATGGTCGCCGTTGGAGAAAGTAGTTCTTTTTGCATACGCTCGGTTGATTGAATTGGGGTTTATTAATAAATAAGTGTTTAAAGAGTTAAATATTTACAGACTTATGTGACTAAGTGGTGGCCTGCCTCTGTGTGGGTCTTCAAAGTTAACCCATAATAACAATAACTTTTATAAACGCAAGGATAGGAAACTTAGACAATACAAATACAAATCAACGCTGATCTAGTTAAAAACTTATCGATTTTGGAAAATTATGTACAATTATATATTTTCTAGACCCATTATAGAGTCACTAAGGCTAACCAGTTTTAAGGTACACCTTACTGCCATCTGGGCGTATGTAGTACTCGTTTACTCCCTGCGAGTTGGTGACATAAATATTTTTGTCATCTTCGTACTGGGGCTTCTTATTTTGACTGCTTCCATAACGATTATCGCTGATGTAGTTTGCATTGGGATAGTTGTATTGGGGTCTCTCGTTTGTGGGATTCTCGAAGCGAACCGTGTTTCCCGGCATGTATTCTCCGTAGTTCAGGGTATTGAAGCCACCCTCCAATCGGTAGTGGTTCTGGGGCCTATGCTCATTACTCACCACGAAGCGATCCTCCTTGGGCTCCCCAACCTCGTTGTATTCATAGGTGGGTGCATAGGTGGGCCGATTCAGGATCTTGCCCTTGCGAATGTGCTGTTCATAGTGATCGGGGAAGATAACACGAGCTCCTCGCTGCGGAGGAGCTGCTTCATCGTAAACTGCATTTGGAACAGGACTCTCATCCTTAAAGGACTGTTGGTTATATTGTGCCTCGCGAATACGCAGAATCTGAGCCTGCTCCCTGAGGATTTTATCTTCCCGAAGTTTCTCCCTGCGAACCTCCTCTTCCCGGAGTTGTTCATCTAGGTACTGTTGTTCCTTGATTTGCTCTTCCCGGATCAGTTCTTCCTTGATTTGTTGTTCCCTGATTTGCTCCTCTAGGATTCTTGCCTCCCTCAGTTCAGCTTCCCTGAACAATTCCTCCTCTCTGATCCTTTCCTCTTCCAGTCTCTGCTCGTCCAGATGTTCGTTGGTATCCCTAAACACAATCCTCTTCCCTCTGCGCTTATCCACGCCCAAGTCCGATTGTGAGAGGCCATTGGGAAGCACAACTTTCCATCCATCCATGAATGATAATTCCTTGCCACGTCGAACATTTTCAGATGGTTCATCGCGTTCTACAGGAAACTTCAGTTTTCGTTGCGCAGCATCCCTGTTAAATTCCCGAATTACATCCGCTGGGGTGGCATCCGGAAATCGGATAGATCCTTCTTCGAGTTGTTCTTCGCTTTGAATGTCCTTGAAGTTAACAACCCGACTTTCTCCTCCATCTTCGGGGAACTGAAGGACTCCTATGAGTTCTGTGTGCGCTTTGGCAGCTTCCTCCTCTTCATCATCCTGAAACTTCACCAGCTGACTCGTTTGAGTGTCCAGGTTGTCCTCTTCGTCATGGAAGTCGACATCCGAATCGATGCTCCTCCTTCTCCTCCGCTGGTACTCCACTCCGTTTAGGTATTCGGATAGCACCTGGGTAAAAAAGCTTCCGATTCCGCTGGTTATATCCGTGGAGGGACGCTTGGTGGGACGCGGTGCTGGTCGTGGGGTGGTGTAACTTTGACCTCCACCACCTCCTGTCAACGCAGAAAGAATGCTAAATAGGGATCCCGATTCGCCTTCTGCTTGCTGGGAGGCCACTGGTTTTTCCTCTGGCTCACTGAAGAACTTGAAAAAACCGCCGCGATGGTTGTTTAAGTAATGAATGATTTCCATCTGTTAATAAAGACGTTTTTCATGAGTAGGAAAGAAGGAAAACATTTAAAGCAAAGTAGAAGAGGTGTAAGCAAAGTAAAAGTTTCAAGTAATAACAGTTTATCTTATTTCTTTGGCTTACAAATTTTCTATAACTTAGGAATACTCACATCATTTTTGGGACATTTTACGTAGGTCTGAATGCAGCTTTTCTCCCCACCACTCAATCCCAGAAGGGCAGCTCTTCCGTAAATGAGAGCAGGTGATGCCACTGGAAAGCCAGCGAGGAAACTGCAATTAAAAGTTAAGGAAATTAGTTATTATATTCTAAGACTTTAAAGTAATTTTTAAAATATCTTTCTTTAAGTTAGGAAGCTTAAAACATGTGTTATATACATTAATTTACATACGTCTAATGAGGGTATTATGTATGAAAGGTAAAAATGCTGTTTATTAATATTAAGGTTACTCCTGGGATAGATTTGTCTTATATGAAGTTTTTAGAGTACTGTGTGGAAAATCATTCTACAAAACTAAATTCAAGCTGCCAGAAAAATTATATCCCCCTTATATTTATTTTCTTAAAGCCTAGCTAGATGTTCAGTAGCTGCTACTATTGAACAATGATAGCTACCCTAGAATCGCTCGACTGGCAGGAATATTTCACCCCTTAAGCTTCTTCTATAGTTACACAAGTAATGCAACTCCACCTGCCCTTTGGACTGTCTGTAGGCCGCTTATAAAACTTAATTGACTCGAAGCCAAGAATTTGCCAAAGCCAAAACAATTTCAATTTACAATGGGCACTATCGCAACGCCCTTCCCACTTCCCATTCTCCGTGGAAAATCCCCACCAGACGTAGCTCATTTAATGGAACAATCAATATGGTCTGCAAGGCAGTAATGAAGTCTAATCCCATTTAACGCTGCACCACAGAACCAAGGTGCCCCCATCTGCCTCAAAATGCAAATTTAATAATATTTACTCACAACTAAAGCCCCCTGCAAAATGGGGACCTGTCCCATTAACACTGAGAACAAATTCTACCATAAAGGCAGAAGAGGTGTATCATAAAATGTTTTAAAATAATATTATTAAGTGATCTGTCTTGCTTATATCATAGCAAATGTCTGATTTAAAGGACAAAAATCTATTTCACTAAATAATACATTAATAAATATATTAAGTGAGTAAATTATATCTACATATAGTTGTATAATTGGTAAAAGTACAAATTTATTTATTATTGAAAGTTCTATAGATAATGATCAGATATAGATTTTGTTTCTTATGAAAAGGTAATAGGAATTTAGGAAATGCCTTTTACATGATTGGTTATTTCTCGCAGTGCAACCAGTCTGCGCTCCCACCCTGCAATACTCACTTGGTTATGGCCGGGGAGGTAACGAATCCGGGCAATTGGCCACGTAACGTTTGACCGGCAATCATCTGGCAGAGCACCTTGGGCACGCACTGCAAATCGTCGTTGCGAGCGATGTTCTCCAGTGCCCTAATGAGCTGTGTGTTGGGCGGTCGACTTGCTCCCCCCAACAGTCCCCCGGATTGCTGTCCTGCTCCGCCTTGTGTGCCGGCGAAAGCGCCGAGGAGACTGCCTAATGGGCTGGACGACTGCGAGGACGCGGAGGAGGGGGAGGAGGAGGAGCCACCGCCGCCACCCAGGAGGAGATTCGTAAATTGTGGCGCGTACAGCGAGGCCAGGGTGGCCAATCCGCCGCCCACTCCGCCGCCGGAGCCACCAGCCGGTGACTGAGTGGCAGGACGATAGATGAACTGCTGCTGTGGCTGCTGGAAGTGCTGGGACTGCGGTGGTGGTATCTCGCCAATTTGGTACTCGTAGTAATTGTGTCCTGGTCTGGGCCGCTGGGGTGGTCCTGTCGCAGGCCCTCCTGCTCCTCCGTTCTGGGGGTAGTACTGATAGTTTCCAAACTGCGGCTGAATCTGCACGGAGGAAAATAAGATACTGATTAATATAATATTAAATAGAATATTTTTAAATATTTAATACTATGTAGTTCGTTGAAAATATACCAAAATCTATTACATTTTATTTTGATTAATTCATTTAGTTATTTTGCTAATTATTTCTAAAAATACTTAATACTTTTCCTTGGTGTACCTGGTTTGGATGCTGTATTTGTGCCTGCTGTGGGTTTGGCCGCTGCGAATAATTATCGAAGTTGTTTGCATAATTAGACGAGCCTGGAGGTGGCACTCCACCTGCTCCAACTGCTCCACCTGCTGCTCCTAATCCTGCTGCTCCCCCTCGATTTGGCTTGATGTCTTGGCGTTGGTACAGCGGTCGCTGCTTTGGCTGCTGGGGCACAAAATTGGAAGTTTGCTCGGCCGCATAGCTGGGCGGTGGGTAATCATGGCTATCATAGGAGATTTTGTGAGCGGCGGTGGTGGGTGGTGGTGGCAGCGAGGGCGGTGGCCTTGTGGGGCGTCGATACGAGGGGGCGGGGCTTTCGTCGAAGACGTAGCCTGGTCGCTTTAGATATACATCCTCCACGTGGCCAGGATGCTGCTGCTGTTGCTGTTGCTGGTGGTTCTGTTGGTGACTCCCCACCAGCAGGGAAGATTGCACAGTATAGACCTGATCATCTTGGACTGGCTGCTCACGTTGATATTGAATTATAGGAGGCGGCGTGGGTGCGTAGCCATAGTTCTGCTGGGTGTACGGATCCAGGTAGCTAACTACCGGCGTTGTGGGCAGCGGAGTGCTCTGAAACACCGGGTGCGACTCCTGGGGAAAGGAGAACTGCTTGTCCAATGCCACCTGCTGTCCCGGAGAACTTGGAAGTTCGTGCTTGTAGTTCGGTTCCAAATAGCTCGGCGGATATCGAGTGTATCCAGACTGGGGCATCACGTCCGAGGGCGTGAAGACCAGCATTTGGGAGGGTCTAAATCCTCCGCCCGTTGTCACTCTGGCTGAAGTTTCGGGAAAACTCTGAGCAACTGAAGCTTCTTCTGAGGGAAAGAAGTTTTTCAGCTTCACGGATATTTGTTCTTCCTCACTGCAAAAAAATAATGAGTATTAAAGTAGTGTCTAACAATATAATTGAAAAGGATTTTTCATGCAAAAATAAATGCTACAAAATCTAAAAATAAGTCAAAACACATTTCCTAATAAGTGTGTAGTTTAATGATAGTTTTATGGAAATTAGCTCTTTTTTGTATTTATTGGAATAAGGATTCCTCTTCGAAGTGAATTATTCAAAACAAGGACATGAAAAATCCTTGCAACAGAGGCTTAGGGACATTTGCATAATCAGGAGAGCTCAATCAACTTACCCGTTGCCATTTCTTATGCACGACACGTCGAGGACTAATGCGATAATTAGAATTGCAATTTTCCATTGCACACTTCGCGGCTCCCATAGCAATTGCATTTTGCGGATGGAGTTTGAGGAAAATGTGGAAAATCCCGCTGCTCACGTCAGCGATTCATAAGCTCAAGTCAAACTGTCTTCGCACGTCGCCTAAAGTGGGAAACTGGAATGGCGGAGAACATCATAAAAACTTGCTGTCAAACTCAAACTCAAACTCAAACTACAAAAGAATTCGCGCAATTTCCGACGACTTGTGCTCGACATTTTCTTGCTACATTTGCACATAAATTTATAGATTTACCACCCACTGTTTTTACCCCAGGACTGCACATTTGCATTCATATTAATGCAATTCTCACGTGCTATCCGCCGAAAGGAGTTTTCCCAGCCGTCGACATTTGTTTAATTCGGTTTTTTATGATTGCGCCGTGTTTATGCAACCGCACGACTTCCAGAAATAATCGGATCCCATCATCTTCAGTCCCGGCGAACCATGCAAAATTATTCGGATTATTGTCAAGTTTTATTTGGCGGGACGCTGACAGGCCCTAAAAGTTTAATGCCCACAGCGATTTGGTTTCTTTTTATACTCGGCTTCTATTAGGACAAGTGTCTGGAGTGCATATAGCCAAGTTCTAAATGGTCTGGTTGTGAATATACTCTTTGCCAGGATTGTTCTTTGTTTTTTGTAAATAAGTTAAAAGTTAGAAGTTATAAGTCATAAACGTGCGTAAGTCATAAAACGTTATAAATACAATTACTTAAGGACTTGCTGATAGGAAAGTTCGTATTGAGGCAGTTTACCTGTATCTATGTTAATAAATAAGCCATATTAATGATTTAATTAAAGCTAGGCTTAAATTTCAATGACTTATTAATTCAGGGGCTTTTTAGACTTTAAAAAGACTTTCATTCTCATTCTTAATACCGATTTTACACATCACTATTTATCAATCAGTGAAAGTGTGCCTTGTGTTCTTGAGCCATACTTTTCTTCGCTACATCTTCTTTCACTTATGGATTTCTTTGGTTTTTGGGACACACTCAGTTATTGATTTGGGTATTAACTCTTTTTGTCTTCTGCAAACCGTAAATTTCACCATAAAATATGCACAGTTTGTCGCCTTGTTCAGTGCGTCATTTAGCGCTCTTCGATTTCCATTTGCATTTAAAGGGAGTCAAGGTTGCTTTACCAGACCCAGACATTGAGTGTGTGGTCGGTAGTCGGCAATATAAAGCACTTTTTAAAGATGACGCACAGAAAATTTCGAAAATATTTGGTTAAAGTCTCACTGGTTTCGCAGCATCTGTGCCGAGTTAAAAATATATTATTTATGTTTGTGCTTGTGCGATATAAAAACAACTCCTATGCCAAATGTCTTGTTGAATATAAAATTTAAATTCCTTGCAATTGCGAGCGGAGACGGGCAACAGACTTTCCCAGCAGTAATTGCAGCCAAAAATTTTATGATCCCATTCGAGGGGGGGAAAGATATTGCGGGGATATTCGGGGAAGTACCAGAAAACTGCATTTGCCGCTGGCTGGCGCCAGAGGGCGCTGCACTAAACCGAAAGACAGCAGACGGCAATGGAAGTTTACAACAAGAAATGGCAGCTAATGTTAGAAGGGGCGGTCGACTGCAGCAGGTGCAAGGATCACAAAATGCACATCGAGGGGGTGGCCAAGGAGGGGGAGGGCGAAGGACACCGACAACGACAACGACACCCAAAACGAGAAGGCGGCGACACGAAAGGACACTTTACGCTCGAGATGCGTTCCAAATTGTGCGGGCAAAGACGAACACGGATACGAATGCGGATGCGGATGCGGATATGGCGTACGTGTTGTGA
The DNA here is from genome assembly GCF_016746365.2 of Drosophila yakuba. Taxonomy (NCBI): domain Eukaryota; kingdom Metazoa; phylum Arthropoda; class Insecta; order Diptera; family Drosophilidae; genus Drosophila; species Drosophila yakuba. The sequence goes on along the minus strand of NC_052529.2, from coordinate 15,992,965 downwards.
ATTCTTTGGGGAAGTATCCCCACATCTTGTCAAATTACATAATCCACTCAACACGCCTCCCTGCTCCAACGCCCAGCAATTAGCTTTAATGTCCAAGGCGTGCTGAGGTTCGATTTGAGTCTTATTGAAGGACTCGCACAGACAAAAAATTAAATCAGAATCAGGATAAGGAGGTGCATATTCTTTGATGTTTCAGAGAGGTTGTGGGTTTTTAGAGCGTCACACAGTTGAAGCTTTAAAGTTACTTTTTATATATTATTTCATTTATTTTCTGTTTATTTGGTTCACTTCATTAATAAATCTAATTTCAGTATATTTTTGTATTTATCTCAGCTTTGAATTATTTGTAATTGATTGTATTGATTGTTATCAATGCTAATTTTATTGTGCACCCAACAAGTAACTGCTTTTTGTAATGCCATTTTTGCGCAATTCTTTGCTGCTTCCAGTTCAATCCACAATTCCACAACTTTCTTTTCTGTCTTCCTGGCTGGCTGAACTCGAAAATTGCCCAGCTGCGTTTCTAGACACAATTGCTATGCTTTGTGTGCGTTTTGAATTGCTACATTTGAGGAGCTACATGAGGGGCCCGGCTTTTGATTTCGATTTGCACACTTTCGGTTTCGATTTTCGCCGTGGGTTTTTTCCCCAACTTACTCACTGCACTTTTGTGTTTCGACGCTGCTTCTTTTTCACCGCGTGTCTCAAACGAAACTGAAAGCGAAATTCGACTCGAAACTGGTTAAGTTTTGGGCCCAAGCTACGCAACAGAGGACGTAAGCGTTGTAAAACTAAAGCTAAAAGCTAAATGCCAAGCGCAGACGATTCGACGACGACGTCTTTCCGGCTTCAAGTTCGGCGATCGTTTGACACGCGACGCCGGCGCAGAAAAGCTACCAGGCCATTTCTCTGCAGATATGTACATCCCGTATATACATATATATAAATATATACATTATAGTTCGGAAGAGAGAGCTCCACTACCACTTAGATTGGCCAGGTGGATAAACGTTAACGGAGAGCTGACTGCTTGCTAAAGGAGAGTGCAGAGAAGCTTGACCAGTTGGGTCTCTTTGAAGGTCAATGGTTTAAAGGTAAAATGCTAAACAAAAAGGTTGGGCTTTCCCGAAGAAATATACATTTAAAAAAGGAATTTCAGGCATGCTTTTTACAGACGCAGTTTTAATTATCTGATTAGAAGAGCAGTTGTAATAATACACGGTATATAATTATTTGGTTTTGTATTACACTCATTGATTTGGTCGAAAAAAAATTCATAAAAATAACCTCTTCTTTATTAGAAGTATTTTCATTTATGCTGAACGTCTGCTAAATCCAATTTCTTTTTAAACGAATTTGTTAAAAACCTATTTTGAGTTTGAATATAAGTATTTATAAAGCTTTATAATATTTCTGCAAACATGGATAACGAACCACTTTATTATTACACCAACCAAACCGATGTTTCAGTATTTAACTCTAAGTAGATCGTTCAACTCGGTTACACACGGCGTTATCAATTACAATTACTTAAATCTGCATTGCACGGGCTAAGTGGCGCATTTGTTACACTTTTCGAGTGAGAAATGATTGACCAACGAGGCAGTTGGCCAGACAAATGGCTTAATTATAATGGGCCAAAAGACAAGAGGCGACCAGCAAATTGTCGGCCAGTCTGAGTGAAAGTTGAGGCACCAAAGAGCAAGCGAAGCAGCTATCAAGCAAACCAGCTAACAAGCCCAACAGCCCAAACTGAACCCAACTGAAACCGAATCTGAATCTGAATCTGACTCGAGTTGAGTAATTTTCTGCTCTAGTCCCCCCAAAAGTGGCTTTCTTTTCCCATCCCAGCTGTTGGTAATAATAATTTACACTTTTTTATTGCTGCTGAGGTAACGCAGCATCCACGTTCAGTTATGGGGACAGATTTGGCGGTCAAACGAAAGCAAAACCAAATATCATCCAAAGATCGTGGGCTGTTCCCCGAACTGAGTCCCAACTCACAATCTGTGCCAATGTCTGTCATTCAACCCGGTTCGCTTCTCTGTTTTTGCCAGTCTCGCAATTTGTTTACATTCGGCCGAGTTATGCAAAAAGCTCGAACTGCCTTCTTCGGGTCATGATTGATGAATGGCAAGGCGGTGGATTTTTATATCCGCCTGTGGGAGTTTTTGGGTGTGCTGGCCGACCATGAAAGGTCGTCGATGAGTCGTCGATTTGTTACTTTGGTAAAGCCCAATATAGCAATCATAGGTGCCAGGTAGGTCAAAATAATAAGTTACTGAAAAAAGACTGCTAGCTTAATGCTTTTGGGTAACAAATGTTATTCAATAATTATTAAGATTAGTTATTATACATTACAAGCTTATTAAAGCATTTAGATTTTTGATCGAGTTACCAAACATTTTTTTAAACAGTAAATAAGTTTTCATAGGCTTGGGTTGACTTCTTTTCCGGTAATATTTTAACAAAAAATGTTGTTTTAATATTTGTACAACTATTTGACCAACCCCATTTGTTCCATTTGAGTAATTAAATATACACAATATAACAATCATAGACTAGACAAAGCCCAAAGTAATCATCATACAATTAGTGGCTAAAAAAAATATGCCTACAAGAATAAAGTCTATATATATTAATATAAATATGTTGAGAATATCAAACAAAAAAATATGAACCAAATTACTTATGCATGTAAAAAGCAAACACGTAATGAATAATATTCTTGCATTATAATTTGTATTAATAATTTTCCTCTCGCTTAATTGTAAAGTGCACAGACGCGTGTAATCGTGATGCTATGAAAAAACCTTCGGCTGACCCATCATCACACGTGAGCTAACTTGAATACACATTTCCCGGGATAGTAAAGAGACCTAAATGGAAAGTCGGTACTGCGTATTTAATCAAAGGGGTCCTGGCTGCCGGTTTGTGTAAAGAGGTTCTTGAAATTATTATGAAATGCCTGTTGGCATGCAGGAAGCCAACTTTGCCTGAAGTTCGAGCCATATTCCGACCGTGCAAGGACCTAGACAAATGACCACTTATCAACGTGTAATGAAATATGGTGCATCTGCTGCCATAAAAGACAGCCCAGCCCCAGTTGGCGCCTTTGTCCTTGGCTGGTCAGCCTTTTGTCCTGCGCTGGCATGTCGTATGAATTATGTTGATGGCCCCCACACATCCCACCCCTCACAACTCCACCGTGCGGGTCTCATTTATTACATTTTGGCTTTTTGACAGATTGCTAAGCGTAGTAAGCGTTTCCGCACTAATTTCCGTGTCCTGCAACTATTCGTTGTCGTTGTCTGGTCGGGTTCGTGCACTTAAACAAATTTGTTAAGCTATCTAAAATAGAAATGCTTAAATCATCTTATACTAGCGAGGGAGAATATTGCATTTCTCTTTACAAATTTAATTAGTTATATAAATACCACAGATTTCTATGACATAACACATTCTTTTCACAGTGTAAGGGGCCAGCATTAAAAGCCAAAAGCAAATTACTCATCACATCAACGGTCAGCAAGGGTCTGCTGTTCTGGTGGCTTTTTATTATGTATGCCATGTACAGGGATTTTAATAAATCGTTTGCTGCCATCTAGTATCTACCTACTCGTCTCTCGTTGGACATCCTTTTTGGCTTGGATTTCCTGGCTCTCTGGGTTTTTATTAGTTTGTCAATAAAGTGCCAAAAGACGTTGATTATGATCGTCGTATATTGCCGCTCTTATGAGCCATCCAGCTGATGGCCTGCAGGCCAGTGAAATGTATGAGTTGTACTCATACCATTTGCCAGATACTCGTACATATTAGATTGTTGATTTCCTTCTTTCCAAAGTTTCCTCTACATCCTTCAGATACTTGTCCCCGAGCCTTCTGCTTTTCTATTTCTAGCCTTAGCTTAGCAAATACCAAATGGCTTAGACAAACAAAGTAAACAGACTGGTTTTAGAATGCAAATCAAATTCTGGCATCTTAAAATGATACAAGGAAATTGGTAAAATGTGAAAATAGTAACTGTCTCATATTATTTAATTGAAGCAAACTTTTCCATTACTGGCTAAGCAAAGATTTTTGATACACTTTAATAATATGTTCGCATATTTGTGTAACTAAAATATATGGCAAATTGGAAAGCCTTGGGCATTAACTTATTATTGATGAAATATAAAATATTGATTCTTTTCCATTTCCTTATCTTGAAAACCCATTCCAAATTAAGATTTGAAACAAGTGAAAATATGTGTGGTAAAATTCACATGTTCTGCAAGTTTAAGTGGTATGGGAATTACATTGCAGACAAACGAGACAAGTTTCTTACATTTGTGTGCATGTTCCATGAGCCACTTATCCACATTCAAACCTGTGGCTCCTTGCGAAAAAGGGAAGGATTTGTCCTCCGTGTGCACTTCGTATAAATTTTTAATGCATTTTTGCTGGCCGTGTGTATCGCACAACGAGGGTTAAGCTACTCGATGTCTGGGAGAGTTTCTCCTTTAATGAAATTAACTTTTTCTTCCTTCCACTAAAATGTGAAATAAGCAGATGCCTTACACTCTCAATGAGTTTTATTTATAATTGAATTACTTTTAAGTGGCTTTCAAGTGGCAAATAGTTAAGCAGGATACAACTTAATTAAAACGTATGAAAACATTATGCTAGGGTAAAGAAAACTAATTGGGATGCGGCAATGTTCTGGGATGGTAAGAAAAATCAAGTACAAACATAAAAGTAACTTAAATCGGTTCTCCATCGTATTTAAAATAAAGTACAGGGAATAAGTTAATATTGTTTACTTTACCTTCAGGACTTTGCAGTACTTCTTCTCCAAAACCGCAGAAATTCGATTATGTTTAATTTGCAAATTGACAGTCGTAAAGCACACATGTATTTAGCTTTAATTTATTTTAATAATCATTTTAATTTGCGGTACATTTTTCTAGAGGTCTTGTCCCTTTCCATAAACTTTATCAATGATGACCATTCATTGGCAAGCTTTTGTTTAATGCTGTTGGCAGGTGTCGAACCGAAAAGTAATTATCATAAATAGAGGACTGGGCCTGGAGATATTGATTAGTTTTGTTTAGCATTTAATTGAAAACTTGTAAGATTTCCAGGGCAGATTTGCGATTAGCAGTCGCTTTGTAATGTTCGTTCAAGCGATTCGCACACGCGTCTAGTTTCAATGAAAATATAATTTTCTGGTTAAATATGCCGTTTTGATTGACACTTGCATGTGTCCGTCGTGATTTAAGGCGGAAACGGATGTCATGACCGCTGAGCCTGAGGTTTTTGGGTGGCCAGGTTAACATAATTGCCCAGCCGGGTGCCGCGTTTCATTATAATCGCCATCGCCTGCTTAAGCCGCTAATAACACATCATTTTTGCGACCAATGTGGCCCAGTATCCCGTTACCAAGTCGCGTGGCGCGGCTGCAGAAGCAGCAATTATGGCCATTTAATCCGCAGCCGCAATAGGAATAGAAACTACAAATTGGTTTAGGCTTTCGCCTGGTTATTTGCCGTCCAAGTGACCATTTAAATCGAACAAAAAGATCTCCTCACGCACACATCAACCCTGAAAATTACAAAGGAGCTCAGTTTTTCAGGGGAGGAGGAAAACTCTCTCACACGCAATGCTTCCGCGATCTGTTTTCATGCCTGCCTGAAAGTAGGCACAAAAATATTTTCCCTATTCTATGTAAAATGTGTTGCAATGTAAAATATTTCAAATATATTCACTTACTGTAAAAAATTTCAAATATATGTATAAATAAATAGGTATTTTCATACATATATGTGGGTCCAGCCTAATTAAATAATAATTATGTTTAATTTGCCCGAAATTTGGTATGAGTATATGAAATTGCCATAGCGTTATAACTATGTAAAATGGGTTGCAAAGTAAAATATTTCAAATATTTACTTACTTATTGGTTATAATAATTACGTTCTTGAAATGTGGAATGAGTATAGCTGATATAACTAAATTTTTAGATATTAGCTAGCCATTTATTCCATGACAGACCATCAAATCAAAAACTAGCTTTTAATTTTTTCAAATATTTTTTTCTTTTTATTTTCATTTGTTCCGTAAATCTTACATAATATTTATGCGCTTTTATTTCATTTACACATACACATAGATGTATTCATATATATAATTTTTGTTGTCTTATGAACATATTCATGAGATCAGTAATGATATTTATGTATATATTAAAATATTACAGCATAATATAAAATGTACAATTAAACAAAGTGCTTTCTGCTAGCAAATCACTAAACTACAACAGAAATGTTTCTTAAATTGAGTTGACAAAATTTCAGAATCAAACTTATCATTGAAGTTACGATATATGTATAAATGTATAATATGCGAAATACACGGGTTCATAGACAATTATCTGTCACTGTTTTGGCACCAAACAAAATTCTATACAAAAATGGCATTTGATTCTGTGATTCGAACTGCGCTATATACAAGGTCGAGTAAAGATACTTAAATTAAAAAACGGATTAAGTAGCATTGGGTCAAAAATATAAATTTCTTGTGTTTCATTCTGATTTTTTTCCATTTGCTTCGTTTTTCTTTAACTTTTTGTTCGAGTATTTATGGCAAACCAAAAATCTGTACGACTTTTGGGCGCAAGGCCACAAAACTTTACCGAGATCATCGTGAAAACTAATTAGCAATAAGCAGGGGATAAAGCAAGGATGGTTCCTTAGTTCAACCCCCTGCTCATTTGATGCAAACAATTTACAAAAATAATTTTTCATTTGGGTGTGGTTGGAGTATTTCTTTGTTTTGTGGTATGTCAAATTAAGATTGATACATGTGAACGCGAAAATAGTCTATTGTTTTGCTGGGATTTTTCCGGGACTGGGTGATATTGGATTGGATTTGATTTGATTGGGACTGTCACTTAGGCTACACAAATAATATTGCTTTATATACAAGTAAACTTGTGTCCGAAGACAGCTCGATAAACTCACTAAACCGACTTAGACATTCTAAGATGTAGAACTAAAACGCTTGGCGAACTTAATTCTAAGCTTTTCGTTAATTTTTGTTTATGTTTCTGTGTTTCACTTTCTGCTTTTTATAACATTTCTCATTGTAAAAAACGGTTGATGTAATTGTATTGTATAAATCCATGAGATCAATGCGATTTTTGGGAATTGGTTTTTCTTTCTTTTTGATTGATTTTCTTAATATTTTCGCTATGTTTGCTTTCATGTCACTGTATTCGATTAGCATTGAAACGCCCTGGAAATTCTAGCATATAGTGAAAATTGCCTATAAAATATGTTTTCCTCATCATTTCTTTTTTAACTTTGGCTAGCTGCGGAGATCAATTTTCATTAATTTCCATTGTGAGAGATCATTAATGTGCATTCCAAAAAAGACTGTGTGACGAATGGGAAAACTATCTCTCTCCTGGCCAAGTTTCAATCGTTTTGCCATCAACCTCCTGGGCGTGGAGCTTAAAACTATTATATATTGTGAGACCAATTTGAATATGATGATGAACAAACAATGACAAAAAATATTACAAATAAACATAAATCATAAGAAATTTAACTAAAATAACATGACATAAACCGTAGACACAAAACATCACAAAAATGGCATAAAAACTATATACAAAATTAATTTAATGATTTTTCATTCATTTTTTTTGTTGCGTTTTTTCTGCTTTTGTTTCAACAATTAAAGCTAGGTGTGTGTTTCTTGTGGACTTACGTTTAAAAAATTCTACTAGTTAAACATATTTAAAATATTTTTGTTTTTCTTGCAATTCGGAATTACAAATGCGAAGACATTGAAATTGCAGTTTACTTTGTTCTACAATAGACATCATTTTGTTTGTCGCTTATGAAAATGCAAGTGTGGAAATGATTAAATGCAAATCAAAGATTATCAAAAGTATCTCAAAAGTGGCAGTTTTCTTTTTTGCTTATCTCTCTCTTTTTGTACTTGTATAATTTGTAAATATCTCTCAAAAGGTTGTACAAAAATATGCATCAGCAAAAAATAAGTGTGTTTTGAGTCTCTTGCCAGTCTAAGAGTTTTCATTACTTTGAGCAGTTTAGATTGTTATCTTTCGTTTGAGTTTAGAAATACAAATGCAGTTACCATAGACAAACAGAATATATTGTTCTTGTGTCCCGTCAACCTTCTTAATCTTAGGCATACACATACATATTTCTCTTCGTGTATGCTGGCTGTTTGCGTATCTAACCATCCATTTACGAATTAATGACTTTCTGCTTGCGATCCTGCAGTTCAATAAATTCGTTGCACTTATGTACGGTATTACTAATGTACTATGTATAGATCGGCATATGTCTTAAGGGCTAGCTGATTTCACTATAGATTATTCGATTACACGACTCCCGCGCTTTCATCGCGCCGCAAAGAAGCCACAGCCCATGGCCAAGACGAAAACGGTCACAACAGTTGGCCAAGTGAAGCTCTGTGGTTTCTGGAAGGAGAATAAAAAAATTACATTTAGTTATGTTCAGGTGCATGTTAAGGGAGAAATATAACAAGTTACAATATAACAAGTTGCTTTAATACAATGTTAATGAACCGCTCGTTTAAGAAATAGTTCCATTCCAACCAATAGCTCCCCTGTGCGGCATAAAATATCTAAAACCACACACGTGACCGAACCAACCCCTCTTCTGAACCGTAAATCAAGCGAAACTATTGACTGTCCAGTACGGCGGATGAACTTCACTTCATGAGTTCATGTGGCCTGACCCAAATGGGCGGTCAACTTTTGTCCGGTCACTGGTGTAATTATTTTTCTATACAGCGCACTTGACTCCCCCCAACCCGCATCAATGGTTTTATAATTTACACCATTTATTTGTCCAATACTCCACGCTTCACTGGTTGCAGTGCGGCACGTGTGAATGATGAGGTGGTGGCACTACAACTACTACAACCACCAAAAATCCAACTGACCCCACATTTATTATGCAAATTTGCTTTTCTGCTATTTTCGCTCGAATTTTGGCTGTATTTTGATAGGACTATTGTGGCTTCTTTTTTGCGGTTAATGGTATGAAAGGCCATCGAGCATGTGGCCATATTTTGATTTGATTTTTGGTTTGAGTGGGAGAATAAATGATGTTGAAATGCACACCATAGTTGTTCATTATGCGCATAAAATGTGCTTTATGATGTCAGTATCTATGAGTTTAGTGGAACATTTTAATCCTTGACCTGTAGGTACAGGTTGTCAGAGGCTATTATTTATTTTTGGAAATTCAATTAAAAGCGGTTAGCTTTTATTCCCTTTCCTCACTTATAAGTTTTCCATTAGAAGTCCTGGACTGAACTACAGTTAATTAGAATAATTGAAATGCATTTACATTTGCAGAAGCTCCAGCTTGCACGCCTGTGCCTTTCCGATTACGGAATTTCTCACGCTCTCATTTAGCAGCTGAGTGAGTCTCGGATAAGGCCGAGGGAGCTGCTCTGCGAGTATATAGTATACAGTAGCTTCCCGATCAGTCGGCAGTCGGCTGCTTCCCCAAGGATGAGCCCCCACAAAGCGATGCGCGATAAGAACGGGCAGACCAGAGCCAATATGAATTACAATAAAAACAAATCGCAGTGAATAGGAATAATATATGTTGTATACAAGTGTGTAATGTAGGACTGAACTGGACTGGAAATGGTGGTATCAGGTCTGAGTCAATGTGTGTGTCATGCGATTGCGATTGAATTTCTTCAAGTTTGCATTTCTTTCAACTGCGCAGGCAAACGCGCAAGAAACTAAAACTAAAAAACGCGACGCGTAAAAAAGTGAGCTCAATGAGGGCCGATACACAAAGGCTCGACTTAATAAGGGGGGGAGTGGTGAGGAGTGGGGAGGGGCACATGTGGCTATATGAAGGCGCCTGCCTTGATTAACATAAAGCGGAGACAAGTGACAAGAGCGACTCTTTCACTCCGCACTGCGCAATTAATTTTTATCGCACATTTAGCATGTGCAAAAGTGTTATACATGCCCGGGCCGCACTCCACTAAATACAGATACATTTGCAGCGCGTATCGTATCTGCATCCGAATCTGCGACTCCTTTCGCGTACCGCAATTTGTCATTCCTTGGCGCGTATTTTTAGCACTACTCTCTAGTTGAGCCTTTGAAAAATGTTTGCCACGTGCCGCGGCTTTGGAGGCACGAACTGCCAGCAGATGTGTGAAGTCCCGAGTTAATGAACTCCCCAACTCAGATCCTCTTGTTATTCTAATTGCTGGATGGTATTTGGGGGACTTTAGCTTAGAAGGGGCCTGCCTATATGAAATATTTTTAGGTAATAGCTCTCTTTAGGTATAGATAGCTCTTTTGGAGTTTTTGGCAATTGTAACTACTAACAACAAAATGTATAAATAACATGTTTTCAGTTGCAAGTAGTTTCTATATCAAAGTTTGATAAGAGTATCCCTGAAAGGCGATGCAGATCCCAAGTTTATTGAACATAAGATTAAGTTGGGAAAGAGTACAGATTAGCTCGTTTTGGGCAGTGATGCTGATCATGCGAATCGAGAATACCCCTTTACTATTTGTATAATGCATTCTAGTATAGCTAATATAGGATTCTTACCTTCTTCTCTGCCTTCGCCTTCTGCCGTTCCCGCTCCCGCTCCACCTGTCGCTGCTGACTGATGTGGCCATTGGTGGCACCGCTCTCCGCTTGGGAGGCATTGTCCGGCTGGCTGTCGGTATGGCAGACTGGATTATTGCTGCTGGTGGAGTGGCTATTGGAGCTCTTCTTCTTCCGGGGCGGAATACGTCCATTGAACTCCTGCAGACGCTCCCGGCCGGCCGTAAAGTTGTCGTAGCGATCGCCAAACTCGTCCCAAGTGGCCTCATGATCGCTCTGGTACTCGCGCTCATCCTCGCCCGTCGAGGTCAATCGCTTGCTGTGGGAAGAGACGCATAATGGGCACTATAAATATCGCTGCACATACATATATGTATGTAGATGGTTGACTTGGGAACGTCATGAGCAATTATCAGTCGGTTCGGATTCTGATTCAGATTCGGATTCGTATTCGGGTTGGGGATTGTATAGCACTATATGCTGCTACTTGTGTGTGCGCATAATCCAGCGACAACTTTGCGATTTCATTAATTAAAAACTTGGCGTTGTGTCATGGGAATTGGCAAAGGGGGCGAAAGGTGTCGAGATTGCGATGAATAATCTTGCTATTACACTTGGTACTTCAGTTTAAATTAATTTCACAGCCCGCCGTGTATTTTTATTCAAGATGTGTCTATATGTGGAATGCATTGGGAGTATTAATTTAATATCAATGGCAATGAATTAACTGTTACGATTTATAACATCAACAAGAGTTCGTTATGGATTCTTTCTTGAGTAAATTCAAGTAGCCAAGTTTATATTTATCTCTAAATAGGATGTATTGCATATACATTCATGTTGGTCTAAATGGCATGTGCTCATCATGGTTCGGAACTTTCCCGTCTCATTCTGGAGGCCAATCGATCCGAATCTGAATTCCTGTTTCATTAGATTCGCACCACCCAGGCAGTGTATCTTGTGGCACCCTGCATCGCTGGCTACTCACCGTCTGGCCGCATCCGACTGGCTGCGCTGCAGGCGCATCTTGGGCGCCACTGGCGCCGATAAGGGCGTGGAGGTCGATGTGAGGGGGCTGTGGAGGTGGCCGTGCCAGCCGAAGGCCGCCGATGAGCTGGAGGTGCCTGCGCTGGCCGTGTTCGGAGTGGGTGGCGGCGTGTAGGCGGCGTAGTAGGTGCCGCCCATCCCGAAGGGAGCGGAGTGGTGTGGCATCATGTGCGCCGACTGCTGCGGGTAGCTGTGGCTGCAGTGCATCGGCGGCGCTGACTGCGGTGGCATTGGCTGCGGTGTCGATGGCGCCGGATACGACGGATGTGGCTGCGGCTGCTGCTGCCGGAAGAAGTTGTACTCCTCGCCGGAGGAGAAGCTCACGCTGGTGCGGGGGGTGCGCGGGTGGGGATTCGAGTTCGGATTCGGATTCGGGTGGCCGTGCGGAAAGAACACATCGCCGCCCGTGAAATTGCAAGAGGGGCTCGGCGGCGGCGGATACTGGAAGATTTGCGGGGCTGCAACGAAAGTTAAGCGAATAACAATTTAAATACAGTGGGCACTCAATAAGGAAATCAAACTAACTAACTAAAAAAAGTCTTTAAAATATTTTTGATGATCATTTTGATGATGTACAGTTCGCTTACGTATACCTATAATAAAGATCAGCCAACAATGGATAAAGTAAACAAAGGCGGCATTGGCCGGGTCTGAAATCAAGTCAACTTGACTCAGTGACAATGTAGGGAAGTGTCTAAGGTCGGGGCGCTGCCAATCCCATTGTCTGGCCAACTGCCACTTAGCCAACTGACTGTAAGGCCCGCCGCAATTATGGCAAGTCCTCTCTGATCATAAAACCACCCATAAAACGATCTGGTAGCCCCTACCAGTTACAGGCTTCAGTGCGCAATAAAATAAAATATCTTCTGCCGGTGCAGCAGGAAACCACATAATGCTGTTTTTAAGATAAATGCACCTTAAGTATGTAAACTGGATCGTTGCAATTTTTAATGGCTTTCGGCTGCCTTTGCTCCAAGGCCCTTAATTAAGTAATGTGGCTTATTTAACAATAAAACTATCCATTTAAAGGCTTGCATCATAAATTTATATTGAATATTTAAAAAGATATCTAAGAAATACCATTAAACTTCCTAAATACACCACTTTGTCGACATATTGCACTTCTGATACATATCCATAAACAATGGCCACTAATACTCAAGTTATTCGCAGCCTTAAGTATCTTATAAGCCGCCTGAAGATACATTTGTATCCGAGTTGTTTACACGTCATTGCCAATTCTCGTGCTCACTTGGCCCAAAGTATTTTCGTTTTTTTTTTTGCTTTGTATCTCTAGCAAACATTGCCAAGAGGGTCTACTTGAGTGGCCCAACTTGAAAAGTATCTGTATCTGCCAACGAAATCTTCCAGCTTAGCATCATTTATGCATGTAACGAGACGCGTATCTGTATCTGCTATTTGACTTGCAGTTGTATTTCAATTTTTGTATTCTCCTCCCTGATTTTTTTACTTGCGATTTCATGCAAATCGACAACAAAAGCGTTGATAGGTAAATGCGCTGCCAAGCTGGCCACTTGGTATGCGCATAAATTGTGAGCTCCCCATTAGTTGGTTGGGTGTACATTTTCATCTGTATGATTTCTTAATGTTTATTTACTTAAAAAGCCATTGGCCAGCGACAAATGATTGATTGTAATGCAAAATTTATACAAATCGCCAGCAGCCGGCGGCAGAAGTACGTGTATCTTTCCGATTAGCAGCCAGCAAGAACGATAATTGACCGCAGGGAATGCCCGACAATCTACCCGATACATCTATCCATTCGTCTGTGTATCTGTGTCTGTCTTTCAGCCGCTTTGCAATGTCGGTGGTCAGTGTGCAGATACACAATAATGTCACTCACTGTCAACCTGCAGGCGACTAATTTGCAATTTGACCCATTAGCCTTGAACTCGAATCGAATCGAAACGAGCCCACAGCTGTTGCATTTGCAGTTTCAGTTGCAGTTGCAAGAGCGCAAAAAATCTGTATTTAATTGCGGGCTAAGATCCGAACCAAAGCAAACGAAACCGAAGCGAACCGAGACGAAGCGAAGCGAGTTGAAAGAGCCACTCCTTGCCGCAGCCTTACCATCTGTATCTGTAAGATACTGCCAGGCATTTGAAACTAGTTTGCTATGTAGTTTGCTGGCTAGCAGCTGAGGCACCTCACGTGCGCTCACCGCGCGCCATCGTAAAGTCGCTTTTAACCTTGAAAATCTGCCAGCTTTTGCTTCAGCATCAGCTTCAGCCTCAGAAACGAAGCGAAGCCAACGGCAGGGATCATTACTGCCTGGCCAACTTATATAACTAGCCATGCAATGACGATGTTTGGTACACACGGAAAAATACCATCGAGTGGAATATATATTCATGAATGTCCAGTCTATGTATCCTGCTCATCTTCTTTTTTCTCGGTATGCTGCAATATATTTTTTAAAATCCCAAATATGTCTTGATATAGATAATTTTATAGTAATTTGAATTGACTTTCCTCCCCGTATGAAATTGAATAGCTTTGGACAAAGCCAAAGCCCGATACAAGTTTTATTACAAATTGCAAGTAATGTAAAAAGTTATTTATCTCACAATTCGTTTGCTTTCTCATTTACATTTTATATATATTTTTTTATTCGGTGCTGGTGCAAACTGTAAGTGTTAATTAAAATTATCTAAGTGATCAGATAACGCATTTTTTCCATGGATTACTAACTTGTGATGTAATCTTAGATTAGAACAAAACGTTGTTAAACTATTGCTAACAATGGCGTATGCTTTGAGTCATTTTTTCGCAAAAAAATAACTGTAGAAACAAAACTAGCCGCGATTAAATGATATGATAAGACTTTTTCTTCTGATCGCTGAATAAATTCGTACATGTGGCACCCCATAAAGATAAGTGTTTATTTAATTGAGTCACGCATTGTGAGGGAAAATTTATTTTCTTGTCAGTAGTCTTCCAGTGGAATACTGCTTTCCGATTTCTGTGATATATTTGAAATGTTGGGTGGCTTTTCCTGGCGGAAAAATTCAAGGCGGGCGATGCAGTAGTTGTTAGCACTGCAGTTGTTGGTGACGAAACGTGACCAATTGTTAGGAGTATTGTTTTTATTCGAACTGCTGCACTCGCTTATACATATTTCCACGGGCGACAATATGGGCAAAATGTTTAATTGAATTACGAGTGCCAGTCGCATCTGGACATAACAACGGGGACTGAAAAAAATGCAATTATGTGTATAATTCACTTTAATTCACCATCGGTTCTAGGCGATGTTGCAACCGTTTCTAAGGCCGCTGGGCAGCAGCTGACAAACATCAATCAGGCAAAAGTTTAACTAAGCAGAACGCCTCAGAAAAAGCTCAAGAACAGCCCGGAGGCAGCGGAAAAACGTGAAAAATGCCTCGCTTTAGTTGCCACACAAAAGAACAAATCGTCGTCGGCAACGTTGAAATGCATTTTTAGTTGTGCCTTTGCAGTTGATTGCATTTGCAGTTGCAGTTGCAGTTTGCTGGCTGGCCCGCTGGAACCCGCAGCATATGTTGCTCATTATAACCTTGAAGTGCTGACTAAATGCAAAAAAAAAGGAAAAAATGTGTAAGAAAACTACACATAAAAATATACTAGAGTCACCGCACTGCACGGGTGAGTATGAATAAATACGAGTACGGGCTCGAGTGCTCGTATCTCCAGCAGTCCAACTCGAACAATTGCGTCGCACTTAGGAATCGGAATCAAAATCGGTATCGGGGGCTAAACGAGTTTGCAAAGTGCGGGTTCTATAACTTGGTCAGTGGAACGGAATGGGAAATGCCGTATGGATCGACCAGATATCGGGGGAGGAAGCTATTGACAAGCTGCGATAAAGGAAGGAAGTTGTGTTTAACAACCTGACCTGTGAAGCGGAATTTCTGTTAATAATAAAATTACTTATTTCAATCAGTATTAATCTACCTTATTAAAAGTAGAACATACATAATTGACAGCTTTAAAATGTAATCTCAAAAACCATCTAATTTGCTTTTTAAGAACATACGAGTATGTAAACTTGAACTCCAGTTAAAACTGACACAGAAATCATCAAAGATAAAGTGTTATCTTCAATCTATCTGCGAAGTAAACAACATTGAAACACAACGTGACGAATAAATCCTACTTGGATTCAGCGAATAATCTCATGTTTCCTCTTTGCCATCACAAATTGCAATTTCTTCTTCCAAAATCTCGAAACCTCTCGAAAGCAAGCGGCAACTTCACTTGACATTGACATTTATTGATGAATATTTAAGTTAAAATTTAAAAAATGAAAACCAGAACCGAAACCGAAACAAGCTCAAGATGACAGAACAAAGAAACACTCCACACCGAACTCCAACTTGGGGTTAAGCAAAGTCCCAGATTACAGCATGCTATGCCCCTCGGAGAGCTGAATAAGTTGGCCAAAAAATGTGTGTAAACTCATTTTACAGTTACCACATAACGCCCACACACGAAGAGGAAGCCCAATGAGCTGAAACCACAACCAAAAACAGTAAATAAAAATCCCACAAAAATTACATTTGAAGTCGAAGTCGTTCATTTAAGGCGATTTGTCGTCTGTCACGATGCGAGATTACTAATTTGGTTGGTCAACTCGAGTTTCACTTGATCGTCTGATAGTCTGTCACCTCGATTTAATTAGGCAACAGCTGCGGATGTTTTCCCCGCACAATCGAACGGTAAAATTGCTCATGGCCAAGGCAAGTGACTAATTAATTGATCTTCAGGAAATTGGAAGAGAATTCCGAAAACAATGCTTCGACTCCTGATTAAGAATCTCTGTGTTCTGGCTTTTCTATATATGACAAAAGATTGTTTTACAAATGCCTTTTTTGGCTTTTTGCACAATTCGATCAGTTTTTGTCTCGAACTGCATGTCAATCAGGTGTCGATCTATGTACGAGTCTCAATCTACAGATCAGAATCCCGCTGTTAATGGCCAATTTCGGTAAGCCGCTAATTAGCCATTTGTGGAATGCGAGAAGTTTTTGAAATAAGGAAATATCCAAAAGAGAGAGGTGAAAAATATGCGGAAGCTAATGACAAATTTGGAAATGTCAAATGATTCATGTAAACAGAAGGAGAAAGTTCTCGTGAGATGTTGTAAGGATGATTCTTACCATGGCAATTTAATTAACTTGCGTAATGTCGCGATGGCGGGGAGAAAGTTTCTTTGTTTGATGATTTGGCAAATCCCGATTGAATCAAATTCACGCATCCATCTTGCGGCAATCCAAGAATACAAATACAATTTCAAATACAATCGCAACTCACTCAGTCAGCAGAAATGCTCGATAATATAAACAAAGGTCAAGTCTATGAAGATATTAAGTCCCATATCGTCGGCAATTATAAATCTAGGCTTTGATGATCCAACGCAGTCCAGTTATGTTCGCATCTCAAAGCGTTTAAAATATTTTTAATCTTCTCGCAGCAAGGTTATAATATAAAGAATATAAAGAAAACGGGGCCAGCAAACACGCAAGCAATTAAAGCCAACATAAAGCTAATATGCAAGAATTTAATTAAATATTTCAGGAATTAAGAGCCGTTGGATGAGCCGACTTTAAGGAATGAGGAAACCCTTTGAGGGACAGCTGAATGGAATTCCGAAATTCTCCCACCCACGTCGCATTTTCATTCTTTGCCAATCTCCATGAGAGCTTTTTCTGGAAATAGCTCAAACGCTTATCACGACAGCCCAGCTAAAACCAGGGAGAATGTGCAAGCTGCTCAATATTTTATCAGCGACAGACAAATGCAATTTTTCAATTTCCTCTCTTCACTCCACACAACAAAAGGAAAACAGCTTAAAAGGCTATAAAAAGCCAAAGGAAAATCAGGCATAAGACGCTATTCCCAAGGAACTTATACGATGCACATCGATTGACAGGAAACTGAGCGAAACACAAGTCGTTGGTCTTTGCAGTTGTTTGCATATTTTCCGGGATCCAAAGGATTTTCCGGAAAATGGCGAGCATGTGTTTTGTGACCAAGAGGAGCGTTTAATAATGGTTTGGGAAAACAGTAAAATATAACTAGCTGAATCAGCTTGAAGAAGGATCAAAGAAGTATGAAAACGTCTTAAAGAAAATGTTCTACACTGGAATTGGACTTTCGAGAAGTTCTGAGTTTTAGTAATAAAATTAAATTATTGGTTATCAGTAAATTGCTCATGATTTCTTATTTGTGAAAACCATAAACAATAGCCTGCGTATACAATAGTGTGTATGTTCTGCGAACTTCCGCACTAAACTATGGCTTAAATGCCATCACCACTTAAGCAAGTTTTAAGCCTTTGCAACAGCAAAATGCATTTAGCAGTTGATTAAACCGAATCTCCGCCCAGCACCACGCTGCAATTAACAACGTAAATGCGAAAATTACAATTAAACAATAAATAAAACAGTACGCCAGCATTCGATCAGATGCAACGCAATTAAAATAATTAAAAAGAGAGAAAAAAAGCAAAACTGCAGCCGCAAAACGGCAAACTGCACGTCTCAACAGCAGCGGCAAAAAGTTATTAATAAATGAATGGGAATTGCATATGCGACTGGGCCAGACTGGCTGTCTTCGCTGCGTCATCCAATCCACAACCACTCGGAGCTTGCGTGCCCGTAGGGTTATCTATACTCGATCCACCGATGTGCCCCACCAACCCACCAACCCACCAACCCACCGACACACAAACCCACCGATCCACCGCTCCACTGAAACACCCACCCACCGACTGGCTTTGGCGTACACAATTACACGAGCTTATTTGTTGATTTAATTGTCGTTTGGCACTTTGTTTGCACTTTTAGTAAGCGCATTCGATTTGTTTATCAAATAAGTTGATATTGATACTCAACTCGTGCAGCAGACAAATAGGAGGGGCTCTAAACAGAGTTCATATTTCAGTATTTTATTTACACTGTTGAACATTAAGAATCGAGGCTTAAAAAAAATACAATTGTTGAACAATAAGAATCGAGGTTTAAAAAAAAATGTTTTTCTTTTAAATAATATACAAAATTGAGCTTTAGTCTTTCAACGCTATTAAATCACTATATATCACTATAAACCACTATTCTGCCTAGTTAAAGCTTTTAAACATGATCTCCCAGCGCTCTTTAAAAATTTCAAAGGAACACGCGAAGCAACATTTTCCCTTTGGGAATCGGAGAACACCTTCAACGAATGTTCCTTTGAGAGCTGGCTCATCGCGAGGAAAATTTGAAAGTTAACTGGTGTCTGGAGCCTTTGCCAGCTTGCCAATTATAACAAGTAGCCAGGTATGATGCCTGCCGTCTGTTTTTGTGCCGAGGAGTGGAGTGTATCCTGTTCTTAGTTTTCCGCCTTTTGATACATATCCTTTTCCACTTCTGCCTTGAGCGTGTCGCACAAGTTGCATTGTCCTTAGTTCCTGAAAAGGAGTCGAGTTGTCAGCGCAGATGGGGTTTTTGCCCAGCTTGTCTAGGCTCAATTTCATAACAAAAACTTGAGCACGTTCTATCCCTAACCCCCCACCGCCCCCGAACTTAACCCGAACGCCTCAGTGCAAACAATTTAGCACGGCCTCAGCGGAGACTTAATCAAAAGCCAACTTAGGGATCCTGGCAGACTGCCGTCTGAGCCCGATTCAGCCGTGTCCCGTCGCTTATAGTGGCTCAAAAGTGTCAAGTTTATATTCGCATTCAGGTAATATTTTTTCTTATTAGGCAAAGTGCCTGGCGGGCATTTAAACTTGAAAAATGTGTAAAGTTCATTGCGCTGAGTGGTGTGAAATGTAAACAAACTGGAGTTGTTATTTTATTCCTAGCTGACAGGCTAAATAGTTTGATAAATCTGTAAAAAACTTGCGTAATTACGAAAACCACGAATGTCTATAAATTTGTATAAAAAGAAATGATATAATAGGTGGAAATATTTGACAATCCAACATACTTATAAAATAAGTGGTATACCGTTTGTATAATAATTTTTTCCAAACTTTTGTCGTAAGATGGAAATTGTGTTTCACATCTGTTTCAACCAGTTCTTTGTTCACAACCTACTCTCAACTTTTATGAGCAAATCATTTTTGAGTAAAGACTTCCGATTCGATTCGATTTGTCGCAGCTGCTTGGGACAGCTCATCAAATTTATGAAAGCAGTAAAATCATAAAAACTGAGCTGTAAGACAATATAAAACTTAAACGAAATGTAACAATTACAGACGTCGCAACTCAATAAAAAGCTACATCTGTATGTATTTGTAATGGTAAAATAAAGAAATCCAAAACAAAACCAGAAGGAAACCGAAAATCACGGTCAATGTAAAGGCGAAGCCGTAATAGCAACGAAAAATGAAAAAATTTAAATAAAGCAGGCAGAGAGAGAAACAGAAAAAGCAGTGCAAAAAATATGCAAAAAAAGCCTTGTCTCTACGTATAAATCAGCTTGGCAACAGGCCAAACAAATCGAGATGGAAATGACGATGATGAAAAGCGGAGGCAAGTCCTCCTGTGCAATCCTTCTCCCATTTTCCTGCCTCCTTTGGGATTCTGTACGTGGAAAAAGAGGAGTTCAAAACTTGCGGTTAATCGGAGCCCATGCGCTTCCTCTCTTTCTCCTGGTATGTCTCCCTCTCGCTCTATCTGCGCAGCAGTCAGCTGTGCTTTGTTGCCAGGCAGGATGCGGCAGGAGTCGCCATTTTTGCCGCCATTATGGCGCCTCTTTTACCGTTAGCTTCGACAACGGCATCCACGAAGTGGCCGAGCAAAACAAAATGGTTGAAAATGTCAAGTGCGGCAGAGACGCCGGCCGCGAAAAACAACGCCTAGCAGCAGAACAGCTGTTGGCAACAGCAAAAAACAAGCCCAAGCCAAGCGAATGATGCGAATTTGCAAGCCAAAGCAGAGCGACCAAAACGGGGGGATGGAGCACGGTGGGAACAGTTGTGGGCAGCCGTTTCGTACTCCGCACTGTACCTAGGTACACATTGCTATATATTATAATATCAATCTAGGTTAAAAACTTGACGTTGAACATAAACCGTAAAAGTCCGACTAACTGCACATTACTTTGTGGCGTTTATGGGTCTACACTTTCTTGAATATGAATCTTATAACATCTATTCAAGTACCTAACAAATAATATGTACCTATTCCCATCCCTGATCAGGGAACCACTGCTGTCATTGCACCTTTTGTTGGGCGCCATTCGGAATGGGATGCAGGGTGGGCTTTGGATGCTTAATCCTCTCCCGAAAACAAAAGGCTCCCTGCCGCATTTTTTGCCTTTGGTAGGGAAAAGCTCTGTTGGTATTTAGGAATTTTTGTCGGGGTTGTTTGCGCCTCGCATTTTTAGGCTTTTAGGGTTGATAGCTGGCTGATGACTAAGCGCGTTTGTGGCTAAAAGTATTCCGTGATTTTCTGCCTTGCATATGTATGTACATATAGGAGTATTGCAAAGCTGGAGAAACCAGGAACAAGGGTTCTCGCTTCTTGGTTAACTACAGTTTATCCCTTTCTCGTTTCAAGGGCTTTAAGCATTGTTCACTAGTTTCGGGATGTGTCACGATTAGATAAATTATCCTCTTGAGTGGCTAACTGAAGCACATGATCGGCATGCGATGAGTAGGGGCTTACATGTAGTTCAGGGAAATGAGATAAGGATGGAACATTACATTTGATGGGAAACTTTCGTTCTCAGAGCCTCCTTCAAAAGTTATGTTATCTTAACAAAATAAAAGCCTTGCATTTGCATTTTTACTTGACGTCAGCTTTTGTAAGTCAACAAATATCTTTAAATTATATTATAGACGAAAAATGATTGAAACGCCCAAACGTGACTCACTCCAAGTCCGAGAAGGGAACGCTGTTTTTTCTTTTGACCAACTGTTGCTGACAGCAACAAAGGTAACAAACCAAATAAAACAGCAAAATACTATAAAATAACAATTCGGTTGTTCGGTGGAACCAAAGAGCGCAGCTGGCAATCATCGACAGCGACAAAATCTATTATGCAAAGGCAACACAAAATTAAGGAACGCGAATGAAAAACCGCAAAGTAAACATGAAAAGCGCGCGCGCGCAAAAAAAGAAAAACAATGAAAACTGACCGCACTCAACGTGGCCGAGCACAAAAGCTACTTAAACAACCGTTAAGTCAAACACTTTGCAAATGGCCCACACCCTCAACCCGTTTGGCCCCCTTTGGAAAATTGGCAAACTGGAAAACTAGTTGCCTAAGGTCAAATGGCGTTTAATAATTTGGGTTAGTCGAGTGGTAAGACATACGAGCACTACGCTCGAGATAGATATCTTGCAGATACTCAGATACACAGGCACACACTCGCTCAAAAGTCTCAAAAGTAAGACATTCGACTCGAGTTTGGCGCGTGCCAATTAAACGTGCTTAGCTCTGTGCTCCCAGCTCTGTTTTATTGCCGTTGGTTTGTTGTGTTCCCCTGGTTTCAGCCAGGTCTTTATTTTCTTGCTGGTCCAGCAGTCCAGCACACGCCCAATTTTTGCCCAGATATACGGCCAATATCGCATGACAGCCAACTTGGCAGTTGTCTTGCATCTGTATCGCTGTTTCTTTCTTAGAGCTTAGCTTAGCTTAGATTGAATTCGTGGTTGGCGGGAGATTTATAAGCCTAGTTTGGGTGATTTTGAACGAGGGAAATCCATCTTAACGTGATTTATCGAGCTATTTACCGCCATTACGACTTTATTTTCAAGTGTCGGTAAGTATAACATTTATGAAGAAATGTGAATAACATCAGAAGATTTGCTTTGTAAGATCAATACATTCGCCTGAATGTCGAGTATGTCTTATCTATCAAGTTATTCATTGAAACTTGATCCAGTAATTCCCTTACATGTTTGTTTTTTTGCATTTTTGTGTCCAGTTCCCTACCCCAATCGAAACTTCTCAATTACTTTTCAATTTTCCCCTTTTTGAACTTGTTCGATTAATTTTTATTGAATTACCGCTTTTTTTCGGCTTCCTTTCGAATGTGGCCGAGTAATTTGCCTTCCGCTCTGACTTTTTTTTTATTTTTTTTTTGCCCTGATAAGCTGACAAAGTGCTGACCATACACAAAATATATAAAAAAAAACTGGGTAAAAGAAAACAAAAACAACCTGGATGCAGTTGACGCAGTTACTCGAAACTGGATGAGTCAACAACCTTGAAAAGTGAAACTTGCACAAGGGGAACTGAAGCAGTTAACAAATAACGTTACAACTTGGCTAATTGCTGACCCATTTAAAAATGAGAGACACCCTCTGACCAGTATTGTTCTTAAGAGCTTTGACTGGCATATTCGTTTTAAAAAGCAATAATCACGAAATAATTTGAACCTAATCAATTTATAATTATTTTATCAGAATCGATTGGTAGTCTTGTATAAAATAGACAAGGAATAAGTTTTTAGTCCATATATACTTCGATAGATTCTAAGCATTTTTGAAAATATATGAACAGTTTAAGGTAACTTTTTGGAACCGTTTTTATTAGAGACGAAGAATAACACACGTTGACTTTTGCAGCTTATTCCGGGCAGTTAAAAAATAAAAATAAATCAACAAATTCAAATGCAATTATCAAAAAACGATCGTTTTTTTATGCCACAGCTTTCTCGTGCCTTTGTTTATATTTTGTAAATCTATGTTATTCTGGGCATTAAAAAGATTAAGGAAACAAGAGGCAACTTCCTTTACATTTTGCAACTAAAAACACCGTATATGTAACGTAAATTCCTGCTAATGTTCCCCCTTTTGTAAGTATTTATAAATGTATTTGAGGTCAACGGATTTACAATCCTTTCTAACCACTTAATTCTAAGGTGCTTAAGAGTGGAGAATTGAGATCTTTGTAGACTTACCGCTCTGCTGGCTCTGGTACATCCTGACCCACTCGTAGAGGGCGTACAGCACCTGGTCGGTGGGCAGTGGAGACTGCATCGGCGTCTGCGTGGCCGACGAGGTGGTGGTGTTCGGCGATTGCGAGGCGGCGCTGCTGGCGCCGTCCGAGGATGCGGAGGACGAAGACGATGACGAGGCCGAGGAGGCGGAGGCCGAGGACACGCCCGAGGAGGAGACGGAGGAGGATGCGCTCGAGGGGAGTGGGTGGTTGTGGGGGGAGGAGTTGCCCGAGGCTCCCGATGAACTCGACGCTACGTCATCGGCGCCGCCCTCGGGCAAATAAAAGGGCACGGCCATTGTGCGGGTGTGTGTTTGGTAGTGTGTGTGTGTGTGTGTGCTGGCTTCCTTTTTGTCCTTATCCGCTTCCTTCCTTCCTGCACTTTGTTGGCACTTTGCTCTTCTTCTGATTGTTCTTCGCTGGTTTGTTTTGCTTTATATCTTTTTGTACAACTTTCGGTTAGAGTTCACTTTAATTGATTTTGTATTTCTTGTGCAAGATTTTGAATATTAGAAACTTTTTCATTTTTCGTGCAGTTTTTTTTGTTATGGTTTGTTTTTTATCTTTCTTGATTTGTCAAACAACACTCAAGTCAAGTTTTCGCTCGTTCAGTTAGTTTTTCGGATTCTTCTGCGTTTTTCATCAAGCTTTTTCGTGTTTAGAACTGATTTAAAAACACAAACAATTTTTGTCACGATGATTTTTGTTTTTTTTTACTTCGTTTTGTTTTTTATTCTTTGCTATTGCTGTTGTCAATTGGGGAAGAGCACTTAAAACGTGTCGCAGACTCAAAGAATGAGGGCAGGAAACACGTCTTACTGGCTCCGCGGCTAAAAATGAACTGTTCGCACTGGAGCCTCAAACTACGGCAACAGCGCCTCTACCGCGACGTCGGCAGAGCGGCGGCGTAGGCGCGCAACGTAGGCCGCAGCCAGTGCAATCTCAATCTCTCTCGCTCCCGCTGCTGCACATGCACATGCATGCAGGTAGTTGTGAAAGGGGGAGGGGGTGGGGACACACGAGAGAAAAAGTATTAAAAAAATCCCGCTCTTTGAGTACCCTTTAATAGCCGAGTGAGGAAGAGTTTACTCGTTCTCTTATAAAGTGCATCAAGGAGCATATTTAAAATAACTAGGAGCTTAATATCATAAAAATTTAATTGATTCTTTTTTACATATTGAAAATAGTGCAGAAATATTTTTATATCGCACTCATAGCCAAAAAGCAATATTTTATATTTTTATACATATAAAGATTCACAGCTAATGAGAAGGGTATGTATACGTTGGTACTGTCAAATAAAAGTTCTTTCTCGTTTCAACTGAGAGTGAGTGGGCAGGCTGTGTGCGTGTGTATGTGTGGGTACACAAAGATCTTGTTGAGCAGGTAAATTCAGAAGAAGAAAAGTCAGCCGACTGCGCTGCCCAGCGAACGTCAAAGCAAAACAAAAACTGCAATTGTACAACGCTCTTTGCGTGTGGTTGTTGTTATTGCACTTTGCTCTTGCTTTTCGGTTTTGATTTTTATTTTGCTTAAAAAAGAGAGCGGAGAGCAAAGCGTTTTTAAGAGGCCTTAAGACCGGAGTAGAAAGAGTATGAGAAATGGGAGTATATTCTATGAGCGGATTAAAAAAGTGCAAAGTGTAGTAGAAAAAGAGGAGTTATTTAGACAAAGTTTGATTAAATTTTCAGATTCTTAAATACTTTGAGAACGAGATCTTCAGTATTTTATATTATTTAATTATTTTATTTTGAAAATACCTAAATTTAAGGAACAACAATATGATGAAATATTGTGATCTTTAAGCTCCGTTTTTATTGGTAAAATGTTTATGCTGACAATGGTTAGTGGTTTGTAAATTGTATTTAATAACTGTATTTATTTGGGTATTGGAACAATGTTATAGACTTTTCAGTTGAAGATACCGATATTCATACAAAACATTTCTTAATGTTTTATCTAATATATTATATTTTTAATTTGGTTGTTGGCTATATTTAATCAATTTCACCATATATCAAAAATTGACTGTGCAACATGAAAAACCAGTTTTCGCTCTTACTCTTGTCTTCCCCTGCATCTTCCCCTCTCCCACCCACACATCACACAAACTGGCTTTTTCCTCTCCTTTTTACTCTCTAGTTTCTTCTCTTTCATTCCCAACTTTGCGCGCCAAAACGCTTGAAAAATATTACGAAATACGCGTAAAACACTTCTAGGCTCTTAATGTAATGGATAATATGGTTAATTATATGGATAATATTTAATGTTCACAACAGCCATTTATTACGTCTTTAATACTGTAGGATTATAAAATGTTCGTAATCCAATTGAAAACAATTTAAATTATAGTTTAATAGCTCAGATTTCAAAATAAAAGAGGCCCGTCCTAAAATCTGTGCCGCTATTTAATTTAGTTTTAATATACATTAGTACATAGTACATACAAAGATAGTAACTTGTTTGAATCCCTTAAGTGATTACTTCAAACTGAAAGATTAAAAGGCTTTCAGCCCAACATGATACCTTTTTTTTATGTACATTATACAAACTTTTTTAATTTAATAAGCCACGAATAATTGAGTTCAAAAATATGCCGATAAAGTGCGATAACGATAAGCTAACGACGACTTGAAGAGATACATTTGTACATTATGCAAGGATTTCCTCAGATGACGAAATTCAAGCACACTCTTGCACAAAACAGCATAAAAAACATGAACATGAGCGAGCATGCAACAAGCGAAGAAGTCCAAAGCAAAGAGAACTAAAGTAGGAGGAGGAGTGCAAACAGGGATTAATCAGAAAAGGGGCTCGATTTTTGTGATTTATTCTTTGTTTTCTCTCAGCTTTGCTTGTGTTTTTAGATCGGGATTTTTTTTATATTATTTGTATATCTTTCCCGTTTGCAACTCCAATTACTCGAGGCAGTGCAAAATAAATACAAAATATTTGGATACGAAACTGATTAAGCGTAATATGAGTGCAATGTGTCGTCGAATTGGCTGTCAGTGTCCAGAAAAAGCAAAATAAACATTAATGTGCCGCTTTGCGAGCGTGTGGGTGGGGGTGTTTTGAAAATGCTCGATTGATCAGGCCATTTAAAAAATGGGAGGGGTTTTTAGATAACAGTGTTTGCAATGGTGCTGATGAAATCAACTGAAAGCACCGTTGGCGTGTTATAATTCCGATAGCACGCAGTTTTCAGCAGCATAAAGTCAGTAGCGCTATATTTAATACTTTTTTAAAGAAGTTGTCTAGCTTAAAGCTTCTGTGCAGTTTTTAAGATATTTCTTTATACCAATATATATTTCGCTATAGAAATTGAATTAAAGAAATGTATATATTTCAAGCATAAGTAAATAATATTGTTATAATATAAAATTTATAAAAATGTCCTACAAAACGAATGTAAGATAAAAAGTATCTTTAGATAGATTCCGAATTTCCGAGTCTGAGAACACTTAAAAAGTCTCCAGTCCTATCACAACAGAAGTCCCACAAATCAACTCTCCACGCGATAGAGCCAAATCAAATGGAGTATGGAGAAATACAAATACAAATTAAAAGACTTCCCTGTTTGACATTTCTGGGTCAGCGACCCAAACAAGCTCCACTCTGTCCGTCCCGCTCGCTCTGGTGGGCAACCCCCTTAACTGGGGCCCAGCCCATTTTGCTGTTGCTTTTATTATTATTGAATATGATTATGTGGCACGCTGCAAAAGCGAGCGTAAATTATTTATTACACAATTTCTGCAGCCCAACCAACAGCAATGAAAACAAATAAATTTCTGCACTCAGCTTGCGTTTACTATTATTTCTGGCTGGCTACGCAAAAAATTGTGACGAAAACGCCGCCGTTCGCTTCAATAAAAATAAATAATAATTCATATTTGCCCTAAGTAGCAGTTGGCAGCAGCAACAACAACAATAATAACAACAACAACAAAAACAACAATGGCAATCAATTAGGAGGCTAAACAACAGTAAATTGTGCGCCTGCGTAGCAGCAGGAAGTGGAAGCGAGACGGACGATGGAGCAGCAGCAGACTGTTCTACACAAATTACCGTTAAATTAAGAGCTCGCGTTCGTCACTTAAGCGGGAAAGTTAACGCGCAGACAGGGACAGGGCGAGTCAAGGAGTGAAAGAGAAAGATCTACGTATTTGCTTAGGAACTACTTACTTTATTCATTATTGCTAGGAGAATTTGAAATATTGTTATAGTCTAGATTATTAATAACTAATTATAGAAAATACAAACTAGTTCCTATTTTTGTGGGTAGAACGGAAATTTGGCACATAAATGCATAACTAAGATGCAAAACAGATTCGTTCAATGTAAATATAGTTTAGTTTCTAGTAAGGTACAACAGTCGAATTTATTTTCCACTAATGGAAATTTTAACTTGAAAGTATTGAAGAATAAATCCTTTAAAACTAGAAGAGGTTCTAGAAAAATTACGTATTTAACATACATATATATTTTATAATCATTAAAAAGTAAATCATCATATCAACTTAGTAATATCAAAACTAATTCAAAGTTCTTTAAATCTTACGTAATATTCTGTGCGAGTCTTAAGAATCTCCTTAGTAACCATTTTTATTGGGAGACTATAAAGTATACACTTGGCCCTTGGGCTCTGGCCCCAGGCCCATCGTAGATGTGCGATGGCGCGTCTCCAGGATGTGGATGTCACTCCCCTATCAATTTATTGATTTAGAGCTCCAGTTTTCCCCTCGAACTCGCTTGCTTTTCCAGCAGCATAAATATTATTCCCTTGAAGAAGTTACACTTTCTATGGCCACCCATTTCCCATTTCTTTTGCTGAGCCCCCCTCCCGCCTGCAATCAGCATCTGCCATCTCCCGATGACCTGCTCTTGATAAGACCAGAGGCAGCACGCCCCCGCCCCCTCTGACACCAGCCCCCTTTCACACCGCCGCCCATGCCAATTGCAATCGCAACTGCAGTGGCTGCAAATGAAGCGAGCGGCAGCAGTTGCGTGCACCAAAAAGAAAGTATTTGAAAATTACCTAAGTTGATTTCTATAATTTAAATATATTAAACACTTATTATGCATTCATATCTAGATTTCTCAAATGTTACACACAATAGAAAATCCGTATTTATTCCTTTAATCCATTTTGGTCACCTTTTTGTTGAGTGTAGTAGTGCCTGCAGATGATGGAAGGGAAAAAGAAGAAGAACCAGTAGGAGCAGATGAGGAGGCAGCACGCGACCAAAGCGTCACATGTGCCGCAATCTTGGCCAGCTCCAAGCACACACAGATACACACCCATACAGACGCCCCCAGCATACGCCGTCCCTCTTCCACCCCATCAGCCCGTCTCTTTCCCCCTTTCAGGGGCAATGGCAAAAGCGGAGCAGCTGCGAAAACGCCAAGAACGTTGACTTTGTGGAAAAGGCAAAAATTAAAAAAAAGAAAAAAAGGAGAAGAAATCGGGGGAAAAGAACACGATGATGACGATGTGGGGAACTTGATGCTGTGCTGAAAGGGGGGCGGTGGTGGGGGGTAAAGAGGCGCAACCGCATCCCCAAAAGGGGGCTGGGCATACAGTGTGGCACTTAACCAGTGGAAAGGTTGCCTAAATGATAGAGGTATCAAATTCACCATTATATTGTTTATACTAATTATCGTTAATTTGTTATTTAAAATATATTTTCTTATACTAACCTTTAAGCCCAAATGTGTTAATGCTAAAATATACTCTAGATGTTTGTATCTATTTTTAGGAAATTCTGCCAAATTCAAAGTATAAACTACCATTATATGAATGAAGCTTGTATATCAGCAGGTGCTTAATATTTATAATACATAATAATATATTTCTACGAAAATCTTTTTAAATAAACAACCATTCAAAGTTATCATATAAATATAAACTTTTAAAATGCAAAATAGCCAGTGTTAACCCTTCTGCAGAAACGTCAGCCGCAGTCGTATCCCAACGTCATTATTATTAGCAACGCGATGATAGCGATGATGGTGGATAACAACAACGCATCCAAGTGGGTCACTGACCTATCAAGCGCAAGACCTATTGAGCATTGAGCCCACTGCGAGGCCGGAGAGAAAAAAGTCGGCGGGAAAGCAGAAAAGCGGAAAAGTCGGGGGTTTCAGCAAATGTTGCCTGTTGTCTGGAGGAAAAACCAAAACAGAAAATCCCTCTTTTTCGCTCTCTGAAAAACGAAAGCGCAGGCGAACAAAAAATTAAAATAAACGAACAGGGGCGCCCCATCAAGGGCAGCTGGTGGGGGTGGGAGGGCGGCGTTAGGGGGTTTGTTAAATGTCGACTGTGGGAAAGGAGGGGTGTGTGTGGAAATGGGGGTTTTCCTCATATCGGGCGTATGCGCGCACACTTTAGGTGTCAAAGTGAAACTTGGCCGTGGGCAAAATATTTTTGTTCGTCAGTATACCCCTTTTGTGGCCATTTTATTTACATTTTGTTTCAGTTTCCCCTAAGAAGAAAATAAGAAGAAAAAAAGTAGAAAAAGGGGTTACCCGTGGCACCTGAATTGGGGTAATTTGTGAACCAAAAGGATAGGGTCCGCTGAGTGGTTCAAAGAGTTTAAATAGCTCGAATAAAACTGAGAGAAGGCCATTTAAAAGGGGCCTTACTTGGCTCCGATGAGTATGTATAATCCTTTATAATAAGGGTAAACTACGATCAGAAAGAGATTACATGTCGTGCAAGTGTTATCGGATGTCCGGAGTGATTTGATACCTGCTCAGGTGTCATTGGTCTTATAAGAACAATTAAGACTAGTTTTTTTAACCACTATGTAGGTATAAATGAATATAAATATACTAAACCATGTACAGTTTCTGTTTTACGATTGATTGTAATATATAAATATTTAGAGATTTGAATAAATATTTAAAGATTTAAATAAATAAATAAATATTTCCGATTGTAACTGAAGCAGCTTCATCCCAATTTCTCGGATGGATTGATTGCATAGCGTTAATAATACGCCCGATCCTCCCGTCCATCTGTTCGTTTACCCGGCGCAAATCAAACACGGCGTAACCGTCAAAACGGTAGCCAGAAAAGAGACAAGTTACCGGGCCAAAAAGCAACAAAATGTCATGATTTACAATAAGAAATCATATATCTCTGGCAGTTTGTTCACTTCTCGTTTTTTCGCTTTTTATCTGGTTTCGTTCAACAAAAAAAAAAAAACAGAAAACACAAAAAACCAAATCGAAGAACCTGAGCTGACAATGAGCGCCTAAAGGGTTTCCAAACTGGAAACAAACAGAGAGGGACGGAAAAAAATTATGTTACAAAGACAGAGAAAACATTAAACATCAAGGAGGAAGGTGCAGTCAGAAAAAAATATAAAGCCTCCCATCTCATTTTATTAAACGAATTAGATTTGTATTTATTCTATTCGCAGCTTTTATACCAATATACGAGTAATATAAACTTTTAAATTTTAAGACAATTTATTATATGAAATTTATATTTATGATATGTGTATACAATTTGTAAAATATTGTTTAAGAAATTTCTAGATTTGCTTTTTGATTTGTTTAGAATTTTATTTAAAGTAAAATTTATTTAATTATAATAAACTACATCTAATGAACTTTTAAACATGCTTGGATAAATTGTTGGTTTATAGTAGAGTTATCAATGTAATTTAAAACGCATTTCGCTTAAATTGTTGGTTAATAGTTAGTTATAAATATATTTTTAAACGCATTTCGGCATTATTTCTCTCCGTGTAGATCAGGGGGACAGGCAGAGACCTGGTGCGTTTATTTTGTGTAAGACAGGTAGCGAGTCACCGCTCGTCTCGGCCATTGTCTGTCCCCCGCCCCCCGTTTCCCCGCCCCACACCCGCCAAGGGTCCAGAAAAAGTGCGCAGTTAAAGAAAAAATCGGTTGAAAGAACGAGAGGGGGCAGAGTAAGGGGGGAGTCGCAGATGGACAGCGGGACGGACAGCGAAATGAAACGCTTCGAAAAAAGAGCAACATAATCGATGATGTGGTGGTCGCTGCCTTCCCCCACCCACCACCCCCTCTCAACACGAGGAACTCCTTAAATGTGTTAAAAACGCGCAGCGAGATTAAATGAGCATAAAATACAGCGCAGCCAAGAACTGGCAGGAAAAAACCAAATCGCACCGGACCAAACAAACAAAAGAAGATCTCAGAAATATAAGGCCTAAAACACTGCACAGTCTCATATCTGAAATCTGATCAAAGGAAGTTACAGATATTGCAAATTTCATTTAATAACTATTAAAAAATTCTAATAATTAATTCATTTAATTTTTGATGAAAATGATGAATTACACAGTTGATAGACAAAATGCAGTCTCACAACCTTTTAACTTAAGAGTGGGCGTTGTGAAAATGGGAGACTCCACTCAGATCTAAAAGCATGTTATGTTCATAAAGACGAAAATGTAATCAATCTACTACATTCTTCAGTTTTTTAAACTATTAGCCCTTTTTTTTTATATTTATTATATTTCCGTTTAAATAAATGCAAGGCTCAAAATGTTAACATGCCCCAGCCATTTTTGCAGTGCCGGGTACAAAAAGGTAACCTTAAGATGCCAGACACGAGTCGACGTTCATCAGAGCCCCATGTCCATGACAGACAAGACCAATACCACCAATACCACCAAATACCAGGCCCACTCACAGGCCCCAATCGCATCCCTAACCCCATCCTCACACTACACATCCAGATTCGTTATTGTTGAGTTACGTTCTTAAATGAAAATAATATAAAGCTGGATAGTAATATAATTGATCAAATTGCAATGAATATAAAGTGGGATAAAAATAAAGTTCTTACGGATCAATGAAAATATTTGGTATGTCAAAAATGATTATTATTTTTTTAGTGTACCACGTTGGATCCGCTCAGCACTTTTTTCGCCAAATAAAATATTCATGCTGAGTCCGACATTTGGGGCCCGAGGGCCGTTCGCTGTCGCTCCAACCGCTGCTGCTCCTGTGGTGCCCCAGGTTGCGAATGAGGGTCTATAGTAGGGTTCTGAGGAGGGAACTTCATAAAGTGCAAATGTGTAGCATATTTCCTGATCATATGCAAGGCAATAAGCAAATGCGCACTGTCCACCAAAAGCGATTGAGAAGCGGCCTGGAGTTGCAGACTGATGCGCATGGAGGAGCTGTTAGCACTCGCACAGATCGTGGAGTCAGTAATTCGACTGAGAATACCCTATAATTACTTAAGAGCAAAAAAAAAGATATCAAATTGTATTACAAAGGGTGTTGAAATATAGCACAGAAGGATATTTCCTTTTATTTATTTGTTGTTTTTACTTTTAACATATTTAATAATGTTTTAAATATTTAAATTGATTTAAAGTGTTATACACTTATATATTGCTTCATTAAACGCAACTACCTTATTTTTAGCAGGTACCACACGAAACGCTACAATATCTTTTTTGGCTTTTGGGTTCCAAAGAAGCAGACAAAAGCCCATCAAAAATTATGCCCCGCAGGCAAATGATGCCAATGAAGAAGCGAACCCAAAATAAAAAATACAATTAAAAAAAAAAGAAACAGCAACGAACAAAA
Organism: Drosophila yakuba; assembly: GCF_016746365.2. Taxonomy (NCBI): domain Eukaryota; kingdom Metazoa; phylum Arthropoda; class Insecta; order Diptera; family Drosophilidae; genus Drosophila; species Drosophila yakuba. Next base: position 15,959,756 of record NC_052529.2, on the reverse strand, counting down.
ACATACGCAATCGAGCAGAGTGTGGAGCAGCTTCTGTGCAAAGGGGCGGACAGGAAAGGACCCAGGAGGCATGGCCCCCAGATTCACATTCACATTCAGATCCACATCCACATCCAGATCCAGATCCAGCATCCTCGGACGACCGACCGACCACTCAGCCTGGCTAACAAATTATGCCGGACTCGGTCGGGACTGGTCATAAAACATTCGCGCTGCACTCGGTCAGCGTATCACGATCGAACTCGAAGGGAATGGGGTGAAACCGGCCGCACGCATCGGATGGACCGCAGACCCTGCACTGGGAGAAATAATATACAATTCTCGCCATAAAGTCAAAATAAAAGAGTGGTCAGTATTTGTAAAGGTCACAATATGCGGACACAAAAGAAAAGGTTTATAAGCAGCAGATATTTTAAAAATCATAGATATTGGTTTTTATTTTAGTAGATTAAGTTGATAAATAGCAACGCAAACAATTAAACGTTAATATTTCTGGCAGTGAACAAAGTATCTTGAGCTTCGCATCAACGCTTCAGAATGCGAACCCATCCATGGATCCACATCCACCAGCCCTCGCCCTCATCCCTCATCCCTCATCCCATCTTTGCCAAAGTTTTAATCATGCGTTCGTGTTCGCCAAGTTTTCGCTGCTCTGCTGTGGCTGTGTTTCTTATAATGATTGCATTTATCATTTATTCTGCGCGTCAACGAAATTATATGCCTGAGCTTGGCCACGTTGCTGAATAGGTGGGGGGAATGGGAATGGGTAAGGGCCGGACTTCGTATGGGGAAGCTGTCGCAGTCCCGACTTCGAGCCCATTTCATCGCAATTCGAGGCCAAGAGCACAGCCCACATTTAAGTGGGCTCGATCGATTTGGCCAAGTGCATTGATTTGGGGTATGGTTTACCCAAGGACTTTAGGGACGATTCTCAGGTCTTGCCTTGGTTCTTCAATGGATTTGTAGAATTTACAGACTAAAATCTAATACTTTCATGATTAATCCAAGAGCTTTATAATCAAATAAGTTAAGTGCTTATATTTTATTTTAATTATAATATTTAAATAAATCAATTTCACAAACAAGAAGTATGCAATAGCTTGTCCTTAAATTTTATTTTATGTATAATATTTAAAAAAATGCATTTCACAAGCAAGAAGTATGTACTAGTTTAACCTAGATATTATCCTTTATTTGTCATTATAAATAATTGCACCTTTGCTCTGAATTAAAAACAATATGAACGTCTTTAATGGTTTTTCCTGCAAATTATTTGATGACTTCCAACTGAATTAAATTGCCTTGATCCTGAATTATGAAAGAAAAACAGTTAGATCGCTTGATAAGTCTGAATCCAGATACAACTTGGTGGATTACCCTCATCAGAACATCGCCTGCAGTTAGTTAGAACTGTGCGATAAAAGTCATAGAACTCCTCGTATATCATTCGACCGCCTAGGAAAACATCGGAGTAGTTAGCGTGTCTGCAGTTAGATACAAAGATACAAAGTAGTGGAGTAGTTACTGCTGCCGATTTCCCCTTTGGGGCAATTATTGTGGCCAACTCTGCGGGCTGGCTGCCATTTATAATTGCTGGTTTGAGGCTTTCAGTTTTCAGCTACTGGCCGCTGCTGCGAACTGAAACTGCAACTGAAACGGCAGAGATTGATCAAAGACAAATAGATGGACAGCAATAAGTGTGGCTCGATGGGCGAGTGTAGGCCAGACACAGAAAAAGATACAGCTACAGCTACAGATGCAGCTACAGATGCAGATACAGATACGGATACAATTTCGGTGCTGGGCTGGCATGCAGCACGCGCCACATCTGTGCGATCTCACATCGAAACGATCCGAAGGAAATTGATCAACTGCCGCGTATTAATTGGAATTACTGTAATTGCCCACCAGCACTGGCCCAAAAGCCAAAAACGTGTGATCCTCGGTTGTATCGGGGCTGTGTAATCATTCTCCTTCCTTCGCTGAAATCGATCCGCAAATGAAAGCGAATCTCATCCATGCTCCACTAAGTCCGCAACTTCCCATTGCCCATCGCTCTCCGTAAATGGGATCAAAGAGCCGACCAAGGGATGCGATCTGGGCTGGATGGTCAGTGGTTCTCTGGAGCAAGCGATCCGCTTCGCTGGGTGGCTCTTCTGGGTCGCTGGGATCACCTCCAAACTGGGTTAGCAGATTCTGCTCGTAGGAGACCACTGAAAAGATTACAAAATGTTGTCCTAATGAAAACAACAAAAAAATTATTACTTTTTTAAAGATGGAACCAAATATATATTTTATAAATTGTTTCATTTTCGCTATATTTTCATTCGAGATGTAAGTGGTTATTGCACTTACATCAACTCACTTTCAGAACTTTACAAATTCATTACAGTTAGAAACCCAAAACAACATTAAATGCAATGCCTTTAAAAATACAACAAAACCGTAGAATAAAATTCCATTTGAAGGTGATCTACCCTGCTATTTTAATGCGGTATCTCTGCCTAATAGGAGGCCTATCCCCCTTCAATTTCATTTGCGAGATGCCTTCTTAAAGTGGGGAAAATAAGTATCTGAGAGATAGGCGTACTGCGGCTGAGTTTTTGCTGCGCGTATTGTTGATTAAAAATAAATTGTCAACTTTGACAATCTCGCGGCAGTTGTATTTATAAACGAAAAGAATTTTCTGCGCAAAGGGGGAATGAATATTTTGTTTACAATATTTTATCTTTTTTTGTTTGTTATTTTTAGATATCTGCTGTGGCAGACAACAGGGAGACTTGTTTCAGATTTTTCGCACTGAAAGCAATGGGGGAAAAATTCTAAGATATTATAAGCTTCTCTAGAATCACACCTAAATTGAAAGAAACAATCTTCTCCTTGCGATCGTTTTCGTACTACGTACGTCCTCGTTTTGAGATGAAAAGTGATTAAGCATTTCCAAAAAATTATTAATATGAAATTTACAAAAGTCACTCCCCGTAAATTTGTCACAGGCAGCAAAGGAAACTGACACAGAACAAATCACGTAAAACGATGGGAACTTTTCAGGTGGGCAGAGATCAACGGTGACTCCGGTCGATTGGTGTTAATCCTCGTGATGATTTGGCGCTTTCAACTCTTTTGGGTTAACTTTGCAGCTGATAAAGCTGAAATTGAGGACAGGAAATGCATTTTTAATTAACAGAGTCTGCAAGCCAAACTGTTTGATTTAAATATCACCGACACTTTATTGCATACATAAATAATAAATATTAAGCTCTATTTAGAACTTGTCTTTTACTTCAGTCTTTAATATAACAAACAATTATTATGACTTTTGACTTAGAACAATTTAATTGGTTCCCTTTCTCTTTCGGATTAGCATTATTTAATTTAAATTTTACCTTCCCAAATATTATATGTACTAACCAAACCATTTGGCTCCATTCCCATGCACATAACGCATCAATTAAGTCATTGTTAAAACCTCGTTCTCATAGATGTCAACAAAGGAGAACTAATGTACGATATTTGGAAACCATTTGGCGTATTGATAATCTTCCCAACACCTCGAGTTCCCGCCGAGGAAAGATCAAAAAACCCATTGGGAAAAGCAATGGAAAACCCAATTGAAAACTCATCAAATTGAAATTATCGCCGGCAATTGTGGCACTTTGAATGCATATGGCTCGACTTATGGCGACCGTTATTTGACTTTCCCAACATACATACATATATGTATAATAATCATAACTTGAATTGAAAATCACCATCACCATTACAAACGCACAAGAGAACACAGTCGAAGTCCAATAAGGGCAATCAAACAAGGCAGAACCAATGCGCACACAGCATAATAAACTAAATGGTAAACAAATATTGGAGCTGACAAAAAAAAGAATGGTGATATGGGGTTCTTAAAGGTTCTGTGTTTACCAAAATTGTCGCGCAAGTGCATAGCGAATTGGGTCATCACCTCTACCTGATGCATCCACTCCGAGCGGTGTCGTATTTCAATAATTTACCCCCACCACAATATCGGATATTTAATTTGTTTAACGCTTAAGACGACGGCATGCGTGGGCGTTTCCTGATCTTCCGCCGATAGATAGCCGGATAGCCAGATAGCCATCGACTTGCTTAATTGTCGTGACAAGTTGACAGTTCGCATGAAAGCCCAGCCATTGTTCCAAGCTCCCATCCCAGTCCATGTCCATATCCATCAGTGTATTAAATTTCGAACAAGAAGAACTCCCGAAATCAGCTCCATTTGGGTGCACTGCAAAAACAGGGAAATAATCAAGGAATTTCAAAGTGAGACAAAAAATAAAGCTCTTTCGAGAAATAATATTTTAATTAGAATATAGTGGCATGCATATTCACGCAATGTTATTATTCATAACTAATAACAAATATTTTCTATTAGTCATAAAATTTATTGACTGTTCAAAATGAGCAAAGAAACTAATGCCTACTTTCATCTTTTGTAGATTAAAATGATTAAGCTATTAAACAAATAGGACTACAAAATTTCTAAATCCTGATAGACCGTAGTTACCATATTTTTTTGGCAATGAGAAAGTTGAAAACCTATTTAAATAATTCCCCGAGTGTATGTTTAAACAACACTTACGCGCATTTATCTCGGCTGACCCAATTCCTGCTTGTTTGTCGCTTGCCTTATTAAAAACATCGGACTACCGATCGCAGCCCTGCGACTTTGGGTCTGGGCTTTCGGTGTTTTTGGCCCGACTTCGATGATTCATTTGCGCTTGGTTACACATTCTGCCCGAGGTCCACATGCCATTCCAAAAGAGCCCGTCGTCGCATGCGTCAGACCCTAAGTATTTACACCAAAAAAAAAAGTCATAATAAATAAGAAGCTTATGAAGCTTGGCAGATAGCTGGCTGGGTGAAAATAGTTAGGTGGCAGCTAAAAGCAATTGGGCAACCGCTCAAGGTGGCGGAAATATGGTAATTGAAGTCATTGCGAGCACTAAAGTCTGGCCATGTTATTTATGGTCTAAAGATCCTTGAGAGAAACTAAAAATATCTATTCTTCTGTTTATTGTTGTAAGCTTTCAAATCACATGGATCTTCATGTCTATTTAAATGTCAAAACATCCTATTGTTACCCTCTCAATTTAGCTTCTGTTCTAAGAGGATCAACTAGGTAATGAAAGTATATCCCTATAGAGAGCATAACACCCCTTAGAGCCTAGGAAAACCTCCAGCTTATTATGGTTATTATGCGTTCTACCCTGCCAACGTGTGCATAGTGCCTAAGACGTCCACCTTCCAAGCGTTTTATGACCCAACAAAAAATAAAGGTTGACAAAAGGCGCAGTGATTGATGCGCTGAAATTGGTGGGGGGCTGGATCCGCCCGATAATGACTTTTTAAATACGTTTCCAATGCGCTAAAAGGGGCAATCATCAGGCCGATGACAAAGAACAAAGTGCGCGTAGATGAAAGGCGGGGTTAGGGACCATTAAAGCGCACTATTGAAATGTAATTTGCATTTCATAAGCCTCCCGGGGCCAAGGATCACGGAAACGGCACAAACGGCACAAAAAACTAAAGACTATGATGACATTGGGAAGGAGCAATAGCATGGCCCCTAAGGGTTCTCAGATGTGACGATTTATGGCGATTTGATGATGGCAAGCCCATTGAAAATGTGCGCCAAGATGCAGCGATGCGATCCGCGATCTCAGTTAATGTGCTAATATTATGCAAAGCACTCGGGATCGCAGGCACAGTGAAAAGGCTTGGAAAACACGGGGTGCCAATGCACGTGCGAAGGGATATTTGCATCTATTCGTTACAGTGAGAGAAATTTGCATGCACAATATTGTATTGCCATCTATAGGTAGTACAAAGTAGTAGCTTAGATACTCAAAGGTATCGTAGTAGAAGAAATAAATGAACTATTTTAATAACTCATAAAATATCACATTTCTAATTTTCTTGGTATTCCCAACTGCTTAGCCTGAATTCTCCCAGTGCACTTACCAGAAATGTAACATTGACAATGATTATGCAATATTCAGCAGCAGATTGTCACGTTTCGCTTGCCATGGAGTGCGGTAATCAGTTTTCATGAGGCAGCAGTAGCTCTGGGCGATCGGTAACGTTAACGGTCCTAACAGGCTTATCGGCCCAAGAACTTCTTACCACCAGCAATGAGAATCAATCAGTAGTAGTTACAGGGTGGTACGATGGTAACTGGTTGCCCCCTTTCGATTCGGTTCCAAGTCATTGGGTTCTTCAGGCGCAACCTTTTGTCACCGGCAGTGGAAACAAAGAGCTTTGTGTCTTGTACATACTCGTACATATGTACATATGTACATATATAATGCTGGCGTAACTGGACGATAATTTAATGGTCGGGCTGCATCTGGACTAGGTCTGGGTTCCTATAATCCGTCATGCCTGGCTGCCGATTTACATTAATGCGCCAATTTCTGGGCGAACAATGGGCCCAGATACGGATACCGAGACATCCACATCGCGCCGCCTGTAATTAACATTTCTCGCATTATAATTTGCCCTTTTTTCCGCCATCCAGTCATCATCAGCCATCAGAAATCAGACATCGGACATCAGAGTCCCCAGAAAGCCACTGAGTTGGCAATTTAATGTCCGCACATTTTCGCAACAGGAGCGGCAAGTGATCGTTGGCGAAAATCGCTTTGCATTATGGTGCCACTCTTGGTGACTAATAGCCAAATGAGACTCACTTCTGGGGATAACTCTGGGCAATTTTCCACCTTATTAACTGTATTCCAGTGTGTATTAACCAACAATAGCCCCAATTAAGGGGAGAAAAGGAACCTGTACTTACCTTATTTGGTAACAAAAGCAGCCTGATCTTATTTAAATTTTAGGAGAATTTAAACCATGCAAAATGGTAAATGATTGGTAACAAAAGCAGCATGATCTTATTTAAATTTTGAGAGAATTTTAACAAAATGATAAATGATTTGTAACAAAAGCAGCCTGATCTTATTTAAATTTTGAGAGAACTTTAGCAATGCAAAATGACATGATGTTTTCAATGAATTTAACATGTTTGTATACTATATTTACTATAGAAAATATTGTCTCATTTTTAAGTTGCCACCCTGCTAAGCTTAGATTTGTGGGGAAAAGCTATTAATAGCTTAATCACAATGCAATTTGCACGACGTCTTCAGTTTATTTTGGAGTCGTGTGTGGTAAACAAGTGCGATGAGACTTTGGGTCTTCTTATCATTGTTGGGACTAAATATTCGTTTCGAAGTGCTTGCTAATGGCATCGGTAAATATAAATTAAATTAAATTTGAATTTATTTTAATCCCCATTGTATATTACTATGTAGCAAATCGTTACTTTTTGGAAAAGCAGCGTTTTCTGTTGGAAATTCTACATCATGTGCAGGAGCCTTTGATGAACGAACAGTGGCGATTGCTGGGAAAGGAATTGGTCACAGATAAGGAGCAGTATGTGGTCGGTATACGGAATGAAATTAAACACTAAGTAATACTAATTTGAATATATCAAACCTCAGGTCTACAACGAGCACATGAGCGACTTTTACAAGGACTTCAATTTGGGAAAACTTTTACATCGTGATGAGTACTACAATCCCCTCTACGCCGATCATTATCAGCAGATGCTGGGACTATATCACTTTTTCTACAATGCCAGGGATTGGTATACCTTATGGCAAAATATCAGCTGGGCCCGAGTTCATATGCATCCGGGTATTTTTGTTCAAGCTCTGACGCAATTGATCCAGAAACGAGAGGATTACCAGGCCTTGATTATGCCCAAGATCTATGAGTTGTGGCCGGAATCGTATCACGATGACTTAACAGTCAGAAAGGCGAGAAATTTCAATTTCGCCAATTGGATAAGATACGAGAATGTAACCGACATAGAAGAAATACGTCCGCAAAAATTGGAACCTTTATATTTGGACGGTGATCTCCGAGGTTCCATTGAATGGTTTCAGGCCATGGCAGATGTGAATATTCTAAGAATGAATCAACCGAAAGGGAGAAATAAACTCAAGCACTTGTTGGAGGATATTGAGTGGCAATCCTATTGGTATAATCTGAACATGGGAGTGGTTTTAACTGGCGAAAAGTCGGATCAACTGCGAGATTGGTGCTACTATCAGCTGGGTCAAATACTTGCGCGCTATAAACTGGAATGTTATGGCCAAAAGCTGGCTTATAAGAGGCTGACATCTAAACAAGAAAAATCCTCAAATACGGCCCAATTTATAATCAAAAACTTATCGGAATTGCAGGCAAAAGTAGGGGATGCCATTTCCTTTCGAAGTATTCAGCTAACTAATGGAAGTCGTATCAATCTGGAAGAGAACAACAACTGGCTCTTTGGACTTGAAGAGCTATTTCCTTATGACTGGACACAATTAGCAATGGAAAAGGGTATCCAACCTAATCTTTTACTGGATATACGAACTATAGTGAGATCCGAAGAGTTTTACTACTACGCAGAGCGATTACTGGATTCTTATCGCTGGTATCGTCAGGTGTTTCAGCCCAATAACCAGAAAACATTTATTCCCAGTGATCTTCGCATTGATGATATGCATATAACGCCTCTGATCACCTACGATCAACCAGTTGATGTCGATATCAGTAATATTCTGTCCGCCAGACATTTTTACTTAGCAGGCAGTTTGTGTGGCCTTTTACCTTGCAACACAGACAACATCGACTGCAGCATAAGGATTTTTCATATAAACTGCATGTATCGAGTAAAAAAACGCAATCCACCATTTTCCGAGTTTTTCTAACCACTTCAGGAAGCAAAAACATTCAGAGAGAGCCATTCTACCAACTTGATTCGTTTCTGACTGTGATATACCCAGGATTGAACCGAATATTCAGGGAATCTAAGGAGTTTGGAGGCCTGGTCGGAGATCACATCTCGTACACCGAGCTCTATCAGTTTGTTAAGCTCGCCGAAAGGGAGGAGTACGACTTTCCCCTCAATATATCAACTCCCAATTGCGGATTCCCTAGGCGTCTGATTTTACCTCGCGGCGGTACGGGAAATCCCCTTAAATTGCGGCTTCTGATCGTGGCCACTGTCTATGATTACAAGGCTCGGCAGGAAAGCGAACTTAATTGTGATTTTAGTAAGGGTGTCAGTCGATGGGATGAGTTGCCTTTGGGTTATCCCTTTGAACGCTTCCTGGAGGACGACGCCCAAGCCGTGGAAATATCCGGAGATCACGTGTTCTGGAAGGATGTGGAAGTCCTGCACGAAAGCCCCTAGAAATGTTTTAAGATATGTATCTTAAATGCTCAAACTAACTTACCATTTAAAGGCGCAACCACAACATTTATTTAAACAAATAAAAAGCAGCAGTAGGTCTTCCCAGAAAAAGACTTTTATATGCATATAGGTTTAATTGTCTTTGTAAGTTTGGTGCAATCTGCACACTGGCCTATTAAATAGTTACTTTACGATGCCTTATTTATGTTGATAACTCCCCCAGAGTTCTGCCATACACAGTACCGTTTAAGATGTCGTTAGTGCAACTCCATAAATATACCTCAATTCCACTCTACTCTTTTCCTGTCTATCCCCCCATATTCCCCAGTCCAATCCTAACAAATAAACCCTTTAACGGATAGTGACGCCAAATTTGGGTAATTACAAGGCATGGAGGAAATATTAAGAAGACGGCCACTCCACATGGGGTCTTGAAACCTCGAATTCAACATGTATACAATATTAATCAAAACCACACTGCGCATTCGTGTTGGAAAAATGCACAGTCTGAGAAAATGATAAAGTTATGATTAGAAAATTAATTGAAAATGGGCAGTTTTAAACATCCTTTTAATGTAATGCAAATTGACTTTTAGTCTCAGGACAAATAAATATTAATTGAATTGAGTTAGTAAATTAATTAGAATTACATATTAAGTAACTATTTGAGGAACACAATCGAAACTCTTCTCAGTGCACAAGCCTCAAAAGCGTAGAATCAAAACAAAATTTAAAAGCGAACCATAATATGTATATGTCTGTATGAAGAGGAAAGGGTTTGTGTGGGCGAGGGGGGTGGCTCCCACGGGGGCATGGGGCAGGGGCATGAAGACGACGTTGCATGGATGCAAAGCACTTTATATCAAGTCAAAGAACGGTTTTAAGAGGGGGACGGGGACGGCGAGACCGCTAAACTTGTTATACGCAATCGAATCGAAAATATGGGCGAAATAAGGTGAGACGCGGCAGGGGCGTCGCAGGGGGGATGGCTGTGTATCTAGAACTAGTTTTTATTTTTTTTTATTTTTTCGATTTTTTTCTCTTTCTTTGGGCCGATGACGCGGTATAAAAGAAAATATTGGACACCTGCACGGTTTCGTATGGCAGCCAGGCAGCAACTCCAACAACAACCACACGGCGTATGAGGGACAAGTGAAGCCCGAATAAAAATTAAGTAAACGCACGGACAGAGGCCAAGAAACAGAGCGTCGATGGCAAGGCGACTGAGCAGATAACACGTGGATCAAAGCGTGGAGAGATTCGAAGCTGCTCGAACTGCAGATACCCTTACAAGTAATGCAGTGGTTTCTGGAGCTAAAATAGCTGGTACAAATGCCAGCAGAGTGCATGCAATTATGTAGTTTTACCAGCTAATCCTTTAGTAATTTGAATAGTGCTTCCTCTAAGTAACCAATATGCTGTAATATTTCCTACCGACACTAAATTGTTAAGTTTATGTATGTATTAAAAAACGAAAGAAAATCATTTGAGTATAATTTAAATCAATTTAATAGGCATAAACATATTATTGCCATATAATTTAATTGTGATAAGCACAATTGCCAAATATAATTTTGTGCGGGTCTAAGATTAACTTTAAACATACTAAGTAGTTATGTAGATTCATTTGTTTCGAAAATGTGTCTGTTGTATAGGAAAATACTAGAATATAAGTAGGTCTAGTATTATTACCACAATGAACAGAAAATGCAATTTAATCACAGAACTAAAGCTGAACATATTAATAGTTTGTATCTGGAACCCAGATTATAACAACTCACCATTATTAAATATAAATATTATATACAAATATTAATAAATTTTATTTATATTATTATTTTATATTATAATAAAATCTAACTGGGGAGCACAGGCCACGTATAGATGCACCTTCAATACTAGAGTATACATATTTGTAAGACTAGGCAACCGTAACGCGTTTTAGATTTTCCTTAGCTGCCCTCTCGCTCCCTCGACTGTCTGTCCCACTTCCTCCAGCCATCCCAGTTCTAGGCTCCTGGCTTAGGTAGCTGCAAAATGATGTCTGTCCCGAAAACCCAAAAAACTGAGATAGAAATAATAAAAAGGGGCAGTCGAGCGTAGATCGATAGAAAGGGGAAGGACGAAAACTAATGTCCAGGCTTTTATTTCCAAGAAATTTAAAACTTTGCGAAGGAGCGAAGAATCCGAAAAAAGGGCAGAGAAAAATGGTGTCGGGGTGTTCAGTTCGAGATAGCACCGAAACACTTGAGAACACATGGCGGGGAATCGGAGTTGAAGGATCTCTTCGAATCGCAGGTAGAAATAAAGAAGACGAAGACGAAGACCTAGTAATGGGTTCTAATTTTTTCTCTTATTTTTCCCCTATAATAATTTATTACGCCCAAATTAATGTGGGGAGCGAATAAAAAACTTTGCCCAGTCAAATGGTTTCCGATGAAAACTTTTGCCAACTAAGGGATAAAACCATAAAATGCCCAACGACAAAAGACGTGTGTTGTCTGCCTTATAAGGTGATTCCAGCTGAAGTGCATTTTGTCAGCTTAACTTCAGTTGTTCAGTTGTTCAGTTGGCCAGGCTATAAAGTCTTCTCCCGTTCCCGTCGGTCCTTCTGTTTGCATAACTGTATACAATCGGCTGAGAACTGTCGGCACTCAGAACTTGATTGCTTTTTGAACTTTCCGCCGAGCTCCCATCCCCAGCTCCCCATCCCCAACTCCCCCGCATCCCTCGCGCAACTTCAACGGGGTCTTTGCCATTTATGCATAATTAATAAATTGCCCTGTACGCAAACGAAGACGTTCGTCGATTGCAACGATAAAAGCTGCCCATCCACTTTCAATACGACAAGACCTTATTTCAGATCTCGAATTCGTTTATGCGCCTCAGGAAATATCATTCATTCGACACATTATGCCCATTTCTTTAAGGTAAATCTCTATGTACAAAATACAAATGATTATTCGTAATACATTTTCTAAACTAAATCTCAAGATAATTAATCTTTTAAAGCATATGTATGTGCATAGTATTAAGTTATTACACTTTGCGTATAGGAAGAAATAGTTTAATATTTTAAGTCACACTTAATTGCATTTTTGTAAATTATATTTGTAATGTGGCCTTTGTACTATTTCCAAAAACAGAGTCTCTTATCACCGATGACTAATAAAAATAGCTTTTTGATAAGCCCAAGCTCAGCGAAATTTAGAATCTCCTGAGAGGTAGCTATAGCTATTCGCATAGCAGCTTATTCATCTCTGAGATTATTTTTGATACTCATGAATACGTAAGTCTGTCAATAAAGAACGTGAACTTAATACTTACAAAATTGTAGAAGAAATCAAGCATAAACTTCGGAAACTAAACGATATTTTAAACAATTTAAGCTTGTTCCGGTACTAAACTAAAATGATTACATTTTACTTATACGTTCTTATTGAATTCTAGTTTCCAGCTGTTATAATTCTGTTTCCAGCTATCACGTTTTAGTCACTTATATTAATACACATATTTATCCCACCTATTTAATGTATGTATCTTCAAATTGCGTGTTCCTATTATTATGACAAATTAACCAAGAAACATAGTCTCATTCGAATCGAGTGCATCACCACCGCCTGGCGAGCGGATCTTTTGTTTTATTCCTGAGCTGAGGTGTGGGCGATCGGACTTTCAGTCCCCATCGAGATCGGGATAATGGATCGGAAGTATTCCCCATGTTTGCCGGTTGCCGTCTTTTGTGTCGCTCCACTCGGATGAGCGATGGGAGGCGTTGGTGGCCTCTGTCTGCTGGCTTCTGCCTTCTTTTTTCTGTCCAGAGCCTCGTGGTTTATCGTTTGTGGGCAAGACTCAAGGGTTGTCCAATATTTCACGATGTCTGACAGCTGTTCACATTCTCTGGGCAGTGAAAGTGGGTCACCGTTGGCACATTTTAATGGCCTTGTTGGGGTAGGTGATTGTGGATGTTTTTGTTTTGAAATGCAATCAACTGGGCGATTGCTGAATAATTGAATTAAAATGTTAGAATTTAAACAAAGTTTAATATACTTCCTTGAACCTTAACGGAGCAATCTATGGATAATAAGCATGTGTACATGTATTTTATTATTCTCAGTAAAATGAGATTTATTGTGCGCTATCGCTAAAAGTGGAGAGCGCTTTAAAGTGCTCAGAGGGACAAGGGACAAAGATATAGATTCACTTTCTTTATGGTGTGCAATGACAAAACAGAACCATAAATATGAAAACAAAAAGTGTGTGTATTATACACACTGATGTCATTAAAAAACACTATATCTGTGTACGCCTCACATACCTAACAAAGCTGTAGAGTTATTTTACTTTTACATCCATTTAAAATTCGAATTAAACAGAATTTGCATGAAAAGTGTTTGCAGAGGCGTTCATCCGTTCATCTGGGAAATAATTATCAAAAAAGTCGAGAGGAGCATTAGCTCATCTATGGCGTGGCCAGTTGGCAAAGAGCCAGATATTATAGCGCACGGAAACTCTCTCAATGAAAGATGATAAAAATAATTTTCCCCATTGGTGCCATTCTCTGTGGGGGAAGTTAATAAAAAAAATACACTTTTTTTTAGAAACAACCTATCTTGTAATAAAACAAAAGTTCATAAAACCTATAAATTTCAGAAGGGAACAGCGCAGACCGCTGTAAAAATTATACCAGATCAGGCGTAAATCAAGGCAAATTGAACTGCTTATAAAAAGCATTTAAAGCCTCTGCGTTAAAAATAAAAATAGGAAAATAACCACTTTATTTATATAAACAAAAATATTATAGTTGATTTTTCAAGATAATTAAACGTTTTGTTGTCAACATATAAACAACATAAAAAGTACAAATATACATAACAAAATCAACTCACCCTCAGCTGCGAGTGGACAAGAAGTTGACATCCTTGGATTCGATTTTATTCACAGCTTGGAGGCTTGACCAACTTGCACTGCCGCAAATTAAAACAAGAGAGAACGCTATAGTCGAGTTCCCCGACTATCTGATACCCGTTACTCAGTTAGTGGAAGGGAGAAGGAGAGTCTTCAACACAGTTTTTGGCGGTTTGTGGGCGTTAGAGTGGGCGTGGCAAAAAGTTTTTTGGCAAATCGATAGAAATTTACAAGACCAATACAAAAATGAAAAAATATCGAAACATTTTTCAAAAGTGTGGGCGTGGCAGTTTTGGGCGGTTTGTGGGCGTTAGAGTGGGCGTGGCAACATGAATCGACAAACTTGCGCTGCGTCTATGTCTCTGGAGTCTGTATGCTTAATCTCAACTTTGTAGCTTTTGTAGTTCCTGAGATCACAGCGTTCATACGGACGGACAGACAGACGGACAGACGGACAGACGGACAGACGGACAGACGGACAGACGGACATGGTCATATCGACTCGGCTATTGGTCCTGATCAAGAATATATATACTTTATATGGTCGGAAACCCTTCCTTCTGCCTGTTACATACTTTTCAACGAATCTAGTATACCCTTTTACTCTACGAGTAACGGGTATAAACATATTGGCCAATACTAGTTGGCTGCATATCGAACGGTACTTGGGCTTATCGCCTTGAATTGTACCACACATGATACTTGTGCGACTGAGGTTGACAATTTATTGGCAGCTCCTCTAATTGCACTGGAAAATCTATTAGATAATTATTCTGGGTCTTTCGTAGTAAGTCAATCACTGATAAATCAATTCATTCTTAAGTTGAGCGACATTTGTTATGTGTTTGCGAGAGCTGGAGGTCGATTTTTAGTTATATTTCTAGAAGGAAATTTAGAAATAAAATATAGGCGAAACTAATGATTTCTTATCATATTCAATTTTATTTATTTGGTGAATAAATTTGTTCTGAAACTCCATTAAATTTATGACTTTAACCATCACAGTGACCGTTTTCTAACTAATATTTACGTATGCCCAGACGTTACATAAACAAATTTTTACCAGTTTAATAAAAAGAGACTACAAACATACAAAATACCATCAAATTGCATTTTGGAAGCGGTTTTGCTATATTTTCAGCCTGCACGGGAACGCCTCCTCTTTGAAAGTTGTGATTTGCATCATAGCAAACACTTCACACCTCCAATTCATTGAAAGAGAATATTCCACGCCAGCGTTTTGCATAAAATAATCTTCCCTTTCCCCATCGACGTGTGTGCACTGCACAAACGAACAAAATATTGCTAAAAATAAAGAATCCAACGAATGCGCAAATTTAATTTGACAGCCAGCAGATATGTTTGGAAAATGCAATAGCCCCATGAATCTATCAGCATCAATGCAATAAATAGCCAGAAATAGCAAATGAAGATGAATTTTTTATAGTATCAGCTCTTTTCAATTTTGTTAGATAGACGCATTTAATAATAAAACTAATTCTTTAACTTAATCTAGATAATAAATGGAGTGCCATTAAGTGTGATAACTGAAAAAACAGTTTAATTTCGTTACTAACAATGTTTAATAAGTCATAATTTCGTCTTTCTGCTTATGGAATGACCTCTCGAACTTATGAGAAAGAACCTATTTACTATTTTTTTTGCTTTTAGCTTACTTAACTCTTGTATAAACAGTGTTTAAAATACAGAACTTTATGAAAATATAATGTAGGCTAAGTTAGGAGTGAGACTAGTGAACATTGGAGCTGTTTGTCTGAAGCCATTTTACTCTCATAAAAGTGTCAAGGGTGCCGTGCCAATAATATATACTGCTTTATAAGCCTATAGTTCTATAGGCTTCACACCAGTTTAATTAAGAAATTTAGCAACTGCTGAGCCCATTCCAGCCCTGATTGGTCTCATAATTTTTGCTTTCTGACTAAATCGCCTCCGAGTCGCAGTCGCAACAAAAGAAGCCAGCAGAAACACAAGTTTCGCATTAAACCAAGAGCAGTATCCCAGATCCATGGTCGTGTAAGAAAAGCCCAGCGGAGATTGTGGCATGGAGTGTGTTTTGAACTGGTGCGATCTGCGATGAATCATACTCCGTATAGTATAGACTCTCCAGACGTCGGCACGATTCGCTGAAAAGTTTGGGTTTGTGAGAAGTGAGCATCTTGGGCGCTTTTGGGGACAGACTACACGGCCAGGGTCGCAGTGTTCTTTGGATCTAACTACCTGAGGGGACTTGGGGGACTTGCTAATCATATCCAGCCACGATTTGTTGATCATTTAACTGTGGGCCAAACTGCAAGATTCGCTCGGATGACTCATGACTGCAGGTAGTTGGCCGCTTGGTCCAGACTAGACCCATTTGGGGGCATCTCTTTTGCGAATTTGTTAAGAAGAGTCTTTCAGCTGTGTGGATGATTCCTAGTAAAGCTACGAAATTATATTATATAAGATTAATCAATATATTGGTAAAAATATCTATCTAGTTTTTTGATAAAAAATGTTTAGCCGCCTTAGCAATTTATGACACACTTAATTATCCATAATATTCAGGGTACTTTAGGTCGCCACCAATCTTTTGAGAGCTTTTCTTGTTTATTAGATGTTGCAGAGCAGAGGGCCTGTTCAGGTAGATTCACTGTATAAACAAAGCCGGATGGGCAAATAAGCAAACAGCCGGGAAGACGGTCGAAATCGACGAGGCGGCAAGTGAAGGGAGCAACTAAAAATTATTTATATTTAAGCTTATTTATGGGTTTGGGTTTGAGTTTGGGTTTCGGGTTCGGGCTCGGCTTGTTCTTGACTTGACCACTCGATGAGTCACAGTCGACCTGATCCATGTGTGCGGAAACTGAACTCCTTTTGCAGCAGCACTTCATTGTTACCCGTTTATGCTTTTATTTTTTATTAAAAGTTGATTGATTTTATAGGCGCGATAAGTTCATTGTAGTCGATTGGCTATGTCTGTCTGTCTGCCTCTCACAGATGACTAATGTTCGGTCGTTGCGAACTCAGGTCTTTGGTAATGAATTTTCGCTCCACTCTGGCGATCTCTTTGTTGTGCGAAATGGTGAAGTTGCTGTTGAAATGGTAGTTATAAACACTTTGAACTGGTCGTTGACACTTGGATTGGCTGACAGAGTGCTTGGGAAGGGGATTAGCTGATGATTTTATTTCAGATTCTCATCTCAAAACCAATTAACTAGGGATTAAAAAAAGGAATCATATATAGCACCTCTGTGTAACTAGTATATATGTATATCGTATACTATAAAAAGTATGTAAAGTATGTTGAAAAGAATGTAAAATGTAGAAGAAAGCGTTTCCGACCCTATAAAGTATATGCAATCTTGATCAGGATTACTGACCGAGTTGAAATAGCCATGTCCGTCCGCCTGTCCGTCCGTATAAAAGCTAGAAAGTAGAGATTAAGTTTTTAGAGACACAGACGCAACAACCCAAAAAAGTCACGCCCACATTTGTTTATACATTTTTATATTTTTTTGATTTATTCTGCGAATTTCTATGGATTTGCAAAAATAAAGTTGTATTTTCTTGTCCCCACTTTAAACACTGCTTTGGATAAGTTCGGCTTATTAAAAAATTAAAGTCTAGTAAATATGTAAGAGTAATGGCAATAAGGACCTAACACCGATATCCATGGATTTTCTGCATCCCTTCCAATACAATCTTAAGCCCAAGACAAGCAAAGACCTTGTGTTTGTTTCCAAAACACCAAATTGCTTTGCGGATACAATGTACGTTTATTGCTTTGTTTAATTAATTTAACAGGCAAATGGCAAATGGAGACCATAAATAAAGCCCGTAACTAATTGCTGACACAGTTAGCGAGACAAGACAAAGACAAAGTCCAAAGACATGGGGATCTATTGGCGTGGGCGCTGCTGACAGTCAAAGATCAGAACGTGGCCAAGAAAATGGTGTGGAACAACACCTGTGAGCCGCCCCAACATGCAACACGTGCTGGCTGTGCTCCCAAATAACCAATTTCCAGGGAAATCGAATTCAACGTAACAAATTTCCAGTAGCACCCCATCAGTGATAAATCCCGTTTTTTCCATTTTTACAGATGCTGTCGAGATACTTCAGAATCGAAGCTGAAGTTCGGGCTAAAGCTTCTCTAGCAGTAGACAGCTGGCACGAGCCATAAATATTCCAGACAGCCCAAATCAGCTGAATCATCATCTTCAACGCAATCATGATCCACAATTACAATGTCTGCTCAAGAAGAAGCTGTAACTCCCATTTTCACCGTCTTCAGCAGACTACGCCCACTTTATGCACCTTCGAGTCGTGGGCACGAGCCGAAGTAGCCGGTATATTCTGTTTCTAGCTGTTTTTAATTTAAAATGCTGCGCACAGAAACTGTCCGAAGACCCTAAATAAAATAAATGACTTTTACCCTAGAGATCCGAAAGCTTCTTCAGCGCACAATCGTAGAGTCATGCCCGGAGTATAACCCTGCTTCTTTGGACTGGATGAGCTGTGCTCGTATAGGAACCTCTTGATGCTCTACAAGTTCTCGAATGTAAAAACTTGATTGCTAGGAAGCAAGTGTTATATATTTACACCCATCAGTATGGTAGAACATTGGAACAATTTGTCTAATGTAACAGAGATCAATTGATGTCTATAAAAGATTATAAAGACATGTTTAATACAGTTTTATTTAAGGTAAATAAGTTTCCTTCACCAATTTTGTTTTTATTTTGCACATAAGGTTAATTAATTCTATTTAAAGGGCAACTAGAAGCCAACCTGGCTTTCAAGCTCTGGAGTCTGGGCGTTTTCCCAACAAGAGGCCTGGCCAGCGGCTACAACGAAGTACAACTGTTCCACAACTGTTTCGGGCATCGTCATCGTCATCGTGGTTGTCTACAGAGTTTAACTTTTTTTCCCAACTCTGAATAGGAGTCTGCGCCTGCGCAAAAGCTGCGCCGCCTTGGCACGTGCGCAGCAGCAAAAGGCCGAGACCAAAGCGCACTGCAGGCCTAATTTGGGATACCCTGTACTTAACAGATGGGTAGACCATTACACGTGAACATTAGCATGGCGAACTACTGACACGCACATTAATGAGCCAATAGATTCCATGCTGAATAACATTCGTTGCCAAAGTAAATGATTAACGTTTAATAACTATAGATTCTTACCAGTAATGGGTAATCGACAGTCGACCATTATTTTGCGCCCACTTGCCTTAATTCGTTTCGTTTGGTTTGGTTTCTTTTCATTTCTGGTTTTGAAAAATGACATACAATGGGCTTGGGCTGAGCTTGGATTGGAGCGATGCGGAGTTTTGGAGTGGAGTGGGCTGCGTTTTGGGGGCATTTGGGCTGGAAAATCAACTTGTTTGTGTACGGCTGTGTTTTGGAGCTCAGGTGTTGGCCGATGGTTTGTATTGGATTGGATTGGAGGTGGACGCGAGTGGAGTGGAGTGGAGTAGAGTGGAGCCACTGCTGCCGTTTGATGACTCTGTTTCGACTCGGTCTCACTTCGGAGCTTGATTAATTTACGACCTAAGGTCAGAAGAGCGCGTACAAAGGGTTTAACTTGTCGCTAATCGGTCAAGGCTCCTATTGTCGATTGATTTCAAAACAGAACCAAGGAAACCACAGGCCATCAAATCCAACTGCGACTGTATCCAAGATTACAGTTAGCAGATGGCAGAGCCAGATTAACAATCTAAAAGTTCCTCTATAGGGGGGAACCGACTCCTTTTTCACTCTTGTAATGCTTCTGGTCATGGCAAATTTAAAATTTACCAGCCGCACGCCAACTACTCTCGACACCTGCTCTCGAAATGGTGCTGGTTAGAATTGTCTTAATCAAAACATTAAACCCTTTTGGCATGCCTGCAAATTGCAAGGAACCGTGCCCCTAATGAGGCTCACTCCAATCCTCGGTAATGAACTGCAATTGCTTATGAAGAAACGAGACATGATCTCGACTGCATCTAATGAGTCGGCTTGGGGTTTCCGTAATTGATTGGTCAGAGGATGTTGGGTTGCTGAATCAAGTTGGCAACAAAGGTCCAAAATCGTAGCTGGGATCTTACAGAGATATGTCTTTAGATTTTTACTTTTATTAATAATATTACTCATATTTAAAATTCCCTATTTTCGAATTAAGATATAGTTTAATAGCATAATTTTCTTTGAGTAATTTATTGAACGCGATCATAAGGGATCCCAGTTTATGATACCATACCATCGCTTCCTACTTAACATAAATGCGCTCCACCTCGAGTGAGCCCTTACCTAATAAGATCGACAAAAGCCAAGTATTAAACGAGATTATTTGACTACCAGTGTTGAATCCATTGTGGTCATGGTTGACTCAACGCCAAACAGCAAACACGGCAGGCACAATTTATGGCCCTTAGAACAGTTTTTTTTCAGACACGACGACAGGCCAGAGGTCCAGAATCCGAGTCCCAATCCAATTCCGAATCGCAGTCGCCGATGGACAGGAACTGGTTCCTGGGGATACTGAATACTGGATGTTGGCTGCTTGGGTTTGGGTTTGGGTTGAGTACTGGTTGCGCCGGCCTAGGGAAGTGCTACCGTCTTACACAGATACACACGCACACCCGGCCCGACTGTCAACCACACCTCAGCCAACCCCAGATCACCACCACCACCAGCACCACCATCACCAGCACCATCAGCATCAGCATCGCCATCACCCCACCAACAGGCTGGCGTAACCCATAATTTTAACACCAACAATAAAAAGAGAAACAACAACGGCGGCGAGGTGCAGGTGTGCATCAAGTCCAAGTCGCAGTAGCGAACTCGGTCCGTGTATCTTGACATCTCTCGGATACTCCGATACTCGGATACTCCGCTACAGATACAGATACAGCTCGCACTGGATCATAAATTTACGTTTCGAATGGTTTGAAACCGAAAAACCAGTTCTCGCCCAAAGTTACAGAAAGGTTTTTCCACCGGCCCCACTGTAGTTTGAATCCCTCGTTCTAACATCCGCTAAAAATGCATTAGAAGCCTTTTCAATTATTTAATTGATAACTTTTTTGTTTTATACGTGTAACTCGAATTTAATTGAGTTCATGAAGGGAAGTTGGTGATTATCACAAGAAGGTGTAAGAACGGAAGATATCAGTTACAAATTAAGTGCACACAATGTGTTTTTTAATAAGGTATCTTTTTATACTTTAAAATTTCAAATGCTGTATTGTATAGAGAGGAAATTACTATTTAAATGTGTCTGACTTCATGTTCCGATAAAAGTTTATTTCTTAGCTATCAAGAGCTCTCATGTTTTTAGAGATAAATAAAACAATATACAGTCTTTGTATCATTTTTTGGAGACTGTCCTACAACAATTAGTTCCACCTTTTTTCTAGCCATATTTTTTTAACAACTTTTAAAACGACTTGTCAGTTTTGACCTGTATGAAATGAAAACTGACCTACTTTTGCCATCGCTTCGGTTTTGTTTTTGCTTTGACCCAATTTTTCTGCTTCGAAATCCCGAAAATCGCAGCAACTGTAAAATTCTGACAGTTCAGTTAGCTGATTTAAAGTCAGCTGCAACCAATAAAAAAAAGTCAAATAAAAGTCCGTCGAACGTCATTCCCAGTCGGACAGTCAGCAAGATTAATTATCGCATTAATTAACTGACCCGAAAAGCGAAAGTTTTGCGCAAAAAAATTACTCACAACAGGAATTCAAGCATTCGAATGAAAGTGTCAACATGTTGACAATCCTATAATTGCAATCCAATGAGAATTAAACTTTACTTCCCATTTTTTAAAAGGGTTCTTAAAACATTTGTATATCTATCAGTTTAGTAATAATGGGTTTTTTCATTTATTAAGAACCAAACAATAATACAAATTAAAAGCTATTTAGGGCTACAGTGACTTTGGTCCAATGCTCCGGTTCTTATTATATTTATGTTAACGATTTAGATATCTTCTTGTGTGATTTAAAAGAATAGCTAAAGAGCTGATGTTCTTAAATACGATTATTCTGTGGTTTATTAGAGTGTTGCAAGTGGATAACAGGTGTCCTAGTTTATTGGCAAATAGTTACTTAAAAGCTATTCCAAAATAAATTGTCTTTACTTTCACAAAATATATTAATATATTTAGCTAAATAATATTGTTGTGAAAATACACCCTTATGGTCAACACTTATAAAACAGCAAAAGTTTTGTGTTTGGGAATATTATTAGCACAAAAAAATAATATTATATGAATATTATAATATATTTTAGATTTCTTATTCAACTATGATAAACCTAGAACCGATTTAAGGATTTTATTTGAATAGACAACTAGGTGACCCTTTGGCCACAAAACGAATCGGTTTCAAGAAACTGACTCACCACCTAGCTATGTCAGTCAATTTCCGCTGGACATTGGCGATCAGTTCCAGGACATCGTAAAACCTGGAGATGCCAAATACATCAATTGACTTTATGGCCAGAAATACCTCTAGGAATAGACGCTTATGCGTTTCGGTATGAAACTCACAATTAAAAGTTAATAGCCAAACGACACGGTTAATCAGCGAGAAAATTGCACTGGGCCACAACAGAAGCCAAATGGCATTGGCCGAATACGAAAACGAATACGAATACGAATGCATTGTGGAACAATGCCGCTGGCCACAAATATTAATCATGTGAGCACTTAATTTGACACTTGGCCATAATGGAAAGCACTCGTACTGCAGAACCACTGGACTCTGTGGGCGGAGGGGGGTGAGCCGGAGAACCACCATCTCTAATCACCAACGGGAACAACTTTAAAGTGGCCTGTCTGTGACCGTGTCTTATTCTCCTCATCGGCAGAAAGGCAGCAGCAACTGCCACCTGCCTTACGCAATTAAGCCGAAGACAGCGCTGGACGGAGTCACTGAGAGAAAATATGGGAACTTGTAAGCTTGCTTTGCAATCATCTTTAATTTAAAAAGCTTATCCCAGTTGTGATTCTAGAAGTTCGCCAATGTTCATGTTTTAAGTTGTAAGTATCTTTACTGTAGTTAGTTCACATTGGCGCAGGATGTATAACTTTCTTTTAAGTTTATAAACTTTTGTTTCAGTGCAGACACGCACTGGCACGACAAAAGGTTCAGTCTGGGTTCTACTCGGTAATTACTCAATGCCTCGAACTGGTTCTCCTGTTCTGCGTGTGTAAGTCAAGTAGCTCGGCTCAGCCAGATTACAAAAGACAAACGGACAACAGAAACTGAACAGAAACACTGAACAGAAACCTAAAGAAACGATCAAAGCTTTTGCTATGGCCACGGAAACCCTTTCAGTAATAACTTCAACTTTGGAAGGGGGCGGCGTGGACTGGGGCTTCCGATAAATATTTATGTGTCATTAGTTGGATGCCCGGGCAGTCATCAGGTGGATGTATTGAAATGCCTTTTCGTTGTTGTTAGGGGGTAATTTATTACGAGAAAGGTGCGGAGGATAAGACTTAAGCTCATCTGAAGAGTTTTTTGGTAGGTAAACACATACGAGGTTTAAGTATCTCAATCAACTCCAGTTTAAATGTACAGGTTCTACACAATATTAGGCAAGATCAGAAATCCTAAGCCTTGCATTGTTTAAGTTTTCTTTTATGAAATATATGTACTAGACTTGCTAAAAGGAATAGATATTATATTTTCATTATCATAGATAGAAGCACACAGAAGTGATTAAAGTATATTGCGGAATGCTCTAATGGAACTTACTTATTTGATGTATTACACTGCCACCTGCTGTGGCGAAGAGTCGAGACCAACGGATTGATCTGCGTGACATTCTGCGTGACATATGCCAAATCGAAAACCCCAAATGGTCCGGAATTCGTAGCCTAAACCGATCGTGGCTGGCAATCCGAGGGCTATGCCTCAAGTGGGTATTTGTGTGGCACGGACCACAGAACCAGAAAAAGAAACCTGGAGACGGCGACGTCTCATGTGTCAGAGGCCGGGAAAAGTGAAAAGTGAGAGGATGACACATGCCTGCGGATTGCTAAGTACTCTTAGGGCAGATTAACTTAACTGTGCATAAAATGCAGCACACTCAAAACAAAAAAAAAAACCAAAAAAAAAAGGAAAACGAGCAAGAAATGGAAAAACTGCAGGAATGTCTCGGCGAGACCGTGAAACAAAAGTAAAAACTGTCCAACTATGCTGGAGTGGCTGTCAGGGGAAATATTGCCGGAATGTGTAAAAAGTCATGCATAAAATTAGTTTCGACTTGGGTGACGATGCCCTGTTGCGCCCTCTTGTTCCCGCCCCTTTGCCTGCCCTGATTTATTTCCACAAATGCGTTTTTAACACTTGGCCAACACGTGCGTTCCCGGAATATTTAGACTCTCGAGTGCCCAACCCTCCCCGCCCCAAATTCCCATTACAAATGCTGGTGCTTGCCGCTCAGAAACCATAAAATCCATTGGAATATTTGAGGAATATGACATGTTGAAGTGCGTTTATCTGGGAAATACGATACGAATAATATCCAGATACACAATCAAACACGACTCTACTTGTAGGCTTTATTACACGCTTTTCAAACTTTATCTTTATTTGTAAAAGTATTTATTTTATAAAAACATATATGAATTTATTAATGAGATTAAATATAGAATAAAACGCCACTCCAACGATCTAAACTCCACTACAAATGACATAATAAAAAAAATAAAAATGATTTCTTAGTAAATTAGCTTTATAATGGCTTACTGGTTCCACTTGATCGAACTTCTTAATTAATAAGAAAGTGAACTATACGAAAATTCCCACGCCGAGTGCAGCACTCATATATGAATATTCCAAATGTGTAAAAGGTACAAGTTTTTCAAGTTGCTCCGCATAAATTTGATGATCACCGAAGTTCGACCAATGTGCAATGAGGCGAATCGAAGGCAGAAACCCATTGAGAACTCTTAGCTTCCAGTCCAGAAATTATAAAATCTTACAGCAAATCATATCTTAACCGAAGCCGAAACTCTGTGGTTAAACACACCCAAAATAAGCAAATGTAAGGAGCAACCTGCGCCTGCGCACTGTTCCATGGCAAAAGCAAATTAATTTGTTTGATGGACTCTTCGTTACTTCTTTTTTTTTTGTATCTCGGCAGCCCTCTCGAAAAACTGCGTCATGTGCACTCGATTGTTAAATGGGTAAATGGGAATAAAGCCCACCAACTACAAGCCTTTTCACACCATTCTCGGCATTTGTGGGGGAGTTGGGAACCCCGATCTTCAACGTCTTTAAGAGGGGCCGCTCCCAGGTGAGGTTGCGTCGTTTTGTTTATTTAAGAAAATGTGAAAAAGTAAGAAGGAGTGTGAGAATTAAATTGCTTAACAAATTATACAAATATCATTTGTTGCTACTCTCGTGTATCGATCGATTTTTCAACAGGAAGGGCACAAGACCTTTGGTCTATGAGAACTGAGCGTTGTTTCGGATGTCTTCCGGTCATTAAAATCAAGGGCTACTCTAGATTGACGTCTTGTGACCTCTTCAACTATACTATTCTATTTGCAAGCACTGTAAAATCAGTAAATATGGCCTGTGTAATATATAAATAAAAGTATAAACACTTATAGTTACAGGGAATATACATATGCTTATGGTTTTGTCTCCTTGCAAACTTCTAAGGAACATTGCAGAACTAGTGAGAGTAAAGCTTACAAAAACATTGAAAAGAGTACAATATTTCGCCAACAAAGATCAGGTAAGCACGCATTTGATAGAGAGCCCTACACTTTGTGAATTCCCCCTTTGTTTTGCCACCAGAGGGAAAACATCGCTCCAGGCAGGCAGTTGACCCATTTAAGATACTTTCCCTTTTCGGCGTTGTTAATCGCACGACCGCAGAATATGGCAGGCTGTATTCTGTATGCTGTTCGCTGTATGCTGGATGCTTAAGTGATTAACACCCGACATCCTCGAGGGATCATTAAGCAATACATAATCCAATTAGCAGCGGTGGAAAAGAGAGGGGAGACGAGAGAAGATCCTCCACCTGTTGGCAGGCCAAACAAAAGGATTTCATATTTTGTTAATTCAACGAACCAGAAACATTTCGATGACGATGAACCTGCTAAGAACTTAAACAAACAAGTGATCACGATCATCTGTGCAAGCGACCTGGGTGATGTGCACTGGGAATCGCTGATATGGATCAACAACATTTACTTCTACTCTCAATTGTTGCTGCCCTTGGACCTTTTCTGATATCTGATCTGATCTGATGTGCTCGCAGATAAAAGAAATGCCAATTCTACTTAGAAAATGACACGCAAATGGCGAAAAACGAAAAAAAAAAATAAGAAAAAAAACCAAACTGTGGAAAATGGAAACCCAAAGTGGCGGGGGAAAAGGTCCCGGGGATTATCCGCAGTTCGGAGCCTCATCAATATGTCTGCAATTAAGTTGGGCACGAATTCGTTATTAGGGGTCAGGCAATTGATAGCGATGCTCGGCATTATTCAGCGCACAAATTGCGTGAGGCACAAAGCAGATCCGAATCCGAATGCGATCAACCACGATCATTACATGCACAGGATAACCTGTACAAGTCGCTCCTTCTCCTCTTCCTCCTTTTTCCCGCCTATGCAGATCGCATCGAGGGATCTGAGGATCGGAGGATCGGAGGATTGGAGGAGGAGCTCTGCTGAAATGATCTCCCTCACAAAATGGTTGCATATGCAAGAGTTCGGTTCTGATTGTTGGCAGCGCACTGAGAGAAATCAGCGTTTTATGTTTATGATTAAATGGTAATATAAGACCCAAATGTTTAGGTAAAACTGAAGATAGTTTAAACACTTGTTAATATAATAGAAAAAGTTACTTTTAAATTTACTACAGGCTATCACTGCTCTGCCACTTTTTTGTTGTTGTTTTTCATAAACAATGTCTTTGTATGGAATCATTAATATTACTATTTTTTCTGTTTTTCTTACACTTATTACAATTTTTGTCGGTGCAAGATTTGTCTGATATTGTATACAAGTATGTATTGATTTTACAAAAGAAAGGGAAAATCGCTTACCGATCGTGGAGCTATCTATATATGTATGTAGGCACAATATATAAGGTGGTTTATAGAGAGGGGGGTTAAGGGCTTAACCCTTTGCTGTCATTGTCATTGAACGGCTGACAGTTGCACGAATGTAATTGGCAGTAGGCGCGAAAGCAGAACGCATGAAAAATAGAGGCGTGTGAAAATGATCCACTCCTATCACTTCGACAGCCCTCCACTTCAGCCGTTCCCAAAAACGTGAGAATTTCCATTTAAATCTCGGGAGCAGGGAGCAGGAGGTTGCTGGAGGGAGCTGGAGGTGAAAGGGTCCAGAAACGGCAACATTTGCCAATGCAAAAGGGTCGCTTCTTTGGGGTGAGCAACGCTGCGTAAAATTAGATTAGATCGAGTCGCTATTTCAAACCTGCTGAATGCTGAATGCAATCGATGAAAGGTCCAATTTCAGCTGACAGTGTCGGCAACATACATATATGTATGTATGTACCTATGCATGTATAAATGTGTAAATATATATTTATTTCTATGCAGAGACTAGCCAACTAAGTAAAGAATGAAGGGTCATATCGAAAGACCCTTAATAAAATAAATAATATTTCTCATCATTTACAAAGCAATACATTTGGAAGATAGTTCGATAGTTCGAGTCTAGAAGACTAGAGTCTAGAATTTTGTCGCTATGTGGATCCTACGTCTCCAGAATCATAGGCTGTTATATACTGAACTAATATAAATTAGTAAGTAAATTAAGAAAAGAACTCCCCAATGAAAACGGTGTTCAAAAAGATAATCCCTTGTTAATCATGGTCGCTAAATTAGGAATTGAATGCTCCTTAAAGTAAAAGCCTGCACTCAAATTGAAATAAACCGAAATTTCAGTGGAGTTTATTAATAATTATACGCAACCAAAATATATTTAAATTAATTACCAATAATTTAGGGAAAATATGGTTCACTGACATTTATGTATGTTATGAATATAACCGATACGTACAATAATTTATCAAACTCCATAAACATGATTTGTGTTTAAAAAAAGGGTTAAATAGAGAACGATTTGAAAAAGTAACAAGAGAGAACGCTATAGTCGAGTTCCCCGACTATTTGATACCCGTTACTCAGCTAGTGTAAGTGCGAAGGACAGTTTTTGGCGGTTTGTGGGCGTTAGAGTGGGCGTGGCAAAAAGTTTTTTGGCGAAAAGATAGAAATTTACAAGACTAATACAAAAATGAAAAAATATCAAAACATTTTTCAAAAGTGTGGTCGTGGCAGCTTTGGGCGGTTTGTGGGCGTAAGAGTGGGCGTGGCAAAAAGATTTTTTCCAAGTCGATAGAAATTTTCAAGACCAATACAAAAATGAAAAAATATTAAAACATTTTTCAAAAGTGTGGGCGTGGCAGTTTTGGGCGGTTTGTGGGCGTTAGAGTGGGCGTGGCAAAAAATTTTTTTTGCAAATCGATAGAAATTTACCATACCAATACAAAAATGAAAAAATATCAAAACATTTTTCAAAAGTGTGGGCGTCGCAGTTTTGGGCGGTTTGTGGGCGTTAGAGTGGGCGTGGCAACATGAATCGACAAACTTGCGCTGCGTCTATGTCTCTGGAGTCTGTGTGCTTAGTCTCAACTTTCTAGCTTTTGTAGTTCCTGAGATCTCGACGTTCATACGGACAGACGGACAGACGGACAGACGGACGGACAGACGGACATGGCCAAATCGACTCGGCTATTGATCCTGATCAAGAATATATATACTTTATATGGTCGGAAACGCTTCCTTCTGCCTGTTACATACTTTTCAACGAATCTAGTATACCCTTTTACTCTACGAGTAACGGGTATAATGATATTGGGACATTTCTACAATTTAGTGCATATTCGACATACCCATTTCCAACTACCTCACTAGTCCCTAAAGTTGACCCAAAAGGGCGAGCTGAATTTATTTTGTAAATCTATACCCAAATGTATCGGGAAAGTAGCTGTCTTGGTAGCACTGCCCAGGAATTGGAAGAGTGATCGGGCAGAGAGGCAAGATGAGAGGCCCAGGCGGCAGACACGCCAGACAAACTGGCGACGTCTTGTGAAATTTTCCTCCGTCTTCTGTGCGCACATAATAATAAAGAAAATAAATATAAAAAATACTGCCCAGGCAGGCACACAATCTCGCGCAGAAAGGGAAGTAGAGAAACTACAACGAAATAAGACCATAAATGCATTTTAACAAAAGGCAAACCCCAAGGAGCCAATGAACCTAAAGCAAAAAAAAAAAGTCGAAAAAAAGAATAAACGAAAGAAAACCAACAGAGAAAATAAAGAACCTAAGCCCCAAACCAAAGGCCATAAATAAGCCGACTTCGGCTACGTTGCGCATGCGCCGCAGCATTTCGGGCTGCACTTCAACTTGAGTCTCTGCGTCTTTGAGTCTCTGCGTCTTCGAGTCTCCGAGTCTTTGCCTACAGCCTCTTCTGGCTACGATCCCCTATCTCTCCTGCACCATCGACCATCTGGTGAGCCATTTGGGAGGAGCGGGATACTGAAGGGTGGGGAGCGGACTCAGAACTCAGCTTTTGGCTTCTAAATTCAAGCCCTATAGTTTGACGGAAATTTGCAATCTGTACCTAAAAATATATTATTAGTTAGTAATTAGTTAGTAGGAAAAATGTTAATATAAAACTCAAAATTTGTAGTTAGTTAGTAAGAAATATGTTAATATACTCAAAACTCAGGTTTTGGCTTCCATATTCGAGCCTTATGGTTTGACTGAAATTTAAAATCTGTATCTAAAAATATCTTAAAAGTTAGTGAGAAATATGTAAATATAAAACTCAAAACTCCGCTTTTGGCTTCTAAATTCAAGCCCTATACATAGTTTGACGGAAACCTAAAAATATATTTTTAGTTAGTGGGAAAAATGTTAATATAAAACTCAAAATTTGTAGTTAGTTAGTGAGAAATATGTTAACGTAAAACTCAAAACTCAGCTTTTGGCTTCCATATTCGAGCCCAATAGTTTCACTGAAATTTCGAATCGGTACCTAAATAGTATCTTATTAGTTTGTAATAAGTTAGTAAGAATAATGTTAATATAAAACTCAAACTTTGACTAATATTTTTAATCTGTTTCCAAATAATAGCTTATTAGTTTGCAATAAGTTGGTGAGAAAATGTAAATACACATTTGCTTTACTTACGCATCTTTGTATGCATAACAAACTATTTAAAATCATGTGCTAGAAATATATATGTATACCCAAATTAATTCTCTTGCCTTATGGTTTCTTTTACTTCTACAAGCACTAATTGCAAGTCTGTAAACCAAGCATTATTGATCAGGAACAACTTTGGAAATACTTTTATAGGGAAATGAAGATTTTATCATATAAAACAATAATTTTTCCACTTATCTATAACTATATTTTATAATTACATTTTAATGCATTTATTGGAATTTATTAAATTGAGAGAATCTACATCTAATCGATGGATTTATAGAGCATTAGGCAGTCGTTCCTTAGAGACAGTAAAGTTTAAACTAATTTTTGCTACTGGCAGGCCGACTTATGCCAATGGAATTTCTTCACCTCGGACTCGGACACACTTTTCTAGTGTAATTTTTCACTACCGATGACTAATTCACTTGCCGGCGGTCTCGAATGATTCACGCACTTACCGGGAGGTGCGAAATCTAAACGCAGGTGGTCAAAGATACAAAGATACGCCCAGTGAAAGATACGAAAAACAGTTGCAGCTGTCGACGCAGGCGCATGTAAACATTATTTTCCTGTCACTATTTGTTTAACCCTATTTTTATGAGCGTCGAATGGAATGCGTATGCACATTATTCCCAAGCCGCCTGATAAGCTCGACTTACAATAAAAATCCAATTAAAAGTTATCAGCAAGAGTTCCAAGACCAGGTCACAGTTCAGCAGACAATTTAAAAAATGATTTGGGAGGAGGCCTGTTCCTGAACAGATTATTTCTATGCTGATTCAATACAACCAATTTCCAGCATGTGGCGCAGTTTCGGCAGTTAATGTGAAAATTAGATAATTAGGCCCGCGAGAATCTTGAAAATCGAAACGCACACAAAACACTTGACCCAAATCGATGAAAGTGGAAGCGAAAGCTGAAAAAAGACTGAAACCGACACAGAAAATTGGGATTTTTGGTAACTAATCATAAATATATTATATCTATGCCAAAATAGTAGCCCATAGAATTATTTTATAGTGCATAGTCCAACTCTAATACACTTGCTGGTGCAGTATATTCATAAATTATATGGCTCGGGCCAGCAGCAATTGTTGGAACTTTTGCATAACGATTTAATTAAAGTTTGAACACAGAAAAACCACAAAAACTAGTCAAATAGCTGCGAAAACTTAAAGCGCAAAATCAAATCATAGAGACTCGAATCAAGCCGAGCAGCAGTCCACAAAAGTTGGCTTACAAATAAACTATAATTAAGCATAATGCATGAGTTAGTGGTCGTTGTAGTTGGTAGTTCAAATAAAGTTGCAAAGCCTCAAATAACTTATAGTAGTAAAATCTTGAAGAAGTATATTGAAGATGGGGAAAATAAATGATAAGAAATGATTTTTTAATATTTGATAAAAGTCTTTTATAAACTGAAATTTGTATATAATACTAATAAATCAAATGCTGACCTGCATAATGGTTATAATAGGGAGTAAACCTTAACAATGCGTTGAAGTATTTACCTGACTGAGACGATTTGTCCACGAGTTTGAGTTGTCCAGTGTCGAGCTGCATCCACGCATTGTCTTGGTCCAAATGGAAGCCGCCAGGCAGTCTAAGACCAGTAGTAGGCCAACAAACCCAGTAACCAGCCAGTTAAAACCGAGTTGAAACCAGGCCCGAAGCAGTTGACTTTTTGGCGTATGTTGCAAACAGATCCTCGCCATAATTGGAAGCAGTCGCGCGGAACTTGTTGAGCTGCAGTCAGCGGCAGTAAGAAATTATAAGTGCACTTGCCAAAAAAGATGGCTAACTACTGAAAACATAGTTATTCTAAAAAGTATGTGCTTTTCACTGTGAACTAATAACCTTGAATTATTGTATAGTACTATGCATAATTTCAGCTAATAATTAATAATGCTCACATTTTGTTTTACAGTGCAACCAGTTCTGCTCCTCAACGACTTCTGGTTTCTATTGACCCAGTCGATCCGTCCGTCAGTTACAAAGTCGAGTGAGTTGCTGGGAATGTAAATATGGCAAATGGAGTAGTCCGTAGTAGTAGCCAGCACACTGGACAGGATCACTTTTACTTTTGCCGGCGTATGGCTGGCCACCTTTGGCTTTCTTGTTAATGTGCCATTCTGCCAATCGTTTAGCATTTCCCGGCATCCGATCCGGCATTTTTCAAGATGCTCTTATTGGCCCGGCCAATTGACACCTGAATGTTAATGGTCCACTGGTGCGATGCACGGCGATCGTTTGGCTTAATGCTTAAATCATGTCTGCGCAAATTATCTCCGCAGTTAAATGATAAAATACAAACATTTGTCCATCCATCCAGCCTACACAGTATCTGGAAACGAGCGGAATGATCTTTTGAATTCCCCTAAAAGGTTAAATGGGATTTGTGCGACAAAATGGTTTTTCCTTTTACTGGCACTGAGCAAACGGGCAGGCCTTGCCGCAAATAAGCTGAACAACTGGCAGTTTTATATGGATGATGCTAAGTACATCGTTAAACAATTGAAGGTTTTTTGGAGCCTCAGACTTAAAAGAAACATTTTGTAAAATCTCTGTATTTCAATCTTTCAAAAATTGAAGCTAGAGATCAACTATAATAAATATGTATGATACAGATAAATATGTATTGATACAGCTCTATTTTCCTTAAAGATTCTCTCATTAGCTGCGGGTCACACCTGACTGCCCGTTGGAAATTTCAGATGGCAGGTGTTCGGATGGCCAATGAATCATAACTTCCCTGGTAGCAGGGACAGTTCGTAAAACTAGCTGCAGTCCAAAAAATCATTTTATGGAGATATTAAAAACCAGCGAGACAAAGGGCGACCTGGTCCCCATAAAAGGGAGCTGCGAATCCAGCGAAACCAACCAAATAGGTGACAATCGAGGGATGAGCACAATGATGGCTCGTAAAACTGAAGACAGCGCGATAAATGCCCCGTCCACGGCGAGGGAAATTAACATGAAATTGTGAGACGAGACACGATCACAGTCACCCATAATTGCCGAAGAAATTGCCCTCGGTCTCTGCTCCCTGGCCCCTGAACCTTCCCCTACTCATTGTATTTTCCCGGGGTCCCTAGGTTGCCTGCACTTGTGCTCAGCACACTCTGCAAGTGTGTCTCGGGTTCACTGAGCCCAAGCCAAGACCATCTCCGCTCAACTAAAGCGATCCAATCCGATCCGATCCAAACAGAACAGAACAGAACTGAACTGATCTGAGCTCAGCTATATGATCCCTTTGCAGTGCCTTTGTTTTCACTGTGCGATAAGACGTTGAGTTCCCAAAAAAATATACGCTTCCAAACTGTGACCCATGGGCCAATTGACGATACCCTGGAAAATGGTGAGGCAGAAAAAGATACAAGTATGTTTCTGTTTTATTTTACTACAAATGTTTAACCTTACATTCAATATCATGCACAATT
The DNA here is from genome assembly GCF_016746365.2 of Drosophila yakuba. Classification (NCBI taxonomy): domain Eukaryota; kingdom Metazoa; phylum Arthropoda; class Insecta; order Diptera; family Drosophilidae; genus Drosophila; species Drosophila yakuba. The sequence continues at coordinate 15,925,862 of NC_052529.2, read as the reverse complement.
TAATTACTGTTTTCTGCATTATCACATTAGTATCATATTTTATGTATATTTTATTTTAGCTTAAACAATACCTTTGGTTAAGTTACAATCTTCTACTTTTACAATAAGTTAAATCAATTTAAATTGCTGGGAGTCCTAAACTTCGAATAATGCTTTCAAATATAACAAACAAAACACTTTATTAAAATGCAAGTAGACTAGCCGAACCTTAATTGGTTTTTTAGGATACCTCGGCTTCGATCCCTGCCGTTTTCATCACGTTTTCTCTGTTTTTCACCCAGGCCTAGGGCTGTGCCTCCATTCAGTTTGTTTATTTGTTTGTTTGTTTGTTGGCGTAGGACTTGCGACGCCGACCCTTTTTGCTGGCTGCTCCTACACTCGAACTCCTACCCCTGATCCTATGCCACCATCCCAACCTATTCCACTCCGACTCCGTATCCAACTCCGACTCCAACTCCAACTCCGATTCCGATCCCGACCCGCACTGACTGACAAGTTTCACCTGTCTGCATTTGTCCATGGGGTGATCTATCACGGACTGGCCAGACAGACCTGTCCAGTGGCTGTTTTTATATTTGTCCATTCTGGCATAGCCATTGGGCTCGGGTTCCTGCCCTTCAGCTGGGACTACTCTTCCTTTTGCAGAGGGTTGACGTTTCTATTGCTCGCGAGATTTGCTGGGGAACATTTGTTTGACTAGATAATGGGGCAAACGCAAACACTCGGCTGCATGTGTACATGTACATGTATGTAGAATGTTGTGATGTAGTAATCTAATAGGGTTCCCCAAACCTTTCTTTTCAGAGGGCCAGCCCCTGACTGACCCCTGGCTATGCCTAGATCACGGATCGATTACACTGGCGAAACAGCGAACTATAAAGATCTTATATAGCTTTATATCACCAGTAAAAAGTAATACAAGTGTCTTCCGTGTTACTTCAAATTAATCACTGGTTGAATTCATAAAATGTAATAAAATTCTATTTAATTTGAATATAAACTTGTGAGGTGGAATGATTTGTAATTGTTTCAGAATTGTGTTTTTCCTGTTAACAAAACTTTCACAATATATTCAGTGTTCTATAAAGTTCTACAGGTCAAGGCATTTCTCGCCGTGCAGATGGTAAACTGATATCCCGAGGGCCACCAAAAGCCGGCCTCATAACCCCAATCCAATCTCTTTTCGCTGCGCAACCCAGGCATTGAAAGTGAAATCATCTGGGGTCCGATCGTTGGGGTTTTTGGCTGGGTTTCACGTTCATGACCGCACATGCCGGTGGGAGCTTAGGGGCACATACAAAAGTTGGAGGAACGTGCAAACTGCGTGCGCGGCTACTTGACATGGCGATAATGATTGACCCAAAAAGCGAGTTCTCCCCGAAAAGTGAATGTCATTAGAAGCAGATAAAAAGCCCCACAGAAATGACGAAAATAAAGAGTAAGGCACACTGCAGCAGCTGTCAATCAAAGTGCAGCAGCAGCCATCAGCGAAGAAAACCCGAAACTATCAGATAAATACACTATATTTTAAGAAGTGGGGAATGGTGCTGGATGTGAATCAAGTTCTATAAAGAACCAAACGATTCAAAGTAGTGATATAAATTTAGGAAATATTCATATTGAGATGTCTAAGAACATAAAATGCTGTATATAATAAAAATGTAATATAAAATATCATATTATAATTCATAATACATTTTACTTAGGCGATAAACTATATAATTTTTATATATTATAAATAATGTGCTTAAATCAAAATGGAATTACGTGGGAATATTTGATTCACACATATGGCAATATATAAATGGTTATGGATTATTCACTAAGTAGTCTGAACATTGCTTTATCACTCAATAAAGTTTGAGGGCATTGCCAGTTCGTTCTGCTCAGTTGGCTTTTCCCAATATTTCCCTCAGCTTATTTGCTCGCCGAGTAATTTTCCTAGCTGCTTCTTTGTGGTGCGTTGCTCGAACATTTGCCACAGCCTGCTTATGCAAGCACACAGATTCTAACGCACACTCGGACATCCAGAAGCCGAATCCCAACCAAAAGGGCCCCCAGCTTGGTTGCCCCAGATTCAGTGCCTCTTTCTCAGCCTGCCGCCCTTTTATTTTCATTTTTTCTGCTTCATTTCGGATCCGAAGCTTGGCAGCAAATGCTTTCGATCGCCGTTCGAGATGATAGAACAAAAGTTTTGTTTACATTTTGTTTTGTAAACAAAGCGAACTCAGCGTACATAAAAAATAGGCACTGAACGGAATTATCGAACACTTATATTTTCACAAAATGTTCTTACTTCTAGGAATAAGACAAAGAAAAAATAATACTTTACACAATATTTTAATATTTAATAGAAAACTTTTAACCAATAAGATATAGATATATACATATATTTAGATATTGTATCTCTCAGATTATATTGACTTTCGCGCAGTGTACGTCCATATAGATGGCTGGATATATGGCTGCGATGCATATCTGTGTTTTGAGCAATCGAACACGACCACGACGACATGTTGCATTCTAATGGCCCAGCCACAACTCATCTGCTTCTGGATCCACTTCTGCCTCCTTTTGCTGCCTCTGTTGATCATGTTCATTAATTAATGATCAGTCGTCGTCTGTTGTTGCATTCGGATCTTTATTGTGGCCCATGTATACTCGCATGTATTCATTTTATGATGACCAAGCGTTGTGCTCCGTATTGAGCGTATAATTTATGACATTTTATTGTGTGGCAAAAGCGAATGTGGATCCCCTTCCCCTGCAGGATGATCGCATGGTTATTAGTTCTTTTTGGCCCAAAACAAGGGTCATTGAATCATCCTAATGAAGGATCAGCCCCGTTGCACTTGGTATTCTTTATGTAGAACGCTGTTTAATAGAGATACAGATTTTCCTATAACTATATTTATAATTCTATATAAAAAAAACTATTGAAATGCTGTACGTTGACTTGCAAAAGAAATCTATTCAAATCATTCAATCTAAAATTGATATATTTACAGGACTAACCTTTGACTTTTGGAAACTTAGTTTGAAATATATGTATATAATAAAACAAAACGCCTAACTCGACACCGCTTTTATATCGCTGTCAATGCCATGACATCTCTTGTTAAGTTGTCTTGTTAACTGCCAATTTATACCAAATATAAAACAAGCCTTATGTTTAGTTTGAAAATCTTAAGAATATAAGAACTTCAATCTCTTCTTATACATTTATCCCAGGTCTACCCCGCTCCCCGCAGCCACCTGGCGAAAAACCCATAGATCACAATAAAGATCTTGGTAACTGTCAGGGATTACCATACAGTAGTAGATGTTGAATCTTCGTCGCTGTTCGCCACATTAAACCTCAAAAGTAGACAACAAATATAATAAAAAACCGAAATTGATTGTTGTTGCTGCTTGTGGTGGTAGTGGTGTGGTAGTGGTGCACTCAAAAGATAGATTGCTCATAGATTTTCGAGGCAGAAAAGGGAAAATAAAAGCGTGTTTCAGCCACACCAGCGATACGGGTTACCAAATGGGCAACGAAACCAAACAAAACGAAGTTGGGAAAAGAAAGAGGAGGAAAACTGTTGTAAAACGCATTTTGACTGACAGGTACCCATAGGTCTTGAGCGGACGGATCCGGACCACGGACGGACGGACCTTCGAGGCCCAGCTGAAACTCCTCCATTTGATTGCACGAGTCGGAAAAGACGGCGATAGAGATAACTGGATGGAGATGGCTAGAGCTGGCTATTTGTCTACTTTTTTTTTAATATATAGGGAAGATAGAAAACGTAGTTGTAGTAATAGTAATGTTGCTATATACTCCTATCACAAGATTAGTTTTACCCTTGCGGTAATATAAACTTTACTAATGAGGTATCTTTAAGTATCTTTAGTTCCTCAAATGGAATGTTCTTCATAAAATACATATTCAATAAAATCACAAGCTGCATTTAAAAATTAAAAAAATTATATTTAATATAGAAGATTTTTCTTTTAATAATCTTCTAAAAAAAATAATCCATATTTCCCGAGAAACTGCCAAGCTGGCAGCTCCGAGGCAAACTGAAAGAGCAGGAGTGCTGAGAAGTTGCCTCAATTCGAAAATCGACAAAACGTGCAACTCACATGTCATACACGCTTACGACGTCCGACTGAGCGACAGCGATCCCCCCACCATTTCCCAATCCCAATCCCAATCCCCTCCCGATTTCCCCTCCCCTCTCCAGCCTCGGATCTCTGCTCCCTTCCACAGGGGACAACAGCTGGACGAGTGTGCTGTAAGGTGTGTGTGCCTGCAGTATCTGTGTGTTTTGGAAACCTCAGCTGTGGCACTCTGCGTTCTGGGATCGCAATAGGGTCTAAACGGCTCTTTTTCATCCACACACTCTGGCTGACACCCAGGCAAAGATGGATATTTAGGGAGCGGGAAATGTGTTGCCAAAAGTGAAAAATATTATGAAAAAGAGAGATTTAAAAAAATACAGACTAATCACGAGCGAACATAAAATTATTTGTTAGTTGAGTTGTGTTTTCTAAAGTATTTTAATTAGAAAAACATATATTAATTTAATTGCTCTATCAGTCAGTTAGCAGACCATTCTAAGCAAAAGTTAAGAAATAAAACAGGCATCTGTTCAAATTGGCTTTAACTTAATAAAGACTAATTAGAGAGGATTAAGCTAAAGTCTGTCTTTAAAAGCACTTCATTCTTAAGACATACCTGGTTGTAAAGAAAAATATTAAATCGCTATAAAAAACCCAAGGAGAGTACGTGTTCTAAGTAAGAACAGCAACTGCCGCGTCTAGTCATACTAAAAAAACCTCGTTTTATATATTAATTAGGACCTGATTTCGATGTAAGCTGTAATTTTAAAACTCCTGTTATATCTGTTAGTTCAGCTCCAAGTATTGTTAAAGAAAATTGCCTCAAGCATTGTTAAGCAAAATGACTTAACGTGATCTAAGTTTTCCATTCAAATTCTTAATTGCCAGCGCGAAACCAGCTTGTGCTCATTTGGGGCTAGCAAATAATTTCGTTTCGGTCTAGACTCTACAACTATTAGGCTTGATTTAAAGGAAACCCTGGCTTTGTACCAGAGGCGGAGCATCCGATGGATGCCACTCGGAACAGTGAGCACTGCCCATGGACGGACCAACAGAGAATAAAATAAAGACGGCACGAGCGCATCAAATTAAGCAGGAAGGAGAAGACAACTGGCTGGGGACAGAAGACACAGGAAAAACAGCAAGTAGAATACTATACATAACATAATATACATACGTAACCGATGTAATTTGATACCGAAAATCATTATGCACTAACATACTGCCAGCCTCGATATCTACATACATACATATATATGAGTAGAAATGAACAGGCTGAGCTGCCTGCTTGAGCCACAGAGCCAGATAAAGAACGAACCAAAGACGACGACTAATTGCCATCAATTTTTTGCATAAATCTTGGCAATATTATGCATGCAGGCCCCCACAGGAGTGGGGGGATTTTGGGGGTTTTCTGGAGAGGATCAGGCTACATGGCACAGTTAAATGCCCCCCGACTGCAGCGCACCCCACTTTAGGATTGCCCACAGAGCTGCTTCACGGAGCGTATGGTCGTGTATGGTTAACCAATCAAAAGGTTCTTCAACCCATCCCAGGGGTCTGGCTTTCGGCCCGATCTACGTAGCTTAGCCATTGCTAAAGTGGCACGATCACCAACATCATTATCATATGTATATATATGCACCCATACCCGTGCACTTTGGATATCCATCCATGCAAACGACAATGGGCCGTAAAGGCAGCGGGTTTGCCAAATCAAATAGAAAACCAGAGAACGAAATAGTGCAGTTTCTCGACTATCAGATACTCGTTACTCAGCTGATGGGGGGGCGAACTTTTAAGTTCCATACTCTTTTCGGCATATAGAATTAAGAATACTTATAGTTATAGGGCAAGGAAGTTTTCTTCTAGCTTTTAGATACTTTTTAGATGAACCTAGTATACCCTTTTTACTCAAGAAGTAACGGGTATTACCACAAAGAACGACTGCCTTTTCTAAGCGAATCTTCAAATGCACTGAGAAATTAAATTAGGAGTGTTTTACATTTCCAAAACCTTTTTAATTGCATCTCAGGTTAAATGACACACTTTTATGTTTTAGTAATCAGTAGGGTCAGTGTTTAAAATTTAAAATCAGTGGAAAACGTACCTTTGATTGTAGAAAGTAGGGCAACCTGCTTATCGACAAGTATAATATCATTGTATCATAGAAATCTGAGGCAGTTTTAAGAGACTTCGTTTTCGCCACTTGATATTTGATTATTAATTGCTCCTTAGAACCCTTAAATAGATATCTAAATTTTCGTAATAATAGGCATTCCCTAAGAAATAATATACCCTCTTTAAGAGTACTTTGAGATCATCCAGCTGGAGCCCATCGCAAAGGCAAGGAAGGGGGCTCCACGATGTCAGGAGGCAAACACGATTTGAGAATTGCGTACGCAGTACGTACGAGCCCCAAAACCCAAGTTCATTATGTCTACAAAGGAGTCGGATTAGAAGTTGGAGAAGTGGGATTCAGCGTGTGGTGCTCTGTGGTTCTGTGTGGTTCTGTGTGGTACTGGTACAGCTGGGGACAAAGCCACTGCTCTGTGTGTGCCACGAACCACGATCATAATGACGTACCGTACTAGTGGCCGAAGACAATCATGACGATCCCAGTGTTGATATCGTGGTAGAGCCGCAGTCGCAGTCAGAGTCACTCCAGTGCTACAGTCCTCCAGTCCCCAGGACAAGTTCAATGACTCTGGGCTAGAAGTTCACTGCAATCGTAGTTGGAACCACAACCACATGGGTCTGTCCTCCTCCCTCCTCCTCACTCCTCCCCTCCGGTGGTGGCGATGGTGATCCTCCCGCCCGGTCGTCCACAGTCTTTTGCTTGGCTTCAAGAGCGTGTGTTGCACACTTTCTGTTTTATGCCAGGGACAGCAACAGAGACACGTCCCAGGTCGAGTCCCCAAGCCTCTGACAGTCGTCTGCACTGCGCGAAAATCTTTGTAGCGCAACAAGCAAAGTGTAAACTAGAAGGGGACATTAGACATTATACGTAGTATACTCGTAAGTTTACCAATTACTTAAATTTAATATATATATTGTCTGAAAGCACTGTTAACGTATTCAAAATTATTGAAAACCCGTTTAAATGTGTCCTTAAGTTATATAGAACATGTCCTTTAACTCTGGATTAAACAAATATATTGTAGCACACTTATATAAGTATATATATGATCCTTTAACCTCCCAAATATAACTTAGTACATTTAAAAATCGCATCTTTAAATGCTTAAAGTTAATTTTGTTTAGTGTACCTTGTATACTTTGAGTACTGAAAAGTCCTGCATTTCTAGCGGTGTATATTGTGTTCTCCCCACTTTTCAGCCTTTTCCTATTCCTCCATACACTTGTCCTAGAGTTCTCTCTTTGTATTATTTGCTAGGATTAAAGGCATTATAAGGCACGAAGTGGAGGATCATGAGGCAAGACTGTGGCAGGGTAAACAGAAGATTGCTCGCTCCTCGGGTTGCTCCATCCCTCCTGTCTTCCTTTTGTGTCTGTATGTGTGTGTGTGTGCGTGTGTGTGTGTGTGTGCTGTGGCAAATAAAACATCTGTGCCGTAAAATCAAAACACAGAGGAACACGGCTTACCTACTACAAACCCGGTCCGCAAAATGTTGCGCACTTTGCGAGGGTCCATTGAACTCTTCATGGATATTGGTTATTGGAAAGGGCAAAGTAAATAGAAGTAAGGATTTCCACAACCGTGTTTACAGCGCTTCAAACTAATTGAGGAACTATTTATTTATAAAATAAGTACTTTAAAACATTACGTTTTTACATTATTACCCTTCTTAATAATGAAATTAAAATATTGTACCTGGTATGGATATTAACTTTAATGGATATATTATATGGATATCGTTCTGTACTTGGGTAAGTTTTTTAACATTCTGACATCTTCTACTACTACTACATCTTCTACCCTACTACTCTAGTACAATTTCATACCTTGAAGAGAATCAAGGACCTTTAAACTATTCCCATTACAGAGTACCTTTCGACCGACCCTCGCCGCTGCGAATCAGTGGGTTCCTCGCAGTTGCAGCCCGAGTTTCTGTGGCTCCAAGAAGAAGAAGAAGAACTTGCAAATTGACGTCGTGGGGCGATCGTGTGGACCCTTCAAGAAACAAGTAACGTTGCCTGCTTTTCTTCTCGTTCTCCTCCTTTTGGCTATTCCCTTCTTCGTCGGCCTTCTCCTTCTCCTTTTCGCTTCTGCTGTGAAATTAATTCAGCCAGAAGGAGACAGCGAGAGAAAGAGAAAGGGAGACGGATCGAGGGTCCGTTTGGGGTTATTACACTCTCCCAGTGGAAACGCAGCCTTTTCTCTTCTTCATTCCACCTTGTCCGCACTGCGCACTGCGCTCAGTCCTTTTTCCGGTTTTGTGGCAGCCAACATAGGAAGGACTATAAATCCCCAGTAGGTGCATCTTTTTGGCGCGCTTTTTCACGATGACAAAAAAAGGGGGAGCAAAACCCAAACGAAACATAAAAAAAAACCGGTAGGGAGACTCTGGTCGCTTCAGTTGCGGAAAATTGTTGCTGGGTTAAAGGTTTCTCCACCGAAGTTCCTTATCAACTGTCACATGTGTTGAAGGTACTTAATTGACCATTAATTAAGCGTTCCTTAATTGCCCGAACGGCTGGTTGTTCAAGTTTCGCGAAATCGACCAGGCAATATTGTTCAACACCTGTCTTTAAATAGCGTATATTTGTAAAAATTATTTTCAGCATGCAAATGTTTATTACTCACTAAAAGATGACGCTTATGTTTTAAAAGGCCTCCTAATTGTAGTTCTGCTTTGATATTGCTAGTTTGAATATTTTAAAAGTTTGATATTGTTCGGTAGACATTTGATAAACTTAAGTTCAGATATTCCTAAGCATGTCTATCTACACATTTTAAATAATAATAATTCCAAAGTAAAGTTCCTCGTGATTGCAGTAGCAGTATTTCGTGGCCACTTGAAATGAGTTTTGATATCTGGCTCTCTGATTTTCCACTTGCTGCACGGCAACACTGTTCGCCCAGTCTCTTTGCTGCTCTTTGCCGCTCTTTGCATCTCTTTGACGTCGATCAGTTCTCCGCTCTTGAGCAGTTTGACCATTTTGCTTTTTTGATTTTGTTGTTCTTCTCGATCTTCTACACACGCCACACACCAACACCAGCACCAACACCAGTGCAGTGGCTACGCCTACTACAGGCTCCTCCGGTTTTGTCGGTTTGTTTTGTTCAACTGATTCTCGCCGATGCAGCGGTACAGTAGTCTCCCGCCAAAATTCAGTGGCGCGCTCTTGTTGTGCGTTGATCTTTTACGTTTTTGTTTTGATTTCAAAATTCTTGTAGTAAGTTGTGGCCGTGTGGGTAGTGGGGCCCGTCTGGTGGGTTTCCACCGATTTCGGATTTCCACTGACCGAACGAACCGCTCAAACCGAAACCGAACCGAACCGGACCGAGCGAACTGCCAGGCAAGCGATCATGACTGCGGATCGGATCGTATCGTATCGTATCCGATCGCATCGCATTGGGTTCTTTGGATTCTCGGGCTCTCTGCATTTTCGTTTTCAATTAGGCTTAATCAAGCAAACGATCGATCATATTGACTTGTTTTGGGGACTTGAGGTGTGCGTTTTGGCTTTTCTTCTTTTTTTTTTTTGCCTGCTTGGGTTATTGCTCGCTTTTCATTTCCCTGTTCTGGTTTCTTGTGGTTGTGTGTGTGTTTTAGTAGTTTTGCATAAAAACTGTTGATTAACTGCCGCCTGAGGTGCTCAGCTGCTGGTTTTGCTTACCACTTGGTTTCTCGGCTTTTCGGCTTTTTTCGCTGGCTTCATTTCAGTTCCGATCCACTTCGAGTGCCCCAAGGGTTAAATCAAGGTTTTGTGAGGGCCAGCTTCGTTGGGCGTTGCTTATTGCGGCTTAATTTGTGCCCCGGTTTGGGCCATATTTTGTGAAAATCGCAATGGTAATATGACGTGGCTTGTACAGCGAAAGGGATACGCTAGAGTTTATGGGATTGCGCAATAATTTAACAAGAAGTGCAGTGCGGACTGTAAAAGTAATCTAATATTAGAAAATTCTTAAGGGTTATCCTCTAATTTGTACTTTTATTTTTTTTTATTTTTATTTGAACTTTCGATATAAAACAGGTGGTTTTCAGTTTGATACGGCTTTAAATGCATTGTATTATAGCTTAGAGTCAGCTTCAACTTTTTCGCAATGGAACACCTAAATATACATTTTCGCCAATTAGAGTGCCTACTGTCTTAAGCCACTCCCTCCTGTTTTAAGGAACCCAGAACATTAGACCCACTTCCTACCCTTTTTTTTTGAAACGCCAGATGGCTTTTACTTTTAAGCGAACTTCGTCTAATGACCGACAGAGGGCTTTCCATTCGATCACGTTCGCTTATGGTTTTACCCACTACCCCTTACCCGGGAAAAACAAACGGAATCAGTTAGCAGTTATTGGATGTGGGCTCTAGCAAAGTGTGTCATTTCTTTGGCTCTAACACCGAAGTGCCAGCCCCTTTGGTCCCCCACCCAAAAAAAAAAGAAAAACCGTTGAGCCGCAGTGTAAGTGTAAATTACATCCACGGTAGCTGCAGAAGGCAGCCAAACCACTCGGACAGCGGCGGGCATTATCATTATGTTTATTACACACGCAGACAGGCACCAACTCCTCGGCAGCAGGCCTACACTGAAACAAATTGCCCTAACTATGATTGCAAATGAAATTTATCCTTTCATTTCAAGGCAGAAATGGAGTGATTCTAAAAAAGTGTCTTGCTACTTTTTAATGTGTGTCATATTTGTCAGTTATTAGAATAGCGGGGCTGACTTCTCTCAGTGCATTAGCAGCGGGAGCAGCTCATATAGCGCACCACTCCGATCCGATCATAATCAGGCAGTCAGGCACTTGAGTCCGTCCAAGGGTATGGGGGCGAGTCTCGACAAGTTGCTGCCTGCACGGCTTGATCGCGACTTGGGTTTGGCTTCACTGTATCCCCAACACCACCACCCTCCCCGCCTGCCCCTATGTATTCCCCCTCACCATTCCTGCGATCGCATCACGTTTGGATGCTGCGCGGCCCGCATTTAAAGGTTGCTTGCCATCTCGCTCCTGCCACAGCAGCGGTCAAGACGATAGAGCAAGGTACATTAATTCAAATATGTTAGTAATCATTCTCAAATAATGATGCTATAAAAATAAACTTATTAGCTAAGCTAAGTAAAATATATTAATAAATTAAATTGTTTAATATTTCAATATATTTGTATAATATTATAAAAAAAAGTTTTAAATAATTAAAATTCGAAATTCAAATCTGAAGTAGAAGACACTCTGAAAAGTTACGAGGCTAACTTGTAGATACTTTTAAAATCTCTTTATAAGATATTTTTAAGTGTTGAAAATAAAAATGTTATTTTAATTGTATAAATGCTTTTTATAGGAAATTTGAATTTTGAGGCAGGAGAACTTGCCTGTATCCCCTAATATTTTGACCGCCATCGTCTATATTTTCATCTCGGTTCGGCGTTGGGGCCGCTCAAGTGCCGTCGACGTCGTTGAATCTTTGAAACTTGATTTTAAGTTTGTTGTGTGTTTTTTCTGCTGGTTTTTTATGTGCCTGGCTGCTGCAGCGGCAACTGAACACCTGTGCTGGGTTCTATAGACAATATTATTATTTTTCCTCTCTTCGGCTGCTTCTTCTTCTTCTCCGCTGCTTAACCTCATGCAATTTAATGTCATGTTTTTCGTCTTAGTTGCTGTTGTTGATTTTTTTTTATGACTTAAGTGCGTGTTTAGGTTTAAAGGTTTACGAGTATGTGGCTATACTCGTATGTATGTGTGTTCTCTGCTCTGCGGCTCCCCAGCATTTTATGTCCAGTAAATTTAGCATCTTAACCTATTTATAATGAAATGCATGCTGAGGTGTGGACTGCAGATGGAATCAGGATTATTGCTCGTGTCATAATGTCCCACAATTTATGGGGTGCATTAAAGCACAGTTACCGGGATTTGGGGGTCCATCAAAACGGCCTGGATAATTGTGGCCACCACAAAAAAAGGGCATCAAATCAGAGCCGATATCAAAGCAAAAGTCAACGCGACCAATAAACTAACGCCCCGAGATGATTTACCGATCCACACACAAATTAACACAAAAGCCAAATTGATACAATATTATGGTAAATTTATGCCCAAAGCGATCACCTGAAAATCAAGAAATACACACCAGATACTATACTCTAGATACAATACTCTCGATACAATACTCTGTTCGGAGAGCTGAAATTAAGTGTAGATCGAAGATTTCGAAGTAATGAATGGGTATCTATGGCTCACTGACTTCTTATCTCTTATTTAAAGTGATATTGTTGCAGGTTTTCAACAACATAATTAAAACATTCAAAGATATTGTATTAAAATTATAGTCAGCGTAATAATTTTGAATCCGATTTATACAAGTATATGTAACATTTCATGTCCAATATCAGCTCAATCATAAATCGTATTTATGACTGACTTACTCATATGTACACATCCACTTACATTTTAAATACAGATAAATCTATTATAAGTCATAAAAAGCACAATAAAGATACAGCCATATAATTGGGATATTAGCATTTAAATATAATAATAATAGAATAAACCATCATCTAGTGTTTATCACTAGAGTTCTAGTAATTCTATTACATATAAGTGCGTAAAACTTAGGAGCTTAAAAATTAAAAAATAATGTTGCTTGTAGCTTGTTCCTTTCGCTGCTTAAAGATCAAAACTAATGGACCCTGCTCCCTTTAGAGTATCAACATAATTTATCAAAAACACACACGAGTCACGAAACAAACATGAGTTGGCATGGCCTGTAAGACAAGTTGTAACCAGAGACAAGTCAAAATTTATGCGTAATGGCTGTGACTATGGTTAACATGCGGCTACCGATTCGACTCTGGGTCGACGAATTCGATAGCTGATCAGCATAGCTAATTTATTTTACTGGAAACACAGAAGAAAGAAGGAAAATCGGGCATATGGGCAAATGGCCAAATGACAAAAGAATCGCTCAACGGTAATTAATAAATATGAGCACGGCTCTGCGGTTGCCAAGAAACTGAATAATGTGGGTTAATGCAGCTTAAATAAAATTTAATAGTTCCCATAACAGGCAAGACCTTTGTGTGGTTAACAGTGTACTAAACAAAGAAAGGGTTAGATCACTAAAAAAACAGTGGGTGCATAAGTTAGTAAGGAAATTAACACTAGCTGCTTGTTTACCAATTTTATGCAGCCTAGAACTCATTCGACTGAGAAACTTCTAATTTGGCCAAAAACCAATCTCTCAAAGCAGTATTAAGTTATTCAATATTTTCACAAGCCCGCTAACTAATCACGGTAAATGAACAAAAACCAACAAAAGGGTCCCCAAACTAACAAAGCGCATTCAATCAACATAGCACAAACAAAACGTAAAAACTGAGGAAAGGCAGCCCACAGTTGCAAGTCATAATAATAAGTACAACAGAACCCACAAGCCCAAACAAATACAATGGGACGCGGAGATAGTAACGGGTACACTTCTAAAAAATATTTAATTTATAACTATAACAGCACAGCAATAGAGTAACAGTGAAGTAGCTTCAAATCTAAAGGTATAATACAACTTTTTAAGATTGAAGATATTTACTGATATATTATCTAGCACTTGTAATATCTTTAAGATAACTTAACTTCATTCTAAGGAGTTAACAGTTGAAGAATTAAATAAGGTAATATTTTTTTAAATTATTACTGTCATTGAAACCGTTTTCATTATTACAACAATGCAATTATGCACATCATGAACATAATGCAAAATTGAAACTTTAGCAAAACGTGCAATAATATCATTTGTTTCGGAGTAAGATGAGCGTCATTTCCCTCAGTGTAGCTGCAAAAACACTTCTCAGCCCAGCAGCAGCTACTGGGCATACGCCAAAAAGGAGGCGACCGTCGACCACGCCCCTAAGCAAATAGACCGTAGAGAGTCCCAATATGACAAAGCTTTTCCGTCTTCGTCTCGAGATCTTTAGCTGGCTGATCTTCAACTCTTCCCCAGCATCATCGTCATCATTACGATCAAGTCGTCGTGGTCATCATTATGATCTTCAACTCAACTTCACGCCGCAAGTCAAAATGCAATTAAGCGCGGCTACTGGACGAATGGCGATAGGTTGATATAGGGGGGCTCTATAAGACGAAAGGGAGGGAGGGAGGCTGACGATGACGATGACTACGTTGTAACTATCAAGCCAGCAGATTGTCAGAGACACATAAAGAAAGATACGAGCATAGTAGTGGCTGGCGGAGGGAGTGGAGTGGGAAATGGGAGGAATGGGAGGCCCAATGCACTTGGGGCGTTGATGGTTCGGGCGGAGTTGCGCACACACAGATGGATAGAAAAATATATATATGTACATACATACATACATACATACATACATATGGACAAAAGATACATTTGTATGTAGGAGCACATGTATCTCGTACTCTCGTACTACGTGCGCACAACAAAACTCGATTTCAGTTTAAGACGCAGTAAAAAGTTGTAATGCAGCTTAAGACGGCAGCGCAGTCGCCTTAAACATAGAGGAAGGAAAAGAACCGAACGAAACGGAAAATACAACAACAACAACAGATACACCAACACTACGGAACTCCAAGTACACCAACAACAACAAAAGATACAACAAAATATACAACAAGCATACAAAATAAAAGCTTTTGTACTGGAAGTGGCAATTACACGCAACAAAATTAGGGGTTCGTGGTCCCAGGCCATAATTTGATATATGAAATTTAACGATTAACAAAGGGGAGTGAGGAGTGAGTCGGTGGGTCAGGCAACTAGTATCTGGTTAGTTATTACAAAGGCCAAAAGAGAAATTGCTGTAGATCAATCCAGGTAAACAAATGGAAATTGGGCTGGGCAAAAAAAATGAATAGCAGTAGCAGTCTGCGAAGGATGGCTAAAATATATTTGTTAGCATAAGGGAAAATGAGAGGTCTAGGCAATCTTCCGGCTTGAACTTGCTCGTTAAGCAGAAACTTATATTTCTGGATTAATGGATGCACTTTGCCTTTTCCTGAAAATGTCTTAACAGCTGGGGAAAGTGCTTTTATATTATGAAAACCTACAAGATTTTATTTAAATCTAACAAAAAATATATATATTGTATTATTATTATTATTGTTTATTTCTATATCTTAACATGACAACATAAGGCTTAACATATTTAAAAAATTTTTAACTTTTTTAATTCGCTTTGGAAATGCATTATATTTTAAAAGAAACGTATAAAATCTTGCGGTCCGGAAATTAATTGATTCTTACATTGTGAGGCTATTTTAAAAATAATAATGTTTTGGTACCAAAGTCACATGTTACCAAATCGAAAACATTAACTTTTTTGCGCATTAGAAGCAGCTTAATTTGCTCTCAGTGTACTGCGCTGCCAGCCGCAACAAAGAAGGTTCTAAAAAAGCTTTATGCCTCGTCGTCGACGATGTCTCCTCCGACCCGATCGATCCGATCCGTCCCATCCGTCCCATCTGTCCAATCCGTCCGAAGAGCAAACCGGTTAACTGGGGGCCTACGCTCCGATATCCGAGGAGTCCAGTGTGTGCCGCTGATTTGTGGCGCGTCGATGTTGCGCTGCACGGTGCGGTGCAGTGTACACCCTGCAGCGTTGCAGCTGCACTCCACAGACTGCACTCCACAGTCTGCACTCCGCGGACGGACAGTGGGACAATGGGACAGACGGACGGACGGACGGCACAGTGGGACCTGCAGTAGGCGGTGCGCTCGAGGCGGGGTGGAGGGGAGAAGGGCAGCCCAGGTGCGGGGAGGGGTGCTCGAACATCTTGTTGCTGCTGTTATTATGACGCTCGAGCAGCTACTGTGCACTGCTTAACGATCTTTTGCCCGATCATGCTGCAACAAACAAACCAAATCCAAAAGCTCTGCCAAACGGGCACGTTTTCTTTAGATACCCTGTAATGGAGGGCAAGAATATGATGGTTTTTCAGGTCGAAAGTCAATTCAACTTACTCTGCTTTTGTGGCAAAACTCAAATACTGCATTTTAGTTTAAGAAAATATAAAAATTAGGATTACTTATGCTGAGTTGTATCCTTGATAGCTAAATATTGCAGTAACAAAACTTTGAAATCTGAAAGATGATCCTAAGTTCTTAACTATAAATCTTGTATGTATAGTAAGTAGTAAAAACCATCTTTATAACAGATAGATAGCCAGGTAAATGGTATCGAAAAGTCTTTATAGCTCATTCTACACTTTTCCCTGCTTTTGTTTGGTGCATTGTTTTTTGTTATTGCTGGCTGGCTACCGTTTGTGGATCGCTTTGGAAACGCTTTTTGGCTCATTGTCAATGTCGCTGCCTCTGGGGCACACGAGTTAAGAGTTGGAGCTAAGCTCCAATCTGGCCGATCGGGGAATCAGGGCAAGGGAAAGGGAGGGGGTGGGGGATCTATATAAAGAAGAGATCGCAGCATGATTCATTTGTCGTGCTTTTGACGTTCATAACGTTGATTCGAGCAATTGCGAATGCAAATCACCACTTGGCCGTGATTATGGTTTAGTATGGTCTGATCCAAACTGTTTTAAGTTCTCAGTTCTCGCTTGCACGTGAAGAAAAAAGGTTAGTGTATACTCAATTCTAATATCTTTTAAGAATAAATATTTTAAAAGTATTAACATATGCTTCTAAGTAGAAGAGATTAGTAATTGTTATTTTAAGAGATAAAATTAGCATATCGAGTAATAGAAAGTCAAGTTACGAAATACATTTTTGCCCCGTGTGCCATTAATAGAACCCATAATTATTTGTCTTGTATCAAGAGTTTCCACCCACTTGGCGGTTAATCTATGGAAAATGAGGGGCGATTAAAATGCTTAAGCCATATACTCGTACATTTGCACACGGTCAATCTTTGCTTAAACTTTGACTTGGCGGGTGCAATTCTTATTGGCCCCCCAGGGGGTGTGCCCCATTACGATTGCACTCCGATTTCAAGGATGCCGCCGCTAATGAACAATTGCGGGAAAAACTGAAAACTGAAAAACCAATTGACCCTGGAACGCTGGAACGCTGTAGCATCGCCAGATAATCGCAATTATGTGGATTGGTCAAGGTTGGGCCGCGACATCTGGGCTTCTCGGCCAGCACACTCGATTCCATTTATTGACTCTGGGAAATTTAAGTAGCCAAACAGAGGCAAATGTTCTGGGCAAATAGTGCAGGCAGATATCAGTTTTTCGTTTGGCTCTGGGCAAATAGAAAGGCACTTTACACTAAAAGTGCTTATCTTGTGTAAACTCTGGTAAAAGAAAGAGCATTTCATGTTTGGCCTCTTTACACATGGCTTAAAGGTGATGGATGGGAGTGATCGACAATGGAAATGAGGCAGGTGTGATAACTAACGAAAAGTATGATTTTAAATGAAGAAAAGCTCTGTATGACTGCTGCTGACTTACCATTATAACCTTTATGTATATTTAGAGTATAAGATTGCCTTCTTTTAACACTACAATAATATACATATATCTAACCAATATTTACAAAAGTATGTAATACATATTTGATATTTGGACTGTGAAGATTAAGTACATAACTATTTTATTTTAACTTTTGGATATCATTGTTTAGATACATGCTTTTATGGGTATAGTTAGACCTACAGACTAAACCTCCAATTGAGATCAGTCTCAGTCAAGCAATTTAATGTCATGTACTAAGCAAGAATAACTAACAATTATGAACATTTTATGTTACCTAGCCCTCGTTCATGTATGATTATGTGCCCTATAAAAGCCGTGTCCCTTTTGTCACGCCTCCAGTTTGATTGATCATATCCACGCGATCCAATCCCTATAAATAGACGCTTGTCCTGTGGACCAGGGCTCGTACTGTACCGCATAATAAAACGTATGTACATAGGTACTCTACAATCGCTAGCCGGGCAGAAGAGCAGCGCAACCAGAACCAGATTAAACCGCAGATGCGCTGTCAAAGTGACAGGGCCACGAGGAACGACTTGATTGCCCATGTGACCATGCCCAGGATCGGATCCAAGCCAAGGAACCCCTCGAACCAGGCAACCCTGGACAAACCAGAGGGAAGGTGGAAGCCGCAACGACAACCACGTTCAACGTTCTAATGAACCCAAAAAGATTTTACGCGCCAAAGACTTTTCACGTTGCCCAAGTATCCACGAGATGCTCGTAGGCTCATGGTACA
Source organism: Drosophila yakuba (assembly GCF_016746365.2). Taxonomy (NCBI): domain Eukaryota; kingdom Metazoa; phylum Arthropoda; class Insecta; order Diptera; family Drosophilidae; genus Drosophila; species Drosophila yakuba. Next base: position 15,907,436 of record NC_052529.2, on the reverse strand, counting down.
ACTGCAAAAACGACAATAAGATGGGGAACTAGTTTTCAGGCTCGAAGTCGGTAATACCCATCAAAAATAATATATCCACTTCTTACACAATTATTTTAAAAGGCACAGGCATTTATTTATTTATTTAAATATATCGATATAGAGCTACGGTTCCAGATTCAATTATATAAGATACATACTATATATGTATATATTGCCTATTTAATAAAATCATTTTCTGCTTTCTAGGGTATGAAATGAGCTCGGCCTAGTACGGGAAGCCCCTAGAGCCGCGAGTGTGCCTGCCTTTTCTCTGTTTTGATACGTTATAAAATTAAAGACCTAATGAAGTGGAGGCAGCGACAACGCAGAGATAAATATGCACACAAAAAAAAAAACGGAAAAAATCAACAACAACAGAACTTGTTTGACCAGTAACCGCCAGTTGTTTGGGGCAAGAATCATCATAATTTTTACTATCAACTTGCAACATTGGGACACATGCGAACGTCCGTCGATTCCCCCGATTGCGTGCTCCCCCCTCCTCCGCGCCCCCTCGCCCACGCCCCCTTTGGCGAGAACGAGACAAAACAACAACAAAGGCCGTGCAGCACACAAACATATAGAAATGATATGAAAACAGGTCATTGCCTTAATGGATCTCGACTCGCCTCCGCCACACTTCCAGATACAGATACAAATGTATCTGGGGGTACGCCCGTGTGGATATGGATGTGGATGCAAACGAAGACTGCGAAAGGAACGAAACGAATCGAAACGAACCGAAAGAAGAAACGCTGCCTGCATACAAAACTAAAGAAGAAAAAAACTGAAAACTAAAAACGAGGAAGGCACACACAGATACTCACACACTGGGAAATAATCAAATGCATAAACAAGAAAGGGGTATAGCCACCACATTCACTATGGCAACTTTGAAATACTCTTTTCATTTTTGCGAAATATAAATCTAGTAAATCTAGTAAAGAGTTTAATATTAAAATAATAATAATGCAGTAAGCAACCTTATGCAGGTAATTAGCAATTGCAAAAAGTTGTTTATAGGTAATTCTAAGATTTCCTTTTTTATAATTCATTATTAGCTTTCATTCATTATGTTTTCTTTATTTTACCAATACTTTTCTTTTATTGAATGTCTTAAATTGACAAATTTATTATTATTTCCTATTTTATTTAATATTTACTATTTGTTAGCTGAAACTAATTCCACCTAACAAGACTAATACCCTTCCTTTCATGGCAACCGATGCACTCCACGGGCTTCTGCGACACTTGAGCAAAGATTGAAGTGCGATCGACCAAGAGACCAAGAAAAGAAAAGGGACTCAGGAGAAGGGCTCCATATGTACCCCAAATATCGTACACAATGCAGATTTATAGTTAAGGCTAAAGACAACAACTGCCGGGAATCTGCGAGGAGCCGAGAGTAAATTGGGTTAAAAGTACAATTGTCATTTAGACTCTAATTGGAGGCGTGTGCGGAGCAGTCCGCTGATTGGATTTAAGTCCCCTAACTCTGTCACTTGGCCACAGGCCACAAACAAATCAATTCCAATCCACAATCCAAACCAACTTATGTACATATAACTTATGCACAATGGGCTACTGTTTTGCTTTCGGCCAGCTTCTCTAGTTGCACAGAAATAAATGCAATATTTTTGGTAGTAAGCATTTGGAGCCATTGGGTAGTTGAAATCCTAAACGCTAGAGGTTTGGTCCAATTTTAATATTTTTAATTGGAAGACAATTACATTTAAGCTTAATCAGCACTTTTAGAGAATAAATACCATATATGTATATAATTACATTGCAATGAACAGCACTCTCATTATAATCTAATATGGGTTTAAATCTCTGATTACCCATATTTATTATTTGGTGCCCACCACAATACTTTATATTACTCCTTAACTTCGATTTTTAGCTGTTTTTTATTTGTGTACTTTTGAGCAACTCCCAGCTTGACGCGTGCCCGCCTGGAGCTTTTCCTCCTGACGAAGCAGGATCTTTGGATCTAGAACTCCATCTAGCCAACCAGCCATCCAGTACAGTGCCGCAGTCTTTTGCCAGCTGTCGAGGCTTCTGCCCCTTTTTTTTTGTTCTTGCAGCCGGTGATCTTGTGCCACTTGATCTGCTCCTTGCTTCGCCAGCAGCCAATACTCGTGGATAGATAAGCTCCCAACTGCTTTTTCGCATCCCCAGCTCGCTTATGTAATACTAGACGAAGAAGACTCCTCCTCGGCAGCGAATCTGGCTTTTCGCCGGAGGGCCTTTCGACTGGTTGGGGCAGCTTGTTGCTTTCCTAGTTTCCATGGCGTGCTGCCTTTTGATAAATTGTATTCCTCCAGGAGCGGAGTACCAAATGCCAAGGGATTAGGCTTCCGGCGCTGAATATTCCAAGTTGGGTGAAATCGCAGATAAGAGAGAGAATTCAGGTTTTAGAGTATTAAGATAAATACGGAATTTTTTTTTTTCAAGCAAATAAATCGGTTCTTTAATTTTATTAATATTATTAAAGGAATCATAAATGTTACTTAGTAAATTGCTTATTAATTACAAAAATGTATATACTTGAGGATTAGGATCTACAAGCAATTCTTAGATAAATGTTATATTTTTATGTTCGTAAATATAAGTTATGTTTTTATGTTCGCAATTAAAAAGATCATTTTTATTTACGCTTGAGTTATACCTAAGATTCTTTTCTTTCTTTGCAATATTATGTATAATATATTGCAACTCCAATATTTTAGATTACAACTAACAAAAAACGCCCCTCTATTCGGGCTTCAAACGCTCCACGGCTTACGCAACAGCTGTCAGCAATAGGTTCAATTGTATTTTTAGCTTTGCGCCTCGGTTAAGTAGGCATTTTGCCTCATGGGGGATTGGGGATGGGGCCAGGGGCGTAGAGGAGGGGCAATGTGCAAAGGGGGCCGGCACAAGTGCACGGGGCAATAATTTATTTGCAGAACAGCCTTTTGATGGAGCAGCAGCGGCACAAGAGCCACAACTAGAGAAGCAGCAAGTGGCGGACACTGGGGGCAAGAATAAAAAAGTTGCACTAGGAAATAATAAATTATGTATATTAGGCAGAGGAGTCGACTATTTGATATCTGCTAAGCCCTACACATACACAATGTTAAACGCCAGGGAGGCTGCTACAGAGTAAATATTTCTAATTATATTGTAGAAGTAATAATTGCAGATTTAGTGATGATTTAATCTAGTCTAAGCGCATGAAACTTAAATAAACATACAATTGTTTCTTTTAGGTGGTTAAAAGGTAGAAAGTAAGAAAAGGACTCCTTGACGCCAACAATAACTAACATCTAATATCTTTATATGAGATAAATCTTTGGTTCTTTGGTATAAAGTTCTGAGAAATAAACAATTATATGTTTATTTATGGTGGCTTATAAATGCTAAAAGCTGAAGTAAATAAAAATATGTTTATGCGGAGAAAGCCTAGATAATAAATTCCAATACAGCAATCCAACACTGCTATGGAATCCCATTTAAAATATTTCTATATTACAGATCCATAATAAATCGATTAACTAATATGTAACTAAATATGTATTCCTATTTCTACTTCTTTTATATACCCAAAGCCACCCAGCAGGGTGTCCATACATTGTCACTAAAGTTGGGGCGTTTCTGGGGCTGCCTTGGGGGCTGTGGAAAATGGAGGAGCGACAAGTGCAGCGCTGCGAGATTACACACATTTGAGTGGCGTGCTGGAAAATCTTCTGCAGCCCAACTCCCTCTTTCAGGAAAAGAATTACATTTAATGTGGCCCCAGGGCAGCTGGCAAAGTGGTAAAGTTCTCTGGACTCTCTGGGACGTGAACCGAAATTATCTAATTTGCAAAAGTTATTGCGATTAATTGGGCGTAATTATTGCGTGTCGTTAGCCGAGGCTAAATGGCGCCTTTTATGCAGCCATCGTAATTATTTTCCTCCTTTCTGCGTTTTCTCCGGTTTTCGCCTGCACTCTGCTGACCACTTGTCAATTTTAATTGATTGTTAATCTGGGAGGAAGCCTGATCTTGACTCCTCGCCAATTCCCCCTTATTTCGATGGGGTTAATCTTGTAACGTAGCCAGTTAATTGTATTAAATACGCTCCACGGCATTGTTGTCTTTTTGCAGAGTTCTGCCGTTCTGGAGTTAATGAACCACTGATGATCAAGGATAAGCACCAGTATTGTGGACATGACAATTAGTTTGAGTTGGCTTCGCTTTTTGTTTCTCTGAGCTCTTTATTGTGGCGGCATCTAAATATAGACGATGGGGGCCCATAAAAATCAGTATTGTTTAATACATACATATGTGCAGTCGAAGCTGCCGACTTAACCAATTGATTGCGGATAAGTGCAAAACCTACATAACAGAATAATGATGTAAGAGCTTTGAATCAATGATTTTAAATCTTAGGAATAGTCACATATGTATCGTTAAGACTTTGTCTGCTTTTTGCTAATGGCAAATACATACTATTAATTTTGTGAAGCATTCACTAACCCGAAGACTCTAATCATGAATTCACGCTTTGCACCTGCTCCAAAAAGATAAGCCAACATTCGGGAAACAGCTACCACTGTGTATCTAGGATACCAGTTTGTATAAAACTACAATACAGTGTGGGAGTAGCCCAAGGTTCAACCTCCTTGTCACTCAGCTGGCTTGCCTTACATTTGCCTCGGACCTCTCTTGTGATTGTTATTAATGATGGACATAAATCAAATGCCTGCAAGGGGGACTTCGGCGAGGTGGAGCAGCAACCGAAAAGTTCTCCCACCTCACGTATCTGACCAGACAGTCAGTGGGGGCCAGTCAATTATGCCAATTGCTGGCCCCAAAAACATACGAGTATCTACGCGCACATGTGCATTTGTATCCGTATGTCCATATGTCCATGTGCAACGGTTATTCGGTGCTGCGCATGCGCACCACATGAGGTCTAATAAAAATTAAGCGCGTGTTGCATTTGTTATTGTCAGCGTTGTTGTTGCAGCTCACTTGACCAACAAACAACACGTACAAACTGTGACGCGTGACGTGGTGGAAAAGCAACACTGTTAAACAACAAATTATCCACTAAATTGGGGACTTTGGTTTTCGAGATTCAAGCAGACATAAATTGGCAAATTATGACTTGGTTGACTTAAATATTATTTTAAAAATGTAATTACTGTTTTAAAATATTTAAAATATAATCTGGAAAACTCTTGTGATAAAGTTACGAGACTTTCATTTTCCAAACTCCAAAAGCTCTCAATGAAGCACGTTTCGTTTTTAAGAAGCTGATAAAATATTTACTTTTTTCTGGAAAATTCAAAGTTTCAACACAACATTTGTAAGCCAGTGTCGTTTGGCACTGCCACTTGTGGCACGATCACAGTTACAGCACACCAACACAAGGGCAACAACTTTCGCATTAGGCCAAATCAACAACATCAGCAACAAATACGTTGTAACCTGCCACGGAAGCCGCGTCGCCTTCTCAACTTGGCCTGCAACGTAGGAAGCCAAGCCAAGTCGTACACTGAGAAAAGTACTCACAATAAAAAAACCACTAAAGCACAACTGTAATGGCCGTTGATCATGAAAAACGTTATACAACATCTATGATTGCTAATTAAACATTTTCCAAACACTTTTAAATAGTTAGTTAGTATTAGCTCTTAAATACTTAAAAAGTCGTTAATTAGTATTAGCTCTTAAATACTTAAAAATGGTTAAGAAGTTTGACTTAAATTTTTGCCTAATAGTTTTTTATATAAATCCCAGCACATCATACATAACATGATAATTTTGTTCACTGTAGTCAAAATAGGCAACGAGAAAAAAGCCGAAGCAGGCCTTGTGGCGAGCCTTTAACATTTGTTAAAGCCACGAGTGCCATTCGGCCTCTTTGGGCTCTGTGCATGCTGCAGGTAATTTTCGCAACTACGCAATTGAGTTTTCCATCGCCCACGCCACGCCCTCCGCCCCCTGCGATCCAGCAGCAGCATTCGCAGCTGGTTTATGACGACTTTTGTTGCGGTTCAAGTTGCCACAGCCGCCTTGTCACCTGCTGCACCGACTACTCAGCTGTTTGGGATACTTTAACTTACAAAAATCATATCGTTCTTTAGTATTTTCAAAAAAATATTACCTACGGTTTCCATTTGTTTCATTAAATCTTATGTATTTTAATTTGGCACCAATCAAAGGATTTAATCTTAGTAAACTAACTTTTTTCTGCCAATTTTTTTATCATTGCCATATTAAAAACAAAATAAAATGCAAATATTAAAGAGTATGTCTTACTCTGCGTTTAAAGGAGAAACTTCCCGTTTATTGCTGACTTGGTTTAATATTGGATTTTACTCACCGATTTTTGGCGCGCAAAACTTCAGGTTTCGTAATGTTTTTGTTTTTCAGGCGCTTTTCTCGATTTTTAGTTTGGGCTTGTGCCAAGGCGTTGTTCGCTAGTTGGTTTCTGGGCTGATCTGCGTCTGGGCAACGACGCCAATCTAGCTGCATTAAATTAATTGAAATACGTTACATTAATTACACAGTAATTAAATGTATGATTTATACAGCTAAGATCGCTGCCCAGGTCCCGATCCCATCGTCGTGTAGGTGTTCATTAATGGTTGACCGACCTGTCCGCTCTGCTCGCTTCGATTTCAGCGGTTTCTGCGATTCATGCTAATGCCTGTCACCTGCTTGACTACTTGGCTACTTGGCAACTTGGCTATCTTGGATATCTTGGCTATTGCGGAGCCGGCCAGCGGAGTGTTCATTAATCTGGGCTAGGAAAGCCGGCGAATATGCTTACTTTATGGACGGCTTAATGGTTTCTTAACTCGTTGTCTTCGATATTTCGTCATAACTTGGCTAAAGGTACACAGCTTATGTGGATGGTGTGTGTAACTGCGTTCTTGAATTTGATGTTTATACATAATAATATAACATATTCTTATATTCTTTAAAATGTTTATGTTGCAGACGAAATACATGAAAACTAAAAAATACATTTTTAATAGATAGTATTAGCTAGTATTAGTTAGCATAACTTCACTTTAAAAACATCTTTTCGTAGAGATTGTGAGCCTCGTCTATGTATATCTTCCCTCCCCAAGTTTATTTCAAACTAATATTTTTGATTGACAGTGCAGGCGGAGCTCGGAATCTTTGGCCCCCTCGTTCTGTTGGGGTTTTGGGGCGCTGATCCGAGTCCAAGCATCATCTAATGTCATGCCTCGCCGAGGACAGCGAACTGTCACTTGATGTTACGGCAGTGTGCTGCTCCATTTGACAAAAGGGAAAACTAAGAACTGTCGACTCCTTGGCAGTTTTCCGTTTTCATTTTGGCACGGGGCGCAGGCGCAGAATCCCAAGCACACTTTTCCCCATTTTCTAGTTGGGCCGTAGAACATGTGTTGCATATTACTTGGAAAATGCCTCGAATTGTTTGCGGCTTGCAGATGGCTGTCTGCTGCGATGCCCCTTACTTGAGGGGTATATATGTATGTTTGTCTGATATTTAAAAAAGAAAAGAATTTTGTACCTTAATGATTGTACCCAATGTAAGCTTCAAATTGGAAATGTAAAATGAATACAATATTTAAAAGTAATTTTTATATTTTTACTAAATTAAATATAATATTTGAATTATGCGAGGTACCAGAATTTCTTTACCTCTCTTTCCCAATTTTTTTTTGGGGCGGAATGGGTGGATAGAGCCGTGGCAAGACCCCTTGAGCAGCAATGCCAAGTTGAAGTGACGTTTCCATTTTTCGGAAAATCCCCTCTCATTTGACTTTTCCTATTTATAGGCTGTGGCAGGCGCGGGCGCGTGGTGTCCCCTATTTCTGTGTCTCCTGCCCCCAAAAAAATGGAGCCGCTTTTCCCCTTTTTGGATCTTGAATGAATTTGTTATAAATATAAACTATCTCGCCCTCTGCTCTGGCACACACTTTCTGGGGAAATCCATCCGTGAAAATGTAAAATATCTCCTGCTGAGTTTAGTTTTTCAGGCGATGCGCACTTTTTGTGTTAGTTGTGTTGTATTTTGTGTCTTTTGTCTACACATTCTCGGGTCGCTTCTGTCTTTTGTTTATAACTTTTCAATTAATGCTTTATTATCGCTCTTTTTTGGGGGATTTTCCCCCAAATTTCGATGATGTGTTGATGGGACTTCGGTGGAATTTTCGGGGCCACCATCTGGCGGGGGAAGGTGAACTGAAGGCGATTCCAACAAATTGAATGGTTTTAGTTGGACTTTCAACACGCCATATGAATAGGGAACTGGGACTAGGAAACTGATTGATTACCGCTTATATTATTTTATCATTAAGCATCGATCTATACTTAAAAAGCGTTAGAAAGGTGATGCCATTTCTGCTTAGGTAGCAAAATATGGATGAACTAGCTAAAATATATTAGACAAGTTCAAGGTTTTGCAATAGCGTATTTTTCCGCATAGCGTGCTGTTTAACAACTGTTTACATAGAACAACAATGTCTATTAGGGTAATACCAATTTTCTAATATACATACATATGTTATTACATTTAAAAAATGTCGTTACAAACTTAAATGCTCAATAATACAGCCATATATTAGTTATTTATAACTTTGGATAAGGACGCCTTGAATTTAAGCAATTCAATTTTAACATGTATATTGTTCGAATACAAAGATCAGAATCATTAAATACATTGTAGCCTTTGGACAAACAAGATCGTTAATCAATTCGTGCATATGTACAACATGATTTTCGCGTGCCAAAAAACAAGTACAAATCTAATAAATAAGATGAGCTTGCTGAAGCCATTCAACAGTTCAAAATGAAATGGGTAGTGATAATAGTACTGCTCCAGCTGCTGCAAAAAATAAAGGTAATTATGGAATATAAGCTATACATTTGTTTCTAATCCCAAAAACCGAACTTCAACAGTGCGAGCAGTCCTATGAGGTTACCAATGAAAGGCTGGAGCCTTTCGAGGGCGACTCACAAACTTTGGTGTTCTTCGATGGCCTGAAAACTATTGGTCGGGAGCGAGCTCTTAACGGATCCTTCAAGTTCAACGGCGAGATGAACAATGATGACTTTAAGGTGTCCGTGGAACTCTATTCGAGTCCCAATGGCGATGGCGAGTTCAAGCGAATGGTCATGGATGTGCCGCAGACCAGCATTTGCGACTGCTTCAAAAAGTTCTATGTCCAGTTTGTGCAACCCTCTCTGAAGTCTGGCGAAACCACCAATTTTCCCGTTGTCGACGATGACTTCTGTCCAGTTCCCGAAGGCGAATTCTACATTAAAAACGTCCTCTTGAACACGCAGGATTGGCCATCGCAGGTTCCTCGAGGAATTGTCAAGGCCATCATCACATTCTTCAGTGGTGGCGAAAATGTTGGAGGTCTAATTGTGGAGGTCAAAATTGAAGATCGACAAAGTTAGATTATCTTGAATTACCAACATGTCATTTAGTGATGCAAGTTATGTGAGCAACGTCTCAACGAAATCTTGTAGGTATTAAAGGAAGTTATAGAAAGTAGATTAAGCGATTTACACAACTTGAAATATCTTACAACAAAATAAATGTCTTTGAACGCTGAATTAATTTGTTGTTTAAATAAATTTGCAATCAATTTACCAAAAATATATTTGATTAAAATATCAAACAAGTGACAATGAATGTGTGAAATCATAGATTTTGAGTGTCAAAAAACAATGGTATTCAATTGTACATGGTTCATTTGCACCACCTGCACGACCTTAAGAACTATGACCCAATTGTGTCAGAAAATCAACCACAAAAGATAGAAAATTTTCAATTGTTGAATCGAATCAATAAAGTCGCAGTCCGCTGTGGTCACCTGGTCGCAATTGCGGTAAGGTGTCCACTCGGACCCCTGCAGATCGTAAACAATACAGCTCGATGCGGAGACACGATTGAAGCCAACTGACAACCGACTTCATATGACACCTACATCACGCACCCACTCCCAGAACGCTTTTTCCAAAGGCCCCTTTCAATTTATGCAAAGCACATCGAGATCGATCGGAGTTACTCAATTAAGTGCCAACAATTTGCTGCGAAGTTTTCAATTTCAATTGCCCCGGCCAAGGAAACGCGCCACATGTTGCGAGTCTTTTTTTTTTGAGGGGGACGCCAGCAGGTTTTTGGCTTTGGCTCTCCATGCGCTAATTTGAGCAAATCAAACAAGACTTCAGAAAAAAGATCCAAAGTGGTTTTCGAAGTTGGAGCCAACCAGTTTTGATCTCTGGCTGCGTGCAGTTTTTGTGGCAGCAGCATGAAAAGAAAAAATTAAAGCACCTGCCACAATTGATTAAATCGCAGCAATTCATTGTTCTCTCTTATAAACGAAGAACACATACTAGTTACAGATTTCAAATATTTTATAAAACTTTAAAAGGCTTAAAAATCGAATCCGAACTGATGATAAATTGTGCAAGAGGTTTCAACTGCGCATTAAAAAATATTCATATGATTTCGGATCAGAAACCCAGTTGCTGCTACATGGATAGTTTCTGAGACTTGTTCGAGATTTTATGCCCTCTTCAATACTGAAATATCTGTTTGATCTTCGGATCCACATACCATATAATATTCATAGCTGTGTTCATTTTCCACTTTTATATTTTTTTTATTGCAGCAAGTGTTCGAGGTTTGTCTGTCGGATCTCGAGACTCATGGGTGTTCTCTTCGCGATCATGACGGTTTCTATTTGCACAACTTAACTCGCATAGACACTGTGGCTACCAATCGATTTTCCCACCTACTCCCCTTGGCTCTGCATAATTTAAGTTTTGCGCAATAAAGTTTTTGGCACGTTCTAAAAGTGTTAATTGGATTTTTTGTTCAGCCCACACAGCGATTTGCATACGGCGAATCGGCAAACCGTGTGGGCTGATGTCGATCAATGATTTGATCAATGTTGAAAGTGCTCCTGTATATTTCGCCAAGGAGGCGGGGATTCGACGAATGCAAATGACCCTCATTAGTTAATGGATGTCGATATCGAAAAGTTGTGTTGCCAGTAGCTTTCAGTACATTAAAAGTTAAGCAAAGAACTTAAGAAGAATTATTGAAGTCTGTTCGTCGTAAATAAATGTAATTATTTCTCGGGGCGCGATCGCTTACAAGGAAGTGATAAACGAATTAATTTATATCTCCAAGAGTGTTTTATTATTTGACCATAAGAAGCTCAGCAAGTTTAGTGTTTTCTACAAGAATTTTGAGTGTGATCTCTTCTATGTTTTTTATAGGGCATTTGATTATTTCCAGAATTTACACAATCGTTTTAATGACAGCCAAAGCAGGGTCATAAAACTGTTCGAATCTTCGGATCCAGTACACAGCTGCCTTTTTAGAAATGAAATCAGCTTGTACAAATTGTTTTCAGCAGAATTATGGCATCTATTTCAAGGCCCAAGAATGATTGCCCCTCGACAATGATTAAATATTTGAGACTTTTGTATCAGACCCCCCAAAGAAATTATGGGGCGACGAGACTGGAACAATTTTATTAATGGGTCGCGTGATTTAATGTGCCCCCCGTTCGATATGGATATAGCCATAAAACTGTGTGGAAATGCTTGTGTTTTGGGTCGTTTCTTAATTGCGTAATGATTGAGTTAGTTGCTCGTTTGGGCTTATGATCCTAACCGCTAATTGGAGTAGGAGACCGACGCCCCGCAGTGGAAATGATAACCGAAATCGAGCCAAGAAATCAGCTTATGAACTATTTCGAACTTTAGCGAGGTATCTCTCAATTGGTATAATTGGGTGTAGAGTTATAGAAAGTTTCTCACGTTCTGGATTTCATTAAAAACGTATGCCTTTCGAACTAGTTTAATACTTTTAGAGCCCTTAACCATAAAGCACTTCAGCTATTTTCTCATTGTGCCATTAAAGTTGTCATCACAATATTTCATACACATTTTCTTGCCAGCAGAGCAATTAATTTTTGCTATTTAAACGAGAACAGTTGGCGACCCAAATCTGGCCAGAGTTTCGCCACAATACATGCCCAATAACGCAGAAACCATAAAAAATTGAAAGATTTTTAATGGGCGGGTTCACTTCTACTTGAGATTTTTCGCACAGAAAAAAAGATTGGAAAGTCAATGGTTGGCAAGTATTAAAATGAAAATTCGTTACAAATGAACGAATACTCGAGATTGAAGAGGCATATTCTCTGTCTGAAAATATGTACATGTTTTTGGGACTTTTGAGCTGTTAGGGGACTTAATAATGAACGACATGTGAAATCAGAAATTTTCCAAGCACAGGGAAAACCTTTTAAAGCCATCAAAGAAAAGCGAGGAATTTTAACAAGCCTCAAAGTATGCAAAGGTAATGGAAAAGACCGGAAAAAGGTCCACCATCATCGTTTCAAGGGGACAAAACCAATTTATAGATAATAAAATAATTAATCATGCACTTGTCCAACTGAAAGTCCGAGGACACGAAAACACCCAGCCCATTATGGCCAGGATCCCTTGGCCATTAACTCGACTGTCTGAGGAACTCTGACTATGATTGATATGTATGGAGTGACTAAACACAATTTTCCAGTCAGTCTGTGTGCAAAAATCAGAGAATTTCCTCCATGGAATGATTATGATAAGACAATTTCACTCGGCTTCTCCCTCTAATTAAACTTGTCTCGCAGAATATTTCTCAATTCGGTTTCAGATTCTTTTTTGCGGCATCATGGTAAATAAGAAGCGTTACTCATTAATGCGGGCACAGCTACTCAGTTGACTGAATGAATTATTCATGTGGGAGTGGTCATTTGGGCTTAGCCCCCTCAAGATTCCTACCAACCTTATAATTTTCGGTCCCATCCCTTCACAAGTGGCACACTTATACCTAGGATTGGTCTTCTTTCCTTCGGTTTCATAAGTGATCTGAAGGGGATTATAATTGTAGTTTCCTACCAAATGAAGTGATTCCGAATGCTCAAATGACTTGCCAAAGGTTCCGGGGTGGATAAAAGTATAACAGGTGTCGGCATTTGGGTAATGGTTGTTGAGTATTTGCACAAAGTAGTTTTTAAGACAACAGCTTAGACACATAATTGCTTTTGCAAACTTCGGGATTTCCTGTTCAATACATTTTCAATTAGGGAAAATTAAAGTTAAGGTGCTGCTGCGAGTTCAAATGTAGTTTTTAGCAAGTTACAATTAAAATGAAGTTAAAAAGCTATAAGAACGAAAGACAAAGAGTTTAAATTCCCAATTTGTAACCTACAGCCGAAGCAATAATCAAATATTACCCTAGATTAGCGACCCAACCTCTGAGCCCTCGACTCGGAGAGCAAAGTGAGCATTTTGCGCGAATGTGCATTGCAGAGTTGAACAATGATTTATGTGGCAGCAGGCCGCACCTACATTTATGCCACCGACTGGCCATAAATCACACCAAAAACGCAAAGCTGCGATTCTACTGTGGCTGTGGACCCGGCTGAAAGTCGAGCCAGTCGAGCGGGCCAAAGTGTCTGTCAGGAGCGGACAAAGTCAGAAGTCTGGGCAGACAACAAATTGATATTTTTAACATGCGAGTTCAAATAGATAAAGTCAATTGATGGACGGGCCGAGTGCAGAGCCGCAAATAAGAAGAAAAATCAGTAGCGGTCCCCAAGACAACCGCTCCAGAGAAGTCTCGCATGGCATGACAATTAGCCGACCCACAGCCCACAGCTCAGCCTGCCCCACCGAGACGCCTCCTTCTGGGACAAAGGCACTGCACGGTGGTTGGAAATTTTTTAAATTGGAAATTTGGAGTCAGTGGAGTCGAGGGTTAGCCAAAAGAATACCGGGAAGAACCCTTTTTCTATGAACAAATTATTCTACTCATCAACAAGTTCAGCCGATTAAAGTTAAAGTCCAGGAAGTTTAATATACAAAATTGATAAAAAATGCATATATATAATATATAAAAGTAGCCTATCTCAAACGTATTATAAAATCTAGATTATATTAACAATTAACAACGTTATAACTAAATTAAGGCTATCTACTCTGCGATGTATTATAAATCTTGATCACTATCATATATTAATCATTTATATGCAGCATTTCAAATTATTCAAATATTTTAACTTAAATACCAGCTAAGTGCTGCTGGCATTTCTTAGCAATTTTAACCACCGTGCATTTGCATTGTCAATTTGTTTGCCACCCCCCTTTTGCGCACTCCCCGTGGCCCATGTCTCTAGTTTTGCCGCACTCTTGTCGCAAATTGTGCAAATTTATTTTACGCGCTAAGTGCAAAACGTGCCCGGCCAGCTAAATGGCTAAAAATTACAGCTCAAAGAGAATCTTTGCTTAGCCTTCCATCTATTGTCAATAAAGAAGCTGTGCCTTCCCACTCCCTCTGCAAACCACTGGTCTTTACTTCCTTGAAATGTGGGCCCACCCACAAATCCCGCACCCTCAGTGCTGTCAGTTCAGTTAGATTCAAAATAAAGCTAAACTTTTATTTAGAAAACAGATCTATACTATTAAAAGTGCTTTCTAAAAGAGTAAAGGTAAAATAGTTAAGCATTCATAGAGTTACGCCTTATTATTAAGTTACTTATAATATGATAATTACCTTTTATAAAATAACAAATTATATAGCATTAGATTTTATTTGACAAATATATCTTAAGGAATTAGCCATCTTGCCATCACTGTACATTTTCTAACCCGCTCGAAACTTTGGCCAGGCTTTTAATTTGCGGAGCCCTTCTCACTTCTCAACTTTGGCTGCCTAACAATGCGTGAAGTTTGTCGCCGCTTTTGATGGATTACAACAGGGAGTTGGTAACTTTTGCGGAGAATGGGTTCTATTTTGCTTTAACACTTTTGCTTTTGTGTGCATGTAATTATTAATGTATGGCAGGCAAATTCTTTTATTTTTTGGCTTTGGCATTATGCAATTTATTTCAGGTCTACTGCTTGGAAAGCTTTCTGTTCATTTTATGCGCTGATGGACAAGCCTTTTTTGATTAATTACGAGCTTAAAATGTGACATGATTGAAGGGGTGTTCCAAAGGCGTTCTTTAATAATTAATTGCCTTTAGATGTGAATAAGTACTTGTGAAAAATAAAAAATCAGCAGTATACGATAGATATCTTAGTAAACTTGTAGTGAATGTATTCTATGTTTAATACAAAAAGACACTTTAACAATTTTACTTAATTTTACTTGTAATTTAAGTTCCTCCTTTGCATCTTTGTACAAAATCCTCGAGCTACCACATTTAGGGGCCAACACATGTGAAGCTGGTTAAATGGCTTAAAAAGCTTATCGCACCTTTTTCGCAACCCTCTTCATTTAATATTTTTTCGTCTGAGCTTACGAATGACTGTTGCTTCTGTTTGTTGTTTGCCTCGTTTTGGCTGTAGTTTTTATATTAAAATCGCTGCAGACTGGACGCTGGCCATTAAAAGCGATGCTGCAGACAGGACGAAGAGGAAAAAGGACACCTTTTACGTAAATCCCAGTAGGAAATTAAAAACCAAAATGAAGTTGCTCTGAGGAGCGGAACGGAAAAAGGTAGCGACAGTGGCCACAAAACTTTATCGTCATATTTTAAAAAGAAAAGTCCATTTGGTTAGTCAACATTCTTGTTTGGAAATATATGTACAAAGGAAATCTGAAATGTTAATACCCTACCAATAACTTCAAAACCATTTAAGAAAACAAACAGAAATCAAGCCATACTTAGCGACATAATTACCATATTTCGAAAAACTTCAATACCCCAAAATAAAAGGGTATTATATTAAGTAGACAGATGGGTGCCAAAACGAAATAAAGCAAATGACAACTGAGTGACGCAGCCGCGGGTGTCATGTCCTCAGTATTTGCTTTTGTTTTGTTACTTTCCGTTTATTTTGCCAAAAAGTCCAACAAAGCACACAATTAAAATGCATCTGGCGGCAAAAGTCGCGAAAAACTTGGTTGTGTGCTTTTCTGGCGATTAATGAGTTCCTAGTCTCATGGCAGACTGATGATAATACATTATTCACGCTGCTCATACTTGTCGATGTTGATTTGCAAAATAATACTAATAAGTTAACCTTTTTCACAACTTCAAATTATAAACAGTTTCTAAATTACGCGCTATTATTTCTCAGAAATGTCGTGCCAACATTTTTCCATTCAAAAGCACAGACGCATTGCAAATAGAAGTAACATTTTACTAGAATGTGTTCGTTTACTAGTCCTTTATCCTAGTCATAATTTTTCCCCACTTTCTGCCTTTTCCCCGGAATTTTCCACGACATTGTGCCGTAAGCTAATCATAAAAAATATTAAGCGCTGATTTTGACGCGACATTTTTAACGTTCGAGCGTGCTAATGAGTTTTTGTCAAGTTATTCTGTCTGGGTCCGAGTCCCCATCCTCGTTAATTAGTTCTTCCGCTCGAAAAGTGTTTAATGCTTACGTGCTAGTATAATATTTTTCCTCCTTTTTGGGGCTTGTCCCCCGACATGCGATTAATAAATAAATGCTTTGGACTTTGCGTGCTGGAGCTCCCCAGTCGGTCCTTAAATGCCTTTTGTTTGTAATTTGTTTATGGGTTCATTTCCCAGCGGTCAATTGCTCGGCCCGACTGTGATTTTTTTGTTTAGAATTTTTTCCGTCTTTCTAGCCCCTTTGTTCCCCTTACATTTTTTATACGTACAAACACCTTTTCAATTAGCCAAGCCGCACTTAAAATCCATTTCAGGCGTTAATTTCTGATGGAACAAAAACCGTTTGAGCTTCGCTGAACTGGCAAGTGACACCTGCCACCCAGCACCTTGGAAATAACCCCTTTTCCTTTGGCTTTGCATTTTCCGGAAGGGTTTTTCCACATGCCAGCTGACGATTTCTAATTGAGCGCGCAGACGTGCGACGTATAAAAAAGTGGAGCTGATTATTTCATTGGAAAAGGTCTCTGGCATTATAATAAAATGAAAAGACCTAATAAGGTTAATTTCGAGTAAAGTGCTACAAATTGATTTCAGGCATAAAAAGAAGAGGTGTTGTTTAAAATATAACTAAAACCAGAGTGGGAAATTGAGTTGTAAAATAAGTGGCCTTAAAATAAATGTACCAATGTGATCTTTGTTGAACATTTTGCAATATTCATTATTTATATATCTTTAAATATTGTTTTTAAATTGGTAGTTTTTTTTGGTCACTCATTCTGCTCATCATTTGATACGTTACAATAGATGTAATAAATTGCCAAACTTCCTATAAATTAGAAACTCTTATCAGCTTTTTTACTCGCGTAAAAAGCCTTCCCTGTAATGTCTTTATTTAGTTGTGAAAGCTATTAAAATTACTTTTAGGTCAATGAATACTCAAGCTTATCAGGAAGTCGTATACTTGGTTTTAGACTGGAATTCCTGCGCTGTAGTGCATTCATCGCCCCAACTTTCGACCCCAAATAAATTTCCTAATAAAAAAAACGGTAAAAAATCAAGCGATCGTTTCAATTTCACACGCCTCTGACTCATCTGCGTTTCCTTTCCCCGCCTCACAACCAATTAACAATGCAAACAAATCATTGAGCCCAACAAGTTCAGAAAATTTGTATTTGTAACATTGCCACAAGGAGAAAAAAGATTGTAAAAGACGAATCCGAAAAATGACAAACATATCTCTGGATGTATCTCTTTATGTTGTATCTTTGTATCTGCTGGATGCATCTGATGCACGTCTCATTGTCATTAACCCCGGCCAAGGTAGGGAAACCTTTCTCTCAATCTCAACTTTTGCGCCTGTGTCATCTAATTGACATTTGTTAATAGTTTTTCTTTCCATTTTCCTCTTGCAGCGACCATAAAAGGCGTTTGTTCATGAAAATTGTCTGTAATTTTTTTTATTGCCAACCCATCTGTATCTGTAGAGTGTGGATATGTATTGTGTTGACTAATCATTTTCAGTTCATCGTTTTGTTATTGTTCCGATTCTTATCTATTCCCCAAAAAAAAGCCAAGAATCTTCGAGCCCAAAACCTTTTACAATCGATCAATGGCAAGAGTAGAAATGTCCAATATAATTGCTTACAATTTCAGAATCGTAAATGCAAATGGCATAATTGGAGATCTTCTTTGCTTTTTGACCAGTGAACTCATCCATCATTAATCACAAGTAGCGATCGTTGTCTTTGGAATAATTTTAAACCAAATTCAGTTAATGAGCGGGCCTAGGATAATGTTTACAGTAGCCAAACATAATTAGATCGATAAAATGGTAAGGATAGCAAAATCATAATTAGGAATGTCCTCGTACATCGCAAATTGGTTCGGTTATGAAAAAAAAAGAAGTGTAGAGACTTAAGATATATAATTTTTTAGTTATTAACAATTAAGAATGAATACCAAAATAAAAATTAAATAACATTGAATTACTCCATTCTTTAGTTGTAGAAGAAATTCTTTTGAGACTGCTTTACTAATTATAACCACAACACCACAGGCCAAAGCAATTAAACCAATGTCCTTCTCAATCCAAATCCAGATCAGCACCAAAAGCGAAGCACCCATGAGGGTGAATCTAAGCAGCTCATTGCTCATCGTAGACGGCGGCAATCAAATCAGCCAAAAACTTGTTATCGCCTCCTTTGACTGACACCCCGGCAAATTAATGGCCACACCGCCCACACTGGAAATGCACCTCCTTCTCACGGAAGATTGCAATTGACTTTCAGGTGGCCCTCGATTTGAAATATGTAAAGCATATAAATTATGTGACAGCCCAGACTGGGCGACAAACTGTGAATGAATCAAAGGATAATCCAATTTATTTTGCATTATATGCAGCTCCGACTGCAGCTGCAACTTTGGCTCGGCTGGTTCATTGTGCCAAGATAGATATACAAAGATACTTCAAAGGTGTCAAATGAATGCAACGAGTTATCTAAGGGATCGGGATTGGGATTCGGAGACTGGGGATTGCACTTTCAGGCAATCAATACGTTTAATGTGATTTACTGCTTATAATTTGCCGCATGTGAGAGGTTTGAAAGCCCGGCTGGAAAATGAGTATGATTAGGGTAAGTCATGAGATGAAAATGTATAGGAAAATGGGAAGCAACTGTTGGTAGTTTGAAGGAAATATTTTGTATATTAAGTCCATATAAACTTTGATTATAATTTAATAAATTTAAACCTAAACATAATAATCGGTACTTAACTTTATAACAGCAATCCTAATGAGTTTTATTAATTGTATTTCACATTTAGGCTTCTAGCAACCGTACTTAAGCGACTTAAAATAAAAATGTGTTGAACCTTTTAAGCTGTGTACTGACCTTAAATTTAAATTCAGCTGTCCGCCAGTCGATGAAGTCTTTTACCCAAGCCTTTGGCGATGCAACACGAAGATGCTGTTTGCCAGATCCACCCATTGTATCCTTCAGAAAGAATATTTCACGCTCAACTAACTTTGCTGAAAGGAAACTTGGCAAGGCATAAAGACCCGGAATCTATGCGAAATCCATACACATGTCAGTCACACTTAACCCCGCGGGTCCAAGAAGCTAAATCACCGTTCGCATCAGCGGAAGACAGACAAGGACCTGGATCTCGAACCGAACCTGAGATCCTGGACCGCAATCCTGATTTGCTTTGATTGCCTTGCGGCTGAATTATTATTTTGGAAGTCAGCAAATGCTACTCTAACCACTTTGTCTTCCATTTTTTTATAATTTCACCCATATATATTGTGTTTTGCGATGCTTCCCAACGTTTATTATGATTTTGCGGAAATGTTTTAAGGCAAAACGGAAATTTATGCACATCGCATATGTCAACAGCTCCCTGACAAAAAAAAAAGTACCAACGAGAAACGAAAATTTGCATATTTGCATTTCAATTTTCTGCGTACATGGGTTGGGGTGCTCGATTTGTTCTCTGCTTTCGGATTTAATTGTCAATAAAAATTCGCCAAGCGGAAAATTTGTTGGGCAAACAAAATGAAATTGAAATGTTCAGTTTTCGTCTGGGAAAAGTCTTAGAAAAAAATCAAGAGACCAAGAAAACCATGAGAATGGAATTATTCCTAAAGGAGCAAAGTTCCTGGTTGTCCAATAATTTAAATTCGACCAAAGGAAAAAATGCAATCCTGTTGCCACTGGTGTAAAAGTAAAGTATTTTATTTCACTTGTGAATAACATCGAGGGAATGGGATTTGGCATTCAGGGGACGGACCTCCTTGCTGGCTGCCGTTCTTGTAATTTTGCAATTTACACTGCAGGCATGGAATTTACACTTGCAGGCAATTAATAATGCTGCATTAGGACAATCCATAATGCAGACAAGCCCACTCACATCCCTGACAATTAAGCTGGATAATTAAGTTTACCGTTCATTGGCTTTGGCCAACAAACGCACACCCACGGAGATTCATGGCCCTTACTTCAGTTCAGTTTCTATGACAGATTACAGGAAACTTGGAGGCAGGAGACTCTGCTCCAAAATCTCCCCCACTTTCAAACATGAGTTCGCATAACATGCGAATGGCGAATGGCGATGGCAAACAGAAGCCTTCAATTTTGAGTGCATTTTCAAATCAACCAAACATTTTCAGCAGAAATGTTTCCTTTTCCCAGCATTTCGCCAACGGACATGTGTCTGCATTAATCAACTACTGTCCATGTTGGGGCATTTTTGACGGTAGTTATAAAACATTGAAGTTGCATTTGGGTTACATTCGGTTACAAATCAATCGGTTTCTGGAAGCTTTAAAAATATGTACCAAAAAAAGAAAATACTAACATTAAATTTCATAAGTATTGGTATTTTTCCGAGTTTATAGAATAATTTTTTAAAATATAAATAATTCACGTGTAGAAATTTCAAAGATTTATTTTCTTGAAACTTTTCTTCATTAACAGTATTTCTCTATTATTTGTACAGTTTCCCTGGATACTTCAATGCCTTGTGGGGTTTTAACAATAATATGACAATCGTAATTTAAAACGAAAATGCTTTTATTGACGTGACAACAAATGGGAATCATCATTACTCTCAGCTCACAAAATTCGATCTATAAAAAAGTGTCTCTTGACATTAAAGGATTACCCATCTAGCACACCTCAGCTCACATTAAGTTCGTGTCCTGTCATCAGTCATTAAGGATGCCATTGCTAGACGCAATTAAAACCATTCAGAATGAACATTTCATTGCCCAAACTGAATGACTTTTGTGACACCTTCCCGTTCTATAGAATTTTCTCTATTTCCGGAAGTTTTCGCCAAAAAGCGACGACGGGGACAACCTTGTCGTAAACGTAGCCGACATTAAGATAACTTTTAATCATCATAAATAAATGCAAAAAACGAAAGTGCAAAAAAGAGTCAGGAATCAAATCCTCCTGTGCAACGTAAGCGGCTTTTCGCGTAGCCGCCGGTGCAGTGTTGCATGATAAAACACCAGAAAACAAACCAGCAAGAAGTCGAAAACATTTCAGCAAAATATTTGTACATGGCCAGCAAAATAAAAGAAATGGGAATACCTTGGACGGACTTACTGACTCCTGCCTGATTCCCGGTTATTAAATTGTTTCGGTAGCTTTGCAGCGGGCAACCGTCGAAACGGAAATGTAATGAAAATTCAATTAAAAAATGGCATTTGCCAGATTTTACTTTACGAGCCCTTCTGTCCAGGACGAAATTCCACCGAGGGAATGGACAAAAGGGTCCTGATGAGTTACAGTTTGGGGCAATTCAATGGGATTGCAAACTCATTTCGGCTGGCGAAATGGAAATGCAAGGACACAGAGTTAAAGGATTGAACTGCAAAGTGATGCGATGCAATGCAGTATTTATAAAAAAAATTATGACACACTTGAATGAAGGTTGCACTCTGAAATCTGAAAGATGATTTGAGTGAAATGCCTAAAAAAATAAGTACATGCTATCAAATATAAAAGGTATTAGTATATTTGAGATTGCTGTAATAATTGTTTCAAAATAAAATTAAGTTCAATAAAAGCCTTTTTTTAATAATAAAATGTACACTTTTTTATTAATCAGACGCTGTGCAGCCCTTTCCTCAATAAATTACACGAATCGCTTGTAAACAAATCGACAAAACATGTAATTTCACTTATCTGACATAATGTCAACAATTCGGAAATCGTCGTTACAACACACGCATTACCCCAACCCAAAAGCAGTCAAATCAAAAAAAACCATATAATTTACAGAAAAAAGTTGGAAGACGCAGCATGTATATTTGCGTGGAATAACCCCTTATCGCGATGCGGATAAAAAGAGTTGACTTGTGTAACGAATAAAAGTCAGCTGATAAGCCCTCTAATGCCAACCCCTTGAAAAGGGTGTCATGCCAAACTGCGTATGCTAATCACACGCCAAAAGACACCCAATCCGAATGCCATTCCCAATTCCCATCCCGGAGTAAATCGCTTTCAACATGCTTAAGCACCAACCAACGAGCCAAAGATTCATTCCTGCCTTCCTCCTTTCTATCCTACTCGAATTTATATATTTTTTGGCTTGCCTTTCTGGTTTTGTGTTGGATTTTATAGCCTGGCGCCGCTTGAATGATTTTTATGGGTTGTGTGTCTCTGGTTGGAAGGAAAGGAGCAAAACTGATTTGCATGACTTTTCTTTTTGGGCGGAATCGCTTTCTCTATGTGGTGGCATTAGAATTCTGGTTGCATACCCTATGCTCTTCGGGGTCAGCATTGATTATAGATTAGATTTACGTTGGAAACTTGGGGAAATCGGATATGATATGGTTTATAGTTCATAGTATAGTTTAAAGTAATTTAATATCTGCTGAAGCCATCAGACAGAAATGAAAACCCACAATTATAGAAACACAGAAGAGTATACAGACTGTTGAAGTATATCTTATAACGCATACACACTTCTACCAATATTTCGCCTTTTTTCATTTATTTAGCTGATTTTATTTGCAAATAGGCAATAAGTTACGGACCAAGCCAAAGGAGTAGCCCGTGCTTAAACTTCAAAGACAATCTTTTTTACATGGTTAGTTAAGCGGTGCCTATAAATAGCTGAATGACTGAACCCTGTGGTAACATTTAATAAGCAGTAAAACTCCCAGTAAAACTCCCTTTTCTTGGTTTATTTCGGGGACCTAGATCTCGCCCCCAGGGAGATTTCACCAGCTTCTTTTTTCAATTTCAAGAGCCATTAAAGAGTGTGCATGCAATTAAGTCGAGTGAAAATTTCATAAAGATAACAATCGACAAGAACAAGAAATAAACATGGCAGCCAGATCGGATCAGATCAGCATATACTAGGCACAAGACTCTGGCGTAGAAAAACCTGCCCCTCCAGCAGCAGTTTGTCCGTCAGTCTGTCAGTCAACACTTCAAATAAAAACTTGGACCAGAGCCTACATTAATTTGCATTTAAAAACTGTTTTTAGTAGCATTAAAAGCAAACATCGCCGAGGGGAAGATGAGGGAGCACACTCCACTGCATTTCGATCGCGACTCGAGACCATTAACAAAGTGTCTCCAGATGTGTGTTCGCATTTGGAAGAGCCCTACTCCCAATCCTACTCACAGTCCCAATCCCAATGCCTTTGCCTATGCCCCATCCTTCGTCGGCAGCATCGTATTTAACATAACATAAAAAGATGAAAAGTTTATTATGATTGTTGCTGGTGTGGCGTTGCTGCTGTTGTTATTAGCTTAAAGAAATGGTTATGGGACAAGCGCACGCCATCAAATGTCAAATGCCAACAGTCAGAGGCGTCCGTCCGAAAGGCCGGCGATTATTATTATGCCAGTGCCGCTGAGAGGGCTGATTGAGCAGTTTAGAAACCTTTTTGAATCAAATTTTTAATCTTATGAGCTTAATCTACAGTTCCAGAAAATATTAAAAATACTAAAGAATTAGAGTTATCCTAACATAAACTCTTAAACTTCTACTAAAACTTGTTATGCTCATTTTTTTGTTTTACTCAAATAGACAGCTGATATAAAATGGCAAAATGTAATTTAAATACGACAAAAAATAATTAGTAATTTGTTGTATTTTATAATATTTTATATATCAGCTAGTTGGCATTCAAAATTACAAAACTCTTCACCTTTTGCTAGTTTCTTTAAACTGTAGAGTCCACCCACGTGCCATGATCTTGTCATAAAACGTTCAGAGCCATCAAAGTTGCACTTTATGCGAAAAGATCGTTGTTGGTGCGGCGTTGAGGTTGTTGTTGGTTTAAAGTTGTATTTTGTATTTTTTTTAGTTTTTGTTCGCGTTGTCGCTGCACGTGTTCAACGTCATCAGCATTAGCGGGTCTGTTGTATTAGGCGAGAACAGAAAAGCCAAGGAAAAAGATCAGACTTCTCTGCTGGTTGCTCTTTGCACTCAGCATAATCATAGAAATTATGTGGCTGCTCCGCCTGCTTCTTGAACGGCCTCTTTTTCCCCATTTTCCTGGCCAAATGGTGTTGGCACTGCGTTATAAGCCCCAAGCTAGTGGAGCCCGCATGGGGTCCACTTCTTAGTTTAAGTCGTGCATCTGCTGCCCCTGGGGGAAAAAAAGAACACATCTGCTTGCCATAGAAATGAAGTCCAATAATTCTGATTGGGGGAAATGTAAATAAAGATTTGATAACAAATAATAAGCCGCTAACTAACAGTTAGTTGGAAGTCTTTATTTTCCAATCACAATATTTATAGTTCAACGGGAGCTTATGACTTCTTAATGAACTTTAAGCCGAAGGCATTGTGTGATTTGTAAGTTCAAAGCTAAGTTATTGCTTTGATCAAGTAAAAGATGTCCGTATGGCTAACAAATTTGGTAGAATATTTAGTGATTAATGTATGTAATTGCAGACCTAAATGTAGAATGTTTGGCTGTTGCTTACCCTAGTTTCCTGTGGCTTCTGCCGCATAGTTAATTTATTTATATCTCGTCTCAATCGATTGAAACCGAATCCGAGAATGTCTTGTGCCATCACTCGAATGGCTTATCCCCAAAAGATCATTTATTGCGGAGGCAAACACATTTAATATGCGGCTGTCTTGACAAGCCGAAGAGCACCTCGAGTGTTGTCACAGGGGGCATTACATGGATTTATTTTCCAGCTCCAGTCCCCGTGGCTCTTCTTCCTCCGGTGGCCAAGTGGCACGAAACACTTGACACTTGCCGCTGACTTGTGGCATGAGCCCTGACATGTGGGCTGCCTTGGATGCATCATATTCATATTCATGGGTCTCCAGCTCCATCTCCAGCTCCATCTCCATCTCTAGCTCCATCTCCATCTCCAGCTTCTGTTTCGGTTTCTGTTGCTCTTTCTGCTGCCGGAGATCATCTTATTTGAAGATCTTTCTACGGAAAATTTGTTCGGAGCCCGCTGATTGCCTGTCGGTTGTTAGAAAAATTGTATTTTCTTTATGCCTATATGTGCATATGAAGTAAAGAAAGGCCGCTGCCGCTGTCAGTCAGTCAGTCGGTGGTGGTGGAGTTCTCCTTGAGTGAAAGTTGATGTGCATGAAAAGTTTTAATTGCGCGTCGAGTTTTGCTCGGCATCTCTGGGTGGTAGGGTCGCACTTTATTTTTTATGTTTGCTACCCAGCACTCGTTGTGAATAGTATATGTCATTAGGTATCAGCATAGAAAAATTCCACAAAAATAGTCCTCGCTTAAAAAGGAAAAATTGCTGTACATACGGAGCATAATGCATCATATTAAAAACAAGAAACAGCATTTTTATAATCTCATCGTCTCAAAAAGTGGAAAAAACGTCTAATTTTATATGAATGTCATAGCTTAAAAGTGATAGGTATCTCCAATTCCTTATTTAGAACTGAATTTTTCCTATAGGAAATTACAGCATAACAGTAATTTTTGGGTCATTTTGTACCCAATAGCCTCGACGATAAGAGCAATCTTTAAGTGCACAGAAATAACTAAGAAACTTCAAAAGTGAGGCAGCATCTTCGTTTCGTGTCAAATGAAGTGTGGCATGTGCTGAAGATGTCTCTAGGTTTCAACTCTGCGGGGGTTGAAAAACTAAAGGGGCTTGAGCCCAGATCATCTAAAATGGATGCTCCATAGGATCTGGAAATCCCAGACATTGGAGTAGGCGATGACTGTCTCCGCAAAGGAGATGCAAACAGTGGCACAAGATACTGATCGAGGTGCTGCTTTCTTTTTTTACTCATGACACGTGCTATTTGAAGGAGGATCTTGAGAGGCAGCAGCGTAATCAAGATAACCCAATTTTAAAAGATCATCAACAAAATTGGTTTATAATTGTAAAAACCGATCAGGTTTACAATTTCTTTTTTTATCGTCTTCCTGGTTAAAATCATAAAATATATTTTATGCACATACCACAAATATAAGTGTATTCCCTACTTTTCTTTTCTCCTCACGTCCCAGAGTAACTGCTCTATATATCATATCATCTAAATAAGCCAATCGTTTAAAGATCTTGACTTTACTCATTAACTTTATGATCCGAGACACACAAATAGAAATTCCACTGCCCACAGAAGAAAATCCGTAATAAATTTGTACACTATACCATTTGTGTGTAATTTTTTTTATTGCCACACACTTAGGTGGAATATAAACTGATGGATGAAAAACTTTTGATCTGCTTGATGATCAGTAAACTGATCCACACAAGCTACAACGGACCGGGTTCAAATGGTCAAAAGCTAATAAATAACCCAGGTTCGGAGATACATATAACTCTTTATGGCACCTTCTTTTCTTTGGGAGATCATACATCCATCAAATGTAGATCAAGTTGTGGTGATAAAACGATCGTTTCACATTAATTATAAGTTTTTTAAACTACATTAAAACTACGAAGGAAATGCCTAAACAACTCACATTTTGATTAAATGCATTCCGGGAACAGTTTCCATTATGTTAAGCTCATTTTGGTGTAGATCATAGATTTTTAAAAAAGTATATCTTATTCTCATTTTTCCTAGACATCATCTTAATTGTCTGCTGGCTTATCTCTATAAATTTACTTTATTTTCGTTGTGTGGCTCGTCTAGTAATAATTTTTACGATTTCATTTTCAGTTTGGTTTCGTAATTATGGCTTTTTGTGGACACCGTCTTAATTCCTAGAAAGGCTTTCCTCATAGTTCCACTAATTGCATCTAACAATTGTAGGGTCTATTTTATGATGCTGAAGTTTACCTTTTCCATTACCTTGAAGTGGGCTTCTTTTGGGTAATAAAAGGGCTATTGTCAGGTGTTTCTTTATAGCCAGTGACATCTTTTGACCGAATTATTAGTTGTCTCTATATGAATAACTATGCTTAACGCAATGTGGAATCGATAGTATTGGCTTTAAAAATGTTTTGCGTGGAGGGAGTTAATCCCACAACTGTGCAAATATTTGCGAAAACATTTTCGCATTTGTAATGCACAAAAAATAGTTTCATTCAAAAAGAGGGTTTTTTTGATAGAATTTTATCCCCAGAGCATTATCTCCACGGCAATGACCAAAAAGTTGAACCAAAATTGAAGGCAAACTTCATTTGACGGGCCAGTCGAGAAGTGCAGCAGAATTCAACAAGCGAACCCTAACGATTTCATTAAAAATGCAGTCAACTAGAAAAAAACTCAATTAATTTTTCATGTAAAAAACGTCTCTCCCCCCATTGATGTTGTCCAATATGCAATCCGAAAAACAAATTTTTTGTGCAAATCATTCGGCAAACAAACACAAATGTGCATAAAATGACAACAAAGCAACCAAATTGAGGGGATGCAAAGAGATGACCATCAAGTTCGTATCAAAACACAAAAAACAGTTGGTCCAACAGTGCGTTTCATATACGTAACTACGTACTTAATGTGGTTGGTGAAGTAGGAAATGGTTGTAGTTTAACTAGACATCAAATTGAAAGTTGCTAAACAGTTTTTGATAATTTGTGCAGGGTTTAAAGGTAGTATTTAAAAATTAACCTAAAAATATTAAAATCAAAGTTGTATGTGTAAGGTTGTGAAATTTCAATACTATAAGTTGAAATTCGCTTTTTCGGAATTATATCTTTAAGGGCTCTATCACTAATGAAACGCACTGTTCAAGTGCATACATCAAGGGTTTCCCCGCCTGCAAAGTGCAGTGATATATATACTGCACTGTCATTGCGTTGGCAACGAGGAAATTGTGGAGTGGGACTGAGAAACCCCATTGAGCAGCAGGGGTTTCCACTCGTACTTTTTATGTAGTTCACCAATTTTTTGTGGGTGAAAAGAATTGACAGCTTGACCACAGAGAGTGCGTCTGTGTGCTGGTGGATATATTGTTATTACATTGCTGTTGCAATTGCAATTCAAGCGCGAAATCATTAATATCCTTTCGTCCTGCCCTCTCGAATCCTGAGCTCAAACCCCAAAAGAGTCGGCTCTTTTTTGTGGTTGTTGCATTCCGAGCTGCAGGCTTTTTTATGTGGCTTCCAGGGGCTCCGAACCATTGTCCATCTCTCGAACTTTTGACGCACTTAATGAAGTTTTTTCGGGGAAGGAAAATCGTAGGGCGTCTGCACAAGAGGTAAATGTTGAAGTCGCATAAAGCTAAGGCACTAAAATATTTGTTAAATATATCAATTTAATACATAGAATATAAGTAACTACATTTTGTAATTAAATATATAATGCAGATATGTAGTCTGTCAACACAGTTTCAAGTGACACCAATCCCATCAATCAAAACAGTGCATTACTATCTTATTGAATTAGTTTTATCTCGCCACCCAACTATAATTAAATTCGGAGTACTTTCTTTTCCGCCTAAACACTTTCTCCCTCTCAAATAGCTCGTGAACAAGCAACCCTCGTGCTGGCATCCATCAAAGTCTATCAGCAGATAAGGTCCACCCAAGTCCAAGTCCGAGTCCGAGTCCACCCACTCTAGTGCACTTGCCCCGTCGTAATGGAAGACCCTCATTACACCTTCAGATGTTTCAGCAGCAATTATGCTCATCCACCTAGAACATCGAGCTCGCAGATCTCGGCTCAATAGTCTAATGGAATTATCAGTATTCCCAGCATGTGTGAGTCATCGCTGTATGGCTGTAAGGCGGCACACAGTAATCACCTACTGATGTAAATACAATATTTTCAATATAACCACTTAACGCTTAAATCCAGTCGAAACACACAGGGAGAAGCCGAAGCCTCACTCACAGCCCTCGTTTTGAGGGTAGCTAAACTCTTACCCCACAGTCATGTAGGTATTTTTCACAGCGAGGGTTGCTCAAGAGGTATTTTGCAATATAGCATTCAAATACGTGATTAAATCTAAAATATGCCAAGGTTACTTGTTATGCAACACGATAAATAATGTATTTAAATTGCTTGCAGTAATTAATTCAATAGTATTTCTTATAACCATACATTTAAGATTCTGTTTCTTAATATAAATGGGTGTAAGGTGTTTTGAATAAAATACTTAAATATCTAAAGGAGAAGTTGTTCGCTTTGTCAGCAGAAATTTGTATCATCAGAGAAGATGAACTTATCTGTTCAAAATATACATAAATTGGTGTTAACAATTATTCCTAAATTTTCCTTAAACTCTTTCGATTATTGCAAACTTGGTAAACCACCCTCGCTGTTAGCCTCCGTTTTGTCATTCACCCAAGTGGCATCGTCGGCATTTGACGACCACCACAACAGTATCAATGCACCAACTGTACCCGTCACCATCATCGGTAAACTGTGTCTGCTGACGAACCGGGGTTGGGGTTGCATAAAGAAGTCGGGTCGTGGTCGTGGTCGTGGTCGGGGTGGGGGTTATAGCCAACAACCCCCAAAGGGCTCACGGCACAATGAGGGTTCAAGATGCCGCGACTGCGACTGTGACTGCGAGGGAACTGTCATATTTGCTTGGACGCAAGCAGAACCAGAACTCGAACTCGAACTCGAACTCGAAACCGAGCCCACTGACTCACAAGTGACTGAGTGGAATGACTGAACTGAACCCAACTGACTGAGTGACTGACTGACTGGCAGACTGACGAACTGCCAACGCGTACACGTGTTCGTGGTGGTTGATGTGACTTGCCAACTGACCATCTGTCGTGGATAATATTGAAGACAGGATTGGTTTGCTGAACGAAGCTTTCAATACCCTTGGAAGGTAAAGTATTGGAAATGTTTGTATATTGCCTTTAAAGAGCTTTTCTTTTTTGCGAGAGACAATTTAAACAACATTTAAATATCAATATTAGGTTTTATGTAACTATGAATATTTTTGGGAATTAAAAGTTCGCCATATAACTCTAAATTTTGTTTTACTTTTATTTTAAAATATTAAAAAGTATTTTAAAAATTGTTCAGCAAACCTTTTTCTGTGTCATTTATTTTTCAATTTTATTAAGTAGTACACAGGGTATTTCTATTTCGAGGCCTTTCGTGCTACCCACTTCCTTTGTGGAAATTCAAATGACAACTGTACTGGCACAAGTGGCATACGCTTCGCCAAGCCTCGTCTCTTTTCTGTTTTGTACTTTTGAACTGCAACAAATTCAGTTAGATTTCTTTCATAATACCTTTTTTTTACCAGTCTCGAGAAATTTGCATAACGCGTAGTGGCGGCAAACACTTGAGGAATTCCTTTGGATTCTCCCCTCCAATATCCTTTTTTTTCGGTCGAGTCGAGTGTGTCGGCATTTCCATAGAATTACATAGAGAAAAAAAGGAGTTTCTTTTACTAAGGGGGAAATTGTCAAGGATTGGTTTGCACAAATGCCGGGCTTAATTGTTTGGAAAGATTTCGTTGAGAAGGGTTGCAGATCTCCTTTTATGAGATGTTAGTTATTTTAGGTAAGTTGTGATAGGGATAGGACCCTAACATCCTCCTTGAGCTGTCGATGTTTTTTCTTAATGGGTGGTAAAGTTTTTGGCGTATCAGTAGCATACTGTGCAAAGATTTACATTAAAGAAGAGAAATTTACTGTTGAAATATAATATTTATCAAAGTGTTAGGAAGAGTCAAATGAATTGAATTGAATACCACTCTAACGAAGAGCTTATTCCACTATTTGATAGCTCATACAGCAAATGGTCGAAGGCTTAGACTCCAAGCTGAACGGAATAACTCATCGGGCTGCTTAACCCCTTTTTACCCTTGCCCTCGAGAAGCAGAAGCCTAAGCAAAGCCACTAACTAACCACAAAATCCCTTTTGTGGCAGCCTCACAATGATAGACGAACTAATTGGCAGAGTTCTGTTCAGGCTACTTACAATGACCACCAGATCCCAGCGGAGTTCTCCGAGCTGGCTCAATAAAGAAATCATTGATGTGGCTAGCTAAGAAAGGAGGAGGTATGTGTTCAGAGTCAGTGATGCCTAACGAAAGGATAAAAATATAGCAGGCTTTTATTTCAAATATTTTCTAAGTAATATGGAAAATGTATTTGTCTTTCTAATTTTTCAATTTAAATGGTATAGGATTATAATAAATTATATTATTTTCGGCTACCTCTCATCTCTGTTCGGAGCCACTGTCCTTTGCCACATCAATAGGCCGCTGAATGCATCAACACTTCAGTGAGTGCGGCCATTGCGATGAGGATGGAGGATGAGGATGAGGTTGGAGGATGAGAATGAGGATGGTCAGCTGGGGAGTAGAACTCTTGGCACACAATGAGGAGCACTTCGTCTTCTGGTCCTCGGACTGCCACCACAATTATTTCCATTTGATTGGGCAAAGAAGAGTGCGCTTCTTCCTGCTTGGGGTCCAGCATTTATGTGTGGTCATCGTTTGCCTGTGTTTATTGCTCTATATGCTTGAGTGCATTCGGATATGCCCTGAATGATGATGATGATGGTGCTGATGACGCTGCTGCTGCCACTGAAGAGCTTTCTTTTTGGTCCAGCCAAAGGCTCAAATTTACATCTACCGATGGTAAAGGTATTACTGAAAGGGTGGCACTTCATTGGAATGGTTTAAGAAGCCTGCAATCGGAAAGGCTGGAAAATCGAAAAGAAATATTAAAGCAAATGGTATTGAATCACTTTAAAAGAGTCAGGAGTATTAAATAAAAGCTTAGTGTTTTAAAAGTCTTGAATACAACAAACATTTCTAGTTATTATAAAAAACATTTATTTTGTTTAAATAATCTTGATATCACTGATGATATCACTTAAAAGGAGTCAGGAGTATTAAAAAAGAGCTTAGTGTTTTAGAAGTCATGAATACAACAAACATTTCTAGTTATTATAAAAAAGATTCATTTTGTTTAAACAATCTTGATAAATTCTACCGTCAATTAAAAGTATTATAAAAAGTGTTCTTAGTGATTTTATCCCATAGATGATTTTTCATGTTCTAGTAAAACAGAAGCCGTGCGAAAATAAGAAGATAATTTAAATAAATGGGAAGTACTCGCATGAAAGTCATAAAATAACCGTTAAAGCCAAGCATTACGCAGCTAAATTCCTAATAAACCAAGTGAGTTAAGGATAATTGCAAAGAAAGGGTGACTAAGCACCAGGTGGAACCGGGTTCAAATAAAATGTCCCAACCCCACAACCCAGCTGAAATATTTGCGCTATTTTCGTAAAGGACTTCTGCACGATGCGGGTGCAGTTTGTATTCTTTGGGTTGGTAAGGGGAAAAGCGATTAAACGAGCAAGGGCAAGGACTAATGGTTAACTGGTAAAGGGTTACGGTTAACTAACGCCCAAGTATGCTTAACTAAGTTAACTAAGTTGGTTAGGTCATTACCATAGTTCTGCCACTTGAAGTAGCGACAATTTTACATAATTGGATTGGCTACAACGCATGTGGCAGGACATTTAATTGAGTGAAAATTCCTTTGCTGGATAATTGCATCCATATTCCAACTTTAAAAACAGTAGCTTATATCGGCGAAAGCTGTAAGAATAAACATTTTAAATATGCGTAATCACTTTGGTAACTCTTTCCAAGTAATACAAGCTTTTTAACCCATTCGTGCCAGAAGTCCTATTAACTCCTCGACCCTTTTCGCACCTCTTTTTTTAACCAACTCTTCCTTATTGGCCTGACCAATTGTCGAAGATCTGTGGTGTGTTTTTGGCACCCAATTATGTGCAGATATCCAGAGACTCGACAACAATCAAAAATGCATCCGATCCTCTTGGCCGTTTACATCTCATTATCTGCAACTCCTTGCCTTTCACCTACTGACCATAAAATCCGACTGACAATTGCCAATCTCGGCACGCAAATATAAAACAAAAACCAAAGAGACGAGGAAAACGTACCCAATTCCATCCAGCCAACAGAAAAGTCCACAAAAATTACCATTTTGACCGCAGACAAATTAGTGTTATTAACACTTTTTTTCTCTTCCTCCATTTGCATATCCTGTAATTGTGCCCAAATGGGTGTGTTTGACTATTTAATTCATTTTGTAATACCCTATGAGATTAAAAGGTACTTTTGGCAAACTACCAGAAATAAGACTTATTTTATGTAAATTTAATATGGTCTAAATAACAGAGTGCCTAGCGTAGTAGATCATCTCAACTTAGCTTATTAAAATATTGTTTTTTATTTTAGGTGATGTTCAAAGTGTAGTACTTAATAGGTATACTGTAGTCTTTATTCAGAAACGTTGCGGTATTATTTTTTGTGTATTTACGTTTTATTTGCTGCTGTTGGCATTACTGCTTTTTGGCAATGGCAAAGCACTTTTCACGCTTGGGCCACGCGCAGAGATCCATTGAATGCCCCTACTATTCGGTTTTCTGATGCAACTGCTGCAACCACGCCCAGTTTCAGTGGCAGTGGCAGTTCCAGTACCAGATTCACATTCAGTTGCAGAGCTGACCGCAGGTTTTAATATTACAAAATGCTGAGCTTCTCTTTGGGAGCTGTTTGTTTGGTTTGGGTTTCGGCTCGGATTGTGGGCTGAGCTCCTGTGAAAACAAACAACAGTAATACCCGCATAATACCTGGGGCATGCCACCTGCCCACCTCCACCGCCGCCCCTGTCACCGAGGCCATTCGTAAAAAATCCATTAAAAATGCGTTGGGATTTCCATTTTTTCAGGTTGCATTGTGGCAAGGTGTTGACTGAGTTTCATTTGACTTTTTGTTGGATTCGTTTTAAGTGGAGGGACAGTAAAGTTTTGCATTGGTTAAAATAAAAAAACGTATTTTCTTACATTGAAAAAAACTGATTTAAAATTACATTTTTTAAATGTACCGGTAAATAAATAATAAACTATAAATAAGCAAAATGAACGTCGTCGGATTCGAGAATTATAGGTTACAATTAATAAACATTGTAAATATTCGTCTACATGTAATCATACTTTTATACAAATACATTTATTTATTTTATATTTTTGTAGTACATATTTCACTTTTAAAAACTTGACAAACTCTTCGAACTCCCTCCGCAACCATCCTTAAATTCTTTTCAGATTTTATGCATAATACTTTGATGCATTAACCGGTAGCTGTTGCTGCTGGGTATGTAATTTTTTTGGTGCAATTTTCTGGTAATGATGCTGCTGAGTTGATTATTTCTGCATTGGCAAATCGCAGCTAATTATGTTAACAAGTTTATTTTAAAGAGCGAAAAGCCCTCCGAATTACTTCTCATTTCGACATCAATTGTTATGAATTGGTGTGGTATCAGCATAGCGCTATTTTCCATCGCTCTTGTTTACACTTGCTAATTGCAACTTTTTGTGTTCGCCCTTCTGGCTGTCTCAAGTGTTTTTCAGTTGTCAACTTCCAGTTTTGATTTTGAATTTCGCGCATTTTGGTGTTGTCATTTACAGAATCGCAGACAGAAGGCACGCCCAATTTGGTTCTTCGACACTTGAGTGTACTTTGCCTTTGACAACCAAATCCAAAATGATAACAAAAAGTTGAGGGTGAACCACTTCAAGTGTTTTGGTTCACACTAATTGCTAGAAGAGGTAATGGGCTAATGTATCTGTTTTTTCAGGCCTTCGTTCTGGCATTGAAACTGAAGATTGAGTAGAGACTTTATATTAATATAAAAAAATACAGCTCCATATATTCCTTTGCAATATGTACAACATACTTACAAATTAATTTAAAGGCAATTAAGAATTAAGAAGCCTACAGTTAGTGCTTTTTTATCCAAAGTTCAAGAACCTAGAAAGATGACTTTGAACCTTCTGCTTTAACAATATTTTCTCCATCCCCGACCTTATGGATATGTTCACCATCAGCTAGCGCCAGTTAATTGCTGACGAGAACCCAAGAAACCAGAACCCATAACCTAAACCCAATCTTCAGTCGCGACATCGAGTGTCTGCATCTTTTCCCCCAACCGTCTGCGGTTAATCATGCATCGTCTTTATTCAGCATATATATGTGCAGGTTAATGGATAGGAGAGAACTCATGGGTGTACTTTACTTAATTTACCAACAAATTTCGGGGCTCAATTTTGTCCAATTTACTTGCCGTGATTTGCAGCAATTTTGGGTAAAGTGTCTAAGAAGGCTCTAATGTGATGGCTCTAA
The DNA here is from genome assembly GCF_016746365.2 of Drosophila yakuba. Lineage (NCBI taxonomy): Eukaryota > Metazoa > Arthropoda > Insecta > Diptera > Drosophilidae > Drosophila > Drosophila yakuba. The sequence goes on along the minus strand of NC_052529.2, from coordinate 15,871,933 downwards.
AATCGTTTTCCCTCCTAATGCAATTTTGTTTTCTTTTCTTTGTTTTTCTTTTATTCTACGGGAGCGATAACGAAGATTGTTTATAATGAGGTTCTGTGGTCGATGCCCAATTGAGTTTTCCCTAATTGCCCAGGCCACTGGACTTACGCTGAGAAGTCAAAGGAAAGTTGAAAATCTGTGTGGTTGGGAAAAAGGGGTTTTCGTCTAATGATTTTCCTTATGGCTAATGCCTAACTAATTGAGTAATTTTTGTGTGACTGCCGGGTATCAATCATCAGTCCTTTGGAATGAGGACTTTGTTCAACGGCGACACGTTTAGCAAGTTTCCGGTTTCCTTAACCCTTTCTGCCCATCATCTGGGCATTGCAAATTTCCCAAAAGACGGCCAACTTTACGCTTTATTGTTACAAATTTGCCTTGGCATGTCCTTTATCCTGTTTACAGCTGGACTAAGGCGATTGCCTTTCAATTCCTTTGGGTCGTCCGGCTTTCTTTCGCTCATGGGCAAAGGGCAATCAATCATTTCCCTGACTTATTCACTGCCTTCCTGGCATTGTCCTTTTATCGGGCCATCGGTAAATAAATGTGACTATAAATCGAAAAATTATAAACGCTTAAGCAGTGACCACCGATTGACCATTTGACCATCAATTGCTTGAGTCACCCCCGATTAGAACAGGTCAGCAACAAAACAACGAAGCTGAATACCCTTTGAAAAGCATGGTTATTGGTATTAAGAAGTAAGTTAAAATTGGTAGTTGCTCGCAATGTATACTAATTAAATAAATATTATGTTAATTTTAATTATTTGAACTTATTAAAAAATTCTTAGCTGTGATTTTAGGCAATAAATTCAATTCAAACAATAATTAATAGTGGAAAACAGTAAATGGAATTACTAGTATATTCCTTGTACCCGAATAATACACTCTTACTTCACTTAACTTGCCTTGACCAACTGACTAAGCCTTTAACAAACCCAATTCCCCACAGATTGGAGTATCCATTTCAATTGATACAGTCAGGATAAACTCTTTTTTTAATGCAAGGCTAAGAACATTTGGTAAATTTATGCATTTATTTTGACAAGCACCATGATTTATTGACCGTATGTAATTTGTACTGTCCCTGACAGCAGAAGAAAAGGTCCTGAGTGTAGACCAAACCACCCTTTATCAAGCTCTTTTCTTATTTTTAAAAATTTATTTGCATTGACGCATTTGTAACCGCAACGAATTTGTTTGTAATAAAAATGTAAATGCTAATGTCCATCGGATGCCACTTCAAGACGAGTTTTTGTTTCTGTCCCAACCAACCGCAACTTGACAGAGAAAAAAAATCACGCAGAAACGAGTTGGTCAAAGAAATGAAATATGACCGCAAACCGACACTCGAGGATGGCAAAGGATTGGACTGGAGATTGGGGTTCACCAACTGGACAAGGGCCAAACCAAGGAACTCGTAACCCTTTTGGGTCAGCGGGTTTCGTGGCCAAGTAGTTTGGCAGGTTGCAGAGGTTGCTTGAGCCACTTGGTTGGATTACTTTTTGCTTAATCTTTTTTTCTTGGAGGTAATATATGGGCTGTCCATATATCATCGAATTCTGTTTGATTTATGACTGATAAATGGAAATTATGATGATTCAATTGGGAAGTTAAGGCGTATTACTTTGTTTTTCATTATACAATAACACTCTTTGCATTTCATAATGATAATTGAAAATACACATTTATAGACAGAAACAATGCCACCGCCCTTCAAATACATGCGATTTAAATCGCTGCTGGGGAGCATTTACTCCACACTGGGTGCTAAACAAAGTCTAATTTAAAATCACCTCATTCGGAGCCAGCCTGCCCCTTTTTCTCTGCCACCTTTTCATTATCCCCAAATGTGCCTCAAGTGGGCGCCCAAGAACAAAACACATTCATTTCCCCACAGATGCTCTTTTTTCCAACTGCCAGCCTGGCACAAGCTGAAAATCATTTGGCAAGGTGACGCCTTTTTATTGCTCCATTTGCCGTTAAATTTAGAACTGGGAAAAAGTGGGAAATCTTTTGAGGGGTGGAGTCAACGTGAATGCCACAAATTTTGAATAAATATACTCGATGCTTTTCTCTCATCGAGTATATTTATTCAAAATTTGTGGCATTCAACTGTGGCAACTGTGAGGTGGAATGACTTATTAGAGTTTTTATACAGATCCTCCATGAAATATGTTAATTATTAATTACCTTCTGTTCGCTGGTGTTTTTACACATAAATTACACACTCCTAGTGCTGACAATAGTAAGAACACAAATAAATCTTCAAACAGAGTCTAAAAAAAAGTGAACGCACTTAGAAGTTATATCTCTACGAATAAGTGAAAAGAAATCAAGGCTAATGCCAGATTAATTTATATGCCTTCTAATGGGCAAACCGCACCCATTTAATTACCATCCCTCCGGAAAGAAAAAACAAATAAATTAACGTACGTTTTCCGCTAGCCACGAAAAACTATCAAAGTCTACTTAATAAACAAATTTTCTCATAAAATTACGGCGCTGCCTGAGGAAGCAAAAGGAGTCGAGGGAGGGTAGGGCAGAATAAAATACACTTGGTAGAATTTATGGGCAGGAGTGGCTTAACTGCCGAGGATTTCGACCACACATTGCCGATAAGGTGGCGAGGATGTAGCAGCCATAAAAACCCAGAGATATACTGCCTGGGTATGCAGAGCAAAGGTGGGCGAGTAATAATTATATTTTTATTAGACATTTATTGCCCCATGCTACCACAAACAATTTAATCAAAATGAATGAAATGAACGGACCTCGGCGAATCGAATTTATAATCTCCGAAAACAAAGCATTTCCATTGAGAACCAATATCAACAGTTTTCCTAAATTTTTTTTTTTTGCGCTTCAAATCAAATGTAATTCAATACACCGGAGAAGTGGAGTTGGGGCGGAAGAATTTGAAGAGGAATCCCAAGCAGGCCAATAATGAGCAAGTCAGCGAGATAAACCCAGGGAACAAAAGTAAATAAATAAATCGGCCTGCTAATTAAAGGCAAAAGACGAGGAAGCCGGCGGACACCCCAGACGATCTCGATGTTGGATGTCGGCATGTGTGTTTGAAGCACTGGCCCGAAAATAAGAGCACATCACATCTGACTAGGAAATCGGGCTGGGGAAGGGTGTAGTCAGCACTTTGTGGCTGAATACACAAAAAATACAAGAATTCAATTGAAAGAAAGCGACACACCAAATGACACGACATGAGTGCGGCAAACAGGAAGGGAAGTCAACAACGAGGTAACCAGGGTCACACCGAACTGCGGATGTTCTATCAGTATACAAATAAATTAAAGGCAAAGGTTCTCAGCTTATTTCGACGTTTAAATTTCCATAGCTATGTAGTAATCGTTAAATAATACATATCTCTAAAATGTCTGTTTTCTCGAAATATATGTAAGCTGAATAGAAATTAAGATACATGTAAATTCTATTAGTTTTATACATTTACAAATTAAATCTGAAACTTAAAGGACTCCACTCCACAGTAGAGTATTTTTGTATAACCAAGCCAGTGGAGCTAGCCTTGCATAGGAGAGCATAGAACCGAATCGGACGGGACCCCCTGGTGCGTTTTTATATAGAAAAAGTTCTGCTTTGAAGATTGGGGTTTCGATGCATTGGATTGCATGTTTCAGTTACACGCCACATTGAAGGGGCGGAAAAAAGGGGTTGGAGGCTGCCAAGTGTTAAACTGCATTTGCTTGACTCCATCGTGTGGGGACTTCGGGGACTAGAAATTACATTTGACTCCAACCCACAGTCCACAATCAGGTGCTGACAGGAGCAACGAATCCTGGGCACGAGGACGTCTAGTGGATATTACCTTACACAATCGTCTGACAACTGACAAATGCAATCGGAGCCATGGAGCAGCAACGGAGCTCTTCATATCTGTCTGAAAATTGCATTATGTCAAAGCATTTTTGTGGCCATCTTCGCCAGCACAAAGAAATCCCAATCCCCTTCGAATGAATTGCTCCGAATAAGCTTTGACAGCCTTGTCAATATGTAAATTGTTTCGTTGTCGTCGCTTACGCAGTTACACGCACGATTTCCCGACGAAACTTCTTTATTCTCTGGCGTCTTTGGATTCTGTCATCTGTCGCTGAAGCTCAAGTTCAAGTGAACCCGTTGGCTTTTTGATTGCCCTTTTATTTTTCTTGGCGACTGGATGCCATCTTTGGAATTGCCTTGGTTTCAAACACTTTAAGCCTTTTAATGGCAATTTATGGTCTCTGAAAGTATTTGAATTTTGTACTTAAACAGATTTAGAAGTAAGCACTTCTGGGCAATATCAATGTCAAAGTCAATGCCAAATACATTATTAAATTGAAGTGGCATTTATCACGCTGAACGGCAATCCACGTTGTGACGATGCATACCAGGAATGTCTACACATTCGTTACATACATATTGATTAATTTGGATAAAAGATATAAGATATATGTCAATGTATCCATTATATTAGCGTGTGAATGCATTATTATTTCTTTTACATTTTTCGTTTTGTTATTTTTAAGTCTGCCTACAAAAAAGTTAAAAAATCCTATAAGCCAAGTGCAGGTTTTCAAAATCGAGTATTATCCGCACATATCTTCCGCTTAGCTTAACCCTTTGATCCAAAACAAAAAGCGCACTCAATCGTGAAGCTCATGAATAGTGAGAAAGGAGCTGGGAAGACACCAGATCACATAACAACCGAAAAAGAGGATGAAAATTAATCATAGCAAATTGCGCATAAAAACTGACCGGGCAAGTACCGACGGATTAATCATCCTAATGTCTGAAAGGCCAAACAAAAACTTGAAATTCGTCTTGGCACTTCACACAGATGCAAAGGGATGCCCGTATACGGGAATCAATCTCCGTGGCAGACAGAATGTCTGGTCAAGGTGTTGACTGACTGCTGCGGCCAAGGGCTACAAAATGGCAATTAATTGAAACATGAATTATTAACGCCACGCATTGTCCATTGTCCATCGCCCATCGTCCATTTTTCGTGACATGACCAAGGTAAATTTCATAGGATGCTGCATCCACCGAAGGAACATGGTGACTGACTGACCGCCTCGGCTGAGTGATGTGCATGAAACTTTTGATGTTGATTTTTGGATGCTTTTGTTCTTGATTTGTGTAAAAAACTTCATTAATCTTGCAGAAATCTTTGGGCATATTTTCCCTCTTTTCATTCGGTTGAAGTAAAATAGAAGCGAAGCAGTTGCATTGAAAACTAGAAGCAGCATTCAAGTTTTTGTTGCTGCCACAAAAGTTTACATGATTAATTAACAAATTATACAGTGCACTATCCAAAAAATGTGAAAGACTAGTGATGTTGTATCGTGAGAATTTATTGAGAAGGCATTCGAATTTAGAAGTACATATGCATGTACTATATAGCTCACAGAAAGGAGCTTATGGTCAATGGAATTTTATATATATTTTAAATATTATCCTATTACAACACAACCCAGTCAAAGTCATTTCCTGGTCTAACCAAACCATCAGTTTGCCCAAAAATAAACATGTTGACTTCCCCCAGATCATAAATCATATGATCCACAGAGCGGAGCCAGTAAGCCATGTGTGTCATGATCGGAACATTATGGCTTGTCTAGGATTCAATTGGGATTCTGGCAACTGGTGCGCTGATTGGAATTTGTAAAGTCACAAAACCATGGCTGACACTTAATTATGGGTTGCAGGCGGTGAAGCGTGCCCACAGTGGGGACCTACAGTCCCTCCAATCTGTTCCGTTCATAAATCTTAACAAATTTCGGGGCCGTCCAGAAATCAATGGCAACTCCAAAATGTCAAGGGTTCCTAAGAAGACACGCGCCTCTTGTCACTGAAAAATCGCCTTAAATGTTGGCACAACTATTCAAATTAATTGATTTAATGCCTAGCCCGGGACTCCCTTCCTCCAGAAATCGGGTTATTAATGAAGACTTGAGAGCAGTCTCCTAATTAGAAAAGCAGACAGCACTTCTACTCTTGCTTCCTTTTTTGGACACTTAAGTTTCTATAATTCATGCGATAAATTTGGGTTCTACTAGTAGTCGGAGCTTTTATACGAGTAGTTGGAATATATTTTAATAATCTACCTGATGCACTCCATCCTTTTTACGGGATTCCTTCAGTGACACCTGGCGCTGCCAAGAGTTGGGGAATTTTATTTTCATTGCGATTCTCCTTGCCGGCAATTAAGTTAAAGCGCATTAAAGCCAATTTATGACAGCTTAATTTCATATATTAAGATTTTATGTCGGCGATGCGAAGTCAAGGAAGTCTCACACTCACACCTCCTCCATAAAAACGAACTTATTTTCCAGGGGGTGCCCGGGATTAGCTAGAGGATAATCAAACTACACGGAGCTACCGCAAGTCTTCCTTCTCCTGCTTCTTCTCCGCCCTCAGCTCAGTCATTCAATCAGTGCAGACAGGTGGAGTAGTTGGTAGTTGGGTAGTCGTGGGTTAAGTCATCCATTCACCCACTCAGTGACGGGCGATTTTATCTGGGAACTTGGCCAAGAACTTGGCGGGCAAGCGGCTATTAAGGAGGTTGTTCAAAGAGTTTTGTAATCGACCTCACCTTGCATCTACGCTACTCTACTTAAGTCCTATGACATATCGTAATATCAAGTGAAAAGCTTATCAATCAAGAAGCCTTTCTTGAGATTAAATGTCGGGTTTAAAATACAGTTTCTTAAGTGTAAACTGATCGAATGACTTTAATTGATAGCTTACAGTTGTGGAGCTGCCCTCGCGATTGGGCCAAGTATATTTTATGTTCTGCTGCTGATGTGAATGTGTCGCTGCGTTGACAGCCAAGTGAAAAATGCATCTTGCCCGCTGGCAATCCGAGAATTCTCTGATGGCGATACGGCAATGTGGCGATGTGGCGATGTGGCGATGATGATGCGGATGACGTTCCAGAAGAAAAGTCCGGGCCATTAGCGGGCAATTGCGCATAAAAGTCACGGAGAGACGAGACGGTAAAAAGCGATGACACCTCGGGGAAGGGATATGATGGGATGAAATAGGATGGAATAGGATAGTGTAGGAGTCTAGTGCTGGAACTGATCAGCCAATATTAAATAATGTTGTAAAATGCGAAACATTGAACCGAATCGGTTTTGGCTGTCACGGCCAAATAAATAAATAAAATGAAATTAAGTCTGTCTGCGCTGGCATTCGGTTTCGATTTGGCAGTGACGTGCACAAAAGGTGAAATGACGACGACTAGGGCAATAAAAAATCGCAGCTCATTTGAGCTTTTTCCGATTTTCCGATTTTCCGTTCAATCGCGTGTTGGCTTTGGCATTGTATCGAGTTAATTTATTGATGGCAGACGCACGATAAAAACCAAAAATGCGAATTGTCATTAGAAGTCATAAACTTGATTGACAGTTGCTGGTAATCTTAGTTCGGCGATTAGACGGACGGGTATAATGAACTTTATTTGTGGCCAACAATGCCAGAAGTCGGGCTTTGTTTAATCTGTTGCATTGAGTTGTAAGTAGGAATCTACCAATCGTCTTTCTCAAAAGCATTTGTAGTATATATTTCCTTACAGGATTGGATTAAATGTAATGGCTGGATTAATACTATATTTGCTCTACAACTTATTTCTTCTGAGGATAAATTTAGCAGAAAATGGAATTGGAATATGGAATTTCTATACGGACAATCTTTCCAAAGTCTAACCAACTCAATCTAATTCACAAATAGCTAGCTGGTGATTATTACATAAGTCTTAATGGTACACTTTGACTTCAGGCCAGGTAAGTAGTGCAATCTTTTAAGTCCAACCCCTTTGAATATTCCAGATGCTTAAGAGGATTTCGGTTGCGGGCATTATTCCATCTCATTTAGCCCGAAACCACTTGCTGGAGGACCCCATACTTCTCTCAACTTAATTAAATCAAAACTCACCCATAAAATTACAATTAATGAACCAAAAATAATGCCGAAAACCGCAAAAAGAGCTCATCGGGCAATAAATTCATTCGAATTCATTGCGAAGCGAAACTACAAAAAACTTAACCCTTAAAAATGTGCCATCCAAATTTCTGGAATAAATCTTAAGCGGCGACAACGAGATGGGACAAGAATTTTGGCGGGACCATGGTCTGCAGAGTACTGAGCATTAAATTAAATTGCTCAACAGTTTGTAATGCGGCACATTAGTGTCAGGCGATGACAAGGACATCCCGAAAGGGTTAGATTCCGTCGGCATTAACACGTTGTTGTCCTGGGAACAGGACGAATAATTTGAGAATTTATAGGCAGGCGAGGAATTTGGTCCAGCAGCCGGTCCAGGATAAAGTATCCTTATGATGACCCACCACCACCGACATGGGACAGTTTTTCCAAGGATTTATCTCAACGTCCTGTGAATGAGCACAATTAGTGGTGGCGAGTTCGGTTTCGTGGGGAAAAACTCCATTTACATGCAATTTGTTGCGTTTAAATGCCTTTTATATGCAAATACATCCTGGTCAGCTGGACAGGATGCGAAGATACTGAACACCAAGTTCCTTTCCATGATTTTTAATGAGCCTTCTTTTTGGGTTTGCCTCGTGATTGATGCAATACTTGGGATGCTGCGAATGCCCCGTATTTGTCGGAGTGTGTGAAATTTGAATATTTATGACCAACGGTCATGTATATATGGTGTGGAAATTTTTATGATCTTGTTGCATAAAATTATTACTCTTATTTTTTCCCCGCCTGGTTACTTGCACCCAGTTGTGAAACTTGTTCTTAAGGCGGAAAAGTACTTAAATTATGTTCTTTTAACAGACATAATTATGCAAATTATATAGCAGTCTTTGTAATTTTTATAGACTTGTTTTGCAGAGATTAATAGCAAGGAACTTTATTTTCAGAGAAAACTGTCTACAGTTTCGAAGTTTTGGAAAAAAGATGTATGTTCTATTGTTTGCTAAATTAAAACATTTTTCCTACCGGTTTAAACCCGTTTGTTTTAAGTCAATTTCAATAAATTTATATAGAGAAATTTCCCTCACACGCCGTAACATAACAAAATAATAATAAAATATTAAGTAAATTAACTTTCTGTCACATAATGTCTTCGAGCAAGAACAAAATACATTTTTATTTGACCTTTCTTATTGACAAATTGGTTTTATGCCACACATACTAGCTAACTTCTCAGTAATTAATCAAATTTGCCACACTTCCTTCGGTTTTCCTTCAGGCCAAAAACTCATTCGAGCGTAAGACGTCCGACTGTCAGATGATTAAAATGCATTAGATGCGAAGAAATGGGGAAAAACTAATTAAGAACATTTTCACCCAGCCAACCCACAACAATCCTTTGGTTTCTCCACGAGGCTAGTCACAAAAACGTGACGTCATTCGCCACGCCTTTATTATGATTTTTATTAATGATTCATGCATGCCATTATATGAGTATATATATATTTTATCCCAATTTGTCGGAGAGACGACAAAGTGCGAAAGTAGCCGTGAACTGGGTTTCAGTGTTTTAATCCGCGCGTTTAATTGAAATTGGCTGCTAAACCGAAGCCCCGAAGGCTAAATGCGGGTTTCAGAAGTCAAAGTGGTGGGTTATTGCCAACAAGATCTTTGCGGTAGCTCTGGGCCTCGTCAAATCTTATAGATATTAATGATGTTTGGACACACAACCGAATTACGAAACAATTAATTATTTGATTTATCCCCTCAATTCGTTATTTTTTCTTCTTTTCGCATGACTTTGCGCCCTGCGTCTAATTTGCGGATTGATGGGGTTATGCTGAACCAAGTTGTTTATTTACCCGCATTATTCATTATTTTTTATTTACACGAATCATATCTACATCTTCGATATAATTATGACTTACTAAAGCGTTGAGCCGTTAATCTTTTATGTTATAACAATGAAAATAAACTGCATAGTTTCGCAATAATTTGAATAAAAGAATATTATTTTTGTAAGCTTGGTTTTTAAAGGTGAAAGTAAACAATAAAAAAATATATATACCGCCAGACTGAAAATGAGTTTTATCTATAGTCAATAAAAAATTGGAAAAATTTTTTACGTGACTTGCGAACTTTCACGACACAAAATTGCAACCCCAATAATGGAGATATTTCAATGCTCACAGTAGTGTTTTTTATTACCCGCTGCGTTTGCCCCCATAACTCAGGATTTATCTGGGGAAAACAATCTGCGACAATAATTCTTAGGCCTGACATAATGTACCTCAAATGTTTTATTCGTGTTTATCGCCGTCATTTTTTCCACGTCTGCCGCGGCAGCACTTTCGACCAAACTTTGTTTTTCGTTTTGATTTTCTTGCTTTTTAGCAATTGCCGAAATATGGCATAATATTAGAGCTCACTTATTGACTTAATGGGCATCTTGATAGGAGGCCAATAAGAAATATTTGATATATGGCCAAAACTTCACAGCATGTTTGGGTTTTAGAAAAAAGAAAGCTGTGTTCTAAGTTTCGGGGTTGTTGGCCATCGAATAGCAATAATTAAAAGTGCGGAAAAAGGCTTTTGCTACAGTGACATCGGCAAGATCATTAATAAGGATATCTGTTCTTCCGAATCCTTTTTGTATTTTTGTATCACTTATTGCGCTGCAAGGAAACTCCGTTCTCATGGTTGGCGGCAATGCAAATATTTATATAAGACAAAACTTTTGTTGCCATTTCGCTGGGCTGTCTGGGCGAACAAAAGGGTTAATGAGTTCAAGCAGCTACTTAGACGACCTGATTAATGATCGGCAGTTAGCTGCCAACACATGCATGGCCAATACAACAGAAACGGAGGAGAACTTTGCATAAGATCATTAATTAAATCACATACACACACAAAGGATCTGGCAAAGAGAGCGAAAAAATATGCTAATTTCCCGGCAAACGAGAATAAAAATGTAAATCCCGAATAGAAAAATTCACGTAATTTCCAATTATAAATTCATCGAAATGACATTTAGGCCTGGGAGATCTCTCACCTTGTCTTGACTCGACTCAACACCCCATCATCAGTCACCTCACCTCAGCCTTGTCATACGAATTAATGATTCTACCCCCTAAAAGCACCCAAAGGGTTACCCAGCCAGCTTCGCTAAAAAAATCATAGTTAAATATAATAAATGTTTGTTTTTACTCGGCTCTATGCAAATGCTCGGCTCACACTCAATTAACTTTGTTGTCAATCAAATGCAAATATTGTGGTTCCTTGGAAAAACTTCCATGCATTGGCAATTGCAATTTGTTTGGCTTTTTTTTAATGCTGCCCTGTCGCTGTTGTGGCTCATTAGAATTGCTCAGTTATTCCATCAATATGCATTTGTTGTTAATCGAATTTTCGAAGCCACCGTTCTTTGCATACGTAAGTGGTTTGTGTTTGTAGCATTTCACTGACAGTTGTGTGAAAGTCAAAATAGAGAAAGGAGTTTGCCATAGGTTTGTAAATTTGCCTGGGAAAGTTGGTTTAGCGTGACGCCCTCTAAATTGTCTTCCAAGGAATCGGCGATTTTATAAATATTTTATGGCTGAATTACATATTCATGGAATGCATCCGTAAGATTATGTAAATCCAGTTAAAGCCATTTAGCAAATTTTGTTTAATGCAAGCCAGCTTTTTGGTATTTGAATTTAAACAAAAAGGTGTTGTCATTAATATAACAATTTCGGGGAATATTTGATCTTAAATAGTATCTAGTTAAGTGTCTAAACAAGTTATAAAAAACAATACACATTTTGGCACAATAATTACAATGATGTAAAATTTATTAATTTCCCAACTGCTTTGTTTTTATATATGCTTTATACCTAGCCAACAATGCTCCCACTTAAAACATTAAAATAACCAATTCCCAACATTGTTGGACAAGGCTTTAACATACTCCTCTCACATCCTTTGAACAATATCCTTTCACTCAATTCGCTTACTACCCCGAACTCATACCCTCTAATTCGCTTCAACAAGAATGATCAATCAAAATCTGAATTTTAATGTTATGCGGTGCATGAAACCCTAACAACAGGAGCAAGAATAACCATATCCTGTGAGTAACAACAGCCAAGGAAAAAGGAAAACAAAAGTGTAAAAGAATTTCCATTGCGACACAGGGGTGCGCACTTTTGGCATTTTTCTAACCCCTTTTTCTACCCGGTGAAAGGCAAAATATTTGGAAAATTAAAAAAAAGACAGAGGAGAAAGCAGAAGAGAGTAAAGTGAAAGGGGAACTGACTGGTAACCAGTAGCTGCCACAGGAAAATAGTAAAAATTGTAAAAATCCTATTAAGCGTTTCCGGCGAAACTCCTGTTCGGTGTTTGCTTTTGACACTTCTCTTCTTATACCTCGTACTTTGCACATTTGTAGGGTATAAACGTTTTCATCGTCAAACATCATACTCCAATAAAATAACTATTGAGACATGTTAATTGTTCCCTTGTTTGTTATGTTGTACGCATTTTGTAAAACAATAATTTCTATTTCTGTAATTGGGGCAATGTTTTTTAATGGGTACTTTACTGTTGAAACCTCGTATTTAATACTGCCATGGTTCTATTTGAATATTGGGGATTGTATTTTCTGGCGGGGGCTGTTGGCTTAAATGTCTAATTTAAATGCATGTGCTTTTAACAGTTGCAGACAGAGATTGATGATTGTTTTTTGGGCTCTTTTTTCACCGCGGATAATTGCTTACAAATTTTGCGGCACAGATTTTCCTCATTAAATGTTATATGTTTGTGTGGGAGTGGGACATTTTCAAGCAGGTGCAGTCGTTCCCTCATAAATCTACCCTAAAATCACACATCCAACTCCTTCACATGTGTGTGGCTGGAACAAAGGGCTCTCCACATATGATGTCATCTAATCTATTTTCATTTTGCTGAATTTATGATCTTTAACCAATCTAGTTAGCCATGCTCACTTAACAAAAATTGAAAAACCTCTCCGCTATCTATGCGTCCATTGTGTATTTGAGGTGTATAGAATTTTTAAAGCATTTATCGTAAATTTCGATCGAATCGGAAGGGATACTTTGTCCACTTGGCCAACCCTTAACCACACACAGAGGCACATCCTGTTGTCCTTCTGAGCCAAACCATCAAACAATATAAGAGTACTGATTAGGAAGCGAAAACAATAAATGGACCTCTGCTGCCTCAGAGGCAAATGAATAAATGGATGAATGCCACATTAGACGGCAGCGGATGTCATTACGGATAATTTAAAGTGGCCCTTGGTCAGGCGAAATAGCTACCAAGAAACTGCAGTGTTGCGACAGCAAGATACCCTTTTTTTTTAAATATTTATTTATATTTTGGTAATTTGTGGTGGGTTTATATTATTATATTTTTTATAAATCCATTTTATTGCTATTTATGTTTTAAGTGTATATTTGAAGGTAAACTAAATATTTACTTATATTGCGGAGCATATATTAATTAATATATTGCAATATTTTTTTTCTTTTTATTTTTTAAATTATTTAAAACTAATTTTTTCTTCTAATAAATATTTCGAATAGTGTAATATTAACACCGCATCTAAAAATGAATCAACAAAGAAAAGAGGGGATAGCGATTGGATGCGCCTCTGCGATAAGGTCACTGCAAATAAATATGTCAAAATCAAAATCGAAAAACACCGCCAACGCAGTAAATGATCCTCACTGTAAAGTCCCTTGTATTAGTTACGCCCAATTGATTTTTGGCAAATGCAGTTTTTCTTTGCACTTCAGTGGCATGTAGTGCGTTTCACGTTGCACGGTTATTAGTTCAGGTAGAGCAAAATATAATACCGCGGCAAAAGGGCAAATATCAATGGAATCGGGGCAGGTCACACTTGAAAAGGGTTGATTATTGACTTTATAAAGGGAGTAGTTGATTAAGATGTGGATTGGTTCATATTTGGATTTAAAACACAATGTATTTTTATTATAACAAAGTTCTTTGATAGCTTAACTAATATTCCTAATAAAATAAGTAAAGGTGATATAATATTTTGACAACATTTTCCAACAAGGCGATATTCGATAAAGCTTGCCGATCTTCTATTCAACTTGCACAATAAGCAAAATATAAAAAAACATTACATTTTTAATTTGTAAATGAGAGTTATTAAAAAGTTTGCGATACAGATAGAACTTGAGTTTTAAAATGTTTTAAGTCATACTTTTAAATTTGTTTATGTCAGAGCTTAGATAACTTTATGCAGATCACCACAAACTGCTCACTTCTTCATGATGGCCACGCAAGCCTTGTAGATATTTCTGGAAGAGACCCCAAACATGTCCAGCAGAACGGCCGGAGGACCCGATCGCGGTACAGTGGTCACATAGAGGTGCTTGACCACAAAGTTGCGATAGTCGGCCAAAGCACTGAGCACCGCCTCGCCCAGTCCGCCCTGCTGGTAGTGATCCTCCGCCACGACGACCCTCCCGTGGCAGAGTTTTCCGTGCTTCACGATTAGTTGCACATCGAGGGGCTTCACTGTGAAGGGGTCAATCACGCGCGCCGTTATGCAATCCTCCTCCAATCTTTCCGCTGCGGCTAGGCACTCGTACAGTGTGACCCCCGCTCCAATCAGGAGCACCTCGTCCGAGGGCTTCTGGCGCACCACTTTGCCCACTCCCACGGAAAAGATCTCGTCATTGTTGTAGATCACCGTGGTGTTCGGATACGTCGTGCGAATGAAACACACGCCCTTTGTGTTGGCGGCTAGTTCCACCGCCCTCTCCGTGCTCACTGCGTCCGTGGGATAGAAGACCGTGCTTCCGGGAATGCTCCTGAACATGGCTATGTCCTCCAATCCCATTTGGGAGGGACCATCCTCTCCGATGCTACAGCCACAGTGGGAGCCCGCGAAGTTCACATTCGTGTGCGATATGGCGCCCATGCGGATCTGATCGAAGGCCCGCGTGAAGAAGGTGGCATACGTGGAGACGAAGGCCACAGTGCGACGTCGACAGGAGGCGCCCACGGCCACGCCCACCAGATTCTGCTGCGCCGTGAAGCACTCGATGAAACGCTCCGGAAACGCGTTCCTCATCTTGTCCGCGTACGTGGAGTTCTTGGTGTCGCCATCGAGGGCTATTACCCGCGGGTTGTCAGCCGCGATCTTGGCCAGGGCGGTTCCGTAGGCAAAGCGGGGCGCCACCGAATCGCCCAGGCGGTAATTGGGCGGACTGCAGAGCATTATGTTGTTGATGTGCACCTCGGGGGCGTGGCCGCACTTTCCCACCTTCTTGGGCGACAGGCGCACATTGGGATTGGCGATTTTCATCTAAGGAAACACATGATATCATAACAAAGTTAACCTTTAAGTGGTGTTTTAATCTCACCTGCAAGTTTTTGATTGCAATTTCAGCCCTTTTGCCCAATGGCTGGGCATGCATTTCGTCGATTCCTTCGATGCCCACAAAGTCCTTTCCCTTAATAGTTTTGGCCAAAAGCGCCGTGGGCTTGCCCTTGGTGCTGGCCGCATTGAAAAAGGCCTTGACCAGCTCATCGATATCGTGGCCATTCAAGACCAGGGCATTGAAGCCGAAGGCGTCCAACCGCTCCCGATAGACCTCCATTTCAGTGCCAATGTCCGAGCAGAAGATCTTGTTCATGTCGAAAATGACGCACAGGTTGTCCAGGCAGTAGTGGCCAGCAAAGTGGAGCGACTCCCAGACGGCTCCCTCGGTGGCCTCGCCATCGCCCACGATCACATATGTGCGATAGTCGGCCTTGTCCAGGTACTTGCCCACATAGGCCATGCCAGCGGCCACGGAGATGCCCTGGCCCAGGGATCCAGTGCTCACATCGATGAAACTCAGCCGTGGAGTGGGATGACCCTCGAGATCGCTGTCCACCTTGCGCAGATTTCGCAGCTCCTCCACCGGAAAGAGTCCTGCCTCCGCCCAAGCGGCGTACAGAATGGGTGCTGCATGTCCTTTGGATAGCACCAATCGATCGCTGGAAGGATCGCGAGGATGCTTCATGTTCAGGCGCATCTGCTGGAAGAACAGCACTGCCATTATCTCCGCCAATGAGGCACAGGAGGTCGGATGACCCGACTTGGCCGCCTGCGTCGAGGTGATCGAGTGGATCCGCAGCTTCTGGGCAATGTCCTTCAGGTTCTGCACCACCTTACTGTCCAGTTTAGCGTTCGACATTTTCACTACCTAATTTTGATTACTTTTGAGAAGCTTATCAAAGATAGCCTGTATTGCTGTAATTTTGGGAGTCAATTCAATATCATAAATGTTCCATCTGTATACAAATTTCGTATAGTTTCAGCTGTCGGAAAATACAAAATTTCTAGCAGGGATAGCGCAATAAAAAAAAACATAAGAAATCCAGCTTACAAAAATCCCACCTTCCTCAAAAAATTGGTTTTATGATTTAACTGCATTCATTTTATTAATTACACATTTCTAGCAAATTGAAAGCATCAAAACAACATCCCCTCTCGAATCACTCAAACAGCCAAGAAATGCCATTACAAATCAAAGGTGGTCGTAAATATTTTGAAGGAACAAACTCACAACAGTAAAAGGATGTTTAATAAAAAATGCAGTGTGAATTTACGGTGAAAAATTGCAGTTCTCACAGCGAGAAAACGCAGAAAAGAAGCCCAAATTGCAGGACCAACCCTCTGGACCAATAAATGCCCATCAATGAGCCAAAGAGGTGCAGTTTTGAAAACAGTTTAAATTTGATTTGGGTGCGAATCGGAATTGCACGAGGGTTGCATTGGACTCTAACCCTTTCCCCGGGGTCATCGAAGCATTCGAAAGCGTTCCGTCTGTCCGAGCGCTAAATAAATCATTTCTCTTCGATTAATTCGCTTGCTGACATGTGCACACTCACATGTCCCGACTGAAGGGTTTACTTTGAATTTAAAATAAAAAAAAAAAAAACAAAAAAAGGGTTTACACATGGTTTCGGTTAAGCGACCGCTACTCATGTCAAATTTTGGCTTTTGCTCTCCTTTGTAGTGGCATGGAAAATTGTCCATGGCCGTGCAGTCATAAGTTATAAATTAGTTAAGTTCCTTTCGAGCACTTTAAAGTCAGAGTCGAGGGTTGATCAAAAAAGGGGTTCCCTCCACACCACACTATACCATAGCACACCACACCCTTTACCTTTTCCGCGTCATTGAGTTTGCTTCTTTATGTGTGTTTTTCGAAATTTTTAAGTGCATTGATTAATTTTTATTTTGATCGCTCCGAAATCAATATTGTTTGCAAATTTCCTGTAAATACCCGACCGAAGACACGGGCCCAGCAGTTGGTGTGTGTAATTTGTCGTCATTCGCAACGCCCAGCGACTTTCCCCTGATGTTTGCCACTTAGCAAAGGGTTCAGTATCCAATGCCAATGTTGCGAGTACGAATCCAAGCGAATTTATGTAGTGGAAGTGCGTTAAGAGTTCTGCCGACTGATAGCCGTGGGAAAGGGGATTATAGCACTGACATCTGCATCGGAGATTTCAAGTTGGGGTAATCTTAAATGTACTCAAGAAGGTGAGTGATATGAAAGACAAAAGTTGGTATGATCACAATAGGACAATACATATATTTTTAGATTTTAGTCTGATTCTTGGCAGTCGCATATTATGGTAAATATGGTTGTCTGTTCATAGTAACATGCAGTATTACCTTTTATATGATTTATTTCAGGACTGATAAACAATTCAATTAGCGGGAGGGAGACTACCATTCCCAATTGCAGATGTAAAAAGCATGAAAAATCGCATTCGGACTCACGATGAATGTTCCCAGGCTAAGCAGGCACTCGACTCTAATGGGACGTTTGACAAAGTGGAAGCGATTGACCTATGTCCAAGCTCATTTATTGATTCCGTGCATTTGCATAGAATAGGGATGGGCCTATCTAGTGTTCTGGTACTCCCCTCCCTTTGATCTGATTGCGACGCGTGTCCTGTTCGGCGATGCAAATTGGTCACACCCTTCAGATGTCAAAAGAAATATCGACGGATAGACGGCAAATCGATTTGCATGGCAGAGCACTAATAATGCCTTTTGCCCGGGGTGACATACATAATTGTGCGAGGACCAACCAACCAGCTTGACCAGCCTGCGTTCCATCATAACTCATAATAATGAAGTGCAAATGCCTATGCCTATGTACGAGTATGCGCTACCCTGGGCATAATCGGCTTTCAATGCCAAACAAAAGGACGCGGCCTCAGAAGTCACGTGCCAGCTTCCTAATCCGTGTCCTCTGCTTGCCTTTCTTTTCTTTTCTTTTCCCGGAGTGAAAGTCCTGCCGGCGAATTTGTTACGCTTTGATTTCTCCTTTTTTCGACGTGATCCCTTTTCGCCTTTTTATTGTCTTGTCTGGACATTTGGTAGCTACCTACTTGAGGCAGAAGTCGTGCCCTTGATTAAATTATATGAGTTTATCCCCGGGCTGAAAGTGAGTCGCTCTCGTGGCCGAGATAATTTTATCTGTGGGATTTTTGCTGCAACCGTTTCGGATTGAGATGTTGGCTTGGAAAAGGGTTAAATGGATTTCGGAAGTGTTGCAGTTCTGTTGTTTACTTATTTCTGTCTAGAGGCACTTCAATGTTCTCCTCAGCTCGCTGTTTAATCATGAAGTTAGGATGAAGATAAGGCAGAGTTATGAACACTTTCTAGAGTTGGTATACCACCAGGACATTAAACCACTAAATAAGCTCATATTCTGTTATCCTTTCGAAGACGTGGCATTCAGGGTTACTTACGCACAAGTCTTATCAATTACGATCGCTTTAGCCGATAAATAGAAGTAAAACCCACGTCCTGCCCAATAACTCCCAAGGAGACGCTTAAATATCGCCTAGACTCCCGACAGTTCGAGCTCCGCTGGTGTCTAATGATTGGCCAACTACCAAAATAGGTGGCACTGATTTAATGGGAGCCCGGTGGTCTCCGTTTCCCATTTCTTCCACAGCTCCCTCCCCGCAAGTACTCTCCCTACGTCCGTCTCTATTTTCAATTTCGTTAATGACCCAAAAGTGGCGTAAACCAATTTATACCGAGTCGGAGTCTCTCACACAAGACAAATAATAGCGCAGCAGGACATTGACAACAACACCCAGGCAATAAATAGGAATGCACTGGAACAAATAACTACGTTCAATTTCAAATCGGAAAGTGTACGTTATATTTAATAAATATTTATAGTTAATACATCATTTAAATGCTGTATTTAAAACTCTTGTATCATAATTACAGCGGCTTCTGTTATTTTTAAAAATAAATGTATTATTTTGCGCACATGCAATTTACAGATCCTAAATAAGCAATCCATTTCTATGACTATTCATGATATTAACCCAATCACATCGTTTTTCACTGTGGACATAAGTGAAGCAGATTGGTGGGTAGAATCGAAAAGTAGAAACGAGACTGTCGACCGGTAATTGACTGCCGCTGATGGTCACTGGCCAAAACGCCGATAATGAAGCGCAATTGTGTTCAAGTGATGGTCAGAGAAACAAATTTCGTTTGGGGCAATTAATCATATTCTGGGACCGAAGGAGTTACAAACTCATGACTTCTCTTTTCTACAATTTTAAGGTGTTGCCTCGTAAGAATAAATCACTCTTATGCGCGTTGTTTGTGGATCCTAGACAACCTCCTGTGGTTTTGTGGGTGTTGACACACGTTTTTTCGGCGGGAATAGTTTAGAATCCCCAACATACGAGTTGGGTCTATGAATCATGAGATTAATGAATAGTCGGCAGTAAATGTCAATCCGAGAATCTCAAGAAGTCTTTACTTAACTGCGCTTTGCCTCGGTCTTTAACATCAAACAATTAACCAGAGCTTTCAGTGTCGGCACTTTGATATTTGATTTGCCTCTCTTCCTGGACAAACCAAGTGAAACCAAGTATCAGCTCCTATCCCCTGAAACGAATGTGGTCGTTTGTGGCCATATTGCGTTTCACTTTCGCTCCACATACAGGCCTTTCGCATTTGGGGGCGTTGTTTGCCTGGCCTTTTTTCCGCCTGCCACTTTTCCGACTTGGTTTTTGCACGAAAAGTGGGTCACTGATGTCGCCCGTTTGTTTGGCCAATGCGAGGGTTCCATCGCAGGTTAGTGTACTTTACTGCTAAAATCAATAGACCAGCTCACTGTAATTAGCTTTGACTTAAAGTGCATGCCATGCGAAGTTCAGGATCTGGGAAGGTGGAACTTTGCCCACTGTGAGTCATTACCATGCGGATTAATGGCTCAAAGAGCTGTATTTCAAGCAAGTGCTGCACAAAGTTTCCATCTTCATGTGTCATAGAAATGAAGCGTTTCATACTTTGTTCTAGTCAAGATTATAAATTCATTTTTTTGTAGTTTTATTGTTTAAGAGTTTTATTATATAATCAGTAGTTATTGTATCATTATCGCCATCTCACGTGAGGATTTTGTTCCTATTCAGCCCTATTGCACTGTTGATTGGGAATATTATAAATATGTAACACAATTATCTGTTACTAACCTACATTTCCACTACCTATATGACTAGTTTGCATTTGAGGAGCAGCCATGGGGACGCCTGATCCAGGAATGTAGTTCGGTGTGGAGCCAGTCATATCGTACGAATAGGGACTTGAATAGCTGTCGAAGATAGAAGCAAATATTTAAATATTACATTATTCAGTACCTTGAATACACCTCACCTCATTTGAGTGAGAGGATATGCGTTCATATTCAGTTCGCAGGCACCACCCATGCCATAGACTTGACCACCGTTGCCCATCTCAACCAGGCCAGGGGATCCAGCTGGACCGTAGATGTTACAGGGTTCGGGGGCCAAACCCATGCCCATGCCCATGTCCATGCCCATGCCCATGCCATTGGGGAAGTGGTTAAAATGGTTGCCGTCGTTTGAAAATGGTCTGTAGTCAGAGGAGTATACTGTGTGGTTCTGCAGAGAGTCGTTCATAAATCCATTGTTGCTGGCAAACCAGTTGGAAGAAGCCATTGCCATTGTTGGGGAAAGGAATGGTTGAGCACCTAAACGGGAATCAGTAACTATTTGAAAAGTTCATATGCTAAGTTAGTACCTAGACAATCGTTGTTATAATATTGTTGAGCGCCGAAGGAAGAACTGAAAGCCTGTTGCATGCCTTGACAATCTGAATGATGTTGATTAGAAGATTTTAAAATACGTTGAAGAGTAAATTACTTAATAAGTAAACATACCTTGATTGGGGCTGGCAAACATTGCTTGCGTACCTATTTAAAAGATTTAAAATTGATTAAATTGGCTTAAGATTTTAATTCATATTTACCTCCAGTACCATTGTTGTAAAACTGTTGAGCTCCCTGCGAGAAGTTATTGAAATACGGCTGTGATTGAGCACTAGCGAATGATTGTTGAATTCCTAAAAACTCGGCATATTACATTTCATCCACGATTGCCAATTTATCTTGCTTACCTTGTTGTGCAGTCGCGTAACACTGCTGAACACTCTGTTGGTACTTTTGCATGAAGGCCTCCATGTCTATGTTGTTGGGACTTTGATTGAATGAAGCACTATCCACGTTTGAAGGACAATTTTCCTCAGAAGATTCGGCAGAAGCTTGGGATTTTCGATCGGTTCCCCGATTATTCTGGCTACCGTCTCCCCTTTGACTTTCATTCATTTGCATCGCTGGCATGGAGTACATTGCATTGCCTGGATAATTTAGTGGAGTCGAGTAACAGTAGATAGGAAACCCTGTACTGGGATCTACACCCATTGGCACCGGAATAATCTGCTCTTGCTGGCCAAGATTAGCCTGATTCCATTGTGAACACCCAGTTTGCTGACCAGTTCCTATTTGAGAGCAACAGCCATTGGCGTCCTTGGAGCAGCAAGGACACTCATATGCAGCTGAACTGGAAATACTGGGATCATTGACAATCGTCTCGTCCGATCGCGATCCGGCATCCGGAAGAGATTGATCACAGCCGTATTGGTTAAAGTTTTGGGGCATCTGCCCGGGCGAAGAAGACGAAGATTCCATCTCTCCTTGTCCACAAATATTTCTGGATATCGAGTCCTGACTCATTGGGTCAGAGGATTGCCAGCTACTGGATGGTTGGCACACTGGATCTATAATAGTGGCAGTTAGTATTTAAACTGAATTTCCCAAACTATTTTAAAAATTAAAAATCGTAATATTTACATTCACTATAGTTGTAATCTCGCAAGTCCATTGTCTGATCCGTTTGCTGAACCACTTGCCCCGAAGCCATGCGAAACTCAGAGCTAGGATGCATGTGTATAGGAAAATTTCAGGTGCAATTGCTTAATAGCTTAACTTACTAACGAACGCTCGTTTGCTCCAGAAAACTTGTGTATTCTCTGTCTGGATCTGCCTCAGAAGTAAGTCCTTCTGGCTTTGGGGTAGAATTGATTTTCGAAGAAGACGTGTGCGCCTTTTCCTGGTCGGATTTGGGAACTTCGTTTGTCTCTTGAGCGCCTAATTCTTGAACATTTGGACAGTTCGCCTTGTAAGTTTTGTCGAGGCTTTCAATCAAACTTAGTATTTGGCGGAGTTCCTGATCCTGCTCATCACCCAAGGAACCACTATCAGTGTCATTCTTCTCCGAAGTGTTCATAACGATTTTTAGATGGATATCTTAGTTGAGCTTTGCTGTCTTATGACACCACTGAGGTATCTGGCTCATACCTAAGTAAATGCTTTGGAATTTTGCTTCCTCTTAGGAAAATAATAATTTCGTAAAGCTTCTTAACACTTTTATCCTTGACTACTTTGTTAAGGTTTTTGTAGAAAAAGGGCACAGAAACTTATTGCTTGCACTAAGTTGAAATAAAAAAGAACAATGCCGAATATTTTTTGTAGTTCTGTCTTTTTATAGTCTGAAATATAAAAAGAACTTGCATATTTCGAGAAAAAACTGATATTTGAGTTGTGAATTAAATAAATTAAACAAATATTATTATATTACTTTATTTACAGTTGGTCAACAACCTGTGACTTGCTGGAATTTTCACCTATTTGCAGTTCCCACCTGGCTATCTCAGATCACTTTAACATATGTGGCACTAATTTAACTAAATTAACTACAAATATGTTATCATAAACTGTCTCTCCGCCGAGCATAATTGCAGGCGCTAAGAAGGAATTCGAGTTGAAAACAAACCCGAATGAAAACTTGATCCAGGACACGCGACCGACACTATGCGAGCATTTGCATACCCTATAATTTCCCCCTCGCTTATCATCGCCAAAAATCAAGCCACACGCGAAAAAAAAGGTTAGCAAAGGACCCTAATTTCCAGGTCGCTTATTGTCATGTCACGACAATTAAACAATTTCTTGTGCGCTGGTTCCAGTGCGCTTTTGAGCGATTTAAATTAAGATAGGCGGCAAATTAGCGGCCCGAAATGTTTGCATAATTATTATTTGACTGGCGAACTTATCAGGCGCCGCTGATCGCTTGCTGCCACAGATGTTACACTTTTTCCACTTCTGGGGTTAAATGGGTTTCCGGGTTCGCTAAAGGGTACACCCCCTTCTCTCCTTTTCACCCTTTCCCCTTTTCCTCTTTTTCCCTTTGACCCCGAGCCCGATGACTTGGACATTGGCGGCACAAACTGAGATCTGCGGTTAAGCGGCGTCACCTTTGCTTTTTAACCCTTTTGGGCGGAGTGTGCCTGGCATGACACAACGGGAAAATTCGCAGTCTGTCTGCCCTAGACCAACAATGGGTTTTCCTTTCGAGGTGACATATTGGTTTTCACGATAGCGATCGCTAAATGTTTGCTTACTCCGCCTTTTCCCGGCTGAACGGTTGTCCTCTGACATTTCGTTGCTTCAATGGGATATAAAAGCAAAGGCCTCCATTTATAAGTTGTTACTTAAAAGAAATTATTAAAAACAAATGTAACTTTTTAATTTATTTAAATGTTAAATAAGCTGTAAAACAAATGCATTTTCTGTTGAATACAATATTTATGGATTCATATGCCCAAATCTTGTTCGTTTTTACTTAAGGGCACACCATTTTAAAATATTTTTTGAAGCCTCATAATTTTTGTATATACTGATTAGTAAATTTCTCACAATCTTTAAGTCCTTCGAAATAAAAGCATATTAAATACATATGTTCTCCCGGAAACGCTGTGGATATATTTTCTTCTCAATTAGAGAATTTTAATATGCTGAAAAGGGGCAATAATCATACAAGTTATTTATTTTTTTTATAAAATTGTATTTATTTTTTGCTTGTTTGTCTTATAAAAATTTTAATTTCTTACAAATGCTAAATCGTTACATTTGATTAATTTAAATATTTCTTGTTTAATTTGCAATGCCAAAAATTAAAATAATATGTTTTGAATTTTGCTAAAATCAATAATAATGATAATATTCTTTTCGATTTTCGTTATTCGTGATTATTCGTATCAAAATTGCTTAAATGTGTTGTTTTGTTTCATTTTAATCTTTTGTTAAAATGTATTTTTTCTGATCGGCGGTTCTTGTATTCTATTTTTTGTAGACGTTATGTATTTTGTTATTTCTCTCTTTCTTGTAAACATATAAAATTTGCTGTTTGCTTAAAATCTATTTTGTACAATTGAGTTGTTGTCTTTTGTTGTAATTGTTGCTGCGGTTGCATCTTTGTATGCTTTTTGTTTGTTGGTTCTGTATTGTAGTTCTGTAATATTAGTGTAGGATTTACATATATTTGTAAGTAGTTGAAATGCAAAAATTTGACAATTAGTTGTTAGTTGAGTACGATACTTGTGGTTTTGCTCATATGTATAGACACTAATAAGGTTTATGACAATTTTACACTCTTTCTTTCATGATCTCAAAATGTTTTGTTAATTATTTTTGTATTTTTGAACCAACCGGGAAACCTTTGCTTGCAAAATTAAACATTTTTCTCAAAACTGAAATGCGAAAATTTGACATTCAAAAAAGTAACAAACAATCAATATCACTTTAAGCAAATCGATGACAAATTTTGAATTTTCTCTCTCTCAAAAATAGTTTAAAAATAGTTTTCTTATTTTGTTGTGGAAATGTCCCATTTTTTACAAAACTCGTTCCTCCTCATGTGTCCATACCCAAAAAAGAAATCACAATGCGCTTTGATTGAGCCTGCCTTTCCCAGAAAATCCCAAAGATTTTCTCTCCACCTCGATGAAAAATGAAAACTAAATTTAGTTCTCCTTGGTGGTGGAGGTGGAGGTGGCATCGGTCACGTCGTCCTCATCGTTGTTCTGGCTGCCGCTGCTGATTTCGAAGGATATCTGAATGACCGTCGGTCGTCGCTGGCTCGAACTGTAGCTGTAGATTCTCAGGGCGTAGCAGAAGATCTGGGCCAGAAGGTCCCAGCATCCGAACTCCGACATGGTCATCGATCCCTGTTGACTTCCCAGCGGCACGGAGATATTGGCACGGATTTGTGGGCGCTGTTGTTGCTGCTGATGTTGCTGCTGATGCGGCTGCTGTTGCGATTGTTGCTGCTGCTGCGAAGGTGCAGCAGGTGCTGCAGTTGTCCGA
The DNA here is from genome assembly GCF_016746365.2 of Drosophila yakuba. Classification (NCBI taxonomy): domain Eukaryota; kingdom Metazoa; phylum Arthropoda; class Insecta; order Diptera; family Drosophilidae; genus Drosophila; species Drosophila yakuba. Next base: position 15,846,351 of record NC_052529.2, on the reverse strand, counting down.
GGACTCGCTGCTGCCTGGTGGCCACTTTGCTGGTAGCTTCTGGCCAACAATTGGGCCTGGTCGGGTATAAAATAGGCGATGGCCATGGCGGTATTCGATTTAGTACAAAATATGATTTTACAAAATCTTGAATGATTTATTCAAAAAATATATAACTTCGGTAGAGTATATATTTTTAATGTTCGATTTCAATATTCTTCAGGAATAATATATTCCATTCACTGCTTGCACTTCAAGTCTGTTAAGTCTTCATATCTCGTATCAAGCACTTGGAAAATTTTCTGACTCATTTGGCGGGAAAACGAACTAGGAAACTGGTCGCTTTTCGACGAACTTTCAGGCTGTGCGCTTTTCGCTTCCGCTTGTTATTCAATGTTCTCGCTTCGAGGTTTCAGAGTGGACTGACTGCAAATATCCTTGCTGCAGTCACATTTATAAAATAGCTCTCTTTGTACTTTGCTACAGGAAGCGCGTTGCTCTCTCGCGGTAAATGTCACCCTCCCAATTTCCACCACCCCCCGGCAGATTGTGTGTGTATTGTGTGTGTGCTTTGTTTATGCCAACAACCAACCAATTGAACCACCAACCACAGGGACCCACACCACTGACAATGTGCCACCACCACCACCAACACCGCCAGCTTACCACCCCAAAGACACGGCTGCCTTTGTTACCTTTACTTCGGCACTGGCAAGGGGGTGGGAAAGTGGCTGCCAAGCGGAGAGAGAGTCGGGAAATGAGAGCGAAATTGGGGGAAATCACTTTACGTAAGAGTGCTACGTAAAATAAAACGTAAGCTCTGTGGAATTGTGTTGTTCGAAGGGCGGTTTCGAATTCACTTCGAACTCCAGGGGTTAACTTGGGCTTACTTGGTCTAGCTGAGTCTAGCACTTTGAAGGGGAAGTTGGGTCGTCGAATTTTCATTTCGAAATTCGAACTTGGATATCTCAACGGAACTTGGATGAATCAACAATTGTTTGTTGTGAGTTTTTGGTTCGCATAGAAACTTATCTTTGGTAATTACGTGCAATTTAATCTTCTCCATTGTACCTAATATTATTATACAATTACAATTGAAAAATATTCTTAAATGGTAAACAAATTTACACCGGATCAAAGAATTTCTTAAGTTGTGTTCTTTTGTGTAATCTATAGTTGCGTTAATCGTTGTGAATACATAGTATATTTCAAAGGAACAGCGGAACAGTGAACAGCAAAAAGCCCGCTTTCCAGTTAAGCATCCTTCAACTCAAGAAGCTAACAAGGCAAATCTTCGATGCGAAACCTCTGCGAAATGGTCCTTGAAGATATCCCCCACTGCAGCCTTAAACTTGACCACTCCAAAGGACAAAATGGATTGACCTTCAAGCCAAAGCGAATCCAGCTCCCTCAAACATTACGCTGACGACAATTTCAACCTTGGAGAATGTTTGATCCCAGCTCCCCCTTTTCCGTTAGCAGCAGCTCATCCATTATGATAAGCTGTTCCCGGATAGTTGCAACGTGTAGAAAGCAGTGGCGTAGGAAGAGGGGCATCAACAAGTTGACTTATGCAGGGGAGGTAATTAATCAACAACAGATCATTTTTTGTGTGAATTTCTGAATTGGAATAAAATACATTTTTTCAATTAAATATAGATATTAAATTTTCATTTTATTTACAATCACTGTTAATCATATTCATAAATATCAAATAAATCATACAAACGATTTGTTTTAATTGGTAAAGTAGTAATTGGTAAAGTAGTAGTTGTCATCTCCTCCTATGTCCACATGTTCAATAAATGTCATTTAAGCGGTAGCACTTTAACATTTTAGAAAAGGACTTCCAGGGAGCAGGAAGCATAATGCCAATTGAGCTTATTTCCTCCCCCTATGCAACATTTTTGCTGAGGGAGCGCCAACTAAGTTTCAAGGCCATCGCCAAGGCCATGAGTCCGCCACTTGTGGGTGATGTTCCACAAGTCTCCTACCGGCAAAAGCTTTTTACTTCCAACTCAACTGGCTTCAAGGTCGTGCCGGCCGGCATTTCCACCCACATTCAGCTTTTCCTCTTCGTTTTTGTGCGTGCGACCTTGACAATGAAATTCGTTTAGGGAGCACAGCTCCTCCAAAGAAATTGTGGGTGAGCTTTTCCCGACACAGTTGACAGCACGTGGTCGTTATGTTCCTGCATATATATAAATGTCGAGCTCAAGGTCGCGGAATATCGATTTGCCGAACTTGGAGGGTTTGTATTACTTAATAAAAAGTTATGGTTTTGTGCAAAGTGGGCTACTTAAATGGTGTGGAGATAAAAAGTGAAATATGCTGAAAAATCAAATATACCGCGAATTTACATGTTTATACATTTTCACATGATTGGCATATTTAATTTTTTTAATTATTAAGCATAACCAGGAATTGGTACCCCTGACAGCTTATTTAAATTTTAAATAATAAGTATTATGTAATTATTATAACTGTTGGCTAACAAGCTAAGTAAAATCTCCCATCTTCCTGTATTTTCCCCCACATAATTTTACGACAGATGTTAATACACCAATCCGCATTCACCTTGCCCATCATCCATGAATCATTTTCCCCTTTACACAACATTATTTCTGCTAGAGATTTTCATTAAGTAATATTCAGACACAGTAATCACAGCGAAGAAATATGATTTCAGAGGAAGTTCTTCCCTAACCCTCGCTATGCATGTATGGACAATATGTTAGCATCACTTAAACCCCAGCAAGTCCTTTTTCCAGGATACACACGTAAAGAGTCCCAATCGTACACGGTGTGTGTGTAACTACTTAAGCCTCATCATACGCGTTTTAATGCCCATCATCGGCCAATATCCAGCGGGCCATCATTATGTCTCTTTGCAAGGACCTCAGCACTCCGGCTTCTGCACTCATCCCGGTTTTGCAGTCCGGTCTGTGCAATTATTTCGTGCATTGTTCAAGGATTGCTCGCAGAAATTTTCTTTTTCACGTAGTGAAAGGGCCAAAGTGTTGTCAGGGGATTTCCAGCCCATGGACAATGGGCTTCAGAGAGAGAAACGGAACGGAAATGGTAACAATGCGCCGAGTTGCCAGTGCTGTTCTGTAAACAATTGACCGTGCACTCAAAGAAATCTTAAGTGTGTTCGAAAACAATAATAATAATAATAGTTTAATAATTGTCCAGTTCCGCCGTTGCGTTGTATGTTTTGATATGTAGTACTCAAAACTTGGAAAGTTCAAAACAGAGATGATAAAAAAAGATTTCTTCAGCTGTTTAAATCCTTAACATAAGGAACTTAATATATTCACACAATACTTGAATAAATTGACAATTGTTTACAATTGACAATGCTGGGTTTAAAATGCGAGTTAAAAAATATTTTATAAGTGTTAAAAACCGTTTTTTCCAGTGTGTGGTTGGTTTGGTTGGGTCTGCAGGATTACGCACCGGTTTACAAGATGCGGCCGGCCCCTTAATGATTTCCACTTATGCACTGCAGACATCATCACCGCCATCAAAATCGTTCGAGGGCCGGACAAAGTGCATTGAAGGCCCCCATCAAGTGGGCATTGGTGTGTCTGTGCTGCTGCTAATCTATATGTAAATTTTCGCACAACTCCGGAGACAGCTAACCGCCCAATACGAAGCTGCAAATACCCTAAGATGTCGCAAAGGAACTCCCCCTCGACCGCACCCACACATGACGTCATGCCGAGTGTTTGACAAATGGCTTAAAAGGGCTAAGACAAAAAGTCAGAGTGCTAAGCAGGAGTGGTAAATCGCTGACAACATACTAAAAACTTGACAAAGTGTGTTGGCAAGTGTCAGGCCCAGGACTCGAGACTTGGGAAAGGCAAAGGACGAGGACACACGTCCTTTGCATATGTGTCGGGTGAAGTGTAAGTGTGCGTAACAGATAAATAATCATGTGATATCATCTGAGGCGTTGGAGAGAACTTTTTAGCCCAGTCACCGACGCCAAAAATTAATTTCATACATTTTAAAATTTCAATTTATTTTGCTTTGCACGAACGCGCTGCGTCTTCAAGCAGACAATGGCATAAGGGAGAATCCCCCCGGAAAATGGAAATCTCCACCCGCTCACAGCCGGAAAAGCCACCACAACCCCCTCGGCCATGTGTGTCCTCATTTGGCTTTTGTTTTTCTTCAGCTCGTCCTTTTTTCACACTTGTCACTTGCATTTTTGACATTTCAGCTAGCACAAGGATGGGAAAGAATGATGATGACTGCGCGAAGAAAAGGACAATGAGGGGCTCTTACGGGGTTTACAGGATGGCAGGAGGCGGTATATGTCAGTTCCTTAATTAATTATGTGTACTTGTATGCACAATTGCAGTGACAGTTGCTGAACAGTGCAAGTCTCAAATTGAATTGAACTTAAAGCAAGTAGCTGGCGGGAATGCAGATATATTACTTTTAATTACTGGAATCTTTAACTCTAGCTTAAAGTTTTTATTTAGTTTTATTATTGTACCTGGACAATAATTCCTAAAAGTACTATCTCGTGGAAATTTTAGGGAACTAATTTTTGTATAAACGTGGGACACAACACTTCCCCAACTGTAATCTTCCCCAACAAATTGTTACCCTGTACAAGGTAAAGTTTTTATGGCTTTTTGATTAGTTTCTGACCCGACTGGCCAGCTCCGAAAAAACCCCAGGGAATCGCCGTGTTCCCCCTAAGAGAAGTCAATTTAAATTAAAAGAAACACGCGGATCTGCATATTGAAAAGTCCTGGCCGAGACTGGCTCCTTTCGACCCCCGACACCGCGATGGGGTTAAGGGACCGGGGGGTTAAGCCGCGGGAGATGGACGACACCCGCCAAAAGTTAAATTGCAGGTATTTAAGCATTTTATACAAAATTCATCATCATCATCTGGCGGCACTGGAGAAGTTAATGAAGAACTGCTGCCCCACCTCAAATTCTTAACCCCTGACTGCCTGGCTGAGCACTTTCGTGTGCATTATTTAGCACCGTGAAAAAGTTCATAACTGCGCTGCGCTCGTGAATTGTAATTTTTCTTCCAGCGCTTTCATTACTTCATCACTCGACGAGGAGGAAAAGTTTTCGCATCGGTCTGCGAGCCATTTATTATGCCATGAAATTCGAGACACGGCTTCCTAAAGCTACTTCACTTTTATTATTTTCAAGTTAATGTTCATTTATGCTGGTTACACCTCGACTTCTCGAGCTTTTGTTTAATTAGACGGTGTGGATTTTATTTAGACGGAACGCGGAGTGCTAAATAATGGGTGGAATGGAAGACTTCCAGCTTTTAGCATTAGGAACTTGTCCCGGTTGTTTGTGTTTATATGCGGAAAATGGTCGAGTAAATTTACTTAAGCAGTCAATGGGTAAAGCGAAAAGGGATTTTCTCGGTTTTCAGAAAGGGCTGTGCCGAGAATCTATATTTTTCAAGCCATACCTAATTGATTGCTCATGCTAAGGAAGCATGATATTTATAATTTGATAATTATTCTGGCTTACTTTAAAGTATTTCTAAAGCCCACAGTTCTAATACAGTCAGTTTAACACTTTCATTTATCCATTACAAACAGTGTCAAAAAAAAGCGATGCCAAACAGACAGAGCAATAACAGTAGCCAAACAAACAACGTGACAACCAAGAAAGAACAGTGACATAATAATAAAATTTTATGTTAATGGCGCTGATGAAAAGTCCAACAAAATGGTCCAACAACGGCTGTGGCAAATAAATAATTACCATAAACAGCAGGCTCGTACTGAAGCCTCCAACCTTCCGGTTTTCGCATTTCGCAGGACACACAGGCTTATGCAGTTAATGTCATTTGGCATTTATCAAATGAATCTGCTGCCGGTGTAGGAGATTTTTGTTTGCGGAATTGAAAGTGGACGTGTTGTAATTACGTGTCCTCTGCTCCTGATGCCACTCGATGTTAATTCAAATTTACGTTAATGGAAAATCATTACGCGCAAATGTGCAAAGTGCACTTTTCGCCCCTATCTCCAACTCTTTGGCTCCGCTTTTGTATCTGCCAGTGTGTCCTGGCAGGTCCTTTTTAATGCGTTTTTCCTTGATTCGGCCAAATGAGACAGACTTAAAAAGCTGCAAGTGCAATCAGAGCATTCTGACGAGACATCAGACTGATAAGCTGCAAAGGCCAAAAAGTTCATTTTATGATTACACAGAGATATTTTCTACAGCTATACATTATTGCAAATTAAGCAGAAAACAACAATTTTGTTGTATTCGTGAAATATAAAAAAATACATTTAAAATAAACTATCATCTTTCTGGTGTTTCCCTTCCCTTAAACGCTGCTCAAACTTTTCTCAATTTTAATGTTATAATGTTTTTTTGAGTGCAGTAATGAAGCTGCAGAGAGAATTTTAATTATTTCCCTTCACCTTTAAGGTTAAAGCTAACCTCGAGCAAAATTGAAGTCTCCGCAAAACAGTTAAGAAAGTTAATCCACTCGATACGCCAGTTATATCATCGTAAGCCAGGGATCTTCGGGGCTTCATAAACTTGGTTCAACCAACTCGACTCGGAAGCTCACGTATCTCATTCCGGGAAATGAAAAACGGAAAACCACCAAACTAGTTGACTTGTAAAATTTTACAACACCGTAGCGTTTCCGTCAAGTCTTAAAGGTTTTAGTGGCTAAGCCATCCCGAAGGATTTTGGCCAAATGCACCTTTCGTTGCTTGTGGCTTATGCCATTTAATATGCATTTTGTGTTATATTTAATATGCACAGAGACGAGAGCGAGACGAGAGCAGCCAACTCAAATTGCAGCTCCTTTGCTCGTCTTGGCCCTAATGTGCTTTTGGGAATACGAATACGAATATATGTACATAACCGGCTAACAGAGCGAAACTCGTTGGCAGATGTGTCGAATCCGTACCATTTTGGCATTTCACTTTGGGGCATTGTTACTTGGGAATTCTTGGCTCATTAGGAGTAGCTCGTGCACCAGGTTGGCCCATCAAATTGCTTGCAAATTGCCTGGAAATTGGTCCCCAGTACAGTCGGTTCTACAGTCGGTACTACTACAGTCAGTACCGCCTTTAATGAAGCAATCGAAACGGGACATACCCACACTGCCCTAGCCCGTTGGCATAACCCATAATAACCCTTCTTTAAGATGGCAAAACGCCCTTAATCAGCACAGCGGGCAGTTGGCATCGGATGCAAGATGGAACAACTACCCCAAGCATAAATCTATTGTCCTAGGTCATTCAACCTCGGTGCCGAGTAACCTCAACCTCATTCCCATCCTCAGCAGCGGCCTCATCTTCCACAATTCAGCAGTCGCAATCTTGGAAACGCATGCGGAATGCCATTCAGCTTTTCTTTCTGTTTTTATGCGAGGTACCAGTCAACTTTGGAGGTACATGGGTTTTTAGGCTTGTACAAAATAAAACAAGAGAGAACGCTATAGTCGAGTTCCCCGACTATCTGATACCCGTTACTCAGCTAGTGTAAGTGCGAAGGACAGGTTTCGCGGTTTGTGGGCGTTAGAGTGGGTGTGGCCAAAAGTTTTTTGGCGAATAGATAGAAATTTACAAGACTAATACAAAAATGAAAAAATATCAAAACATTTTTCAAAAGTGTGGCCGTGGCAGCTTTGGGCGGTTTGTGGGCGTTAGAGTGGGCGTGGCAAAAAGTTTTTTTGCAAATCGATAGAAATTTTCAAGACCAATACAAAAATGAAAAAATATTAAAACATTTTTCAAAAGTGTGGGCGTGGCAGTTTTGGGCGGTTTGTGGGCGTTAGAGTGGGCGTGGCAACATGAATCGACAAACTTGCGCTGCGTCTATGTCTCTGGAGTCTGTGTGCTTAGTCTCAACTTTCTAGCTTTTGTAGTTCCTGAGATCTCGACGTTCATACGGATAGACAGACGGACGGACAGACGGACAGACGGACAGACGGACAGACGGACGGACAGACGGACATGGCCAAATCGACTCGGCTATTGATCCTGATCAAGAATATATATACTTTATATGGTCGGAAACGCTTCCTTCTGCCTGTTACATACTTTTCAACGAATCTAGTATACCCTTTTACTCTACGAGTAACGGGTATAAAAAAACCCAGATGGGAATGGAAATACAAAAATTCGGTAACATAAAGAATTTATTTTAATTTTATTGGGTATTTAAATAATACTATAGCAATATAATTAATTAATTTTAATTTCAATACAAAATAAAATACTTTTGTACTCCCTAAGTTGGTTTAAGTATTTTAAAAAGTCATTACAAAAGCAGAGGCAAGCATTTTAAGTATTATAATAAATAATTATAAAATATGAACAAGTTGATTATAATTTCAAAGGTATCAATTTGTCTTTATACTTCCCAATTTCGATGTGTTTTTATTTTATATCCGCGATGCGATGCAGCATAAAATGAGCGCATTGGCGAAGGAAAGGGAAATGAGTGGGGAAAGTTTGCTGGGCAGCATAAAATCGAATTGAGCGAGGATGGGAAGTGCAACCGAGATGTGGAATACGCATAAAATATATTTTTATGCCACGTTTTTAATGACATTTGTTGCATTTTGCACTTGGAGAGGAACTGGAAATGCCAAGGCAGACATTTTCACCCCCAACGCAATCGCACATTGTGAGTAGGCGTCTGACCGTAGGTGTGAGTGGAGAAACACGTGCAAATTAAGTGCCAAGTCGAAGGCAAGAAAAAGTTGATCTGCAAATTGAAAGCAACGGAAAAATTCCTGAGGCAAAAGGCTCCGGAAAATCGCATGAGAGTCGAGCAACAGGCTGTCAGTTTGACAGGCACTCGTTGATTGCAAAAGCGCCACTGACAGCTGTCATTCGCACGGACTTTCGCCCGCTTTTAGCCAAAACAAAGAAGGCAAAGAGCCAGCAACATAAAAGTGCTGGAAAAAAGGGAAAATCCATTGACAGCAAGGTGCAATGGCACTGCAGAATAAAGTTGCTAATAGGCCTCTCTGTCCATTAACTAGTCTGGGGCTTTTAAGCTAGAAAGGGTTGGTGGTCTCTGGAAAAATGGAAAAAGTTCAAGAGCGTTTACCAAGACTCCAGTGAAAGAGTGACAATTAAATGCGAATGGGGTGAACAAGACATGAAATAGATTTGAGCTTAAGTTTTATCGAAAAACGTAAAACAAAATTATATTAATTTTACTTATAATCAATATAAACATTTCTACAACAGAGTAATTTGGTAATAAATTACACTTGATTGTGTAAATGTTCTGATATAATATTCTGATTCTTCCTAATATCCGCGACAACCTACTCCCTCCAAAACTTCATCCCTAATGCTAAACAGCTTTCACAAACCTTAGACATTATTACCCTCGATTATCATCTGTCATAAACTGATACATTTGACGGAGTTTTTGCATGCTTGACAAGTTGTCAATAGTTTAAAGACTTTCGAGGCTAATTAGCAGCAATTGAAAAATCAAATGACTCAATTTGAGTCTTGGGCGACGCCTACCAAAATGAGTTTACGCCTCAGTGGTTTTCTTAGGGTCAAAGGACCTCGATGTCCTGTCCTCCGGAGAGTGCCCATCGTCCAGTGGCCACTTGAGTTGTGCTTTCTGCTCTATTGGCTGCCATTTGCGACACGCTCCGGTGAATTCGAACTGCGACCGCAGACTTCGGGGACCCGGAACTGTGATTTCCAGGAAGGACCTTCGGTTTGGGGGCCAAACTGGCAGGACTCAGTGATGTAATTAGGTTTGAAAATTTGCTGATTGTTGATTTGTTGTATTTGCGGTGCACGACAGCCGAGGAGCAGACGGACCAAGCTGCAATTATATGCGCCAATTGTCAGTTTGGTTACTGCTCGTTAACTTATTTGATTATGGGCTAATTTTGACAGTTAAAGAAAATTGGGGGACCAAACAAAGGTTGTCTGCGGGCTTGTGTTAAAGTCAAAATTATATTAAAAACCAAAATCAAGTAGGTAGTAATTTCTAAAAGTTAATAAAGATTAAAAAATATTTAATAATTTGGATTTAAGTTTTTAGGAATACAATCCGTTTTCAAAGGTAAGTAAATGTTAGTAGACGTGCAAAAAATATTTAAGAATTCACATCTGTGAAAGGCAATATCTGTCAGAAATCTAAACGTAAATAAGCAAAAGTAATTTAACTTTTCCCATTTTCGCTGTAAGCGATCCAAGCTGAACTTGGCCACAACTCGCTTATCGACTGGGGACAAGGATCAGAAACAGGACGAGTACCAAAACCAAAACCAGGACCAGAACGAAGACGATTTGATGAAGTGCACGCCATGTGCACAAATGCACACATGTGGCTCATTGACAGACTGGGAAAAGGATACATAGATGGATGAGTGGGGCTCTGGACTGGGAAAATGGTCAGGGCTCCAACGAAAACTATGCAAATAAGGAAGGATACGTCTGACAAGTCGGGAGTCGGGAGTCGACGTCTCAGTCCGCTCGGCTCAGGTTTCCCTTCATTTATCTTGGCTTATTAAATTGAATATATGGCTGAAAATATACACACAGTCGGGTATCCGTTTGCATGGCAGCATTGTTGTGGCGTCCCTTTCGGGTCCTTTTAAATGCAAATTAGCTTTTTGACTTTTTGATGCGACTGGCTTGGACTGGCATAACCCAGACTCGATTTAGATTTATGCGGCTTGATAAATTGTGGCTACACTTAATGTGCGCATACGGTGTGACATGTCCTTTTCATGTCACTCGCCAAAAAGTTTGCCAACTCCCAACTCCCCGCTCACAGCTCCTCCTCGATCTCCCATCCATTTCCATGGACCTTTCCATTCGAGTTGACATGTCGAGTGGTTTCGTTGGGTTTCCAGTTTTCAGCTTTCAGTTTTCAGTGTGCTGTTTTCTGTTTTTGGGTCTCTGGTTTTGCCTTTTACTTGCTGACATTTTTGCACGCTTGACAAAAACAGCGAACCGAGCTAACAATTTTTTGAACCACCTCCGACGACTCTCCTTTCTGGCCACGATGCTTTTTGCGGTCCAGCTTTGTAATTAGTTTTGCCCAGCGAGGTGAGTTGGGTTCATAGCGTTTGATGAGGGTGGCGGTGGATAACGGCGGGTCTGGGGATTTTCTTTAAAAGTTCGGTTCAATATGGAAATCTAATGAGACTTGGAGTGAATGCTTGGCTTAGTAAAAGGACTCAAGAGGACTATCAGTACTTTGGTGCTACATGCAAATATCAAAACCGATTGAACTGTTTTATTATCGCAGTCTAAATTTAACAGGCGTAAAAAGAAACGTACTTTTGTAAGCATTCCAGTTTGAGTTGTCATCGCTATCACTTTGTTTATTGTTAGCCCTGCTCAATCACTTTCTACCCAATTAAAACCCTTTAAATCAATTTCACTAAACTATTCTCCTTCGGCTCGAGAAAAACCAACCCGTTCTCACCGAACCCAAAGATTCCCCCAATCAAAACTGCAAATCAATTACTATGCCTCTCCCATTTAAATTATAACACTTTCCCATGAAATTCCTGACCAACGCTCCTCCATCAAGTTCCCGTAATCGCAGTTGAAAAGCGAAAGGGCATTTCGACATTTTAAACTTCCCGTCAACCAAAACGGCAACCGAGATTTAACCAAACATTTTTGTTTAGAGATTGATGATGGACGCTGGTGGTGGTGTTGGTGGTGCTGGTACTGGTAATTCTTCTCGTGGTGGGGGAGTTTTTTAAATTTTTCTGTCAGGCGTAACCAAAGGCAGAGACCCATTGAGTAATACGTCACTTGAGATGTCAAAAGAGCGACGCCCGGCGACTAGAAAAACGTGTCCATGTCCCGGAGTTTCCTATCCGCACAAGTTGCTGTCGATCAGGCGGGCGGGTAGCAAGTTGTTACATTTCACCGTGTTTCGTCACGCCCTGGAATTGTTGCGATACTTGTAGTTTGATATTTTTTAAAAGCAATTTTTAAGTAGCGATTAAGGCTGGAGTTTCAAGTGGGGGGAAGCTAAACCGTCTGCTTTGAAGGGATGTACACGATTTTCCATGCCTGTCAGAACTTGTAAATGTCAGGATGCATTGCCAAACTATTATGACGAATTTTTTAATAACTTGTAACTTTTTTGTGGGAATATATTGTACAAAAAGGAAATTATATTTTTGAGTCGGAAACGTGTGCGAATTATATCTTCCCGGCATTGCAAATTACACTTTTTTTAATAATTAAGAAATTATATATGGTCTTTCTGTTACTTCCAGTATTTCAGTTACTCTACTTTACAATCAGTACTTTACAATCAAAGGGAAGATTGCCCAGTAAAAGCATGAAATTGACCCAAACCTTGCAATAATCTCATTACGAATAATAAATGAGACAAATATTTTTCAATAAGTGACTCCAACTGAAAAGTAACTTGTCAAATTGATTTAAAAGTTCATAAATCAACCGAAACTTGCTCTGCTCTCTCTGAAGGGAAAAATTAAATTACAAATGGAATGGGGAAAGAAAACAGGGAACCACAGAAACCGAAAACCAAAAACCAAAAACCGAAAAATGTTCAAAATGTTAAGCATAGCATAAAATTGTATCGGACAGTTTGCCATGGAGGCAGGGGAGCATCCAAAGTCGGAGTCAGAAGTCTGCCCACTTAGGACACGAGAGTAGTCCAAATATAGCTCAATGTTTACTTCATAATAATTTTGACTCGAAGTCATCTCGTTTTCCCCCGTTTGTCGAGTGGCATGTGCGTGTGCTGTCTGCTGATGCAATTATAAATTGTTGGATAACAAATTACATGGTTGCGTTTTTGGGATCGGACAAGTTTAACGCCCTCACGCACATATGTTCCGATGCTAGATGCTAGAATTTAGAAATAATATATATCCGAGGGATGAGTCCTTCCATGGGAGATGGCACTTCGGTTGGGGGAGTGCGTCTGAGTCGGACATTGATACAGGTACTGGGTATTCGGTACCCAGGCCTCTGTGTTGACAACTCAATGCCCAAATGACATATGTTCAGGTGGTACGAAACTGTACCGAAATACGGAATCCCAAAATGCGGGTGAATAGAGGGTATAGAGTATGAGGGATGTCATTGTGGACGATTGTCATTTGGCATTAGTTCTAATAATAAACATACATTTTCTATGCTTTTTAATTGCCCTCGATTTCCTTTCGCATGTTTGTTGCGCATCAATTTCGGTGGATTATTATTGTTTTGTTATCCTGCAGCATTGTGTTGCGACACTCAAGGAAAATTCGCTCTTATTATGGGAAGTATGTGGTAACAACTTATACATATGTATGTATCACACATGTTTTGTTATTAAATAATAGTTAAAACATTATAATTTTTGTGTTGAGCTGTAAGCTATATTTCCATCTACAAATATATATTTATTTTCATCCAAAGTGGAATCCAGTTTTTCTATTTTTTTCTTAGTGCACATTGAAGGGTTTATTGAACTTCCCTCCTTACTCGCTTGCAAGCTCACACTTTCATTACGCAAATGTTGCGAGGAACCAAAGGTGGCTCCATTTGCTCACCCATTTGCCGGATCCTTTGTTTGCCGCCCAAATGCGAAAAGGGTTCATAACCGCACTTAGCTTCATTGGCCCTCCGTGTTGGCTCTTTTGGCTTTTGGCTTTGGCTTTATCGCAGGCCGCCCAGACTCTGGCACTTGGCCACTCGAAATTCAATTCAATTCGCAGGCGCTCGCAGTGCGCAGGTTGTGCAAACATTAAAATTAATGAATAACAATAAAAGCAGCTTCGGTAGTCTGAAGTGACTGTTGACGTGCTGTCCACGGATCTGCCAAGGAATGGGATTGACAGTCGTTGATATCCAGGGGAATGGGCATAATAGATATGATAGTATTAAAGTTACGCACCTTCGGCCCTTACATAATTTAAAAATATTTAAAATGACTTAATAGTAAAATTAATAAATAAATAGGAAACCCTTGTAGCTAAGGAGATTAATGACTTGGTTGTCTGGCTCTTTATGGAACTTCAAATGACTTCGTACGCATAAGTTTGAAGCACAGTAATGGGTAAGATCTCACATATTTAAATACCTCCATGTACAATTATACAATAAACCATTCAAAAGACCCAAAACTATTCCAGAGACAGCAATTAAAACGACAGTTCAAAATTTGAGTTATTTCTCCGTTTTAATGATCCCATATTATGCTTTGAAATGAGTTCTATGCCGCTCATTAGTTTAGAGGCAATCGACGAAAATAATTTCCATTCGGAATTCCCGCTTTGTGGGCCATTAAAATTGAGCCATGATGCCAATTTGGTATGATTTAACAGCCGTGGGGACCGAGAAGTGCATATGCAAATTAATTACGAAATTTATGATTTCATTTTGCCAAAAGCGAACCCATCATCGCGGATATTCCGTCGAGCCTGTAAGCTCCATAAAACTTGGCCTGTCAACTGCAACCATTCAATGGGGAGTGGGAATTTGGGCTCATATGTAGAGCCGTAAAATGCGTTGGAACTCGTACAATTGGAAATTGAAGCCAACGTTTACGGCTCTATCCAAATCATCGGAGGAGACGAGACGAGACCCGGTGGCAATATCATCGACGGCTTCTTGTCTGCGACTGTCACGCACATAATTTTCCGCTGTGCAAAAACATTAATTGCGCAATTGTTGAAGAGATTGGATGGAGGAGGTGTCGCAGTACAGAGAGAAAACTTTCGAAAAGGTCGTAAAAGAAAAGTTTCTAATTTGCCTGCATATTATCCTTTAAAAAATTACTAATTGTATGTAGAGTAAGCCAAACATGAAAACATCCTTAATACTGAAATCTGAATGAGTAACCATCATATCAGTTATTTGGTAAATATCCTTAGAGCCAACGCTGCTTTTACCAACAATAACATTGAGACTTGCCCCCTATTTTTGCGAGTGCATGCACGCAAGCTGAAAAGTTTAAGTATCCCCACAAATGACGTACGATTTGTTCTGCACGAATAAGTCAAATTATTTGTAGACAGCACTTTGTTTTATGGCCTGACAACAAGCCACCTAAACTGCTGAGCCCCACCTCCCATTTTTCCGCCCATGTCCTGTGTATCCTCCCACTAACTCCCCCTTGTTAGTTGCTAGTTTCTTGGCCAGCTGACGCATCGCACTTTGCGCCGAGTCGTGAGTTTTTTACCCAAACTCTTGGCCTTCAATCATTGCGTTTCCACCTGATGCCAGCATGCGGGCTAATTTATGGCCTTGTCATATGTTTGTTTGCCTTTTTTACTGTTTGTTGGTTTTCCTACCCTAGAAGTCATCATCATCCTCAGTTCTCCAAACACACACCATATAATTTCCCATTTACTGCTAAGTGTTTCTTCGGGGCTTCCCCTGTTGATACTGTATTTCATAATTTTCTAAATGACATATTTTTGTTGTCGCTTGAGTAGTTTTGTTTGCCTTGTTAATGTAGATTGCTTGGGCCCATCGCGAATGAAAAACTGAAACAATGGGTAGTGAAGGAGGTGACTTATAACCACTCGCAGCAAATTAAATGGGAATTATTTACCAAAAATTTACTTATCCTTTGCGGGGAATGTATAAATAAAATGTCTAGACATAATTCTTTGTATTTGTATTTCTAAAATGATTAGGACTCCAAAGTTGCATTGCTAGTTTAATTATTAACACTCTCAGCATTAAAGTAAAAATGGTATCTTATATATTATGCATAGAGTTTATTATTTACTTATTAATAGTCTGTTTTTAGTGCTTTTCTTGACAATAATGGGAACATTTCTGTTGCTCTATTTGTTTCTAACATTTCACATATACATACTATGTTCAAGTAGTAACTTTGTGCCCCTGGACAAAATGAACACATCTTCCGTTCCTTTCCATTCAAATGTTAGTAAGGGCAGGGCATATTTTAAATTATAAATAAATTACGGAAATGAAAGCATAACTCGTAAAAGTTTTACAAGCATACAAAATGTGACGCCTACGGCCATTAAAATCATTTTTAACAACTTTCCCTTCTTGCATGCAAATTACGGAACACCGTTTCAATTCCTTCCACAGGATAAAACGCACTTCACGCATCGTTTGGTTTATAGGCGCAGGGTTAAAGTTAACTCCCCGAATGAAAGGCGGATCGGATCGGATCGGATCGTATAGTATCGTATAGGGGGTGGAGTCAGGATCAGGACTGCATATGTGTATTACACTTGTTATCGGCCGTATCACAACGCATACAACAGAGGACACGGCGTTGGTCTTTATGTGTTTATTTTAATTTCAATGTTTCGACGGACGTTTTATGGGTCTCGATTTTTGCGCTGCTTTTACGAGCGCATTAAAATTAAGACGCCAGCCACCAGCCAAGCAAACAGGAACAAACTCAATTAGATAAAGGCCCAGTCCAGGGGCGCCTGTAAAATTCACTTGGCTTCACACACTCCATCCACCCACTTGGAGAAAAGAAAACAGACATTTCTGGAAGCGTGTTAATTTCTTTTTAATTCCACCAGCACTCCAGTGAAAGTCCCCTCCCCGTTTTCCACTGTCTGTCTGCGAGAGAAGGGCACTCTACTCATAAATTTACGTTTAGTTACGCTACATAAAAACCTGTCTGGTTCAGATCCAATTCTCTGGGTCTTAAAGGAGATGGGGGCATTATCAAATGACGATGCGGGCAACACTTTCCTTGGCTTTCGACTTAGATAATAAGAATCTGCTTTAGAAACACCAATGCTAGTAGTAGCACTAAATACAATTAGAGCATATATTCATACTATAAACTTTAATGCTTAACTTTTGGTTCGGTTTTACGAGGACCATTTCTATCAGCAATAATACTAATCAAAGATATTCCAATTTTCCTGTTGATCTTTAAATAGCATCCACTTATCGCCGTTCAAGTTAAGCCTTTATAAATAACACTAACATACCCATTTATT
This sequence comes from Drosophila yakuba, assembly GCF_016746365.2. Taxonomy (NCBI): domain Eukaryota; kingdom Metazoa; phylum Arthropoda; class Insecta; order Diptera; family Drosophilidae; genus Drosophila; species Drosophila yakuba. The sequence goes on along the minus strand of NC_052529.2, from coordinate 15,829,433 downwards.
TTCTACTTTCCATTCATACCCATTTATTTTCTACTTTCCATTCATTAGCCCCTTTGGCAGCGCTGTCTGTCATTGGCATCATTAGTTTTATTTAATTATGCCCTTCGTATTGATTGCTTTGTTAGAACATATTAACCCCCTCGATCGGGGAAAGTTCAATTAAATATAACCCCCCTTGAAAAAATAGTTCCAGCTGTGATTTCGGCATCGGTTTGCGCTAACCGCAAAACCCCAAAAAGCCAAAAGGGGAAATGTATTTGATAATGAATAATGATGTTGATTTGACACTCAAATCGGAATCGTCACGGTTCAAAAAGAGGCGAGGGTCAAAGGGCATGAGTAGCTCCTCGGGTAGAGATCGCATTCTGAGGCCAACAATTTCATTTTAATTTAATTAGATTTCTTCTCTGATTCGGCTGCTTACTGAAATGGGAACGAAAACGTATGATAATTTAATGGAGCATGAAATTCTGTATTTCTTTTGGAAATATTTGATACGATTTCACAGCGTTGCAAAGTGGCCGCTAATGACGGATTCCTAATAGGAGCATCCTTTGATCGGCATCCCAGTGTGTGGTCAAATGGTTTGCTAATAGCCGTGACAAAGGTTACGAGATCATGGAAGGCTGGCATGATTTCCTACCAGGAATGCATACAGGTGTTTGATGAAGAAAAATTGTTATTCAGATGATCTGTTGAACGCAAACATAAAGGACAAAGAAACTGCTTTAATGTAACAAAAGAACGCTTAAAAATCTTAAATTTAATTTTAATTTTTGCTTAGTTAGGAGCAGTGCCAAAAGCACACACCGAATCTGATTATCTCCGCACACATTGAATTATTTAATGACGTTCTCAACGTTATCTTAACTCTGGCATAATTTATAAACTTGTCTGCATCGTGTCGACATTCATCAAGTCGACGGTTACTACGAGTATACACCTCCCTCTGGCCCTTCGACAACTTCATTAAAATTAGCTCATAAAATTTGCAGCAACTTGTGTTCTATGTTTCTCCTCGTGGCCAAAAATCTTGTTTAGTTTTCATTTATGGCTCAATGGCAGAGCCAAAAATTCGACTCCACTCGGAGGATGTGGAGCCACAGGATCCGCATCGCATCCTGACAGACGCACTTCAGCATAATTTGCTGTGACAGGCTTCAGCATTTCCTGGAGCTGCGCTTCCTTAATTCCACTTTACCGAATGACATTTAATATGCAAAGTTTTGCAGCCACAACAGCAACTGGCACTGAAAATGAGACTGGGACTGGGAGTGGTACTGGAAATGAAAGTGCATCTGGAGGCGTGGAGGCGCGCATATCTTTTGATGACTTTTGTTGATTTTATGCCAACACATTTTGCGGCAAGACACGGCTCAGATGGATTTCTATATGTACACAGCGAGGAAAATCGTCTGGTAATAGTTGTTTCAGAAGTCTTTTTATCTAGGCGAAAACTATAAACTATTAAAAATGATTTTTGCTAAAACCATGACTACAACCTATTTGAAAATTGATTTAAATGTCTTAAGAGCAAAAGCCTTTGATGTTGTGTCAAATGTATTCTTGGTGTATCGAAAGTAAATGAAGCCAATTGATTGCCAATAATGACTGCAACATTCCAGTCTAAGTTTTGAAATATTAACTATAAACATGGGAATATTTATGTTTTATATTCACACAATATGAAGTACTTTCAGTGCATGTATAGATCTGGACCAAAATAATGGTTGAGTCCGCTGCACATTGCCACTGCACAGAGGCCAAGAAGGACCCAAAACAATGGACCCAAACACAAGTGGCGAACAGTTGGGCAAGTGTCTGCGGAATACCCTTTATTACAAAATAGCAGGGCATAGCTTTGCATACTTTACTGCCCCCAGCATCGTAAACTTTAATGGCGCCATTCGGGGCAAGGTTTTCAGAAAGCCGCGCGAAGTTGGCTCCTTTGAAATATGAATAGACGCAGACGAGACTCGCTCTTTAGCCCTCTAATGCTGGCCTTGTTAAGGAGATTAGTTCCAGGCCCGATTCTCTGGCACAGCCATCAATAAAATTGGTTTGTTCAAGTGGCTGGCCACTTTTCAATCGCTATAATTGACAATCGAGAGGATCTCCTGCTCCTTTGCAAGTAAGCCGAGCACGTACACAAATTAAGCTCGTAAAATTTAATATTTTTCTCGAAAGTTTTGAGCCTTGTGCTTCGGTGAGAATTAGTTATTTATTGCGAGGCTTAGGAGCCTGCATAATTTTACAAATACTTGTAAATATAAATCCTTGCTAGAAATACATTAAATTTTACAACAGTTGTTGGAAAGTTGGTTCTGCATTTAAAAAATATATGTTTTTAAAGCACTTCAATTTTTTATAAAATACTTTATAGCAAAAATGTTTGGATATTAAGTTAGTTAAAACATTTATTATTGAATACAACTGATGAATCCACCTTAATTGCATTCCATTAGGTTATAAATTCCCATTTGGTTTCTGCAAATTCCCAAAACAAACTCAAACAAAAACTTCCCCCTCAATTTTCCCACAACAAAACGAATCGTTTTGCTTTGCTGTTGAGTTCACCCTTTCGCTTGGTGGTAAGTGCCAATCAAATCGAAAAATATTTCGAAATTTGACAAAGGAAAAAGTTTCCCAAGGCGAATTGCGTGCGAGGTGATGGAGGTCTAGCTACCAGCATAAAAATGCTGACGATTTGTGCCCAAGGGAACGGCGGTCTCAAGGTTCAAGGTGGGCAAGTCCACGAGAACAATCCATCAAACAAAACGCTGCGCTTTTGATAAGAACGCATCAATAAAGCAATAAAATGTCTACAAATCAAACGATAAGAAAGGCGGTTTCGCCAAAGATTCGCCGCCGAAGAAAGGGTTCGGTGGAAAAGTCACGTACAGCACGCACAAGACTATTAATATTAATGGTTGGTTTTAACACATTGGGCGGTGCAGCTCGTTGGCTGGGATTCTGTCTGCCTGTCAGTCCGTCAAAAAAAGCTGTCCCCCCAGGGAAATACACTGGGGAAAAAGGGCAGGACAAAAAGGACTTTATAATCGCAGAAGTAAAAATCAAAGGGGAAAGTACCTTATTAGAACATAATGTTCTTATTAGAAGCATTGGATTATAAAACACCTATTAACGACGTAGGAATCTACTGCTGACATCAACGAAAAATGATTTTATATACAATCAAATAATTAGATTATATAAATATTTTAAGACACGCCTTAGCCAAATTGTCAACCCACGCAAAGGGGATTCTTACAACTTATGCTTGATCTTACTTACTAACCTCCTTCATTTTTTCCAGTGTCCTGGAGTTTCCACAAATTGACATGTGACACCAAGCCAGACCAATCCAAACCGATCCAGAGACAGGGGACCGCTGTCAAAGAGTTTTCCTCAGGCCTGACGAAAAATTACAATTCGGGACGGATAGGGATCGTTTCGGCTGTGATTGGGAATCATTAACATTTTGATAACTGTCGGGCAGCATGATCCATTAGTTAGCGATAAGGCGACTAGCTGTGGGGCCTTTAATTGATCTCGTGATTCGCTTTTGCGGTTTTATGTTAATGAGCGGTAATCTTTCATTTCGATTCGGTTGACTTTGCCTCTTTAGCTTTTCAATTTCCATGCTTGATTTCCCATTTGCTCCCATTTAACTGGTTTTGTTCTCTGCGGTTTTGTCTGTCGGTGGTAATTTCATAATCACAAATGGATAATAGTGGATTGAATTCGTGTTGTTTCACAAAGGAAAAATAGTTTTTATTATGAAATTTGATTTTTTCGGTATCTTCCTCGATATTAAATTGTATTTCGCTTTTCCTTTGACCTTATTAAAGTGCAAATGACGCATCAGAGTAAAATCCTCCTAGGACAACAAGCAACTTGTCGATGTCTAATTTAACGAAGAGTCCAAGGAGCCACCCACACTGCCATTGCGACACATTTCCGTTTTGACCAAATCTGTTGCCGGTGATTGACTTTGATTTTTCATAGGGGAAGGAAAATCATTCCAGACATTCTGTGTAGCCCTCGGACAAGTGAAAATGAATTTTCCTTTGACGTTTTCATCAACTTGCCACAACGCAAAAGGAATTCGAAAAAAAGAGGCCGACTCGGAAGGAAAGAGTCTTATAAAAACTAACGATTGGCAATTGGTTTTTAGTGTTATTGGCGCGCCCCATTTGCCTGGCACTTCCGTTCTGGTTAGAACTTATGGGCGTGGCCCACTCCTCTTTGCTACAATGTGAAATATGTTAAGCCGATGTTGAGTCGCCATGCTCATTGTCTTTGAGATTAATTCCATTCCAGCGCCGTGCACTCGCAGGAAAATCATAAAATTTTATTCGTACAACTTCCTCGGACTCTCCTTTTGTGTTCCGATTTAATTTTTTGCTGCGATAAAAGTAAGAATGTTTGGGGTATATTTATTTTTTAAGAAAACAGTCACAGGCTTTAAAGGACTAAATACGTTATGTTCTAATTAAAGGTGTTATAGAATAAAAATAATGGGATGCAAAGAGGCAACGAAACTTAAGACTTCGTAAAGGAGAAGTACTTAATATAGCCCCTTACTATCTATAGATATAAAATCCTTTATTTGTTATATTTTTAAATCAACTTATTTAACTTACTTTTAAAGGGTATTTCATTGACTACTGAAGCATTTGAGGTATTTTTCTCGAGTTTCCATCCAGTGCGTCTTAATTTCCTGCGCTTCCTGGTGCCACAATTTCTTCGCTCTGCTCGCTGCATTAATTTGTAGTGTCCAGTTTGTTCGCGGGTTGAGTTGGGCAAATATTTTGCCGGACTGCGTGTGCTGCCAAATTTGTTTGCCGAGGTAAATGCAACCAGGGCCGCGTTGGCGGTGCGTTAAGGCAAATTTGTAGAGCGCAAATTGTTTGGCCACTGCAAAGATTTAACTCTATTTCAGGGGCTGTTTGACGGCCGGGAGGGGTGACCGGCATACAGTACATACATTGTTTCCAACGCCTGACAATTTCTAATTTATTGCAATTATGTGACGCACGTCACACTCAACTGACCAGGCCAGAATACAACTGACCAGCGGCTGACACGTGACCACTGTCCTTTCGGGTTGCCCTGATTGGAAAACACTAAAACAGATACGAAGCGGTTGCAGTGGGCCGAGTTTCCTCCTTGACCATTCCATGGAGATTTATTTCACGCCGATAACACGCTTAAGTAAATGCTGTCTAGGGCACTCTGTGTCCACTCTCAGTTCTACTCTGGTGCACTGGAAAATATTAGCCCAGAATTACTCATAAATAGTACAAAAAATACTAAAATAGCAATAATATAGATGAAACCCTTTTACTATCTTATCATTTAATAATATATGAATTATTTTAATTTTTGTTTAAATAAAAGGATTGTTTTATAAATTTGAGTTCTCAGAGAAGTATAAATAAATCAAGGCTAAAAACACATTATTTCTTAACCATTTTTTCCTCCTTGATAAAAAACAATTTTAAAATCATAATAGAAATAATTTGCAGTGTACTACCGGCGTGCAATTTAAATGGCGATTAAATCTGCTGGCATTGATCGATGTGTCCAGAGTCCTACGTCCTGCGTCCTGCGGTCAGTCTGTTCAGGATGCGGAGCCATGTTAACACTTTTGTACAATTGCCAATTTTTCGCCAGCAATCCTTGATGAGCTGCCTCGATCCCTCCCCCTTTCCGCCCCTTTTCAGTGCGTGGGAGTGAAGCGGTGGCTTTTGTGGTGTTGTTGCAAGTGGGTGGGGGACTGGGTGGCAGTGGCAGTGGCAATGAATGGGAGGTGGAGTGGGCCTGGCATGCGACTGCACTTCAATATTCATTTGAACGCATAATTGATATCGACGAACAATGTTGCCACTACAACAATGTCGAAGGTTGGAGAGTATCGGAAAGATAAACACTGACCGAAAACGTATTGATATTTATTTGTATTAGCTCTGTTGTAAGATTGCTTTTACACGTTAATTAATGAAATGAGTGAATAACTCAAGTTCTAAGTTCTTGACTGTTTTGGTAGATTTTGAAAAGGTGAAGTAAAGTATAGGATATGTAAGTAAGTACATTCTAAAAGTAAAAGCTGAAACAAATTTAACATAAATCTGACACATGCATCCATCGTTGTGATTGATACTAAGTGTTAATGACATTAAGTAGTATTATTTCTTCATCCCCCATCCCACGTAATTTCCCCAAGTGTACGTTACTTGGTTTCAGGTCTGCTGGTGCCTACTTGGGCCAGTTAATTTTTATAAATTTGCATGTCAGGCCCTGTGTTGCACGTGGCAAGCAGGATGTTTGCGATTCCCATTTGCCTCCTCGCCGCACACATGGGTATATATTTTTCGCATCCGACATCTCGGGCTCCATTTTGGGGGCTGTGGAGTGGAGGTGGGTGGGTCCTGGTCGTCGTTTTGCATCTGTCAGTGTCATGTCACGTTCGAGGCAAATGCATTCGATGGCCATTGTTGTTGTGTCGACATGGAAGCTGCAGGAGTGTAAATTTAATTTAGTTAATTGAAACAATTTGTTGCATGCGACAAGCGGCTTGAACAGCGTGCGGTGGGGGGAGAAAAAAACACAGATCCAAGCAGATTTTCCTGCTTTTCACTGATTTCGTTTGAGCATTTTCTTTTACTCTTTTTTTTGTGCTGGCCAGCGAAATAAAAGGTGGAGGTGAATTCCATATGAAATACAATATACGCGCCCCGAAACATGTCAATTTGGGTGGCAGTCGTGTCGGTTTGTGTCTGGCAGCCCTCACAGCGGGGAATCTCTTTTCAATTTGATGAAATTGCACTCAATACACTTTGTATATTGATATATTAATTTGCTCTTCTTGTTTTTTGTGCGCTACTGTGTTGTTAAAAAAATACTTTGGTTAATTTGCGTACAAATTGAGACAAAGGCTGCGGACCAGTCAATGCATTTAATTAACATGAGTTTGAGGGACTGGACTCCATTAAGGTCCCTTTAAATTGCCCTCAAATAAAATGTATCTATGTTTCTTTAAGTTTCTTTTACAATCATAACCAAGTCACAATTCTACAGTTAGAAAGGCTTTTTAATTGAAAATGTTATAAGTACAGGATTTATGAAGAGAGTCATTGGATTTAAACTAATACTAAATGTTTCTACTCTTAACCATTTTCCACCTCGATCATCAAATAAACATGCAAATAATAAGGACTTGATATTCGTAGTATAGAAATATATATATTTAACTAAAATGTATGGCCCCAGTGCATCCAATTAGCTTCCCATTTAGTTCCTTTAAATTGCGCAGGGCAATGACCAATTTGAAATGCAATTGCACAAAAAACGCATCTGAGCGTTAAAATGCAAATCACAATAAATGCCATTTGCTCAAGTCCCGCCCCGAGTTCCCTCGGCAAACACTTGATGAATTTGCGTAAAATATCTTCTATTTACCTTGCACTTGATGCCAAAGCAAACCATAAGATACATTCGCTCGCAGGACCTCTCTCCCCAAAATGCTTCGTGCGTGGCTAAATAAACACGGACATTGTGAAAATGGACTCGAGTTGCACATTTTGTGGCCCATTTGGGCGGCAAATCGGGGGAGGTCCTGTCACTTTGAATGACAGCCCAAGTCAAGTGTTGTTTGGGCATTGTTCGTTGCCGTTCGGCCACAGAATGTCGTTATGGAAAATGCATAAAACCAGAGACAATGTTTGCTTGAGCTCGCTTGCCGTTCTCGTTCTCGTAGGTGCTAAAATTTTATCATCAGGCCGGGGGAGTTTCAGACACCCTGTATCGTTTAATTTAAATGCAAACTTTCGGAGCGGTGACTGCGAAATTGTCTTTGCCCGCAACTCAACCCTCAACCCTTGCGATTTGACCCCAACCTCCCATTTTGTCCATCGACTTGGTTGCAATTTCGAGACGCATTACGCATGCATGGGTGCCTAAATAATGTTGATTTAACATTATCACGCGTTGTGCACCGCACATTCTCAAGCACCTGGAGAAACGTTTGGAACTTTAAAAGCGAATAATATTATAAATCAATAGGATCCATGAATCGGGAATATGTGTAAATTGTGAGGTCTAGTTCTTTTTTAATAACCCCTTTAAAAAAAAACAATATCCAAGAATGAGATTTCTTTGGGAATTCTTTCTACAGCTAGTTAATTTGATGTCTGCGCAGGTGTAAGTGGTTTTTCATAGTGTACTTATGTACGTGCGCCCCTTAATGGCGTCACTTAGGCGTAGGGTCAACATTGTTGTAAGCTCCATTGGAAACTGGGAACTGGGAAAATATCTTTTCGGGTTCGGGCACAGGAGATTGGGAAAACAATCATGTTTGAGACAGTAGAAAGTTGGATGAACCGTGTAATTAGGATGAATGACTCGGGATGCTGTAAAATAAAAGCGTTTCTCTTTATATTACCTAATACATTAATTGATTCACTCATAATAATCAATAAAAAGCATTTTTTTATATTAAGCATAGCTAAACTTGCCTGTATCCATAATTTGTTTTCAGATTTCCCATCACAGCTAAAACCCTATGAATGGACACGCCCAATCTCTCCACCAACATACACACCTCAGCAATTTTGGAGTATTTCAGTCCAAACAATGGATCTGCAAATCCGGAGTTATTCGCCAAAGTGACAACAACAAATCGGAAGACACGCCGACAATCCCGTGGACACGTGACCAGCTATGAGCAAATCCCCATGCCTACACTGAAAACTATGTGTAAATATATTACACGCTGTAGTTTAAACTAATAATAATCAAGCGTAAAACGTAATTATTTATATATAAAATCGAATAAAACAAGTTGCGATATTACTGCATTGAAAATTTAACAATGCAGAACTCATAATACTATTTTGTAGATTATTTGATTTTCAAAACGAGAACAAGGAGCAAGAAGCGATAATAGAGTATGAAATATCAAACTACACAACACACCATCATTATTTTTCAGTGTGGTGACAAGAGAAATGTCACATCCGCTAGCTCAACACATTTAATCCCGCTGGCCTCTGTGCACCGCTTTCACCAACCTCCCCGACTTTCACTTCTTCCCATTGCCACTTTCTAATTTATGTCCTGTCAATTCTTTTGTCCATTTTGGCGACAAGGAGCGTGGATAACAGTGGGCAAAGGATGCGTGGGCGGTGGTTGGTTGTGGTCCTCGAAGGCGTCTGCTGGTCGGCCGCACTTAATGAGTCTTAAGAAAAATTATTCGCAATTAATAATTATGCTCATATTGTTTCTCGGCCTATCGGCCCTTGGTTACTCCACTCAATTAGAGGGTGGCTACAGGGATTTTCCCGGGGGGTGGCAACTTGTTATTGCAGTTTATTTGATGTTTGTCATTTAATCATTCTGAAGGAGACCTATTTGTGGTCATTGAGAGCCAAGCACAACAAGGAATTTGGCTGGGGGAAATGATTGAAAAAATGTGTAATCATTTGCGTGGAAACTAAACATTTCAAAAACATACATATATGTTAAACTTAATAAAATGGCTAATACTATTATAATGCGTGACTAAAGCAAAGTCTCTATTGTCTTTAAAAAGTAAACTCATTAGATGGTACAGTACCTTCCATTAATAGAAGCTAAATGAAGGAAAAAAAGTGCTTAACAAATAGCTTCCGTTCGTAAAGAGAACTTTTACAACCAATTTTTAATGAATTAATTATTTCCGAGCTGAAAATACCGAAAGTAAAGTTTAATAGTTTTTAGTTCCGAGTCAGGTGGCGCAGCTTATGGCTTTTAAATCGACTAATTAAAGGAACACCTTAAACCACTTGCTGAATCCTCCCTCCTCTGTCCCCAATAAAATCGTAAAAATCGCACCAAGGAACTTTTAAAAAACCGTAAAAGTTTTATTTTCTGCTCAGTACATTCTGCTTTTAAAAGAAAACAATTTTTCCAAAATTGAAATGTGGGAAATGCAAATTGAGTTGAGAGTTTTACGCCTATTTGAGCGCCTAAACACTTAATTATGGGACTGGAGGGAACACCTCCTGCCTTTCTGACACCTGACTGACCATAAAATGTAGTCGCAAGGCGTTAAAAGGCTGGGCAAATTAGCATACTAACTGGACAGTAAGAGGGTGCCCAGTGCCAAGGAAATTAAAAAACAGAAAGGTTCCTTATCAGAGATCGGTGGAATAAATTCTCGTCTTCTCGGTTCCCCGCGAGGCGTTGAGCTGCAAAACTACGAGTATTTTCGACCACACCAAAAATATAAATAAAACGGAGACATTAATGTCGGAAACTTTGACTAATTGCCCAACGCGGGGTTGCACTTTCCCCTCCTTTTTCAGAAATAGAACCAACCAAAAAGGAAGCGCGCTGACCACGATAAGATCTGAAAAACCGGGAAAAACAGGGGAACAGGTACCGCCAAGTGGCGTTCCTTTGATAAATTGTGTGCTAATGGAATGTCATGTCAGCGTTCGTTTTGGCCGACTTTTAACCGAGGAAAATATACAACCTGCCCAGCCAGGAAAGACCGAAACCAGTGACGTCGATAACAAAGCCGCAAATTGGCGGCGTCAGGTGTCCGAAAAGGTGAGTTATGGGTGCCCACATGTGTCTGGCAGCGAACGGTAAAAAAGGATTCATTTGCGTCACAATGATGTATTTGTTCAGGCCCAAACTAATGCACACATCCGCCCCGGGCAATCCTTGCTTTTTAGCTGATTATTATCTGCTATTCGGTCGGGAAATATTAGCAGGAAATATAGAAAAGTTCAGTCGCATTCGGTACTTTTGTTGACCATTATTAATTGCCCGACATTAGCGCCCATTGTTGGGCCAACTTTGTTTTGTTTAGCTGTGAATTCTGGCCTAAAAGGATGTGTTAATGGCGCCTAATTTCGATCGGTTACCAACTGATAGGAGCTCTGGGGGAAGCTCCCTTGGTTCGTTTCGATTTTAAGTCACTTGTTTGGTAGTTGGTCGAATATATTATTAAAGTAGTCTAGCCCAAGGCTTACTTTGATCAGACAAATAATTAGTGAGTCCTAACCATCAATATTTTCATCTTCAAATATGGATTGGACTTTCACAGTTTCTGACTGCTAACCATTCCTCCTAAGCCTCCAGCCCTGCTAGCATAATCACACTATTTATTGCCATGATACAACATTATTTTCCACTCGCACAATAAGAAGTACCCGTAAGATGCCGAAATTGATGATTAGCATCCCTCATTGCAACATCTGTTACATTTAAATACATAGGCCTACCTAAGTAACCCCTCGCAAACTGATAAGTTTTTTCGTGTTGGCACGTTGATAAATATTAACCATAAACTGAAGGGAAAAAATATAGTCAGCGGGGTGTTAAACACAGAAACTACCCCTCAGAAGGTAATTTTAGATGAAATTAACTAAAAAAAAAAAGCGAAGTCATAGAGCAAAATGCTGCACGTGCAATTTGTGCCCGCAGTAAGCGCATTAGAGCACTAGATCCCTTCTGCGAGGTCCTTGGGGTTGCTTATTGTTTGCATATGTGTAACAATTAAACATTTGCCTCAGCCAGACATTTTTTACGATCCCTGACCCCTCACCCCACAACCTATATTATTAACACCGCTAAGCAAACCAAACCAACAAGTGCAAAATCTGCGAGTGTTATCGGCTTAATTATTATTGCGAGTAGTCCCAGGACGATGACGACGGGTGTTTTCGATGGCCCCGTCTGCACTTGACTTGGCTCTTTCTCCCGACTGCTATTCCTTTCCTCCTTTTGCCTGGTACGGGGCATAAACTTGGATTTGAATATGTTTGAGTTTTAAATACTCTCCTGGCTGATATTTTTCGGGCGCTTTTTAATCCGCTTAGCCGCACATGTTAATAAATTTATTGGCCGGGTCTCTTGACTCCGGCTGCTATCGTTTTACCTAGGGATGTGGATGTATATTCCAGTACATTTCTTATAGAGTTAAATTTGGGAAATATATTGCAGAACTTTTAGTTTAAAGCACTTCAAGTAAAGTGAACTCTAATACTTGTAGCTTTAAGTAAGTTACTTTTGCAGTTTACTTTTTAAAAGAAGCAAAATGAATTCCAAAAATTAGTTATACCCTCAACATGTTGTGGCAAATCAGTGAAGCTCCCTTGACATAGTTTAACAATAATGTGCTAGGACAGTGACCAAACATCGCCCAGAGAGCAATTGAGAAACTTTTCCAACCATTGCATAATTACACCCAAAGGAGTTGGCCAAACGCCGCGCACGTAACGCAGTCATAAAACACGCTAATTACATAGTTTGCAGGGAGTTGTTTTTTATTTAAAAAACTAATCTAGAACTGACCCTGGCACTTGACTCTGCCACGAACTAAAAACGCAACCGCAGCTGTAAATTAAATGCTGACAGTTGGGCGAAAGTCGCCCACCTCACAGGTGTTTTCCCGAGTTTTTCTCAGTTTTCCCGAGTTTTCCCGGCAGCTGCTTTCATTAGGCATTATTGACAGGCCCCACTAACGGCACTATTAGTCGAGGCGTTGACACTCGTTACCCGACTCAAAAGTCCCTCGGGCACGGCAACTAATCAAAGAGGTCATTAGATTTGACGCCGTTATGGTCCCGAGAACGGGAGTTCCTTTAATTCCCCGCCACTTGGGCGACAGGTGCTCCGTGAATAGTGTTTTCCAATGAGCCAAATCAGCTTATGGTTAATTAAGCTGCTCACATTTTTGAAGGGTTGTGTGTTCCAGAGGACTTGACTTCATGACAGTTATGTATTTAGTACATATCGATAGGTGAAAGTGCATGGCACCAGCAGCTATTAAATAATGGTTTAATACGTAAGAACTATTCTGAATTTTATTTCGTTTGTGATTTGTAATAAATGGAAGTTTTTAGTAATAAATAACATATGTAAATATCCTAAGGCCGAGTGTAGATAAAGGAATAACCGAATAAAATTTGCAACGGCAAAAATAAAGTTGAAAGTCCCTTTACAATGAACTGGTGTTTGAAATGCTAGAGTACTTTAAGTTAACTTTGCTTAACTAATATAAAAACATACAATGGTAGGCTACGCTTGAATCAGTTCAATCACGGTACAGATTTGCGAAAAGCGTAAGACAAGCGGCTTAAATTCGAAGTGCCAAAGTGGGTGGTGAATGACTGGAATCCAGGAAATTACTGGATGGGGAAGCTTGCAGGAGACAGGCGGGCAGACAAAACTCAGATGCAGGTCCAAGCTGGCCGCTGGGCGTTACCGATGCTGAGATACAAATATGCAAATAGACACAATTTTTAATTAGCAGCGATGCGCAAATTTACCCAAAAACGAACCGGAAACGGACGAAAAAGTTAACGGGGAGAGTGGAAAAGCGATGTCAGCAACAAAAGAGTCTCGCGAAAAGCGTACAGAATGGGATACAAATTTATATTTGTATACTCACATATTAGCAACAAATTCATTAAAATGCGCAACCAAAAAAATACAGCAGTTAAAACATAAAGTAAAAATGGCAAAAATAAAAAAAAACAACAGAGGCTGCGAAAATGATTATTAAAAATCTAAAATAAATAAAAGATGAGAACTTTTTGCCGTTGGCGAATGACACAGAACAGAACAGGACGGGGCTCATAGCAGCTGTTTGCATATTGTAAGCGACTCCCACCCAAAAGGGATCAAGATTTATTGCGTATACGTCGCGTTGTGCAACTCAAAGGTAGCCAGCGAAAAAATGCACAAAAAGAACGAAATTCATACAACATTTCTGTGCATAATCATTTGAACTACGCGCCGACGTCTGCTCGAGCAAATTTGCTGCCGGCATGTTACCCATCAAAGGAAAAAAACAGCCAAGAGAGGCTAAGTCGAATAAGGGATGCTCTCGCTCTAAAAAAGCAATATCATAATGATCACTAAGCCTAAATTAATATAATTCATTTATTTCCTAGTGTAAAGACATTTGCAATAAAAGGAAAATTGTTGTCTAGAGTTAATTACTACAATTTTTGTGTAAAGAAATCTTTTTAACAATTTTGTTTTAATTTTTTGAAAGACAGTTTCATTAATTGATAATGTATTTAGTAGATATAAAATACTTAAATAATTTCCAATGGCTGATTTTAGCAAGAAACCCTGAGAGAAGGGTATTAAATATATACAGAATACCTACAACACAAACCAACAAGCCAGACAAAGAGAAGTTTCAGTTTGGCTCAGGCCATGACTCCAGCTTGGCTGCCTTTGCTGTTTATTCGCGCATAATTCACTCATTAATCATAACGTTTTGCGCCAAAGCGTCAGACTTCTGACGTATGCCTCATACCTATTCCCATTCCTATAACCATTCCTATTCCGAATCTGAATCCGTATCCGAGTTCCCGGACCCATTCGATGCAATGTCGCTTTGTTGTTTGCTATTTGCCCACTGCCGCTGTTGGCCCCCAAAAAGGTGAATGGAACCTGGTAATTGGTAGTGGGCGATAATCGGTGGGTGGGCTTAGTAGTCGGCGGGTAATTAGTGAGGAAAAAATAATAAAAATGTACCTGCGGAGAGCGTGCAAACATGTGAATATTTTGTTGTTTGTAGCTTGGTAAAGTTCGAGTAATCGCACTTTGATAGCCGACGGGAATTAGCTCTAATGGACAAGAATGATGATATATCGTTACTCTGAAACCGCTGAAGTGAAATTTTTTACGAATGTGTCATAGATTTTAATATATAAACTATTTTAAAAAGTCGAGTTAGATTTACAGGTAAGAAGTGTGGCTTTTTAAGTTCAGCTTGAAAGTATTTAGTATATGCGTAAATCTTATATTCATAAAAAGATTACCAGTTAAAGATTATGAAGATTGGAAACGAATATATTTAGGTATACCTCTTTAAAAAAAATGACCAAGTTCGATTGAGCAAAACGATACGCATATTTTCCCAATAATCCTTCAATCGGTAAATGCGCCAACCGAAAAAAATATGAGACGAGAAGCGGAAATGATTTTGCATATCATTGTAGAGCGAGTTGATAAATTTCAAGGGACACGCCCTGTTTTTGGCATGCCACCCCTCGAGGCTGGCATGATTTTAATAAATTTAATGGTTTTGGCCATTTACAGTTTTTGATAAATTCCTTTTTTTCGGCTTAAGCGTCTAAAGAGTTAATTTGATTGCAAAATGTTTGCATTTTCGCAAAGGAGGGGGTCGTTGACGGCTGCGGGTAATCAATCATTTTATCAATGCGTTTGCGAAAATGACAACAATTCCTCATCCTGCAGCGGCTGGCTTCCTGGCGCGTAATCAGCAAATTGTTTGCCCAAGATCGTGACTTTGCCAAAACTGAATTTGCATATTTTTGTTATTTTTCTCCCGCTCGAACAGTTGGCGCTAATGAAAAGTCAGCGGGAAATACTTAAATAGTGAGGCAGGCCAACGAGAAAAATTGCCAGTGCAGACGAATGGCGCTGAGTTCCTTGTATCCTGCTTGTTGGTAACAAATGTTGGCAAAAATGAAAAGTTTTCCTCTGCAATTGGCAGGATGAGCAATCTTTCGAAGTTGTTCTTTGGGGAAGGTGAAGTTTTTGGTCTACAAAAGATTACTTTACTTTACTATTTGTTTGCACAGAAGTAAGCGAAATTAGTGTATATTACATATTATATATATAATGTTAAATCATAGTTTGCTGCCTTTGTTATGCATATACATATGTACTTAGCTGCTTTAAAAGAAATAAATCCCTTAAAAGAACAAAAAAAATGTATTTCATAATTTTAATACAATGTTGCTGAAGGGCCCATCAAAATAATGATGTCAGAACTGAATGCTAAATTGATTTTATACTCTATAAACGAGCAAAAGCACGACATTTATTTGAAACCATTGTTAGCAACAAAGTATGACAAATGAATTTTAATTACCGCACTAAAAAGAATTTGAGTAGACAGACGAGAAATATAACGCAAAACGAATGCAAAAGAAAACTTTTTATGGGTAGGGGGATTGGGGATATTCGAGAACCCAATTCAAGTATGAATTAGAATTGACCATTTGGGACAATTGTCCGCAATCTCGGGTTTCAAGGGGTTTATCTTTCGACAGTTCTTTCCTCTTTTTGGGCGGGCCATAATTGTTGAGATCGCTTTTGGCTGATTTGATTTTTCATTGCCCGTTTCGGTCTTTTTATGGAGCATACTTGTGTCTCTAATAAAAACTCGTGGCTGTCTTTCCGCTCTTTTCTCTCACAATGTAGCTGCCTAATAAATTTGCTTTGATTGATTTTAATGGTTAAGCGCTTCATTGAGCTTTGGAGGATGTCTTCTCCCCTTAAAATCACCCCACCACCTTTGACATTCATTTCGATTGTTAGCGAAATTAATTTCAAGCGTTGGGCGAATAGGTCTTAAAAATTTGTGTGCCGGCTTATATTTTCGGTTGATATAAAAGCATTTCTTACGATTGTTTGCCCTGTAGTTAAATGACTGAAAATTCTGATGGGGGTCGCAAATCCAAGGGAGATGGGACGGAAAAGAAATGAAAAACTTTTGTCAGGGATTTCTAAAGATGTCGTTGCGTTTTTGGCGTTTTAATAGCTGGATGGATTTATATGAATTGGGATGAATGTATATATATGTATAATTTCCAAAGGATGACATTTTAACTTAGAACTTGGTTGGACATAATGTACTTCATGTATTTCATGAACTTTTTAATTTACGATTAAATTACATTCTAACTAAATTTACATTAAAGTTGTTTACAGCTGCCTTGTTAACATTATCCAAATATTGCATAAACACTCTTATTTTCTAATATATAAAATGGTTATTAAAATGGCTCATAGTTCTAAGCTTGTTTTCATACCACTGTTTCAACGATGGAAGGGCATCTTTGAGAAACAAGTTTCATCACAGTTGTCATGTTCAATTTCATCCGTGGAATTCGACTTGTCATCGGAGTCGCAACCCACCACCCCAAAAGTATAGAACTAAGAGCTTTTTTTATAACTTTCGGAGAATAAAATTCATAAATACCCATTCATAAAATTCAATTTGTTGCAAGTCGCTCAAGTCAGTCATAAAAGTGCTGCTGGGCGGCTTCTTTTGTTACTTCACGAATGGAAATACGAAATCTGGGCATTACTTTGCTGGTCACGAATCCAACTGGGCAGGTTTTTCAACTGTGGAAAGGGGAGATATATATTATAGGAAATCTGGGAGTGGGCATAGGGGTCGGCTTATGACTTAACTGCAGTCGCTGTAAAAGTTATTGCCGGGCACATGAATTGATCTTTATTCAGATTCAATGCGGAGCTGTAATGAAATGTCCACAATGAGGCAAAATGTATTGCTGCAGTTACTTTTAATGTTTGAAGACACTTTAATGCGGGTATATCTATACTCGTAAGTATGATTGGTGCGTCTTACAAGCGATAACTCTTGATACCTGAGTATTTTCAGATCTTAGTAATTTTTCAAGAAGGCATAAGGCACCTTAATATCCAATGAAAAGTTTACAACATTGAATTCGGAAAAGGAATGCATAAGTTGCATTTTATAATCAAATAAGAAGACAAAATTGAATACTCAATAATTAGACATTTTTTAGCTTCTCACTTTGCTGTATCAAAACGTGTTTTAATACGTATGCGAACTTTTATCACTCCGTATCGTAATCCCTTTTTCAAAACCACTGAATGTTTCAACTCTTACACCGACCATCGTAGGCCAATATAAAAGTGCCCTTTTCCCAAGGTGTTTGAATGCATCTCGCTTCATTTTACAGCCAGTCACTTCTCGGCCCGCAATAAAAGCGCCTGTCTAAAAGCCATAAGATAGGGCATTTTCCTTGGCCACATGAGCATGGGACGTTCGGCGATTATTCCGCTCCTTGGCTTACCTAAATTTTGGCCAGCTCGGCGGTGGCACTTCTCGTAAAAGTGCAGACAATTAAACGCAAGTTAATGGCGTCCATTCGAGGCTGTCTCGGATCTGGCCACGGATCTGGATACGTCAGGATTTCATCAGTCCAAAAGTCAGTTTAACGAGGCCATTACGTGTAAATGCTGCTGATGAGGTGACGTTGAATGTCCCGAATGGAACAATTAAAACGCGTCTGTCCCGTGCCGTGCTTAAATCTAATCAGCACAAAACATCAATGCCAAAGTGCCTTAAATTATGCTGCAGAAATCGAATTTATGACACTGGCCCCCAGACGGTCGATGGTACCCAACCCCCAAAACGAATGAACTTCCTAGCCGAAAGTCCAAAACCGAAGCCGAAAACAATAAAAGTTACATTTAGCCCGGAGCAAATAAAATTAAACAAAATCCTGGCCAGGATCATGGCACTAAACAGGTACACTGCCTGAAAAAAATATGTTTTTTGGATCGAAAAATATTATATAGTAGGAAATTAAGGTTACATTAACTAAGTGCGAAGTCCAAATTAAGAAGGGATAGTGCTTTATTTCACATTCGGACTTTATCTCTGATTCAGATATAAATTAAGTACAATTTTTCTAAGTGCACACACCTCATCAACGTGTTGTGGACCAACTTACTGGGGGTGGACAGGTCTCGGTTGGGGGGATGGGGATTGGGGATTGGACTGGTGGAACCGTATCGCTACGGCAACCGCTGTAGGTTTTAATGTCTATTTTGTGTGCCATTTAAGGGCAGCACACACGCGACCATCGCAAGCAGATCTCTCTGGGGCATCCAAGGGGATCGGATCCGTGTGCATGGAAGCTGGAAGCTGGCAAAGTGAGACTTAGACTAAATGACGTCGTCCTTTAATTTTTATCTCAAACATTGCAAACGGTTTTTATTGTTACTTTTAACTGCGCTGGCGTCTGTTTTTCGCCCGTGCGTCTGCAACTTTTGCAATTTGCCAAACGCTCCTGCACGGCATCTGTTAGATAGCTCATTTGGAGCCGGTATGTCTCTGGCACTTTCATTTAGCTGCCGGTGCTCTTTAATTTGAATTCCAATTTATTTATTGTATCTGGGCATCTTAAGTACTTTTGCGACATCTGCGGTGGATTCGTATAAGATATTCCCATAATATGGCAAAGAATATTATTATTTTCTTATACTTCCTAATATATAACTTTGTTTAATATTACCACACTGATATCATAGATTTTTTAGGCTTCTAATTTTAGTACAGAAATCAGTTTGAGCTTAAACAGCACGGTGTAGAAGGTGCACTCGATATCATTTCTTCCTAATTTGTTTCGGGATATTAATTACATTTTTTGACAATTGTAATTTATAAGTTATTAAGTTAAGGGATCAATTTATCAGGACAATGCTGAGAAGAACTTAAAAAGCTATCCCGCGCAAATTAAATAATCTTAAAGACAATTATTGTCCGAGTAATTTCATGACAAATTCACATATCTCGACTCCACGGACAACTGCTACTTTATCCCATTATGCAGACGGCATGACCCTTCGTAAACTGTCAATGCCTTAATCACAGGAACGCGGGAGAGGGAAACCCCCACGAAGAGGGCAGTAAAGGACAACCAAGACAGTGAGAAGACGCTGGCTGGAGACCACAAACAGTGAATGAAAATGCCAAGACGGCTAATAAATCAATGGCCAACTGTCAGCATTGTGTGAGTGTAATAATAATCCGAGCCAAACTGGTCAATAATAAACCGAAACAAGAGCAAGAGCAATGCTGAGAAAATGGCCACAAATGTCGCAGGACTGGAACCCCAGTGCGAAGTGAAATAAACCGAGCTGAGCTCTGGTCAAGCGAAAGGACATTTGAATTGGTGATGACGCTCACGGAAGATTTATTTCCACAGTCCTGTCCCGTCTGCAATGAAATAAAACGTATTAAGTCATAAAAATATCCATGGCAAAAGCGGATTACCAAAGTGTGAATGAAAGCAAAACCATCTGAGCAAACGTCCTGCGAGGTGGAGGAGTTGCAGGCCAAATGAACCGCGGGACATCAAATCTAATTATGCCATATAAAGAAGCATAATATACTGCAAAAGGAGCATTTACACTCGCAGAATTTGAAGCATTCTAAACTTAAATAAAAAATTATTTTAAAATCCACAAATTAGATATATATTTAATTTTGCTTTAGATAGTAACACCATTTAAAGAGTTGTACTACATATATGTATGCTAGCATCTTTAAAAATGTAAATTTATCATTCTCAGTGCATAAAGTGCACAGCGGGCAGCTGAACAAACGACGTTCGGGAGAATATATTTATGCAGCTTTTGTTTTAATAAAAATTTTATCATTTCACCAAAGAGACGAAGACACAAACCAAGCATGTGCGCATAAATCTCTGGAGGAGCGGAGACCCTGGCAAAGCAATTATATGCAATTTATGCAGAAGTCCGGGGCAGGAGGACATCAGATAGTCGAAGGAAACTTTGGCTCGGAATTTGTTCAATTGAATGTCTTAAAAGGAGGCATCCTTCGCTGCCTTTTTATCAAGTCCGAGACGGCAAGAATTTATCAGCTCAGCCAACATAAAGTTTTCTTTTCCTCGTTTCCTCTTTTGCCCAAGCCAAAAAATGCAGTGGCATACCACAAATTTATATACGTATATATACAAAAGATAAGTTTTCTTTTATTGCAATTGGTTGCAGCTTGGGAAAGGAAGCGAAAGAAAAGTTTTATTGTCCTGAGTGGGTAAATTCAGCTCAGCTTAAGAGGGAAAATTAGAAAAGTGCAGCAGCAAAAGACGCCTGTTTGGTCATTCAATTGTGGATGTCTTGTATCTAATTTAGATCCGTCTGCATCCTGTTGGACGAGAAAACTTTTCTAACCAAATTAAAATAGGAAACCCGAATGTTTTGTATGCAGCTGTTGCTCGATGCTGAGGACGGAGACAAATCAATCGGAATTTTGGCTGGGGTTAGATGGAAATACACTTTCAAGTAGTTAGTGAATGGGTTTAGCTGATTGAATTTCTGGGTGGCAAGAGTACCCTGAGATTCTAAATAAAATTGAGATTATCCACTTGGGAACTGCTATGGAAAACAGTAAAATTGCATATACCTATGTTATTTTCAAAGTGAAACTGCTGACAAATATTGCCGCTAATTAAATACTCTTGGTGACTAATAAACTTTTTCACGCAAAAACCACTATCCATTAGAAATCTGTCTGCGACATCATCAGCTACTATTTCAATTTAAACACTTTGCCAACACTAATTAAATGGCGGAAAAAACCCACAGCAAGAGCAGAGCGAGAACAAATCACAAAAACTAAATCAATACTCGCTGTACTTAGCCAAGTGTCAGTGGAAGTCCTTGAAGTCCTTACACGCGCACTTTTCGCCTTGACTTTGACATCCACCCACGAACCCCAGTAGCACTCTCCCACCCAGCGAGCGGGAAAAAAGGGAGCATTACCGAGTTGTCCTTGGTGGCTGCACGCAAAATGCCAAGGACGAGGCAGGATTACACGTCAATTGAAACTGAAACGATGAGCAAACCCAAGGACAGAGCAATGTGGGTGTGTGTATGTGCAGCTTTGATTCAGATTTTTAAAACTCATGGGTTGAGGTGTGGTATTTCAGGGGTGGAGCCGGGGTTTTCCTCTCCTAGCTTTCGAACTACTTAAAATTTTTTATGCAAATTTCAAGCACAATTATTGCTGACGCTCGCAGGACTCTGGCCATAATTGCAGCCATAAATTTGAGCCTCGGTCTGAGCCAAGGCAACTTGAACTGGTCTGCGGTCGTGTCATTAGAACTGAAGTTGCCGCCTATTCGAGATTTCCTTATTACTTATGCCCTACTAAAAGGTATCCTTATTTGTTTAGACGTTTTAAACGATCTATGTGGCTATTATTTCTTTATTATTCTCACCTGGCTATAACAATACTATATTTATGTGGTCTTTAAATCTTTAAGTATAACCCATTTTACTGAGAGCTTTGTACTATGTTAAATAATATAAATTTAGGCAAATGCGTTTAAGTTGTTCTGTTGCATTGCAAATATCTTTATTACATATTTTTGTACTATTTACTAATATTAGTTTTTTAGATATAGAGAACTTTCCGCTTCGTTGTGCTAAACCAAATGTTGTTCCCTGTTAACGCTTAGCTATCCCCCTACTGCGTGGCTTTAATGTTTTTAATTTTTCCGTATCATTGCATTATTTTTTATTCAGATACTTCTCTGGCATCATCGCCGCCGCACTTGACACGAAGCCAAGGTGCAGGAAGCGGCATTTTGATAAGGAAGGGGGAGCCCTTCAATTTCCATTACATTTGCAGCTGTGTTAGCTATCGATGTCCTTTTGTGTGCGGCTGTCATCTGCTTCTGGTTTTTTCCCGGATCCCTTACGTCTCCCAACTTTTGAGACTCCAACTCCTGCTCCTTTTTCCCGGCAAGATTTGAAATTTATGCAAAGTACTCGATGTCGTCGCCGCCGCACTCAGCGCAAATAATGAGCAAGCCCGCATTTCCTGCCACGTTTTTTGCTCCTTCTCGATTATTTGTATCTGTATCTGCAACTGTAGCTCTATGTGTATCTGTATCTGCGTAGCTGGGGGGTTGCTGTCTACTTGATGTATCTCCTTGCACTTTGGCAAATGGCAAACAGTCTGGTTTGGGGTGAGGTCAGAAATGGATTTCTTTAGATGGGAGGGGAAATTCAGAAAGGTGAAGCCATACTGTGATTGTTGCTTTTTTAGTTTCGTCGGTGTTCTGAAATCTAATATGAAACATTTGCTCATTGCGATTTTGATTTACAGAGGGTCTTCCATAGCCAGATTTTTTTTTGTTTAAGAAATGTTTCTTTTCAGCTTATAACCTATTAAAGCTTTTCGATTCTTCAAAGACTTATTACAATTTAGAGGCAATTGCTTAAGCCACTTATGTACATTTGGATAAAAGTGAATTTAAATGCAATATACGCCAATACTTAAGTACCATTTAACATTTTCCCTAAAACTTCAATTATTTTTAGTTTTGCCCCAAACTTTATTTATACGTTTTCTTTGTCAACCCTTAAATGAAGTAAAAATTTCCCAACAAATCACTTTCTATTACCCTTTTCCCATCTTAAAGAGGCCATTTAACCCCTGAGGTCAGGCAGCGAAGTTCAAAAGGAGACAAAAACATTTAGTCCCAGCCGAGGTCCATCTGGTACAAGTGTTATGTCTTAAGGACGACGCCAAATCGCGTACAATTTGTTACAATATAAATGAGTTATGTCCGCGATGGCTAACGAACAGCATCTGCTGCGTACAGCAGAGCAACAAAGTCGTGTCTAAATCTCCGCCCACTTTTAACCTCATCCCACCCGATCATTTCATCCATAAGCATAATAAATTTTTACGCTTGAGTGCCAGAAACTCACACCCGAAATTGCGAGCCAAAGTAAACTATAAATTTATAATGCGCGAAAGTAATTTTATGACTTTGTGGTTTCAGCTTTGGTTTTGGCAAGCCCAGCATACATGTCTCTTAGTCCTTTGGGAGAGTGTGGCGACAGAACTTTCAGTTAAGTACAGTGCCGTCTATAAGATTATAAATATATATGCTTTACTGGTCGAATTTTAATTAACAAGTACATGCCTACTACTATTTTAATACCAATATCGAAATAAGGAGTTTAATTTAATGCTTTTTCTAACAATGGATGGAAATGGATGTTGCTTCCTTTTATAAATCTATTTTTTTAAGTTTACAGATATAAGTGCACATGTAGCCAACCAGCGTGATATAGTTTCGCCACGCACTGTAGTAGTAAATCATAGTGCAACTTGTTTGGGAGCCATGTTATCGCAGCCGAGGCAAAAATAATAAGCGCCAAGCGCCGCCCGCCGTCGCCATATTTATATGATTAACTGTTTGCCCCACACTCGCAGACACAATTATAGATACACATGATTACGAGCGATAAATCGCCGCTTTGACACTTGTAATGGCCCTGTTCCCACTGCTGTTGCCACTGCAACATTTTAACCACAATGTTATTATTGCCGCTTCTGGCCAGAATACTCGTATAATCTTTAAACTTCAATTCAGGTCCTGTTCCTGAATCAGGGGAGCCATAGCTCTGCCAACGCCGGACAATTGCCTCGGTTTGGCATACAAAATTGTTTTATTGTCGGCACAGTTCCAGCCCGAAAATAGAATACACTTCTTTTATTGCAAATTTATTCAAATCATTCGTAATCTCCTCACTGCTCTTCCGTAGGCCATAAAAGTGTGTGAGCTGCCCTTGTTATTATTGTTATTATGATTGCGATTGTTACTGGCCTGCGAACACTTACTAAGTGGTCCACTGTGTAATAGGTGGCGATTCGGAGGGTGGGGTGCGATTATTGCGTGGGCGGCGCTACAACTTCCATTATTCTGCGTTTTGTTAATGGCTTTATGGCTCGGAAGCTGGAGAAAAGAGAATCCTTCGGGAAAAATATTAGTAATATTTTTAAAGTTAAATTCTTTCAATTTTAAATGCAGAATTTTTGATTTCATTCCAACCAATTGTTACCAGGATGGTGCTTTCATTAGTTTATGCAACACTCTTAATCTAAATAATCAGAAAATAAACTAAATTTTAAAACACAGAAATAAATCAACTTTTAATACATTTTCGTTGTAATTGTCCCCGTACCTCAAAAATATTTTCCTTCATTTAACCTACTGTCCTTGACTCAAACAAACGCCAGGAACAGAAGCAGGTTTCGCCTTAAATCCTTTCTTTATCTAAGCACGCAAATGCCAAAACAGAGAAGAAACCTATCTTTGGCAAGCCGAAGCTTGCATACCCTTGCAGCAACTATAAATTAAAAAGGGAACGATGTATACAGAATAAGAACACAATTTGGTCAAAACAACTAAACCAAACCCTTAGAATAACTAATGTCTTTAACTAAACTATAAATAAACTATTTAATTGCAGTTTTTCACGACGTATGCATATCCATTTGGGAGAATGCTCTTGTGAAGTTTCTTATAAAAATATATGTAGAAACTGGAAGATTTGTGTAAAAATGCACGGACGGGAAGAAGATGTATTTGATATGGTCGAAATTGTCTCCTAAGCTGCGTTGCAAACTTCTCACTGATTTAGATACACTTTCCACAAGTGTATAAAAAGTAGTACTCAACAAAACACCAACTAAAAGCAGCAACAATAAACAGCTAAAGAATTTTATATTTATTGCCAAGGACTCGTTTTTTTCCACCAAGTGCAGTGCATTAACCCCTTAGTGCCTGCATACCCCACCTAAAAAAAACAAACACAAGCTGCAGCAGAATGACTCATCAAACGAAAGAGATGGCAGATGAGTAATAGAGAAAGAGAGAGGGAGAGGAAGAGGGAGAGGGAGAGGGAGAGGGAGAGGGAGAGGGAGAGGGAGAGGGAGAGGGAGGGGGAGAGGGAGAGGGAGAGGGAGAGGGAGAGGGAGAGGGAGAGGGAGAGGGAGAGGAAAGAGTGCTAGAATGGGTACCGGCGAAATGTACAACTTGGCATTTTATTATTATGATTATTTGTAGTATTTGCTGTTGTTCCGGCTGCTGTTCTTCTTGAAAAGCAAGCGCAAAAGTGCATAAAAAACGAGATGGTAAAGCAGAAAGAAGTTTTAGCGGGGTAGTTAACTAGGGAAATGCAGCCAACGGCTACGTCAGAGATTTCCTATAATCAGAGCCTGAAAATATCTCAAAATTGCAGTACCTTGTGTTTTATTTACAATAAGTATTGATATAAGAGTAATTATTAGTCATAATAACCTTACAAATAAAATAAGCTTCATTTTTATATTTTTTTTATGTTTGTCCGTTTATTTATTTTGTTACTTGTTAAAGATTTATTTTTATTATAACTAAATGCTATAACTTTGGGGCCTAGAGCCATGACAAAAAATGCTGATTCCGTTGAATTAAAAAAAGACTTTGAAGCTTCAACACTTCTGTAAAAATAGGGCTAACTGGGCATCTCTGCTCCGCAATGCATGGACCTTCAGCTGGACTTTGATTCGGTACGCTAACCCTTACCATTTGCTCCTGACGGTCTCTGTTTACCAACTGCCGCGAGCAGAAAATGCACTTTGTGATTAGTTGGAGGGTGCCCTTCGCTTTGGTTCTTTGGGTTCCGTTATGGGAAGGATACCCATTGTTTGCATTTAGCATCTTGGCTTATCGGGGGAAGGAGCTGCAGCATCTACAGCTATAGCTTATAAGCAAATCGAGCTGCGGAGCACTTCATCATGTTTGAAAAGTTCAATAGTCATCATCAAGAACATCAACGTGCCGATCCTCATTGTCCTCGACTCAACTGGATTTTTTCTCCTTTCTTCCCAACCCCCAAATGCAGTGCACTCCCCTCAGCTTAATGCTTAATAAATGTGTAATGCATAGGGAAAGTTGGTTCCTTGGCTTTGAAACTGGCGGCGGAGATGTTGTTGATATTGCTCCTTCGCCCCGCAACCTTATTTTCAACGTGACTCATAACTTTTTTCTTCAGTTCACTGGAATGCGCACAGTGGTGGTGTTTATTTTTTTATATGTTAAACAGAAAGTATATTTTATTATAATTACTGAGCCATTTCCATTTAGTTTCTGGTTTTCTACCCCGAAGCACTGTGACTTTCCGCCCCTCGAAATCCACTTTCCTTGTTTGTTGTGCTTAAATCCCTGCAGCAACTTGAAGGAATATTTGCATGGCCCGCTTCCCATCGATGTCGATAAGTGTATTGGCATTTTGAGGGAACCCGTGTTTTGGCTCAAGTACGCCGAGCAACAACATGCCGAACATTTATGTATCGAACGGGGAACACCTGCAGACTTTTGAGCGAACAAAAAACTCACACAAAGAAGCAAAACACTTGAGGGCTTTACACAATTTGGGATTTTGGGGTGGCTACGTTCAGCGTTCTCAAGTGTGTTTAACAGAATTTCAAGTGCGACGCAATAGCGCAGACGATCGAAAAAAAGGACTCCCCATATAAGTGTGTCCCACAACTTTCCCATGACACACATGCAATTTGAAATTCGAAATTGTTGCTCCTTTGTCAAGGCATTTTGTGTCACTTTTAATTGAAATCGCTACCCCGCAATCTCACCTGTTGGCAATGCATCAATGAAAATCAGAGTCCCCTTTGTTGCTTTGTTATTGTAAATCATTAAAACTGCATAGGAATCCGAAGTATTCCAACTATAGACCATCGATCGATATTCGGAGTGTCTGTGGGAACTTTTCAGCGCTTTCCCAGTTTCTGGGTTATGTAAACTTGTCGCTGCGGAGGAGGATGAAGGGGATTCTCCCTCTAAGTACTGTGAGAACACCGAAACTAGTGGTAAATTGCGTCGCAATTGGTTCAGAGTGTTCAGAGTTCGGGAGTGACTCATTTGTATACGATGGATGGCTTGGCCTCTTATTGATGACTTAACCTCGTTTCAATCGCTCGGAAAACACCTGGCCAACCGACTCGACTCTGGCTCAAATTTAGGTGTGAAAACGGGGGAAAAGAGCCTCATCGAGATGATCGATCGATCGTCAGCGAATGTTTATCTTTTGGATAATGTAAATATTGTTGATTCATTCACAGTACATTTCAGTACAAGATCTAATGGGGGAATAATGCCAATTGACAGATCAATGGGAGACTTCCTCTATTTGATCTGCATTATTAATCCCTGAATGGGATGAGGTTTTCCAAAACAGATTTTGGGATTAGCTAAATTGGTCGATTTTGTCATCTGAAATTGGAAGCGGAAATTGGAAAATCCTAAAAATGGTCGGCGTAATAAGCCATAAAATAAAACTAGTTTATAGTTAACTGCTATCATCTGCATACAAATTATATTTATTCATAATGAAAATGTAATATTTTCCAAGAGGCTTATGCTGGTTTTAACCCAAAATTCTTCTTAATTAGTTTACCATAAGTAAACGAACTATACAAGGACTTTATATCTCGTCCTTAAGTACATACCTTCGTTATGAAATCGTTTCATTTGAGTTTGCCTACTTCCAACTGGTTACTCATTAATTTAAACAACACGGGCGCGAACTCGGGTGCGAGGGACACGCGACGATTATTAATTATTTAAGACGACGAATTTTATCAGCCAGATAGGCTCAGCGACAAAATTATATGAAAATTGTGTGCGATTAATTAGAAAAATATGCAAATTTCGGCAGGACACCATCCGGACACGGGGGACACGTGTAATTGTTGATAGCCGCCGTTGGTTGACAATATGTCAAGCGACAACGTAGAGTTCTGACACCGAGGGGTGCGTGAAGGGTTCTCAGCTTATGGTACAGTCCTCACGTGTTGCAGACCGACAAAACAGGGCAAAACCCTTGGACGCGATAAGCCAAACACGAGAATCCACTTGGGAAAGTGGCGTAAAATAGTTTCGCCAGCGATAAGTTCATTTGATGGTAATTTGGGCTGGTGGTTGGTCGGTCGGTCGGTTGGTTGGTGGGTGTGGGTCCTGACCCTAAAATCCGAAACCCAAAACTGAAAACCCACAGCCCGAGAAATGGGATTCACACGCCTTCCCACAAAAAGGAAACTGACAAAAAGCCAAACCAAAACAACAACAAACAGAGATAGTCGCAGATGATTCGCGTCGAGGAGGAAGTCTTCTAAAGGGGATTTTCGGGTGTGCGTGCTGAAACAATTAACAAAATTTTATGCACTCAAAAATGGACAGTGGTACATGGTTGCTATACTAGTTTAAAATTATTTTAATTTAAATTTTTATTTTTTTCAATTTTAAGTTTTATTACAATTGCCTCAATATGTTTTATTGCAAAAGATAAAAAATAACAATTTTCAGATATAAATATAGTTTGATTACTGTATTTTTTCTTTGCTATATAGAACTGTTTTTAAACACACAAAAATGCTAAATTGCTTAGTACACTTTCCATAATGAACTTTCCATTTTATTAAACAGTTAATTATTGCCAGAAACCATTGCTTTTTGTAAATATGAACCGGTATAAAGAAATGTTGCACTACTAAATGAAACCTCGGTGCTAGACCCACTGTACCAATACTTTTTCGTCATGTAAATTGGACGCACCCTTGCCTAATGGACTGGAGTACCTGGCTGCGACTTCCGCGGCGACTGGATCAGTAGGCAGACGCAGATACAGATACGGATTCAAATACAGACACAACGACCCGCATATGTCACCGTCAATCGGCGTGACCAGGCGCAAGATGAATGGCAAGGACCCTCGCGAGGACGCACTTTCCAGGGACGACGCATGCAGCGTTAATTACTCACTTCAATCGCGTTTAGTTCCTTTTCGCTTGGCTTTCTCACGCCCCGCCGAATTTGTATCCGTATATCTGACTGAGTTTCCGCCGCCCGTGCGGTATCTGTATCTGCATCTGTATCTGTATCTACAACTCGATCTGTGATTGCTCTCATGTTTTGCCGCTTCAATGGTTAGGTTGCTGGTTCGATTTGGACTACCGTGTGTGAGTACACTTAGGGAAAAGAGTGATCGGCGCTTTTCAAAAATAAGAAAATTATTAGAGTTGTTAATACTTCAAATAGCACATAAAATAGTAAAAACTCTTAACTAATCTATAACGGAAATATTTGCTTAAACTAATGATTTGACATTTAAAAATGATCAAATTCGTTTCTCTCAGTGCGTGCCATTGAAGAGTGCTCGACAGTAGGAATTTGTCACACTCCTTTGCGAGTTGCGAGTTTAATTGCGCGTGGCGACTCAATATGCGTTGTCAGTGGTACTCGGAACCCCTCTGTTCTGCTCGGATCTTGATGAAATGTCACACTGTGCTAATGCAAGTTAAACTGCAGTTACTGCCTGCTAATTTCTGTGTGAAAATACCAGATAGCTCGGAGTCTTTTCGTTGTAATTCCATCCATTTTAGCATAGAAAATTGTATATCGAGGTCATGAGAAGAAATTATTTCAAGTGGTTGGTTAGGAGG
Source organism: Drosophila yakuba (assembly GCF_016746365.2). Taxonomy (NCBI): domain Eukaryota; kingdom Metazoa; phylum Arthropoda; class Insecta; order Diptera; family Drosophilidae; genus Drosophila; species Drosophila yakuba. Next base: position 15,799,507 of record NC_052529.2, on the reverse strand, counting down.
TCACTTCTCTGTCAAGGCTAAGCTGCGTGGAGAAAGTTTATTTCCCAAATGGCAAATTTGTCAATTCTAGATTTGATTTGGATAATAAATACGATGAATGGGCATTGTTCACTTGGTAAACACAGTTAAAGGGTTCAGTTTGTGGGAAATTACAAGAGGACGGGGAAATATATATTATCTTAAAAGTTTAGATTCGTAAACTACATAAATTAAAGATTGAATAATGCTTAGATATTAATATGGTTTTGAATAGTAAAACAACAATGCTTTATTAATTGTGATAGAAAGAATTATTTTATATGTTCGTCATGCTGACCGCAAAAGTTTTCCAAGCATTAACCTCACACATTCACGCTGCAAATCGAGTCTCCAGCCACGTGTTCCATTTAACGTCCCCTCGTAACCTTAATACATCATTCATGGACTGAATTACGGCAGTGGAGAACTTCAAAAATTGCTTATAATTGCCATAAATAACATTCGGGAACACTTGTTCCTCATCCACACGAGGATATATATATATCCATCCACATTGATCCACCCACCCGCATGAAGTGAAATTGAAATGGACACGCAACGGAATAGAATGAATGTATCCGAATATGAGTATACAAATGTTACGATTGTCTGGCAATTACCAAATTATTGTTATGTATAACTGTTCAGGCCCACAAGTATCTGTTGGCCATTATAAATGTATCTTTTATGGGCCACATGCGTGTACAGTTGCACCCCTCGCAGGTTACGGGTTTCAGGTGTGTCCGAAAGGCCCAAAACCCACCCCTCCATAGCAGTCCATAATTCTCGGATGAGGCAACTGTACTATCCTGGCCATAACTCCAATCAACACTCGCTGCGGGAGGAATAATGCCTTTTGATTTCTGGACTTGCATCACTGTCATTAGCCACCCCCTCTGGATTTTCCGGGGTCAACGGGGCTGTTTGTTGTCGCCTTTAATTGTCCGCGATACTCACAACTTTTTGGGTAGTTTTTTGTACGTGTTATTCCCCGTTATGTAGATTTTGTTCCCGTTTTTGGAATTATCGCTGATTGTTTTCACCAACAATTGTAATGAAGTAAATTATGAGCAGTCCTTGATCCCCGTCCTTTTGTCGTTAATTAGCGTTAATTTGAGATGGAATTTCGTGAGGGGTTTCTTTTATTGCTGCTCGACTGAATGATACATGTGCAACATGTCTATCATTTCAACTCCTTTTAAATTTATGGTAACCAATATGATATTAATTAAAATCAATACATAAACTGTAAATGATTGCATGTACATAAGCTGCACATTCTATCTACAGAAGGATAGAAGCACCTAAGAAGCACATTAAACTAGATTTGACTATTTACCAGCGAGGTATTTCCTTTGTGTAGCATATCATAAATATAACAAACCCCTTTTGGTTCAAACTAAATAAGCCAATATACGACTTCATAAAATGTCATTAAATAATAAAATACCTTTTAAATAGTTGCCTTTGTTCAATTTCACACTTACCACACAACTGAGATCGAGTATCGATAGACCCATTAATATTCCCAACACACCCCCATCCCAGGCCATAAAGTGTCACTATTTAATGAGAAGGAATTAACTGATATTAGCAGCGTTTTAATTAAACACAAGTTTGCAATGACAAGCGAACATTTTGCATAAGTACCCACATGTTGCCACATGGGATACCACCCCCAATGAGACTAGACGAACCCAACTAGACCAGCCTAAACCCACTTAAAACCACCCATTCCCCCATAAACTATGATATTTTAGCACAGTTTTAACATTTCCCGAGGGGACGCCCGCTGCCAGAACCATTAAAATCTCTCGCAAACTTGCAATTATTTTAAAGCAGATGTTGCTCGATATATGTGCAGTAATTTCAGTACATTCCATTACAAAATTGTAAGTGCAAGAGGTTAACTTATAACTACTTCTTTATTCTTAATTAATATATGTTGACGATTTTTTACAAATTGTGAAATCCTTAAGTATTTATATTTTAAGAAATATGATCTGCTAATATCTAAGCCTTAGGCATTATTTGTTCTTGCTTTATATATAATATATACATTAGTATATATGGATATGGCTCGCACTGTACATGCAGTTCTATCCTAGAAAAAGTTGAACTGCAGAAAAATGCAGCCCCGAATGCAAATAGAAGACACGCAACGACATGACATGATAATTTCACCCTTTGTGGGCGACAAGAATGCGAAGGTGAGCACCGCGAAGGGGAGCGGAAGGAGTAAGGAGTGTGGGCCTTATAGAGGGGATCTCCTTTTGTTTTTAACACTTACCCTAGTAGGACACCAGAGGGTTGCTACGCACATTTTAGCAGCTGTTGAGGTTTTGCTTGCAATTGAAAATGCACAAAATGCTAAGGACGAAAAAAGGCGATTCGCTGCCTTCTATACAGAAAAATGTTTATGTTTATTTAAAAATAATAAAAATTTAATGTAAAAATGTAATTTGCAGTAGTTTAACTAGACTGTATAGCCTGTTTGCTTAATAAAGAATAAGTTGCTTCTGCTAGTTGTAAAAGGCAATGTAGTTTTGTATAATTTTATAAAAGCATTTGTTTCAGTGCATTTGGTTAACCCTAACCTGCATCTTTTGAGAGCTTGCAGTTGACAACCGAGCAGAAAAGTCAGTTAGAGCCTCTGCCTTTGTCTTGCCCTTTCCCAGTTCATTGACCGCATTATGCGTTACTGCGATACTGCGAAAAGTGCGTAGATCCTTGTGGCAGCAACCTCTCCTCATTGGGATTCAGGATGCTTTTACTTTATTTGCATCCGGCGAAAGTTGATTTCCTTCTGCCGCCGCACCGCGCTTTTTGAAGTTCGCAGCTAACCTTTACTGCAACTGCAACTGCAACTGCTGATGAGGCCAAGACTTCTGCCCTTTGTTTTTAATCGGTAAAGTGCAGGGATTCCACTCGAAAGGCAAACATCTTTGGTATTTGCATCTGCAGATTGTGTGGTTGAACTTTTGTGGTTACTTGGGCTTTTTTCTCTTGAAGGATGGGGTTTTTAAGCAGTTTGAGAAAAGGATTATTTATTTTGTTTGATGGTAGGTGGTATTGAAACTTAAGAATGCAATTAGTTTGTAAAATATATTCCATTTAGCTTAGGGAGTTCAAGTCTTATTGATTAAAGTCATTTCAATATATTAAATTACACATTACTTGTTATACTTTGTTTAATTATCTGCCTCCTGGTTGAACTGCTTCGTTATATTTTGCGACTCAGACTTTCCGCCTCTTTTAACTCATTCACATTCCTGCTGGAGGAGCATCCTTTTTTGTTTTTATCAGCAGCATTTACTTACCACTTGATATGCATTCTTAATTACAAAAGTCGTACTCTCTCTATTTTCCGGAATCCTCGTCCCTATTTTTCCGTTCGTTTGATGTATATCTGCTTGACACTTGAGGGTGGACAGAGACACATTTCTAAATTAATTTGCATAAATTGTGGAGGCCTTAGACTTGCCAGATTTTTATTTGCCGAGGGTTAGGTTAACTCTCCTGTCAATTGTGTTGTCAGAGTTTTTCTTACAGGGAGGGGGAGAGGGTCCCGTTGAACGAAGACACTTTTGTATTAATTGAAGCGTAAAAAGAAAGAAAATTCAACCGCCCGAGATGGGGTTAGAATACATTTTTTGTTCTCAGCGGCCTCCTCTACTCCTCGTCCTGCACCTCTCCTTTTAATCCTTGTGCCTGCTCCAGGGAGTCAATAACCTTTTAATGAGATTTACAACTGTCAGGTTGGATGAGAAGTTCCCTCTGTGAATTTCTGGCAGGGTGTGAGCGAGGTGTGGCCCTGTAAGATTATTGAGGTATTACAATGTTGAATGTACACATTTGGAAAAGGTCTATCCCCCCAGCCTCTGTTTGCCCAGCCGCTTACTGAAATTAACGTTTAGTTGAGGCTTACATAAATTTGCATATCATTTTTATACGCCTGTTGAAGATGCCGTATCGGATTAGTGTCGTAGACTCCTTCTCCGTTTATCCATCCATCATCTCTGACCCGACTTATCCAAACTTTTAACAGGTAAAACCAGGGGAGAAGATCGATTGGTAGCGATACTGGGAAGTGTTCCTTGGTTCAGAGTTGTGGGTACATTTTTTAAGGTTTTGTTCATATTATCGATTTGTAAACCTTCTTAAATCTAAATTAATTTTATTTCGAATGAACAGACCCGTTTTAGCTATTGAAGGGAATGAAGCAAATATGTCAAAAGCTGACTTTCCTTTATATCCCTAATGGGTATCTAATTTGCACATTTTTTTGGAATGCAATGGGAAATCTTTGGGTTCCACCCCGATAACAGTTATTAGGCTGATTGTCACCTGGAGTTCGTTGTCGGCATGGAAGTGGCCTGCCTAATGACGCGTAACTCCTCCGCCTCGTAATTCTGTCGGTTGCAACCAGATATTACCAATATCACACGGTGCCATTGACTTTTTAGCCATCACCCACCGCATAATCATGGGGTCCTTCTTCCTGTTCAATGGCTGTAATTGTCACTTTTGATTATGTCAAGATGACTTTATAATTACCACACACACTCACTCGCACGTGTGACAATTTAAGTGGCGGTTTGCAACCACACGTAGGCGGCCAAGTAATTTGCAAACCCTTGGCCAAAAGCGAAAATTACTGTCATTTTGAAGAGCTGCCGGATACGTGTCGCATTTTCTATTTTCCAGCGGAAATGCGGAGCGTAATTCTTTAGAGTTGGTGATGGTGGCAAATTAGCAGTGTCGTTATATAAATCCAATTTAAATTTTAAATATTTTTTAAAAATTATTTGTATTACCTACAACCATTTGTGACACTGCGTTCTTTTTAAGTAGCACTTGTATTTAATTTTGCAGCTGTGTACCTGCTTCTTTTTCAGAAATTTTAAATGATTTGTAAGTAATAACTCATGCACTCCTTCCTCCAACAGCCAGTAACTGATCTCATTCTAGTCCCCAAAATTATATCCATGATCTCAACTGCCCGCAGCAGAGGTTATCTCCATAATCGTTTGCGCTTCTACACTTCTGTAAGCTGATAACGAAACCATAAAAACGCAGTTAATACTAGGGGCCGAAAAATACTCGACCCCTCGTAGATGAAAACCATTTATAGCTGGTATAATACCAAAATAGGAAAACAGAAACTATTTAACTATCACCCTTTTCGTTTGACACTTGTGATAATCCGAAAGAAGCGTCGATAGAGAGGCTTTAAAAACTCGTTAAAATGGATTGTTAAAGGAAAGTATCATTTTACAATTGTTTGACCAACACTAAGCGCGAGCAGCAACAAAACCGGGAAAACCAATAAAAAATCATAATTAAAACTCCAATATGTTTGACGGTATCCAGCTGCGAAAGGACATACACACACGACCCACCCCGACCACCGAACTGACATAACAATTTCAATTTTGGTTTCCAACAAAAAAAAATCGAACTCTCCTTTTTTCACAATTTGAAAAATGATACGAAAATGTCATTATGTTATCGATGAAGTGAGGGAGCGGGACCAGGCAGCTCTGACATTTATTTACCGTGTTCAACAATTGTTGTCCAGGGCTGAATTCGGCTGAAAGGATGTGCCACGTTAATTGTGCCATTTTGCGGACAGTCACAGCGGGAGGATTGAAAACCCAGACCCAGGACCACAGTAGCCGCCCATCGATCATATTTCATGTCCTTTCTAGCGACTGCCTTTGATTGCCAGCAGGGTAACATCCTCCTTTGGCTTTTTATCTATTTTTGCGTGGGTCGAAGTCATTGCAGGGGGAATGGGTTATTTTAGATTATTTTTTACTTTGGGTGGGTGCACTCCACACATGCAGGGTGTTTTTCTGCACTGCAATCCCCATATCCCAATGATTATGATGTATGACTGTCTGGACTCGGCCACATTTCCTCTTTAGTTTCGCTTCAAATAATATTTATATTCGTTTTCCACCTCACGAAAAGTCGAAATTCGCCAGAATTTTTCTTCACGTCATTAGATATCATCAATCAAAACGGATCGTTTTTGTTTGCGATTTGACAACACATCATCAGTTTCTATTGTTCAATAATTTTATGAATATTCATAGTTTTTTAGCCGTGTCCTGTCCGAGTATTTTCCCCTGTATTGTATTTGCTTACTCGTCACACGTTATTTATGATTTTTTTTTAACTCCAGCTCTTTAGTTTCATATGTGCTGAGTCACGTTTTTTTTGGCAAAAATGTTTATTGTAGAAATATGACATGTGCATGTACAGTAGGTGCCAAGCAGCATGAAGAAAAACAGGTATACTACAAAAAATGGAAAACCAAAGCTTTCTGCTTTTAAAAATGTAATCTAAACACCTTCTTTGCCACTATGATTTTAAATACATTTATTCAAATATTGAATCACCAAAACCCTTTCTTCTAGTTCCCGGAAAAAGAGGCTTTCTATCCTCGATCTAAGCTCATTAGTTCGCCTGCTGGCATGCCAGCGACACATTCCACACTTTTTGGGGAACTCATTAGACACCTGACCATAGGCAAAAGTTCCACCAGATCCCAGCCAGAGAATCCAGTAAGCCCCGGGGCTGGCAGCACTTCCCACCATAAATGTCAGCCGCAAAATATGAACTGGCAAGTGGAGAGCAGAGCACCCTATACGCATCATAAACTGCGGCCATAACAACAAACGGTGGAATATATCAACTAATCCTCCTGGCCAGGAAAGCAAGCTGCACTTTGCTAACAAAACAGGGCAGCAATAACAGAGGCACACCCAAAAATGCAATGAAAATATTTTGACAGAGACAGGCGAACGCACACAGGGTGACAAACTGATCTCCTTTGAAGTCCGGGGTTTTTCGGCCTTCGATGTTCCGAGCCAATTAGCAGCACGCCTTGAGAAACTCACAGGTGGTGGTCCTGGATTCCCTTTTTATCCACTAACCAAATTAGAGACAATTAAAGTGAGAGTTCACGATTGTCGGGATACGATAAGAGCCCCATGCGTGACTGCGGAAAATTATTTGCATAATTTGACAGTTCATCTTTTGATTGGCCGGCGGCGAAAAACCACAAACAGCAGTCTGGAAATAATATTCCTTTATTTGAAAACATAAAAATTAATGCGAAAATGTTGTACGCACAGGCCAGGCGACGTAAAAACTACATAAATTCAATTAAATGTGACAAACGAATGAAACCAAAAACACACACACAAATGAGAAGGAAACCGAAATTTTAATATGGTAAAAAATAAAAAGAAATGAAAGCGGTGGCGGGTTAAATTACTAAAAATGTAATAAAATGTTTGCCGTAAATAATTAAGCAGAGCTCTCGTTTGGTGGCAGTTTGACGAGGACACACGGCGCGACGATGACAGGTCTGCATGTCAAACTAATACAAAGGGGAATGGCATTTTTCACAAGCGAGTTTTTAAAAAAGCGAAGTGTTTAAAAAGCGGCAAAGCCTTTATGTTTGTTCAACACCGCTCTTAGTTAATTATTTCCATTATTACGAGATAACTAACCAACATTGTTGATCCCTAATCATATTACAACTCGTTACTAGTATTAAATCCTTTTGAAAACTATCCAATCTCCATCCCAAGCTTGAATGATTGACTAAGATACATTTCCACACGCCCACAGGAAAATGCTCAACAGCTCCGGCCATGGAAACGCTTACTTTGTAGAGGACAAACGAGTCATAAATAGTTAATTACACAGCATTTCATAAATCACACAAAGTGGCAAAGCAGCAGTCAACAGCCAGGACTCAATGACTCCTTGTTGACAGAAAAGGACTCCCCACTTAACCCATGCCAGCCCATTCCTCTGCGGACTGAAATTCCAAAAGGCAAATCAAATTAAGCGGCAAATAACTTGCGCGAGCACATACGACTACTGCTAATACACTGGGATAATAGTACGGTTTCATAGCACTAAAGTAGTTAAAAATAATAATTTTATTTTCGGTGCCCGGACAATGGTCTAGTTGTGAGATTCACTTATTTTATTTTTTAAATTATTAAGGCTACGTTCAATCTAGAAACTGGTTACACTTGTCTTTGCCCCCTTCCTATTTTTCAAGTGTAATTTTCGACAGGCAAGCAGACAACCTTCGAACTATCAACTCAACTCGGTTATGAATAGTTGAAGAGGAGTCAGAGATGAGAACTGAGAATTTAGCTGAGCTGTGGCTCATTCGCATGCCGCCTGCGGTTGCACTTAATTTAATTGGTAAATTTTAAAACCACGTCACTTAAGTGAACGCTAGGCCAACGGAAACAGCAGAGCTTGTAAATGGATTAATGTTTACTTTTGTTTATGTGCAAAAGTTACAGAAAATTCCCATTTTTCTACCCAAAACCCAAAAAAAGGAGGGGAAACGGCAGACAACCAGTCAACAGATTGGACTCTGAAACCTCTTTTTCGCCCCGGGTTAATTGACTGCACAAAGGAAAAAGATGCGGAAAAGGGGCGTTAAGGCAGGAAAGTTAGACATTGAGGGAAATGAATCCTTTTTGGGCTTCATTTAGATTAGCTTATCGGGGGCTTGGGCTAATGAAAAAGTTAGAAGGCTAAGAGGTCACTCTTTTCGAGATACTTACTAATTTCCTTGATGGATAAATATACGGTGAAATAGTAGGTATTTATTTAACTAAATAATTGCAATCATCAAAAAGCAATAACATAGTAATTATAAAATGATTATAATTGTTTATATCAAATATTTCATTGATTATGTAAAACTTTTAAAAACTAATTTAATGTAGTATTAAGTTAAATATAAGGGAATAACATCTTACTTTATTAACCTAAATATTTTTATTGAATTTAAATCCCAAAGCTTTCCACCCACTCATCATATCCATAATCCTTTTTGGTTTCCATGAGCATAAGCGTCCAGTAGGCAAATAGTAATGAAAGGCAAACAAATGTGTTCATGCGAGGGATATGGATATGAAAGCCTCTTGAACACGGAGGTTGAGCAATAGCTACATTACTTAGATACTGCACACTAGAGATACGGAACACAAGGGAGAGGCTGAGATACTTCAGATAAATATTATTAATTAAGTGTCTGGGCAGACTGTGAGTTGCAGAAGAGTGCTGTAATCATCGGCTAACAACGCTGCCATTGATTTTATCAACGTCAAGTGAGCGGAGTCCTCAGCTCGATTCAATTCAATGAAGTGTTGAACTCTGCCCAGAAACCTGAGGACCTCCCCCAAAAACAAAGGCCATCCCCCGCCCACCAGAAAGCACCCAACCCCAAACTCAACTTATAAATAAACGTTTAAATCCTCATGAATGCTTACAGTTGGCTTTATGTTAACTGGGGGCGAAAGTTTTGCGCTTTTGTTTTTGGCCAAATTTCTTTTTCGCTCTTTCCCGGAGTTGGGTCGTAAGTTTTTAGTGTTATTGCCCCCATGGACTACCATGGACAACTAGCGAGGCGGATTCGGATTTGGATCCCGAATCGGATCCGTTCCAAGTGCGTTGTAATAGTTGTTGCCACTTCATCTCTTTTATCCCCTGGCCACAGTTCCTCATCATCCTTTTGTCTTGCGTAATTATCATTTGAGCGCATTTGCCTTAAGTGTCCTTTTTGACATGTTTATAAGATGGGGGCCTGGCCTCTCAGTATATGTTTATTTTCGATTGGCATCTTGCAAGAGGTTGTCTCGATGCTGATGACGATGATGAGACCTCGGAATATTTTTGCCATGCTGTTATGAGCGAAGCACTTTGCCAGATCTTCGATAGGATTGAATGGAGCAGCACGAAAAGTTAATGAGTCGTTGGCAATCATCGGAAAAAGTAACATATTCTGAGGATGGTTATGTGGCAATAATGGTTGAGATATATTTAAGGCCTCTTTGGCCTATTAAACTGCTGAGGAAATTCAAATCTTACTTCGAAAAGTAGATGTACTGAAAGAAGTATGTTTATATATAAAGCACGTATCTTGAGACTTTAATGACTGCGATAATTTAAACAGATGTATGACACCAAATGAAACTGAAACGTCTAACCCCCTAATTAAAAATACAAAACTGTCTTGAAACTTTAATACTAATTTAAGGTAAAAGACACTTTTCCTAATTTTTCCGCGCAATTTCTTTCGCAATAAACGTTCAAACTTCTTCAAGGCGCAAAAACGAAGAGAAACAAAAGAATTTCATTTCCACTGTCCACTAGCAACGTCCAGTGGTCAGCTCGTCATCCACGGAGTTAATCTCCTGGACTGGGAATATGGCCAGGGATCTGAGCATAAAATATCCTTGTTTATGATCTGGTTTAGACGATTTTATTGAACAACTTCCCTGCATATAAATCTGCAGATTAGCGGCCAGCAAACAAAGAGACGCAACGCAGATGAGTCGACTGCGTTTGTTTGGGGTGAGAAGTGCCATATAATTTTTAGCATAATTATTGCGTTTGTTTTCTTTACGATGTGAGCCAGACATGGGAACTTCTCAGCGAATGTATCGAAAGGTCCATCAAAATATAGTGTCCTTGTGCATTAGCGGGGCCGTAAAACAGAAATAGTGCGTAGACGGTGTCATCGTAACATTCCATCAATATAACAATTATGGTTATGATTATTATCTTGTATTATTATTATTTTTTCATATATACTCGTATGTAGTGGGGCAAATGTCTATGAAATCATCTTTTTATGGGGTCACAGCAGCAGAAATATCCCCTCAGCAGGCCGTTTGCCATTATGGTTATGGCAATTTGTCTGTAGACATAGCGCCGACTTGGGGTTCCTCGAGAATCGGAGGGGGACTGGGATGTGGGTGTAAAGTACTCGGTAACAGTTGCCCAACACGGATCGATGGGTTATTTACCCAGGACACGAGCCTCCCCCGGATTCCATGTAAAAGCTTAGCGCCAGTTGCTTAGCCGGCCCATAAAACATGATATACGGTGCAAGTTAGTTGGCCGAAAAGGATTAGCCCCATGCCGCAAGTGATAAATGGCCATTGCAATGTTATTTGCTTAGGTTGCGCTCAAGTTTATTTCGGGCATAAAATCAAGCAAAACATTTGCTTTTAATTAAATACTGGATGTTTGCACGCAGTGGAGGAGAAAACTGACTCTCAAGCGTGATGAATGTAATTTTCGTAATCATACTAAATAAGCGTTTGCTTTATGTTCTTTTCTTGCCAACTTGCAAGACAGCAAATTCCTATTCTCCACTTCTGATTTGAATTAAGTCTTAGAAACTAAGGCCAGAAACTTTAGAGAGTTTAAAATCGATGATATAATTAAATTTATATCCATTATCTTTCTTTCATTCGAAACTTTCAATTTTCTGGATTTGGAATCTTGTCCCTATTGCTTTCCCTCCTCAAAACCTTCATTCGATCCGCTCATAAAGTCAACCAACGATTTCATTCCTAAACGGGATATCAACAAACCATAGAAAATTTGCGGTACTGCCTTCTCGGGGCAAGAAGTGGGATAACCATAACGAATCCCTTTAAAAAAAACACAATTTTCTAAGATCCACTGGAATAAGGGAATCAGGTATACCGATTACTTTCAAAATTGACTTTGTTGCGAATTTTGTGGACCCAGGAGAAAACCCTTCGCAGAACAAAGGACACACAAAGCAAACTGTAGGCACATTGTCAAAATACGCAACATCCGAAAAACAAAAGATACAAAATGTCTTTGAAGGTAGCTGAGGGTTGCATGTGCGGATATGTATGTGAAACCACCTTGGAAGTCTACTGCCTGATTAGTGTAAATAATCAGGGCCCAGTCCTTGGGCCCGCCTAATAAAAAGAGTCAACAGCAGTCCTTTGTTCCGCTAAACTGCCAATAAAAACTAAGACAAAATTATTTCCATAACAGCCGAGATGAAAGCAGATCCAGAATCAGGCACTCAAATTGTCGGTGAGCGCGTCAAATTAACAACAAAGTTGCCTTGAGCGACCATAAAACTAAACAAAAAGGACCAAAGATCCTTGCGCAGGCGCAGCGGAGAATGAGAATCCTTTTGCGCAGCTGTCAAAATTGACATTATCGCATGACAAATGTAACAAGTTGTTGCCCATCGCCTGATATTTGTACTCCTTTTTGGCAAACAAAGGAGCAAACGAAAAGGGCTTACGGCGACCTAATAAAGAGACTTTACTTGGATATTTTTATTACCAGAAAAAAGGGAGGACGCAGCCAGCTCTTTCAAAGGAGTTCGTCAATTGTCACCTTCGCGCGCATAAATTAGGGTTAAAGGACTCCAAATTTGGCTGACTTTTTAGGGCGGGCATGAGAAAATATTTTATTGATACCCTGTGACGCAGCAATATCGTTTCTTTTTGGGAAAAAATTTAATTCAGCACAAAAGCAAAAGAGTCAGTAAATTAGTAAGAGTAAGAGAACGGATCTGGCCACTAAGTAAAGTAAAGATATCTGAATTTAATCATGAATATACATTCTATTTCATTCGCTATAAAACGTCGAAAATGTACATCTTAATCAGCTCTCCCATCGCTTGAGTACATCCTCCCCTTATCAGTGTAATATTGTACCAAAAAACTAACCAACAGAATAGCTTAACCTTATCGGAATATCGATCAATCTTTATTAAACGTTAGCCCATTAACTTGTAGCCGATACAAGAGGAGAAATCTATCAGCGGATGGGAAAAAATGATGCATAAATAATCCCATGGATGCTTTTTTTACGGATTCTCATCGATTGATTTTCCACGCGGCTGTTTTTCGTCACTTATCACTCAAAATTATGGCAGCAATAAAACATTTTTCCGGCTGGCCATCCGCCGCTCATCGTCCTCGTTTTCGTCCTGTCAGTCCCGGCACACTTTGCCATTTTTTCTTGTCAGTTTTCCCCTCATTTCCTTTGTGTTTATTTTTACTGTATACCATCACCCTGCGCCTGTTTTTTGTGTTTATCAAATTTGATTTGCAGCAATTTCTTTGCCATTTTCCATGTGTGTGCCGCCCCCATTGTTTGCCTCCCCTTCCATTGAGTTTTCCCTCGTCTAATCATCCTCATCTGTTTAGTTTGTCAGCTAGACTTGGTTAATGCTTAACAATTTATTTAAATGTCAGCAAGTTTTCCGGTCTTTGTTTACTATTCGGTTGCCTTTTGTGGCCTCGCTGGAACAGATGGCACATTAACTTATCGATATCGTGATCTGTGCTTAAATGTTGGCATGAAGCTCCTACATTTCCCTCTAGGTGAAAAATTACTGTTAGTATTTTTCGCTACCTTATCGATTTTTATTTAGCTGCAAAGTGGAAGCAGTTTTTTAAATGAGTCATTGAACTAACAATCTATTATTGATTTTTGAGTAGGTGCAAAAATATATTCATGTTTCAAATGACTCATTTCGAAAGTACTTTCATGACTTTTAGCAAAATGTGTTATTATATTAGTCCCAAGCTATTTTAAAATTGATTTTCATAGTTCTTAAACCAGCAAAACACTTAAAGAATATATATTTTGATTTAACACCACAGCTATTATAAACACTCTGACGAAATCAACTAGTGATAAAATATTTATTAGCAACTGCTCCAGAAACGGATAGATATAGTTGAAAAACCTTAGCTCCACAGAAGTTTTTTCAAGTCAAAGAAGGACAATAACATCCAGCAACGATTCGTAAAATATTTAAATTGCAGTAGGCGAAGACATGCAATTCGAGGTGAAATTATGGCCAATGGGAAACTTTCAAACCAAAATTGTTGGGCAAGCAAATTAGGTATGCAATTTGCGCCAAACTGATTATAAAAAAACAAAACCATAGTGCTAATCCAGTAATTATGTCAAGTAATACCAGCACCATCATAAGTCTTTGCCTTGAGGAATGCGAGTAAGTCACGCAAAGTTTTAAATTATCTAGGCACTTAGAAAGAAGCCAAATCGGTTACACCAAAAGTATAAGTACCTTAGGTGATATTTACTATGGTATAATTAAATTACGTTTAAAATTGTGTCATTTTGCTGTATTGAACTATGTCAAGTATTATAAAATAACAAAAAGCCACAGCTTTAAAAATGAAATGGGTTGATAGCAACTGCAAACTTATGGTAAAACATAAGACCCCTAAAAAGGATACTCTACAAGAGCGCAAGAAGAAGAATACTTTAACTGGACGATAAACAAGGGCAATTAATAAACCTAACATCTGACCTAACCTCTCACCCAGTGGGCGGCTGCCAGAAGTCAGAAGTCAGGAGTGGAATTTACAGCACACGCAGCTCGGAGGACTCGGCAAAAGGACACACATGGCCAGGACGCGCTTGAAAAATTGCACCAGGCTACACAATGGCATAGAAGCAGCTGAATTTATGGTCAAGCATTTTGGCCAAGAGGGGAATGCAGCGCATGACTAACGTACACTTATGAGATTAAGTTCCGACGCAGTTTGGAGTGCGGAATTTGGAGTCCTGTGGCCGCGATTGTTGCCATGACAGTTAAGGCCACAAAGAGTACCGCGTTTGTTTCAATTAGCGGCGACTTTGGCTCTTCACAGCTATTTGCTCAAAATATTCATCGAACACGGCGGTGGAAAATCGAAGCAGATTTCCCTAAGCCGTCAAAGTTGCCACCCGAACGCAGACGGCTCATTGAACCACGAAATAAGCATATCATAATAATCACATCGTAATATGCAGTCGTGGCAATAATGCGTATTACCTAAGCCCACCCAGCCGGGATCGGAGTTGTGGCGGAAGGACGATGTCCTTGCTAAGATGTCGCCGCCTGCTCCACGCTATTTTCGCAGCGGGTGGGCTTTTCCATTGTGCCGAGCACTTTGAAGGCGATCCGCAGGCGTCTGGCAAAAAATAAGACCAGCGGTTTTACCAAAGTCGGGTTGTACCTTAACCATAGAAGTTTTAATAATTTATTAAGGAGGTTATTTAGAGGAAATATTCTGGTTCAATTAATTATACTTACAATATAATTGTAGGGGTGTATTAGACTTCTTTTTTTCAAAAGGATGAAATATAATGAACAATTTGAAGTCCCAAGAAAGCGCACTCGAAATTCGTTGTGTCTGAGAAGGCGATTCAAAGCCGCCTTGTTTGTCGCGCTTAAATCCGTCTAAGTATTTTCCGCAAAAAAGGGGATCCCTCTGCCGCCTGCCGCAACACAAGATGAACAGAGAATTTCCGTTTCAGCTGAGCTTAGCAGAAAAATGTTTCCACTTTTACTTACTTACACAGCCAGGCGATTCTCTATTATTATTAAACAGAAAGGCGAAAAAAGCGCGAGGCAAATGCTTTGATGTGTGGGAGAAGCTAAGGAACCTCGGATGTGAATGTGCATGGGGATGTGGGCTGACAACTGTCCAGGAATATTTCCAGAACGCCAAGTCTATGGAACGCATCTACATCTACATCTACATCTCATTCCGTATGCCGGCGATGCCTAAGCCAATTTAATTCGCAGCCTTAGCGGCGCCAGGGATCGTAAATTAATGAAATCACAGAGAGGACTTGAATCCTTTTATATAAACACATACATATTTCTCCAGAGTTGACCAGGGCGAAATGCTTATAAATTCCTCTTATCGCCGATTTGTTGTTTTGTTGTTTTGTGTGGGGGAAATATGACCGAAATGCATGCAACAAAAGCCAGGGAACCCAAAACTACAAAACGACAAACGACGAACGCCGTACGATTTGCTGTACGTAATTTGTCCTGTCCTTTATTCCTGCTCTCAGTTTATCCTGCCCGGTTTTCGTAGGCAGCCAGTCCAATTTATGCACTCTGCCCATTGTGTCTGCATTGGCGACAATGTCGTCCGGGGTAATAAACTTTTGGCGCGACAAATTTAACAAATTATAGAAAAGATTACGTGTCCCGGTTAGCTTGGCAATTTGTCGCTTAATATATATCCAAAGGAAACCACGAAATTTAAGCCAATTAAAGCCAATTAAGGTTGGTCAGGATATACACTTCCTTTATAAGCACAAGTGGTCTTAGCCGTGAATCACCATTCAAATCTCTTAAATGCGCAATGGTAAATTTAATGCAATTGGTATTATATTCATAAAAACTATCTGTGTATACAAATTTTAAATCATTGTAAATATTATTTATTTTAAGTGCATGAGTCGAAATCTATCTTTACCTTGCTATAGTAATTCATCCACTTGATTAGCCGTCATTAACTGCAGATTTATCAGTAGTCAGCGGTGGCCATATTAAATTTGAGTCAGCCATAACAGTTTGAGGTGGCCAATTTCCTTGGTCATTAGTCCGGTCCTACTAAAAAGCCGTAACTCGATCCTCCCACCAACTACTCCGGCTCATTTGCGGTAATTAAATTTTCATTTGGCCCTCGTAGTCTGTTCAAATTTAATTGACATTAGCGGAAGCATTTGGACAAATATCCAGCGAGGAAAAAAAAAGAAAAGGCGACCGCAGTGGAAGCTTCTGCAATCCGTCAAGCCATAAAAACAAAGGAAAAGCCAAGTTGAAAGGGCCAGTGGGTGGGTGGCTCGAAAATGTCGCCACAGCAGGGCATAAATAAACCTGCGCCCATATTTTATGACCAACTCCCACCTCCTCCACTTTTTCCTACCATAAAAAACTATAAAAACTAAACGTAAATAATTCTATCTCGAGGTTGCAAGGCAAACTGAATTTTCCTGCACTTTTCTCTCCGAACTTCGTTGTCTTTGTTGTCTTTGCGCATTTTTTCCCCATTAATATTATTATTTTTGTGTCTTTTTTGTTTTCCTTTTATATTTTTTGTGGCTGGGTCGCTGGAACTTTGTCTTTTGCATGTGTTGGCATTTTGCTGCGGGAAGCAGCGAAAAATTTCGCGTGACAAACGAGAATTTTATGGCTTCCGTTGACCTGAGCCATATCCTGCGGTTCACTTGCGAGTGTCCTCGATTCTCCAACCTCCATCCTTTGTGTCCTCGCAGTTCTTCCTTTCCGAACTTGGCTAACAGTTGTCATTGCCATTAAAGCCATAATATGAGACGATGTGATTGCACTCGTTTCGGCTTTCGAGCTGATGGAAATGTGGCTGAGGTCTTGTTCCTCCGCTCCTCTTGCCTTTTGCCTCCTTTTGGCCATAAAATGAAGTGTAAATATTTAATGTGCGCTTTCGTGCATGGCGTGCAGAGTTTCCTGGCTTCTCTTCATTTTTTCTTTATTTTCGGTTTGGCTTGAATAGCAGTTGTACGAAGTTGGGTATCGGTGCTGTGGGACTTCGAACAATAGTAAGGGAAGTATCGTTTTTAATGTGCGCCATTCAACAGTTGATCGAACTGTACTAAGAAGAAATGTTTCCGACAACGCCCTAAAATCATAGCACATTTACCAAAAACTAGTTAGGGTTTTTAACAAGTCTTGAAAAATTAACGAATTTTTGGCTCAAATTCAAAAAATATCTAGATAGATAGATAATAGATTTTTATAAGAACTATCTTATTATTTAAAGCATAAAAGGTTTTAGTGGTTTGCTATATTGATTTTTTAATGATAGCCTTTAAAATAAAATACTTTATATAATATTATATATTTTTTTTGGATTTCTTTATTATTTTTTATTGAATTAAACATGGATTTCATTTTAATTTGTCTGGCTACATTCATTGCCTTAAAATATTATTTCTAGAAATAATTTTGGTATTCCGTTTATCAAAAATATTGTTATGTTTAGAAATATAATCGTTCCCTTACCGACAGTACTAAATAAAATGTTTTTGTTTTGTAACATGTAAAAACTAATTTGAATTTAGCAATATGTTTTTCCCAGCGCATCGAAAATAAATATAAAAATATTACACCCCGCAAATGAAAACATATTTGCCCTAAAATCACACAAATATTACCACAACTATTTCATAAAAGGCGGCATAGGAAAAATATTATTTTACACACGTCCCGAATTTGTGGATATTTCTGTATGATTTTTTAGTTTATTTTTTACTTCTCCACTGGAGTGGTAAGTGGTAAGGGGAATGAGCATTCCAAATGTTTACTCAACTGTGCTGAAAAACAATTTCGCCAAATGGCTGAACGGAAGATGCACAGTGGAAAGGCGAGCAAAAGTAAGTCAGGCTGGACAAATGTCATGTGTCAGTGTCAAAAGAATTGCCCCAGAAATAGGGGGAGTTGGTTTCATGGGTGGGGAAATGTCAACACGGGTTCATCAGTCAAATGAGTTGTCTCTGCCGGGGTTGTGTGATCTCTCCGCCAATCTGTCGCATGTGAGCCTGGTGCCGAGTTAAGTGAGACTTTTTGGCGGCAACCCTCCTTCTTATTTGCTTGGAATTCGACCTATATTTTATCAGCACTGGTAAAAAAAAACCATGTAGGAAAAACCTCGTTCAAATTTTGAAAGAAGCGGATTATTGCTTTTCGCAATATATATTTTTGCGCTTTTTCTCAGTGCAGTAGCACATGTGAGTCCTGTTTTGTTTTCTTCCTTAATGTTTATTAATGCGTTCCACCCTTGAGCTCGGGAGACGGAGAACTTTTGCTACATGGAAACACTTTCGACTTGAAGGTGGCAAAAGACAACAAACACTTGGCGTTTTGATAAAGTCTTTCAAATTGAATCGTTTAATTAGCCTGATGGCATGGAAAGCAGATTCAACATACAATTGATGACTCTCGAGTTTGAGGCAACCCAAAAACGCACCACGAATCTTTAAGTTGGCAACTTTTAATCAGAGCTGCGAGCTCTGAATCTACTGAGCTCGAAGTTTCCACCCACAGCTTTTCATTTGTCACACCCGAGTGAACCAGTGAACGGGTTCAGCGATTAATCGGGAAAGAAGTATTTTTCCATTTTACTGGTTTTCTAGTCCCGGATTCATTTTAATTACAAACCAAATTTGCTGGCTGGCAAATGAGCGGAGTACTCGAAATCCTGCGCTTGATGGGCACGATGAAGTTGCAAAATATTTGATCAAGTGCTTGGATTTTTTCTTTTTCCTCCTGCTTGCTTTCCCGCTGCTGCAAGTGAAAGCTGTGCGAAAATTGAGAGGGGAGGGAAAACTCTGAGGACAACAAGTAACTTCTTTTGCGCGAATTCATTCAGTCGAGGCTTAATGAACAGTCTTGGCTGGGGAACCGCCTTTCGCCCGGTACTTGCTGTTGATACAACTCATTAGACGCAAACGAATGCGTACTCAAGTGGTTCGCCCGTACAGTCAGCCCTCGCTTTTCCCACCTTCCACGCCGGGGGTTCGAAACTTGATGCTTAGCGATCTGAATCAAAGCCGTTGAATGGCGGCGAAAACTACGAAGGATGGGCGTGCAGTTGCTGTTCAATTCCAGTCTCTTAAATCGGGAATTTTAAATTTAAAAATCATCACATTTAAAGTACATATAAAAAGTGCAACATTTTATTTAAGCATTATTTAATCCATGGTATGTGGTGGACCACTTCACCCACACCCTTGCCAGCAAAATAAGGGGAACCATATTTTGTAATTGAAATACGCATTATGGCCTAAGTAAACAAGGCAAGCAACTCCCACTCTGCCGCGAAAAAGTTCATTACTAATCCGCTGGCGAAGATAAACTCAAATATTGTCTGCGCGAAAAAACAACAAATTTTTAATCAAAACAAGAACAGAAAAAGAAAAAAGCATTCAGACAAATGCGCCACTTTGGCAGCTTAGCGCGGCATTTGACTAAAAGGAAAACAAACAAAGGGAAAAATGAGGAGCGAAAGCCGGCGAAATTATTAAGCCAAAATTAGAGGGAATACTAGAGCGAAAAAAAGTCCGCATCGAAAGGATAACAAAAGCGCGTCAAAGGATCAAAGGTAGAAAAAATAAGAAACGCAAAAAAAGGAAGTGGGGCTAAGAGGCCCACCTCAACCTAAACAAACATGGCCAAAAGTGAGCTGCGGCTAAGACAACCGTCCTTTTCTGATCCAAAATGCAGAAGTGCCAAAGCAAATTTAAGCGGAAAATTCTAATAAG
Source organism: Drosophila yakuba (assembly GCF_016746365.2). NCBI lineage: Eukaryota > Metazoa > Arthropoda > Insecta > Diptera > Drosophilidae > Drosophila > Drosophila yakuba. The sequence goes on along the minus strand of NC_052529.2, from coordinate 15,779,539 downwards.
CTTGTCGCTGGTCAAGGGGGTTGGGAAAAGCCCGCTGTCAAGGGTTAAAGGGTGGGTGGCGAATCAACCCTTTTTTGGTGACTGGCAGCAGACCGCGAAAATTTAATTCACGCGTAAAAAGTAATTTTTTCAATCATCTCCCGATGAGCCGCGAAATATTTCAGCAATTTAAGCCGCTTTCGCAGGGCGCTCGTGTAAAATTCTTAATTAATAATAAAATCCCAACCCCTCAACCCGATGTGTACTCAATTGAAATTTTGCGTTTTGGCAATGAGCCGTTCGAAATCGCTTTAAAGCCGTTGTAATTAAGCAGCCTTAGCGGCCAAGAGGCGGGGACTTTGGGGGTCGCGGCATTATGACATGATTATGAATTGCTCTCCGGCCGCAATATCCACGAGGGGTTAACAAAAGCCACGGAACAGGCAGCCTGGCCAGGGCGAAAAGTCAATAGTTACGGCGGCCGGGGGTTAAGGTCCCCAACAAAGTTTGATGCGCGAAATTAAATTTGGAATTTTGCTTGAATTTAATATTAATTAGTTGAGCGTTTGTGTGCTGGCTATGCAAATTTCCTTGCCCATTTCGTTCGCTTTGGAAATTGTATATTGATTAGCCGAAAACTTTGGCATTGGAGTCCGCCGACTGTCTTTGGGGATTGGTTAACAGTTGTCGTGCATAATTTACATTCTTGAAATTCCAAATTTATCAGTTGGAAATTGGAATCGTTGTGAATTTGGAAGCATTCTACAAAAAACAGTTGTGTAAGACTAACTTCGGTTGCTGGTAATCGATATCCAAGAAACAATAGTATTACAAAATAAATTATGTTACGCCAGAACTACTTAAGCGAATAAACAGCGTTCCTCTGATCAAATGTATCAACAACTTCATATACAATAAATTAAAAAGGCTTAACTGAAACCGTTCTACTACCTCTTTTACAATAAAAATCCCCTTTAAATCGAAAAGTCAATATGCATTATTAATTTGAACTTTCAGCTCGACACTTGTTACAATTTTTTAAGCTAATTTATCGGTAGGGGGTTTTGCACAGCCATATATTGATAATCCGCTTATGAATTTAATTTTCCGACAGGCTTTTAGACGAGCATTTTTCCACATTTTCCGCATGAGCGCCGTTTTGAAACTGGAACTATTTCTGCCCCAGGGGTGGTAATGATTCACAAATATATGGAGACAAAAGACAGTAGCTAAGCTTGTTAATAGCCCGAGGTTCGGGGTAAAAATCGCAGTGGTTAATGTGACATAATTGAAAATCAAAACTAAAGCACTTAACGCCGCTTCCACCCAGCGAAATGCACAAAAAGTTGAACATATGTGAGAGAGACAGTGGATGTGAGTCCGATTTCCGGGGTCGTGATGAACCCGAAATGACAATTTAACTGTCAACCAGTTTGCTGCAGTTCCGGTTCCGCTGACAAGTGTAATCGGCCATAAGGTGGCCGAGTTAATAGAGTGTGGTTCTGATGGGTTTCAATTAGGCAAGTGTCACCGGGAAGTTCCCTCTTTCAACTTTGATTGATTGGAGGTGTGTGCGGGTCGTCTCCTCAATTCAACCAACCATTCAAACATTCAACCAACTGTCAGAGTTCCTCGGGTTACCCAATAACATTTCGGCTCAATGCTAATTGCTTATGATCTTTGCCCACATTTGGGTGTTGTATAACCAATTGAGGTGAGTCCCTTCGGCCCTTTGAAAAATTTACAATGACAATTGGCACAATAAATAGTCTCAACTTTCAAATATCTCTGCGACCCTCCCTCATTTTAGATCTCCAATTACCTTCACATTAAATTGTGATATAAACACCCCAATTGTTGTCCTTTTTGTCTTTTTCTGTTCTCTTTTTGTTTTTTGTAATGCGAATCGACTTAATTAGCATTCGGATCAAATATCTCCGCGGTTACATGGCTGTTTTGGGGCGGTAAATAAGGTAACGATATTTAAGTAGTAAGAACTTGTTACGATATTCCATATAGTGAAACATTTGGGATTTATATGTTAGGATTTTATTGAAACCAAAACTCATTCTTAGTTGCTCTTTTAAAACATACTGTTTATGTATAAATGATATATTGCGTTTGTAATTTTCCACAACTTTAAACTTCCCCATCCATGCAACATCTTTAGTTTAGGAACCTGCTAATGCTAATGCTTGTGCGTTTTATTCCATTTCATTTAACCTTTCAAGCCGCCTGGGGACTACAAGAAATGCCAGAAACAGTCGGAAAATGGAGGAGGAAAGTCCTTAAACTGACTGAAAAATGAAAAGCCTCGCCCACATATGCCCATTTATCATGTCAAACCTGACATTTGTAATTGTAAACTGATACGCCTCGAAGGCAAACTCGAAATTTGGAATGGGACTGTCGTCATATCTATTTCCACAGCTTTTGCCAAAAAGCAGCCACATATGCGTACATTTCAGAAGAAAGAGAGCCGCCCCTCCCCTTTACACACATGAGATAATCCCCCATCAAATGGCATAGCTTTTTGGGCTGAAAACTGCCAGCTATTTTAAAATTCAATTAAAAAACGTTAAATCATTTCGCCAACATTCACCAATTCATTGTAACCGCGTGCCTGGTGAAAAGTGCAAAAACCACTTATGTGTCATAAGTGTCGCCATAAATAAAAATCTTTTGAGATCCCAAAAATTTCACTAAGCATCCCGCAAATGGAAAATGTAAATGTGCCGAACACGCGACGGTCGATGATGGGAAATCGCCCGAGGTGGATTCGCCAATCTTGTAGTTGAAACTTATGCAGAAATCAAAGGCAACGTGCCCGCATTAGGAACATTTAAATTGATTGCCAGTGAGAAAATCTTGTAATTTGGATTTTCAAACGCATTTATACTAATATGCTAATAGTTCTATCTGATTTTTGAACTAAAGAAACCATTCCTTTTTTATTTATACTATATCTTTATATGTAATAATTAAATGTAAACATTTGTTAATTGTTTGAAAAAATTATTTAAACTTCATTGCGGTTAATAAAATATATACTGATGATCTTACATTTCCCTTTTATATTCACATATAGATGAATACATATGTATATATATTCCCTTGCACCTTCATGCCCATTCGCAGTCCAATGGGGCAGAAGAACTGCTCTGGCTTGGGCATTTGATGGCCCATTGAGATCCTCCGCTGCTGCGACCATTTTCCACCGCTTTTCCTTGTTTTCCCACTCCAGAATTTCCACCTCCCCCCTATCAGTCCAGAAGAGCTTGCATTTTTCCATGCGCCTGTCAACATTTTAATTAAAAAAGGTTACGGACCCATGACGACTGGCGGCAGTATTCAGTTCCGTTCAGACAAACGGTCCTGGCCAGAAAGCCATATGTAAAATTCGCGATTTCTTTGGGTGGTCAGACTTGTGGGGCGGTGGAGGGGGCGTGGCCACTGCGAAAAGGGTGCCAAAATAATAAACTCGTTTCGCAGTTACAAACAATTTCCTTTTTCAATTTTGCTCGCTCCCGTTGTTGGTTTCTTTTTTTTTTCGTTTTTAAGCTATTTGGTGTTTTGTGTTTCGTAGGTCATTACGCTCGTGTGTGTATGTCGCATTACGGAATAGTCAAATAAGTCCGGTCCGCCGGTCTCCGTACTCCGGTTCCACTTTTCCGTGGTCCAGTCCATTGTTTGCCATCATTTTAATTTTATTTATTGTGCGCCTGCCGGTCAACCCCGAGCCAAAACACTTAAACAAAAGAATATAATTTCAAATGTCCTCTGAGGCAAAAGTACCTATAATAAAATTCATAATATCTTACAAAACGAAATAAATATTCTTGGAAACAGTAAAAATTCCGTTCCAATATTATTGAATGTTTCTAATTGTTCCTGTTTTATTTTATACATGGTATAACTAATATAAGCGGAATTCTTTTAGCAGAAATATATTTTTTTGGAAGTGCACATATGGGAACCCCATCAAGGCTCATGCAAATTAGATGAATTGCTTTGCAGTCCAGGTTCGCCGACATCCACTTCTATAATGACTTGGCCACTCTGACCATTTTCCCGGATCCCCTGCCTTTTTCTTGTAGCCAACCCCACTTTTCAGCTAGCCATGTCAATGGTTTTGCGGACATTTATTGTTTGAAAGCTATTACCCCTGCCCAAGAAATGTAAAACGAAGACTCGACACCGTTTTTGATTGTTTTCTGCTTGCCATTGAGGCATTGAGGCATTGAGGGCCCAAAGTTCGGGGGAGATCTGCCCATCTAGGACTGCCATAATGTTTAATTGCTTTGTCATTACATTTGCAAGTTATGGCTACTTGTACATGGACTCGAGGACCACCATCTAAGTGCAGTGAAAATGCACTCGAGACGAGGGTACAGTTGCCATTGAAGGCAGTAGTGTAGATATGGAAAATAGATACATATACTTCATAAACCTTCCTAAAATTATATTTAAATATTTAACTTCTATTTGTAGTTATTGGTCGATGAATACTAGGCTTTTAAATTGATCCAACACAATAGAATAACTATGTATTTTTGTTCATATCTAGTTCATTTTGTTAATTTATATGTTGTGTCTTTGGATAAAAGTAAAGCCATGTAGGCTCCTGCTTATCTTAATACCATTTCAACCCATTCCAAATCCAAATCCCTGGACTGACATTACCTTACCGCTCGCAGTTCAGCTTGACATTTTCATTCATTTGTCTACGCAATGGCTCCTGGAAAAAATGTGAGAAAAAAGAAAACACCGAACCGAAAAACATTTCAAACTCGTCCATCGGAGCGTTCCGCCATTTATCCATTGACCATTGTTTGATGGCCGAGTGGAGACAGCTGCCTGCTGTGAAGCTGGCCAAAAACTTCTACGCCTGTCAATAAGGCCAACGCGGAAATCGGGGAAATCGGGGAAATCGTGGAAATCAGGGAAATAGGGGAGAAGACAGAAAGTGGAGCCGGGAAATGGCTAGAGGTTGGCGGGCATTTTTTCACGCCACAAAATGAAAGCGCTCTGGCATTTTAATCAACATTAGGCAAAAATGCTTTTTGCAAACATTTCCCCACGTCTGTCCATCTGACTGACAAGTCCTGGCAAGTCCTGCGCTTTGTCATTAATTTTGCGTATGTGTTTTGGTCATTTATAACACCGAGACTTGCAAATTAAAAAGTAGCCACCAAAACAAAAGGAGCTGGGATGAAAATGTAACCTGGGAAGTTCCTCAGATGCTAAAAAATTTCAATTATAAGCCGTGGTGAATTGTCAAACCGAAGTCACGCGAAAAGAAGCGATGACCCCATCCCTAGGGAGTGAACAACCTCAACACTTCAAAGTGCTCTGCTTCAATGGGAATTATCCAAAGCAATTTTCCAAGGGTGCTAATAATAACACTCCAAAAAGCGGCATTGCAGCCAAGTTTATGATTATGAAACGGCTTTGACAAGATTTTCCAAAATGATTTTACGACTTGACCCGTCCACTTTTTCCAGCTTCTGTAAAATATTTCATAAATTTTAATTGGAAATTGCGCTGAGACGTCCAACGGCGGTCGAGTAGATAATTACGAGGATGAGTTTTCCCTTAAGACGGCCTTTTTATATATTCACAGCAAGTGAAATCATCGCTGCAAAAATGTTGCAGAGTGGAAAGCGTCTTAGGGGAAGGTCCCAGTTTAATTTGAAACAAATGTTGATGGTTGACTGATGCTAAGGACTTGAACACAAAAAATAAAATACGGATAATAATTCTCAAAATTTTACAAACGAATTTTAAGGATGAGAAGCCCAATATAATATATGTATACTCGATTTTCTTAAATAGTTGTATTCGTTGTAAATAAACTTATTTTACAAGGCTGTTAAAGGCTTTAGAATATTCCGAAATTATCCTAACTTTGGGGCTCAACAATTGTACCATTAGAAGCGTCTTTTTACTAGCGTCTAAAAAATGCTTTTTAAATTTGATTTACCAACGTTTTAACACAGCCGAGTTTCGCACTTAGTGACAACACTGAACTTGTGTTCAAACAGACAGAAAAGAGGGTCTGGTTCTATTGGGCACCCTGCCGGCCCACAAAAAACAACTCTCGTAAAACAATTCAATCAAACGGTAGCTACAAGTTCCTAAAACTAATTAAAATGCCATCAACGCGGCTCGTATGTGCCACTGTGGAATGCGGAAGTGAGGGACGTACTATGGGGGATTTCCACTTTTCCATTGAGGCGCCGCGGGCCTCGCAACCACAGGGATTTTCGGGGGAGTGGGAGTACTGGACTGGAGGTTGGCAGTGTCAGTTGGAACTGCCATTTACGCGTAATTTGACGGTCCTGAAGGACAACAAAAAAAGGCAGGCACTATGAAAAATTGTGATCTGAAATGGTATTTTACTTTTACTACGGTCACTATTAAGAACATCCAAGGAAGGGGTTTCCTACAAAACATACCTAAGTGTATCCCAAGAAGTTAAAACAAGAATTTGTTTTTTGAGTGTAAACAAAAATTCCTTTTTATTAAATACACACCATGATTCATATCAGGTTGGAAACAATTTGAAGCTTTGAGCTTAACAAGATGGACCCCCAAAAATTCTCACCAAATAACTGCTAGAGTCCCATAATATTTTTCGCTGTGTAAAAGAGAGTGGGTATTGTGGAAATTAAGCGACGAGCCTGTGTTTGGGCAAGTTTGTCAACGCGGTTTTCGCCAAAGTGCCAAACAACCGCGTGATTTATGCGCTTTTAAAGCACTTAACGGCGAACAGGTCTATGAAGTCCTAACCCCAAGTCCGAATTCCTCGTGGACACGGCGAGGACTTGCAATAAATTTTGCGCGAATAAATCTTTCAACTACATAAATCTCACGCGCCGAATTTGGGCCGCTTCTGTTTGAGCTCGTATTTTATTTTTTCGTCGGATTTCGCACAAATCAAAGCGTAAATTTCTTTGATTTGAAAGCATATTTTGCCACAAGCCCCCGGGGCTGACTGTACCTTTCAGCCAAATGAACGAGAGTAGAAGTGGAGTGAGTAGCGTCAATTAAAAATAATTCCGAATATGGCATATGTGCGCATTTTTTCAGGGCGAAGGCCTCAGGAGAAGTTACGGGCAAATATCGTAAAATTTTATCATAGAAAAGATTAAAATAAAGCTGCAAATTGCGCAAATATCTTTGGCAATAACTTAAAGCCGCAGAAGGCTCCCCATGTGTGATATTCGCGCTCTGGCCAAACTCGCAATTAACGGAGGGCGGTGGGTGGCATAACGCCACGGTGGGGGCGTGGCATTCGACAACCGACTGAAGGCCAAGTCAAATAAACATAAGTTTTTATGCGTTTGGTAATTTTTGAAACGCGGGTGGTGGTTTTGGTTTTGAGTTTTTCTTTTAGAGATGTGACCGTGAGCTTATATTGCAGTTTTAAAAATTAATTGAAAAATTTTAGAATAATCTTTTACTTCATATAACATTTTCTTTAAATATAATTATTATTTTTAATCTTGGTGGACTTGATGTATTATTTTAAAATAATAAAAAGTAACTGAAAATACGCTAGATATATTTGTATGTTATGTGCAGTTAAAGAACTTTCTGAAATATGTATATCCTTTCCACACACTTTCCCCACTTTGAATCCCATCTCTGGCAATAGCTGGTATCATATGCAAAATGCAGCACATGTGTAAAGTAAATCTTCCGCCTAAACCATAATCATAAACATTTATAGCCGACGCGCGTTGGTTGAGGCACAAATGAGAATCCCCCCCAGGACATATCCTTGCCATAAACCCCTTTCTCCTGTCCGTCACTTTGACGAGTGCAATCCTTTCCATTTCCACTTCCATTTCCACCTACCCCTACCGATACTTCCTCTGCCTTTTTTTACTTTTTGGTAATGTGGCGCACATGCAAAGCCGCAGGATTAGGCACAACTGTGATCCTGCGCTACTGTGCGTGTTTGTTGGATTCAATTTGATTATGACTTGACAAATAATTGTCATTTTGATGTGACGCGGCGACTTAAAATGTTAAGTAATTGTAAATATTGAAAATTTCAGGCCCATCGGGGTTGCCCTTAGCCCAGGCAGTTAACCCTTTAAAGTTGGTAGTCTGAGGATACTCTGCAAAATTTCATAGGATTAGTAGCTGAGCAGATGAGATTGTGGGGAGATAGTAGAAATATCGCTGCGTCACTGTTCACTCAAATTAAATTGGGTATTTCTATGTCGTTTGTAAGTCAGCATCTGCCTTTATTCATAGGTCCTGTTTTAAAACTGCATATACTATTATATAACATAAGCATATGCACCATCGAAAGTCAAAATGCTCATGATGGAATTGGTTGTAGTTTTATAAATTATATTAAATATAAAATATACTCTGTTATTTTCCGTTTAACTTTTGGCATTTGTATTGACATTCTGAGATCTCCTAATCTAACACAAAAATGGTTTGATTTATAACCGAGCCAAAAAAACTATGTCAAAAGCGTTTCCTGCTGCGCATTTGGTTGACGCGACTAGAACTAATTTAAATTCCTTAATGCGGGATTCCCAAAAAAACTGTCAACTCCGCTTTCTTTCTTTTGCGAAAGTGAACACGGAACAAATGAGACCTCGGGTAAGCAATGTTAACAAGGCGTTTTACACAATGAGTGTGTGTACCACCCACTCTTTAGTCCCGTTCCCCCAAAATTTGTTACCAAACACGGCGGTTGCCTCTTGGCTTTCCTCTGCTGACAGCTTGCAAGCCATAAATCAACAAGTTAAGTCAAACGTGTGCTGCAGACTCTAAAAGCCGAGCAAAAAATGTTTTTAAAAAATTTTCCCCGCTAACAAACATATGCAGGAGCTACGGAAGCGAAGAGTACAAAGTGGAATTGATTTCAATGTTTAATAAAAAATTCATGAAAATTTGTCAGCTCGAGCTTTTGTGTGTGTGGGTTCCTGTTTTTTGGGGGTCTTGGATTGGGGTTTCGTTTGCTATTAATCACAGTTTGTTGCACTCGCTGCGCCATCATGTGATTCATGTGTGGAGAATGGTCCTCTCCTCTACTTTTCTCTCATCAGGACCAAAGCGCATCCTGTCAGGCCTCGGTCTATGATTTATGTTGCGTTTTAGACCACTGACAACTGGAAAAAGTCCTGGGCGCAGTAGGGGTTGAAAGAAGGGAAGACGAGTGGTTTAAAACTTGCCACAATCAGTCTTTATCAGGAAATATTGTAGCATTTTCTTTGCCATTTTATATTTAGTTTTGTAGTGGGCGTTGAATTAAAAAAAAGTATTGGGCACAATTTAAGCATCTATTTTTAAAGCAGACTCAGATAAACTAATATCAATGAGTCTGTGCTAAATGGCTTTTCGCTGACCTCAAGTAACCAAATATACAAAAATTCACTTCATTTAATGTTCAAGCATCCCAAATTTAACAGCCAAACTATATCCTTTCTAATAAGGACTGGGTAGTCGAACCCTTGCCCACCAAATTGAATTATCCATGGCTGCAAAATATATTATATATACGTTTCGCCTAAAACGTCCTCCTGTCGAAAAAGTCAAACACAATAACGCAATTGATTTTGGTGATAAAAATCGAATGTTTTCGCAGGAAAAAGGGATAAATAAATAAAAATAAAGGGTTCATGTGTCGGGTGCAGTCCAAAAAAAAAGGGTGAAGGTGTCGTATTGTGTTCCCAACCCCCATTTTTTCTTTCCTGGTTAACCGGAGAAAATGTTTGCACACATGCGGTTGTTTCATATTTCATACAGGAAAACTTCACAAAAAACGGAGAGGCACCAAAATCAAAGCATAAAGTTGTCAAGGCGTAGCGAACTCTTAACCCTCCACTGCTCGCTCCTTTAACCCTCATCCCAGCACTTGTGTGTGTTGCGTGTTTTGCGGCGCTTTTTTCTTGCCATTTCTTTTTCTTATTTATGAAAATTGAGTTATAATTGGTAGTGCATTAAGTCATCCCGGTTGCTCCTTCTGCTCATTCGCTTCATTTTGCTGCTGCCGTTGACGCATTTCTGCCTCAATAAATACGCAAATTGAATTTATAGGCTGGTGAGTGCTTTTCTGCCTTAAAAGTGCCACTAAATCAAAATCATGTGTGGAGAAAAGGCAAGCGGCAGTAAGGGTTAAAGTATGCACTGAGAACAAAACAGACTTTTAAACAAAAGTTTTTGATATTAAGAGGTGCAACTTTTAATTTTCATATTGCCAAGAGTTAATTCTTATTATTTCTTTTAATTCTTTAATTCTCTTAAAAATATTTATTTATTCTATGCTTAATTTGTAAGTTGTATTACTAAGTTTTTAAATATAATTTTCGAATTTAATTAAATATATTTGATATTTATTGAATGAATTCGGATATATCTGTGAACGCAGTGTGTACTTTTTTCCTACAACTTCCGTTGGCTTTTTCTGAGTCCCTCTGCTATTTTGCGTATCCTTCCGTTTTAGTTTGTGCTTTTTTGCATTTGCTTTGCCGTTGCGCTAGAATAAATTTCACAGAGGAAACGTGCGTTCCAGGTTTTCCGTATGTGTTGCGAAAAAGGCAAAAGGAGAAGGGAAAGGAGCTTGCGGGAGGAATATCCGGTGTTCACGTGTGGAAATATTTTGACAGTTTCGCGGTTCGTTAGAGTTTTTTTATTATGAATACTTCTGCGGGAAGAGTCCACAGCTTTTACCCACTATGAAGCTAGCTTCCATTGCTAATGGAATGGTTTTGATTTGGGCTGAAAAATGTAAAATACTATTAACATTAACAAAAAAGAAATTTTAAACACCTACAATTTTTAATACATGTAAATATATTCCATTACAAACATTACTGATATGAATAAACCATGAACCTTAATTAACGTTAATAATTTACCTAAATATATACATATTTCATGCTCAAATTTCCCGCCTTTTATGACAATGACACTAAACTCCCTATTTAACCAGCTTTTATCTTGCTAAGCCTTTAAAAGGCTCATCGCAGCTGGGAAAGCGGAAAAAAAGATTTTCTTTTGACTGCCCACTCGACACTTTCACTCCACATCCTTTTCTCTCCTATTCCCCGGAATTCTTTTGTCCGTTGTTCGAGTGGTTCTCCACTGTTGCTGACCACATGCTCAAATTTGTGGCACAAAAGGCCAAGCCAAAGCCAACCACCCCATCCACCCGGCCACCCACTTCCTTCGCCCAGCAGCACGCCTCTTAACCCTTTTTGGCTGTGGCCACTTTTATGCCGTCCCGTTAGTGGTCATTCCTTTTTTTTTTGCACTGACCCCTTTCGGAACGTACCCCTTCTGGCCATATAAATTATATGATTTTTGCATTATTTTGGCATAATGTGCACATTAATGACACTCCAAATTATGTTGTTAATCGAAAGGGGGTTGGGAATCCGGGAATTCGGGAATACGGGGTCTGAAAAATATTGCCACATACGTATTGATGACGCTGTTTTGGTGCCGTTGAATTGGGCATCTAATTTATTGCCTCCTTTATTTTTACTCTTTTTGGTGGCTTTTTTATGTTATTTTTGCGTTGCATTTTTATGTTACTTTTTGGCAACATTAATTTTCCTCCAGCATTGACAGACGTTTGACATTTTTATGGGCCCTCGCATCCCATCGGGCAGGAGAGGGTTAAGCATTAGTAAAATTACTTGGTACCGGTGCGATGTGCATGGAATTAACGTTGCATGAAATCAGATAATATATTGGTAATAAAAGAAAAAATCCCTAAATCGTTTGCGCACTTTTAGTGAATTGAGGAAAAGAATATCAAAAAAAGAAAAGATCATCAATTTAATATTTTTAATAATAAATATATAATCTTATTAAAATATTCGAGTTCCTCGACTATCAGATGTCAAGGGGTCACCAGATTACCATAATTTTTAAGAAACTTCTAATATCGATTGCTAAGTCCTAGCAAATAATTCGCCAAAACCCCAGGCTTAGTCACCCTTAGCTCTGGCAATTAAATTTAGCCAGAATTCACTGAAATCCTGATCCAATAAGCCAAATCAAACCCCCTCCCAGAGGCAAATGGAAAAGGTTCCTTCGTTTTTATAACTTTATTTACCCAAACGATAAGCGAAATAAATCTCCGAATGTGGCACAGAGTCACACGTATGTCCAGTATACATGTGTATAGCGGTGACAGCTTGTCAGCCAGTTGGAAATGTGCAGAAAAGAATAGTCAAGGAATAACAAACTGTACCTCGATTTAGGAGTGAATGGGAGGGGAAGGTGGCGGACGGGAGCAACTATAAAAAGTCGGCAAGATTTACCAAATATTGTACAATGATGGATCATAAATAACTTATGCTTGCAATAGAACACAAAAAATTTCAGCCATACACTGGCAAAATATTTAGCTGATTACGTATATGAATATATTCACTTATATTGGAAAATACAGTTTCAGTTGATTGCATTGGCATTTTTTTTATTATTTATTTCAACAGCTAGACAAATACAAAAAGTATACAAAAGAATAACATTATTTCACAGTTAAGTTAAAGAATCTTATGATTTAGGAGTTTTTAATATTTAAAAGCAAGTTATCAGTTTATTAACTTCTCTGCATGTTTTACTTTTGCAATCGTGTATAAAGCATAAAGCATACAATAATTTTCCTATATCTATCGACATTAACTAAAATGCTTTTTCCAAGTGTAGAACAAAATCCTCTTGAAGAGGCGGGGAAATTCGTCGCTAAAAGTGACGTAACACATAAGCCCGAATCGAACCCCGACCCACGGCAACCCAACTTGGTCCCACTCGCAGTTCAGCCCTCCTGAACTGAACTGGCCCCGGCCATTAAGGACAAAAGGATGACCCTTGATGCCGTAAAAAAGAGCGAACCGAAGTGACTGCAGGACAATGGTCACTTGATGATGCGGGCGCGCTGTCTGTCCGTTTTATTTGCTGCCTTTTTACGGCAAATGAACGGAAGCGACTCGTAAAACTAGCGAATTGTGAATTATGTTTGCTGACATCTAGACCGAAATACAGCGACGACAGTCGATAGTTGGCAATAAAAAACGACGGAGGAGCAAAACGTGTGCCGATGGTCAGCTAAGCTCCTCTCAAACTGAATCCAAAAATCGACCCCATGGGGTCGCCTGTCATCGTCTATTGAACTCGTGTTCCGACCAATAAAAGAGGCATTAAAACACTGAAATATGGACTGGGAAACGAGTTGGGCGGCGGCGGCGCAGGACATGGAGAAGGGCACTTGAAGGATCCCATAAGTAGTGCGAAAACATTGTCGTAAATAAATTTTATTGTAAATTGTGCCGTAAAATGTCCTGCCCAAAAGGTGCGACTTGAGGGAGGGAGCAATTGAGGTCAGTGCTTAAGGCCAATGTTTTTACTGCTGATTACTGCCTTAAGCACTTATTTACCATTGCTTTCTTTAACATAATTAAGTGAGCCAGGTTACAGAATATAAACTTGGAGTTGAGTCCGAGTTTAGATTAAAAATGTAGGCTAAAAATGTATTGCAAAGTCGAAATGCCATTTAAACATTTCTAGTTATTATATTGAAACTAATAAATAAATCTGATTACTACGGCCACAGAAAACTAGCACTTTATATTTGGTTTCTGTTTTTAAATATTCATTTAAATGTAAACTTTTCTTCTTAGATTTTATTACCATCCTATTTACTTAGCAACGCCTGCTAAGGACTCATGAAGTGAAATTAGCCTTTAAGGGCACACTAACCGCAACCAGGAACACTGTTCAGAGCTGAGGTCAGGGCAAATAAACGGAAGAAAATTTCCAAAATAGTGCTTTTTAAAAGTTGCCAGCCAGAGGGAAAAATTTGGAGAAGAAAACACAGGAAGCGAACGCAAGGATAACGAGCGAACGGCATTCAATATGCACACGCCATAATCACATTAAAACGTAAACGATATGCAAATGGAATGAACTGACAAGGAAGCAGGCGAACTCCTTTGCCACAGGCTCAGGATCCTGCCAGGAGTTAATCAAAAATGCACACACACGCCAAAAAAAAGAGCGAAAGAAGGAGCAGAAGATGGAAAAACTACGTGGATACTTTTAAGACCAAGTCCTGCGGCAGGAAGTGGCTTGCAACTTAAAACTCCGTTGGCTTTATTTTATTTTTCTTTAGGTAATCACGTCGTCACTTACAGTTGCAATTAAGGCTGGGACTAAGTGAACGCGGAAATTTTAATTCAATAACAGTCAAACGAGGCATTTCCTCAAAGTTTTCCCACACTCCTTCCCCCTTTGTGGTCTGTGTTACTTAAAGTCAATTAAAATTGAAGAGCCATCAACGAAAGTCTTGGCTTCATCCGTCGAAACTTTGGACCTGAGTGCGGCACACATGTGGGAACGCAATTTTCCTCCTTCGGACGGAACTAATGCAATCAATGGACATGTGCGTGGGTGCCCAAAGTTAGGCTTTCCAGCCACCCACTCCACCAAAGAAATTGCTTGAACTTCGCTGTAAGCATCACATAAATCATTCCTTGACTTTAAAAAAATGTAATATTTATTTCTATAATTATATACATATAACTTTACATAATCACAAGTGATATTCTTTACTATAATACAACTAAAAACAAAGTAAAGAAGCACTCAATCACCTCTCCCACGTTTATCTATTCGAAAATCAACACCGAAATAAACACTGCATTTCCATTTGCCATTTGCTACTGCCGAGCTTCCCTGCTCGGCTGCCATTTCAATTAAATTATCAAAACAAGAAAACCATCCATAAAAGAACAATGGCGAAAGCCAAAGCCCAAACACCTAAGTGCGTTCTGCATCCTGTTCGAGGAGCTGGGCCAAAACACCTAAGTCATGCCATTGTCATTGGATGGCATTGTTTTTCGGCTAAGACTTAAGACTCGGCAACTTCATTATTCTTGTGGCCAGAATCCTCGGGCCGGATCCGCAGAAATGACTTTTCAATGACGCTGGGCGTAATGAAAACGAACCGCACCGCACCGAACCGAACCCAAATCCTCCCAGACAATTTCATATGCAAATGACTAAAATGAATTTAATCAACAATTGTTTGTCTGTCTGCAGCCGCAGCCACCTGACTTCATTGCACCCACATTGCGATGCATTATTCTAATGAGATTCTGTTGGCGGCAGTTTTTTATGGTCCATGGGGGGCAGGGAAACCGGACCATGGAAAACCTCAACGTTGTTGCAATCGCTGCAATTATTTTGATAACAACTTTTCGTATTAAATGGCGAGACATGAGACAGATAAAATGCGGAGAACGATTGTCCTTAACGGGGTTATTACGCATACGACATGGCTAACAAGGAAAAGTTTTGATCTTTGGAGATGTGGTTTCGAAGTTGAGATACTGTAGAAACTTGACAAGATCTACCGCTTAAGGTACAATGATGGATTAAAAACACTTTTGCTTGTGGAACACAAAAATTTTATCCACAAATCTTGGTTATTGATGACGTTTTTTTACTGTTTTTAAATTTATTAAATAGTTATTATTATTACAACTACAAAAAGCAGAATTAACGAGCTTATTACGCATACGACATGGGTGCCAAAAAAAGTTTTTATCTTTGAGATGTGCGTTTGAATTCGAGATAGTTAGTATTTTATCAATCGTGAAACTGTTCCTTTTCATATAATATTTATTGAAAACCAATAATGCAGTTATAAGGAAGCAATACTTACATGTACACATTTATTGTTTATGCTCAAACATATTTGGTATTGATTAGCTTAAACTTACATTTTTCTTGCAACACTTAACGTTCAACACTGCAACTAAAGTCCTGAACTACCCCAAGTAACAGTCTAGGTTCCGTCCATTTAGTCTACAATTCGAGTGTGTTGCATTTTTGACCGCAGTAAACGTAATTGTCTGTCCGGCGGTGGGCAGTCAATAAAACGAAATGATTCCCAGCTCCCTTACAAGTAGCTCCATGTTTATTATATGCTCAAAAAAGCAGTTCGTTTATCTTGGTTGCCTGGGTTCAAAAATGGCTTGCGTTTTTCATCGCCACATGTTGCAGCAACAATGTTGCCTGAGAAACCTCAACGCTTTTTGTTTGATTTGCATATGATAAAATGAAATGGTTGGGTGTTTTGGTGAAAACGGAGAGATTGGGAGGGGGAGCTCTGCTCATTTTGCTGCTGCTGGAAATGACCGGCAATTATATTGTTCGCAATGCTTTTGATGTACACTAAAATAATCTTTTCTTATACTTTATTTTTTATACTATTTTAATATTATGGTATAGCTAGTATAGCATTTAGTAGCCAAAAACAAAAAGTAGACTCTTTAAAAGTGTTAATTAATGTGTCATATTCTTTCCTGCAAGGATATATTTGAATGGGTGTATGAAACAAGGGCCTTTTATTTTCAGTGTGCCCTTCCTGCTGATGGACTTTACATTCCCACACCATTTCCCCTGCGAACCCACTCCCATTGCAAGTTCGATCCAGGTCCAGTCCCATGTCCTTGTGCAATGTGTCCTGTCCAGCTTGTTATGTGCCTGACAGCCATCGTCATCCACATCGCATTCTTATTGACTCCCAGTGCCACTTTGGCTGCATTTGCCATTCAGTAATGCCCTCCAATCCTCCCGCAACACCTCCTACATCTGAGGAATTTGAAATGGGAAGTTCGAGGGGTGAGAGCAACATTGTGTGGAGTTGGCTTTTTATTTTGAGCATTTGGCCATTTGCGTTGTGTTCGGTGCGACTGGGCGTGCAAAATTAAATTAAAACGAATTAACAGAAAAAGAAGTCGATGAGTTTTTGTTTGCACGCTTGGGGAAATGTACTCGTTTTTAAAGCACAAGAACGTATAAAATGTGTAGGAATCTCGATGACTGAAACCATTGCAATTGTAAATTTAAGCTCTTGGTACTTGGTTTTTAGAATGGGTTAGTTTAACTCATTTGGCATTTGAAATTACATGAAACAATACAATTTGTATTCCTTAAAACTCAGTTTATTAAGAAAATTCCTAAGCCAGTCCCAGATTTTTATTTACAAATGACCTTAAACTTGGAAGTGACATCATCAGCATAGCGAGAAATTGGTTTTCCACTCCCGAAAAAATCAACGAAAATGGGAACCGGGAACCAAATAGACAACACGGAAAGTGGATTTGAATAAAAAATGAGCCCCGTGGCGGACGCAGGATAAATGCAGTGAAGCCAAAGCTGAGTACTAAATTACAACGAAAAACAAGAATTACACACTTCAGTCCACAAAAGGCAGCAAATACCGCCTGCAGTGGTCACCCAACCCGCAAATGGAAGGACCTCCAGCAAAGGAAACTAATATAAATAAAATTTCAATTACTCAACAATTAATTTCGTCTTGTGTGCAATCGGCGAAGCGTTAAAAGGCCACGCAGACAACAGGACGAGTGGCAAGGGCAAGGATTTGAGAAAGGACATCCCGGCTCACTTCCTTGGGAACTACTCAGGCGAAAGTTGGAGCATTTGGAAAGTATTTTAAAAAAAGTTTCGGATACACTGGTAAAATCGGGTACTAAAAATAGCTTAACATTCTTGTACATTTCATCCACATAATGCGAAGTAAAACGTATTCTATTTTATTTGTAGTATTTTATCTAAGATATGAAATCGGTTTGCAGGTTTTTTATTTAATTTTTTTTAAGCCCACAATTTTTCTCAGTGTTCTCCTTTCTTGGCGATTTCACCAGCTGCGTTAGCCTCAAGACTTAAACAGGAGAAATTGGGGGGCATAAAGACCAGAGTTGGTTTCAAACTTTTTAGTTGACTTAAGTCCTTTCGGCTTTTAATTGTTAGGGCACACAATTAGATGGCAACGTATTTGTTTCTTGCTGATTATGAAGCGTTAAGCAAAACTGTCAACGTGCCACCCGAGAAACGCAATTTATCGGGAAAGTTTCGCAAGTTACGGCCCTCTACTTCGCTCCCCTCCAAAAAAAAGGATTCCCCACTTCTCCGAGGAGCTTATCTTTCGCAGCTTCGTCACTCAAGTGAAACGAGCTGCCAAGAAGTTGATCGAAAGAGGAAGATAGTGTCTGGCTTATAAGGACAAGACAGCCCCAACTCCCGGTTGTCACGCACAAAGGAGTCTGCCTGCAAATTAGCAGAAAAATCTGTTATCCTTTCGTTTGGCTTGCGCTTGCGGGCGTGTTAATGATTTTTCCCCCCTCCGTGGAGAAGTTTGCTTCCTTTGGGTGGAAAGTTTTTCGTGTTCCTTACAAATGAAGTGACAGAGCATATTTAAAATTAAACAATTTAATCCACCGAGACGATGTCGAAGTCGCAGTCGAGAGTTGTCTCCACGTGAAGTGAAATGTTGACACTGCCGCCGGAGTTTTGTTCCAGGAATACATGTGCTAATTAGCAAACAGGATTCCTTATCCTCGTCCTGCCGTCTGCGTGTTGCTAAACAAATAAGTTTGTCCTGTCGCCGTCTTATCGTCTCGGGCCCATTGTCGTTTTCCAAGTGGTTGATTGGCACGTAATTTAGCCGAGATCTCACTGCGGCTTGTTTGTTCTCCTTTGGGCAATCGAGCTTGAGCTTGCCTGCCACTTGGAGTGTGGGATTATCCCAGGTCTATAATTGGGAAATAGCAAATGGAATTAGCCTCATGCAAGAAAGCATTTTAGCATAGGCTTAAAGGCTTAAAGCTTAAAGTAGTTCAATAAAACACGGAATTGCAGTTTTATATCAACTTTATTGAGCTCAAACCGACATTACTTACATAAATATGTAATAATCAAAAATTATCAAAAAATGTAATAATATAATTAGAACTTTGTTTCTTAGTTAGAAGATTAATGAAGCCATCCTATAATAGTAGTATGCATTTGATTTTGGTTTATTCACTATTTAAATAAATTATATAAATATGTGCAAGTGAATATCTGGCGTAAAACACAAAAGAAATTTCATTAATTTAAAGTGATATTGATAATGGGTAGTTGGGAATGGGTAAAAGATCTTCTTTAATAATTGCCACCCAACAATCCAAACAATAAATATATAAAATATTTCGAGAATAATCAAGCCAAAAGCAATGAAAAGCCACAATCATTTTGATTACAAACTTTCAGCACGGGGCGAGGCAAAACATCCAATCGTTACCCCAAAATCAATATCAATGACCAGAAAACAACCGCAATGTAACACATTTTCCCCGCACATTTTTGCTTTGAGTGTTTTTTTTTCAAATGGTCCGCTCATGGCTACAATGGTTTGCCAAAAACATTAAAACCTTTATTTGTAAATTACACATAAACATATTGAAAAAGCTGCATGATATACAGTACGTATTTTTAGGGCATATACATATACCCATATCTTATTTTTATATACATATAATTTCCTTTAAATTTAAAGCAATTTTGTTTAATTGTATCTAAAAATTGTAGAAGAGTTCCATAACATATAGTGAGCTGCTGCTTTAACAATAATCATTTTAAGCATGCAAGGATCCCATAAACAGTATGTTGTATATCCTTTACCATTTACCAATGCTTTCCTAAAATCAATGAAACTTCAATTAAGAGTATTCTCACATCACCTAGCGTGGAAATTATCCGATTCCTGGTGAATTTATTTCGCTGGAATTGCGGAACACATATTTGCCGATGCGTTTTGGAAACATCATTAAACCGAAAATTGTTGTGCGGAGTGCAACGGCCTATGAAGAGCTGGCCCTTATGGCCAACGCATTTCCCTCGATGAATGGACGATGCCAATGAATTTTCATGAATGCAGTCAAGTCTATAAAAATTAATGCATTGCAGTTGGCTGCAGTCGCTGTTTGTCCGCTCTTCAGGCAGTCAATGCATTTTAAATATGAGTTAAAAAGCCTGGAAAATGCCTCCCATCCGAACTACAAAAAGAATGAGTGTTCCGGTACGACCTTATCAAATGGTCATTTCTGTTTGCATTTAATTAAAAATCAACCCAAAAGTAAAACAGAGAGTCACGTGTCCTGGTCGGCAGGCGCGATAAATCACGCTAAAACAGAACAGAAAGTGGCCGAGTAATTTATCATTGTCATCAGGACGTTCCAGGACTCAAAGGGTGACAGATTCGGCTAAAAGGACAGAGATCGAAAGGATTAACACTTTAAATTGCCTAGTTAAACAAAAGGATAATGTCCAGCCTGCATAATGCCAGTTGCTCTCCGCCAATGTTTGCTTTGCTGCCGAAGACTTTTCCCCACATTTTCTGTTTAATTGCAGAAATCCAAACTGGACGCATGCGAACCTCATGGTCTTTCTATTTACATAGTTGGAAAAGTGGAATGGTGTTTGGTGCAGTGAAACAAAATCACCATAACTTTCACTTAGAAAAAAATATTTTTATGTGGTTATTTAGAAGGAATAGGATAATTATATAGACAATATATAGAGCTTTTAAGAGCTGTCTTGGGTATTATTTGTAAATCATTAATGATAATACTATCTCTACGAACCAAGGGTGCACTCTTTACATATTTTCCTCAGTGTATCTAATGAGGTTTGGTTTGGGGCAAAGTTCACTAAATTGCATTTCGTCACGCAATTAGTGGTTCATTTACTGCCTGACTGAGCCTCCTTGGAAGATCCGTCGGTTCTGTTTACTCAAAGCTCCTTCGTCCTTCTTCCTTCGTCCATTTGTGCTGTAGAGGAGTGTGGGAAGTGTTGGCCAAAACTTAATTTCGTCTTATTACGATGCAGAAATTTTGCAATTTCCGCAAGGTCCACTCGTAAGCCTGGTCAATTGCGTTTCGGCCCTCTTGCCCTTCTGCCATCGATGTCTTGCAACGGAAATGGAAAATGTTTGTGGCAATGACTTTGGTTTATTAGTTTATCGGGATGTCCATCCTTGCAATTACGTTGAGATGGGAAGTTAAAGGTAACATTTCAGGTGAATGTACAGTTTCAGCTACTGTAACAAACTACTGTGAACATAACACAACAGTCGTAAAAAATTAACTAAACTGGCAGACCCAAATGAAATCGTTAAAAAAAAAAACCCAAACTTTTTTAATGGTTTCCAAATTTGTAGCGAAAATTGATCCCTAAATCGTAGACATTCTTTTAGGTCCCATTTTTATGCCGCATTATTAAATATATTGCGCCTTAATTTTAAGGAACTTCCCCCAGAAAAATTCAGTAGGTTTTTTAGTTTTCCCAGCTTTTGACCGTTTAGAAAATATTTTACGACTAACAAGCAATTTTTCATTGAGTAATAACTAATTTTTGTGAAGTTTTATTGCAAGGATTTTGATGCGCCCATTCAGGAAGGCAATCCCAAGTAGCCACGTAGTAGTTCCCTGACTTCCCTTCAGTTTTTTTATGACCACAAACCAGAGTCAAAACAGAGCAAAACAGCAGAGGAAGAAACATTAAAAAAGCTAATTTAATTAAAAGAAAATGCAATGAAAAATGCCATTCCGACAGGACAGCTGGGCAGAGAGTGGGCAAAGGACTCCTGCATTGTCCTGTGCGTGCTGCCTGGCAATTTTGCCGATTTTTTATGACACAACCGAACTGAACCGAGTTGAACTGCAGGCAAAAGTGCAACGGAGACGATGACGAGAAGCAGAATTCTTCGTGGCGCGATTTTATGCACATTTATCATAATTTCACACGCAGCCAAGGATCCGAGGAGGAAAATGGATGCGGATAGGATGGGATGGGTTTTGTTTCTGTTTCGGTTTCGGTTGCACACATAAAAAATAATCGCAGGACTGACGGGGTTTTTAGGGCAGTGCTGAAGGGGCGTGGAAATTGCATTTTGCCTTTTACGAGCAATGACATTTATGACAGTTTCCCTTAGCACAAAAAAAACGAAGATAATGCTAAGGAAAAATGAAACGTTGAAATGAAAAACAGCAACAATGATAACCCATTAAAACTATTCGTAAACACACCTTTCCCTCGCCTTCGACTTCAGGTGAGCCGAAACTCCTGCTGAGACATATGTAGATCCTATATCCTTCGCCGCACACGTCAGCACTGCAACAAAGTTTGACTGGCATTATTAATATTAATGCAGCCAACAGGAAAGGACCTCGAAATAAAGAAAAGGAGAAGGAAATGGAAGCGAGTGGAAAGTGTTCAGTCGAATAGGCTCTGCCCTATAAAGTGTGCTAACGATTTAGTCACTTCTTTACTTCTTACTTGTAAGTCATTAAAAATAATTAAAATACTTAGTAAGGTTGACCTTAGAATTTAAGATGAAATGGTTTTTGGTATTATAGTAAAGCGTTCATTTATATATATATATATATATAATGCATAACGAAAATTTTGAACTTTAAGAGTATATGGTTCGGGTAATATTCTTTTCTATGAATTTTGGGCCATAAAAGTAGAATTAATAAAATTACTTTTTATTTACTTTCCTCGCTGGGCTGAAATCTTCAAAGGTATTATCCGAGACACGTTTTCCGGTAATTGAAGTGTTTGTTGTTGTTCCCGTTCCGGTTTCTTTCGCTGCTGCTGCTGTTTTTGTTGTTGTTGTAGTCTCCGGCAGCTGCTCTACTTGATGTCCTTTGTCCTTGCCCCATAATTCTGCTTGTGACAAATCAACGCCCTCTTGTAGCTGACTTCCTGCTGGTTATGTGTAGTTTTTTGTTGCTAGTCCTCGAGTATCCTTGGCTTTCTTGTAGTCACTGCTATTACTGTTATCAAGAGTAATTTCGCCTTTTTATTTCCTTCGACTATTGCCAGCGATTTCCGTTTTTTCGCTCCTCTGCTCCGTCGCCAATAATTTCATCTCATTTCATGCTTTGTCATAAAGATGGTCAACATTACGTAGAAATGTTGCCGAAGCATTTGATGCGTGCAATATGCAGAAAGTTTCCTATTTCAATAAAAAGCAAGAAACGACGTCGAATTGCGGATATAAATCTATAAAAATCTCAGCATTTAATATCGTAAAAATATCATCCCTCAGGATTCTGCAGCAAGAAGGATATGAACGAAATAAAGTTTCTTCATTTTTCTGGCTTTGGTTTAGTTGCTCTATCCTGAAGGCAACAGCTGGCAACGTTGCAACATTGTCGCAGAACTCAAGCTTTAAAGATTTGTAACAAAAATTAATCATTGAAAAAAATCGAATGAAATCGAAAATAAATCGAATTTTGTTTTCTTAACTAGTTTTATTCTTAATTAATAAATATTTAGAATTGAGTCACTACGCTAAATGTTTGGTTGTGTTAATATGCTTATATTGTAAAACATTTATTCCTATATGAGAAATATTGCAAGAATAACTTCTTATGATCCTAGACTTATTGAAGTCTTGTGAAAACATTATTCAAACAATGCTTCTCAATTAGCACCTACATAAATTTCAATTACCATCACGCGCTAACTTATCCTGTATTTTAAGATCCAATGCTAAGCCAAAGATGTTCAAGGAATATCTTGGGGAAATTAATCCGAAATGGATCTATGAGGGTTGTTTGTGAAGCAGAGACAGACTCATAAAGGTGACAATGAAACCGCAGATTTTATTAGCTGACACATTTATGAATATTATTAACATTTCGTTTGGCAAACAATAACGCGGGGAAAAAGAGCGCCGAATGCGAACAGGAAAATGCGCAAAATGAAAATGTTTTTGCATTGGCCAGGATCCGGATCCATGATTTTGGATTCCGGATCCCGGATCCCGATCCTGAATGCGAATTTCCAAGGGTGCGCGCCTCCGTGGCTCATTAATTTTTATACGCGGTGCGTGTGTGTTGCATTGCAATAAAAACATATTTTATTAGTCGACGAAGAGCCAGAGGCTGCACTCTGAGCCACCACCAAACCTCTGATGACTGCCTGTCAGCATAAATTCATTATTTATGGTGCAATCAATGGAGCTGCCGAGCGTATGTCGAACCCATCAAACTCGTCAGTTCGCACCGGAGTCATCATCGCAGTCGTTTTCCGAGCTGATCTGCGTCTGCCACAAAGCGGAAGTTTGTTTATTTTATAGTTTCTGACGCCCGTCGTTCGCCTCCTGAAGGCGCGAAAATTTGTCCTTTTCAATACGAGGAATACGGGTATTTTAACTTTTATAAACGGATATTTCGGGATCCTGGAGAACTGAAAGTAAAACTCAAAAGAATCTTTTAACTCTAGGGCTATCTTAATATTGTATACTTGTTATTAAATTTAATATGTACATAAAGCCATATTATTACTGAAAATTTGCTATACAGCATAAATTATTGGCACCGTCAAGTTTATGTTGTAAGGGTATTTCATGTTCGGTCTTTCCAATTTTTTTGAATTTTCGCAAACAATTTGCGGCCCGACGGGTTGCCCTTTTGTGACAGTTATGTGTCTCAGATTCCAATGGCAAATTTGAATGCATTCTGTTTTGGGAGACGGGGTGTACATATTTTGATAGAGGGTGTGGCGGGGTATTACCATAACTCACTTGGCATCGGGATAATTTGCCTTTTGAGAACTATTAGCTCGTAATCTCGGGTTCAAGCTGCAAATAGAAAAACTAATTAAAATGTTCGCCCGGCCTGATGAATGGTCTGGGACTTCCTATAAGCAGACTGACATGCATCCTGATAGGGAATCCACCCTGTAATTAATACGATTTGAGTGAGTGTGTTCCATCATCATCAACATCATCTTGCGTGATTTGCGTCACCACCGTGGCGGAAAAGCTTCCTTCAGCCTATATTCCTATATTCATGGCATATCCTGACTGCGAAAGGCGGTCACGCATCGTCCTCTTGTCATAATTTTTCTTATTTCGCTTCTCGGCCAAGTTTCCTATTAAATATTCAAGCGAATCTGGAGGATGTCAGCTCGGGCCTTCCTCTTAATGACATTTCAATAATTAATGTGCTTCCCAGCTTTCTTTTTTCGCCGTTCGCCTCGTTTCCTGGCTCGTGTGCGTGTCCTTTCGTCTGGACTTTTCGACTCCGACTATCTGACTAGATATCATCAATCAAAGTATATTTTTAAATGTTTCGGCTCTTTCGGCGAGCTCCTGCTGTCGCGGCTTATAAATGATGTTTTTGTTGAGCACTTCTTCCTTTTTTGATTACATTTTCGAGGGCGCTGTTTTTTGATGATATTTTTCCAGAGGTTACATTTTGATAATTTCAAGCATCTAATCCAATTTCCTTCTGCGAACAATTTTCCTCCATTTGCACAACTGTCATAATAGCCGAGGTGGAATTTTGGTGGAGTTTTCCAATTGATTACACGACAACCACACGCACAGGCACAGACCTTAGGCTAATCCTTGGGCAAGGACCCTTGCTCTCATAATTCCGAAACAGGAGCATTTCTACTTTGCTGCACAAGAAGTCCGACCTAATGACATTAGTCTGCGTGCCATTAGTTCTTGGGTGATTCGATTTGATTTAATTTTATTTCATCGCTTGCCTGTCGTAAAATGTGGGAGGGATATTGAAATAAAAAACCGCCAAGAAAGCCAAAGAGTAAATTCTTGAAAACTGTTATTATGGCAAAGACTGCCTATACTCTGCCGTTCCTAAAAAGACAAAGTATCTTCAAAACTAACAAAAATTTTTGAAAATGCAGAAAGTTTATGAAGAAGGAAGAGTATGAACAAAATTGCCATGATCCGCCGTCTTTCCAGGCATTCCATCTACAGACCGCTTAATTTTCGTTTTTGTTTGGACATTTGCCGTTGGACCCTTTTTTTTTTTAGGTCTTCTTTAATTTCTGCACGAGCATCCGCAGAATCGGTCTGTTTGTGTTCCTACCTTTTACCTATTCTACTCAAATGCCAAGTATAGAGCGAAATTTGGCCAACATGCCAGACAATTATGTAGAAGGTAGCAGAGCGATCGAACCAACCGATAAAGATCAGCCAAGGCTAAGCCCCAAAAGAAAAAAAAGGGATGTTCCTCTTGACAGAAAATAGTTCTTGGAAATTTATGGTTAAAGTTTTGTTTTGATTCGAGTTCACTTAACTCTAAGCGGGCCCAACAGCGCTCTTTACGCCTTTTTCGCATTATTAGAAACACTTTCCGAACTAATTAACAGCAGAGACAGAAGTAGAAGTACAAGTTTTGGAAGAGTTTGCTGCTAGGGATTAAATGCTTTCTGTCTGTGATTTTTACAGCACTTCGCTTACAAATCGCTCGACATTTGGCGCAGCTTCAAACATAATCATAAACTTGTGTTAATTATTTTTCATATGCCAACCCCGCTCCCGTGGGCAAAAGTTTTATCTGTTTAACGTTAATTAGTTTTGTTTGGCAAAGTGAAATTTCTGATTTCTTTTGCGCGAGCTTTGCGAACTTTTATTAACTTTTTTCGGGCAATCAAAGTGAATTGAACTGCAGGATGTGCAAGGATATGGCAGCTGCATAAGTGCAAAAGTTTAATTAAAAGTCCTGGCCGCGTTCGCGAAACACAGTCATATCCTTGGCGCTGATGACGAGACCCTCAAGAATTGCACATCGAATTTTTTGCTGCAATTTGGCGCTTGCCAAAATTAACTTAAAAATGCAAATTGTTTTGTTAGCACCTAGTTTTTTGAAATTATCGAGGGGAAAAGATGTCAAGAATGCCGGAGGGGCAACTCCCTGCCTGCCCTTCGTACAAAGTTTCTGCATCGAAAAATCTTGGAAAACATTTCTGTATTTTCTTTTTGCATAATTGAATTTTCTTTGTGTTCTTTCTTGCTGCCGTTTGTTGCACAATGTTGTCGAAGTGGCTGAAAAGTTTTTCTCAGAGTGGAAAAGTTAGACTAAAAGGCATATTCCCCGAAACAGAAATTTAATTTTTTGTATTAAGCATAAAATATTTAATCACTATTGGAACTTTAAGCTTCTGGTAGAAGTCTTGTCTTTAGTTGTGTTAACTGGAATGGATGGTGTAAATTGTAATAATGTAATATACGTGCATATCATAATCCCATTTATGTTCTTAATTAAAAACTTGGGAATTAAATCTTATCAAAAAACAAATACAATTTTGAGTTGGGATAAGCCATGTCTACCATATGATTCTAATCAAAATGGGCCCTTTGTAAATTATTCATTGAAAAGATTTAAAATTTTCTATTATTATTATATATAAATAATAACTCTTTGAGTCAATCAAGCCATGTCATTGAAAGATTAAAAGAAATCAAATTTCTATTATGTAAAGTACAAATATTTGTAATATCTTTTCAAGTCGATCTAGCCATGGTGTACGCATAAATGTTGTGACATCAAATACTAAAGTGCATTCAAGTTACAATAAAACATATTGCTACAAAAGTGATTGATGATCACTTGCTTAAAATTTCTGCACCAAATAGTTGGAATATTATCTATAAGTATCTAAGGGTTTCACAGAAGAACCCGATTAAGTAGTACGCAAGGATACTGCCCTATTTAAAAATGTATTTGTGCAATAAAAACCAATTGGATTGATTTTAAATCATTATAATTAACAATACCTACATACATCTTTATCAAAACCAAAAATATTAAATTAATTGTTATTTACCGACTGTTAAGCAAACAAAACTAGAAGAGGGTAAGTACCGAGTCATCGGATAATTGTTGATCTTTAAATTGAAATGCTTTCTTCTGGAATGTTCCTTCTTACCGTCGGTTATTGAAAGGCTTTCTTCTAGAAAGTTAATTTTTGCCGTCGGAGAAATGAAATAAAAGAAGTTCATATTCCCAGCTCATTTTTCGCATCATCGACTCAAGCTTACTTCGCTTGTAGATAATCTGAAGAATGGATTGCTACCAGTAAATAAAATATTCTTTTTTTTTAATTTTCATTTTTGTTTTATTGACTTTTTGTTTAGCAAAAAATTGATGCAATTTTTAGCCAACTTCGACTCATTTTCGTTTTTTCCTGGGTTTTGTTCTTTAAAAAAACTTAGAAAACCTCGTCTTACAAAAGAACTTACAAACTATTACAGTAGTAATTCATTTAAATAGGATTTAAGAGTAAATTATTTCTAAAGAAGTTGTTTTTTGTCATAAAAAAATGTTTGTAAAAAATTGGGGTCTTCATAAAAAATGTTTTCTTTTTTCTTAAAATTTTTCCTCCGATTTTCGTAGAAACAAAACCATTATCACAATCGCTTTGATGAGTAAACTAAAAGTGGGTGGGTGTTGCTGTATCCTTGACTGCTGTAGAAATCGAGTGCCGTCGGCTGATGAGTGGTGAGTGTTTTTTGGGCTGGCTCATGCTTATTTCCTTTGTACTCTGGATGTTGGACTGGACTATTGGTTCTCCCCGTATACAACTATAGTTGTTAGTTACTCGAATGTTTACTGCGATGGTTTGCGGTATTTGCCGCACTTTCTGCCGGTCTTCGGATGACATGGACTGTACTGGCGCAGCGTTTGCAGGACAACGGTGGCCAGGAATCTCCACTGGGACTCCCGCAAGCGGAGGATCTGCTGCTCCTTCTGCTCTGCCTCCCGCAGCAGGGTCGCCTGGTCGGGTATGAAGAATGCCACTGCCATTGTGGGTTTATCTTTCTTCTCGTTCGGAATTACACAACTGGGAGTGAGTGAGTGAGTGACTCAATGACTTTCTCTTCGGCACTATGAATATTTATCAAGTTAGTTCTTTGTTGCTGGCGCACACACTTTGCTTTCGTATTTTCGAGTTCGTTCACTTGCTTCTGCTGTTTCTCTTGTTCAATGTTATTTCTGAGCTGCGTTCGCTGCGGTGGCTGCTTTTCAACTGAATATATTGAGTACTGCTCCGAGGCTATTTATACCTGGTGCTCTCCCGCCGCCTTGTTCTCTGTTTTTCTGGTGGTGGCTGCTCTTTTTGGCCTTCTTCGCTCTTCGGCTCTCTGGCTGGGGTTTTTTTGTTTTGGTATTTCTGTTGACATCGCCTCATTCGCAGCTCCCAAAAAAAAAGTACTACATTTTTTCGTAGGCGGGGTGGGGGCGTGGGCGGGGCCACCTTGCGCCTGTTGCCAAGTGTGTTTTTTTTTTTGTGAGATTGTGTTGTTGTTGCCAGGTTGTTGGCAGCGCCTTTGTTGTAACTGTGTGCGGCGAGAAGTACAGTTAGCATATTAATTGTATTAAATCGTCGGAGCATGACACTCGTTTTCACCAAGGAGTTCGACGGAGAAAGACATATGAGACTTGCTTTAGGACTGGGCCGCGAAATACCCTCTATGATTAACCATCTGTAGAACAGGTACTGATTAGTGAATTTTAACCAAACTAAGCAGGATACGTGATAAGCGCCAGGTACAACTATCCCAAAGGTTTCATATTAATATCAGCAGATTGAACCGAGTTACTTGAGACTCACTTACTATTTCTTAAATATCAAATATTTAAGTCAGTCAGGAAAACAACCTTTCAGCTATAAAATTCAATAAAGATTTCTAGGGTGCCAAATATGTAATAAATTATAGTTCGTTCTTGAATTGCAAATATTATGTGTATTTAAATCAACAAAGAGGAAAAATTGAACAAACATTTTTTTGATTTGGACTACTTATATATGATAATTTATAAAAGTGCAAGGAATTTACTTAAACTGAACAGCTTCCTGTAAGGGTATCCCAGAAAGCTGTTCGTGTGGGAGGCAAGTTCACTTGAAATATGGGCAAGTGGGCAAAGAAGAGTTCCCATTTCTTGAATTATTCTCTTTTTCATAGACAAGCCCACCTGCCCCATCTAGATAGATCTCTCTTTATCAGCACATCGCGCTCTACAAGTGTTTACACATCCGAAGCTTCCGACTAAGAATTATGACAATCTCATAAATTAAAGGTATACTGTACATGCCACATAGAGTATATTGACAACAATGGGCGCGTCCCATCTTTTTTTGTATTTCGTGTGCAATTTTTTTTTTCATTAGAGCGGAACAAGTCGGATATGATATGATACGATATGAATGTTTTCGGTGGAAATCATACACGAAAATTTCCTGCGGATTAACGTATTATTAATTGCCTTTCTGATGGATATGATATCCGAACAATGTATTCTTTCTACATATAGGAAGTTAATTGTAATTATCTTTAATAATTTATATGTCGCATTATTATATATTGGTATGATGTTTCATAGGACTTTGCTGTCTGGTTGTTGTAACTTTCTCTTTAATGTTAATGTTAATTATAATTGTCATTTGGTTTTTAAATTAATTTCATATATATGTGTAACAGAAAATGAGCTCTTGCAACACCACCTTCATAATTCCAAAATCTTTTACCCCACCCAGAGTCCCGGAATGAGTTGCTAGTTCCATTCAAACTCCACCCACAAACCCGTAGCACCGTACACCGTACTCCGTACTCCGTACCCACACAGGCAAACAAACAGCCGAATCTTACGGCGTGCGTCTCAAGTGTTTCCACTGTGATAGAGCATAGCCAGCACTTTGGGGGATGTTCTGCGTCATCGTCTATAGCGACTACCTCTCCAGCTGCGATGTCTAGGTCTATTGTTGAAGGAACTACTCTACTTTCCTCTGGCGGGCGTTCTCGTGCTCGTTCTCTTTCCCTCAATGCGCCGTCCCGGTCGCACAGCAGAAACATTCGGCTTTATAGTTCTTTTTTCATGGGTCTTTTCTTTCCGGGTTCGCGTCAACACATACATACATACATATATTTATAACTCCGGGACGGTTGGGCGTGGCTTGCGTCCTAACAGCGTTTTATGCTCCAGCGGGCAAAAAGAGGAAGCCGAAAAATGGGCATTTCCCTCTCTGTCGCACGTTTTGGGGAACCAATGTGGTTCAAGTTGGAAATTTATGTTTTGGGTCCGCTTTCGTTTTCTGGGGCGGAGTTTAGCTTGGGACCTTTTTTTATGTAGCTGAATCATTGCCAAGCAGGGTGGAGCCTGAAAGGGCCTTAAGTCAACCGAAACATGGCCAACGTTATCCCTTAAATGTGTGTCCTTCGCTGTAACCTGCGGCAATTTGCGCATTAGGTATAATTGCGGCTCTCGAATGTCAATTAGTTCGATGATTATCCTCTCAAGACCTTTAACATTTAGTTCTTCATTCAGTTTTTCTTTCCTTGAGATAGTGATCTAAATTTCTAATTGCCCAATGAGGCGATATGTTTCAGTTCCCAGATAGTTATCTGGATTTTTGTATACTTGTGATTTCTTAAAGGATTGGGATAATGCGGGTAATTATTGTCATTTTTATTCAAATCATATATGACTCGGTTGGGGTGCAACAAGTAGAGCCGAAGTTCGACTTGTTTAATAACCCATATATCATTTGCATAGCTGGCTGCCTGACTTCCAATTTAACTTGTGTCTTGTGGCCTATCGAGTTTGTCAAATTAGATTATATTTCTTCGATTGAGTTTTCAATCTACATGTTAAATGACCCACATGCTACGGTATTCATTCCTGGGAAGTGTGTCAATCGAATTTTCGATCTACCCGGAAGTTTCCCGATCCTGTTTCTGATTGGGATTCCAGAAATTCACTTTACGCTTCATGAGACAGCCCACGAGACATTCCCAAATGAAAGCAAATTTTTAGCGATAATTTCATCAGTGTTTTTTCTGCCCATCTTCTGACGTGTCTCAGTCTTTGTCTGGGACTGCCTCAAATCTTTACGTCTTACACATGCCATATACGTATACAAAACATTCGTTACATTCGCGAATGCTAATGAGTAATATCAACAACGCGATAACTTGCACAATTCGCTTGGAATTTGCTTTTATTTGATTGTACCGTTTTATAGGGTATCTGAATTTATTCTTGAAAAACAAATTAATTAAATGAAGTGACAATCATCTCACAATACTTGTACCACGCACAATACTCATTATTAATACGATCTCTTGCTAGTTCTACCAAATCTACAGATTGTTCCGCTTTGAATGGTTAACAATTAGTTCCAAACGTATATCATCTTTAAATCGTTAGATAATTTATTGCAGTAATTTTCAGCTTTCTCTCGTTCCATTTCATTTAAAATTGTGCTATTGGGTCATTTATTTACTACTCAGTAGATAAATTGATAGCTTTTACTCCCCACATTTGTATTTATAATTGTTTTTAGTTTAAAAAATATATATAAAATTATTTGCACTCTTCTATAGCATAATGAGATTAAGCTATACCATAATTCCTACTTTATCCATTAATAGAATATTAAATAAAAAACCAATGTTGCAGGTTTGTAACCATGTTTGCTTATAAATTGTTATAAAATAATTGGGCCAAAATCGTCACTCGAGCCGAAAGTTCCCTCTCAATTCCTTCTTCAGTCAGGTTGCTCCCCCGCCTCTTTTCTTTGCTTAATAATATTCCAAGAATTGCGCAACGTTCTCCACCAGACCCCAAAAAATATTGTCATCTCTTTGTTGCTCCCGCACTGTTCTCAATCTCGAAAACTCTCAATTTCTCACACATTTTGGGTGTTTGGGTATCTTTTTCGGCTGCGACTGCGGCTTCGTTTCGTTAATTTGTGTTAATTTTTTATGATCCCAACTGGTGGTCTGGTTGGGTCCGCTTTTCGATCTTGTCAGAAATGTATATTTCGTTTTATTTGATTTCCCATTTAGAAAGCCTCGCGGTCGGGGAAGAGAAACAAAGACAATTGCCAAGTGATCCGTAGTGCTCGGGTCATTAACTCACTCTCCCACCTTTTCCCGTAGCCCCTATCCCCATCCCCATTCCCATTCCCATCCCTATCCCATATCCCCTTCCCAAAACGCGCTATCCCCTGTATTCACTCATTTTGTAACGCCTGTCATTGAGGACTGCTTAGGCAGACGATCCGCGCCGATCTCCAGCCATCCGATCGTCTGGGTCGGAAGCTTAAAGCGCGCACCGCCTCGGAGCTACGATTCCCAGACCCAAAAGAGCCAAGACCAAAGACCCAAGACCCCAGTCCCCAGCTCCGATTCTCGGGATGAATCATACCGCGAACACATCGGTGGATGAGATGGGAACTGGAAGGGAACGGGTGTTTCTGAGCCAGGGTCCGCACACGCTCTCATTCCACCGCCCAAAACGAGACCCATTTAATGTTGTTTAACGACTGTTTGTAGCCGGTGAGTTCTCCGCTTCTGTTACTCATCAATTGATCAGTGGGGTATATCAGGCATTATTAAGCTAATTTAATTATTCGTAATTCAAAAGGTTTAGTCTTCTTAGGAAACTGTTTGCCTATTTACTATGTAAGAGCATGCATAAATATATATAGTTAAAAATAATATTATTATTGAATACATTTTTTTACCATTACCGGTTTGATCCCCACTGACTTTAGATATATTAAAGATAGTATTTTTGTATTATTTTCTAACACTTTTTTAATTGCAACTAAGAGGTATCGCTTAGTCGTTAGCCCCCTCCAATCGCACTTGCTGTTTCGCTGCGGATTTTCAAGTGGCCTGCTGGGGGGAGGAGGGGGCTTGCTGATCGTCTCGCCGTCTGGCGGTTGGGTAGAACATGTGCATAACTGTGTTCGGGATTCGGACACTGGTCCTCTATCTCCTTTGCCTCCTTGCCCCCCTATTCAGCACTCTTCGTACACCCGGGGCAAAAAGCGATACATGGAGTGAGTGGTGGGGAGCGGAAAACTGATATGGCGATAAGATTGCCTTTGGACCTGCGATCGACTGGAAGACCCTTCTTTGGCACCGTCTACGGCCTTTGTTTAATTTATTTGATTGTTCTTTTTGTTTGTCTACCGGAGATTTGTCCGTCCGCCCGACTTGTTCAAACATGTCAGTTGGTTCTTCCACTTTTATTTGAGTAATTTTCGCCCTTCTTCTATTTTTCATAGATTTTCATAGATAACTAATTTTCGGAATGGGTTTTCAGATTTCTTCACCCAGCGTGCATCGACGTGATCGGAGGCCCATTCGGGTTCCTTTGTGTGTGTCCTATTTGCTTTATGTCATTATTTGTCTTTAGTCTTAGTTGCACTAATATTTTCCCCATGGGCAGTAGTCAAGTGTGCAGAAGTGGAGTGGGTACTCTCCATCGCCTATGAGTCATGCTGCGAGTTTTCATTCGGTTCGTGTGTGTAAATGTGTGGAAATTAGAGTTGGGCTATAAAAACGGTGGTTAGGCACCTACTTGATTGTCTTGTGGAGGTGCAATCATCATGCGGATAACTGTTTTTATAGGGCAACTGATGGATGTGCATGGACAGTTAAGATTACTCACGAATATTTGCTTATATTAGTCAGTAGAATTTTAATATGAACACGGCTGTATGTTTAGCAACGAATCTTTTCGGAAAAGTGTGAAATATGTGCGTACTGGAATATGAATATGATTCCGAGGTTTTCTAGAATAGAGGTTTTCATCTGTATTGCCTTGCTTAACGCATTTTCCAAGTTAGCCCTCACAATGCCATTTACCGAATTTATCGACCAAACGCGAGGTGAAGCATTCTTAATAGGCACAACCACCATCAATAACCCGGGCAATTAAATTTAATTTCATTTCACCGAGCAGCAAATTATGATATTGATTTAAATAAAAGTAGAAACACACACAGCAGCGAAGAAATTACGATAATTGCTTCCGTGGGTCTGGTAAAATGTTGAATTACAATAAATTATATAATTTAATTTATATTTATGAGTGGAATGGCTTCTTCCTTCTCCAATACATGGGGCAATAAAACATTTTCGGATAGTATCGTTAACCATTTCCTGCATAGGTTACTCGTAGATGTGACAGACAGTCCGGCGTCCCCAAACCCCCAACGAAATCGACGCCCATCCTCGTGATCCTATTCAAATTTCGTCTTTTATCTATTTTATGGCCAAGTGTGTGAAGAAATAGTCAAAAATACTGGTAGCAGGAGGGCATCCAGTCTTTATATACTTTGATTTCGACGCTTTTCTCCTTTAGTTTTATAGCTATCTTTTACGATGTTCTGCTGAAAGAGATAAATACAGTGGGAAAAATGGGGCGTCAACGAACAACATTTCCTTTAATAGTTTTGCCCTTACTGTTGATAAGTTACATTAATAATTTAGACTACCCAAAGAAAATCAAATATTCAATACTCAAATAAAGTCAACTGTTTTTCCAGTGTAGAAGGCGGATTGATAAGAGAGAGTTTCGCATACGTGACATTTGCAAATTTTTTAATGCGCCATTTGCATTGGCACAGAAGCTCGAATCATAAAACTCGACTGGTAAATGCAGGAGATAAAGAATCCTGGTCGAAGGGGGCGTTTGGGGGTGTGGCAAACCATATAAAGGACAATTTCAGGCGCCATGTGTTGCATATTTCATGGCGTTTTGACGCAATGCATTAAAATCGCAAAGGCAAGGAAACTAAAACATCGCCATAACCAGCTGAGTGAATCTAGATGGAATACGTTTTAAATGCTTAAGTGGTCATAAAAACATTATTTCCTGCATGGCCAAGTAAGCGATATGCATATGACAAAAGAATCAATATTAGTTCCTAAGCTATAAACACTTTTGTTTTTCTGTGCCTTTAAGGAAGCATTTCCAAATTTTTACAGTAATAATTTTTCCATAGACATCCGAGCACATACTATGCATATCTAGACGTTCGGATCCTTTCAATCCCTAATCAGAAATAATAAACCAAAATGTCAGTAGAACTATCGTTCTTGCTACTTACTTTTATTTTAAGTGTATGGGTACACTTATTTCATTTATAGTGTGCCAGTGGATGGATTAGGTTATTTTAATAAAACCATTCTGCTTTTTTGCTAGATTTAATCGAATTTATTATATTTATGATGTTATAATATCTAGAACTTAATAAATGAAATATTTTTTCTCCCTTTTAATTTACTACCTCACAACATTTTTTATTTGGCTTTGCTTTTCACATGCTTTTCTGTAAATATTGACCATAATTTTGTCCGATCCGCCAATGAAATTATTTTTAATTATCATTCACGATTTGATGATGGTTTTAAGTCTTTTTGGTGCGCACGATATTAAAAATGCCCAACGCCCAATGTTGGGCCTATAAATTGTGCGTGGTAATTAAGTCCCGCCCAGGCGATAAAAGTCCAGCGTGTTGACTAATAATGCCCCAAGAGCCTTCTGACTCCGGAGGTCCCTTGAGATGCCCCCCCTCAACTCCCCTGCCCGACAATAATAACTCATACGGCCATTTAAGTGCCGCCCAAGCTAATGACCAGATACTCTGCTATCCGCACAAATTGCGCGCAATTAGTGTGCAATTTTTGAGCGCTAGGTGGCGCGCATCTGCGCCAGCTGCCACGCCCCCTCCCATCGCCCACTCGCATGATTAGTACGGTGTGTGTGTGTTTTTGGCGTTGTAATTGCTTTTTGTAATGTATGCCCTCTACTCCACTTTCGATTCAATAGCCGTAGTCCTGTGTTCTTTCGGGCCTCCTGCCAATGGCCTCACGAGAGTTGTCAGCTTTTCCATGTCGCCATGTGCGCGAGCAAGTGGGATTTTTGATACCCTGTTATGGGAGGGTATATCCATTTTCGTTGGTAAAAAAATAATTCGACTATGTATGTAAAATAACCCAAAAAGAAGTCAATTTCGCATTTCTTTAAAACCGAAATCCTTGTCGTCGGTTTATTTATAAGTTAAATTGAACTCACAGTTTATTATTATTTTAGGGGTATCTACAGTGGAAGTCAGCGTGAGATTAGGATTCATCTTGAATTAGTATTATTTTTGTGCCTTTAAAATG
This sequence comes from Drosophila yakuba, assembly GCF_016746365.2. Taxonomy (NCBI): domain Eukaryota; kingdom Metazoa; phylum Arthropoda; class Insecta; order Diptera; family Drosophilidae; genus Drosophila; species Drosophila yakuba. Next base: position 15,742,932 of record NC_052529.2, on the reverse strand, counting down.
TGCTATGAACAGTGTATGACCAGCTGTGCGTTTTGTGGTCGTAAAGTTAACGATAACTCTTTTTTTTCTTTGCAACATGTCGCACCTACCCACAAATGTCGCTGCCTCTGTTGCTGATGATGCACTTTGGTCCATCATTATGACAGCTGCTTGACGACCAAAGGGTCGACTTCGTCAGCATTGCTCCTGCTGAAATTGTTGGTTTGGCTGGGATGGATGAGTTTTGCCCGCTGATTGGGTACATTTTTCTTACCCGGCTGGGGCTAATTTTTTCGCGGTATGAATGCGTTTTGTGACATTTGACATGTGTAAGTACCGCCTGAACTCGAAGCGCAGCTGATGCCTTCCTATTTGCCATGATTTGCAGCAGTGGGAGGCTGCTTCGTCATGGTGATTAGTCCTTACCATTTGTTGCGTTTTGAGGTATTTAATTTTTAAAATTATTTTTTCAGCTAAAAATTTAATTAAATGCGCTTCGACTATTGGTACATATTTGCATAACTTATTTGTTGCAATTCTTTATGAAGAGACTCAATCAGGTGCTACTTTTCCGGTGTATGTATTTGAATAACCTGTGCGTTTCATGAAAAGAATCCGAAATCAACATCCACCTGCCTCTCTTTGGTTGTAATTGCCGTGGTCCTGTCGCTGGCCAGATTCATTCATGCCCAAATTGTTCAAAGTGAAATTCGTTGCCTGCTGCATTTGTCAGTTTGTCCTTTGCCTATTTCAGGATGTATTTTTTCGATACCCTTCAAACGGGCTTGTCAGTTTGACGTAATTCCCTACGTACTTAAAAATTATATGAATTATTTACAAAAACATCGTTTTAAGTACTCGAATGTCAACATACATTTTCAGCGATTTAGCTATTTACAAATCGTTGAAAAAGTTGGCTTTTTAAGTTAATGAGCTTTACTTGTATTACTTTTTCTAAAGTATGGCACATATGTATATATTTAATATCCATATAGCGTATCCGACAGCCACCGTTTTTTAAGCTTTTTTGAAACTTCTGTTGCAAATGCGCTTTTACGCTTTTGACTTCCATTTGCCCAGATCCGCAGTTTTTTGATATTTCACTTTGCAAAAATATATCTACATATGTATACACACAAGTACAACATTTGCGGCTCTTGTTGTGCGGCGTGTGTATTTTTTTTGTAATCGCATTAAGTGCGCTTATTTAACGCAAATCTGCCCGAGCCTGGAATCCTCGAGTCCTGTAGCCTTGATCCTGGCCAAACGCTAATGATGACTAATTTGTTTGCTTTGCCGGAGTCCCGCAAACTCCTTCCAAAAATCCAAATCCAGTTGAGTGGGGCACATGTGTGTGTACTGCTGGCCACAAGTGTTTGCCAGGGACTTCATATCCTCCCCCTGAATATCCTTTTTTGGGTTGTTATTTTTGCAACATTTAACGCTTATTTGGGCCTTACTTACTAAGCTTTTCTGTCCTCGGCTTTCCACTCTGTTTTTCTTTCCGTTTTTGTTTTCGTTATTTAGAAAAGCCTTTTCGATTCGTTCAGTCGAGTTTGTTGTTTTTAGATGCAGCGCACAATTAATTTGCAATTAGCATTTTGTCATGAAAGGTTCTGGGGTGCTTGCGAAGCATCAAATCGTGTACCCATGGGAGGTAATAAATGTGTACATAATACAATTTAAACTTAAAGCTTTATTGGTTGAGTCTAATCTAACCACTTGAATGTAGTAAGCCAACTTTTCATAAATGTGAATATTCGTTTGTATATTGAAAGTATATACCTTTAAAGAATGTATTGTCGTAAACGATCATTCCACTTTACATAAGGTAAACTATAACTTGAAATAAGCAGATTGGAAACGATTATTCTTATTGCCTAAGAACTTCGCTCTAGCATAATAATCTTTGATGGCCCACATTTAACTTGGCCCTCAGCTAATCAAACTCATAGCCCAATCCCCATTTTCGAAGCAAGTAAAAAATAGTTCAATCCGATTAACCAATTTACTCACCATGGCAAAATATCACCCTTGTCCAGAATTCATTAACCGGACGTCCCAAACGAGGACCAATTGCTAAATTAACAAATTATGCATCAACCAAGCGGCAAACAGGGGAAAGATTGTTGGTAATAGAGGCCAAGTATCAGAACAAAAAAAGGAGACGAGCACTTAATTTAGTTAATGTAAGCGAAGGACATTCCGAAGTCTGGAAGGATGCTTGACATTTGACAGATGAACTTGGGAAAAAAAGTAAATTCGTGGGGAGAAAATAGCATCGCTTTAAATCTTGATGCGTCTCAATTTGTTAGTTGCTATGAGAAAGGACAAAAAGGGAGAGGAAGCTTCTTAGGATTCAAGTTGGTCCGTAATTGTTGCAAATAGTGGGTGGGAATAAACTGGAGGAAGGAGAAATGAGGAAGGACGAAAGAACACCTTACTTCGGTCCCATCCTTCAATGGGGCACTTAATGGATGCTCGACTATTTGCTTCGTCTCAACATGAAAGCGCATAAGGGCATTGAAAAAATGATAAGCAAATAGAAATGGGCATTATATAAATAAACAACATTTCTGCAGTTCAGCTGGTAAAATATTGAAGTAAGCCGGCAAAATGTTGGACAATTAAAAAGTAAAGGTCATTGTGAATTACTCTTTACAGAGCTAACACAATTTTAAAAAATGCCTTTGCTATTAAAATAAATTTTAATTTCCTTAATTCGCCCTAGAAGAGTATCCGTGGCCATTCGGATCTCGAAGGACAACAGGTCCTGGCCGTAGACCTTAGGGGTTGTAAGCTGGTCTCTGGCTAGATTTAAGCTGCTTTTGAGACGTTCCCGGTATATTCTTGGGAATCCCCACTGAGCGCCATCATAATAACAATAAAAAAGCGAAAACTTAATGATTTTATTGCTTATGAAGATGTAATTCATTTTCGCCAACCCCTTCGACAATTATCCTTTTAGATAAACAATTGCAGACGGGGCATAGTAGACTCGTCGACAAAAAATGTCATAAAACTTTTCTTTTTCTACTCTGTTCTGTCCTCTGGTTTGCTTCCTTTTCCGCGCTTTTGGTGCACAATTTTTTGGTTGATTTTCCTTTTTATTTCCTTTTGTTTTGCCTTGTCGTAAAACGTTTATTTCATTTATGCGGCATATTCCCTTTGGAGGAGATGTCGTAAAAAATTCTCCAATAAAATTATGCAAAAAGCGCAGAAAAGGATTAAAACCATCCACAGGAAGTGGACTGCTCGGCAGCTGTGCTTGTTCCTCCTTTAATTACTCTCTGATAGCACAAAACTATAAGGAACGTTTCGCTTTTTACGGCGCCGATCGTAAATGTAAATGTCTGGGGACTCGCATTAGAAAATGTTGGATGTTTTAGCATCGTAAAGTAGGCACTGAAGCTTCCACTTATAATCTTGGCTTATAAATCAGCCAGCTCTCACTCCTCTCATCCATCCCCTATATGACGCTTCAATCTTAAATCGAAATCAAGACTTTTTCGCACATAATTCAGGGCAGGCAACAAAGGCACTGGCCCACTGCTTAACCTACAAAGGAAATTCGAACGCAATTAGGATTCAGCCAAATTCATAGGTCAAAGGGCTTCTTTCTATGCGATACAGTGCGTTTCAGAAATAAACAAGAGAGAACGCTATAGTCGAGTTCCCCGACTATCTGATACCCGTTACTCAGCTAGTGTAAGTGCGAAGGACAGTTTTTGGCGGTTTGTGGGCGTTAGAGTGGGCGTGGCAAAAAGATTTTTTGCAAATCGATAGAAATTTTCAAGACCAATACAAAAATGAAAAAATATAAAAACATTTTTCAAAAGTGTGGGCGTGGCAGTATTGGGCGGTTTGTGGGCGTTAGAGTGGGCGTGGCAAAAAGATTTTTTGCAAATCGATAGAAATTTTCAAGACCAATACAAAAATGAAAAAATATTAAAACATTTTTCAAAAGTGTGGGCGTGGCAGTTTTGGGCGGTTTGTGGGCGTTAGAGTGGGCGTGGCAAAAAGTTTTTTTGCAAATCGATAGAAGTTTACAAGACCAATACAAAAATGAAAAAATATTAAAACATTTTTCAAAAGTGTGGGCGTCGCAGCTTTGGGCGGTTTGTGGGCGTTAGAGTGGGCGTGGCAACATGAATCGACAAACTTGCGCTGCGTCTATGTCTCTGGAGTCTGTGTGCTTAGTCTCAACTTTCTAGCTTTTGTAGTTCCTGAGATCTCGACGTTCATACGGACAGACAGACGGACGGACAGACGGACAGACGGACAGACGGACAGACGGACAGACGGACAGACGGACGGACAGACGGACATGGCCAAATCGACTCGGCTATTGATCCTGATCAAGAATATATATACTTTATATGGTCGGAAACGCTTCCTTCTGCCTGTTACATACTTTTCAACGAATCTAGTATACCCTTTTACTCTACGAGTAACGGGTATAAAAATTCATCCTATAAATATATCAAATATTTTGTATCAAATAAAATGGTTTTTAAATGTGAAGCCTATACATTTAGTAAACTGCTTAACCTAAGTATGAAATTTTCTATTTTATTAAAACTTATAATTTCGAAACGTACTGTTTCTGCCACCAATCAATTCAGCAATCACGTTCGAAAAGCTGACCATACAAATATTCTAAAAAAGGCCCTAAGCTGCTCACCTCGCTTTCTATTTCCATCGCTGACAGAAACGTCATCCACACAATTATTTCTAATGACAGGACATATGATGGCGAGAAAGGACTTTCCTTCCCCCAATTTTTTTTCTCAGTAAGCCAAAACGTATGTCAATTTGTCAATTTCGCATATACTTTTCGGCATTTCCTGCGTGCATTACATTTTTTTTTGCCAGGCAACAAGGACTTCTTTTTATTGATATCGCCCGGGAAACACGTGTGTGGATGGAAGCTTTCCACCACAACAATGTAATCTGATGCCTGTGTCCATGTGTCCTTTCGTCCACATGTGGACGGCTGTCGTTGGTTTTGGCCACAGCTTTTCGCCAAATCATTATGCCCGCAAAAATATGCTTCATTTCGGTGCTATTTGCCATGGTTTTGTCAGTTATCCTTGATGGTTATTTGATATTTTACAGTTGATAATGGCCGAGCACGCACAAAAGTTTTCACATATCGGACTTTTATTTGTGCCGGATCATTATGGCTGATTGATGTGTGTGTGTGCATTTCTTTGGTATTTCGGCTTCCTTTTGCGGTTTTAAATTACTTCGTCGAGCAAAAGCACAACTGTACCTGTTTCTATTGAGTTAAACGGAGGTCTTAATACTTATGTTTCGTGTCTTTAAATTTTATAAAATTATTAAATTTAGTTAAATACAAATCGTTTATAGGTTTTTCTGCATCCTTCTGTTAATTGAGTTAATTGGTAAGTAAACTACTTTTAACTACTAATACAGAAAATACATTAGATTTACATAATTAGAACCGGAAACAGGGTAATCTTTGCATTGATAAATAATACACTTTTTAAAATTATTATTTTTTGCTTACTTAAATATGTAGAAAAATAAAGAAAACTAAGAGATAAAAATGTAATAAAGACAAAGAGCATTTCTCATCGTTTACAATTACGACCTAGTGAAACTATTGTTCAAATGAAATTCACTTAATGGCTTTGGCTGTGCCTATATATCGGTACATGAAATGCAATATTATACAATTTATTTTACTATATTTAAATTAGCTTAATTGAGGAATAATTGGCATACTCCTAATGAATTTATGTAATGCCTCTCTATCAATAGCGCCCACCCAACTGCAACGTAGTTGGCCCAGCACAGCTGTACCCAAAGCACTTGGCCATCAAACACTTCAACTCACCTCCCTTCGACGAGGGTTGAGATTTAATTATGGGAAAATAAAACAGAGCAGAAAAAGTCAACAAACTTTGGCCGCTACACGTAATTAAGCACATGGACAGGGTCCACTCCACTCCACGCGCAACCACCTCACCCTGATTTTTTCCAGTTGCAGTTTAAGTTTCTGAACAGGAGCAACAGAGCGACAATCGCCTGCATAGAATGCATTTAACTCTTTCAGTCCGCCTTTATGGTCATTAATATGCTTGATTATTTCCCTTGACTAGGCTGTCCTCCAGCATGTCCTGCTCCTTGCGATCCTTTCCGCCGAGGAGGCTGACTGACTGGCACGTGGCCGCCGTCGTCGTCCAGCGCCCGCATAAACATTTTCATCCTCAAGTATCAACTTCCTGTGTGTGCCGAGCATTATGAATAACCAAAGCATTGTGTTGGCAGTATTTGTGAAATATAAAAAGTGAAGTAAAGCTGGAACTGTGGCCTCACCTCAAGCGAGAGCAAATGTATCCACCCCCCGGGCTGCTAAAGGGTTAATCGGGGAAATCGGGGGTTGGGCCACGCCCCATTATTAAGGCTGATTGACGCCTGTTTTTGTAATTTTGTAATTGAAACTGAAGTTGTCCTGTTGATTTTCGCCTGGATTTTACCACAATTTTTCATCTCCTTTTATGGGGATTTTTTGTTGCGCCGGCATTCATTTGTTTGTCATCCTTTTGATCTTTTCGCTGCTTGTCGGCTCACGGGATATAATGCGCTTTTCTCTGGGCGACCTTTTTTTTAATTTTTTTAATGCAAGTTGACAAATTAAGATATTGTCACATTTTTACGCCCACTATAAGGGCGAATGGAAATGGGGATCGTTTTGAAAGCTATTGAGTTCTGGGTACTAGGTTATTTCGGCAATACCATACACTTCCTATGAACCTACTATTGATTTTTAAATATTTAATATATGCGCTTACACTCAATCCTGTCTCTGAGTTTTCATTAATGTAATTGTTTCATAAATCTAGAACCCTATCGAGTCATCCCTCAAAACTGTCGATTCACCAGACTGTGCCCCAACATTAACCTCTCAACAAGCGGCCAATAACTCATATCAAGAAATATGGAAAATTTCAGCAGCAGCATCCTGCCTGTCCTGGTCATCAATTTGGTTGGAAGCCACATCGTCCCGTTCCAATCTGGGCATATCAAAGTGTCCCAGGACGAGCTGCTCAGCTCCAGATCCCGCTGGTCCACCACTTTAACCAAATTTCGACCGAGCGACAAGCCCTCAATTATCAGATTTGCATGAATGATACTCGCTCTATGCTCCATGCTCCATGCTCCTGATGTGGCTGTTCCCGGAATTGCTGGCTGGAAGGTCGGAATGGCCGGGATTCCAGGATACGGCGGATACTCCATCTCCGTGGCCGTCGCTCTGCCGCAGCATAATATTTCAAATCAGGCGAACCAAGGCGAACTGCTCTCATTATCAAAGCACAGCATGTGGTTAGCAAGGCAAAACTTCCTGAAAGGAAGCCGAGGGGATGGACGGAGGGGATCAGGTTGGGTGAGCAGTGGAGAAAGCTGTAAGGGAACCAGGCAGGAGCCATGTGGCTCGTGCACTGAGAAAGATTTATGTTTAATTTCATTAGGGGTTTATCGTATTTATAAATTAATAAAAGAGACCGGCTGATCTAAGGTAATCTTTAAAGTTGATAATTGAAATTACTCTTGATTTAATTTCTTTTTAAACTAATATTACATTTTAAAAACCAAATTATAAACAGTACTTTGCTAATATTTTTTAAAAGCTTAAACATTTTTAGTATGGGTCGTTTCATAGCTGGCTCGAAATGAAAATGTGCAGAATAAATGGCGGAAGAAATGGTATAAGACACACATAAATTGGTAAATTCTTTGGTATCAACTTTTCTACTTTAAACAGTAAATTTTCCTGACAGTGTGCGAATGATGAAGCAACACTGCAAAATTTCAGTCAATTTCCTTCGAAATTGTTTTTTGTTTGTTTGCCAGACTCCGACTCCAAGCTCAGCTCCACTCGCTTAGGCTTCCTGTCTGCCAATCCCCCAGATTGCCCAACTGCCTCGCTCCCCCAGAATATATAGTACGGCTGCATTGTTCCCGGGCTGCCTTACAAGCGACAGTGTTAAATGGTTGCAATATGTCATCAGGTTCGCCTTGCGCCCGTTACTAGATGGCAGCCATGATAGACCAATCATGCCCAGCAGTTGGCAGCAGGAGGTAGCGGGGATTGCGATTTGGAGTCCTCTTGGTGCGCAGGTCGACTGGAGTCCTTGTAACGGAGGTCCTTCGCTTTGGGTGCGACGGCGCCATTTGTATGAAAAATCGCCAGGATGCTAATACGTTTGACTTCCGTTGACGGATTACCGACTATTTTGGGGTTCCCCTGGCACTCTGTCTTTCCCAGTTTTGCGAAATTGCTGCGTTTCACATTTCATTTGAATATTTTACTCGAATGTTTTTTGCTGGTTGTCTTTTTGGCTGCGGCAGGTGGTGGTGGTAGTGGTGGTGTTGGTGGTTGTGGGCAATGCTATCTGATAATTTGCTGTGGTGCTGCTGAAAGGCAGCAAAACAAAACCCGATAAGTAATAGGGCCTAGACAATAGCGGGTTGAAGCGAAATGCACTGCTAAAAATATATTAATAAATTAAGAATTAAAGGGAAAGCAAAGAACTAAAATGTTTTTATAGTAAGTGGGAAGCTATCTCACATATTTTTTATCATAAAACATACCGTCACTATTTTGCTGAGTTGTTTTCTTGTAAAATGTATTTAAAAAGTTCTTACCTGAGTAAAGAGTGTCTTACTATGGGAGTACTTGACTTTCTTCTTGTTTAAATACTAGGAAAACTATAAGCAAACTTAAAGAAATCGTTCATAAGGATTTAAAAACGTTGTTTTAAGTATTGTTTCATAATTTTTAAGCTCTTTGCTCTGATTTCAAACAATTTTTGAAGTGCAAGCCTCTGTTGAACGCATTGATATGCAAATTTTCAAATACGCTTCTGCATTGCCGCCTCTCACTCGCGCTTTTCCTGGTTTCCTCATTTTTTGCAGTCCTGTGTTTTGTGTTCCCTTTTGGATGGACTTTTTTCCATTTTGGCACCATTTTGATTGCCATGAATGAGTAACGACCGGAAAGCTGTTTTTATGGCCAGTGATAGCAGAGTAACACTGGCATCCATTGAAACCGAAGGTAAGCCAGACGGGAACGGACATAAAGTTGGATCCCCACTCCATCCATTCGATTCAGCTCTCCAGTTTTCCACTTTTCCCAACGCTGAGCTCTCTATCAGTTGCTGATAAGCACGGGGCAAATTGAAAACGGCGTCAAACATTTTTTGGAGTCGCAGAAATGACGAGTCGGCGTTGATTTCACTGGCAATTTCGTTGATGGATTCCTGTTAATGGACCTGGCAAAAATGCCAAAATTACTTGAAAGCGCAAGGGGGGAATGGAAATGTTTTGTTGCGAAAATTTAAATAAATTGCTGTCATTTGTAGGTAGTTGCCAGTTGCCTCCCTCAAAGCAATCATTGGGCTGCGTTTTATTTTGTTTCTAAATTGAAATTGCAATGCAAACAATTTAAATGGGATTTGCATAAATTTAGGACGATTTTGCAATTGGTCAAGCCGGCGAACACGCAGGATAGCAAGCAGGACGCAGGACCAAAGGACCCAGGCCGAAAACTAAATCGGTTTTGTGTGGCAGGACAAATCACTTGTAAATTGAATTAGTTTGCCTGCAACTTGCAACCCTTTCACCCTTTCACCCACCATCACCCCATCTCATCGTTCACACCACTCCAGAGTTTCTCACACTTTTCCGAATCGAATTTCACGCATATGTGCGTTTATACAATTTGGCCAATTTTCAATAATAACCGAACGGAACTCACACAATCAAGCCGGATGGCTAACAGAACCGAATCAACATAAAAGTTACCGATATAAAATATGGAAAAGAAACAAAAAGAAAGATGTTGCTGAGAATGTTGCTTCAAGGAGAATCGGAAATACTCTCTATGTAACATAATAAAAAGCAGAAGGAAATATATTATATTATTACTAATTAAAATAATAAAAGTAAAGTTAAAAAAAAGTATTATTTAAGTATCTTATTTTAAATTTTATTTACAATACGAAACAGTAGTGCAAAATATATGATTTTCACAATATCATATAGCCAGTGGACTCCGAGTCCTTTGACTTTCTCCGACACAGGATAACCACACATGAAGGGTTAGGTGGGAAAGACGCAGAGATTTTTGAGGTTTTTTCTCGCCAGCAACAACTCAATTATGGCCAGGACACCGCCACACACAGAAACCACCCAACCAATACCCACTCAACCACCTCAACTGGGAAACCACCCATTCACAGGAATTGACAGGCAGCCGCACAAGGATCGCATTATGTTCGTGTTATTTTTTCCTTTTCACTTTTTTATGATAAGTAGCCGCTGGCTATGAAAATCCTTTGAAACCCAGGCAGGACCCAATCAACACCCCCACAAGAATCTGCCCGAGTCACGAATATTTCCATCATCAATTTTCGTACATGATTTGCGGAAAATCGGATCGAAATGAGAATCGAAGCCGCTTAAAGTCAATGTCCCTGCCATGTGTCGGTTCGAGTTGGTTGTTATTTCTTTATTTTTAATACCCGTCACATGTTTTGACGTGGTCAGAGGATAAAAAACAATATTCCCCGTTTTCGTTTTACATTTTTATGGTAATGCTGTAAAAAACATATTTTGTAACAGTCCGCTGGGAGAGAAATAAAGGATAATAATGCAAAAACGGCCACCAGTACACCAGTATCAGGCCCAAACAGGTTAAGTCCCGGCTTGCCGTTTTCAACCGAAATTGTTATTGAAAAAATTCACTTTGATGTGGCCTTTTTGGGCATTTTTTGTACCGTCTCTGGGCGGCTTTAACCCATTAATAAATGCAAATAAAATATGTTTAAATTGCATTATTAAAAAAAAGGCACATTTTTGGCTTCGTTAATTTATATGCAAATACATTTTTGATAGCTAAAATGTCACTGCAGTTGCCGCCAATTTTGTTCACACTTTTTGCTTTTTACTTTTTCAGGTATTCAAATATAATATTCCCCATTTTTTTCTGGTTTTTCTACGAGACAAGCCCCATTAATTTTGATAGTTCCCATATGCCAGGCAGATATCCTGTGATGGAAACGTTGCGGTCAAGAGGGAAATGGGATGGATATTTACTTTGACATTTCATGATGATGCCATGGCAATCGTTGTATCCTCATTTTTTGCTCGCCTTTGATTAAACATAATTTTATTAGTCCAATTTCATCAATTTGCAGCTTGCACACAATTTAATATTTATAGTTGACTGACCTCGATTCTAATTAAATGCAAATATTTCTATAATTAAATCTGCGGAAATTAGGTTGCTTCATTGGGAGTTGGGGACTTTAAAGTTATGAATCCCTCATATCCGTTATATACAAATGTATATAGTTCTACCCGGTACTAGGAGAGTAAAAGTATATACTAGATTCAGTGAATAGTAAATAAGAAGTAGAAAGTGTCGTGTCATATACAAATTATTAAAAATGTTTTTTTTTTTGCTTGTTATTTCTAAAGATATTCACCAATTTTTTTTAAATTTTTGCCTTGTACTCTCAATATTTTTTAGCTTCTTATTTTGAAGAGCCCTAAATGCAGCCAACATTGTCCATCGTTTTGGGTACCAGAACCAACCGAATAAAGTCCCTGCGGTGGCTGATTTTTGTTGCTGCCGCACAAAAGCTCTTTCTGCTGCCTAATTCACTTTTAATTAACAAATCCCAGTCAGTCAGTTCGGTTAGGAGCAGAAACTTTGTTAGCAAATGAAAAGAAATTCAATTAAGCTTATTTGAGCGTTAAAAGCCAATCATGTCATGGCCCGAGCCAGTCAAAAGCACAATGCAGCAGACAAAAGCCCTCCGAAGAAGGGGTTGGGTCGAGTTTTGGCAGGAGTAAGGATCAAGGATGAGGAAGGGTTGCAGCTGAAGGTGTCGTGACGTCAACACATTGCACTCGGATTTGGCAGAGTGCAGTGCCCGGAGATGGAGTTGGAAATCCTTGCAATCCGTGACTTGGAATCGCTGTAAGCCGGTCGGATTTTGGCCGTTTTCCCCTTGGGCCTTTTAAATACCTCTTTTGCTTTAATTGCACGGTGGTCAAGCCATGTCACACCCCCAGAAATGCCCCTTTAGGGGGTGTATAAATTGCATTCGCTGTGGCCGTCCTGATGATGATTTGCAATTTGCATTTTGCAATTTCTCCAACTAGTCCTCGTCTCTGTCGCTCCTTTAGGCTCCGGTTTTTGCATACCAATTAATTAGATGCGAATGCAATTTTAATTACAGTCAACGCCGATGCCGATGCCAATGCATTTGCCAAATTGAAGTTCGCAAATTTATGGCCAACACTCTCTAATCCAATGTGGAATGAGAGTGCTGGATGTGTTGTAGAAAATGAGGATACAAAGTCAGATGAGCAGCTGGGCCCGGTACTTGAAAATTTACAGCCATTCCGGATTTATAGAAGCCTTCAGATGGAATTTCATATCTTATCTGTAGCACCTTATTAAAGGTAATTATTTATTCTAACTTGTGATATGCAAGAATTTCAATAGTACTTAATTCAAAAAATTTGTTTATTTATTTTTATTCATCTAAATAAAAATCGACCTATTGGTCAACGGACCCAACTGTACCCAACAAAAGAGTCTCCGACCGATTTTCCTACTGTGTTTTGCATTGCCGATTGGACCTTGATTGATCGCCGCAGTCAGCAACCTCATCATCATCATCGTCCTCCTCCCCAAAGATTGGTCTTCATCATCGTCATTTACCCATGCGTCAGTCAAGTCAGTCGAGAATGTAAGCAAACATGATGGTGGTCACGTGTCCGGGTTGTAAGCTCCCAGAAGAGACACGTGTTCCCTGCCGACGTCGTTGTCTTGAACATTTGATTTTTTTCCGCTCACTCTTCTGTTTTTTGAAGTATTTTTCTGGGTTGAAGGGGGTGGAATGTGTGGAATCTCGTCGCATGCACTGTCAAAGTTTATATTTTTTTTGATTTTCTATTCCTGCCGAAGCTAAGCCCGAAAGTATGATTTGATTTTCGGGTTTCTTAGGCCTAAGTACATTAACGCTTATTTTCACTCATCAACGCTTTGTGAAGTGTTTGAAATAATTTAAGCATGGAATTTCAAATGGGCGAAGTGACTTGTTTTGGGGTGGGGCTAATCAGCCATCCATTGCTATTATTTATGCACTTTTTTCCATATGGTGTTTCATTCCATTGTTCTTTCTGTTGTATTTTTATTTTGTAACTTATTCCTATTTCAATGTTTTAAAATATTTTTTAATAATAAGTAATCTATATAAACCTATGCTGTTTTCCATGGAATGGTAAATCTAATGCATTATTTCTTTGCGTTTCCTAATTACCCGTTCAATTTTCGGTCCGTATCTGTCAAATTAAACCCATTATTATGACCCACCTATAAAGCCATTGAAAACCCACTGAAGCCACGCCTGTTGTAAAGCCACTCGAGATTTACCGATCCCATTTTGCAGTGATATAGAGCAACAGCTCGTGAAACCCTTGCAAAAGGACGATTTCAAACCCTTGAAAACATTTTCAAATGACTTCATTTTCTAATTTCCAATTGAGAAATTGCATCAACTTAAATGGAAAACGTGTCTACCCCGGTCTTCTGCAGTTTGTGCCTAGGGTTGGTAAAAGGTCCTTGAAAATCCAGGATCTAAATGCAGAGAGTGCGTGAGGCACACGCACAAATGCCAACAAACAATTGCAAAACATTTACACGGACACACGCCACGCAGTCATACAAAAAATAACACAAATTCGTCAAAAATCAAAATCGAATCACACAAAAATAATAGAATCCATTCAGTGGCGGAACAGTATCTCGGCAGTGGGATGACTTTAACACCCCCAGGCGCATTAGCAGGACACGCGTCTCAGTCCAAACAAGTCCAGATTGAAAGTGGAATCCCAAGTAGAAACAATCGCAGCCCGGCCTAAAAAATAGTGGCGACAAACATTAGCAGGAACAACAGCAAATTGCCCGAATCCATGCCGTCGAATAAACGTGCTAAAGGACTACAAGGACCAACAGGAGCAAAAGCCACCGATTGCCGCCAGTGTTTGCACAGAAGTTTGCTCGAACAATTATTACATTTGTTTAACTTTACCCATGAAAAGCGTGGAGTGGAAACACACCGTGGGGCTTAGGGTATATGAGAAATATAGATATTAGACTACCTAAAAACCAGATTAATAAAAAAACATAGTAAACTCAAAATAATAATCCTTTTAATTAAGCCAGCCCTAAGGTAAAATATGAATCCAATAATGGGTAACACTTATATTTTACCATTTAATTTTTCTTTGCTTTCTAGGGTATCGAACAGTTTATCCTTGAAGGTACGAAACTTTTGGTGTTTATTGTTCTTGTCGCTGGCAATCGCGAGCGGCCGCCGTCGGCTGAACAGATTTAATTTAAGAAAAACTCCCACCGAGAGGAATGGCGAAAAAGTTGAGAACAATTCGCGGCGAAAAGCTGAAAAGGATTCCCAGCTGCAAATCCTTTACGTGTGCCGCCCGTCTTTGTTTTAATTGCCACGTGAAATTGCTCATACGCCTGATTGCTCTGCGAAGAAGTCGTGGTTCCGTTCGCGGATTTATCCGGACATACTCCGCCGCTGCCGGCATTTGTTTATTTAGTTGTTTTTTTTCTGTGAGTTTTCTGGCCCAGAGTTTTGTTTTTGCTATTGTTGAAGTTTGGTTTTTGGTTTTTGGGCGACCGGGCTCAGTGGCGGTTGTGTAAACATTTCACTTGCAGGAACCTCAGTCGATGGTTTGCCTAGGGTGGCAAGAGGTCTTCTGATTTCTGGAGGGGTTAACCCTTTGGAATACGTTTTAAGTGTGTTTTTGAAACCTTGTTCGATACAATTAAGTGTCCTAGGCTTAATCTCAATGCTGCTAAAAGAAAATAATATTCTTTTAAAAACCAAGTTGCGTATATCTTTTGTTATGAAATCTACCCTTTCCAAACCGATTAGAATAGCAGACTACAAGTGTTAAGGGGATGCTACTAAGTAGACACCATGGATCCTGCCAACTGACTCCCAAGCCATTAAACCCATTGCATATGACCAACCCAAACTACTTCTCATCCATTACACTAATTGCCTGGCCAGTGCATTGGTCCATCTTTGTAACCCCTCGATAAAGTAATGAGTTGCAACTGGCTTACTCCAAAGGGTACTTCATAAATCAGCCTCAAACGCGCCATTAATCATAACAAACCCGAGACATACGTATCCGTATCATATGTGTACGTAACACCTGAGCAAAACCTAAACCGAAACCCAAATTCCGCACCGCAAATGTCAAAACAAATTCCGCAGAGGAGTGGAAAAAAAATTATGCAAAGCAAATAAGCCGCAAAACCAAAAATTGGCTGCCAAAATCTGGCACACAGTGTCCTAATTGATTTATGAGGGTTTCCCTCATAAGCCCTCTAAAAGCCTCAACCACCCAACTCGCACTCTTTTTCGCTGGAAATTAAGCTGAAAATTACGCAAAATAAATGATTTACGCAAATAAATTGAAATTTATTGAGTCCGAATGTGTGTTTGTTTTGTTGTTTACTTATTTTCAGCCAATATGGTGCATTCATTCCTCTCTATATGCGTGTATATATGCATTCGGATCGGAGGTATAGGTTTTTGTGTTTGGCATCAGCTTGTGATATGCAAATTCGTTTTTTGTTGCATACTTTTCAGGGAGTGGTTGCGATGGGGAACACATTGCTCTGCGGATTTTAATTAAGCTTGAAAAGGTTACAATAAATTAGCGAAAATCGAATAGACCGTTTCATATCTTTCACTTTGTGCACCATAATTAAAAGGAAAAAAGAGTTTTATAGTGCTCTTATTATAAATTAAGTATAAGTTAACAAATTAACATACATTATATACAATACAATGAAATAATAAAGAAATCTAAATACTTAATCTATTATAAAATAATCAATTAAACTTTCAAAAATATTTTAAGTATGGAATCTCAGGATCTCATTTACGTTTTAATTACTTGCTGCTTATATATCTATATGCTGTATAGGTTTATATAAATAATATTCACTTATGAATATTTTCACATCTATCGTATTTTATAAGTTATTATTTATGCTTCAAAAGCAAAGTTTGCATTTCTAGCACACAAAATCTATCTAATTGCGTTTTGATTTAATTGAACTGTTTTTAAATAGTTTCCTTTTTAAGCTATATACGAATAAGTACATATTTAACGTTTTTATCGATTTATGTTACAACTTGAAATTCGATTCCTTGGTAAGGAGTTCATCTCATTGTGCCCTGCAGCTACCCTTTATCTTCCCTTTCATAAAAAGGGTATCGACCACACCACAAACAGTCACACCTATCCTCCTCACACCCATTTTTGTAGCTGCCACGGAACATGGGCGTGTAAAAGGATTAATGCAGTGTTGCCCCTTCTAACCGACCCCTACCCCTCCTGCGCACCCCTGACATATGCCACAGATTGGCTTTCCATTTGATTTGCATTGCATTTAATGAAAAATTATTTTCAAATTTGTCTGTTTAATCGTGTGACAATTGGTCAAACGGTCCGTCCGCTCCCTCATTGGAAATAAATCAAAGGAATTTCAGGGGATTTTTTCTGGTGTTCGTTTTGGGATTCCCCGTTTGGTGTTTAATGATTGGTAAGCTTTGCAATTAGGAAATTAGTTTGATTTTTAATTAACATGCGGTTTCGGTCCGCTATTTATTTTTTGCTATTTGGTTTTGGTTTACCCTTATTTTTTGTCGGTTTGCCCAATTTGTTTTTGTTTTGGGTAAATTACGCAAATCATTTAATGCGTTTTTGTGGTTAGAATTGCTTTCCATTTTTTATGTGGTTTGTTTTTTATGTTTCGTTTGACCCGTTGAGATTTGCATTTAATGAGCTTCTAAGTGGATTTTAATTTAATTAATGAAACACCGATTTTTTCCCATTGGTTTCGTTGGTTAGATGTGCTGAATTAATTTGTTTGTACGTTTGCTCATTTGAATAAAATGCTTAAAGCTGGTGTTTATTTTTTCAAGTTGAATTCAAAACAGTCAAGTGAGTGTTTAGTATAAACAACATTAGTTAAATTTCTTTATAGTGTATAAATTAATGATTAAGTAAAAAGAATTTAACAATTATGGGGAGGACTTTTTAAATAGTTACAAAATAGCATTATCATCATAAGTTCCTGATTCACAAGGAGTCTTATAGAAAATTTATTCCACTTTCTTTTAGAGATTAGAGCCCAATACTATTGCATCTTCTGAATTTTACCCTTTCTTCTGAACTCATTTTCCCTATTAGATGAAGCTCCACTCTTCATGTAAGCCTTTTCTGTCGGCTTTATCCTGCTGCCGCAGAATCATTGCCGCATGCAGTTAATGAAATCTTTTTTCGCCTCGTCCAAAATCTAATTAGCTTTTGGGAGTTTAGCAAGAGGAACTAATTACCAGGATGCAGCGGCAGGAAACGACGAGGAGCAGCAGACGACGACTTTCATGTTTGATCCTGTACAAATTAACAAATTGTATACGTTTATTAAGCGAGCAAAGCAAACGGAAACCACACACAAAGGACGCACAAAGGAGCTGCGGAAAAAACTGCAAACGTCATCGAAAAAGTGTTCCAGAAGGCAATCCCCCATGCTGCACTCAAGTGGCTTTATCAGTGGTGTGTAACCGCAGGATCCGCAGGCAGGATGTGACTCGAATATCCCTTACAATATTTTAGGGAAAAAAGAGAAGCGAAAACGACGAATGAAATTGCATTCAATTGAGCGCATTTATTGTTTGAATTAAGTCATGAGGAAAATTCCATTAGAATGGCAGAGAAAACTGCACTCGAGGTGCCTGTGGTGGGTGGCTAAGTGCACAGAAAGAAAGAAATGATTGTTAATTGATTATTTTTGGATAAACATATTATAAAATTTCAAATTAGCTAGGCTTTTTCCATTACACTTGTATTCATTATAAATTTAATCTCTAACTGGATTGACTTCTATGTTAGTATATTTTATGCTATCCCATTTTTCTCAGTGCAAGTTCGCTGCAGCGGCAGACACATGTGGCTGTTTGGCATTAAATGGGATTTTATGCAATGTTTGACTGGCAAGGACTTCGCCGCTTTTTGCGCCTTTTGTCCCGCAAAGCAATCAGCGGCATTTAGCCAAATGCCTTGAGTTCGGGCGGATCTTCCTCCCCCGGTTTGCCATTTTAATGGGTAGCGCAGTGCACCACCTGCAACATGGTGATTGACAGCTTGGGCGGTTGCAATTCGAGTTGCACATGAAATTGAAGGGAAACAACAAAACGCTGCACTTGATTAAGTCCCCTTTTTTTGAAAAGGGTTCAATAAATGAGGTGGGAGGTTGCCAACGAATTGCAAATGCTCTAGAGAACATTACAATGGTTATTGAAAAATGTATACCTTTGAAAAGATTTTCATTACTCAATTGTTACTTGTTGAATGTATTTTATTTCATTTTGTTTTGGTAAATAAGAATAAATCTAAGCTTAATCTTTATTAACAACCACCAAACAGTAAGTAAATTATTATTTGTTATACCCGTTACTCGTAGAGTAAAAGGGTATACTAGATTCGTTGAAAAGTATGTAACAGGCAGAAGGAAGCGTTTCCGACCATATAAAGTATATATATTCTTGATCAGGATCAATAGCCGAGTCGATTTGGCCATGTCCGTCTGTCCGTCCGTCTGTCCGTCTGTCCGTCTGTCCGTATGAACGTCGAGATCTCAGGAACTACAAAAGCTAGAAAGTTGAGATTAGGCATACGGACTCCAGGGACATAGACGCAGCGCAAGTTTGTCGATTCATGTTGCCACGCCCACTCTAACGCCCACAAACCGCCCAAAACTGCGACGCCCACACTTTTGAAAAATGTTTTAATATTTTTTCATTTTTGTATTGGTCTTGTAAATTTCTATCGATTTGCAAAAAAACTTTTTGCCACGCCCACTCTAACGCCCACAAACCGCCCAAAGCTGCCACACCCACACTTTTAAAAAATGTTTTGATATTTTTTCATTTTTGTATTATTCTTGTAAATTTCTATCTATTCGCCAAAAAACTTTTGGCGACGCCCACTTTAACGCCCACAAACCGCCAAAAACTGTCCTTCGCACTTACACTAGCTGAGTAACGGGTATCAGATAGTCGGGGAACTCGACTATAGCGTTCTCTCTTGTTTTTTATTTATATTTTTTCTTCATATCATGTTTTTTAAACGTGTCTGCAGCAATGGAGCCTGCCAAGCGCTTTTAGTTACTTCGAAAAAATTGTCAACACAATGTTATGATTGGTTTGTGTTGACTTTGTAATTAGTTAGGCCCAGATAGACACATCAACTGGGGCCACAAAGGAGTCCAAAAGTAACATGGCCCGCAGGCACCAATGCTGTACGGTGGCCAGAGTTTATTAATTTTTGGGGAATACTCAGAACTAGAAAAAGACAAAACGAAATGCATTTATGTCAGCAGACACCAGGAACCACAAAGAGAAAAAGTATTGAGAGGAACTGGACATGCCAAGCACTGTTGGTGTGCGCCTGTGAAGGACGATAAAGTTTGTCCAGCAGATTTGAGGAGTCCTCCTGCCCAATCTCGACCACATTGTTTGCCATACACTTCATTTATTTGGAATTAGACCAGGCACTCCACTCAGCTCCGCTGGATGCACTCGAATTTGAATCCTTTATGAAGCGTGGCACCAACAACTGGACCCAAAAACAGGACACGGCACACATGCTCATGCATACACATCTTCGCAGGACTGCACAAGTAGCCTCAGCTACTCCTCTGTTTCCCAGTTTGAGTCAACTTCGGGTCCAGTATGTGCAGCAGACCAAAAACCATTGATTGTCATCGAATAGCCCCCCAGAAGTGGAAGAAAAAGCGCCAGGACGAGGCAGATTAAGCTTATTTTAAGATTCCAACTGACTTGTACCGTGTAATGCTTTGCAAGGGATTATTAAAAATATGTAATATATTTATTTTCTTTGATGTAATAAATTTTGGATGCGTAATATTCTTTTTGTAGTTTGTTGATATTATTTATAATGTATTTTTTTTTTTGCTTATTGTTTTCATTTAAACAAGTAAACATACACGAAGTTAACTTTTATGAATAATGATATTTATAATTGACCCTTAAAATAACATGAAATACTAAACTTAATTCAAATAATATTTGAATTATTCACAATTTTAAAAATTACATAACTGATTGTATGTTATATACAAAATACTTTTGAACGTTCATTTACAGGGTATCGAGTGTGAGCAGCTCCCAAGCTGCTATTGCAGCTCCCGTGTCCTGTCGCAACTGCTTAATAGTCAAAGTGTCCCGGCTCCATTTCCACTTTTGCCTGCAGTTGGCAGCAGCCGAATCCTTCCTTACCAACTCTGTCCTTCCACCGAGCTTACGTGTTTTTGTACATTTGTTACGCTACACGTAATGCAATGTGTGCCTGTGTGTGTGGATGGTCCTTTCGTGTGGGAGTTCGGACAGGAGGTTGGGGGTAGAATGGGGATGGGAGTGCATCCTGTGACTTAGTCCATGCCACGTCACGCTACACTTGATAAATCTCTAATGCCACTTTGGGTGTGCCAACCACACAAACCCGACTCCCCACCCATTTTACCTCACTTCACTTTGTATCATCCCAACGAAATGCTAGCCACACTAAAGAAATTTCCTTAAGTTTGTTAAATGGGGCTATGTTTTTATAGAAGTGGTAAACATTTGGTTTTACTGGTAAGACATATTAAAATATTCAAAGCAAACTCCACCCATTAACAAGTTTATTTTCCGGCCTATATCAAAAGAATCTGATTTTCTTCTTAATATCTTTTTTTGAAATATACATATTTAAGTTGAAAAGTAAAATTACAGCTATTACATTAAAAATTTACATTTGATGATCACACATAAATTTCTGAAAACAGCCAATTATGGGTTCCGCGTTTTTTTGAGTGCATTGGAACTCTCATCACTCCCTGCTGAGTGGCCCTCCAAATGCCTCCTCTTAACCCCTTAGCTCCCTCCGCACGTTTTCCACATTTGTGTAATTTCTGTTGCTGTCGTTCTGTCGTCCCTTTTCCGCAGCACCCTCATACTGTTTTGCAGTTCGATTATTAAACGTTGGAAATTTTGTACAAATGTTTTGGGGGCACTTGGTAGTGTGTTTTTGGATGAGACTGTGTGCTCTCAGGTGTTTTGGCCGAACCTGGAGCTATTGATGATCCATTTGGCCAATGTTTAATCAAAGTTAATTCGAGGTTTTGTTAGACGATTGTGTGGTTTTTGGCTTTGATCGGATTGTTGCTTATGTAAGCAAGGGTCTTGGAGGCGAAACAAGATTAATCGATTCTTTGACTAAAACTTTGAAGTAACAACATAATTTATCTATAACAATAAGTCATCTTTTGTTTTTTTTCTTTAGCTCAATATGTATACTAGAGCTCCCTTTAAATGTATTCCTAGGTTGCTATTTTCCCTCCTTCATTTTACGTCATTAGCACGCACCCAATGGATGGAATATTCCATCACTTTTAACTAAGTTTGATGCACTCAATCCCCGATGTAATCCCCGCAACTTCAGGCCTAATCAAGTCTCCCCCGAAGGGAGTGGCACCCTAATGAGCTTTTCGAGAGTGTCGCCTGCTCACTTCACGTTCGCTCTGCCTAATTCCTTAATTAAAATCGAAGCCTACTCTCGGGAGGACAGCATCGGGGAAATCCATTGACTGATTGCAATATTTCACTTTTAAGTCACACGATGCCGCAGTCCATTTTCAATGGTGTTGGACTCAGACGAACAAACAAACAAGCAAACAAACAAACCGAACAGAACTGAACACGGGGGCTTAATTTGTATGACCAGGCGGAGCAGGATGTGGCAGTGAAGCTGCGATTTCCTGGCGACTGCTGCCCGACTGCCTTTATTAAAAAGGACACTCTGACCACACGGGCACAAAACTGTAATCTGTGCAACAAAGTTGCAGCTGTCCGTGCTACTCTTCTTTGAAGGATACAATCACTTTGTATACCTGCCCGGAGAAAAACTTTTGAGTTTTTACCAAGTACACTAAAAAACAATATATTAACTTTGTACTTAAATTTAAAATTCGTGAGACGCATACTTTTTTTTTACATTTTTAACGTATCCCATCTCAAAAGTTAAGGAAGATTAAGTATATAAAGCGCAATTAGCTTCTTCAAAAGTGGACAAGTGAAAGAAGAGCCCCATAAAGTATGCTACGAAATTTAAAATTCATGATTTTGTTGGGTTGCAACCGGATCTTTTGCTATTTCTTAGCTAATTGTACTTTTTTAAAAGGGCATTTCCTATTCGTTGGTGCTCCAAGCATCCCCAACATTCTTGTTTCAAAATGAGATTTGCGTTAGTCGAAATCACTTGACATGCAGCTAGCCAAATGAGCTGGATAGAAAATCCGCAGCCCAAACCCAAAAAGGAAACTTTTGGCATCTTTGTGTGTGTGTGGGTGGGCGAATCTGTCTCTGTGTGTGTGCGTTCGGTGGTGTGGGTGTGCTAAATGATGCCGAGGGAGTCGGGTCAGAATCGTTGCCTTTTCGACGCCGCCGCGTCGCTTTGGCATAATAAATTAACAAATTTGTCGGCGTCTCTTTCGAGATTCGTGGGCCGATGACAGGACACTGGATCCATCCACCTGTGTCCTTTTCGGCAGTGTATGTGGCTGAGTCCATTTGAGGTGGAGAGTGTGTGTTGTCCATTTCGCTGCTGCCAATCATGTCGGATTAATAACAAGCGCACAAGGATGCTTTATTCATGCCAGCCGAAACATTCGAGGAAAATTGCAGCTGCTCCCCGGCCATCGTCCTTTGTCCACGAAATCATGGGCGGCCAAATGACGCGTCACAGGTTGTCGAGTGTCCAGCCTGCTGTCCTCTGCATTGCATAAGAGGGTCCTGTACTACCCCAGGATCTTGGGTCCCTGGCATCCCCGTCACTTTCATTGTGTCCTTGCAGTGGGCTTTATTCTAGCAGACCCAGAGAAAATGATATGTGTGCTGCATGAAATGCATTAACACCCTACAGTAACATTATTGTCGATATCTTACATTATTCAAAAGAATTAAATCATATAACTTAATAGGTACTTTACTGTAAGATATAGGGAATTTTGTTCCATTTCCTTTTACTATTGCAAATGTTAAAAATAAACAAATAATTTTATATCCGGTACTGTTGATTTCACAATCATTTCTTAACATTCAAATAGTTAAAACATTTTAAGTGTAGCACATCAAGGCTCCCTTTAAAAGGAAAGTACGGGAATTCCCACTTTGGCACCCTATCCTGGGGTTTTAATTGTAACAGGCAGTCGCATGTTGCAGTGCATTTCGTGCCTCGGTTTCCTGTGTTACTGCCACTTTTTCTTTCAGCTCCATATCGACTCCATTCCCCCATTCCGTATTTTCCGGCCTGTCAATATTTTGCACATTTCATTGTTGCACTCCGCCCAGCGATTGCATTTGTTGTTTTCCCCTTTTTTTGTTCGCTGCGGGTGTGTGAGATTTATAAGCTCCACTTCACTTTTCCCTTCCCGAGCAACCGCAGCATGTTGCGGCGCCCATTTCGAGCACCCAACGATTTACCTTCACATGCCTCCATCCAGCCACCCACAAAACTGCCGTACATTCTGCGAAAACAACCTGACCAGAACTGACCAACCTGTGGCCAAGCAGCAGGTTGGCCGCACATTCGTCAAATGTTCGACTGTCGGGGTTTAGTTCATTTCGTTTCGGTTGTGCTTTTCTTTGAGTTATTGTATTTCTTTCTTTGTGTCCCCAGTATTTTGGGAGTCAAAAGGTTGTACGAACATTGGGTAGTCATGCAACAAGTATCGAATTTTTCATTATAAATATTTTACAGAACAATTAGATGCTTTAATTGTATTGACTGGATTAGCTGCTCCTCAAAATCATGCATTAATTATGAAAGAGAGTAGTGAGAGATCAAAGCTTGGTTTACAGTACTAGATTCACTACCGAAAGTTATTACAAAAAATATATTATTTATGTGTACCAAGAAGGATAATCCATTTTATTAATGATATACTTTACAGAGGTATATTAAAAGAGCCAGGTATGTTTCAGTCGCATTAAAACGATGTATTTGGAAGGTGTTTTTTGTGCCATCATAGCTGGCCTTTGTGCGAGTGTTTTGACCAACAATTTTTGCAGGCGTCAGTTTTGGCACCTGCTGCTGGTCGCCTGTTCCGTCGCCTCTACTTCCGTTGTCTAAGCCAGAATTGACCAACAAGAGGGGTCGCTTTTTTGGCCACATGTGCCATGGTGTCTATTCGTGGCATTTTCTTTCTTCCTTTCACTCTGGGGGAATTTAATTTCGGCTTTGCAGCGCGTGACGCTCTATTTGTGTTTATTTCGCTGTTGTGTGCGGGGCATGACACGAATTTGCTTTGAAAATTGAATTAGATTGGCCTGCGGACCGGCAGCTGATTTGATTGCAATTTCCCTCGACCGCTGCATGGGTGCATGCCTCCAAAGGAATTTTTCCAGCACTCTGCAATTTGATTAACTGGCCGAGCGTTGCATAAATTATGTCAAATTATGTTGGGGGGAATTGTTTTCGATACTAGCTAGTTAGTGGCTTTGTTGTATAGGGGCGCAAACCAATTTGGTGCAGGACATTTTCAAATGCCGCAGGAAATTTAGGACACGTAGGGAACGTACTTCATTTCTCTTTATTTTTGATTCCAATTATTTTTTTTGTGTTGACTTAGTAGTTATATATTGCTAATACCATACAATTTTCCATTTATTATTTATAACAATGCAAACATTTTTTTCTTCTAAAACACTTAGCTTTCAACTAAGCTTTTACTTATGTTTTTTGAAGTAAAACTTTAAGCACCTAAAATCTAAAACCTTTATTCAAAAATCTATAACAATATGTTTGCATTTCCACGTCAGTTGTTACAAAACAGTTTGCTTGTATTCCTTTATCCTAAAATATGTACAAAAAAGCAACCTCCGAAATCGCACCCTTGCATGCAAAATAGTGGCCCCTATCTTTTTACTTTCCCATATTTTTACAACCCGTTTACATCGATTTTTCCACTCCGTCAACAGCTCGTCAACCCTGTAAAAATCGAGGTGAATTTTATTTTATATTGCCAGTCGCGTATTTTATTGCATTTTTATCGCGCCTGCAGCCAAATGAGAGATGCAAAAATTTCGCACTCAAGCGTCACTAATCATTTAATTTAACTTTAAAGTCATATTTATGAACTTTTCTGTCGTACAGCATTTATGACGTGGCCCTTTTCATTTCCAAGCGGACAGATGGTAAAAAAAAATACCCTGGCCCTGCACGTGCCTCCAATTTTACGATTCCATTCGCGTGTCCTCAGTCTATATAGCTAATTAGGGAAAGTCGCAAATTTGCCTATTGGAAAGTCGTAAAATTGTTTAGCAAAGGCTCATTTTTCCTTGCTCCAGTCGTAAAATTTGCGAATTTGCATAATTTTAGCAAAGGACAGGATCTGGCTAATTTTCCGTGCCCGCTGACAGTTTTTAAAATTTTACAACTTGACATCATAAAATAGCAATGGGATGACTAATTTTCTGCAAATTTACATAATGAGGTGAGAGTTCGGAAGTCAGGAAAATCTTTTACAGTTTTTAAATTAGCTTGAATGCTAAGCTTTTAAGCTGAATTTAAAGTAAACATTAATTTATCTACTGTATTTATATTTCCCAATGTTAAATGATCTATCTCCACCATACGAGTATAGAACTTGACTTCGATTTACTAAGCCCCAAGCAGAGCAAATTAAATTCCCGACTCATATGCTGGCTGATGGAAATGAGGTTTGCTTACCCTCAGTTTACTAAATGACTTTTCCAATCTGTCCCGATTGTGCTGAATTTTCCAGTTTATTAATTCGCCAATTGACAGACTTATTGCAAATTGAAAACAAAAGCGCGAACAACGCACCCAAAGGAAAATGCAAAGCGGCAGCAGGACCAGAAAAAGGATCTGCAATTCAAAATTCGTTATGCATTCTGCTGCTGCCCTTCAAGCGGAAACGAGACAGCACCACTGGGAGTGAGCGAGAGGGAACAAAGGATGCAATAATAAAAATCAAGCCCGCAACGAATTTGCGCAATCAGCTGGAAATTATTTACATGTTTATACGAAATTGAAACAACAAACGCACCCGAGCCGCATTTTTCCATTCGCCTCCGCACGACGATAGCGACATATGTGCACTTAAACAAATAAGTTATATACTTATTAATTCAGAATACCTTTTCTAAAATAATACTGCAACCTAGTAAAATAAACTTTACAATTAAAATGGGTTTTCTCTAATAGGAATATATCTTATGGTGTTTTATCAGAACTCTTTATTTTATTCGGAACTACAGAAATCAATTAGTTTTGAATCCATGATCTATTAGGTTTTCACTATATTTTTCTCAGTGCAGTTTGGTCGTGGGTCCTTTAGTTTTCCTGACACCTTCAGCACGTACGTACAGCTCAATAAAAGGATCACAAATTTACATAGAAAATGTCGCAGGGTTTCTGACTCCTTTGGTTTTGGGGTTCGGATCATAAATATCGCAATTAATGATGCACAAAGTGCGAAAAGAATTTTTATGTGTAACATTTTGCATTGTTCGGGACTCGTGTCTGTAAAACAGTGCGATTGGGTGGAGTGCACGCATATATTATGTGAGTTTTCCTGAACATGAAATGTGAGCCATGTGGTTGCCAAATTTTGTGTGGCAAGTGTGCTTTAGATGGTGTTTAAGAGGTTACTTCAGACACTTTTCCAGTGAGCAAAAATATATAACCAATCATTTTTAAAAATAATGTTACCAAAATTAAAAGTCTTAAACTTTATGTTTAAATTATTATTATCATTCCTTGTATAGAATGTTACACATTCACTTCAGTATGTTACCTTATATTTGTTTTATTTATCACTTTAAATGTTCTGGAAAAATTCAGTTTTTTGAGGTCCAGAACAACTACCAACTTCGTTGCATCGATAATTCTATTTTTGCCCCTCTTCAGGCTTAAAGAAATTTTATTTGGCAGGAACGCCGCCTTCGCTGCTGATTTATACAGGACAATATGTGAGCTTTTGGCCAAAAAGAAAAGTAGCACTCGGCACTAAAGGGAGTTGGCAGAGAGAATACCCAAAACAGGAAGGAGAACATCAATTCAGGCAATTTACTGCCTCCTTGGCTATCGGTGCATTTTCCCAGAGCTGGACCGAAAATAATTTGAATGAAAACTCCATTACGGTTTCCTGGGAAAACCAGAGGGCGGTGGCAAGATGGAGACTCGGCGTCGCCAGTGATTCACACAAAGTGACCGCAGAAGGAAGAATTTGCAGGAGGGATTGGGAAAAGCAGGAAGCAATCCTTTCGACTGCTTAAGTGCACTTTACACATTTTTCTTTTATTCCCTGCGAACTGGACCCCATAAATCTCATTTGGACCAAATTGTTTTTCATATCGTCTCGCTCGTGTATTTATTTTGCAATTTGCATATTTAATGACACTTACATGCATGTTCTTCGTCCATATGCAAATCGACTTCATTTTTAACCCTTGGTAGCTGACGTATAAAACAATACATATTATATTATTGTATATATATAACATCTAAAATTATATTCGAATCTAGATTTAATTGCCTATTTTGACTCTCCTTACCAAAACTAATTGTTTGATTTATATTACTTGAATTACATTAAGTTTCGAATCCATACAATATTTATAACCAAACCTATTTTGACCTTCTATACCAAAACAAATCGTAAGAGTTTACTTGGGTAATGAAAATAACCTTAAATAAACATGTGTAATTTTTGAAGTCCTCCTTAAACTAAAAAATGTAAGTTTTAAAGAACACATTCACAACGAAAGGGTTAATTGTGAGTCGCGTGGCCCAATGAAATGCGCATTAAGTTGGCTTAATAGTATTCAATTATGCCATGTACTTTTCGCAGGCACTGTGCAGGAATTCCCTGCTCATGCTGCTGTCCCTCTGATAAGACTTCTTGCGAAAACTTTGGCGCTTCGCTTAATTGCTGTCATTAAATTTATGCAGCTTTGCCAATCTTATCATAATCAGGACCAAGCTGGCACACACATGCGTTGCCATGAGGACTAACTAGCACACCCACTTCCGATTTTCCCCTTCCGAAGTCCCTCTGATCTGCCACACCCCTTATTGCATTTCACAGTGCACACTTGAATAATTTCAACGCGGATTATACTAATTAAGCGCCTCAACAGCCGATTTGAAGGGGAGGAGTGGCGAAATCATGGGTCTTAAGTCCCATTTCCACGGTCTTACTTCTCTGGTCATTTCGATGCATCCGCTGCAATATTCAAATTCATTATTCGCAGTAGACCTTTTCGCTGGAACAGTGACTACAAAGTATATAATAGTCTCCCCATGCAGTTCAAGGACTTTTGTATCTAATCTAATATATTTGTATTAGAAATAAATGAAAAATTAAAAACACATTTATTACTAAGCAAACTGTTGATATCGATCTAATACTTGATCATCTATTTACTTCAAACTGCTTCGACCATCGTTCGTTTTGCCCCACTGTGCCAAAATGAAGATGCTGGGTGATTTATCCCACGTCATGTTGGCTTAAACAAATCATTTATATGCAGCGCTCGCAATTATTTGCACTTAATTGTGTGTTAAGTGCCCCAGACTTGGATGTTCGGTGTGCATATAGTACATATATATATGTATTTGGCACGATGGCTATGTTGTTGGTTGGTTGTCCTCGCTGGTTATTGCAGCGGAAGCGATGTCCGTTGATTGATATCGCATTCAGGCGTGTTGAAAATTATTTGCATTGATAATTCGCTGATTAATGTTTGCCACCGAATCATCAGCATCGCACCACCCCCATCAGCAGCCCCCTGCCCATCCTGGCATCCTGGCATCCATTTCCGCACTCTCCTCAGCCAGGATACTCGCATATCCTGTCGCCGCGATTTTGGTCTGACTGCGTGTTATGTGATGCCATGTTGTGATGTAATATTGATGGCCTGTCCACCCGGTCGCTAGATCCTGATTTCGGTGCAGAGGTGCGGAGGTGCGGAGGGACTGGGAACTGTTTATTGGATTTGCTGAGGTTTTTGCGTTAATGCTGTAAACAATTAAGCGAAGCGTATTAAGTCGGATTTGGGTCGTAGCCATCGCCAATGCACTGCACTAACTAATTTATGTCGGCTTTTTTAAGGGATGAGTATTAAATGCATTCGATTCAATTGATTTAAGTGCATTATTAAAGTTGAGTGAATCTTTAAATTCTGTATTACTTTACATTCTCCTAACTATTTAAGCTCAACTTAATATAAATTGACTCCATTACAAATTACTTTTGAAAGAACTTCCCAAACTCCATTTACAAATTCTAAACGAAAATTGGAGAATCATTAGGAAAACATCATAAATAACAAATCAGCTCAGCTGCTGCTTTTGATTCCGTTTTTCATTTTCCGTTTTCCATTCGGCTTTGAATTAATCCACGGCAACCGGCGAGACTTTGAAGCATTAGCAAGGCAAACAAAAGCTTCCTGTGCGACATCCTTCCCTCGTCCTTTAAAAGGACGAACAGTTCAATTGGCAAAAGGCGCTCTTTGCTAATTTATGGCGTTTTAATTCATATGCAAAATGACAGCGTGTGTGCTTGCTGATTTTTTTCAGAACTTTCTTTTAATGTTGGGTAAATAATAAAACATGTACGTATTACGACATGAAGACATGAAAAGGGGGCGGTAAATCCAGAAGATAAGAGAATGGCAGGACTCTTCTTGGGTTGGGTCCTTGGGGTCGCCACTGTCAAGTGCACATATGAACTTAATTTTGGCCAGAAATCCAATAAAACTCCGCAGCAGGATGTCTTCACAAGGAAATTATTTTTTATTCATGCATTAAATTGTTTTGACTTTCGCCCGATAGAGATCAGCATGTCGTTCCTGGATTTTCTTTATGATTATTATGCTTTGGACTCCTCTCGTTCGCATTTTCCTTTTTCCCGGTGCTGCCACATGCTAATCAAATTACAAGATATGTGTGTTCCCAATCGCCTTGGATACCCCCAGCAGCTGAATCATTTCCCAGACGGAATCACCTGATAGAAAATCGAGGGGAGGTGGCAGCATCGCCTGCAGCAGAAATATCAAAAATAATTTGTTTGACAATAAAAGACGATAAACATTAAAATTATGTGCAAGAGATTTTCCTTTTCTCGGCGACTTTTTATGCCTATACTAAATAAAAGCTGAAAAAAATATGACGATAAAGAGGAACGGACAATTGCTTAAAAGTGACTATGAAATACTCTTAAATATCCTTCTTATTTGAACAGCAACGCGAATAATAAACGCGCATATAAGTTGCCTTCCTCTATTAAAAATATTTATGTTTGGTAGAAACGAATTTGAAATAAATATTTTTTGCAAAATTATTTTTTATAAATATATTTTCTAATAATTAACTTAAAAGTAATTATTTTCTACAATTATATTAAAACAATTTTAGATATTAAAAACAAATTAATTTATAATATTAGCAATTAGCAATTTATAATAACAACAAGTGTGAACCATTCCATTACAGAGTATTTCCCAAAGGAAAAACAGAGCTGGCGGCAAAAAAAAAAAAGCAGAAGCGTTGTCATCCCAGTGGAAAGCATTTTCCCAGCTCATCGCTAGCTTTTCTCCCAACACCACCCCATTTTGTGTTGATTCTGGCCTGTGGGGGTTTTAAAGAGGGTAAAAGATATCTCTTATGATTAGTCCGCTAAACTCACTCGTAAATTTGTCAAATCGCTCAAGTTATGCGAATCGCATTTTTTCTCTTTATCTGCGGCATTTGCATAGCTCTGTTTCCTGCTTTTCCATTTTCCTTTTTTCTTTCCCCAGAGACCACTCCCTTGACCAGCATTTTATTTGATTATTAAATTAGATTTTTGTAGGCTGGCTTGGTTTTTACAAGCTCTTTGCACTTTGGCCTCATTAAATATTTCTACGCCATTTTTCCTTGTTATTTTTGCACTTTTGCAAAGGGGAAACATCAAAAACGCGTGAAAAGTTCGGTCAACAGCGGAAAATACATATATTGCTAGAAAATTGCTTGACAACTTTTTTATACATCTGTATCCCTACTTCTTTTTTGCTTTGACAATTCCTTGCCTTATTTCTGTGAATTTTCAACCATTTTTTTTATATACGCAGGTATTTTTTTTACTTCTGATGCCAACGCTAACGAAATCTCATTGTTTTTCCCTCCGCTGGTCCCTCGCTCCTGTCTCCATTGCCTTCGCTGTCTGCTGTTTGTTACAACTTTTCAATTGTTTGGCTTCTGTCATTACCTTTGACATGGCAATGGCAACAACAACTTATGGTTGTTGTTTTTGCCTTTTGACTGTCGCCGCCTTTTGTCTTTCGCGCCTTTTGTCCGCGCTTTCCCCATTTTCCGCCCACCTCCGCCCACTTTGCATTCGCACTTTGATCTGCTGCACTTTCTGTATTAATTGTAATGATGAAGTGCAACCCATGTCGGTCCTTGAAATCGAACGGAAGTGGGTGGCAAAGTGGGTAGCTCCTGGGGACTTGGCTTTCATTGACATTTTCAAAACCGTTGAAGATTTTAAAAATTATTATACATTTTTATTACAAAATGCTGATTAAGATATTATTGCTTATATGAGTTGATTTTATATTGTTCTTAGCAATCTAGGCAATTCGGCAATAGAGTCCAGGAAAATATATATTTTCTGTATTATTACTTGGACCACAATAAGAAATTGATTATATTAGGCTTATATATTTTTATTGAGCAAAACTAAACGTTACATTTACAAAAGAGTAACCTATAAGTTATAACCAAGAATCTGTGTGTTATGAAATCAACATTTTTATTTCATCAAAGGGTTGGTTTCTTATTATTATTATTTTTTGGACGATTTGTGAAAAACGCCATATACACTTTTGACGAAGACATTAAAATATTATTCTAAAGTCTTTGCTTTTGCATATACTTACTTATATTTACGGAAAGTTCTTTGAATTTCCCTCTCAAACTTACTAAGAAGCCATTGACACACATGCCGACTTCCCCCATGAAAGAACAAGCAGCAGCTGCAGCGTCATACCAAAAAACAAGTTGGAGTCTTACTTTCAACTTATGTGTGCTGAGTGCACTCAGGAATGCTTCTTCACCTTGACCCAGATTTGCTCATTCAACCCTTTGCGATAACATAAGCAAAAGATGTAAGCAAATTGGCACCGATTCTGGGTCCCCTGGATTTTTCATTCGTGTTTTTCCCGTTCAGCATATGCAACTCCAGTCGAAACGTGCTCAATTATGCAACATATGCAGTTTTTGCACAAAGGGCGACCTTGAGAGAGGGGGATTAAAGTCTTTGCGCTTAAAGCTACCCAGCCAGAGTTGCTACTTCTATTTACACTTAATAAAGCACACTAATGATGACCACAAATCCAGCCCGAAGAACAGCCAAATTGCAATGAATCTGCACTTGAGCACGTTCCTAAATAAAAACCAACGGAGCTGGCAGTAAAAATAAGTGAACCACCATTGCCCCCTTGCGTTAGGGCTAAGGCAACTCTAATATATTTTTAATAATCTTGTTTTATATATTTTCGAGTTCCCTTTGAGTTCTGCAAACATTACTTACCCTCGGGACAGCAGCGGAAAAGTAAGGAAAAGCAATTGATTTGCTTAGTAAGTTTGTGTACATTCAATTAAGTTAAAAATGCCTCAAAAGGCACTCAAATTGCCAGATACCTAAGTATATGCTTGATGATATGCTTGTTTGCAGAAGCAGAATATTTTTAAAAGAAGGGGTTTTGTTAAAATAGAAACGACAATTTAATACTTAATAATTTCCTAAGGTGCGCACAAAAGTATTTTTGTTGAATTTGTAAACTTTTTTATATTATGCTATGTTTTAACTGAAATCTATTTCTGTGTTGAAGAGTACTGTTAGTAACAGCAATTTTTCATTTTAATATCAGTCATAATAATTTTGTATTAATTATTCTATTGGTATATGATATTTGTTGCAGAATTGAAGAAATATTATATTTCGAACTTCAAATGCACCTCCACATACCCTCTACAATGCACAAGTAAATCTGTTGCGTATGCTGAAAAAATCTAAAACTGTTTGTTTACGGGTCACTTTACCATTCTAACTCCACCCCATAAAAATCCCAGCTGGACGCACGCAAAACACACATGCACTTGAGCCTTTCACCGCTTTCTCCCGGAGAAAGGGTTGCTGAAGGATGAAGGATACGATATCATGTGTGGACGCTCGAGCAAACAAAAGTGCAAATTCCCGGGGGGACATTTGATTGAATTCAGACAGTTAACCGTCCTCATAATGCGCATTTTCAAAAAAATAGAAAAGGAAATCCTTTGGCTTCTGCTTATCTGCCTGGAAGAAAAATATCAAAAAATTTTAAAATCGTCTTCAGGGGCTGAGGAACAGTTTATTTGGCAAATGGTATTTGTTCTTTGCCAGTTTTTGCCCTGATTGATATTATTATGGATCCGTCCGTTCATTGATTGATGGTTTCGGTGGAGGGCGCTTAAAAGAATCTTCTATTTGGATTTTGGAAAATTAAAAAGCGGCTTAGTATCAGCATCCTTTTTCAGTATTATTTGCCATACAAAGCGTATTAAAAATTGAAAGTTGAAAGATTGCCCAAAGGCAGATTTTAAATTCATTGGGTGGCGCCACGCGACATTTTTTCGCATCGATTGAATAAAAAAAAAACGGAATGGGAGCATTTCAGGAATAATTCAGTGTCCTTTGTGTGACAAAAGGCTTTGATCTCTACCGCCGGTAACCATTTCAAAATGTTTGGTTGAGGGGTAAAGGTGGCATTCTTTTTGAGGTGGCGATGTATTATCAACGATGTTTAAGACCAGTACGACTACGAGTATCAACCGAACGAAAGTACTGAGTGAATTAGCCAGTACTTTCTTTATCTTGTTAGCCTCCAATAGTTATGGAAATGATAAATGGAATTTAATCTAAACGATTTCTTTCAGCCTTGATAAAATGTAATATTCTTTGGGCTTGTTTTGTTAAACCACAACTCAAGAACCAAGACAAAAACTTCTGAAAATTAAATTAGTAGAAATATTGAGCCCATCACTGATTAAATATGCGACCATTTCAATTTAGTAATATTTTTATTTCATTTGTATGCATACCATTTGCTTTACTTAGTTTAAATTACATTTAATTGCTTAAAAGAATGTGTAGTTTGGAGTATTTATGTGTGTAAATATTTCTACTTTGAACTTGTACTATGTTTATGCTCGTTACGCGAAGAGCGTCTTATCTTCGATTTTTTCCGCATAGATTCTTAGCCACATATTGCTTATTGGAATAGATTTATAAACTAGATTGACACGTACACAGCTTATATATCGACGGCAAAGTAAATATAAAAATATGTTTTAATTTTAAAAAATATATTTCCATAAATATTCGCTAAGTTTAAGAAGCACTCTACCTAGGAAGTTGAATCTTTTAATTTTTCCCATAAATAGACACCAAGAGAGTTGTTTGTAAAAAAGTTGTAACTATTTGTAGTCATAGAATATAGAATAGTTTGGCTTATCAACTAAGTTGGTTTGAAAACTAGCTGCTGCTTAAAAAATTTTGTTTTTATCTTTTCAGACCATTTTCCAATATTTGTTCGGAGTTTTCTTTCATTTTTTTTTGCACTGGGCCGACCTCCTACGAGAACCTAACTTATTCCGTTAAACAAGTAGAACTAACTTAAATAAGTTTACTAAACAAATACTTGGACTGTAAATTTTTTTTAGCAAAATTATTTATCACATTTGCGCTTATCCAAAGTTTTAAATTTTGTTGTATCCCGACGGATAAGAAACTATGTGCTTAATTTCCAGCAAAGAAAATACATGTATCAAAAGTTAATCTTTTTTTTTTGGGTTTTCCTTGGGAAATTGATTCACATTTCTCTGTCACTGTCTCGCTCATTCTCTCTCGAAATTTTCGGGCTGCGCTAGTTCTCACCAACGTAAAGTAATCACAAGTTGCGCTTTTAGGAGCCTTAGTTGGTGCTTAATTTGTTCTTCGGAAATTTTACTGCGCCTGCGGTTGTATTTGAACGGTGGCCTTTAGTTTGCTGGACTTTCCGGATGACTTGTGCTGTAGGTAAAATTGCTTCAGCACCTTGCACATGGTGATGGCCAGGATTTTCCAGGCCAACAGTTGCTCCTCGGCACTCGGAGACGCAACTGGCTCACTTGTTGCTCCTGCTGGCGGGATTTCCTGTGCTGGGGGTCCTGACGGAGGACCCTCAAAGTCCACTTGATCATGTCCTGGATCTATGGAGTAAGCCATGGGGCTATCCACTTGATCGCCACTGGGTTCCGAGTTCGAGACGTGGTCTTCTTCGAAGAATGGAATCGCCATATCTGAGTCCCTCAAAATGTTACGTAAAAATGGCACTTGATAAGTTTGTTTGTGGTGTGGCCGGGGATTTCCTGCTTTTCCAGATCTGAACTCTTGGCGAGTTGTCGTTCGACTGAGGAGCTCAGCCCGCAGGGCGCCCGTATTTATACCCGGGAAACGGCGGGAGAATTAGCAACCCTCTTTGCCCGCTTTCTCTTTTCCATCTTCCCTCCCTTTTTCCCACCTCTCTCTCTCTCTCGCTCTCTCTCTCTCTATCGAGTTGACTATGAATACCATCATCACGTGCAGTAAACGTTTCCTCAAACAAAATGCAGAGAGAGTCACACTTGTGGCATGTTACATACGTTTTAACGTTACGTTTCTTGCCCTTACGTTACGTTTGAAGTTCGAATTTTCAGGGGGTGGTTCCAAGCGCTGTGGCCTTTCCTACGTTTTTCGAACTAGGACAGGAAAGTTTTCGAACACGAAACAATACAAATTTAAGGGGAAATACTTTATTTTAATAAAGTGAAACTGGATAAGCTATAATTAGTTATTTTTAGCGAAAACCATTATGTTATAACAGAAAGAGGCAGAGTACTATATTAAAATTATATGTTTTTATAGCTAGCATATGCTTATTTTAATTTCTAAATTTTCGAACAGCAAAGGGGAATCTGTCGGATTGCTTATACAAAAATTCGATGTGAGATTTTGCTTTGACTTTTCTTTACTTTTCTTGCCTTGGCTTAGACGTGACCTTGACCAATTTCCGGTGGCCTTTTTTCTGTTTTTTTCTTGTTTGTTTGCCACGAGTGTGTGAGCCTGTATATTTAGTAAGGATTAATTATTAATAAATGTTGAATATTCTAAACTTGCTTTATCACCCCACACATCTATAAAATGTTACTATGAAATTGTTACATATGCATAGAATTCGTACTTAAGACTTTAAATTCTTTATCTACCTTTTTTTATAAATCTAAAGACAATCAATTTCTCGTCCTACAACTCCGCATGACCCTCAGAACAATCAGTTAGCATTTTCTGAACCACATGCCAGGAATATTTTATAGAGAAAAGGAGTGTCTGTTGAATGCTCTGCCAAATCAATTCCACAAATCAACATAATCAACTTCTCGTCGTAAGTCCAAAATATAATGCACTCGCCGTCGAAAAACTTCTTTTGTTACCCACAGAGTAAAATGGGTTTGAAGCAGCGCAGAATAAGAGGGAAAGCTGAAATAAGTGCCGTAAAAAATGTAAAAACTTTTTTATAGTTGCCGCATAAAAAATGTAAAATAAAAACCCAGCAGAAGAAATTTAAGGCAAATCTACGAAAGAATGCACAACAAAAGAAAATCACCTTCGTGGACGTTCAGGTGAGAGGGCGGGGTCCGAAAATGATATCCACGCGATGATAACCCCCAGAAATCAGAGGAAAAATCCATGATCTAATTTGCTAAACACTCAAGCGAAATCAGCGGGGTTGGGCATATCACATACATATACCTGTAAAACTCGCAGAAAGGCATTCTCCAGAGCAAAAGCAAGAGCAAAACAAAGAAAAGAATTGTTTTCGCTTAAAAGAACATTCAAATGGAAATGTTCTGCTTGGCTCAACACAAACAACAAGTGCAGGCGCACACACAAACTGCATTTATTTAGTTAGCAAGCAAAATGGAAAAAAGGGAAAAGGAGCAAAATGTGATCCAAGGGAGAAAACGCATCGCATCGAAAGAGTGGCATTTGAGTACCTCAGACAGACAGACAATGCATATATATACCCATATCTATAGGTATACGAATAAAAGTGAAGTGCGCCGGGGCATGTGCAGCACACGAACAACAAAAAAGACGGCAGGAAAAAATCACAAGGAAGCAGCACCCAGAAAAGCGAGTTTGAAGACGAGAGTGATAAAAGGATACTCTATTCTCGGGGTAATAATTATAAAGGAATGCCTTAATATACTCACTCTAAAACCGTTTAGTTTCTCTTGGATTATTTAAAGGTAATCAAGGTGTTCAAAAAACATGCATCAAATATGCAGTCCATTTTAACGCGGTTGCACATGTTTGTTTCTATATGTAATTTATAGAGAATTAAAAATATTTTTTAAGAATAACCAAATAGAGAGCGTTTTTATTCACTCGCACATTCTTTTACTCCTCGAGTCCTGTACTTTCCTTTTCCTTTGGAATTAATTTCCCTAAGTCTCTGCAATGTATCCAACTTATTGCCAATCAGTAGCCATTATAGGGTATTTACCTTTCCAGAACGGATACAACAGAAATTGTAGCATAAAACGCTGGGTCGTTTTCGTCGCAGGGGCACTTTGTTGCCTTCTGTGTGTGTTTGGCTGTCAGATTGATATTAAATTATATACCTTATTATCATTGCAGTGTTTGCTTTTTTTGTTTGCCAGCCATGTCAGAGGGGGCGTGGCAAGTCGTGTTTATTTACAGCTGGCAACAATTGTTGCTGAAATGCATTTCACTTTGCCGCACTTTGGAGGATGCACCTCAAGTCAAAGTCAAAGCCAGGACACTTCACATGTGGTTCCCCATTCTGCATTTATGGGTGGGTTTTGTTTTGTTTTCTTGTGTAAACTGTTATTTTTCAAGGAGGTGGAAGGATACAAGAGCTTTATGCTTGATGGCTGCGCCCAAGTGACATTAAATGGCATCCACATCCTTCGGCTTCTGTCTCGCTCTCTTTATTTCCCTTCTCTTTCCCTGCCATAAAGCAGCTAAAGTGGCAGCTTAAAGTTCCCTTGCACTTTAAAGGTTTCCCATTCAGAGGACGTATTAAATATTTATATTTCCAGCTATTTACGCATTTTTCCTTTATACTGGCCATCAAAATAAATTGAAGTAATTTTAGTTCGGTGCGCAAACTAAATGGGATTAAAGATTCGATTGTTGATTGTCTGGGCAGCTTTATTTGTTTATTTGCATTGGCTTCATGAGAGGTGGAAATTGCAATAGAGAAGTGTAAACCTTAGTTTTTCAATTCGTCAACGAATATGGGGACTTTTTTATGCTTCAGTTGATCTAAATACGTTTAGGATAGGTTATACAAAATTTGCTGATGCAATATATTGAAGTTTGAACGGATCACTGTGCAAAATAATAACAATGGTCTATGAGTTTAATCCAATCTTTAAGGATATCAAAGCCCTGCTAAAAAGACTTTTTGAGCTCTATTATATTTATTTTTTAAGTCATATAAGAAACCGGTTTTTGGAAAGTAATTACCCCAGCCATAACAATTGGTTACTAACAGTCGCATCTACCAAAATCTGATGGCTAATCGCCTCCATTGTCTACTGCAGGCAACCAAAAGTGCTGCACTAATTAACAAATTGATTTATGAAAATGAAAATGACAAGTCTCCGGGGACAAGAACCCAATCATCAGGGTAGACTCGAAAATCTCTCATATGCAAATATTTTGGCAAAAAACAAAGCAGCTACAAAAATGAGGCACAACCACCCTTCGGATGGTCGAAAAACTTTGACTCTGCGGTTAAATCTGGAACTCATCCACCGCAGACAGACATTTAATTAAGGTGTCTTCATGGTTACAATCTGCGACTGAACTCGAGTGGCAAATGAGTCTAATTAATAACGAGGCATTTGCAGCATAATTCATTTGGCAGATCCAAACGCTTCCATTTCAAGCGACGAAGTTGCTAAACCTTGTTTTTGGGATGAGTAATTATTTCGAGGCGTTGTGTACAGATGCTTTCAAACGAGATTCATAATATTTATTTAAATGTATTATTGTATGTTTTGAATCTGAGGGAAAAAATTACTTAGATAAAATAATTTGGGTTCAAAAAAAGCAAAATAGTTGTTGCTCTTCAAGCCGCATTTGGTCAATTACTTCCTTTTTCATTTTGCCTTACCCAAAAACTTTTCCCCTTTGTGTCCGACAATTTTTCTTTGTGGTGATACCATTTTGATGACTTAAGCCAGGCGTCTGACTTGAATTTATTGCCGGGGTGATATGCTTGTGCCTTGTTGCCCTTAATTTATGCAAATTATTTAGCACTTTCCGCCACCTACAACCCCTGGACACTACAATTAATTTCCAGGTTCAATCATGTAAACCAAAAACCTCCGGAAGTGGTATTTATTTTTGGGTTGGTTTTATTATAATCGAATTTTAAGGATAAACATTGTGCTGCAAACTAAAGTAAATAAACATTCTAGCCCGGCCAAGACATCAAAAGCGTGTTTAATTTATGGTTCGTTAGGTCAGCCAATGGCTGTCAGCAAGTGGAAGGGCTTTTGTCTGGACCCGAACCTCAATCCAAACCGTATGCAAATCAAATGGAGTATTCATCTTCGTCAGTTCTTGGACCTTTTGCGGGTCCTTTGAGGTGTTGGCTTAAACACTAAATGGAAATTATACAAAAGGCAACGCAGAACCACTCCCAAGTTTCACCCCCCAACGATGGGCCAGGAATAATTCCTTTTTGATTTCCCTACCCCGCGTTGGAAAACTGTGGGAAAATGGTCACGACACATGTGAGACGAGAAGGAAAATTTATGTGTGTCCAGTTGGGTCGTAAAAAAGGGACAACAAACTTTACTTTCTTCGTGGGGAGATCCAAAGCCATACAAAACATACAATTGGAACGATTCTGCAAGGATCTTAGTGCGGTCAGTTCAAGTAAACATAAAAGGCGACAAAG
This sequence comes from Drosophila yakuba, assembly GCF_016746365.2. NCBI lineage: Eukaryota > Metazoa > Arthropoda > Insecta > Diptera > Drosophilidae > Drosophila > Drosophila yakuba. The sequence goes on along the minus strand of NC_052529.2, from coordinate 15,702,667 downwards.
TGCCACTTTGGTGCTTTCAACTTTCTTCCCTTACTAGTTACTTTTAAATGATTCAATGCTTTCAATTGCCAAGTATTTCTTTTTTATTTTAAACTCCCAATTTTGAGGGTTGTTGGGCAAAGAAATGTCTGTTGAGCATATCAAAAAGCCGATTCGGTTGTTATTAAATGTTTTACGGCCCAACCAGACCAGGATATACAATGGAAATTTTTGAATTGTTGAGCTCCAAGGAGAGTTAATGTTTATTGTGGACTTTTTATTGTCAGCTCAGCTTTTAATTTAAATGATATAACAAAATGTTTGACTTTATATGGTGGTCCCAAAACGTACTTTGTGATATGTGAAATGTTTTAACAAGGAGGGTATCCGCACAAGGCTTTGGGTCATATAAAATTCTCTTACATTGTGGAACACTTCCGAAACTCCATAAGAAAATAATGTTCAAGACCAAACAAAAACCAATTGATTTTTAAACAAAAATTGTTGTACTATGAACTCGATGGTTTACCTTTTTATTGGCCGTTAATCTTTGTCAGAGTATTTGGAATTCCGCGTTTTGTTTTCCCAATCTTGTTCCCAATTTTCTTAAAAGTAATTCAAAGTAAACGCAGCGCATTAAAAATAATTTTTATGTTCAACTTTATTTGCAATATCTTTTAAATTGTATTTTTCTTTATGTATGGCTGCGGGGTTGTTTAAAAAGGTTCTCGTTTCTTTTTACTGGATTGTATTTATTAGTTCTAAAAAATGTGGCTCGGCTCACCTAATTTCGCAAACCGGTGAGTTTTTGCACAAAACGCTTTTTAACAGCAGAAATAAATTTCCTTTTGAAGGATTTCCTCGATGCAGAACAATTGAAATTTATGATGGCTTCAATTCGGGGGCGTGTGCACTGCAGGAATCAAATAAATTCGATGATCATAAAATTGTCTGCCAGCAAATCCATCCAATATATCAACATATTTGACTACCAATTACAGACACCTTCTCGTCGACTTTTGGAGGTGGGAAAAATTGTGACTCAACGCACACGATAATTTATCGCACATGCCTACATGAACATGTCACCCCCTCGGAACTCCATGTTCTGTGGGTGTGGGTCCCAGTGAATATATATTCATATTTTCCCCATATGACCATTGTCTTTATCCCTTTTCGGGCTCAGACTTGGGCGATGATTTGCAGCCGCTGCCAGTAAATCAAGCCTGCAGCATTAGATCAGATCAGCAGCCTGCAAGGATAATAAATGAATTGTTTATGGACCGACAAAGTGGGCAAAGGCATGTCCCCTGCTTCTATATTTTCTTCGTCTCACTTTTTTGATATACTGCGTCTTACTTTGAGGAGTATAAGCTACCTATATGAATCTGACTTGAATATATCGTTTGTCATTTTGATTAATTAGAAGTCTTTCAAAGTAAAACGGAATTGTAATATTGAGTTAACAGATCCGCCTTAAGATTAAAATTACATTTTTAAGCATTTGCAATTTTTAATCAACCCCCTACTACTAAATTGTTACCAAAGGTATATTTCTCTAAAGCTTTATTATTTTTTATAATTTAAACAACTTGTGGGGACTTGAAGTCTTGAAGTAATGATCTGTAAGCTTTTATTGCAGGCTTATTCACACCTTCTCTCTTCGTCGCCTTTTTATGTAATTCCCCACTTCCTTGTTTCAGTTTCGGCATCCCACAACCTCCAATCCTCATGTCCTGCCATCGCTGCCCAAAGGACAATTGTCAGGCTTTGCCTGTCATCCGTTTGTTGTTGTTTGTTTCTGGTTGCTGGCCACACGCCGCAGCCAAGTTCCTCAATTAAAAAGGGTCCTTCCCAGGGTGGACGGGTGTACGTCCATGTCCATGTCCATGTCCGGGCAAATACGTCCATTGACGGCAGAGAAAAGAGTTCAATTGATGCCTGACATATTCCTTTGTGCGCCGCGAGGGGTGCGGGGCGAGGGGAAAAGGAGGAGGGGTCATGCAAATTGTCGAAATATTTTCAACTGACCAACAATTGAGTGGGTGGTTCAGAGGCAACGGTTTCCCACCTTTTCACGCTGTTGTGATTGGTTTTTGTCTAATGGAACTCGAGCGTGGCAACAATTTCATTGAATTGGATTTCAATATAGCACAAATATGTCTGTGTGTCTGAATAAAGAGCTCCGCGTCGCTTTCAATACCCTGGAAATGAAGAAAAATAGGGTTTCGTTTAGCCAAAAGCAAAGTTAAGCTTTAAGTGCCAAGAAGCAAATTAGACTGATATTTAAATACATAATTAAATCCCCTAGAAAAATGCAGAAAATGCAACAATGTTTGGTCTACCCGTCAAATGACAACCTACAAAGTTTTAAATATATTAATAATAAGTAGATCTAATAAATACAATTTTTCCTGAAAATCAAAAAATTTACAATAATTTTTTTTAAATATTTTCCTACCTGTTAGACATCAAAAGAACATAACTGTACGGTATGTGATATTCGCCACACTTGATTAAAGAATATTACCTTTTGATTTTGTTGAGGCTCCCCGTCGTAGACACCGCCGAGGCTGTATATGTATGTACTTTCCTTTCACAATTCGCTGGTCATTAAAAGGGACACGTGCAGGGAGGCACGTGACCCGTGCCAGGTTTCCCTTGTTCTACTGAAAACGAAACTCCGAAACTGGACCTGGGATCCCGGGGATCCTGAGACCTCTTCCATTGTTTCGGCCTGCCTTCCTTCCTTCCGTTTCGGTTTTCGGGGCACTTGAGGAATATGTTTTACAATGATTAGTGTAAATATTTGAGGGCCAAACTGCTCACACAGCACACAATGCCGACTGCCCGAGCTCAAATTGGGCCTCGAACCGAGAGGCATTTGTCGCTTAATTTTTGTACAAATACATTTCATTATATCGATGTTGCCCGGTGCGGTTTTGGTTTCACTTCCGGTCATGCGTCCGAAAGAGAGTCCATCATGTTAATTTGTTATTAATTGTGCCATGTTGATTTTTGTTTTGATTTCTCTTGTGCCGGAAGAAGGGTATTGTGTGAAGTGAAAAGCAACACTCTGGGAAAATTTCTTCAATGTTTGTTGTTATATAATATAAATACTAACTGGGCTTTAGAAACAGATATTTCTGCAGCTCATAAACATTTATAATTTAGAATATAGATTAGGTGGAAATCCTTTTCTCTGGTTATAACTACTTTGGCCTGCAAACGACTGGTTCCCAACTTTAAAGCAATTTTAGACCATGCGGGCGCGTCGAATTTCCCGCAACTTGCATAAATTATAAAGCGGAAGAGCCTTTTGGATGGGAGCAGCTTAATCAACATCAGACACACGACCCACGTCGTAATCCCTTTACGACGAGCACCAGATCGAGCTGAAGGAAAGGGTTAAAAAACTAGGATGGGCCAAAAGGAGCGGGCGTGAAAAAAGAGCAACAATGTGGGAATCCCCTGCCACACGGTCTTGCATGTTTTGAAGTATCTGCTGGCTTCGGGATTCGGGGCAGCCCATCAATGTCAGTCATAAATTCATCACGCAAATCTGTTTTGCATTCGTGCGGTCACGTGACTTCCTCCTCGGCATTAGATAATGTTTGACATTCGAGCATATTAATTGTTCAAATTAAATAGATCTGCTGCAGCCTCTTCGGAGTGTGAACAAAGTGCTGTTGCCACAACAACTTGAGTCGAGGGCAGATGCGAGTTGGTTAACTGGCAGCAGAAGTGGGCCCACAACTATTGGCAATTAAGTTAATTGTGCAAAATTCAATGTACGGCGAGCACCGCGGGACATCGTTGGCAAGTCTACGGGGTAGTTAGTATCGAGGGCGGATTTGGAAGTGGTCAAAAAAAAATTAACTTTGTTTATCGCAAGAGCAGTGGCATGACAATTGCAGTTAGTACTCTGACTATAAGTGTTTGAGCATTTCCGTTTAAAGTCTTACCATAATGTAACTACAAAATGTCAAACATACCTAAGGCAAAATAAAACTAATTTGCTTTCAAATTACTATTTTAAGAAAATCATGGAACATATTTGTTTTTTTTTTTTTCGAAGGTTGTATAAAACAAAATGAAAATATTTTAAGAATTCTCACTCTTTCCTCATTTCTAATTGTAGGACGTACTATATCGATGCTTTACCTGTAGAACTCCCCTCGTCGAATTCGTACATCCAAAATAAGCTGCTGCTCATTGTCCTCAGTTCCGTGGTAGCGTTCCTCTTACATAAGTGCAGACTGGAATTCTGGAACGGCATCAGCAGCAGCATCGACAGCACCATCGAGGGCATTATAGTCATCGTCAGCAGAGTGTCAGGCGCAGCTTAGGCAAATAAATAAATATATATATAAATAAATCCTGGGACAAAGGACATTGCGCAACAGTGTGTGTGAGTCAGACATACAAAAACAAATAATTACAAGTAAAAATCGCTGCGAGTATAATGGAGCAGATAATGAGGTGAGGTTGGGATGTGAGGTTGTTCGAGACCGAGACCGGGACCAGACGATGCCAAGTCCCCGGCAATTAAACATTTTCAATAAAATTTACACCTGAGCTCATTTTAATTGAGTTGCAGGCGGTGGGTCTGCACTTGAAAAAGGATCGGCAGGAGCAGATAAACTTGTTCTCTTCCAGACTGAAGCGAGGTGAATTGGCGTGGAGTAGGACAGAGCCACTCGAATCCTTCAGATATAATTGCCCGGCCCGGGCAAAGATATTCAAGTTCAGTTCCCCGACTGTCTGTCTGCCACTTGAAAGCCCCCTCCCCTTGATTCCAATTGATTTTTGCTTCAATGTAGTGGAATTGATTTGTGTACGAGTCGCCCCGCCCACTCCACCAAATTAGTTGCCATAAATAAAAAAAGAAAGGAATCCAAACCAGAGCGAACACAACACGAAAAAATTAAATAAGAAATTGGCAAAGAGAACGGAGCGGACAAGTGAAATATTTTTCTTATTTGGTTCGGAAATTTGCATAAATAAAGTTGCCATGACATCCCCGGGATATTGATATGATATGGAGAAGGTAGCCGCGGCTGGCAAATTTGCGTACGATTGCGTGATGCCCTAATTAAGGGCGGGTATATCGCAGAGCTGTACCTCTTTAAGGAAAATAAATACTTTTAATACAGGAAAAGTTAAATATTTTTACTTTTATTGTTAAAGCTACTGATGCTTGCTAGCAGTGGTGCTATAAATATGCTTAAATATTATTTACATTTTAATGCATGTTATGTGATTAGTTATGACTTCTTAGTTCGGTAAACGATTCAAAAGAATTCTTAGTTTTCTACCTATTTATGTCGTAGGTACTAGAGATTTCTCAACACCGAATAGAGCAACTTAAATTCGAGCTGCCGCTTGCCATCGGAAAACTCTTATGACATCGTGAAATTCTTGCCTCAATAAACATAAATTTGCACTGGCATTCGCACAGAGACCCCAATAACACACCCCTCCCCGAAAGTGTGTGCAACCCTCAGTGAACTATAAAAATTGCCAATAAGTTGATCCCCGGTTCCCTTGATGGGAAATGGACTAAGGCGGAGGATGAGGTCCCGGAAAATGTTGTCGCATGCAAATTTGCTGCCTGATTTGTTCATTTTGTTTCAATTTTCGCTCGCCTCGATTTCCTTTTGCGCCTCAATAAAGTCCTCTACGAGTGCATTCCGCAAATAATTGCAATGACTCGCTTCCCCAAACAAAAAATTTGGGTGTGTTTGTCCTTTGCCCGGTATCATTTTCTATTTTCTGATTTCGATATGGTAATTTTCGATTCTTTTTTTTTGCCGTACCGCCTTTGGCCAAACATTTGATACTTGACAATGGGAGGAGGTGCTGCCTGCTGTCATTATTAGTATTTGACTCCCGTTTGAATCTCACAAGGAATTGTAGCCAAATTGAAAACAAAACTGTTGGCCTGTTGGCAATTCAATAATTTGAATGTTCATTAAGTATTAACTTAGTAGTTTCACACAACAGAAACAAATCTGAATCTATTTGGAAAGACGGAGTAAGTAAAACGAGTCGAAAAATAAATAATATTAGAGAATATTTTTAGTTGCAAAATTTGTACTCGATTATTTTACGTAAAGATATGTATATTACATTTTTAAAAATCTGCACCTGCTTATCGAGGCTACTTCCGTCTCCAATCAGTTAAATTAAATTTGTGAACCCTTTTTTTTTTAGAAAAAGAAACCCTTGTCAGTTGGGGAATTAAATTCAGCATGACTTTAATTATATTTCAACAAATTTTAATAAGGCACCTCTAGACCGTGGTCGTCCTTCTATTTTCCAAATATAATTCAGTTTTTATAATTGCTGCCGGAAGAAAGGAAAAAATTGTTAACAACTTCAATTAAATTATCAACTTTCAGCACGTAAAGGTCTCGACCGATGGGCGAAGTCAGAAAAAATTGGCCGCTGAAAAGTTTTTCGGGCGAGTTTTAACTCAATTTGACTGCGGCAAAGTTTTCCATCTCCTCATTTTTCCTGGAAACGCTTAACGCGGCTTAATTGTGGTCACAGGTGCTGGAGGAAAAATTTTTATCGTTCTGTTCACAGTTTCCCAAAAAAAATTGTGTACTTACCCCGAAGGGTGGGTGTCTGCAGCTGGGAGGATGCCTCATTTCGTTTAAGACAATTTTTATGACCTTTACGACTATTTGCCGAGTCGTTGCATTGGATTGGCTTTGATTGCGTTTATGGCCCTAAGCTTCTTGGGCCAGGAATAAAATTCCTCAATTTATTTGTTTGTCTTAGCCACATAAAAAACGCGTCTATACTTCGGACTGCTTTTTCGAGTAATTTGATCTTGGTCGCAACTTGCAACCCTTTTTCTTCCTTTGTCGTGGAGGCCAGAATCCTTAGCGCGCTTTTCAGCGTTGCGCATTTTTTAATTGCTTGAAATTTAATATTTTTTGGCGAGTCTCGATGTTTGTTTTATTTTATGCTAATTATATTCGCATGCAACGCGAAGCAGTCTCTGTTTTTATCTTCTCCCCCTCTTGTTGCCATTTTTTCCGAAAAGCCAATTATAAAATTTCATGTTTGCACTCTTCGCTTTTCAGTTTGTTATTGAAAATAGCTTTTGGCATTGGTAATCCGATAGCCGCAATTAGCAAGCGGAGTCCTGGGAGGTCAGACGAGATGAGAATTTAATAACAATAAGCAGATTGCCGGATTATTTTCACATAAGTGTAGCTTAAAATTAAAGTGATGGCTTTCGAGCGAATTGTGGACAATATGCTCAGCATTTCAATGTGTTACATTTGTAGGGTTGTCCTGCTTCATTTTATTAATTTTTCATACATAACTTTGTTTAATTTCAGCACTGGATAATGATAAAATTTGAATCTCGTTTTACCATTATATATATGCTATCCCAAACTAAATTTAAATATTCCGCATACGTCAAAAGTCCCTAAACCCAAGTAAAAGGAGCCAGTGGATGCGCCTTAAAAATGCACACATCTATTTATATTTATGAGCCGACTCGAGTCCTGCTTCGCCAGTGCATTATAATTCAATAATTTCCGCGCTCGCATGGCGTCAGGATTTTTTAATTGCTTTTCAATAACCGGGTCGTGGGAAAGGGGGGAGAGCGGAGGGCAGGATGTCCTGCGTGGAGCCTGTTTGGGTGCTGATAAGCCGCAGGATAATCATCGGCATGGCCAACGCGTTAAAATGCTGAAAAATTCATAGGTACGGAGCTGAAATATTTACGATGCGAATTAAAAAGCGCGCTAATGCAATTCACTCGGCCAGCGCTAATTTAAATTTGTAAGTGGCCCTGCAATATGCGAAAATAAAATTTGAAAAAAGAGCAATGCAATTTGCATTTCGAAACTCCGACGTGGAAAACACCCTTTGGAAAACATTTTAAAGCATCTTTCAAATCTTTAAAGCATGTTAATATTTTTTGAATTTTAAAAAGCGAATACAGTTCTTGTTTTAATATTTTTTCAAAACAACGTGGTCATCCAAATGATGATGCCCTACTACGAATACCCTATGGTTTGTCCTATAAAAGAGCAACGCATGGCTGCCGCTGACGACGTGTGGTATGCAACAAATTGTTGCATGGCCTTTCAAACTAATGTCCGTTGCTGTCGCCCTCTCTGTCTATCCTGTACGCCGCTCTCGCTCCCTCTCACTCGGTGGGCGGGCAACAATGTTGTGTTAATGTTTACACATGTCCATGACACGACCACAATGAACACGATTCCGGAGCAGGCACCATTCCGGTCCCAGTTCCAGGACAGACCAGACCCTACACAGGCAGATTATTTTAAACTTAAATCTTATATTCAAAAATAAATATTATTTAGAAATGGATTAAATGTTTTCGATTTTTCTTAATCAAAGGCAAAGCAAATAAAGAATTTTAGGTTTATAAAATATGATATATATTTACAAAAATAGATTGTAGATTGAAACCCATCCAACGTATGTTTGTGCAGCTTCTAAAGTTTTGTTCCAAGAACATAGAGTCTTGTCCTTTTCTCGCGGTGTACCTGGTCAAGCCAATTCAATCCAATCCAGTCGGGTCTGTCCATAAAGTGCATCAGTTGCGCTGCATTGCACTTTGGAGTTCCGTTGAGCTGAGCTGAGTGGAGTAGAGTGGAGTGGAGTGGAGTGCCTCGAAATGCACGGTGTCTGTTCGGGTGTCGATAGCAGGCCTTAATTAAAATTAACATTTTTTGCACAAAACTTAACAGGTCCTTTTTACATTGTGGGGCTATGCTTTTAGGCCAGAGTTAACTCAATTTGGGAGCCCTGGACACTGGGAGCCTGGAGTACCGCTGGGGATATGGGTTGGTATGCATGGGTTGTGTTTTAGAGGGGCCTTTATCTCCTATGCAATATTTCTATTGATTCTGATGATGGTTATTTAATTTGGAGCGTCAAGTGTGCGTTATTGATGCGCACTGGATGGCCTTTGAGTGCATTTGCCGTTTTAATAGCCTGCGGATGTCAGGAGGGCTTCATTTTGTGGGAAGGCAAATTCCGGCGATAGGGGAATATTCCTAACGTGTCCTCGATTTGGGACTGGATAAATGTGTTGGGGAGCATAGTTGTAATTTGGCTTAACAAATTATTACATAGAAATTGCTGGAATGAGTATGCATTTATTAAATTTAAATATTAATTTATTCTTAAAAAATATGATAATTAATGTATTATTTATATATCACATATAGGTATTAAACTAAATATTGTATAAGGTCATCACATATTTGTTAGTAAATAAACACTACATAAAAAAGGCTTTCGATTTATTTATATTTTATATTTACTATTATTTAGAACATTTATATACTGATAATATATATTAACAAGACTTATTGGCAAATTTCTCTTGTTTTTCTTTTAAGACAACAAGTTTTCGCGCGAAAATAAACTTGATAATCTAATATTTATTCGCAGGGACATTTATTTCTGCTTGACTACACTATTTGCATGTCAAGCTATACTGGGTTTCCCCATAATCCGGGAAAACACAACATTTACGAACAGAAGGCGAAAGCCGCGCAAAACCGTATTTAATAACCAGCTCATATTTCCACATAGTTTATTTGACTTTTTGCGAAAATGCATTTCCGCGCCAGTCGCGAGCAGCCGCCGGCGTCAGGGTTTTAACAGGTCTGCATGGGTAAATATCAATATTTACACCTTTAATTAAAAACGCTAACAAGGTTATTTAGTGTGTTGTGAACGTGGCAGAGAGGGCGGGGGGATTGGCCAGGAAATCTGGCAGGAAGTCAGCCGTGGCCTACAGCGAAGCTTCGGTTACGACGCTTTTGCCTCGGCGTTCGCTTATTTTCGACCCTTTCAGCCGTGGCCGGAAAAGCTTTTAAGCGAAAATGCCAAAATGAAAATGTAAAATTTATTTTTCATTCACTTGTTTAACTTAACATTAATGCACTGTTTGCAATCCACGCTCGTTTGTGCGGAAACTTGATGGAACGGTGTAAAATTATGGGCATATGATGAATTCAAATATTAATCAAATGGTGCACAAACCTGCCGTCATGATTTCGCATTTTTTTTCCAAAGCTGAGGAAGTTATTTCTGGTTCCATTCTAGGCAGTTTGCAATTTGCAGTTCAAATTCGGATATTAACACTATGAATAGGTCGATTAATGCCTTTTTTTAATGCGGAATCTTTCCAAATTAGCTCATATTATATTGTATACAAAGGCGAAATAGTATATTATTAATTATTATTATTTGCAACGAATTTTTTATACCATTTGTAAAGGTACATTCTTTGTAAATGTTATAAGTCAATTGAAACCGACATCGAAGGGAGCTTAAAAGGAATTAGTCATCCGTTGGTCAGCATTCCGGAGACTCCACTTGCCACTTCGGAGGCATCGACAGCCACTCCCGGATGCATTGTGTGCCTAAAATATTTGTCATATTGCACGTGCCACAAAAAGCTGCATTGCCGCCCACGGCGCGAGGTGGTGACATTAAAATCCGGGCTGCGCTGCATGTCGTTTAATTAAAAAATGCCCCAAAAGCATTTACTCAAACCCAAGTTTGTATTTAAAAGGGCAAAAAACCAGTGCAAGCATTGATGCAATAGGAAGAAGGGATGTGTGCATTTTAATGAAAACGGAAACCAAATAATCAGCAAGTGACAATCTCCTAGGGTGGTGGTCAAGCTCAGATGGAAATATACTGCACTGGAAAAAAAACAAGGTACTACAAATAAATTTTACAAATTATAATGGTTTCATTTATTTATTTCCTATAATTAAGGGTTAAAGTTATTCTTTTCGTTTCCTTTATTTCAAAGGTAATGGTTACAAATACTTTACATTATTTATTGCCCTATGTACAAACGATTTATATTTTTTTTCTAACAAAAGTTGAAATTTGTCCAGTGCAGAGTCGAACAAAGCGCCAGTGCCAAATGAGAAAAGTGCAACCCGTGGAGCGTATGAATTTAATGATTTAATCGCAGTCCGCCGCCCCTTTTTGCCACGCCTTGTTGACACTGCATGCGTGTCAAGAGAATTTGTCAAAAAATGCAACCGCCGGTGGCAGCCTCAAGGGAAATTGGCCAAAGCCAAGTGGACTTGGAGCACGTGGAACGGGATTAGGGCTGCACTTGGCCAAGTTATTGACTTTGTGTCTCTGTCAAATCCTGGCATGTGGTCAACATTTAAGTGTAATTAATGCCCGCGGCCACTCGCCGGTTGCATTTTCAGCCGATCTCCTCCTCCGGAAGCCGGAATATGAAAACCAAATATTGCGCTTAATTTGATTAGCGTGTCTGCGCCCAGATTTCGATTGCATTTTTCGGTTTTATTTGTGCATCGCAGCCCGCGGCAGTTTTCGCATCCGCAGTTGTGCTCATCATCAGAAATTCTTTATTATTATTTTTCGGTACTATGTATTTGAATGTGCGATGTTATATATCTCAAAGTAAATTTAGTTTTAGTATGGTAAGCAGTTTTCATGTAAATCATATATTATGTCATGTGCAATACACCATATCTACAAAATGGAATGTTATACGAACTTCTAAGTAACTTCCCTTAGGGGATAGTTATCCCCAAGTTCCTCAAGTTTATTCCTTTCAATTTTCCCAGGAGGAGGCGGCTAATCGAAAGTGTTTCTGCTTTGGAAATTAATAGTTTTCCAACAGCAGGAAACTTTTAAACACTTTGAACTGTTCGAAACGAAATGGAAATGTGCCATCAAGTTAAGTTCCTTTTCTTGGCTGATTTTCTTAGGCGGGCAAATTGAATTTCACTTGGGTCCGTTGAGAGGTTTTCCATTCCCATAGTTTTCATTAACCCCCGCAAGTCCCGTGGGGCCTTTGACGCCTCGTGTGTGAAGCATAATTACAGGCACTAGCCAAGTTCTTCAATTAAAATTTATTTGGTTTTCGGTGGGGGGGATGGAATTCTGTTGACTGTGTGTGTGTTGTTTTTAGTTTTCATGTCAAACTAGAGAAGTTTTGGACTCGGTTCGATGCGGTTATGTGCGCTTTTTAATCCTTTGTGCCACTGACAAGCCAATTAATGATGATTTGTGGTCGCTTTGTGCAAACGACTTGAATAATTCTGAAACTACATCATATAGTGGGTTAAATGTGAAAATAACAACTTGAAAGAAGGCAAGAAAAATTAAAAAAAAAACATATTCAGTTTGCTTTACAACAAATGGTTGAGACTATAAAATTAAAAAATAATTCATTTAACTGTATCTTTTACGTATTAAATAAATTTCTTTAACTTGTCTAAAGGTTCTGATGATAAATTAAGTAAATAAATCTTAAAAATATATTTAAAGTAAGTACTATTCACAGATTTTGCAGTTAACAACATCAGAATTGGTTCTTTTAAACATTACCCTTTGAGCCCATTTGTTTAACTATTCGCACATTGAACACATTGTTCTCCAGCATTTCGATAAGGCTCGCTTATTGTTTAAAAGCTAAAAAACCCTGTGGCCATATCGAACACACTCCCACACTTAAGTGTCCAACAAAAAAGGGAAAAAACTCGTTGGCAGTCATAATGATGACACACTTACCACATAAACCGCACGCACCACATATACATACATATAACCACCACCGAAACCGGATCCAACTCGGAGTGTTGCATGCCACCCACTTCGGGGTGGGGCAAAAGCGCCATAGAGCTGGGAAAAGCCCCGAAAAAAGGGTTGGCAGGGAGGGAGGGAGGTGGAAAGGCTTGCCACTAAAATGCACGCTAATGAGTTTCAATTACGACCAACTGACAAGATGGGACGCTCTGAAACAGTTTTTATTTTTATTGACATGGCATTTGGGCGCCGCAGCCTCATTTCCCCCGCTTGTTTTCAGTTTCGGTGTCGTCGCTTCTGTTGTCAATTTGCGTAAAATTTTTGTCCTTTTTGAGTGTTTGCTTGTCGCTACTTTGATTGAAACTAAACGACGAGCTGAGCTGCGGCTGAAGGTGTGGGACGGAGGGGTTGGGGATCGCGAGTGCTTGATTTTAATTAAATTCCCATTCCCGCAGAATGCGGCACAAGCAGCTGAGCCTCATCGACCTTTCGTCCTGTGGCCTCAATGCCCGCTGCTCTGCATCTGTTTGTCACTTGTCATCCTGATTTCGGTTGCTCTACGGCGGGAGTACATTGACTATTAAATCGTATTGGTCTTAAGACTGACAAAATTTCAGAATTTTGTAAATTTCAAAATATATACATACATATGTATCTACATTTACCATAACTAAATGTATGAAAATCAAATTGCTTAATGTTTTTTTTTTATTTATTTTACACAGTATTTTATATTCCAACGCTACACATCCAATAAGGCGTATAGCAGCACCGTTGCAATTCTTGTTTTTTAAAATCGTAAACTTTTATGATTACAAGAGCACCAGGGCGTTTGTTGTTATTTGTGTCCCTGCTCCTGGTGTCCTGGTATCCTGGTGTCGTCGTTTACTTTGTGGCCTGGAGTCGGTGTTGCCATTGGCACATGTTACAGCAACCGAGACTCGTCTAAATGGTTATGGCGCCGAGCATTTTAAATAATTAATGGCCGAGTTGAGAGCGAGTGGAGTACAAGTGCACATCGCACTCAAACTCAAAGTCAAGCCGAAGCGGCAAAGTAAAGCAGCCAGCTTGTCGGAGGCGCCACAAATGTAATAAAAATGTTGGGCCAAAACTTTGACCAAGATGCCGACACCGAGCAACGAAGCAGAAGTTTTTCGACTTTGGCTAAAAATCGACTCGACTGCATTTCAATTCCCAAACGATTATAAACTACCGACCGTTTGCAAATTTAATTTACAACTGCACAAAGTGAACAAACCGCAACAAGAGCTCGAAACGAAGTTTTTACTTTGTTAAAGTCGGAGGGCAGACTTTTATTTGCCACCTACACAACAACTTTTGCTCGGGGGTCAGCTGCCAGTTGGTGCAACTGGAATTAGCTGCTGACTGGGGAGTGTATTTGCACTGAAAGGAAAGCAAGTGAAAGGTGGTTTTTTGATTTTTTTCAACCAAATTGGACTGTTGTCAAACTGCTTTTTAAAATTAATTTTAATCACAAAGAATACCAATTCAAAGATAGAAGATATACACTGAGCTGTCCCAATGAGTAGATCAATTATTCTACCGAATATATATTATAATAACAGAAATTATTTTTCTTGGTGTGAGGAGTATAGAGAAAAGTTTGCCAGAACAGGAAATTATGTTTATTATTACTTTGGCACACACAAGTCGGACGCCAAGTGGCCAAGAGCTTTTCCCCGAACAATATGCAAATGTGCAGCAGTCAAAGGTGCTAAAAGGACTCAAGCAAGGAGTGCCTCAGTCCCATTCTCAGTCCTTGCCGAAAACTTCAAATTTAAATTAATAAGACAGCAGACGGGATCGCCCAGTTGGATAAGCTTCGTTAGCCTCGTGGAACATCATCATCCGAAGCAGCGTCTTTTTCCTTGGAGTGCTCACTAAATTGCACTTTAATTGCACTTTTGGCGAGAGCCAGTCGATGGGCAAAACTCAAAACTTTTGTTTTCCTTTTCCCTGCGAAAATTTTCGGCCATTTTCTGAATGGGGTGCAGACGGGAAATTGGCAATCATCATAAATAAGTGATTCAAATTAATTAAATTCAGCTTTGCGACAAAAGCTTTTTTCTGGGGAACGGTAATCAAAGTCTTGGTAAGGATTTCTGGAAGTTTAAAGAAGTCAAAGAGATGTAAAAATAAATGCGTACATATATTATAGTATTCTTATAATTTATATTATAAATCAAAATATAATACATTTTACCATAAAAGAACACAAATCGCCTCAAAATGCTTATTGATTGATATATTTATCTGATCAACTAAGTTCCACTGTATCCAATTCAAGTTTTGCCTCCATAACTGCCACTTGTTTGCCATTGTGCTTGATGCCCCTCAGCCATTTGATGTAGTCCTCCGGGACTCCGGATTCCGTAGCTCCTTTTACCAGAACTTTGAGGTACGTTTGCGAAGGCTGGCGATCGAGTGGAATGATTTCCTGGCCACCTCCGGCGTGGAGGTCTGTTTGAGGCTGATTTGTCAAGTGGTAGGCACGACAGGTGATGCTTGTATCGGTGTTCAACAGATGAACGGGCACACTAATCGGGATATATACGCCATCGGGCACACTCTCCTGACTAAGAAACATGCGAAATTATATATTTTAAAGGCAATGAAGCAAAACATACTCATCCAAATCCTTTAGGTTGCACATATCAATCTCCCAAATGGCTCCGTACACATGTGATCCTGGAGTGGGTACGATTGTAGCGGGAGCGCCCAGCCAATTCCTCGATCCTGTGTGAAAGTCTAGTCTAAAGTTCTATAATGTATAAATTAAATAAATAATTTCATTGTATTATTCAAATTTTAGGAACAAAGCTTACAAATAAGCGATATATTAATGTCGATTGTGTGTTTTATCAGTGTGGCAAAAATATCATGTTAGTTATGAGTAGGTTTTACTTGTAATAATTATTATTTGTTCATTTCAGCTTACCTCTAATTTACCCACACCAATCCTTTTTGCAGTAGGATTTTGTATATGAATCCGACTGGCTAGCATATTGCTACCGAAACCGAAATAAAAGAATTTAGTGCCCATATTAGTCAGCAGGTGTACCTAAAAATATAAGAAAAATAATTTCAAAGTTTGTGCTTACATATCATAAAATTAAAAATAAAAACAAGAGTGAACGCTTTATTCGAGTTCCCCGACTATGAGATACCCGTTACTCAGCTAGTGAAAGTTAGTGAACGAAAAATGTCTACTTCTGGCATATTGATAAAATTAATTGGGAAAAAAAGTAATATAATGAAACAAATTAGAGCCAGACCGACTAGTGATCCTAATCAAAAATGTAGACACTTTATCTAATTATTACATAATTTTCCACGGAACTATTATACCCTTTTACTCTACGAGTAATTGGTACAGTTTTGATAGCACAGGCCGTTTGTAAAACAGTGAGTCCAAAACTTTAAACTGCTTGTCTCGAAAGTTCGTTTACAACAAGCAGTGCAATGGTTGATGTATTGGATAATGTAATTTAAATGTAAAATTTTGCTCTTTTCCTACAGAAATTTGTATTCTTAAAAACAAAAGATATCTCAAAGCAAACTTATTCCTATTAGTAAATAAATTATATACACATTTAACGAAATACGAACTGTGTTTACTATTGTCTTCAAGTCGATTACAAATAGAACAGCCCAGCTGTTAAAAAAGCTTATTGTTGCTGAGCTTTAAAATCGTAAATCAAATCAGCTGTTCCCTTAAATAATTTTTATCATTTTATTTTTTATTTCAACTGGTAAATCTTACACTAATTTCACACACAAAAACTTGTAATTATAGCACTTACTTTAGAATTCATGAAAATAGAACACGTCAACACTGAAATTTGTGTACACTTTTCAAACGGACGAACAGAATAAAGTGAAATGTCGCTGACAAAGTGATAACATCTGTTTGTAGAGCTACACTGTTCGCCAAGTTTCCTATCGATTACGTGGTTCAACAGATAGCAGCCGCTTTGTCTAAACTCTCGATTATAGGGATGGACATGCGGCTAAGGCTTTGTAATCAAATATTTCTGTTTACGAAACTATTTTATAAAATTATTTGGACTTAACATTAATCAATGATTCTCTAATATAATTTAAGTTTATAAAAGATTTTTCTTAGATTCCTACAGTTTAGTTTGAATTGGCTAAGGTTCTTCGAATTTTCTTATCGTGTAAGTGGTTTGAAACTAAATAAATGACTGGGAACAACCTACAGGGAACTAAAAAGTGAACCTAGTAGTGAATGTAAAACTTTATATTTGATCTGTGCCGTGCGGACACCTTTTCATACGGTCAATTTAAATTTTAAAAAATAGCTCTTCTAGGGATGCTCATCAAGAATATATACAATAAATAAAATTTCTTTCTTTGTTACACTTTACAAATTTATATATTTGTTAAAGATTTGTTTTTAACAAGGAACGTCTTGACTGCATGAGTGTTATGCTTAACAATAAGTTGTAGTTTTATTAATATTTATATATAGTATTATTTGGCTAAGTCTACACAAATCGTTGATAAAAATGTCCATGGCACCTAAACTCAATTTAATGGTTAAAAAAGAGTTTATACCGAATAAGTGGTGCAAATCCAACTAATTTATTGAATGTTTTGATTACTTAGAGGGTTACATTTTTCAGTTCCAGTTTCTGCTCCATATAAGAGTTTACTTTTCCATTATGCTTGATGCTTCTCAATCGCTGAACATAATCCTCCGGGACGGAGCTCTCGATAGCGCCTTTTACGAGGCATTGGAGATATGTTTTCGAGGGCTGTCTGGATAAGGGAATGGAGTCCTTGGGTAGCATGTAGAGATTGCTATTTGGCTGCTTGGTCAGTAGGTAAGCACGGGCGGGAGTTAATTCGGATTCAGCACGGAGTTTCACGTAAACGGTGCGGGGCTCATAAATTCCTTCACTAACGCCTTCTTGGCTGCGCAAAATATATAATGAAGAGGTATTAGAAGTATAAGTGAATTAAGCCGTGGATGGTACTAATGCTTTAAAAATATAACATTAGGGATCAAGAATATACATTATATAATATAAGTTATAAGAATATAATATATAAGAATATAAGTTAGAAATTTCCTTATAAAAATTCATATTTTAAAATGCATTTTTTATTATAAAATTATGTATAAATTTCTATTAATTCATAGAGCTTTACAATTGAACGAATCGTACTGGAATAAATCAAGGCGCCATATATACTTATTTCTCTAAAGCTTACTTGTCTATATCCGGTAGATTACTCAGATCGATCTCCCACAGGGTTCCCCAGACATGATCATCGTTGGTGGGAACGATGGTCGCCACAGATCCGCTCCAACGGTCTGAATCGAGGGCAAAGTCCAATCGAAAGTCGGGTAGCAGGGCCGGTCCGACTCTCACGGCCGTTGGATTCTGGATGTGGATCCTTTGGATCAGCATGTTGCTGCCGAAACCGAAGTACATGAACTTGTCACCTCGAATCTCGGGTAGATTCAGGGTGGCATTTGCACCACTGATGCTGCGGCAATGAACTTTGGAAAGGGCTACCATTAGGCAGCTAATAACCCCGATAAAGCACCTACGATTCATTCTATAAAGATGTATAAAAAATTAAATAGACTTGACACCTGCCAGTGAACCGATCTGACTTGAGTTCGATTGACTACTGAAAGCGGCATTTTCAAGCTTGTCTTATTTGGACGCTTATCTCTTGATTGTGGTTACATGCAACGTAATATACGCTTTATTTTGTATTAATATAAAAATATATATATTATATTAATATAATGAATGAACATATATATGAACAAGCAAAACTTTTCAAGAAGGTAAATGGTCGACATAGAGTTTCAAGCTGAGGCTTTCTAATATCAATAGCTGAGAGAGCATCAAGTGTAAGCGTGTGTTTATAAACCTCAATTACTGTCTCCTTTTGTGTTGCATTAATGGACGCAATCTTGATGTTAAATTTTTTTTGTATGCTCTGAAAGCTCGTTGATTTATACAAGTAAGTGATGAACAATATATTATATGTACTAATTAAAAAAACAAACAACGAACAATACATTGAAATCGGTTGATAATCCAATTCTTACATAGCACGTCAATATTGAGTATTTTTTATATTTATTTGTTTATATTTTTATTTTTTTTATATTTATTGTCAGCAGTGGAAAATTGATCAAATGCGTATTCTTTAGTGAACTTAAATTACATAAGATATATCAACAGCAAAAAAGTATTTTCACTTCGTTGCGTAAAAGGGTTAGGGTAGAGCTGTAAAAAATACTATTTAATCTCAGTAGAATTTATCAATTCACGTTGGTTTAATTTCCAAATAGGCTGCCCTTGTTGCAGTTGTTAGCCTTCCAATTTATGTCCACATAACAATTTTACCCTAAAATAAATTGTAAAAATCAAAACAAACACATGGACAATGACCGTCACCAAAAACCATATCGTTTGGCTTTCGAGTTCAATATTTGGTGACATGATGGGTAACATATCATGGGAAAAGGACAATTTGCTTATGTTTGTTCGGGGTGCCGCAGTAACAGCCGTTTGTTGCGCGAATATGTGCGAATGCATTTTAAATGATTTTTGCGATTTTATTGCGGATTTGTTGCACGTTTTCTATGGATGTTGGTGTGGCTTGCGGCGGAACTCTGGCCAGTTTAACATGGTTTCTGGCCAAATCCGAAACCAGCTCGCTTCGGAACAGGACAGGCGACAGTAGTTGGTGAGCAAAGAGGTCTGACATGGTCGTCATGCCAACAGAACTTTGTGTTGATTTATGCGAGTTTAACTGCGAGTGCCATGCGGAAACATATGTACATATCATCAATTATACGCAGTATTTTAATGATTTTGTGAACATTTTTTTTATTTTATTTAATATATTAGGGCTGCAGTACTAGCAATGTATTTTTACTGCATGGTAAGATAATTCGAATTAGTTTTTTATTTAAGTTGGTTGTGCCAAGCAAGTAATGTGGTGTATCCCTAAGATAAATCCACTGCAGCCACTTGAGAACGTCACTTAACTTGGTGAATTTATGGGCCGCCTTGCCGTAAATCATTCAATTGGCTGCCTCGTCTCAGACCTTATGAACAGAAACAAAAACAGGCGCCAGCATAAATATTCATACTAGCGTGTCATCCCGAGGGCCCATTCAACCCGGTAAATCCTTGTCATTGTCCTCGTATCGTGGCTGATTTTCACGCACACATGAGCACATAGAGAACACAAATGATCAGAGCATCGTCATCATCATCATCATCGTTTTCCTCATATCCAGCATTACCATTATTATCAGTGGTATTCACGACAAGCTGGGAGAAAGCATACACATATTTACAGTCAAAACATACTCGTATATGTGATATCGGAAACATTGTCTACACCATGGCCACACTTATAGATACTCGAAGCGAAAGTAATTTGAATATGATGCCATTCAAGGTTTTCGTTGCCATCGGAATGCCAACTGTGGAGTCATCATTTATTTCATGCACCTGCCGCTAGTTTTTGTCATGTAAATATCGCGCATCAAGTGTCTTTCGTTACTTTTTCAGTCGTAAAACAACATTCACATACAGACAGCAGACACATGATAAATGGATTTTCCGCCCCACAAGCTTTGGATGTCGCATGCAGGACTAGGCTGCCTTTTCTCGTTTGCTTTCTTCATTTAAAGTTTGCCGCGCGGAAGTGGAACGCTTTCATACACGCATACGGGGCGTATACTTATTCAAAACTCAAATATTTGAGCATAAGCATATTTTATGTCCTCGGTTCTTTTGTGCAGAGAATCCGTCATAAATTTAATGACGTCACTGGTAGATGATGAATAACACTAACGTGGGAAATGGGCTTTGATACAGCAATTTGTAAATTGCATTAACATTGCCTATTTATTGTCATAAATTAGGAAAAGTGTATAAAAATAAGTAAGCATAT
This sequence comes from Drosophila yakuba, assembly GCF_016746365.2. Taxonomy (NCBI): domain Eukaryota; kingdom Metazoa; phylum Arthropoda; class Insecta; order Diptera; family Drosophilidae; genus Drosophila; species Drosophila yakuba. The sequence goes on along the minus strand of NC_052529.2, from coordinate 15,682,111 downwards.
AGAGTCTATGTGTTAGATAACCTATGTTAATATAAATCATACGTTTTTCGACTTAAAATACATGGAAATACTTTTGAGTGCCTAGTGAGTTGCGTTTTCATTTCATAGCACTACGTTCACTTTTAAATTAAGTTGCATATTAGATTAATTGTTCAGCGCTCTGAAATTAAGCATACTTACCATTAAAAGTGCAGTTTAAGCAAATTAAATATTTAACAAAGCGTGAATGGATCAATTAACTGAATTTTCGCAGTGAGGCAAATAACGAAATGCTGTTTGCGTTTCATTTGTATGTTTTTTGCACAGTTTAATTAATTTTTAATGTTGCGCAAAGACAACAACGAAAAATCAAACTGAAATTGTCGATTTATGGCTATTGTTGTAGGAGCGAAACCCGCAAAGGATCCACAACGTGTCCTGATATAAATGGGAGCTCGAGTGGGTGTATCTATGAAATGAATTTCCAACAAGGCCTAACACGAGTCTGCCATTAAAATGATTGAGCCGCAAACCAAAGAATCTACAACAAACATCCGCCCAAATTGCCAAGTAAACGGATTAAATTTCCGATTTCCGATATGAAGAGCAAAAAATGCAATTAGGATTGGCAAAAACTTGCAAATACCCTTCAGTCATTGTTTAAGTTAGTCTGTAATTTTTCTTTACAAAATGACTAATAGAAAAAGAACAATTAATTCTTTTTATTTATAAATAATCTATTGTGTTTTTAGGCCTTACCTCATTGATCAATGATGGGTTGCCCTTGGTGAGGGTATAATTATAAGGAATAAGGACTGAAAGATTGCGTAATCAATTTAAGCGCTTGAAATATCAACAAGGCCTCGAGAACCGTTGGCAAGTCACGTTGTTTGATATCTGCCGACACACGGCGAGGCTTCTTGATATGTGCTCTTGTCACAGGGAAAACTTTTCGGCAGGTTCACAGCCCAAATATTTGCTTGGAAAAGTTGCCGGCTCGGGGGTAGAGGGGCAAACGTGTGGTAAAAAGAACATATTTTTGTGGCTTAACTCAAAAAATATATATATTTTTGCTAGGGCAATCCACAAAGGCGCCGAGGATGTAATATTTGAAGGATGAGGAGTACTATAAGCAGTAGGCACTTGACCTCGACTGAACTCACTTCACCAATCAACGTCACTTCAGATGAGAAATGACTGTGCCTTGTATAAGGGTTTCAGTTTTAGTGCACATTTTTTCAATAAATTTAACACACTCAACTTGCACTTCAGCATCAAGAAAACATGAATTTTTTAATACACCCCGTGTGTACATTATAAATTTGATTAAAACCAAGAAATACTTATTAAGGAGCAGCTGACCACAAATAGTTGGATTTTTCAATTCTCTGACAACGAGGCAAAATATTTATATGTATCAAGACCACATTCGACAAACCACGTCACACGTTCAAGTTGGTGCATTCGACAGCTTTCAAATTAAAAACACAATATTTAGTGAATTGCGGACTTGAATTTTAAATAAATGTTAAAATAGGCCTGAGATTTTAGAGAGCCTTTACACTTTCTTGAGGTGTTTTTAAACCAGCAGCCCTCATTGATATTTAAATCATTATAAATTCAATTTAAAACCGATGCTGGTTGACCTGATTACCTTAATTCAGTGAGTCTCAACCAGATAAGCATCCCCCCATCATCATAATCAGGCAACTTGTATCGAGGGCATGAGCATTATTAGCTTCGCCATCGCCGACAACAAAGTGATAAACTGCTCGACAACCAGGCATCAGGGAGTCAATTATATAATGATGCGTCGATATCGCAGTACATGGTGGCTGTTGCCTCGCCTGCTTCAACTGTTTCGCCTGACAAGCTCGTTAAAATTTATGCTTTGTTTGTATTTCAGGAAAATACTGGGAGTCCAGGATGCTCCTCGCATGACGCACTCATTTGTGTCGTAGTCCACAGGACCCGACAGGATGCAAGGGGTTAGAAGCAACTATTATTCTGCCCCAGTTGGGCAGTTGTGACGGGCAGCAACTGTCACAATAGCTGTCAGTGTTTGGACTTTTGTCGATGACCATAAAACAGAAGCTTAAATATTGGATCGCTTTTCGAAAGTGGATATTATGGGCTGGGCGGCACTTGTGGTTGATGAATGGGCACAGAATATTTATTGGAAGATTCATTTTTAAGCTAAGAATAGAGCACAATTAAGTGATATTTGAATGGATTGTTAATTTTTGTATTCGTTAATGACAAAGTTTCCATTGTGTTTGTATTAACACAACCATATTCGAGTGCAATGCAATTTATTTTAATTAGCTTTTTGCTTAATTGTGAGTCAAATGATAATTGGTTCATTGACAATGCTAATTAAATTATACGAATAATTCGTTTAACTCTGCATATAAAGCAAAATCGAAAAACATGCAAATATATTTTATTGAGGTATGCCTACAACTGTGCTTGACAATTAAAATATTGTTATTACGAAAGCAGAAAAAGTTAGAACATAAACGAGAATTCAAAGTTATTTTCGAAAAAAGAATGTGATTTACAATGGCCATCTATGAGCTCAACTGAAATGAAATGGAAAGTAAATATGGGCTACTGAATTAAACGTAAAAGCGTAACAAATAATAAAGCACGAAAACTTCATTCGGTCAGTAAATATAATTTTTATGCCAGCGGCACACAGAAAAACGTTTCATTGGCTGTCCAAAGATTCCCCGCAGATAATAGTAAATATTTGAAATTAAATCTGTGTTTGTCCGCCAGTTAACCGATTGAGTGCAATCCAGAGCCCGCATTAAAATGCAATAAATCTGCCTCCAGCAGGCTTTAACTTTGCTGATGAGAGGCCGCATCAGGCTGTCTTTTCCTCTTTTCCGGACTAAAGTACCCAGTTGCCGAGTTCCTGAGTTCCCGAGGATGCGAGTACAGGACCCCCAGTTACAGAAGGCAGAACGCCAGTGGAAGGCAGTGGAATCCTGCACATGTTTACATGACGTTGGCCTGACTGCAGTCGCGGCTGCATGCAAAATTAATAAGCCATAACAAGTTGGTTTATACTGCGGCTTCCTGGGACTGGGAAACCGTTCTTCTTAGGGGTGAATTAATTAACGAGCAGTGAAAGAGGCAGAGGCATAAAGTTGTGTATCAAGAAATCTCTCCCACGTCCTTGGCGAAATTTCCTCAGAGCCATGGTTTGGGTGAAAAAGCTGCTGAAGGTTGCTGAAATAATGGCCCATTGAGCTTACCAATTTATTCATAGAGGAAAATCTAGTTATTTTCTTAACCTATTCAAATGTAATAACACAGTTAGTACGCGAATAAGACGATGGGTCCTAGAAGTAAGTAGTCTCTTAAATGACATTTCATAAACGAACCTCCACTCCCCATTTTCCGATTAATAAAACATCTCGTATTTATTGCTTGTTCATTTATTACCTTAATTTTTGAATTCTTTAGGCATAAAAAACTTTGTAATGAGCCCTACCACGGCAGGCAAACATTCCGAAGATAATTGTAGTAGCGTCCTGGACCACAAGCAATGTCTTTAGTAGTGTTACGTGCATTTACAGGGCTGAGGGCCAGTCCCAGAATAGCCAGCACGAAAACTTGGTATACGTTCATCTTGTCGAGTAGAGCTGAATAGCTGAATGATCGGCTGTGAGACTCAGTCAGCTATTTATACCCTGCTGCACGCTGGAATTAATATGGACGCTCTATGTGGCGCTGTGATATGGCGATAAACGGTTGCCATTTAAGCTTTTTCCGGCATTTAAGCCCAATCACGTAGGTAAGCTGTTCGTTCTAGTTTCACATTTCACCGCTGACCCTCTATGGTTGGATGGCCCACTCGGCGTATGCCTGATAGCAAATATGATGCGTTAACAAGCGAAATGAGCAGTCCACGGACACACACTTCTCATTCCTCATTTCCTACCCATCACACTTCAGATCTCTTCGGTCTTTCTAGCCCATTTAAATTACATTTCTGTTTGAACTTGGAAAGCAAATCTAGTTCCCTACAAGCTCCATATCATCAGCTCCTCACTTACTTATTTATTCACTTACGCTTCCCTCATCGAAGGAAATTCAATACGCACTTTTCACCGTCTATGTTCTCTTTAACTTAATCTGCTTAGGAAAATTAGCAGATATTTTAAGGATTAAATGAAATAAGTAAATGCTTCGATTGTGTTACATTAGAAATTTCTATGGCTAATAACTCATTTAACCAAGACTAAGATTTACATTGCTTTGTAAAATTGTTAATGTGATTTAGTGCTTTGAGTTAGCTAAAATAACTTAAGACCCATAAGCAATTTTAAAATATGTGTTTCAATAATAATAAATGCTACGAATAATTTATAAAAAATAAAATATTTTTTATTTTACCTATAATGTCCTAAAGCATCAAAGTTTGGAAGCAGTCAAGTTGGTTTGAGAAATGTAGGTTTATTAGTTTCTTAGGAAATATTTTCGTTGCTTTAAAAAACTTACTTCCTTAAATTGAAGTTGAAAGTTGTGGCAAGGTTTTCCCATGCATTATAGTTGCAACTCTTTTCCTCGTTGGTAAGTATTTAAGATTTAAAAATTCAATTTGAAATTACGAACGTTTCCCTTCGAGCTCTTTCGCAACCACTTCAACCGATTCCCTCTTGCGTTTCCCAATGAATACTTAATATCCCTCTTTTCGGATAGAAAGCAAAAGCCGAAAAGGAAAATCGGAAAATCTGAAAACCGGTAAAACTCAGCTAAGTGACGATTGCTGCCCGGAGCTTACATGGAGACATAATTACCCAGAAAGTAGGGCTTAAGTAAGGCATATGGGCGAAAGTGGGCCATTAGGTGTAAGCTGATATTTTTATGCCCTGCAATCGCGAAAGGAAACTTAATTTTTGAGTGAACAACTTTAACTTTAGCGGAGCAAGTAACATTTGCTTGGGCTTGAGTTGGTGGATAACTTTTTGGAGCTTCTACGACTCGAATTTAATTAATTACACGAAAAATGCAGGGGAAGGAAGCCACCGGTAGTTGCTTTATTTCGGCACGTGATAAATTAATTTAAGGCAGCTCCAAAGCATTTCGTGTAATGTTTTTGCATACACATCGCCAGGCGACGTCAGGTGGCATAAAACTGGATCATTTAGTGGGCGGTAGAGGTGGCAGGTAGTGGGCGGCCGAAGAGGTTTAGGTTATCGAATTGGGCGTGGCATCAACTTAATTACGCTACGCACGGCAGCTAATTGAGTTCGTAGTCTAGCGAAAAATAAAACGCCATTAGTGTAGGCATTGGTACTCAGTTTCGCTTTTCGCTTGGCGATTACACGCAATTTCCATGGCCTCACTGTGGAATAAATATGGAGTTCTATGATTTTAAAAGGTCTTACCAAATGTTTACCAAATAAATATTATTGTACGTTTATTAAAGTTAAAAATTAAAATTCTATGCTTTTCTAGGTAGGCGTTCTAGTTAAAGCAACCAAAGCTACGTTAAGGTTCGTCACTAGTTTCTTAACTATTTATGTATATAAAAATATCTGTATACATTTACGCAAACGTTGTATGTAAGCTAAGTTTTCTATATCAGGCAGTCCACTGACCACTAACCAAACGAGACCCTAATAATAATAATAATTGTTTTTCCAGGAAATCCAATAGGCAGTTGATGTAAATGGTCCCAAAATCGGTTTCTTGACTTCCCAATTTTTCGAAAGCAGCATAAATGTTTGCAGAAAGGCATTTTTGCTAGGAGATGGGATTCTTTAACCTCAGCGAGACCTCGACTTTAGACTTGAGCCAAAGGAACCTAATCAAACCCATTTCACGATCTCCTTTCATCTGCACACTTGACAGCTCAATTTACTCAGCTCTACTCCCCTATTTTCGCTTCGGGACGCCAGTAATTATAACTTGGTTGTAATCTGCGTATTAATCTCAGTTTGTGTGGGCCCAGGAGACAATGAGGGCTCTTTCAGTTCAGGGCTCAGTTTCCAATTTTTTCCCCATTTTAACATGAAACAAATGCCAGCGAATTTATTTTGTTTATTGCTGCTGATATTTTGCCGCTTTTCGCCGGCTGCCTTTGTATAACTTAGCGCTAGGCACGAAATATTATTAATTAGTCTAGACGAGCACGAGACAAGAGCACACAACCCCTTGCTAAGAAAGCCCTAATGAGCATTAGAAATAAATATGTACATAGTTGTGGAGATTGGATATTCAACTGCCCGTTGTCTCTAAAGTTTTTAAAAATTTAGAACGGGCTATTGGAGTAAAATTTCTATTAAAAATGATGAAATAGAACAACGGGGCCGTAAAACAAAAGGTAGGTACATTGTTAAGCTTTTATAGTTTTAAAACTATTTCAATTATACAACGAGTACACAAATGTAATTCTTAACTTAGGCTGAAGGTAATTTTTTTAGTTCAGTAGTAAGCTCATTCCAGGCACATTCTAAATAACTATTGTATGCACCTGCATGCACATTTTAAGTGTGCAAATATAAATTAGATCTATAAATTTGTGGTCATGGAAAATGGTTAATAAGCATAGGTAATAGGTATTGTATGCATCTGCATGCACCCATTAAGTGTAAAAATATAAAATAAATCTATAAATGTGTGCCCATGTAAAATAGGTAATAAGCACATTGCAGGCACACACTGAATATCTATTTTATGCATCTGCATGCACCCTTTAAGTGTGAAAATATAAAATAAGTCGATAAAAAAAATCATGCAAATTATGAAATAAAGTAGTGGATATTATTGCGAAGAGAGTGTAGACACCAGACAGCTCACATGTTGGCCTTGCACGAGGTGAAATCGAGTCACATAAGCATTTTCCATGCAAAGTGTCGCCAGTTCAAGGACTAAACCCGTTGGACAAGTACTTAATTAGCCGACGAGGTCTCGAAGTGGCGGTTAATTCCTTGGCGTGGAGTCCTTCCATCTTGGCTCCATGCCACTGTAAGTTAATTCTGTCAGGTTCAGGGATCCGAACTTGGAGGTCGGCCTGACATCATGGCAGACTGCACCCATGTAGCCACCAGGATTCGTAAGTTCTTCGCCTAGGAACCATTCCTTCAGTCTTTCAAAGTCAGATCGAGCCACATGAAATTACTTTTCCTTAATAATAGAATAAAATAGATTGTAGATACATACATTGCACACAACACTATTACTATCTGTATGATACTTAAGGTTGTTTTGATTTTTCCAATAGCTTGTGCATGGGTTTGCAATGGTTGTTTTGACTTTTCAGCGCAAGTTTATTTCCTGGTTTGGCCACGCCCAACCAAAATTCACATGTTAACTTCCTCAAACTGGCCACGCCCACACGTTCTTTCATTTGTTTATATTTGCCTTTAACTTTCAGAACTCAGGGTATTTGATAGTCGACAAACCCGACTATACGGCTCTCTCTTGTTAATTGCAGTGCATATTTTTGAAAAATCCTACAATTTATTTTTAAAAAAATAGTAAAAATGTCTATCAGGCCTGAAAATATTAGACACACAAACATTCTGAATAATAAGGAACCATACTTTTGTTATCAAAGGGGTCCACACAATGCCCGAACAGTTTAATTTCTGTTAAATGCAAAACACAACCGGAAGAATTTGATGCCAACCATTTTTGGCACCTGGAATTCATTTGTTTCTCCTGTTGTTTGAATTATCCCAGACAATTAAAAAGTTGCCGCCATCAAATTTAATGCTTCATTTTAGTGGACAACTTTGCACATAATTGTTGTTGTTTAGCTGCGGCCCCGCTGCTAATTTATGCATCACAAAAGGACGCAGCAGATATTCAGGTGACATCTAATTGCATTTCGCATTGGGGGAATCGTCCAAAAAACATCCACATTCCATGAAACGTGCTGCGGGCTCTCTGAACTTTTTGCCAGCTCTCCACTTTTAATGAGTTGAAGTTGCCGCAATTTTACGGGTCCACGTGAAGTGGTTGGGTGGTGTGGTGGTTGAGTGGGTGGTGCTGACTGGCTGGTGCCGAGTGGGTGGTGCAGGTCAGTGGTGCCCCGTTCACCTGCGGCGAAGGGGATGGCCGCAAATTGGCTCGTGTGGACGGCTTTGTCAACGTCTCCTATTGCCGAGTTCTGTCGAATTGAATCTTGGATGGGTCCATTTTATGCTGATGCTCTTTTGATGGGAGAGTAATGTAATGTGCCAGCGTTAATTTTATCATAAGTGACTCATAAGTTATCTGACTTATGCATTAGTGAGTATCTTTTCTAGTAACAGAATTGATAATACTATCTTGTTGCGGTATAAATAAGTATAGTTCTTTGAGATTTCAATCCACAGTGGACCACCCTCCTCTATTGACCCCAATCTGTTATCATTTCAATTTGCATTTAGCTAAGTAATCTGGATCGGTCCCTCCACTATTTATTTCCAAGTATTATTTAAGTTTGCCCTGAATGTGGGCAGAAATAATTGCCGAGATAGTAAGCGCTCTACTCGACCACTAAATATACCACTTCATTTACTTTCCACATTTCTGCTCGAGGCCAAAAACTAATAAAGCCACGAATTCATATAGTTTTTGGATTTTGGTTGCCACTTGGACTTAGTTGCATTTTCTATCTGGTTTATTTTGTTGATTTAATAAAGCCAAAAGCTCATTAGCACTCAAATAACAAGCGGTAGCAGAATCCGCAACTTCCTTTATTATTTGTATGTTTCAGCTTTAATTTCGAAATGTTTACCTTTGTTTGAGAGGTGATTCTGCAGCGGCCAAGGGCAAAACGAGCTCTCCAGAAATAATAATAATTCCCAATGCTCGAGCAACTGACCAACAGAGTATCTCAACCGCAAAATCAAACATTTAGCCAGGGCACTCAAGTGCTGTCCTAAGATATGATATTTGCATTGGATTCCCTAGGTTATTGTTATGTCCCGAACCCTTTCACCTCATGCTGGTTTTGTCAGAAGCCCTTCAAATGTGTGCTATTCACGCCAGAAACTTATTTCGATTCGTATTTGTGGATTTGTGGGTAACTCATCGAAGTCTAATATCTGTGAAAACCAATAATATCTTGTGGCAGGCAGCATTTGTCAAGCCCATTTAGCAAGCAGAGTGCATTTATACAGATGGCACACAAGGCGTACCGAACAATTCGGCAATTTGCTGCAGTTCTTCCCACTTAATATTGGCAAAACAATCACAATGTGATTGAAATGGATTCTGGGTTCTGTTTCACATGCACTGGTTTTCAGAGCGAAACGCATGCCACACGTGCCAAGATATTTGAATAACTCTTGATTCGGTGCGTTGGAAATGGTTCAGACCAGAAATATTTCTAAACGTGCAAGAAATAGTTATTAAAAAAATATCTCTTTGAAAATACCAAGATAGTTGGCAATTTCCCATTCTGAATTCCTAGCTCATTGCCAATTACATTTAATCAGAATAAATCATTGGAAATTTGTCGTAACTTTGATTTTCTGGTTTTTGTATCGCGTTTCGATGTATAATTTGTTCGTGGGCTTGGCAACTATTCATTCCCACGGTGCTTGGCTCCGAAGTGTCGGTTTCTCCTATCGAGTTACTCCTTCCAGTGGCCCCGCTGACCAGAGCAATCAAAGGATTCACCTTTGTGGCCTCTGGCACCTTGACGCCTTCGTAGGATCCCTCACCTATTTTCTAATTTTCCTGCTGGCAAATTCAATTAGTTCCGCCTGCGCCGGTCGGTCAAGTTGCGTACCCTCAATCAATTTCCATTTATTCGAGCAACAATGGGCACGAGTGGGAGGTGCTCTCATTATGCTGTCAGCTTAATTATTATTTTGACATCGCCAGCTGTACATTTAATTACTGGGAATATTTCCATCGCTAACCTGGCCAGAGTATAAATCTCGGCTTGAGGACTACAGAGGTACAACTTTCGTGCAAAATGGTCTGAGCAATTGCCTTGGTTTTGGTTTACTTTTCAGCACTTTTAGCTTTGTTGTTTACTCGGCGGTTGCTATTGTTTCCCTTGATTTTCCTGGGAAGAAACTTCTGCGAGAGTTGTATTCCCCGTGCTTTGCTTGGATAAGCCTTTACTGCCCGTATTTATTTTAGTTTTCTACCCCAAAAATACAAAAAGCAGTGTAAGCGGACGTTTCTTCTGAGAATTCGAGCGACTGCAAAACTTCGGGGAAATAAAGCAACACAGTCACAAAAATACCTAAATGCAACTTTCAAATGCAAATTTAAAAAATGTACTATAAATTAAGTGATACAAAATTTGCTTAAAGTTTTTGTTCGCTTCCTAATTTGAGCTTGTGGTTTTTAGGAAAGATTGTTTGGGTTTTTTAAGTCTGAGTTATTTTAGCTAATTATTTCCACTACAGTTGTCTTTCAGATGCTCCTGAAAATATCTGTGAACTAAAGCATTCGTTATTAACGTACTTTTGACCTAGTGGCTTGTAAATTAAACATCAAAAGGCTTGTCTGAATAGAAAAGAGAAGAAAAAGTAAAAGGCTCCTCATTCCACCTTCTGTTTCGTCCACTCATCTCGACGTTTACTAGTGTCTGCTGCTGCTGCAAATTAACAACATACATCATTGACCTGTAATCCGGAATACAGGCAGCCGGAGCCGCAGACCCGTAGTCGCTGCCGTATTCGTACATAAACCCGGAGTCGATGCCAAACTGCCGGCTGGCGTCCGGCTTTGGATTTGGCCTCCGTTTAGTTTCGACCGACGCTTGGCATATCCGATGATCCGAGGGAATTGCTAAAGGTTTTACCGCCTTTGGGCAATACCTCTTAGTCGAAACTAACTAGTCCTCGGACATTAAAAAGAAATTCATTTTTGGGGTTATTTTACACCTATTAACCGTAGCTCCTTTCACATATTGTTTTGTAAAGTATTGAGAAAAAAGCATGGGGAGCACAGAGTAATAAATTTTAGCAAATGCCAATTGGACATACCCAAGATAATCCGCAACCGGAAATACCAAACTATGCGGAAGACAAACAAAATGTTAACAATATGTTAACTCGAGCGGAAATATCACTTAGGAGCTACACGAATTCGGACATGGACAGCCAGCTTCTGACTTTCGTTTCGACCAGCAAAAAAAGATAACGAAAAATCGTCGAAAACAGAAACGAGACTTTGGGCTCGGGGCAATGGCTTCTGAGCTAGAAAAAGGCGGAAAGAATGTGTCAATAATGACTAATGGCCAAGTCGGAACCGGAGTTGGCTAAACTGGGCTTTTCCCTACTGGCTGAAGACTTCTATTCCTATTTATTTTTGCATATTTTTGAGGGCTGGCATTCGAGCTGCTCGTGATGTCAAAATGATGTGGGCTTTACCTTTTCTTTTTGTATTTTCCGAGAGCCCTTGTTGTTCCCTGTTGGGACCCGCTTTTAATTTGAAATTCACAGAAGGCGAAACTTTTCCCGAGAATGGTGACCCAATTTGGTATGAAATTCACTCGGCTTTAAGAGTCGTACACATCAGAATAAATTTTATTTTTTGTATTCCCATTTGCAATCGTCCGGCTGTCGACAAGCAAAGCAACATTTAATTAATTTAGGCTTATATACTCGAATTTGGCTAACGAGAAGATTTCGACAAGTGCGAGCCTGGTAATAAAATCTAGTATTAAACGGCAAAATGTTTGCCCTAGAAAATGTTTATCTGCTTACTTTAAGTACCCGAGAAAGCCAAAAATTTTAGTTATGATATGGTTTTATACATTTAAAACTCAATTTAATATTTTTAACTGTATGCTGGTGAACATTTTTTAACAGCTTTATGTATCGAAAATATAAAAAAAATGTTAAGAAAATGTTAACCAGACTAATCAGGTTTAATAAAAGAAACGAAGTTAATAAAAATTCCAAATGCACGCTTTATTTAAATCAAGCAAATTGACATTATTCGGGGAAATCGTTCTTTGATTGCCAATGCGACAATCATCGGTGCAAACACAAACACATCATTAGGAAAAAGTGAGCAAAGTATCGAAGCTCATTATGTGAAACACTCCCTTAAGAAGCTTTTCATCGTAAAAAGAACACGTGCCTGTTTTCATTCCGTTCGGGATAAAAATAAAACATTGCTCGCTGGCCAATTGGCAAATCTTTGTGGTCTGCAGCCCACAATTATGGAGAGAAAATGAAATGCTCATCTGTCGTCAAAAAAAAGCACGAAGGAACAGGAGAAAAATGGCCCAAGGACCCAAAAAAAAAATTCCAGAAAAAAAGAACTAAAGAGCCAGCGTGGAAATGGGCTAGATGAGGAGGCATAAATAACTATGTCCGCCCAAAGTAAACAGAAATAAAAGCGGGGCAAACACAACAAACTCAAATTACACACCGAAATGCTGGCGGTTGGAGAAGAGTGGCTGGTTTTTCTGGCTGAAAGGGCGGGCATTTCGAGGGGAGTGCCGAAAAGTAGGCAACTAATGTTCGCAAATGTTTGCCTGGATTTGCTCTGGTCTGGTCTGCTTTCCATTCCCAGCCATATCCCAGCTATGCAGGTGAGGCATTCTCCTACCGTTGCTACCTCTGCTACCTTTGCCTTTCCTTCCGGTGTGTGCTTATGTAATTAATGTTTTCCTGCTGGTCCAGGTCCGGCAGAAACAGCCGGAACTGGAAGTGTGAGCCCAAAAAGTTTGCTCCCAACAGGAAATTGTTATTGTTTTGTCGCCTTAGAAAAGCAAAGAGCAGCAGAGCAACGCCAGAAAACCAAAAGTCAATTGCAAGATACCCTATCTATATCTATACCTGATTTACGATTTAGGGAAATTTAAAAGTAAGTCATTTTGCTGATAAAATTTCAATAAAATATCATTCTGTAAATTAAGGTATCTTGAAGAGCATATTCATCATAATATTTAGAGCTGTATAATATAGATTATCCAAAAACTAGCTTAATGCCTTATCATTTTATTTAAACCATTATAATTATACCTACATATATCTCAAAACTTGCCTTTTATTTATTAGGTATGACAAAATGAAGGAGATGCACAAAACACTTGTTAAGAAAAAAGGAAGCTTTTAAAGATTCTGCTCCAAAATATTTCTCAACAAAAATATCTAGTAGCAATCCATTGCATGAAAACCGGAAGTGGGGCTAATCTGGGTTTGTCCCATACTCAAGTGGAGCTATGGTTATCCCGGTCAGGTCATTGACTTGTCTCCAAGTCCGCCCATTAAAGCTCGTCCTTCTGCGTGTGTGGATGGGTAATTAAGATAACATCCCAGGGCGTTGAAATGCGAGACGAAAACGATTTTTTGTTTGTCATTAGGCTTATGCGGCTATGGCGAGTCTCAACCAAAATGATTTCCCGGAATTTCCCGGAACTCGGTCGGCTTAAAGTCCCATTTTCAGGCATCTCCTTACGGCGATTGCTTATTCCCGACAGCGTGCCATATTTTTCAATAAGCACAATTGACACCCACTCGACCAGGGAGTGGCCAATGGCCATCCTGGACAGGGACGAGGTCCTTTGACAGTTTCCCGGGCCTGGGCTAATTTACGCCTTCAATTTGTACTGGCCGAGCACTTGTTATAATTGATGGCCAGTCGAGAACAGTCGCTCACTGAGACGAAATCCCATTATCCTTATGGGCTCACATCCTTGCTGGAGTAATTAAATAAATTGATATCCAAATCGTAGCATAACATGTTTCGTTTCGTTATAATTGTTATATGGCATATAAAATATGCATGTTGTATACTATTTTTTCAGTGCATCCTTAAGGCGGAAGAGGCAGTCAGTGGGGAGCAGGAGGCGTCGAGCTTACCCGCTGGCTAGTAATTTACTTGTCCTTGCTGGGACGATTTGGCTTTCCCGCCTCTTCCTAGGTGACGCCTAAAAGCAGACCAGAACCCACCCCGGTGGAAAACACTCCATATATCGCATATGTATATGAGCAGCATATTTCAGGCATTTTTATGGCTCTAGAGTAGAATCATAAATATAGGAATTGGATAGGGAAAGGGAAAAGTAAAGGAAGATGGCAAACGGAATCCACGGCATGTGGCGTTGTTTACGGATGAAACTGCCTGACCATGGGGTTCCTAGTACCCCAGCTATTTGGCGCCTGGTTTCCTAATCTCTCCTCTTTCCAATATTCATCATCATCTTTGTCGAAAAAGTGTTACGAAAATGTTGATCGATTCGAGTTTGACTTTTATGCCCGCTGCGTGTTTGTCGCTTGCAAGGGAACTTCCTTTTTAGGGGTTAAGTAGCTGGTGTAGCCAACTGCCTCCTATATAAATAATCAGAGCCCTAAAATATATATACAAAAAAATAGTCAAGATAATCTGTCTTAGTGCAAAGCACAACATTCGATATTCTATGACAATCTTGTTCTATTTTTATTTGTTATTTAAAGACTTGTACAATAGGAACTAATCTTATTTCGACACAATGAAAGTGAAAAGATTTACTTTTATCTAAATATAAAAATCAGCAGAAGAGCATCCACAGACCGCCTTTCGTCTGCTCACCATTGTTTATTTTGTATCCTTCGCTGTTAATATTTTTTCGCAAGCTGGCTTAATCATCAATCATTTGGTGACCGTCTTATTCCACACAATGCCATACAAAGGCTTATCAAATTTGTTTCTGAGTTGCCACGTTCTGGTCTTGAATCGCAGCCAAGTATTCGGATGGAAAATGCATTTGGGCCCCAATTACTATAACTAAAGAAGCAACTCCTTGAAAATTTACGGTCCAACTCAGCGACTTTGGACTTTTCAGCAATTTGCAAATGCAGCAAAGTAGAAGAGGTGAATCGAAATAGTTTTAGTGTGCAAAATGCCTGGCGCTCCAGTGGCCGCAAAACAAAAATTGCGGAAAAACTTTCAATTTGGTCGAAAGCAAGTATCGGAATCGTGGCAATCATCAGCCAGCAACAAAAGAAGAAATCATAAAACACAAGCCAAAAGGCGAGGGCTCCACCAAATGGAGCACACTCGAGAGGGCTGGCGAAGTGGATGAAAATGCTCGAGAACTTTTCAATTTGGTGGCAAAATTTGCGGCATTTCCTCGCTGGCTGTTCGGGCAAGAAAGGGTTAAACTTCCTCCGTATCCACATCCACATCCACATCGAAAGCTGCAAGTGTCAGTGGGGAAATTATGAATTGCTTAAAGTTGCTCAACCGCTTTTGTGGGTGCCCCTAACGAGGTTATTCAGTTTGCATACAAATTTGCATTAAATATGCACTTTATTGATGGGTGCGATTGCTCTGAGAGCAAAAACTTTTTAAATAACTGAACAGAGGGTACAAAATCAATAATATCTAGCAACAAGAGAACAAAGCAACGATGGGAACAATTCGAATTTCGCGTTTCATGGCCAATTTAAATTCGCATATTCACAAATTCATAGGTGTATAGGTATTTTAGATTATTTCAGCGTCTGGCACGATCCACCTGGCTATGCCTTCAGCTTTTTTCCTATAAATGATTCGCATTTGGGTTTGTATTCATTGAAATGTGTATTTAAGTGCGGTATTTGTTTAGGCAACGTCATTATCCGACTGATTGAGGTGCTAATGTATTTATAAAGCGACTTGGATTTATTTTTAGCCGCGAATGAAATCCGTTTCTACCGCAGCTGGATGCCTTTTTATCTGTTCATTTTCATTGCCCGATTTATGAAGTGTGAAGCATTAATTTGATTTCGTATGTAGATTCGAATAAATTAGGTCAAAATGTGCACGATTTACTGGGCAATTCTTTGAAGTCTGCGCCATGGATACACCTTCACTGTGACTTTGAAAATGCACAGATAGCGTCCGAAGATGTAGTTACATGTTTTCATAATTCAACCGACAGCTGAGTTTTTCCATCAATATGCCAATAACTTGCCTGTCTGCCAGCCAGTAGCGTGGAGCCCATAGTAAGTGCTTTTCCAGCTCTGCCCTGACCTTAAACTTCAACTGGCAACTGGCTGGTGTTTGCAACCGAGATGGCAGGGGGCAACCCATTACGAATGCGATTTCCCATTAAAACTCTTCAAGTGGCCGCGCATATGGCTATGTGCATCAGAATGCAGCCGGGCTCCACATAATTCCCTGCTTTGGATCCTGCTCTGCCTGCTAATGAAGTCCAGGGCCATCAATATGCCACCTATGTGCTTGAAGATGACCTTCTGCAAGTGCAAGTAAAAGCATGACTGACGTGAAAAACGATTGGAAAACTATCTATCTAAGGAAAGTTAGAAGGTGCCACTATAATGCATTTTTAAATTTTCCATCACAGTTTGTTAGTTTAAGGTTGAAAAGTTTCATTCCTAGCATCCGAGCTTGATTTTAGAACTCTGTAATAATCGAGTTAGCATTATTGCCTTTTCTTGCAAGATGAATATTTACTCAATTTTCTTGCTTTTATAATTCACCATCTGTCGGAAAAGTCATTGTCCTGTGGGTAGTTTTTCCCACTTTCTCTCCCGTGCCTGCCACTACAATTTCATTGCTTGTCAGTTCAAGACTTTATGTTGCTTCCTTTGCTTTTCTTTTATTCAGGTTTTTGTGAAGCTTTCATTATATGCTCGGGAGTTTTTCATTGCATTTTCTTTGCAATGTTTTTGTATTTTTCTATTGCCTTTATACTCGTGTGCTGCAGATGTGGGGAATGGTCAAAAGCAGTTGCACATTAGACGAAGCATGAAAATAGTTTTTGTGTGTGTGTTGACAATTCTTTCGTTGCTTGTCTTCATTTTAAATGGAAACGATACACCATTACTATATATAGTTTTATACTTATGTATCACGCACGAGCTAACAATCCGAAACATATGAAATCAAGAAAGAAAAGCATTCCATGTGAAGGTAAACAAGCAATTATTGTAAAGAAAACCATTCTCTGAAAGCTTGTGCATTCTTTTAAAATATTATTTATTTGTATTTCGATTTTTAAGCACTTACGTTTAGCTTCAATCAAGTTACACTTAAAATTGAAAAATGTTACATTTATCTCTTTGGTTTTCTTCGTTTTCCTGTATTTTTTTGGACAATTAATAATACATATTTTATTTTATTTTATTATAAAATGTATGCATAAGCCTATTTTACTTCCAAAAGTACAAATACAAATAAGGAGAAGTGTTTTTCCACATCCCCAACGATAATTCGGGCTTTTGTTTACAATAATTAAGTCAAAGTCGAAGATTACTGTGAGTTTGTTTGAACAGTTTTATTGTACAACTATTGTGTGTAACGCAAACAATGAAGGAGAATTCTATTGGAATTGTATTTGTTTGCTATCTTTTTACACTATTTAATATTTATGGCCACAAAGTGTGTTGGTATGACTTCATTTGCATTCACTGAATTGAATTATCATCATTGAATGCACAATTGAGTTAATGCACGAATGTGTTTAAAAACACGATTAGCTTAATGTAAAATAAAATATACACAGCTAATTAATCTTCGTTTAAGATTATTGTTATGAATCGTTATGCAAATTGTCCATTTTACCGTTCATGGTTTTTTTAACAATCACATTGCAGTTTAATTCGATTTGTAGAGCTTATATTGAGTACTTTTTAAGTTTTATTTCCAATGGAATTATTTGCATTTATGGAATATTTTTTGTTTTACATTTTTATTTTAGTGAATCCTTGCAAATAGTCGACATTAAATACAAATTTAAATGTCGCTCTCCAAAGTCTTTTCTTGAAAATTAAAATTAAACCTTTGGCTAACATTCGTTACTTTTTTTAATTTTCAAACTGCTCCACAACCAGCTACACAAACTTATTCTAGCATACCAACGCTAAAAGGTTTTTAAGCTTATTCTAGAGGAGTATGTAAACTTGGAAACGACAATAAAAGTATGCACACTTAATTACTCTGTATGATAAACTAATACAAACACTTATCTGATAAGCTCGCAAATGCGAAAACGTCCAAAATATGATATTAGCTACAGTTAACTGCTGTCCTTTCCTCGTGGTTACTTTTTATGTCAGTAGAACTAGAACAACTTAAAATTACTTAACTAGCTATTTATTATTAAATCAGAACTTTATTTTATTTATTAAATATCTATTTCATATATTTATACCTACACTTTTAAACCAATATTTAAGTACTTTTCTTATGAAAAAATGTATAAAGTTGAGAAAGTTTCGAAAAACTACTTCAGCCTGTTAGTGGGGAAAAAAATACCAACAGCTTATAATTTATAATAAACAAAGGATTATTTAGTCGGGCTTTTAAAAATTCCTTGTTGCTGAGATTCGATCTTATAAAAATGGGATTCAATTTACCCGTTTTCGCGTAGCTCGGCCCTAATGGTGTAAAATATTAATATCATTTCAGACGACCTATAGCATGCACTCCGAGTGCCTCAACAGCTGGCGATCGACGGCCACATCGAGTTCCAGCTCCACCTGCGAATCTCACCTCCGGGCGATGAAGACCACCGTTTCCAGGGGCATCGAGGAAGCCCGGTCTTATAAGTCCGTGTGGAGCACGGGTGGCTTACAGTTGTTGGTCTCCGCATTGACCACCAGCACGGTGGCCGGACTGCCCGCCTGGATCTCGGCTGGCACCTGTTGCACTGGCGGCTGGAGACAGGTTACTGCATCCGTGCCCGTCGTGGTGGTTGTCGTCGTAGTTGTAGTGGCCATCGGAGCATTGTTGTTCCTCGCCGCCGCCAAGGACTTCTTCTTGGTTTGTGCCCCACGTTGGGCGCCAACTTTTCCATTGCCCCCGAGAAGCCGCTCCGATTGCCTGCCCTTGCCGAACTTGGGGAAGAAACTGTTCTCCAGCTGCAACTGGGCATTTACATCCTTGCGTGCCGCACATGTGCAGGCCTTCATGAAGCTCTTCTTGAAGTTGTCGCTCAGGAAGGCGTACAGGATGGGGTTCATGGCCGAGTTGGAGTAGCTGAGGCATCCGCAGGCCAGGAAGACGGCCAGCTCCAGGCGAGATGCACATCGTTGAGGAGCGGAGCTGATCAAAGCCACCTGGAAAATGGTAAAACAAGGGGGTATTCTACAAAAGCTCTTTTAAAAACGTGCAGTTCATGGCAAGGCCCAAACATTTATTAATTTGTTTCCTAATAAAACCCTACAAGTAACTAACAAATAATTTAAGAATCAATCTTAAAGGAATAAATAATAAACTACTGCACTGGTGTTTTGCAGTGCAATGTATACAATTGTTCACCTGTGAAATCCAGTGTGGAAGCCAACAGAATATGTACGCACTTATGACCTGTAGAGTAGAAGAAATATATTGTATAATCATATCATTATAATTATAATTATAAACGTCTTAGTTTTTAAAAATGAATAAAATGAAATTAATGCGCACTTATACTAAATAATTATATGGTGGAAAAGCTCGGCAAATAAGTGTAAATTAACTCTAATTTGATTTATTGGAATTTTAAAATGCTATTGTCATGTCTGCTGATAGTACTGTTGATACAGAAAATATCATATATCAAATTAAAATATTTCATATTAGTATAGCCGTTAAAAATATAATTTTTCTATTTTAAGTTTGAAGAAAATACAAATTTTAAAGTAAGGTTAAGTTCCGGGAATAAGAAAAATGTTGTATATTATTACCGTGAGCACCAGTTTGGTGACCTTCCTGTGGGAGCGCTTCTTCTCCTTCGACTTGTGCTTCGGCCCCACGGTGTGTAGTTTCCTGATCACCAGGCAGTAGAACACCAGGATGAAGGTCAGCGGAGTGGCGAATCCCAGGACCAGGGAGTACAAAATAAAGGTGGAGTCGGTGTGCGAGTTCTGCGTGTCTGGCCATTCGATGTTGCAGGACACATTCCCATTGCTGGACTGCACTGTGCTGGCAAAGAGGATAACCGGCAGCATGAGCAGCACGGATGTCATCCAGGCGAAGGCCGATACCAACTTGGATACGAAGGGCGTTCTGTAGCGGGGCGAGGATATGGGATGGCACACGGCTATGTAGCGATCCGCCGACATGATCAGCAGGAAGATGGAGGAGGTGAAGGAGGTGATGGAGGTGCTCACCATGTAGGCCTTGCACATGTAGTTGCCGAAGGGCCAGTTGCCCACCTGCATGGTGTACAGGAGGAAGGGAATGCCGATCAGGAAGCACTCGTCGGCGATGGCCAGATTCAGGATGTATATGTTGGTCACGGTCTGCATCTTGGAGAACCTCATCACCACATAGATCACCAGGGTGTTGCCGAACAGTCCGATGATGCAGACCAGTGCGTACAGGATCATCGTGATGAGCTTCAGGATGAAGTTGTAGCTGTACGAACAGTCCGCACCATCATCGTCGTACTCCAAATAGTGACTGCCATTCTCCTGCGTCGGTCGATTCCTGTGGTCCAGGTGGGGTCGCACACTGGGCACCATTGTCTCATTCATAGTGCCATTTATGGATGGATACGACGCGGACTCCACGGACTCTGCGGGCTCCACGGACTCCAGTTGCTGCAGAGTGGTTCCATTTGGCGCCACTGCCAGCTGCTCTGTGGGCGTTATTAAGCTCGTTAGTGTCATCGCTGTCAGCACAAATAACAGAATGCCCGAATGGGCACAGCCATTGGTCGCGATGGTGGTCCTTTTGCTGCTGTTTCTGCGGCTTGCAGCTGCCCCATTTGGTGTCGAGTGTCCTTCCATGATGGCTTTCCCGCCCAGACATCCTCCTCCTCGCCACCATCCACCTTCCATTTCGATTCAGCTTCTGTGGCTGCCGGCTAATTTCCAGTTGGTATGTGGCAGTCAGTGCGACAATGCATGCTAAACCAGCTAAATGGCAAATGTTTTAATATGCTTTCCATACTTTATGCCTGTGACGTCACATGTTGCACGTTGCGGTTTCTGCAATGAAGTGATGTGGAAGTCCGAGAAGTATTAATTAGTTACGACCAGAGGGTTTCAGCAAACAAGCACACATGATACATATATATAGTGAGATATTTGCTTTAAAGAACTTAAATATTTGAAGAGGAACTGTGCACTCATACAACATTTAAGTTCTTGCTAGCAATTTCAAAATTATTGTTATGGCTTAACACCGAACAGTGATAAGTTTTCAGATTTTAAAAGAAATTTATTCTCACGGTGTTCATTTCAGTTGGTATGCAGTTGGCTCTAACAAGCGCGTATTATTTACTGACAATATTGAGCACATGCTATCAGCATTTCATAAGACTAACACATCCCCGCTCCTCACCACACCATTCACTTCGTAGTCCTTAGTCCTTGATGTCCTGCATCATCGTGCGAACATCTTCCTGCAGACAATGCAATCAACTATATGAAATTCTGCTCGTTTGCTTGTGTTTGCCTTCTTCGCACTGCTCAGCGTGAGAAAAAATGATTCGCTTTCCGGCGGGTGAAAAATGAAAGGCGAGTGCAAAATGAAGGAAAAACCAGAGAGTAAAGCGGCACAACAAAAGTACAGCCAACAACTACACGCAATTAACTTTTTCATAAAGTGAGACCAAAAGGCGAGGCGTAACTCATATAAACTCAATTTATTGTTCGTGCCAGGACCAGAAAAATAATTAAATAGAATTTGAAATGAGTCAACAGTTTGATGGGATGAGTCCGCAATACAAGAAGTGCCTTCAAAGTTCAAACAACTTTCACTCAAATTATTCATTATTATGTAGTGCGAACAACGGCTATCACTCAGTCATTTGAAAATGATGTGCTAACTTTTATAATTGGGCTCCACAGAAATATAATATTCTGAAATGATTTATTTTTAAGTTCTCGTCGCAAAAGTTTGGCCCACAATTAATAAGCCATTTGTTTTGAGGTTTCCAAAGAACTTAAGCGTTGTAGTGAAACGTCGTCCATATGGCGTGAAACATGGAAACTTTGCGGCAGGAGAAACCACAAAACATATATACTACACAGCTCCATGAAGGTCGCAAACTTCTCGGTCAGTAGCCAAGCTAAAACTTTAGCAGACACTGGCCAAAAACACGCCAATAAGAAGTGAAGTCAAGTTTTTCGTTGGCCATAAAACCAGCAATACAACAAGCCAAGGCCAAGTGAAAGGAAATAGCCGCAGGGGCGGAAACTCCATCCACCATTCAAAGGAAAATCAGGGCAGATAGCATTTCCGTTGATTAATTAATTGGCGTAATCCTAGTTAGATAAACTGCGCCACTCGCCAAGGAATTTATGATCGCTTCGCAATCCGGAATTAAGTGGGTCACCAGCAGCTGGGCCTAACGACCTGGCCACCCGATCGGGTTAAAGTTCAACCCACCGCATTAAGCTCCTTAATTGCCTAGATGCAGATGCTTTGATGTCAGCCACATAATAATTGGTACATTGAGGGAACTAGTGAGACGGGAATTGCTACCTTATATTCATATGTATAAAGTATACCCTAACATTCTATAGCTGAATAGTAAGAAATACTTATTACGCCAAAAATGATTTTTTAAATAATATATTTAGTAATTTACTCTTATGCATGTTTGTTAATCACCAATTCTAGAAACAGCCGTAATTTAACATTTTTAATTATTAATAAAAAACAATAATGTTATAATTGTTGAGGCATATTTTGCTTAAACTTGAATCTATCTAAATACCCTGTCTTTACGCCCAATCGGACCAAATTCAAAATGCAGTTGATTCGCAGACCTATCAGATCGCCCAAAATGCCAAGCTGTAGCTCCAAATGAACACTTCTTTGATATTCAAAGACACGACAGAAGACTAATTTCGTAGCCTGTTTCGCCGCACCTTGATTAGACGGACATATGTGCCGATAATTATGGTATGGTCGAAAGGAGTAGAGAGGCCACTCGGAAATGTCCGAATGACAGTGGCCGTTCCCGTTGTCTGCTCTTGTTCGCTCGACAGCCAGCTTCTGGCCGGGACAAACAAGGTTAGCAATCAATTGCTAAACATGTTGCCATTGACGATGATGGCACCATGCCTAACAAAAGTCCGACCCCGTTTTCCACACCCGCTCACCCGCTCACAAAGGACATAAAACGCTTGACTACCGATTGATCCGGCCAGTGGAGCACAAGATATGTGATTTGGGCTATTCCCTCCATGTGAATTGCGATTGGACTGACCAAAAAGCAGGGTTTCGGTGGGTTGCGTTATGACCAAGTGACTGATGAAACCATAATTGGCAGCAGCAGCGCCATCGTTCGTTCCTAATGAGCCAATATGACATGGCCATCCCTTGCTATATTAGCTGCAGTTAACATGCACTGTGTTCGCTTAAGCAGGTAAGACTGTACAGTGGACCTAAAATACCAAAAATAGCAATTACGAAGGTTAATGCATTTATTAACTGCTAATTTACTTGTATTGCTTAGTTTTATGGCCTGCCTTAAAACGGCTAAAAGCCTTAAGAATTAACTTTAAAGTAGAATGGTGGTTAATCCAAGTTCGGATCCAGTCAATTTACATTATTATTCAAATTTGATGCTGCTTAGCAAAACTTTGTTAAATTTAAGTAAAACTAAATTGGAGAACCCGACAAAATTTAATGTATTTTCTTTTTTCGTGTGAAAAATACCATTTTGTTTTTAGCGCCTTTGTTCCACCTGAGCACGGTGGGCAAACTTTAGCTGTTATCTTTCTCACTCATTGGCCAAAGTCATTGTCATGCATAGAGTTTCCCATTTTCCCCGTTTTCTCCGGTTTCCCATCTTCCAGCTCGGCTTTGTTCTGGTCGTCTGTGGCATAAATTTTCACTTCTGCCGTGAAGTGCACGGTTAAGTTCCACTTAGGAGCTCTCTTTCCTTTAGCTTTTCAACTTTAGAACGCTCTGTTGATTTGTTTTTCCAAGCATATAAACCGACATGTGCTCCTTTGATTTCCGAGTGTGGAAGCCATTTGCTTAATTAAAAATTTCATGCGATCTGTTAGGCAACCCACGAACCGCAAATAAACGCCAAATCGGCTTATGTCAACTAAGTTAATTGGTAAATGCACAAAAATAGCTCACCTCTACCCATCCATTAATCTCTGGGAATTGGGAATCATATATACATTTGCACATGGGTGAATTAGGCCGATTGGCCAACTAATGTTTGGTGCGCTCTATCATGATTCAATTTCACATTTCACGACTGACTCTGATTAGCTGCATCCAATCGAGATGCTAAATTAAAATCAAAGTAATTAAGGAGTGACGCGTGTAATTGACTGACAGCAAACTGAGCCTGATTGCATCGGAATTAGGATTTAAACTCATATGCTCTTATTATTTTAGTGAAATAGCTTTAATCAGTGGCCCAAGTTTAAGTTGGTCGGATGCACATGTCTAAAGCAGATTATATTTAATTGCATGCTTATGAGCTATGCATTGTGCAGACTAAATTATTAATTGTAATACCAATAAGAATCAAATTAGTAAAGTATTTAAACCATATTTCAATCACATCAACTATTACACTAGATTAATTAGGTTTTTAAATATACTTTTTTGAACAAAATAAATGGATTCAATTTAGTTTGAGCATAATTACGATTCAATTCATTAAAAAAGTTATTTTTTTATTATATTATTTTATTATGTTTATTTATTGCCATTAAGACACTTCTTCAAGTTTATACTACTTGTTTAGGCTCTCAAAAGTTACGCTGTCAATTTCCACACATTTATCTCCACATATACTCACATTAGTAAATTTACCTCCCACTGACGCCTGACAAAATATGTTGCCATAAGTTATGTATTTACACCATGACCCAGGTCTCGACTTGAATCCGTGCTCATTCGTGCGGGAGCGGAGAGATCACGTTCTCACCTGGATTCCAGATTCCGTATTCTGGATTCCGGGTGCTACGTCATTGTCGTTTGGCCAGGTCATGATTTATAAATAATTAAATATTTATTTTCGCACATCGTAAATGACGTTGGCATCCATCGATGAGATAGGGTGGTGGCGTTGGCCACGGGAAGTTTTGCTTTGCCTGTTTGTCGTTTGGCTCCCACCATATGCTCATTAATATTAATAAGGCGATGTTTGCGAAGGGCAGATGGCCCAGTCCCCCTCCCCTTCCCCTTTCCAACGTTTTTTCTAATATTTCCCCCCTGATTTATCCCACCTCAACAGGTGTCGACCCACACGTGTCGCCATCGCCTGACGGCCTTGCCCTTGTGGGCCCGTAATCAAGTGAAGTGCCATCGACTCGGCCGCACAAAGTTTCAGTTATAAACACGGCCTTCGGCCTGGGCGTTTTCGTTTCGGCCAGAAAACCTCGGCTCGAATCCAATTTCCATTATCCAATTTAACGCCGACATGCTCGCATAAATAAGCCTCTGTGGATAGACCAACAGCGGAGGACATAAAGATCCGGATCGCTCCGCGGGATGATACTGAACCATTTCCCGTAGAGCATTCTAATGCAAATAGCAGGGACAGCAAAATCAGGATTTATATAAATCTCTTACTCAGCAGGAAGCAGGGGGAGAACTAAATAAAATGAGCTACAAAACTGGAAAATAAATACAAATTATTACCCGAACATTTAATTTAATATTTAAAAAGTAATGCTGCAAACAGGTTTATGTATTAATTCACCTTAACCTGGTAGAAGAGTAGCTATTACATGTTGCCTCCTATTTATGATTGTATGACTTGAAAACTCAAATATAGCTTAAGGATTTGCCGTTAATGGAGAGACCTTGAAAGTCCTTTCAATTTTTCAGGAATCTGGATTGCCCTTCAAAACAATTTTGGACACTTGTCCCTTGAGGGAAAAATACAATTTTACCGAAAATTTTATTTCTGAGCTTTAAGTGAGTTACTGAAATATATCATATATTAACAATATGTAAACAATAGCAGTCAAAGACATGAGCAAGCATTTACCATTTTCATGAATTTTTCACCGAAACCAAAATAAAGTGCACGAAAACAAAGGAAAATGCTAAGGTAAAATAAAACGCCTACATAAAAGGCACTTTGTTAACTTTGTAAGGGGCGGGCCACGCCCCCTGGACACGCAACTTTTACAGCTACCCAGTGTGTAACTGTGTGTGTATGACATTGTGTGTGGTCGGTTTCCACCGAAAAGAAAGATAAATAAAGTACAATGCTATAGAATGCTATACGGGTACCATACTCTAAAGTAAGCTATACATTTAATACTTGTATAAAACGATTTTTCAGCGACTTTAATTCCGTTCAACGGAAATCAAAAATTATGAAATGAAAATTTCATTACTAATAATTTGATCAAATGTATTAAATCTGTAGTATAAAATTTACTTTATTGCTCTAAGGACAAATAAATATGTTAACATTTAGTATTTTTTTTTTCTTATTAGTATGATTTAAGTACTTTTTACTGTTTTTAAGTATAATTTAATAATAACTCGTTTAAATATGCTATTTTTTCATAATATTTTAACGTTTATGAATATGACCTACATTTTTTATGTCACAATAGGACAAAAATATGAGAATTGTGTGCTCAACGTTTAAAAGTCAACTTCATGCTATTTTTCCGCTTACAAATATTGTACTTTTTTTTGTTGTCTCAATAACTCGATTTTTGCTGCGTTCGCCGCCCAAAAAAAACACCAATCGATTTAGAAGGTGGCATAGCCGACCTTTTGACGATGAATTTTCACGCAGAGTGTAAAAATAAAGGAAAATGAGCCACGCGCTCTTTCAGCAACATTTAATGTCAGCGTCAACGATGTGTCACGCCCAAAGCGCCCATTTTGGTATATCCACTATGAGATTCCCCCTCACCATTTAGACAATAAATTAATTTCTGGCAAGGGGGGCGGGGAGAGCGAGGAGGGCTGAAACCAGCAACAGCAAAATCAACTCAAATCAGTGTCTAGACGAGGTTGAAAACTATGGTCGGAGGGAAATGGAAATGAAAACAGACTAAGACAGCGCCAGTGCGAGGGGAAAATTCAAGGAGCTGGGAAAACTCCTGAAAAGCGCGTGCTGAATTTAAAGGCAACTTAGTGGGTTCCCATATCCAGTGCGGTGGATTATTCGCTTGTGGACTTTTCCGTTTTGATTTTCATATTCATTCTGGTTATGGCTCACAGCTCGTGCGTGAGAAGAATTGTGTCACGAAATCTTAGTGCTCGGGACAAATAAGCAAGAAACACAACAGCAAGATAAGTGATTTCGAATTTATGGAGGCAAAAATAAGCGAAACCATAAACGAAAATGAAGTGCAAGTTTGGGAAATTAAAAAATAATAAATAATAACAGGCAATTCCCATTTTACGGTGCTTTCTTGCTATTTTATTCAGAGATTTGAGATTCAAAGATAAAAAATTTCCATAGCAATGACTACTTAAATCGCCACACGAACGTATCACTTTACAGTCGGCATGAAATTGAGAAATTATTGTTGTGCTTACAGAAAGATATACCCTTTTACTTTTAAGATACAACAACATTTTTGGCAAAAAAACTAAAATAAAATGCTAATTCTAAAACGTATGGAAAAAGATTGAATATTTATTCGGCATTGATAACTGTTTGAATTTATAAAAATTAACTGGATCATATTTTGTTATACTCGCATACACTTTCAATTTCAATTGAGTACCTCAAGATAGAGTACCATGAAATAACATTTATTACACACAGATAGGCACTGAAAAGTTGGGAAAGAGATGCAAATGTGTAGATTGACTGAACAATAAAATGGAAAATATGTGGATGGGGAATGCTTGTAAAATGCCAATGGAATGTGACAAAGTTGCGAGTCGTTCACGCAGTCTATAAGAATTTTCTCCCCTCAACCATTACACCCAACCTCATCATCGGCCTTTGACTTGTAATAAAAATATGTGGAGCAAAGGATTGTTTGCAATAAATTTGTGGACTTTTTCTGTGTTCCTTCAAGAAAAACGGGCAGCAGGACGTGATGGTGCGATAAACGGACAGTGTCCAAATAAATCGTATCGGAACAGAACATACTATACAAACAAGCCGAAATGGAGGTCAACATCGTAAAAAGCAGCGACACAGAAGCAAAACATGTTTCTGAATATAAATATGAGTAGGCAAATGGGATGGGTACAAACTAAAACCCGATATTCAGATCATTGAAATTGTTCTACCGAACGGACCCACGAAAATTATGACTTTTCGAACATGACAGAGCCTAAGTAAGTTGGCATAAAATTTATGACCACAAAATAACCGACCGACTGTTGGTTAAGTGAAACATGAACCCATAAAAATGATGACTGCGCCTCTAAATATTCCAAATGAAAACAGGAAATTCCGGCAGAAAAGAGTCCATAAATTGTTCTGGCCAAGACCGAGGCTATAAAACACGCTAAATGGTTTCGCTCTTGATGGGATTAATAAAGTTAGAAACGCAAAAGTGTCATTTGGAACAACTTCTAGTAAAAATATTATATTAGTTTTGCTTGCTTTATGCATATGCTTTATTAGGAGCTAGACAGAAATCCATAATTACACAATATTCGAATGAGAAAGTATCTTAAAAAGTATCTATTGTTGATAGCAATCTCATGCCGTCACCAACAATTAAGCCCCCCGTTGTATGTCATTTTAAGAACAATTATTCCCACTGGAAAACTTTATGCAATCTATAGTTTGACAAAGCATTTCACTCATTTTATGTAACAGGAACTCTCCTGGTTGTCAGGCAGCAAAAACAAGGAAAACAAGACAATCCAATTTTCACCAGCAATTTCTCAATGTTTTTCTGCCTTAGAAGTTTTTTCCTATTTTCGTCGCTCAAGCTGAAAGTTTTCAATTAGTCACCCGACTGCACAATTAAATTTTTCCGCCACTCGCAAGCGACACAGATTGTTCCCATGTCCTGGCACCGAAGTCTTGCTCTCTCGAAGGACTCTGCTGAAGGACCACCTATGGAATTGAATGGAAGTAGCACCAGCCACTTGCCAACATTTATCTTCGAGTTCGTCCGCAGCAGAAGAAAATGCTAAGGAAAAGCGGAGTCAGGAGAATTTTCCCCTAGAGACCAACTTGTCGTAATTCACTGGGAGCACAAGTTTTACCATCGATAAATTTTCCGGACTCCAAACACTTGTTGCACTTTGAAGTTTTCAATCGGCTGGACGGGAAATTCCATTCTTGTGTAGGTTTTCTAAATGGACTGATGTCAAAGTAAATCACTTTAGCCGCTAAACAGCGATTACTATTTTCGGCAAATTTCCCATTGAATTCTATAAATTTATGGGCAGCTAGATAGCAGCATGGCCAATGAAAAGCACCATATGCTATCAAAAGGCTTTAATGCTTTTGTGATGATATACTGTATAATCGGTTAGAATTAAGGATTGTCAACCAAATTAAAAGCCGCGCATACCAGATTATATTTAAACTATTTTATTATCCACGAAATTCACAAAATACCGCGTTGACAGGTTCCATGATTAGCTATTAACATAAAGTGGTCGCTGCTGATTTACTATACAAAACGACGTTCATATTATGCAAACATTAGCCATCTATTTTAGCCAAGCCGACAGATCCACGCATAACTCAGGACTGACTGCCTACCGATTTGGTCTGATGTGTGTGCCCGCAATTTTGCCCAACATTTCCATGAAACCAGGACGGGCTGGCCTGACACGATGACGTGACAGATGTTGCCGCAAAACACACTCAGAAAAAATGGTTATGCTTTCATAAAAACAATGTGCAAAGCAATATTAATAGTTTTGTAATTTTCAGTTCCCCAAACTGTGTACAAAGTTGTATAAAGGCTATGTGATGTTAAACTTAAATATATAAATGTTTTTATGTCTTGAATTTTAAACAAATATATATTCTTGTGATTGAGGAATTTCAATGTTTTCTTTCAGTGTGTGTTTCCACAAAATGTTGTAACTCCACTCTAATTAAAATGAATCAGCTAATGCGAACATTTCTGGCCTTTAAAGGGAATTCTCAATTGGCGAGGAATTTAAATCTACTGGCAGGCAGAAATGGATGAGTTCTACGACTCAATTTGGAAATGAAACTACCACAATGATGCAGTGCCACCTAGACTACTGCGAGCAAAGCAGAGCAATTCGAGGGCGAAACTCATATGGACTGCCAAACTGAACTCGGCTTGATGAACTGACGTATCACTGCGAATCGGTATTTTGACCACTCACCCACGCGCTGCTTTCCCTTCCAAATGTGGAGGCACAAGGACAAGATGGACTCGACTGAATTATGCAATGGACAGCAGAAGGAACTGTAGTCCAAGCCCACTGCACACTGCGGACCCAGAAAAAAACAGTGGAAAAATGAAGGCAAAAAAGAAGGGGATCGATGGGAGACGGGTCCTGGCGAGAGGATATATTCATTTGCTGCGAGAAAAAGAGGTTTTTTGAGAGGATGTTTCATATATAGTTCCACACCTACAGAGGTTTCTGGTTATTGCTTCTGTTTGGGTAATTGCAAATTGTAATTGACGCTCTTATCCATTGCACCGATTGAAGGCAGCCACAAAATTACAGGGGTTAAGTGGAGTAAGGATCAACACACATTCACTTTTAAAAAAACACGTGACTTGCTGCAAACTTATTAATAGTTTTTACCAGCAATTTAATCATGTGACCGTGAAAGTGTACAGTTTAGTCTCGTTTCATTTATGGCAAATGCGATACGCAATTGTGGGCTCATTTAAATTATTTAATTTCGGTTGGCAATCCGCGAAAAAACTTGTAATTCAATTTCAGCTCATTGGGGCCATTTCGCTTTGCCAGACCCTTTTTGTTCGCGTTTTTCATCCATTTGGGTAAGACTTTTTTAACAGCTTTTGGGAGCACCTTTGACTGAAATTTCAATTAAAAGCGTTACAGGAAGAGGCCAAGTGATAGCACTTGATGAATTTCAATGGACGAAAGAAAACCGAAAAAATTATAAATCAAAGTGGAAGCGCTTCAGAAAGGCAATGAGAGGAATTCGGAAAGGGCAGTTCAAGTGACGATAAACAACTTAAAGGGTCAGGAATGAAATTTGAATAGAACTCAGAGTTTGGCCCTATTTCATTTTACTGCCAAATTTATTTGCTCTCTGACTGCCTCGTTCCCGCAAAACTTTTTACATTTTGTTACAGTTTTTTTTTTTTACATAATTCACATAGCACAATTAGTTCGGAAATTTTTTTCGATCAATGGTGGAAACTCACTGGGAAATTAATTTGGTTTTTGCGGCTGCTTACTGGAAAACTTTTCCTTTTCCAATTTAGATCAATTTTTGAGCTCATTATCTGCTTCTGGTAACCTTTTGAAGTGGCAACTTCGTGAGGGGTATTTTTTCAATGCTGAAAGTTTTAATAGATTTATAAGAGCTTAAGGAAACTCGTTTTTACCACAGTTCTATGCTTTTATCGGACGTCTTTATTTTTTGTTTTGCATAGGCTGTTAATGGGCTTTGTTTAATTTTCAGGTAAAATTAGACCAGTGTTTGGTCATCTGGGTGCTCAACTATTAAAATCAATTTAAATTCAATTAGAATTTCTAACCGAGTGCTATCTGGCGATTGTGGCCCGTCTAAGTGGATCAAACAAGGCGGCTGCCTACATAGAAAATGGCAATTTTAATTGTTATTTTTCTGCAATTGGGTTGCACGAGCAATAACGGTTACTATATCCACAAAACAATAACAGAAACCAGCTCCAAAGTTTGCTATTAATACAGGAAAGTATTCTGCTGAGATGGAAACTTTGATTCTACCCAGCAATTGTGTGAAAGGTGTGAAAAGAGTCTACTTTGTTTATTCTTCAAAAAAAGTAAAGAGTAAGCAAATTATTTGAATGAATTAAAGGGCCTTCATCTTTTACTAAACTCGTGCACAACGATACGAAACAAATCGTTTTGGTACAAGCTTTAATAGGCTCACAAAACCACAGAAATAGCGGGTATCTTTCAAGTCGTAATATCGGAAAGCCATTTCTATCTGTTTTGTTGATATAAATGCACAGATACCGCGGTAGTGTTAGTGGGGGTTTGTCTGTGTTTGCTAGTCTGCTGGTGATAACAATGTCGATTTAATTACATTTTATTGACTCCACAGCGCGGACAGAGGCGCGGGGTACATCCCCGAATAACGTGCGCGTCATCGTCATAAGCTCTTATCAAATAACAGTAGCACATTATGCCGTAATAAAGATATATTTACTCATACACAGATACGTTTGCCAGATTGTTTTTGCAGTTTAATTACACTTTCATTCTGAGCGGTTTTGTGCGTTTCTGATGAACTTAATTTGTTTTTTCAAAAATATTTTTACTTTCTGAGTGAAGTTGAGCGACATGATGGAAGGAAACAATTCAATTTGTTGGTTTGGCTTTTCAAATGAAAACCGTTCTGGTGTATTTAATCAATGAAAATAATGAAAGACACTTGATGTATTTTGTACATCAATGAAAATAATGAAAGGCAATTTCAGCAATAAGAATTGAAGGACCTTGTTGAATATCATTAACGATAATTAAAAGTTTCACCTTGCCCTTCCTTTAATAAAGCTTTCTATTATCTTACTTTACAAAGTCTTCAACATAAGAAGAAATAACTTAAATAGGTTAATTATTTTGTAAATATACTCCCAATTAGTTTATAAGTGAAGTAGGCACGTTTAAAGATAAGCCAAAAAATGAACATTTCAAAATATAATTATACGCACACATGGCAAAATAGCATTAAGCTATTTTAAAGCAAATTGTACATTTTATGATAGTTTATCAATTTTCAGAAATTTGGGCATTTTATATCGCTGCGCTCATTTATTTGCGCATATAAATGGTCGTAAATTAGGTGCAATCGAAAAGTGAATAAATTTAAAGCAGAACACGTGCTCTATAAATTTATTAGTTTTAAAATAATGTTTCCATTGAAACTGTAAATTAAATTCTTGATGAAAATATCTGGGCTATTTGACGGCAATTCTGGGACGCTTGACTTCCGAGCAATAACATATTTCATGGGCTTAGATTGTTGCTACATTGTGTGTCCTGGGCTGTTGGGATGTTCTTGTTGTTTTTTAAACTGGTGCTGGCAATAAGCACGTAATTACTCACACAAGCAAGGGCAAGTGCACAGACACGTATATGGACTCGGAAGAGTCGCAAATACAAACACATTATGTAATTACATTTAATTATCTGCATTGAGTTTGCGGTCTCCAAAGGCGGTTCCCCTCACACTCTTGCACTCGGTGGCACCCTCTCTAGTCGTTTATTAATTTAGCCTTTTTGTCTTGCTGCTGCATTGTTGAAACGGGAGTGAATTGGCCCACATCTGAAGCGGTTCTCTACCGAAAATGGCTCAGTGAGATATTTGGCAGTCTGCCCCCAAAAGTATGCTGCAATTCACTCTGACAGCCCCTGCAGTGAAAGTTTCACTTGCATTACGAGTACAACGCTATCGGCACTAAGAATTTTGAATTCCATCTGCTTTCACGGGTGCAGCACATGCGGTGGACTCCCCTTTCATACAGTTTTCTTGACAAATTTGGCAAACCATTTCGCTGGCACATAAAGCCCTTTTCCGCCAATATATACCAACCACCTACATAATCAATGTGGGTACAGTAGATATTCGTAAAAAGCACAGGATGGTTACTGTTTTATACAAATTTGTGGTAGAGTGCCAAACATGTATAAGACGGACTAGAGTTTTTCTGTGAATTTTGGGATTAGTTCAATATCACTTCTTGATTGGATGATTCTTATGTCGTTTACTGTGCGTAAAACACTTTTATGACATTGCATATGCGATTTGGTCGTCTTCATTTGTCACAAAAAGCAAGACATGCGGAACAGAAGCGAAAAATCTACTTGTTCTGGCCTTTAAGGCTCTGCTTTTATATCTTTTTATCCTCGACTACGGAGCCTTCCCTCTTTAATATTATATAGCCCGTACTGTCTTTTGTTCAACATGATTTTTCCACCCAGACTTGGAAGTCAAATTTGGTTGTAAGAAGGACTGGGATAGTTGGGCACGCTTTAAATGAAGTTTATAAATAATAAATCAACGAAGACTGTCTGGTAGGTTATACGTTTATAGTAGATCTTTTGCTGGTCGATTCGTAACTGGGTAGACCTGTTTAAATTTATTTTTAATTTGTCGATCTATTTATATTTTTAGCTTGTGAACTGTGGCTTGAAATCGGCCTAGTGGGGAAATTTGTATCCACCATTTGATAACAATTGCTCTATAATGTTATCTCGGCCATCAAAGCGCTATCAATTGTGGAATACATTTCTGTTTTGCCTCAGAAAAAGGGGCCCAAAAGCGAATACAAAATATGTTTACAACACAATTACGGGAACAAACAAGTTGACACCCACGCAAACAAAACAATTCAACAATTCTGCCACATTTCAAAGCATTTCAGGAGGCAAATAAAAATCCTTGAGGTTAAAGCACAATCGCACACACAGGCCAGATGGAAAGGTTTCCATCCTTCAACGCAACTCATCTCGACTCGACTCAACTCATAAGCCATATAAATTTCCGGCTGTCGTCTTTTACCGCTTCGCATAAATTTGACACTTTTTGCATTATTCGGTTTTTGTTTTTTTGTTTTCGGTATTTTGTTTACTTGTATTATAGCTTAGGGGAATCGTAACTTGTGTTTATGCACCGAACGAGAGAGAGCAGTGCCTTGGAGTTCATTTTAAGGGAGATTTATAGTACGATATGGCAGAAATAATATTTACCTTGACAAAATTGCGTTTTTCGGCAGTTTTCTTTTTTTGGGAGAGCTTTAAAAATGATTTCTGGGTACGAGAACACGTTTCTTTGATGTGCAGTTTCTGCGTATTTCTGGTTTATTAAATATTCACGAGTTTTATCTCTTGCTTGAAATTAGATTTGGTTGATAGAGATTCGGTTATAATTAGCCGTTTAGAAAACGCTTTGATTATTTTGTTTCCACTTGACTCCAAAATCGGAAATGTTTGAGCCAAGTTCTTCAGACCGTTTCGCGAATGAATTCAAGTATTAATTTTATTTTCTTGAAGAGCAAGGCTTTTGGACACGTTCGCATCGTTTTGTTGACAGGCAACGACTGAAGCCGCCCAAGAAATTCACTGTCTAACATCAAATACGATGATGATGATGGCCCATTGAGTGGCTAAAAGCCAGCAGCCGAACAGCTGTTCAGCTGTTCATCCGAATGGCGGTTCGTGTATCTATATGTGCTATATATCCACCTTTTCCTCGGCTACCGAAATGCGACTGTTATGCGAATTCCGATTCCGAAAATCATTTCCAGCCGACTGCTAACGCTTAACATGGCCAAGTGGGTGGTCTCTTGGCCAACAGCTTACCTGTTTGCCGGGCACTGTTAAGAAACAGTGCCTTAAATATGTTCGTTTCGCTATCATAATGGCACTGAATGTTACGCCCCACCGTGCTTATTTCTTCGCCAAGGTGTTTATATTATTTAATATTAGTTTTTATGTTAATGGGTTTTTAATGCCCGCAATTCGGAGCGTTTAATGTTCATCGTTCTTTGGTTTTTCATTTGATGGTGGCCCCTTTTATGTCGGCAGCACATTTGTTTACAAACAAATCGGTTGTGTCGGGCGGAGTGAAGAACGAAAATAAATAAATACGCTGGCCAGGCCATAACAATTCCTACCAATTATCGGTAATAAGTCAGACGTCGATTTATGAAAGTGTCAATGCAATCTTTTTCGCTGTTTTCAGTTCTGTGACGTCAACGCTTTGAAATGCTCTCTCATGCATTTGTATTCCAAATAAATAATCGCCCATAATCCATTTGGCGGCGTCTTTGTTTTCGCCAGTTTTCCAGAGGCTGGGGATAGGTTGCCTTGATACCTGAAAGATGATTACAACATATTTAGTTGGCGCACCAGAACTCTGAGGGATTTATCTAAGTACACTATAATATTCTAAAAATATGACTAAAATATGCCTGTAATGAATGGAGTGCATAAATAATATCTTAATAATGTATTATTCTATATATGTAAATGTAAATACGTATAGCTTATGAACAAGTTGTTTAAACAACATTGTTTAAATTGGATATTTCATATATTAATGAAAACTTAACTACCTCAAAATGTAAAAAGTAATTTCTTAAATAAACAACAAAAATGTTTGGTAGTTAAAGCCTTAACTCCTATTTGCTGAAATTAGTTTCCTTTTTTTGCAGTTTAGGTTTACCAACACCTCAGTTTGCCGACCTAGCAAACAATGTATTCACCATTTGCTTGTTCAGACCGGATTCATTACCGGGCTTAAAAAGAAAAAATTGTTTGTTCTTTACTTTAGACTACTGTTGTCACTCGATCTGCATGGGCAATCAATTTTAGTGAGTCCTTACAGAGCAGCTTACTGTTTGATCCCGCTAATGTATTAATTAACCACTGCGGTTATTTCGTTTGTTTTTATTTTTTATTCCTTTTAAGAGCGCTCACCCAGTTTATTAAAGCTGTTCATTTTTAAAGCCGCTTTGGCTTTGGCTCTGGCTTCACCCATAAATTCCCGATTTATACACGTTTTAAATGTTTTTACTGCAGAACACGGCGAATCCTGCAGCTCCGGAAACTGCATTAAAATGCGGAGGATGAAGGCGATAAAAAGAGGGGTACCAGGGAATGTTGTTGAATGACTCGGATTGAATTGTTGCCGCCGGAGTTTTTCTTTTTCGGTTATAAAAGCGGAGTGAGAAAGTCAAGAGAAACTGATACCTCGCAAGTTTCTCAACAAACTTTTGAAGGATGTTCGGTTATAAAATATAAAAGAAATGTATAAAAATATTCTTTGCCCTTCTTTCTTGACGAATGTTATTACTTTCATTTACCATTTATAAACTTTAAAACAATATTCCTTTTGTTACCATATATAATGCCTAGAATTGTTTTCAAAACTATTCGCTTGGGCCATTATTTTAGAATCCTTTATTTCCAATTTGGTATCTTGGGGCCTTAATTGCCAGGGAATCTCCTCGCTGTTACTTTTATTTTTATAAAAATTATTTACAGCGTAATAAGCCGTTAGCTATAAAAGTCGTGCATGCTGTTTGTCTACGGTATGCGGGCCAGGATCTCCACAGGACATGCAATTTACCATCCCTCTCCCGCCTACTTCTTCTACTTTCCAGCCACGCCCACCTGCTCAGTCTGCAGCTGCTGAGTTTGTTTGGTGGCGAATGCTCGGGTATCTCTTAATAAAAAGCAAATTAGCTGAAGCACATTAAATTGATGTGGCAGAAGGAGCTCGGGCGCAAGAACCCTCCCCCAACCCGGGTGAAAATTTATACTTTCATCTCACTTCCTCGGCTGTCTACGCCATTCGGCGTCAATTTAATGCCAGGCCATAAAATTTGAAAGGCTAAAAAATTCACCCAGAGCTGGCAAGGATTGTTCATATGAGTATGAAAAT
Organism: Drosophila yakuba; assembly: GCF_016746365.2. Taxonomy (NCBI): domain Eukaryota; kingdom Metazoa; phylum Arthropoda; class Insecta; order Diptera; family Drosophilidae; genus Drosophila; species Drosophila yakuba. The sequence goes on along the minus strand of NC_052529.2, from coordinate 15,644,793 downwards.
CCAGTCATAAATGTTGGCTTGCTTCTTTCTATGCTTCTTTCCACGACGGTCATCTTTTTTTACTGCCATTAGAGCTGGACAGTAAAAACTTTTAATGCCGGTCAGCTGCTGAGGAGTTAACGACAATTATGGGACTGGCTAATGGTATCTAAAATGGCATTTAAGGACTATATTTACCAACAGGCGTGACGTTAAAATTGAATGTGTCCTAATGTTTGAACTTGTGTAACATTTATATGCCCGTAAGATAAATGCAGTATTCGATGTATAATATTAAAATGAAGAATGGCCTAGGAAACCAATAAATTGTATTCAAATAAATATAACTTCTTGCTTGATAAAAATAATTGCCAGGGCGTCGAATGCAACATCCTTCCTGTAATTTATGTGTCAAATGTAAATGCTCACCTAGCACCTCGGCCTTACCCCCTGAAGGCCATTTCTTTAGTAGTTTCCTTTGTAAATTTCCCTCGCTTCATTAATTCATTATACCCGCAAGTTGTACACTAAAAGGATATCCTAGATTCGTTGGAAACTATGCACCAGTAACCGTTTGCAATCCTGAAAAGACGTATAAAAGTCGAAAACAATAAACACTAGAAGACAGACATGCAAATTATAGATACACAAAATTTATGCAAGTTTGTTTCCGAAGCTTGCCATTACTTAAATTAATTATGAATTATTTGACTGTAGTCTTTATCGATATTCCCCCAAAACGCTGAATACCTTAACGTCCATACTTTTGAAAAGCTTTTGGTATTTTTTATTTGGTTATCTTTCTTAACAATTTCTTCAAAAGAAACTTAAAATGTTTCCCTCGCACTCCCGGTATCTGAGTAAAGAGTATCTTGAAGTCGAGTAACTCGACTACAGCGTTCCTTCTTGTTTTAAATTACATGCACGAGCTGGATGCAAATTACAGGCGGCGAATGTCCGCCTCCCTTAAATTAACCCTTCCTCTTCCACCAATAGTAAGTTGTTGCAAAATCAGGCGTTTAAGTGCGTTTTAAATGACTTCCGCACTTTAATAGGGGATATTTTGGCGACGAATGAGACGCATGGGGTCATTATTGCCACGCACTTCTTTGACCAGCGCATACTGACGATTGCATTAAATATGCAAATTGGCAACCTTATTAAATGAATTTTAATTTATTATTATTTCTCTGACAAAGCAAACAAAAATCCCACAGCAAGTATAACGTGTTAATTAACATTTAATTGCGAGGGTAATCAGCATAAAATGGGTTAAGTAAATGTTTAAAGTGATTAATATATCGAGAGTTCTGGATGTGGTTTAAAATACATTAATTGGAAATCTTCGTTGCACAATAAATATTTCAAGCAATATTTGCCAAGTTTTTTAGTGATTTGTTAGTTATTGTTCAGGACTGAAATCGCATAAAGAAATAAATATAAAACAAACTAAAAAATTTAAAACCCGCTTAAACATACTAAAAACTTCGTTCCCATTTAAAGTATTTCGCTATTTTGAGAGCGATCACAGAATCTGCAAAAGAAATCACGTAACAGATTTGCATATTTATGGCTCTTGGGCTATCTCAAACAACCGCCACATGTGGGGAGAATAGGGAAAACTACTGACTGGATGAACTCAAGAACTCTTAGATTGGTTGAGTGGCTTTATCGTAAGAATATGCCCCCAGAAGGGTTCCCAGTGATTTTCAAAGAAAACGACGAAATGTGCACTTGAAAAAATACGGAAAACCACCGAAATACAAAATTTTTCTATTCCAGTAAGATTTATTACGTTTTTCCAAAAATCTTTAGTCATCTGTTAATGTCCAAAAATTTCGGCCTAAAATTTCCCCTTAAAATTGGTTATTTTACTTTATTTGTCTAAATGAAAAAGGAATTTTGTTCTTGCGGAAAAACGGAAGGTTTTTAAAACATTTATTTCACAAGTTGCTTTTATTTTATTTTAGCTCAATGTATTCAAGTTTAACTTTTCCAGTAAGTATTGCGAAATCAATTGGATTAAAATTTAATCGCATACAAGTTTGCGAATTAAAGAAGTCTTATCGGCATGTAACTAGATAATTTGCCAGAATAAACATATTAAACATAAATTAATTAACTTCAATTTCCACCCGCATCCCAGTGTGGCCCAATGCATTGACCCATATTTAAAGGCCAGTGGGCTCAACCATTTTCCACTTGGCTGGAGGAGAGCTCGTAGAAAAGCGCGTCGATGTACAATTAACCCAATTGCGAAGTGTTGTCAACATGCCGCAAGTCAACTCAACTCGAGCATTGCTGCTGCGTATACGTAATGTGGATTGTGGACTGTGCCACCAACACTGTTGCCTTGCTGCCTGTCTGGCCTGCGAGTGTGTGGGTGTGTGGGTGTATAGGTATGGGTGTGCGTTCGACTGGTGTGCTTGCTCGTGTGTGGCATGTAATTGAGTGTGTGCGTGTGTGTTTCCTCGTATTGTTCAGCAATTTCCGTTAGCAAGGGTTTTGTTTGGTTTTTTGTTTTATTTCTATTTTACAGCGCTTAATAAAGAGGAAGTAGTCCTACTTTGCAGGAAAGCTTTAAAAAAATGTCAGAAGAAGTTTTCGTCTACGGTTTTGTTATCCTTTTGCAAGATTATTGTAGAACTGAACATTATACACAACAAAGACCATCCATTATAGCTAACTACTTCAAGATTTCTATATCCACCACCTTTTGAATCACATAACTGCAAAAATCCGATTTTTTTATAGGGCTACTACCCCAGTTCCATTTTCAAATACCACGCTTTAGATGTTGTTGACCGCTGCTGTCTTGATGGACAGCCGTATGGATTGCCAAATACTACCACAACACCTGGCAACCGAGTCAACATGGCGTATGCGCAATTCCACTCTCTCCACGGACAAGTTGCACCTGGGTAACCAGTCTATGGCTCCCAGCATCTCGAAAATACACTGGACCGAAAGGACATGAAAGTATGGTAAGCCACTCCATTACGGATAGAATCACGACTTATTACGGCATATTAAAAAGTTCCTGAAAATTAATTCCTAATGTTCCTAATGGGAGCAAAGGGGGCGATCTTCACGAGTCATTGGAAGTCAACTTTCTGCTGTCGAACAATTACAAACTTTTATAACTTAATTCAATTGGTACTTTATTTCACTTTGATTCTTTGGAACAGAATGATGTTCCACTTGAAAAGCTTTGTTCAGTTAGTAATTAAGAATGGTCTGTTTAACCGTTGGAAGCACAGATTAAATGAGCTAAGTTGAAAAATTCCACTTGATTGTTCACTGCAAGCTATACACGAAATAAAGAAGCTTTCCAGTTTCTGGACAGAATTTAAGCTTTAAATATTCGTTAGTAATATTGAAGAGGGTAAATATTGCAAAAAACTTACTTACACTTTATAAAATGACTCAATCTATTTAGATATACCTTAACCATTAATCAAGAATATTTGAATAAACCGACTAAGCGCAACTCCTAACCATTTACAGCAGTAAAGTCGATATCGTGACAGGTTGCATCCATTATTCAGTCATTGATTACTTAAATGGATTGTTTCTTTGCCACATAATCATCGTTGCGGGTCCTTCTCCACCACATTCTTCCGGCATATTTCATTCGCGTCGATACTCGCCATTTTTCCGTGTCACCCCCTTTCCAATCTCCTTGCGACTTCAATGAACAGGACTCCATTGAACATTGACACATGGCCCATGGATGCCATAACTTCGGGTACCGAGTGCACTCTCCCCTAATGGCTCCAACTGCATTGCCCCAAATGATAAATGGTCCAGGCGATATCTTAGGCGGTTCTATAGAACTTGACTTTCTGCAAGGATATTTATGTGGTGGCAATCTCGTTGCAGCAGAAGTACCTAATAAACCTCTCTAGTGGAATGCAATGACCTGTTTCCACCCTCCCAAAAACTTGTTTAAATTTCATTCGCCCAACTTTTGCATCCATCGCTCTGTCGACCGCCTAATTTCAATCACCCAACGCCGACCATCATTTAATTTATATGCTTGGCCAACTCCTTTTGACGTGGCAACGCGGCGTGAAAAAAAAACGCAAAAATACAGCGAATTCCCTCTGATTCCGCGGGCAGAATAGCCACCCAACCGCAGGATTTCCCCCACCCATTTTCCATCATCCTCTCACATGGCTGGAATTTGTTTACCCGGCCTTATTCGGAGACCTAACTTCTTATTGGGCAAGATAGTTAGACTATTCTTTGAATAAATATCTTATTTTTATATAAATACATTTAATGCATATATATTTCTAAAGTATTTCTATATATATCACTATCAATAATAAGGTAAATATAACAAATTTGAATCTCTACAAATTTTGCCTTATTTTTGAGTTAATTTACATAAGTTATACGATTAAGGATAATAAATAATTTATTATTATATTATATATACATATGATATAATTATAATAAAGTGACATTAAAAGAATGTCCCAAATTAATGTTTTTACACTTAAAAGAACTAACTTTAAAAAAGAAGTACCATTAAAGGGTATTTATAAGGGTATAACACTACATCGTCGATCCTTAAGGGCTTTCTATTTTCCTTTTTGGCGGGCACTCGAATTCGTATTTGTTAAATTGAAATTCGTTGCGCTGACGACCGCTGAAAAGGCAAAACAGCAATCCAACTGCTCTCCAATAGCCCATTTCCATTTCCATTCCCATTTCGTTTGCCTCGCCATTTTTCAGCCCCCCATCGGCTAAAAAACTCTCAAAGTAATTGATGTAAACGCAGCTGAAGGGTTACCCCAAACACTTTCCGCATCGGTTTTTGTGTAGTATTTACTCCCTGTTCTCAAATCTAAGGATCGTCGTTGCGGTGTTCATATATCATCGAAAAAACAAGATAAAAGAGGGAGCTGCGCGTGGTGGTCGCGCTTGGTCGTTTCCTCTTAAAAGTCAATGGCCACAGGTCTGAAAAGGCTTTAATTTTAGTTTCCGCCCCTTTACAATCGACGCGACACTCAATCTTTGACAATTTCGTAGTTAAAGTTCAATTTTAGTGCAATAAATGAAAAGGTGTGTCTGTGCTCTTCCACACAAACGTTTCAATGATTACAAATCGGCTGAATGACCACCACACATAGCCACCCAGTTCAGCGTGTAAACGGTGAGGATGGACGTTTATGCGGGGTTATTTTTAAGAAAGTTTTAATTGACATCTTAGTTAAACATATGAAGAAAATTCTTTAAGATGCTAAGTCGCTTAAATATTATTGATACAGTGGATTGCATGAATTGGGATTGGAAAACTATAAAAATGTAATTATCATGAACTCAACTTACGTATTATCCTGAAGACTGCATCCATCTCGCTCCCTCTTGTGGAAAGTCAGACTGCTCTTCCTTTCGAGCGTGTTTGGTGTGCCCCCAAGTGAGTGCGTGTCTGTGTGTGCGTGCAAACGTCGTGCGCGTGCCACAATTTTAAGTTCAAGTGTAAATAAAGCCATAGCAAGAGGCGAACGTGAGCGAACAACAAAATGGCAATTACCCCCAAAGAAGTGAAATCCGCCTTCCTATCTATCTCTCTCACACCCCTGATGCTATCTCTTTCCTCGCAGCTGCCCCGAATCGCATCGAATTTTTATGGTCGCACTTAAGTGCAAATATTGGCAAGGTAAAACAAAAGAAATGCGAGACAGAGAGGGAAGCAGAGAGACAGAAAGAGAGGGAGGTAAGCCTCAAGTGCAGAGTAGCAAATACTTAAAAAGAGAGAGGAGAAGTGCCAGAGCGATTGGCATCATTTGATTGCATTTATTGGCCACTTGGCCACTTGGCCAACAGGAACCCCATTGACGCAGCTCAGAAAATATTTCACAAATGGCCCTTTGCATATTCACTTCTCTTATTAAATTTCAATTGCCTGGAAATGCCTGGTGTCACCGAGAAAAAGAAACCAAAAGAACTAGGTCCTGTCCAGTTTGTCACTTCGATTGCAACTAAACAACAAACTGGAAATATTTGATCTATGTACCATCAGATAAGTATAGATAAAAATCCTGCTCTCCTCAATCTGCATATAAATCGCTTTATTTCCTCAACGATTTAATCCACACCTTATTCTATCAAACGCTTGGTGATAAATTGTTTAAATTTTGATTTAAGTCGCTTGAATTCATAACTATTTATATATGTACATAGCCATTTATATGGATTATGGTGGCTTTCAATTCAACCACTTCATATTAATATAGCTTTGACTACTTGGCCAGCCCTAACGACACCTAATTATTTTCAGGTCCCCCGCCATAAAATAGCTTAGCATAATTAATTTATGGCTTTGGACCCCCATTGAAGTCAAGTAATTTGTGTCTCTAGCTAAATGCTTGCCACTTTGCCATTTTTCGAATATTGTTTTGCTAACACATGTTAGCATAATGAATTACAGTGAGCTGAGCCGCAATAGATCCCCCACCAAAAATATCCACGTAAGCGAGACGCATCCATCATCATCATCGGGATGGCAGGGTGTAAAAGTGTTGCCTACTTTCGGGATTCGGCAACGAGTCTGACACTTCTTGGGATCTCTCCTCACCTGGCGGGCTCCTCTTTACACCTGAGCCACCTGTCATCCAGAGAACTCCCTCGATCTCTGACCAGGCGTGCGTGATATACGAGTTTGTTTTCCACCTTGTGCGGCGTGCTCATCCGCGAAGTGTAGAACCTCGTACATGACTTGTATATCATTTGAAATACAATTGAATATTTATTTCAAAGAGCTAGAAAGGAGATTCTAAAGGAAGTATTTAAATGTGCTCACGTACTGATTAAATTCAGATGCCATCAACAAACTATCTTATATAAGAAAAATAGTGAAGTTATATGTCTATTCTAAGCAGTTATAATAACTAGTTGGTAAACTAACCATTGATAGTAGAATATCTACTGTGTAGGTCCGTGTGTGAATGTATATTGTTGTTCTCTGTCAGAATGAGGCACAAATTAATCGCTCTCCATTAACTTTGATTTATGATTCTCGCTTGAGTTTCCCTCATCTAGAATATGAAGAATATGAGGGCGGGGAATGTAGCAACGAAGTTGGGCGTGGCCGGTATTTACTTATTGCTCGCCATATTTTGCACATATTATTTATAGTTTTGTTACCGCTTTGCCACCCGGCTGTCTCAGAAAAAGATGGGTTTGGTGGGTAACAAATGATGTTCGGGGTTAATAGACGGTCAAAGCATTTTGTTCATTTTATTTGGGAGCGGTACATATCGGAAAAAAAGATCTTAAAGTCTAGAAATCCAGGCAGAATATTATATCATTTCATTGACTTTAACTGCTCACTAAGTGCGATACATTTTGCGCTTCTTACTAATCTACACTTCTATTTAGTTAATAGCAATGCGGAATGTTGACAATTTCACTGACGTTGGCTTTTTTAATTCTATTCTTTTTATTCGCGAAATACTGAACATTTTGCCTAGCACTCGCCGTCACAGCTCGTTAGAATCAGAGGAATTTCGGCGAATTTATACATTCCGCCCTGTGATACCTCCATGCAGCTTTTCATCTCGACGTTAATTTGATTTAGACACATTGCTGAACGAACCTTTTCTCTCTGACCGAGAGACTGCTGTTGTGGCATCACTTTAGCCATTAAATTTAATTTCATTTGATGCACAGGGTATTTAGTAAACAAAGTCAGCGCCACGCAAGCGTCATAAATTGGCTGCTGATATTTCACACATGCTGGCCAACATTCACCAAGAGGGGGGGAGAGTGGGGAAAGTGGGGCCCATGGGAGGTGGTTATATATAATATACATATTCGCCGACCAAGTGGCGCTAATGAAATGCTTAATTTACCATATTCCGATCATGGAGCTGGGCAACCTTTTGCCAAATGGTACAATGAGTTGCTCACGTTTGGATTGAAATCGTTAGGGGCACGTGTTAGTGTTGTGCATTTTAATGAAATTTTATTGCTGTCGATTTTGAATTTTCCATACTTTGCTTTTAATTACCAATAAATTGGCTTCTTTGCGTGCTGAACAATTGCACCAGTGATTGACTAGCCTGCAATTTGGCTGCATGTAGATAAAACAAATGTAATATTGTTAATAGTGTAATAAGGAGTAAAATAGGTAAATAAATAGATTTTCTAATCAGTAATCAACACTATAGTTGCTTTCGGTTTAGTTGAGATACGTTCTCCTTCAATTCACTTAGATTTAAGGCAAAAAAGCGGTAATATAAACATATCTATACACACAGAAGAAGTTGATTCCAAATCAAGTCCCTGTCGATGCTTCAACTCACTTCGAGTTGCTTTCCTTTTCCGTTCCCTCTGCTTTCCCTGCGCTAAAATGTCATTCAAATTACGCAAATGTGAACGAGGAGAGAGCCGAGGAACGTCTTCACGTATCACTTTGCATTAAATTTGCCACAGATGCATGAACCCTGAATGGAAGAAAGCAGGGCATCCAGAAAAATCCCAGCTCAGCACAATAATCAAAGTAACAGCCCAGAGTCGCACTATACAAACGTATACGAGTATGTATAAAGTAAATATTTTTGGTCATTGGCTTTTGCATAAATTGTGAGGAGAAGGCAAAGGAGCAGCAGCGTAGAATCAAATAAAATAAAGTAAAATAAAAATATATTTATTTTTATATGCCATGAACTTTTCTTGTGGAAACTACACACATGCCGCATTTAAGCCGCCATTACGGCCCCAAAAACAGCAAAGGGAAGTAAGGAGTGGGGAGTATAGAGTGGGGATTTCACTTGTCTATTTCCGGTTTGTGCGCCATTTTTGTCGCCCAACCGCTGTCTTTGTTGTTGCTATCATTGTTGCTCTTTGCGGTTATCTAAACGCTTTGTTTTCGTTGCTTTTTGCATTTCAATTTCGGCTGTTTTTTGCCCCCAGTTTTGTCCCTCTCAAGCTGGCTTCCCTTTTGTAGCGTAGCAGACTTTCCCTTCCCATGTATTTCCCATTTTTGCCGTTATGCCCTTTTTTATGGTGATTTTGTTTATTTTGCTTTCCGGCCAGCGGAAATTAGCCCGTTTTAAACGGTGACTAGATGCCCTTACAGATGAAAATGAAAAAATGTTTTAAAGTAAATACCTAGACAAGTGTTGAAATGATAGCCTAAAGTTCCTTAATTGCTGACAAAGCATTTGAAAACGTTAAATTTAATGCTTCATTTTTATTACCATTCAGATTCTGTAATCTTCAAAAATTTCATTTTCATTACATTTTATTTGCCATAAAAATATATAAATATATTATTATGTTGTATTTAATACGCCATTTTACAATATGACAAACTCCTAAAATTATGAAACAAATAGAAAATAGTCTTTGAAGTAAATATTAGGGTGTTGTTCAAAGGAAACCCTTCTAAACACCAATGTACGTTTTTTTGTCTGCTTGCAACATTCGGCTTAAATATGAATTTACCCGAGAAAATAGGGAGAATGGCAGGGAAACCCACCATGAAAACATTCAAATGATACGCTCCATTTGGTGTGCTCCTTTGACTGGATATTGGGGGACAAACTTTAATTTGAATTGGTTACCAAGTGTCCGGGATCGACTTGCGCAATAATCAAATAATTTGGCAAGTGCTGGGCTGCTGCTGGGAGCACTCGCAGGTTTCCTAAACTGATTTTCAATAGGAGTTCGCCAGCGCTCATTGATTAAAATCAATCGAAATCAAGTTACTCACAAATCAATTTGTGCAAGCCTGCTTTTAGAGGAGCCAACAAATTACGTTATCTGAAGCGGATGCTAAGCAAATAAAGATCAGGGCGTAGGGATTTTAGGGGTGCTCTTAGCATTTTATATAAATTCATGATGGGCCGAACGGAAAATTAAAACGATAAAAGGGAGCCTGCATAAGGCATGAGAGTTGGGTAAGTGGATCCCAGCCCAGAATGGAGGTTCCTTTTTGGGTTTTCAGCCAGTTTTCCCGGCTTCTTGCCGCCAGTCAAGCAGGCATACTTAATGAGCGAGGTATTTTCGGCACACTGGCTTGGAAAATGAAGCGCAGGCTAAAAGGTTCCACAATCATATATTGTCTTAGCAACAGGCATAATATTAAGGTTTTCTTATTTATAGAGCCATGTCAAACGCTCTTAAAGCCGCTGCCAAAATAAATTGATTTGAATATGATAGCATTTAGTCGGTTATTGTAATATTCGTAAGATTTCTTTCAAAATGTCTTGTTTAAAGCCTCATTCAAGGTAATTTAAACTGACAAATTGCATTAAACATTACATATAACATTAACTAAACATTTACCCAATTATTCAATTGCCTTGTAAATCTCTATGGCACCTGCAATTAATTTAATACAAGTGTTTGCTCAACATACCTGTCCAAATCAAGTGCCAAATTGTCCGTAAATGAGTCAAACAAAGTTGATTTATTACAAGTAGAGTGAAGGGCAAATTACACAAATCATATTTGAAGCAAACTGCAAACTGCATAGAAGCGTTGTGCAGCATGGCTGGATTTCCCTAGAGTTTTCCCAACCCCAAGGGCGGACATTTATCCATGAAAATATTGAAATAAAACCAGCCATGTGCTCGCGTCTGAACGAAAAAGAAAAAACAACCAGCCAAGGAGTTCAAGGCAGTGAGATGAAGGGATTTAACTATTCGAACGACAGCCTGACATTGGCTTAAATCAACATCAGAGAGTTGGGACCTCGGGGCTTCTGGCTTGAAATGGAGTCGAATCCCCTTCCAAAATGTGTTCCATATGTATTATTTGGCATTGTCTATGGCAGTGTTGTTGGTAGGTTGTTGCTGCCGGAGGACAATATTGTATGCCATTCCAGCAGTTGTTCTGTGACATGCATAACGGGATTTGAATCTGCTGCTTTTTGCGCCTCGCATCAAAAATGTAAGCAAATCAGTCAAAGGATGTTGGGCAAAAAGTGCACAAACGTCGGCCAACTTGACGCAGCTTGGCAACCAGAACGGAACGGGGTCGGGAATAAAATAAAACGAAAAGCAATATAGGTCAACACTGCTTGCTAGACGGCCCGCGGCGTGTTTTGCTCCAAAGGCAAATAGAAAAAGCTTTAAATTTAATGGACAATGTTGTGCATAAACAGATTTAGAGTCGAGTGCCTGGAGCGAAAAAATGTGCGTGCTATTCCACCACATTGTGCTGCCAGTCAACTCAAAAGCACGCGTATTTATACGAAAGCTTTGTTTGTCAAATGTGAACTATTGGCAAGTGTTATGAAGATGCCTTTTGGGTCTTAACTTTGTTTGACAAATATCAATATCTTCAGTTTTAAAAAGATAGAGACAGTTGTTCTTTTTGTTTAACTAGAAATGCCAATCAAACAGGTGAGAGCAGGGAAACGGAAAAACCATATTTTTCTTTGTTCCCATCTGGTTTCTGTTATCCACTTATTGTCAAAATAAATAAAAATCAGGTATGTGTATATACATATTTATATTTGAATTCTAAAGTAGTCCCACTTCAAGCTTTGCGCTAAATGGATTTCGAAGTCTCCTATTATCATCATTGTTCCTTAAAGTGATTACATTCATATAGACCTAAATTTGGGCAGACCACGCGAAAGAAACTCCTCCCAGGACCTCGCAATTTATATGTGGGCTTGATGGAGCATTTCTCCGCCTGTCGAATGTCGAATGCCTCATTGATCCGGGACATAAACTTGTCGGTTTGCTTATCTCTTTGTTTAGACAAACATATTGGCAGACGCGCGAGACATCATAGACAGGCACTTAGCGATGGGCTTAGAGGGTTAATGCTTGGGGGTCAGGGGTTAGACGTACAGACATGCTAACTATGGCCATGAATCAGCGCCGTATGAGAGATGAGCCAGCTCGTCTCACCATTGAGCCCCAATACGACTCAAACTTGGAGTAATTGCTTTCCGTCTGGGGATGAGCTGAAGCTGAGTTCATAAAAATGCCATAACTCGACTGCTTTACCCCCTTAGTGTTCTTGGCCATTTCTTTTTTGCGGAGCTCTTTGCTATAAATTTACCAATTTGCCATGGCATTTGTTTTTACAGCTCCAGACGACGATGCGTGGATAAAGCTTATGCAAATTGCTCCGCTTGATGGTGTGCGATTTTTATTTGTCATACATCACCCGAATCCACCAACCCACCGAACAAAAGTGCAGTGGGGTCACTGCACAAAGTGGCTAATCGACAAACACAATGGTAATTAACCCAATTTGGCTGGCGGTGTTCATGCTGCCTATGCTGATGGCTTCGTGGCGTTTCGGCCCAGTCCAGCAAAACATTTGCACTGCAATTTAATGAACGGGGTAATAAGCGACTAGCTACTCCCTTTGCCTCCCTTTCCCCATTCCCTCAGCTCCCTCAGTCCCTGGAAAAGCCACTGATGTTGGGGAAATCCCTCCTTGTTATGTCGAGCAAATTGCCATCATGTGTTCGTGGGTGGAGGAGCCTTGCCTCAATTGCAATTTGAATGGCGGGGCCACAGCCACTTGGCCCCGATTGTTGGCTCACTTTAAGTAGGGTCGATGGGATGGCATTATGATGCTGATGTAGTTCCTGCATATGTTAACCATGCAATTGGCAGATTACGAGCTCCTAAGGCCACTTTCTATTGCGTAATTGCACCGACAAGAAGCTTGGGCTCTTGCTCGAAAAATATTTTCAGAAGGCACAAAATGCATTAGCTGGACAAATACCTGTGGATGTCATTATACCAAGTAATTAGACTAATTAAGTCATTTTAATAAGTCGTGTCATAAATCATGCAATTAAAAAACAAAATTTTAGTCATGTCTAAACATTTTTTATTAAAAAGCTTCTCGACTAAATAGAAAATGAAGTACCATATAAGTAGCATAAATAAATAAAATTCGAAGTTTCTTACCCTAGTTATCTGTCCAGTTAGTTTCAACAAGGTATTGTGCAATTGTTTTTCCCAAACCATAATTGTCAATATGAAAATCCATAATAGATTTCCTCCTGGAGATAAAATGAAATAAAACCCGAATAATGGACATAAATAAAGAAAAACAAACTTCAGTTGAGGCATCGACCGCATCATTGTCACTCAATTTGCTGGTCTGACATTTGAACTGTTTGAACCTTCCGAGTGGGCCAGACATTCTGGCCAAAAAGAAAAACTGCAGCCATCGATTTGGCTAAGAGTAAGAGTAAGAGTGCGATTTGCGGCAACCGCGGCCGACCAACAAGTGTGAACCTTGGGGCAGGCGTAATTTGTAAATGTCTTAACATGAAATCAAGACACAAAAACAGCCTTGGGCTGCTAAGAAGGCCCAAAAAGGAGCAGCTGATCCATGCATGACTTTGCCACTTCTGCCTCCAATTTCAGGATCCCTCAATATACCAACTTTCTTGCGTTTCGGCCAAGTCATGAGCCTTGTCTTCGAAGCGCACGACCCAAAAAGGCACATTTTGCCCCTTGAAAACTGTTGACAATTTGAATTTTTAGCAATCACAGCCAGATGGTCTTTAGAATAAAAATCACACTGCAATTTAATGGAGCTGAGTTTCTGAATTTCTCTTAATATCTACATCTACCAGCGAATTATGAGATCTTTTAAAACTTTTGGTAAAAACATTGAAATGATTACATTACATTTTCTATTATTGATTAGTAAAACCAAGTGCAAAAAAAGATAAAGTTACGTTTTTAAGCCGATACACCTTGGTATTCGCACTAAAACGTAAGGCATTATGTTTAATACAAATGTATCTAAATAAACTAAACTTCTTTTCAAGTGTAACCAAAGAGTATAGAAGCGTATTCCGCAGACTGGGAAGGAAATCACAGTTTCCACGTGCTGCAAGACAAAGGATGTTGGGCAAGTTTTTCAGCAATCTGCATGTAAAATATTTAACACGAAATGTTTTTGTATAGTCTCCCATTTTCATTATATTTCAGCCCGAAATACTGCCTGGCCCCAGGGCTTCCATGGGCTCGAATTGGGGGAAACTGGATGGGATTACATATACTCGTATACATATATATGCCTCCGGAGCGTGGGCTGAAAAATAATGAGCGTCATGCTGCGTCGCCTGATAAATATAGCACACACAAATTTATATATGGGCAACAGTTGTTGATGCCATAAGCGATAAATTTTCGCCAGCTCATGGCAAATTGTGATTATGCTGAAGGATGCATAATGTGTGTGTATGACTACGGATATATTTATTAAGGAGTGAGTTGACAATTGTGTGACCTAGGTGTTTTGTCGATAGGCAACTTTCCAGTTTGACAACCCATTTCTAATGCTAGCTCTGAATAGAACTAAGTTTCATAAAATTGAACCATTTAGTTTTCACACAAATAAACCAACCAGCTACCCGAATTTAATAACTTGCTTTGGCTTGGTGATTATTTTTTGTGTGATATTACTTCATTTGGTTAAAGATGAAATTGATCTAAAAAACTAAGAGAAAGTAAACAATATGAAAACAGTTGGCTCAACAATAGCACGAGCGATATTTGAACAAAAGCTGTTGACTATTAAACTGAATATCACAGTGTGTATCCCAACTTCAATTAAACAAAAAGTTAAACACTCCGCGTTATATTATCTATTCCGCTAATGAAAGATTCTTATATTTACTCACCAGCCAACTGTCTTATGCCCAGAAGAGTCAAAGCAAACACAGATTGGTTGGCTGGAACACAAGTGCAATCCTATTTCGACCTATAAAAAGGTGGTTGTGCTCCAAAGTTGTATAGTGCGCCAGTGACACAGCTCAAGATGTGTTCCAAACTCGTTCTTTTCGTGGGGTTAGTGGCCCTAATCGCTGCTGTATATGCTGTCGATGAGCCCGCATCGCCATCGCCGGCTTCCCCAACTACTCCTCCAGCTTCGCCGACATCCCCAACCTCGCCAACTTCTCCCACATCACCGACTTCACCAACCACGCCGGATGCCACTACTACCACCACCACCACCACCACTACCACCACCACTACGGCAGCCACTACGACAGAAAAGACTCGCAGACGCAGGCACAGACGCAGGATCATCCGGGTCCACAGGTTCAGGAGGGGCAACAGAGGAAACAACCGTCGCCGCGGATTTGGAGGACGCAGATCCCGTCGAGGCGAATTCGGAGGTCGCCGCTTCCGTGAGGGAGGTGACCGTGAAGTCGTGATCCGTGAGCGCAGAGTTGGTGGATTTAATCGCTTCCTTTAAGATCTACGGACAAAAACCTTAATAAAATGAAATCGAAATGATAATATATGTTTTTTTTAGTATTAAGTACTAGTTCCTCTAAAGTTAGTCATTGCATTTCACTTTTAAATGAAAGAATAATGCTGTCCGGATGGTAATAAATGTGGTATTTATGAGTATAATTTTGGCATAGCCGAAAACTAATTCCGCGTACAATGGAACCCCTCCAGTTGACTTGTGGGGCGAAAGTTAATCAGGCACCAAGGTGTGCTTATTATATATTAATTTAGCAGTCAGTCAAGTCTGCCGTGCCGCAAACGCGATTATTTTCGGCCTGGTTAGGCTCAACTTTATGGCCTGGATCTCGGCACAATGCATCTCGGCACAAGTTGGTAGACGGAGGGTTCTTTCAGTTCCTGTGCAAATCCCCCCCAACCAACTTCCCATCTAATGCCCTTTTGTTCTGCTGGAAAGGCAAGCAGCACACTGCAGCTGTTGCCCCATTAGCCATGCAGCGTCGAAAATTGGCCAAGGACATTACAAGTTTTTGCAGCACAGTGCAAATTTAATTTCGCACGGAAATAGTGCTAGATGGGTAAATGGGTAGATGGATGGATGGGTATGGCGATCTCTTAAATTTCATTGGCAGTGCGCAATTGATGCGCGATTCCTCTTCGGTGCATCGGCACATTCAATTTGGTTGAAGCTGAATATTTATATCGTTATACGAGTCCTTTTTAAATAATGTATTCCATTTCAGCATTCAACAAGCCCGTACGCTAAAATAAAAAATATCCCTACATAAATAAACGGAGATGACAACTTGACTTGACCAAGCGTAATCAAATAAATGATGACCCCTCGATATAAAAAAGCAACCCAAACAATTGGTCCTGTCATATAAATTCGACTTTTCCCTGCCTTTGACTGTCGAATTGCGACTGCGAAAAAAATTGTGAAAGTTCGATCGAGGGGCTGAACAATTAAATCGGTTTCCAGGGGGCGAGGCGAACCTGAATTTCTGTTTCTTTTGACAGCACATTTCATTTCATTCACTTAATCTGACTCGATTGGCGATTGTGACAATTGCATCTCGTATACCATTTATGCCATTTCGCTTTAAATATTTATATATTCTGTGTAGTCCTTATTTCTCATCTAGCCTGGTATGTCAAAATATCAAATACACACACACTGAATAAATGGCAAATTGCTAATTTCAATATTTTCATCTTATGTCATTTAATATAAGAGTATTTTATTTGTTTAAGCTTAGACTTTGCACCGGACGTTTTAAAGATTAAAGTCAAGTCTCGCTTAAGATACATTAAATTCTCCTACATCGATGAAAAACGTATTTTAATTTTTAATCTGATTACTGCTAGTATAATCTATAGTTTTAAGATTTATTCCTTCGGCAATAAATACGGTGCAGTCACTTAAATTTAATATATATCAGATGTAAGCTTTCAAGCTAATTTCAGAGTCTCACTTTTCAATGATATAGCCAAAACACAAAATCGGGCCCCGAGGATTAATAAAATTCTCCCTGCTCCATATTTTTAAAAGAATCCAGTATGCTTATTAATCTACGACGCATTATAAAATGTTAAAAATTACGCAACAAATTGGATTTATGTAAATGCAATCAGCGGATCAAAATTACTTACATTTATGTAAATCATTTTTATTACCTTCTTTTATAACTTGTTAAAATCTTATCGCGATCCCACTTCGGTTGTATAGCCGTGTAATCTGAAATTAATCTTTATTATGGTTCCATAATAATGCACTTAATAGGCTAGCTGTAATTTATTTTACATGCATTGCATAATGAAAAGTAAGAAGTACACAATTCAAACCTTTAATGGGTGGTATTTTAAAGGTGAACTACAATATGTAAGCTAAACAAATACATATTATATATTATTACATTGACCAGATCCGAAGCAAATATTAGCATATTTTGTTCATCAGTTTTCTGGGAATGACAATGGACGATGGTACTAGACACCGACGTAGAACAGTCTGCGTCATTGAGAGTTTTACATAAACTGTTCGGTTATGCACACAGATGGAAAAGCAGAGGAAAAGACGACTCTGTGCGTAATTATAGAACAGACGGGGCCAGACACGTGTTCCTTTACCACTTCGAAGGTCCCAGGTGAGACCATAATGAGTGAGCGGGATTATGCGGAGAGGTGTGGATGAGCCGCACAAGTGTCCTGGTTATCCTCGGCTTCTAATTGTGATGAATCCCCTCAAAGGAATGCGAAATTGCTGCCGGCCTTTTGTGCGGTATTATTATTACAACATTTGGTGAGCTAACACGCTTTAAATAAAGCTTTTGTTCCAAGGAAACGTTTCTAAAACAGGTGATGCGACCAATAAGGACGAAATTATGGAATTTTGTGCCATCTGCGTCACTAATTGACGTTGTTTGTGAATCGCAGTGTAAAAATAGAACTTGTCTGCGGATGCTGAGTTTGGCAATAAGCGGATTATTTTTAAATAACGCTTGACCTTGAGTATATATTGATTTACGTACACTTGAATACATAGTTAAGTTTTCCCATATATTTTATTTGCTCGAGGGAAAGACCTTTTCAGCAGCAATATGTTTCCCATTATCTATTAATTAATTCGCCAACGCGTCTCTTGCAAATTACGCCGGTTGTAAAACTAACTAATTAAAGGTTAAAGCCCAATAGCCCCTCACAGGTAAACAGTTGCTAATTCAAGCTGTCAGATTTGTTTTGCCTATCCCGAATCCCATTAGTTCAAACTCCTGAAAAGGACCAACTGCCTTATCCCTATACGAACCCTTTTCAACACCAAGACAGACTGTCAAACATTTCACTGGTGCCAGACAAACATGGATACTTTTGAAAATAAATTCATTTTGGCGAGAGCAACTTTATAAATTAATGCAAGAGCAAGGACCTCCTTAAAATCCCTAAGTATCAAATCAAACCGCACGTGTTAATTTAAAATAATGTTTTAAATTAGGTTTTTAATTAACTAAGTTGTACACTTGCACTTTTGCAATTATCTGAATATTTTTAAAACCCAGAACCCCCTTTAAGCTATAAACCAGAAGCAAATGTTTTTACTTCAATCTGCTGGTCCTACTCCCAAACCCATCCATTTCAATTTAGAAATTTAACTGAACTCTATTGCACATCAATCAAAATCAACTCTTGAATTATCCCATATCGACAGTTGATATCCTTATGTTGTGGGTAACAGCACTGTTGATAACAGCACTCCCTCTGTGCAAAATACTTAACAGCTGTCTAGCAGTATCCTGTTGCGCTCTTACTCCGAATACTTGGCACTCGCTCTCGCGGCTCTCCCGTTGGACTTTCCAGTGTCTCTCGCTGGAAAAGCCGCCAAAAAGTCAGCTGTTTTTGCGGCTTACGCGAGCGTTTGCCTCAGATTGCTGAAATGTATGGGGGTTGGAGGCAAGAGCAGCCATAACAAATATTTCCCTACCAGATCCTTGACGTTTATCGCGTCCAATGTCGCTTTAACCAATTTAATTGTGTTTAATTTATGGCCCAAACTGAAGTCCAACCGGAACGTCTCCGAATCCATACGCCAGTAGGTTCTAAAAACAGGGTCCTAGGGGCTTCGTATGAGGTCCTGCAAATGGTGCGTGTCCAAATCGCATTTAGAGGGCGAGGCCGGCTAGCTGGGTAAATAAACGGCAAAATGAAATAAAACAAAATGGAAATGGAAATCGACATAAATAAATTGCTGGGAAAACGGTTTTATCGCCGCCACAGCCTTTGACACTTTCGGTTAATGGCGCCCACATTCCCCCTCTCGAGACCACCACTCTCTTCTAGCTCACGCACACACACAAACACACGCAAAATGATTTAGGTTCTGGGCAAGCCCACATGGCGTATGCGCAATTAAAACACTTGCCCCGCGGCAAAAACCTACACAATTTATTTGCACGAATTCCTCGCCTTCAATTTTTTTTTAACTTATATATGCTTATCAGTCTCTTCTTGTTCTCCTTGTTCAATAAGACATAAATTTTACTTTGGCAGACAGCGAAGGACAAGAACAACTAATTTGACAATTGGTTTGTCTGAGAATTTCAATATGTTCCTTTCTTCCCTTCTGAAAATATGTATAATCGTACTGTGGAGGGGGTGGCACATTATCATAATTTGGCCTTGACATGCCTGAATTCTGACTTCTTGGCAATGTGTGCAAAAAGTTGCCGACAAGAATAATTCTTGATACTAAGTTCTTTTGCCGCAAGAAGTTGGCTTACGCATGGAATTTTTTCTGATGAAGTTTAAGTTTAAATTGGTTTGATGAAACATTTGAAAGAACAACAGCGTGAAATATAGCACAAATGTTATATTTAGTTGGTATTATTCGCTTTAAAAACTATGCATCTGAAATAATATGTTTAATATTCCCTTTGAAATTAAATAAATAATAAAGGTTGGAAGCCAGGTAACTTGCCGCAAAAAATAGTCCTTCTGAAACTGAATAATTCCCTTTTCCCTCGGAGCCAATTTAAGAGGCATTTCCCAGTTGGCGCCACCTAATTGTTCCCACTGAGGCTGGCGAACTTCTGTTATTAATTTTTATGGTTTTTGTTCCGCTTTTCTGTTTTTGGACCACTTGCATGCATTTTTTCTTTTTGGATACGGTTTCATTCCATGTCCGGCAAACCATTTCGAATGCAAATGAAAATGCTTGCGGCCTGTTTCCGACACTACTATATCCACACTCATGTATCCAATCCAAATCCATGTATATATGTTTATATTCGCACCTATATATATATCGTAGCCTCGAACATTGCTTTTCCATTTGTGTGTCGCGTTTTAATTGCAAAGCGAAAGAGGGCCAACTTCACTGCGGCCAGCTATTTGGCCCAGATTTGGCCGCTTTGCGCCAAAACATGGCCAAAAGCCTGCAAAATTGTCAGCAGATTGGGTGCATTTTTCGGTCAGCCTCCTATCGCAATTTGTTATAATGGTACATGTCGTGTGCGAAAAATTAGCAAGCAATTTGAGCGGAATTTGACTAGTTTAAATTGTGGCCCTTCGATTTCAATGAAACATCTTTGTTGAACTTTGCTAAAAATGTTTAAGGTTAATTTCGAATTCATTTTATATCTCATTTTATTTCGAAAAGCATCCATCAAAGTCTGCTTCATTATATTTCATTTTGAATACTGATACAAATTAATTAGAACAAAGCCAATCAATATTAATAAGCACAAATACAAATTTCCCTCATTTGGAAAGATCAAAAGCTGTCCAAAATTCGTAGTAATTCAATTATATAAGAAAAAACAGAATCGAAGTTTTAGCTTAAATAAGGCGTAAAGTAAAAGTCCACCAAAAATGGTTTGGCTGGAGCCAAAAAAGGCGCAGCATAAAAGGGCGAAGCATAAAAATCAGACACAAAAAGCTCGAACAGCGACGACAAAAAATCTCGACAGATATTAAAAGACAGCCTTGAGGACGCTAAAAGTTGTCTTCAAATCCCAAAAAAATGTCAGAGCAGCGAGAGCCGAGAAACATCAACTTAAATTTCATGAGCGATAGATGGTTAGATGGTGGAAAATCCCTTTTTTTCCACACGATGGGGGGGTGGACTCGCAATGGATATAAATGAAAAAGATAAACCCACTTTATGAATGAATTTTTTATGCGAAGTCTTGTCCTTTTATACGGTAAGACCGTTCCCTTTCCTCCCTAAGCTTTCTATTTTTATACTCTAGCTAAAAATCAAGTGCTGGAATTTCAGGAGATAGTGAGCTCACTTCCACAAACCTAATAGGATTAGAAAAATTAGGAACAGATTAGTGAAGAACTCCGAATATGAATAGAAAATCCACAACTAAGTAGTGCAAGTGCTTGCTGCGGATGTAAACAAACAATTTGATACGAACAAACTAAAAAAACTAAACTAAAAACTATTAAAAGTAGAAGCAGTATGTACACTTATTATTACTTTTTTTTGGTATTCCTGTTGTTTTTTCGAAATATTTAGAAGGGTATTTCAAGTTCGGTATTTCTTATTAGGGCTTTTTCTTGAATATCTCCTTTAGAATTATGCGGAAGGCCGAAAGACGGGGCGTGGCAGGCGCTAATTCCAGGCAGACACCCAAAGGAGTAGTTAGCCTCAGATAAACGGCGTTTAGAAGAAGACGCCCAGCAGACACTTGGCCATGGCCATTGTATTGGCCAGAATGGAGGCATTGTGTGGGCTGCGTTTTCACCGCGAGACGATGGACGCCAATGACCGCAGACTGGCGATTGGCCTTGGCCGCAAATGGCCATAAATCAGCGCCTTTCGGGCTGCAAACTGTAAATCTAATCTGCATCGCTCGAACCCAGCCATACCCATAACCGAGCTCATCCTCAAGGAGCGGTCGAGAAACGTGATGGGAATATGAAATCTTAAGCTCGCAAAGGTTCATAAGTCCTTATTCCCACGACTCCATATCCTTTCAATGTGTCCCTGCAATTAGGACTTGCGTGTTGTCATTTCCATTTGCTTAAATCAACATTTAGCCGAGTTTTTCTGGTCAACTGCTTATGGCCCAGAGCGCCGAGCCAAGTGTGTAAATGAAAATTGGCCAATAAAATAAGCTAACTGCATTTGCGTGACACTCATGTTGAGTGGCAGTCAGTCAGTTTATCAGGGTAAAATTGCTAAAAGAGTTCGGGGAATTGGAATGTTGCATTGGGCTAAAGCTCAAAGGATTATATACAAAGTAGAAACTAATTGAGGAACATTCCTTGGGCAATCACCAATGCTTTGGTCACAACTTCTCATAATAATCGTTTTAGGTATGTAAGTACAATTATCATATATGAAGGCAATCACCACATTTTGTTTTGTTTGGTAAAATTTTAGTGAAAAGCCGCTGTTGCCTATTTGCATTGTCACGAATATATAAAATGTAACAGATTTCCTGCAGATCGTAAATTGAATTTAGTACTGAAGGCCCGAAATTTCTCAATTTAACGTTGGCCGGACGCCCAAAATGGCGCCACAAAACCGATTGTCAACTAGTTGCCCATTTAGCTGGGCCTCTCGAAATCCGAGGCGCAATAAAACTTAATCAAGTTTGACAGAAAGGAGGCATTCTGAAAACTTTTACCCCCCAGCTTGGATTGTTCGCATTCAGTTAGCTGTCGCTTCGGTGGCAAATCCACAGATGACTGATACCCCGACCACTGCGTTGTTTATTTTGCATATCATTTGAGATGAATTTCCAATTTATCTGGGAAATTTTCCTCCGACTAGCTGCAGAACAAACAGCCGTTTGAAATTTCAATTCCGTCATGGATTTCGCACATATGAATTTTGAAAATTACCTGTATCACATTGATTGAATTCCATCCAGAGGGCCCTTCGAGGTGGCGACATTGTCAGAGCCTTTGATTGATGGCTTAGTCGAGGAGCGACCTTCACGCTTCGGGCTTCCACGTGTTGTTGCCGACAGGTGTTTACCTGCCCCTGATTGATGGCCAGTGGTCAGATTTGCACTTCAAGATCAATAAACTGTCGAAACGAGCACTTCGTTAGCGGGTCTGGTCTGTGATTCCATCTTTCCCTGTCACGTCGCTGAACCCTGACGGATTTCAAAATGCGAGTTCACTGAACTGGCAACAAAGTTTTCGTCTGCCAGACGAACGACACTGTGCTAATTAACCAGAGAGAAAGGTTGCTCCCTCGGTTTTGGGTTTCCTTGTTGGGTATCCTTGTCATGTGTAACAGGTGTGAAATGTCTCCGGTCGAGCTATTTCAGTGTGAGTGCGTGCCAGAAAAGTTAGGGAATTTTGATGAATGAATGGGCAATTATATGCGGCCATTTTTCAGGCAAGCTCAGTGATTCGGAAGTGTTTGATACTGAATACCGCTTGTTATAAAAAAATAAATTGCAAGCAAATGCGATTTTTTCATTTTACGGGAGGTTTTCCTCTCAATAAATTTCTTTATTCTAAATTCTTTAAATCAACTTGACGTAAACATGATGCTTACATGCATTGATGATTTTGAGTTGTTGATAGGGTGAGAAAATATAATTTCCTAATCACTATGGCAAGTTAAAAAGTATAATGATAATTTATTTTGAATTTTTTTTTAACACTTTTCAAATTATGCTTCTAATTTTTATTCAAGTCTGAAATAATGTTCCATGTTCACAGGCCAGTTGTGAGATAAAATGGCCTTATCCATTCCATTGAGTGTAATGGCGCATTCAGGTTAATTGTAGCATCTCATGCTTTTGGTTTTGGGTAACGAAACAATTCAGAAACTAATTTGAGCGGAAAGAAGATCGAGCTGTATTCAAACAGAAGATAATCCCTGTACTCCTCAAACTTTCCTTTATCACGACACGGCGCGTGTTAAAATCTAAGGAGAAAACGAAGACAAATTTTTGCTTTTATTGCTAATATTAAATGTTTACACTTGAACGGGTATCGGCAAACAGGAAGGCAACAATAACAGCAACGTAAACTCGATTATAATAACAAGGCAGCCGCCGAGCTCGGAATTCGGTCCTTGGACTCCTTAACCTTTTTCACAGGGATCTGGAGGCCCAAACTCAAGTGTTGGGCACTGAGTCTTTGAGTTCGTCGCACGTGCAACGGATGTAGCCACTTGTATGTCGGAGCATTCCATCTCTGAGCTCCTCATTCATGACCATTTCCCCCTCACTCACAACATAATTCTGTGGAGCTTCTTTTTGGCCTGACCTCTGTCCCAATGGAAGCAGAAAATTCTGTCGAAATTTGCCTCTCCTCAGGGGCAAAAGGACATGCTGAGGTGGAGTCCCAGTAAATTTGGCTTGGCCAGAAACACGAACACGCACGTGTGCGAAATGATTTTAAATTCTTACCTAATTACGGTGTCGGTAACAGCTGGTATTTTGTTTCAGTTTAGGTTCTTAATTTCGAATGTTTAAAGTGCCTTCTCTAGCATTTTGTGTAGGGCTTTCTTTAGCATATTGTGTATAATGGATATGAGAAAGCGCAACCACATATTATTATTTTATATATATTTTAATTTTATTAATAGTATATTTTTTAATTTAATTTAATTTCATTTTTAATAAAATACCACAACGTTTATTTATTTAACCAAACTCTATTAAATCCCATTATTCCCATCAAAAGCCAGCTTTTGTTCTCATTAAATTGATTAACCAGAAACCACTAGAATCACAAAACATTTCTGGGAATCAGCCGTCGTTCGTCAATTTGCTTGAAGAGGCAAAGGATGGCAAGCTGAAATCGAAGGTCTGTGCTAATCGCACTCAAATCGAACCAGCCAAACGTCCCATTCCCAAGTTACACAAAGCCCCCTATTGTTTGCTAATTATTCAAAACAAACGCATTTTCGTGCCATGTGTTTGCTCACTGTATAGTGCACAAAGGAATTGGGATACACTAAGAGGATTAATGAAATGATTTCCTCATTATTTTACTTGTACACTTACTGACAAAAACTTTATTTGTAAGATCTTAAAGGGCTTGAACCTTAAACAAGAATTTGGCTCTTTAAGAAATATCCTAGACTATAAGCTAGGTATTTATATTATCACCAATTACATAAGCTGAATAAAATGTTGATATCAGTTCCAAAAAGTTATAATTAATGAAATTGTATATAAATTGTGAGGTTTTTATTAAAAAAAATCTTTGAACCAATATATTTTTTATACAAAAATAAGTTTTAAGCTTATTGAAAGTGCCATAGTTTTTCCCAGTGAAAGCCAAACTAACCTTAAGTGAGTAAAGAAGCGTAGATATAATGGAAATCGGTCCACGGGTTTTGGAGGAGTGGCGGAAAGTACGACCTCGTCTGCTCCGCAACCACTTGAGTTGTTTGCTCCGGCGGTTTCCCTCAGCTTTGGGGCTTTCTCCAGGCGCCGTCGATGTCGGTCTCTCCGCCCATCCCCCCATCCGCTCCTGGATCCGTCTGCATCTCCGCCCATATCCCCAACTCTATCAACGGGACGGTTCAATGAGTCGGCGGCGGTCAGGCGAATATCCAGCACAACGATTCAAGAGACATTCATTAGGAGCCAGCCCAGAAATTCGGCTTTCGATTCTCGGCATGGGCGTGGTCACATTTAAATTCTGACATGTGAGAGGCCAAGGATTTGGAGCCGGGTTCATGTGGGGAGCAGGGAACTCGAAGCGCGTGTTTCATCCCGAAAGGCAGCGCATGGAATTGAAAATTAAATGACACTTCATTAAATGCCGAGCAGCGTGGTAGCACATGGCAATCCATTAAGGATATCCCATAATTGCTGGCTTTGAAGTCAAACTTGAGGCTGACAAGGAAATTAAAACAGAAATCAAAATTCGCTGAAATTGAAATAAATAATTTTTAAGAAACAGGAAAGCACATACAAGCTCATACATTGCTTTATTAAATTGACTTTGAACTTGAAATTGAATATAATATATTTGTTAAATAATTTAACGACGGAATTTTAAACATTAACATTTGGTTAGTTTACTCGTTATGCTCCTTAAAATTTTAGTTTTGGGTATTTTAGGAAAGTTATTGTTTATTTATATATAAATATATCTTGCGTTAATTTCTTTTTGTATATCCGTTTGCCAACAAGCCCCGATTTCCGCAGTAGTTTACGAAAGTAACATTCATCCTTAAAAATGCCAAAAAACTCGTTGGCTGTCGAATAACTCTCGACCAAATCAGGGGCATGTCAATCAGTAAAACCCGGCCATCTGCCCAGAGGAATGTACTTCAAATCCATTGATTCCCATCGCCCGAGTTGACCCGAACAACCTTCATCTTTACGCTCCTTGGGCCCCCATCATTTTGATTATGTTCACTTTAATTGCTTTGCTGGGCTTTTCATCATTTCCCTCTGTAATTGCCTAATGTCCATCATTGTAAGCTCCTTCAAAGGCAGGGCAGCAAAAAAGAAACACACCCAGGGCCAAATAATTACAAGCAAATGGATACCAAATCGAGTGTCACTCAAACGGGACTTACTCTTCTGATTGTCTTTTTTGTGTGATTGTCTTGGAGATTGCACCATGATCAAAATAGCCTTGTAAAATATTACTAAAATACCATTTATTTCCTTAAATTCAAATATAATATATTGTAAATGCTCAAAATGAACTTAAAAGCACAAGTTGATGTGTTTAAAAATCAACATAAATTCGTAGAAACCAAATCAAAGATTTTAGAAAATTAATCAGTCAAAATACCAGCCCGAAGAATTTAATTTAATCTTAACCGGGCATGATGAAATTTGCATTGCTTTAGAGAAAAAAACGAACGTGACTCCTTTGAAAAAGTTTCACCTGCGAAGTCAGTCATCTGAGTTATCCTTCCTGCACCGCACCACGCCCCATTTGCGGTGGACGCCATGGGAGATCCGTTCATATCCTTCCAAATGGCAGGCCCATCTTCCGTTCCTCCGCAAAGAAATAAGCCATGTCCCCGGCAAAAAGACGTGAGAGCGTTCACATAACAAGGAGAAAGCGGCTTATGGAGAACGTACTAGCCTTGGTAGCAAGATATTGCTTTTTTCGTGTGTGCCCCAATGTGAAAAATGTTCACTATACACATGCTCCACATCCCCGAACCGAGGAGCTTTTGGGCGGACCGGGAAAGGTGTTTATCAAAGAGATTTCACTCCTTTGACTTGGCAATGGGTTGGCTATGGGTTCATGGCCTTCGAGTCGCAATAAAGTCGTAAATTTCGATCGATTTGCATAGTTCTGCTCTGAAATCGAAATCGTTTTATGTTTGATGCAAATTGCTGAAAAATATGTAGCTAAGCGCTTCCTGTGCACATTGCACAATTCGCTTAATTGGCTTTATGTAATTCTTTCGACTGTTTGTTGGCAGCATTTTTGCGGTTGCGGCAAACAAGGCAAAAACCTATTTATTAAATCGATTTGGTATTGCTGATGGTGCGGCTGCCGTTCGTACAAAAGTAAAAACCAATTAAATGCACTCACTTGTGAAATAGAAACAAAAAGTATCACAGTCCACAATTGACAGTAATTTAGGGACTATTCCGCTGACACCTTTTTTTTTAGCGCTTGTCGGTTAACCACAAAGCGACAATGTTTTTTCACGGTCCCCAAGGACCTCATGAAATATCCGGTCAGGGACACAAGCATTGTTCGGCAATAACAATAATATTTATCGGTGGCAAAGATAAGCAATTCGTTTGTCCTACCAAATCAATAATGTTTATTGTTATTTAAAAATAGCACAGTTCTAAGAATAAGAAATAATTGCAATTAGCAGTGTGTTACTGGTAGTTATAATTAATTAGATTGGTTGTGTTAATAGTCAGTCCTGCGAGCACCAGATAATACTTATAAATTTATTTATAAGGATTTTTAGATTATTTGCAGATTAAAAATGGATCAAATGTCATGTAAACTGTGAGTCACGTTAAAATATGCAAATTAGGGCGAGCTTTTACTAAAAAGCGATATTCTTAAAAGCGGTCACACACTTTTTTTATCTGTAAAGAAATTACCTTAGCAAAACACATTTATAAAGAAAATGTAATTTCCATTAAAAGACATATAACAGACTTGCACATATCAATTACAATCTCAGCCTAACAGGTACAAGAATGTATTCTGAAATAACAATCTCCTTTGCAACTGATTCAAGTAATTTAAACATGTTAATTTTATTCACTTGTTTCTGAATTGCAAATAACAAACGGTCTCTCGGCACTGGAAGCAAAAACGTATTTATATAATTTTTAGAATAAACATTTTTCTATAATTAAGATCAACAACGAGAGACAAAGGCACGTGTTTGCTTTCAACTTCGTTTCGCCTTCGCCCCCAAGGTCAATTCCACCTGCCACGCCCCCTTCTGAGCTCCTGAAACGCCGGCGGGGCGGAGATACGGAAAATGAAAAGTAGTAGGAGGTGCAATGCCTGAGGCGGGGAAAACCGCACGCGGAAAAACAATCAAGTCGTTGGTGACCTGACTCCCACACACGCACACACCCACGCACACACACCTACGCACAAAGCCCCTCACACGCAGCCACTCAGCAAGTTGAAGGGAACTGTTTATCTGTAAATATAAGCTGCATGTGCACGTGTGGGGACACCAGAAACAGATACAGATACATTTACTTATTCGGATACAGATACTAGTACAGGCACAAGTGCAGCTACAGATACGAATGCAAAAGGCATTGCCGTGGAGATCCCTACGCAAATAAGTGCTTATACTGCACGAAACAGGTTCATGTTGTAATTAAAAAATGTATTACATATTAATTTCTATAATATTATCTACCGAGTCAAAGGTGAAAGTGGAGTACATGTTCAACACACGACATGATGCGACAGAAAGGTAATTTTTGTAAGAATTTAGAAACCAGACTTTGAGAATCAAAATAACTTAATCACATTTGGCATTGACTTCAAACGTGCAGTAATTTATTAGGCAAATTAAATTTAGTTATTCTCTTTGTGCAGAATAACAGATACAATATGCGGACTGCAAACACGATTGCACTTATCCCCGCGGCTTTCGCGGCCAGGCAATGCGCGTTTCCTTCTCGTTTAATTGCGCTTGCAACATGACGGCAACCATGGCGGATGCGCACTCACACTCGCGCCCATATTGATATGTATATATGTTAAAATTCCATTTTAATTTCGTTTTCATTTCCGCGCACAAGCGGCGCTGGGCCTTGAACGGCGGAAGGAGAAAGTCGAAGATTGAGAATCTGCAACCAGTTTGCGGCAACACATGTTCTGAGGAGCCAGGGGCCTGAGTCCTGGCACACGGATTCCAACGGCAGCCAATCAATTCGACAGCTTAAATATATAACAAGATAGTGGGATATTACGCCTGTGAAGAGCTGAGCTGTGCGCACTCCGTGGTGGCTCAAGGATGCGTAACTAGAAAGGACTTCGATATTTTCTTAAAAAAAAAAAAGCCTGTCAAATCTGAAAGATTTTTGGCAAGACAAATCATTTGGCCAACAAAAATATTATGTTTGTTTTTATAATTTTCTAAATCTTATTTATTACTTTTTGAAGTAAGATACTAATAATAATAAGAGACTAATAAAAAAGTACAGCACTTTCTAAAAATATTTAATTATGTTAACTACTAAATATCTGAAGCACATGTCCTCTTTATCCTATGAGGTGCACATCCCCAGCTGGCATCGGAATCTGAAGGCATTCGCCATTTATTATTGAGCGGAAATGAGACGAGTCTGTTGCGACCTCTCCACCTTCTTTTATTCCCAACCAGCTGCCAACTCCCACCCCACACATTAAACCCCTTATTTCGCGGTCTGCTGTATTTTTTATATTGTTGCCCACGTACGCGTTTCGCTTATGCTGAAAATTAAAAGAAACTTAACTCTTCCGTTGTGTACTTGCCGACGTTCCGCGGAAGTTGCAGTAAAATTGCCGACATCCGACAACAACAAAGAAAGCCAATAAAACACCAACAGCAGCAATGTGGGCCAACCCACAGCGTGTGTGTGCGTACTAGAGATGCCCAGGGGCATATGTCTTAATAAATAACAAGCCTAAAAAATGAAATAATAGAGAATAATTATACAGTTATGTTTAAGGATTATGATAAGTAAATAAATTATTTAGTTAATATGCAATAAGTAATTTCTAAATATAAAAACATATATATAATATATACAAGAGAGGGACTGCCTTTCAATTCCAAAAAAAGCTAAACCGTCATATCTGAGCAAGGATAACGTAACAAGGACGAGCCAGTCCCGAGTCCATGCATTTGTCAGTCTAGGCAGGCAATATGGCTGCTCATTTCCTGTGCGCACGGCGGAAGTGATTTGAGCTGCCTGCAGGACATGGAGGCCGGGAAAGGGATACCCGGAGCTACCTTTACCCCTCATCGGAGTCGGAGGCAGATTCTCCTGATTCTCCTGATGATGACGGCTGCTCTGCAATTGAGATGATGGACTGCTCTGCACTTGCGCTTCATGAATATTTAGGGGAACTTTTGCACTGTTCCAAAAGTGCTACTCTTCCACGGCCAAGGTCGAGTTAGTTTCCTGTTTCACCCCGACACTGACCTTGAGTGCCAATTATGAGCTTACCTAGTACTAAAGTGCAAAGGTCTGACAAGTGAGAAAATATAGTTATTCGCTATTATAGCACGCTGTTTGTAGCCAAGCCAATTTGAAGTGAACATTTATTTAAAAATTTATATACAAATTCATGTAAGTAAGTAAGTATTCATGGCAGTATTCATTACACCTATGCAAATGACCTTAAATGTTACTTAAGTACTACAATTTTCAAAAACAAAATCTTAAATATTATTTTAAGTTAAAAAATAACACAAACAATCCATAGTACAAATAGTCCAAAAGTAATAAATAAATTAGCTCGCCATAGAGTTGGAAAATTAACTATGCAAAATTACTCTTCTTGGCCATTTTATTTAGCGCTGCGTTTTAATGATACTTCCAGAGCTAAAAGATCCGATTGCTGTGACACTTAAATGCTGCTTGGACAAATTTGCATTTGCATAATGTCCCGCTTGGTGTCGAGATTTCCGAGCAGACTGCCAAGTTTGTGAGCTGTAGACAGCAAGGATTACGCTTGCCAACCGCCAAGGAAAAGTTTTCGGAAATAAAATAAACTTTTCGCTGACAAATTATCGCGGGCACGGGCTGCAACTCCAACTCCAACTCGAATACAAACTTTAACCGAGGAAGTCGGCAGATAAACTAGTGTCCCACATGTGTAATGGTCCTGTCCGCCGAGTAGGGCTCCGGATTAGGTTAACTTATCCACAGGCAGCCAGCTATCGACAGACTGCCACCTCCATATGGCACGACTTCACTTGATCCTTGTTTGCACTTCGCACTCCGCACACTGGCTCCTTTCACTGCAGTTATTTCCTCTCAAACGGTGCTTGCACACTTTTATTGCAAATTGAATTTGCTGTGTCACGTCGTTGGCCACTTTGTCAATATTTTTTCGCTTCTTAAACTGCCGCCTCTCAAAAAGCGCCCAAGAATGTATGTGTGATGGTCACTGAACGGACCTTCGGTACAGGGTTATTTTAGATACTCAACACCTAATTCTTTAAGAAAATAGGTCTTTCACCAATGTCATTATTTGTTTTATTATTACATTCAGTTTAGTTTTTGTAATCATATGTGTGGTACTAAAACAAGTTTAGCTTTTAATACATTTGTTTATTAGATTTTATTCAATGTTATTAAATATTAAATAATGATTTGCATATTCTTACAAATATTGTTGTAAAACCCTCCCAGATTTATATTTATTTTATTGAGAGCATTTAAAAGTAATGATTTTTATAAAGAGCTTTTTTATAATAAGCATGGAAATTGCTAATATTTTTTTTTTACAACGAGCGCAAAACTTAATTCAATATTTAAGACATAATTATCACGCCTTTAAACGCCAAACTTAAACGCACTTTGGAACACCCTATTTTGAAAACTTGTATCAAGGAGGAAGTTTACACAGCTATGACTATTTTCGTGGCCATAAAATGCAGCTGCAACTTTCTGCAGTTTCCTTTTTGGGCTGGGCTGCAACAAAGGACTTTCGGTGGCATTGTTATAAGGCGGTTCCTGCCATTGGTGGTCAGCTCAGGACATTGCCCTTTTGGCATTTTAGAGCGCCGGTCTCGCAGTGACCCAGTGGGTCTACAAATATTCAACCTTTCCCGCCCCAACTAACCCCACCAAGTCAGCACATTGTTCGGTGCCCATATTGTGAAAGTGCGAGCAAGGATGTGTGTTCCACAGCCAGGACATCATTTGTCAATGTCGTCCGCGCCCAGGGCGTTCCATACTCACGCAACCTCATACGCGCCCTCTCCAAAAGACATCTCCATGCACAAGGAAAATTCATTTTTTCTTATCATGTTAATCAGTTTGGTATTTATTGATTATTTTATTTTATTATAATTTAAATTACATGATGATTTTTTAAAATATATTTTGCAGAGCTGCCATTAAAATGCTATTATTATAAGGTCAGAGTGCCAAAATTCTAACGATATTAGATTCCTCGCAGTTGCTTGTAACATTAAAAAAGTAGCAACATTTCAACGTAGTAAGTATTTATTTTATTCGCAGGATAAACATATAAGGAAGATGGACAGAAGCTCTCTTTAACTCCAATAGCCAAAGCAGTTTATACCGATTATCGAGTATTGCCAAAATATAATTTGGAGTGTAGTCATTTTCGCATGTTTGGTCGCGTTATTTCAGGGAGCTCTAGGATTTCCCCTGTACGACCAGAAATTTATACACATCTGTTACCTGGTGGACCGTCGAGGCAAATGGGTAGCTACCGAGGGGGAATCGCGGTATACTGAGCATCGTTATTATTGTGGAGCGTAGTTGGAACTACTTTTCCCATCAGGTGGGCATATTTAACTGCTTTTAACCTGTGTCATGCCCCAAATGAAATGCCTTTGAACTTTGCTCTTGCCCGCAGAGGGGCAATCAGGCATTCAATGCAGTCATTTGATTGGCAATGTTTTTCGCATTTAATTGCCTGAGCAAAGGTGAATGCAATTGCATTTCACTTCCTGGAACTGCTCCTGTTTTTCCAATATCAAAACTCTTAGGGAATTAAATTCAGAGTTTTCCACAACATTTCGAAGAACTTATGACATCGAAGTTACTTCGATCGATACTTAAACTAATTAGAATATTTATTATCAATCCATAAAACAGTTACATCGAATGTTTCTGTTTTTAAATTATCTAGAGCTAAGCCGCGAGCTCTTCAGAGTCATTCATAAATTAGCAATAAAATACATCTGCGAGGAAAATAAGCAGAGTGTAAAATAAACTGAATAATTTAAGCACCTCCAGGCCGTTGACAGTTATGCACTCTATAAATTGCACCATAAAAGGGAATAAATAAAGTGTAGCTCAGCCGTCTCCTGTCTGCCCAGTAAACCGCAGCTGAAGTGTCAGAAACAAATTCAGGCAAAACAGCCAAGCAAAGCGAAATATTTTTAATGGCCATAATTTGGTGGCAGGGACTGAGAACTGAAACAGCCGCAAAAGCACAAAAGTCGGGCCCAGGCTGGCAAATGAACTGAACTGAGCAGTGGGCATAAACCGCTCAATTATTGCGACTTGGAATGGCCACAGAAAGTCATTATCTAAAATATTTGACATGCGTCCAGAAAGCTCAGCGGTTGGATTGCCACCCCTCGGCCATTAGCAGCAATTAACCATTTTTATTTAGTCTATTTTGTTTAACCATAAGGCATGGAAAAACCCAGACATCATAAAGTTCAGGGTTCAAAGATCTGTTCGTGATTTCCACACGCAATCCGAAAAGTATGCTAGAGAAAATCCGCAGCGGAAAAGCTTTTATCAATGATATATGAGGCATAAGAAAATAGCATTTGCATTCACTATAATCAAAATTTGCAGTAATCAGCTGCAGATGACAAATCCAGCTCCAAAGCACTGCGACTCAAAAATATGAAACGAAAACTTTCTTACCATGCATTCTATCTCGAAGACAACTTTTTGAAATGAATTTTTTATGGCTCCACAGGAGCAAAACTCAGCTCGCTAGCAGCTCATATCTGCTTGGCTTGGCACTTTCGCTTCCCTGCAGTTTATGTCACTTGCAGTCGGGGTAAGTCCTCCAGATAAGGGGGAATCTGCTGACTTGGGGCCAGGAGTTGGAAAGTAGCAGCATCTTGACACGGTATTACATTAGCCAACTTTCCGGGCCAAGGGTGTTTGTTCTCTGGACAAGTGGAAGTAGATCGGAGATGGCTTAGAGCGGCGAAAGGTAAGTTTATACATGGTTGGCATGGCATTTGTTACATTTTAAGGAACTCGTAAAAATGGACAATCTTGCGTATATATATTTTTACTATTTATTTACCCAAAGCAGTACTGCATAAATTATAGACACTCAAAATAGGAGTTAATATTTAACACCACAGTGGAAATAAATACTTACTCGTTGCCAATACAACAAAAATACATTTATGTTAGCCTATATCCCTTAAGTTCTATATTTTAAATATGGACACAGACTTGTTTCAGCCTTTCAATAAAATTTAAAGAATTTCTGTACAAAAATGTACCGTAAATTTAATTTTTGATCTCAAAGAGTTAAAGAATGCAGGCCATAAACAAAATCAACATGCTGATAGTACATAAATCCCATCACTCTGCCAACTGGGACACCATTTAAAACAAAGACAAATTCGCACTTTCCCCAATGCATTCCCAAAATCAGCCCCATCCACTTTCACATTTCACTTTTGTGACATCTCTGGCGAAAAATGTGAAATGAAATAAATATTGACGGGCGAGCTGAGTTTCTGCAGCAGAGTTTCGGATTGGGTGATTTATGTGGCATGACTCATGGGCGAATAAGTGAAACTGAAACTGAAGCCGGTCTAGATTTATGTGGTGCTATATAACTGACCAATCTGTCCGTCCAGCAGAGCCCGACAATTCCCAGACACGACGGCAAACAACCAAGGAAAAATTGAAAACTTTTGTATAAAATGACATTCCCACGGAATGGTAAGGTGGGTGGTGCCCCATCTGACGGTGCAAAAAGTCAAGTGGAGTGGGCCAGCAAACATGCCAATATTCTGCAGGCACTTGGCACATATAATGTAAGGAAAGTGCTCTGGGGGACGTTGAACCCTTGTTGAAAAGGGAAATGCATGCCCAACACTGCTACAAACATGAAATCTATTTAAGGACTAAATACCAAAAATAATCAAAAATGCAAAGTGTAATAAATGCATAGTGAAGCCAAGTTAATTTAGCCAGTTATTTGGTAAATTCACTATATAGCTAAACTTGCTTTAAATTTTAAATAAATATATTTTATATTCACGTTTTTTTTAAGTATAGTTTTTTACAAGTTGTATAAGTTAAGGTTTTATTAAAAACCATTAATGAAAAATGTACACGATATTGCAGAGAACATAACGTCTTATGAAATAAATACTAAGGGAATAGCTTATGTCTCATATAATACTTTCTTATGACTTTCAAAATATTCTGCCCCTCCAGTAATTGTAATAATATATTGTAAGATTTCTCGATTTTTAGAGTTTTCAATACATTCTAAGGACTGCCAATTTGACATTTAATGTATGGATTTTTCTGCGACTGCAGTGGAACTGACGAAATGCAAATGAGTGGGTGGCTGGGGAGGCACGTTGCTTTAGCCTGAGATTTGGCCCGCCTCGGTTTTACTTTTCGCCAGATACTCGCACTCAGATGCGAGTGCGGACTCGTATTTCGGTCACAACATGGGTGGAGGGGGATTCACTTGTGCATGTCAATCACATTCTGACAGGCGACTGCGGAGGCATATAGCATCCAACATACGAGTATAGAGCACATTCGCACACACCTCCCCGACCACAGGCATCCGAATCCATTCAAATCCATCCTCTCATACCCATCCATCTATCCCAGCAACAATCCATCCTCATCTGGCTGCCAACGATGCGACGATGAGACAACATTCCCGCAATTGACTGACAGCCTAAAACGGTGGCAACCAATAGAATCGCAAAGCAGGGCCATTTGCCCGTTTTTCTGTAATTAAATACAGCAAAGTTCTCAATTATTTATGGCTAATTCAATTTTATTCAGGTGGAATTAAATCTCCACAGCGACGGCGAAATTAAATTAAAATAATGACTCCATTAATTGGATTTTGAAAATTCTAGAAATAGCCGCTAAACACCTACTAAATATACGAAATGCATATTTCATGGCACCTCTCATAAAAACGCGCCACTTCTGTCCAAACTATTAATTCATGTTCTGTGCGTAATTATTATTTCTAATGTGCGGCATTTATTATACGCTATGATCATTTACATCCGACATAATTCGCACTGGCAAGAATGGGGCAAATTTAATGTCCAAATAATTTCAAGTGTCAAATACATAGAAAACCAGGGGGGCGTTACTTCAAAGAACAGAAACACCTGCAATATTAAGTCAAATTATATGGTGAGGATTGAGTATGAAAGATATATTACTAACTCACCTGGTTTCTAATTAAAAGTGACATAAGCATCGTGTTTGCCCCACTTCATATGCATACTCGCAAAAGCAAAATTAGCTGAACAAAACAGATATTTTTATTTAACGACCTGCTCAATCGATATTAAACTAATTAATTAAGTGTTATCCCAGCTATATATCTCTTTAATGATTTCAAAACCATTTAATTTGCATATTATTTTTGTGATACCGCTGAGCGAGTAAATTTGCCAAAATGAATCATTTATTGTAATGAAGTTCTGAAATTACACCAAACTAATAGCTGCACAGAGAGCTCTATTAATTTGCATACATGGGCGAGTTCATTAAAAATTCATTGGGGCTCGCGACTTTGCAAACTCACTTGAATATTTAGCCGAGCTTCTTGAAAATCAATTTCGGAAAATTGCTGGTATTTATATGGAAATTCAACGTTGCAGGAAAGTGTATAGGGGAAAAAATTAACAGAATTTATAAGGAAGGTTTGCCTGCCACCGAAAACTTTTTCACAACCGGGCAACCACAAAAAGGTCCAGGGAATGGGTTTTAAAATGATAAACTGACCCTCACCGAGAATGTCGTCCTTATGCGTCTGCATTCCCAGACGCCCCCTACAAAACCGCCCAAAACTTTCCCAGCCACGTCGTCTGTGTTTTGGCCAACTTAATTCAATCAACCGAAAATTGCTTTAAAGTCGAAAATGATTTAATATTCTTGTGGGAGTGATTTCAAAGCAAACTTTAATGAGCCGATTCTTATCAGCAGTAATTACTATGGACAAGCAAAAATGCATTCTTGAAATTCAATTATCTACATTAGGCTACATATTTTTTGCGGCCAGTTCACAAAGTGAGGCTGGAAAATAAGCAAAAGCTGGTAATGAAATCTTCAAATGCCCTTGGGTGAGAAAACAAATTTAAATACGTCAAAAGGAGACAATACCATCCTGTTAAATATCATAGATTCGATTATTGACACTTTACTTTTGTCATCGGTGTAGTTAAACATTTTCTTGTTTTCCGGATAAACAACTTCTATTCAACACACAAATAAAAATGTAAAATTATTATTACTTTATAATATATAAAAATCTAACATAGTAAGCTTACAAGTAATTTGTGTAAGCCAATTAAAAATATTTGTGAAAATTTTTATGGGATCTGCAATATTTTAGCGATTAGGTCGTTGTTTTTAGTGTATTGTGAGCAGTATTTAAAACATATAAACTTTTCACTGGTAAATAATTTAATTTAAAGTTTTCTGCACGACACAGAGGGGACTTGGTACAGATAAAACTTTTACGATTTGAGGAATGGTATACAATAAACATCTCGCAATTTCGGTCGCATTTAAAGCACTTTTCAGTGCCAACGGAGAAGGCTTAAAGCAAACTGTCGCAAATTCAACCAGATGGATTAAAAGTTTTGCTCAAAAGGCCAAACTAAAGTTGGACTCCAAAGTGCGTCGACAGTTGTCATATTTTCTGTGTCACTCTTTTTACTAATTTTCTTCGAGATATCTCCATTTCTTACAATATGTTTGCCAGCGTTTTTTTCACTTTACTCAAGCTAAGTGGAACTTTTTACTAAACTAAACCTCCAACTGGTTCAGCATAGAAATTAATTCATCAATTTCTTTCCCAGTTGGGTGCGAACAAAAACGGAAAATTTGATATTCTTCTGCTATGGAAATAACTTCTGGCTTGGGCCAGGTGGATAGTTTTCCAAGTGCAGAGCAATTAGATTTCGACGCCAGAGGCTTCTTAAGTTGGAGCTCTGCGACGCTGGCCGTGCTGAGATATGATTTATTTACCCAAAAAATTTGGAAAGAAACTAAAGATTGCTATCTGAAAAGCAATCACTTTCCAAACTTAATTTAGATATCTGGCAAATTTGCGAGCATCCTCCGCAATCCCGAATGCAAGAACTTTAAAAGATTTTACAAATTCTTAAAGCCAGTCTAAAATGTGAAGCAATGAAATGAATATCGGGTTCTATCTTTGGTTACTAGAGAAGTAGCTTATTTAAAGAAGAACAATCTTGCGGTAACCCATTTTAAGTAAATGTTGACAGCATGCATTTCTCGTCCTCTTTCCCTGTAATTACCGACTTCAATTATTGCAAAACAGCTGTATGCAAAATGCATGCAATTAGGGGCAGAATAATCAATCAGCAATCAAAGCCTATCCGAATTCAAGCTAATACACGTGCATTTGCAACTATAATTATTACATTGACAGTCCCAATACCGATATAATTTTAAATGCAGTTCACTGCTTGAATTACGAAATAACTGTGCCAAACATAATACGTTATGCAAACACTTTTCTGTTATTGAATTTTGGTATAAGTATAAATCATAAATTACGTATACGACAGGTAAGCCCTCCCAAAAACGATTTTGCGCATTTAAATAATAAACAAATATTTTATCTGAGGGGATGCATTATACCAATTTAGTTTATGCGTGATTTTCGGTAAGTGTTCATTAATAATAGTAAATTAGTGCGCTGAAATATGTTAA
Organism: Drosophila yakuba; assembly: GCF_016746365.2. Lineage (NCBI taxonomy): Eukaryota > Metazoa > Arthropoda > Insecta > Diptera > Drosophilidae > Drosophila > Drosophila yakuba. The sequence goes on along the minus strand of NC_052529.2, from coordinate 15,606,017 downwards.
ATTTCCAGAAATCTATAAATTCAAAATCAAACAGATGTTACATAACTAAGAATATCTTTAGAATAGCATAACATAATAATTCAAGTTCTTGTTTTAAAGTGAGATAGGTAACCGAAAGAAGTAGTTTTGATTAAGCTATATAGAGTACCATATCTTACTAGTATAAGTCTCCTTATCTCCTTCTAAATAATCCCAGGAGAATCAACAAGCTACTGCCGAAAATGGCAACAGAACTGCAAGCGCTAACATTCGACTGTTGCTGGCCAACGAAAGTGAGAGTTCGTATAAGAGAGAAAGTTTCGGCGGGAGAGTCTCCCCGCCTCGCGCTCTCCCGACCAACTGTTAATTGAGGAAAATTGCAGCTGGGAAAACGGCAGCAGACCGCAGCACGCAACACGCATCAGGCATCAGGCCAATCGGGCGACGAACCTGAAAGCCGAGCACCGAGCGCAACTGTGGAACCGAGCGACTTTGCAGTCGGAAAACTCGCATCGGAAAATTCGCATCGGAAAACTCGCATGCACCACAACAAAATTCGCCGGCAAATGCGGCGCGCAGTATGCAAAACAATGCCGGAACGTGCAGTTCAGCCACTGTATCTGAATCTGAAATAATAGTAAAAAACCAAACTACGAGCAAACCTATGGCAAAGTAAACAAAAACTTCGTCAGCACCAAAAACCGAATTCGATAAACGTGCGCGAAAAGCCCAAACTAGATAGGGTAAAAGTGGCGAGAAAGTTGGGGGGGGAAATAGATAACCCCAGGGGCTTTTCCTGCTGCCTGCATCCAATCCAAATTAGCGGCCAAAACTCAAGGAAAATAAACAAATAATTTTACTACCAGCCGCAGCCGAATCACAAATAAATCCGACGTAAAGTGAAAAATAACATTAGCGTCGCAATCCGAGGAATTGCAGAAACGCTTGCCAAATATTTTGAAAACCCCGAAAAGTGCGTGGTGTGCCATTTTCTCGCATCCGAAAGGATGAGTGGCTAGATGACACAATATATTCAAGTGGTAAGCAAAATGTGCCTCGAGAAACATCGAATTGGTTGCCCTTCCATTGTGTGCACATCTAAAAAGTTTGGGTGCCATCTATTAGCATTTTATTTATGTATTAACGATTTAAATCATATTTACTACAATGTACAAATACAAATCAGCTCTCCTGATATTTAAACATAATCAAAACTTATTACCATGCATGCATATAATCTTTTTTTTATTAAATCAAATGTTTATAACTAGTTTGTAATACTTTCGCTCTGTGCGTGGGGTTTCCATTTGCAACGTTCAACTGTTTGTGTGCGATGAAATTTATCAGATAACTGAAATTTTGTGCGAATAGCAATTTGTAACTGTTGAATGTTTTGCGTTGAGGGAAAGAGGTTGCTCTTTCTGCAAAACGATGAAATGGGTTGGGAATAGGGAGTGTTGAATAAGGAATTGGTTTTCCCAATGATGTGGAAACTGAGTAAGGCTGACCATTGGCGGCAGCCGCAGTAAACCAGAAAGGATTTTGGGGAAATGAAACAAAATTTGACAAATTAGGAATGCTGGCTTGGAATGGTGGAAATTTTATTCGAGGAAGTTCTATGCTGAGAATAAATGCAGAAATCGTTACGGAGGCAAGTTGATTAATTTCCTGTGTGAGATGTGCAGAATAGAAATATCAATTTAAATAAAAAGCTTAAAGCTTTATGGATTTATTATATAACAGATTTCTATAAAAAAAAATATGAAGCATTGCTCTTGGCTGCAGTCATATTAAAACTGCGCTAAAAATATTTGTTATTCCAGGGTTTTTAAGCTGGAATTAAATGTAAATAATTTCAATTTTATTGTGAGGCTTTTAACCAAGTTTTACAGAACGAAAACTATATACATAGCTCATAGTTACTTACTGATTTTACAGAAGCCCTTTAGTGGTTCAGCTATGAAACTCAAGTTCCTTCAGCCTGTTCCCCCTTTTAACCAGTAAAACCCACTTCGAAAAAGAAGATAACCCGGCGGATGAGCTCATCCAGCTAAGTAAAGTCCACTAAAACCGAAAACCCCAACCACGCTCAGATAAAAGGCAGGAGGAGGAGGTAGCCACCACCATCACTACCCCATGACCATAAAGCCCAATCAAAAGGCCGTTGCACTCGCTGACTAACGGACTAACTGAGTGAATGACGTGCCCTGGCCCAATCCTTCAGTCAATCGGTTTGATGGCCCGAGTCCGAATGTGGAGCAAGAAGCAGGATGGGAAGACATCGCAAACAGCAGGCGAAAGTAGAGAAAGTAAAGGAGCAAGTCACCACTGAGGAGGAGCAAACGAAGCATTTCAGCAGCTGCTGCTGCGACTCGCAACTCGGGGCGTGTAATTTGTCAGACAGATTTCTTTTAGCGCCAGGACACAACCCCTCCAATCCAATCCTTCCTACACACACACACACTCATACTCACACCCACACAAGCAAACGAAAAAATACCGCCCACGTCATTGCAACAAAACTGCTTCCTTCCTGACTTTTGGCCATGCTCTTCGAAACTGAACTGCGCTTCAGTCGAGGCTGCGATTGCTCTGACTTTTCAAATATTCCCTTTAACTATATAATTTACTCTTCTTTGTTCATGAGTAATGAATACGTGTGACTTGTATATATTATATTCATCAAATCGACCTCGTTTTGATGTGGTGTATTTTTCCAATTTTATTTAAAAATTAATTATAGTCTAGTTTGATATTAGTCTGCGTTTTATTAGTTTGCAGGAATATTTTTTCACAGTGAAAAAATGTGAAAAAACCTCTGCAGGGAAATTTTTTTAATTTAGGTATCGTCAATGTAAGTAAATTAAAAATGTGGCTTTAAGTTATTGATTTGTTCCATCGGTAACATATTTTCTTAATGACTTATTTCAGATACGAAGAAGCATTTGGCAAAAATATAGTCAGCGATAGGAAAAAATTAATAAAATACCAGACTCCTTTATTAAAAACCATTGAAAAAGTGAAAACGGGAAAAGTCTGTGCAAAAGGTATTGAAAAAGGAAGGGAAAGACACGAGCCAGACATTGACATTTCAGTGCAAATGAAGTGATAAAACGTAAAGGCAAAGCGGCGTCAGCTCGAAAATTGCCAAAGTGCGAGAGGAATGGGTGAAGGAAATGTGGGGAAAGTCAGGGAGAGAGAAAGACGCAGTCAGGGAGAAAGAGAAGGGACGACAGAGCTAGATAGAGAGGGTCTGGCAGACAAAGCGCGTCGAAAATGCGTCTAATTTGATGGAAGCGATGCATGCCTTAACCTTTCGTCGGCGTCAGGCAAACAGACAGCAGCAACAACGAAAACAACGATGACAGGCACCAAATGATAGCATTTCCTCCCGACTCAAAGGATCCGACTTAACCAAGAACAAGAACAAGGACACGGGCACGGGCAAGGACCGGAGAAGGGGCCAGCCAACTGGGAGAGGATGAGCACCGGATTCAAATGGCGGAACAAGTGCCAGAGATGCTGATGTGGCTCCTCCTCAGCTGCTGACAACAAATTGATGGCCAAGGATGCACAGGAATTCCTCGGAAATTAGTCAAGACACAAGGGATTTCCACAAAACTCCGCTTTAAGGGGAAACCTATCTGAAATACTAGACCGTTTAAACGTCCAGAATCCTGTTTCAAATTGAAATTTCACTTTCGTTCAGTTTCCCTTAATTTGAATATTGAATACATATTTCTATAGGGCATTCTTTTAATTCGAAACACAAATAAATCGTATTTCAATTATTGAAACGTTTTATGTTTTAGTTTTAATTTTACATTTAATTGTAAAGTAATGCATGTGCTTTAAAATTATACCATATTAAGCAAAGCACACAATTTAAATGCGTAATCATTAAAATTTAAAAATTCAGATCATAATTATATATAATTATTAACCTAATTATTTAAAGTATGTTTCCAAAATGGCGATGCCTTATATTTAAACCTCTCCAAACTTATATTTTATCACAATCCCCACCATGAAAAGTGCGTACAACTTTTCCATCACATTTTCCAAATAATTAATTAAGTGGCACAAACCAGTGTTTCCGCTAGAGTGAACCCCTGGGTTAAAGTTTTCTGCTGCTAATTAGAGAATTTCCAATAATTATGCATCATAATTGACAATTCAGTTTTTCACTACTCATCACTTGCGGATGGGTTGGACTCTGCAGCACCGTCAACTTTGAACTTTTTCTGCTGCATCAGACGACAGAAAACGAACAAAACTTTTGCAATTAATTAGGGACAAGACCCCTAAACTAAGAAGGGGTTAGATTGGGCGGTGGGTCGCGTTCAACTTATCGCATAAAAAATAAAAAAAATTAGATAATAAAAATGAACGTGATAGGGGGAGCTCTGTACTAGAGAGATCTGCTGCAATTAGTATTTTTTTAGGACTAAAAGGGAAATGGAAATGCATTCAACGGACCAAAAGAACGGGTATCAGATATCATATTCAACTGTGATGATTCTCGCTTCCCGACTGCAGTGGCCTACTAAAAGAAAACTAATGAGAATGGGCGCAGAGGGAGGCGGCTCTATCCAAACAACTGCATCATGATTGACGAGTTAATGTGGCCTTAGTTAGGGTTCCATCTGGGCCAACTGATGGCGAAACTGTCAATTAATGCGACCTACCAGTGGCTGATGATGGTAAATGTGGGGTTATGTGGCGATTTGGAGAGGAATTTGGACTGAACAGTTGGAAGCTTGGTAGAGTGGTACCAACAATTGTGCTGAGTTGGCGCCAGCGAGTTCCTAATAAATCGATTCGAAACAGAAAGGCTCAAAAAGATAAGTTCGAAAATAATTGGTTTGTAGTAGACTTGAATCCTAATAAATACCTTTCATATTAAATACCCTGATAAATAATAACCCTAATAAGCCCCCTTATAAAAGAACTCTTGTTTCTTTCAAGTTTGAAACCAACAAACCATATTGTTTCATCAGATAACTCTTAAATAAATAAATTGACCGTATATTAATCGTAATACAAATATTAATATTTTTGCTTAGGACTAATAAACAAATACTATTTACTTGAACAACACTTCTGGGACTTTTTTAGGAATTTTTTATATGCGTGAATCAGACTATATAATAAACCTGTAAGTTTAAAGCACAGCAAATAATAAAACGCAGATAATAAAAAACGTAAATTCTTGGCAGTAGCGAAAAAATGAGAAAGTGAAGGAGCAAAGTTTTGCATCAGAATGTTGGCACTTTGCGTCCATCACCACAGGAATTCCCAGCACTTTTTCCTTTCTCCTGCTGTCTATCGAAAAATTTTCTGCGCATGTGCAACTCAAGTCTGCGGAAAACTAATAACAGCGGAACCTGCCCGTCTTCATTAAAGGTGCAACTTTTCAGGGTGCAATATTGCAAGGGTTTTCCCAACGGACCCCCCAAGTTTGGGCCCCGTCAAGAGTCAGACCATGATTAATGTTCAAATTAAACAAGGCCGCACTGACGTTAATGACGACAAAAGAGCAGCCACGATAACAATGCCACCAGCGGCAGGAAAACACAACTAAAACAAAAGTGTTAGTCACCCGAAACAATAACAACAATGCCTTTCGGTAGATAATGATGGCAAGTTTATACAAAAATGATTAGTCTGGCTCACTCAATGTCGCAGCTGAGGCATAAAGTTATCAAACTCTGGGTCATATAACAATGTGTTTATAGTTGACTTGGTTATTAATGTAATGGGAATAGGAATTGGATGGGAAATTAAGACACAACAAATACTGCACCTAATTAATTTTTTAACAATATAACTCTTAATTCAATAAATTAAGCAATAATAGAGTTGATTTCCTTAAATTTAAGTGCAACTTCTAAAAGCAAGCCAGAACAAAGGTTTATTACTGCGCTTTTCATCACCAAGCCAGCAAATCAATCAAAGCCCTATAAATCCAGGATTAGACAAAATAATAGGACCATCAACAAATTGGCCGGAGTTTTCACTTCATGTGTGTAATCACTTTGCATGAGAGTCAGCGCCGATCGATTTCGTTACGCATCCGATTCGATTTCGCAATTCAATTAGCGGTCCTAATGGCAATGACGAAATGAATGATTGCCCAATTGACACCATCCATTCCACCCAACAGCCGACCCCAATCAATATCTGGCCCTATTGATTGGATTTCCAGCCAAAGCTGATGTGATAGAAAACTTAATGACGTCCATGCTAGCATAATCGGGAATATAATTAATAAAGAGCATGATTTAGTGTTAATTGGGCCGTCGACCCAGCGGGCCAGATATAGAATATATATACAGAGTATCCGAGGACTTCTCTAGGTCACACAGCTAGGCTACACTGGGCGCAAAATTGCACTCCCCTTGCTAAAGCAAAATGGTTATAGAGCAATCAATTGAAATTGGCAAAAGTTCATCATTTTTATTATTTTCATGGCTTCTGGTTAATTGAACTCATAAAATTGAGAATCAACAACAGAAACGGCCAAACGGCAATTCTGTTGGCCGTGGCTACGGAAAACGAGCATTGCAAACACTTCAACGAGCAAAAGGCCAGCAGAATTTTGAGGAAAAGACGGCAGCAAAAATAACAAGAAAATCAACCAGAACAAGAAGCAGGAAAATGCAGAGCTGGCCATTTTTGTAAACAAAATGAAAAACGTGAAGAGCTCTGAAAGCGAAAGCAAATTTTTTGAAGCGAGTCTGAATTTGTGTTTTCATTTATTCAGTAAATTACATTTTAAACAGAAAATAAAATTCGGCCAAAGCTTTTCGTATAAAACTGTCACGTATAAATTCACACAGATTTTAGTTTTAGATTTTTACGAAAATTGAATAAATACAAGGGATTATTTACCAAGTGCACTGAAAATGTTGACGACAGGATGCCATAGTAGCTGGAAAAACAAAAACAATCAGATGGGCAAATAAACAGCAAAGAAAACTACAATTAATTGGCTATTCAAGTTGCTAATTGCACATTGAATAGAGCCGATGGAATCTCTAACAACACGAATGGGTCAATTGACCATTTTGCCTCTTTGCAATTTGCTCGATTTGTTTTCCTTTTCAAAACAGATTTCTCCATTTTCTCCGATTTCTTTCCGACCATTTATTTATTTATTTTTATCGTTGGTCAGCGAGTTGACGGCAATCAACACGTCGAGCACATCAAAAGTGCCAAGTGCCTGCAGAAATCCCTTCGAGCTTTGGTTTTCTTTTTCCCGGTCCCTGGGAAGTGACCCCATCCCCGTTGATATTATTTACCTAGGTAATGGCATTTGCTGATGATGACATCGCTGTTAGTATGATTAAATGAACGAAGAACTTCGATTGAAGTCAAAGGTGGCCATCGAGTGCAAAGCAAATAGCCCAGAAAGGGAGTTTGTAGAAAAGCGAAAAGGAATATTTAATTGAAGGGAAAACAGGCCGTATGAGTGATGTTGGTTGATTGGTTTGGATAGCGGTGGAAACCTATCATTAAAAGGAAACCTTTTATGGTAGAAATTAAACAAAACCAATAAATAGTTACGGAATTGCATTAATTTATTTTTATTTAATGATTTCAAAGTAAGTTGGATTGCAGTCTACATTTTTGATCAATATTTCTTCTTTTTGGAAACAGTTTTGTTCCAAACATGACATGAACATATTTTCCCCATTGCAAATCTTCAACAATCCCATGGCACCAAGCCACGAAAAGGCGTTTATATTTTACACTAAATAATGCCCATTAAGGCCCGCGGCTTTGGCAGCAAAGGATTTTCGATTGCCCCCCCAATTAGTGAGAATACTGCTTGTCTGGTTGCATTGCATAGATTCGTTAGCTCACAACATATGCACATAGTCCATACGCTCACCCAAAAAGCCCACTAAATACAGCTCAATTATTGTCAATGGTCTCTACAAAATTATGTTAAATTTGCACGCGAACTATCAATGCGTCCCCATGCGAACACATTGGTAATGTGCCTACGAACAATAAACACATCGAATCATAGGGGGGTTTCCATATTTTGGTACTAATTTATGCAAATAACGCTGCATAAATTGCACATAGAGAGGCTGCGTGGGTGTTAGGCGCTCTAAGCCATTCAATGAGGTCTGAACATTGTTTGCCGGGTCCCCGGCAAATTGGATTACCGAAAGGATTACCCTCGGAGCTGGCAAAGCCCATATTTGATAAACCGATTTTCGCCTTAGATCGTCCTCTCCTATGAAACTTACCCCATGGCCCACATTTGAGGAACATTTGGGCGACTCAAGACTAAACCTCTTATGGAAAGAGTGTCCATGGAAATGAAAAAGGAAGCGAAACGAATTAATTCTTTTTACAATTTGTCTAAGAAGCTTAAGGGTAATGTGTGATTCTCGTCCTGCAGCTGGAGAAAGTAAGAGTTGAACTTTAAAAACGAGAGATATTTTTTTCAAAGATAATTTAATGTCTTAAATTTATTAGTGGGATTTTTGAAAAATTTAAATATTATGTCCCAAATCCCTGTACGTTTAGTGAAAATTACTTTAGCAGGATATGTTATCATTTTCAATTTCCCTTGGTGTACTTCGTCACTACGTGGCCTAACGCCCACATGGACAAGATACTGTAATTTCCCGAATAGATATGCAGTAATCTCAGATTGATTTTATTGGCAAGTCCTGAAGTTGTTAACAAATGGCGTGTTACCCCGCAAATATTTTCTAAGCATGTTCGCGGACTTTTCAAGTCTTCGCCCCGTTCCTTTTCAGCCACTCCCATATCCTGTGACAAATCAGTAAGAACATTTAGCGTGCAATTGACAAACATTTTTTAAAGCTCCATTGAATCGAATGAAAAAAATTGCGTGGAAAAAAGTTCGAAACGAAAAAGTATAAACGAACGAGGGTGCGGCTGAACAATGAACAAAACAACGGGAAATGGGAAACAGAGTGGAAAGTGGAAAAGCGCTGGTAGATTTCAGTTTTTGGCAAGCCGCCTGCAGTTGAGGCCATAAAAACCAAAGGCAGCAGGGGCAGAAGCAGCGTAGAACAACAACAGGGAGCCACATCAAAGGCAACGCAAACTAGAAGGGTATACCACCTGACTTTTCCCCCATGCACAGGTGCAAATATGTGTACTAAAGGCCAAACAGTGTTGCCTTTCATCTGCCATGCCTGACAAATGAAGGGAATAGAGCAAATAGAGTGTCCTGGAGGGCCATGGTTGCCATAAATATAAAGAAACCCAATAGAGTAACCCAAAGGATAGCCACACTATGAGGCTGGGTGCCATTATTTTCCAAGATGGGTTTACAATAGACACCCAGCATAATTGAGTCAGCCCAACGTGTGAGCAACATTCCGCCGCATTCAGGTGGTTTTTATACCGGATCCTGAATGTTAGGACACTCGAAGGACAACTAACCGCAAAAGGATAAACTCCAGAGCGGCATTTGGTGTATAGAAAAGGAACTTATGGAAGACAAGCTATTTAAGAGAGGATTTCCAGTTGAGTTTGCACAGCGTATTTAAATTGTTTATACAATTGACACAAGTGAAGTAGTAGCAATAACAATGAATTGATAAAGTGCTTTAATTTAAAATTTTATAACAAACATTTGGATCAGGACAAGTTGCAAAAAGTACACACACAGCTTTGCTGGTTTCAAAAATGTAACAAAGGGTGATTATCCCGCATTTTGTTGTGTTTTCTAGTGGGTGCTACTCAAACCAAACCAAAAACCAACAGGTACAACAAAAAGGAAAAGCTTCAAACACAAAAGCCCATGGGATTATAATTGCACTGGGTTGTTGTCGTCGGTTTCCGGAGGCAGTTTGTTGTTGCTTTCAGTTTCGTGTTTGTTATGCAACACTTGTTTCAGTGTGTTTTTGATAGGGCCCAAAGGTCAGCTGAGTGGCAACCTGTGGCCAAAAGCCAAAAATGTGTCCCAAAGATTAAGTGCGCCGCCACCGAAATCCGAGTTACAGTGCAAGTGGATGGGTGGTTTTTAGTGGCTGCTGAGGTGAGTGAGTTTTGTTTATGTTGCACTTTATGCTCATTGCTGCGCCATAAACAAAGGCAGCCATCCAAACCAAAGCGATGCCATTGCCTGGTCAGGACCAATCCGAAAACAAGGACCTCTGCCCACTCCAAGCGCACTTGACACATGGCAATGCCAAGTGCAAGTGTGTGTGTGTGTAAGCCTTCCTTCCTGGGGGTATGTTTGGTTTGTACTGAGTACACATGCAAATTTGCTAGTCATATTTGCATACATACACATGCAGGCCCAAGCGTGTACACTGAGCAAAAAGTATTGTAAAAGCAGATCAACGAAGATAAGTCGCGTTTTGTTGCATTGTTACTACATAAAGGTGACTGATTGGGTAAAATATATAATTCTTATCATATTGTGAATCTTACATAAGCCATTTTCAGTTTGCAAGCAAAAGTAGGCTTAAAGTCAACAGACCTCAAAGTGTAAATACTATTGACACATTGCTCATACGCCCCGTGAATCATGCTAAAATTATATCTAACGCAGATTTTCGTTAATTTTACTTGAGCATTAATTATTGCTATTGCTTTCTTCAGTGCAAACATGTGTTTTGACCTAGCTTGTATGCATGTTGTACTCCGTGTTTATCCCAAAAATTATGCCCTTCGCATGCCTCTCGGTCGTCCTTTTCCTCGCCCCCTCCCCCCGATATTGCACCCTCTCACTTTACCATGCCGCCGCCCATGAATTACTTGGTTTGTGTTTGTTGGGGCTGCTTGAACCCAAGCGAGCGGCTAAACATTTGGCAAGCTGTTGGCTGCCATGCGAGTCCTTCTTGCTGGCGTATCCTTTACCGCTTGCCTCGTAGCCATTTATATTGTGCCGAGCCTTGTTTGGTCTGCTCTGTGGCAACATAATCCAAACACATGAACACCCGCCACACTTGCCAATTCACAGCGGCTGCGGCTGCTGCTGCGGCTTCTGTAAACTTTTGATAAAGTTTTAATTAATTAAGAGCACTTTGGAAGGCAAACGGCTCTGTGTCTGTGAATTAGGAAAAGCGCCGAGTATTTAGTGCCCCATATAATGTCCAATAAGTGGAAAACGTTGTACTTGCAAAATAGTTGTACATTTTGTTGAATGAGCCAGGAGAATCTTTTAGTTTTGAAGATTATGAAATCATTTGTAACATGTGAAACTTTGACAATCACATTAAATACACTCTTTTATCTATTTAGGAAATCAAGTGGGTTACAAATATACACACAGATTTTCTACAAAGAAATTTGACACATTGTATCTTTCTACACCCGAACACCAACACTTTAAACTTTAAATTGACCGCCTGGTTTGCATTTTACGATCGAACATCCTCACCAAATAAGCTCTCTAAGCTGAAATTTCAGATTTTTATAACCTGTTGTCGCATCATCAAGGGTCTCAACGAAAAGCTGTGAAGCAAATGCATTTGAGACCCTTGCCTTGAGGGTGCCATAAAATGCATCAATTTTTAATAAATGCCGCAGAGCACACAGGACTCACACAAGCGCACACACTCAAAGCCACAGGGATACAGTGAAAGTAAGGGAGAAAGTAGGGGAAAGCAGACAAATGTGTTCAAGGGACCAGATGATGGCTTCGTCACCTTCCTTCGGATGTCCTGCAGCCGCAAGCTTATACGAGACCTCATAATAAGCTACTTTTTACACTAAAAATAAAAATAAAGTTTATCAAATGAAATTAAAATTTGTTTTGCCTTATTTATAAACAAAATAAATCAGACAAAATATAACATTATATTTTAAGCGCAACATTAATATTCAAGTTAATCGAGATCCAAGCGTTTTAAAGTGCCAATCTAGTGCACTCTTGTTCGAAAGACTAAGAGTCTTATATATTTCTGAAAACTACTTTTAGAAAATGTAAATGGGGAATTATTGAACCTCCATTTGGACTCACACTCCTCCAAGCTTGGAGAACAAAAGAAAAAGTCAGCAGCTTTCTTTCGAAATTCTCTCAGCTGCCTGCCGGCTGTCATCAAGTGAATTGCAGGCACACAATTGCAGCATGTGGCTGCCCCATTTCGCCCCTTCTGGGGGCACTTGGAGCCCAGGCAATCTTGCGATTTGTGCCTCCCCATTGCGGTTTACCGATAACATAACAGTTGCACTTACATACACCGACAATAAAACGCAGGCAGCAGACAGCAACAGCACAAATAAATGTCGAACAACAATTTAGAAGTCAACGATGATGTTGTCGGGGAATTTGCACCTGTCGTTCGGTTGGGATTTAATTCCGTGAGCAAACAAACAAGAGCAGCCGACACTGAAAACAATCTTTGGAAGCCAAATAATAAATATTCAAAGAACGCTTAAAAGTTAGAAATCAATCATAAGTCATTTATTATTATATACATATATACATACATGATGTGGTAAATATATTACGCAAGCAAAAAACTAATAAGAAAATTAATTAATTATATTTATTGGTGTTTTATATATAATAATATATAATAGTATATTATAATCCATATTAAAGTTCCAATGTTCTGTGTTTTATGAAGAATGTACCAGTTATTATCTTTATTAAATTTATCTGATTTACTTAAATCCTGACCACCTGAGGTCTACAACACTCAACCACTTAATTTCAATAACCATGCTGAAATTATTTTACGATTTGTGGCGCACAAATATTCTGACAAAATTATGGTTTATTGATAACAGTTGGGTGAACCAACCCCTTTAAGCAATTGATACAAATTACGTTAAATTTATTAATGATAATACAAGGTACCAGAAAATCAATCGTTGATTGCCATAAATTTTTATAAAAATGCATTACAATTTTATTAAACGAATTTAATTACCAAGAAGAAGCTGATTTTATTTGAGGTTATAGCGCACAGGGTAGACGCTCCTTAAATTTTAAATTATATTAATTGTAATTAATTATATTAAGTTTTTGTTAGTTGAAAAGCATGTCATGTCATTTCTAAAAACATGTTTCTGTCTTGACGTTGTTTTGCCCACAGAGAATTCAAGCTTTATACATTTCACCCTGGGATTAGTTTTCAAAATTGTGTCAGCTATGCAGAAGTCAAATTATGATTTATAGCTACGAACTAAACTGACTTATACGCACAGCGATTTTAATTTGGCTTAACGAATACGAGGACGTTTTGGTGAAAGTTAATTTAAGCAATAATCCCCACATGTGTTTTGGCTCAGTCAACAATATTTGATGTGCATGGCATACACAAACAAATCCGCTTAAATTTCTATCTCATAATGCTTGCCCAAGGGGATCTATTATAACTGGAGTCTTTCGACTTTCGAGAAGGCAAATATTTTCACCTGATATTTGCATAAATGCCACCCAGCTTTTCCTACCGCCTAATTCATTTACAGAATGTGTCGAGTGAGGTCAGAATATTAAAAAGTTGTTGTTTCTTGTTCGTTTGACGTGTCAAACTGTGAGCAATTTAATTTAAATATAAATGTTAATTTCCTTCGCCTAACGAACCAAATTTATGGTAATTCAATTTTTGGAAAGCCAAATGAGTTGCAGCTTTAGAGGTCAAAAACAGAAAACAGACGATTTACTTCATACGTCATATTCCTCAAAGGTTTGTTTTTCTACAAGCTGTTCGGAAAAGTTTTTATTTTTTGAGGGGATTTCTCAGAATGTCGGTAAAAGTTGTGGCAAAGCTGCAAAAGTATCTGTATGTGAAGCGACATTACAAATTTGGTACATACGATTCAAAGATGTTAAGACAGAAGTAAAATTATTCGTTTATAACTGGCACTTAAACGTAAGTTTATGAAAAAAGGACTTTACATTACGCTTTTATTGACTGCCTTTAATTAGTTTTAAATATCAAATTAAAACTGTTGACTTTACCAAATACTTAGCATAAATTGTGACAGGAAATTAGAAACGCGCGTTGGAAAAAACATAATTGACTCGATTAAGTTAGCCAATAGTTTATACAAAGTTGCAGACCACATTTTTCGAATAGCACAAAAACATTTCAATTAGTAGCGAATCAATTTAAGCCAGCAAAACATGCGAGTTGCAATTTTAATATTTAGAATATTTGAGTAAGCAGGCAAACAAATACAAAAAACACGAAAATATTCCACGTAATAACAAAATGTATTTTGCAGGACCGCCAAAATGCACGACCATAACAAGAGGGGAGCAACAAAGCGGGAAACCTGATTAAAATAATTAAATTTCAACTGGGCAGCGCTTGGGTGGAAATATGCTTTCGTGGCTGATGATGGACGTCCTGCAGTTTGTGAAAGGGGACATGGCACCTGAACCAGAAGCAAACACCACAAGCTGGTATAATGCGAACGAGAGCCTATATGCCACGGAACTGAACCATAGATGGATTGGCAGTAGTTCCACAATTCAGCCAGAGGAGCCGCTATATGGCACCGATTTGCCCACATATGAGCATTGCATAGCCACGCGGAATTCCTTTGCTGACTTGTTCACCGTGGTGCTCTACGGATTTGTTTGCATTATAGGCTTATTTGGCAACACGCTGGTGATCTACGTGGTGCTGCGCTTTTCCAAAATGCAAACGGTCACCAATATATATATCCTGAATCTGGCCGTGGCAGATGAGTGTTTCCTGATCGGCATACCCTTTCTGCTTTATACCATGCGAATTTGCAGCTGGCGATTCGGGGAGTTCATGTGCAAAGCCTACATGGTGAGCACATCCATCACCTCCTTCACCTCGTCCATTTTCCTGCTCATCATGTCTGCAGATCGGTATATAGCCGTGTGCCACCCGATTTCCTCGCCCCGATATCGTACTCTGCACATAGCCAAGGTGGTGTCTGCGATTGCCTGGTCAACTTCGGCGGTCCTCATGCTGCCCGTGATCCTGTATGCCAGCACCGTGGAGCAGGAGGACGGGATCAACTACTCCTGCAACATCATGTGGCCAGATGCGTACAAGAAGCACTCTGGAACCACCTTCATACTCTACACATTTTTCCTGGGATTCGCCACACCGCTGTGCTTCATCCTGAGCTTTTACTACCTGGTCATAAGGAAGCTGCGATCGGTGGGTCCCAAGCCAGGCACCAAGTCCAAGGAGAAGAGGCGGGCTCACAGGAAGGTCACCCGACTGGTTCTGACGGTAATGATGGCGACCTAATCACACAATTATTTTATAAACTTCCCTTTCTGTTCAATCCCCAGGTGATAAGTGTTTACATCCTTTGTTGGCTCCCTCACTGGATTTCGCAGGTAAACATTTGTAGTTGATTATAATGTATTTTCGATATTCATTTTTGCAACACTGGATATCCAAGGTGGCCCTGATTCACTCAAATCCCGCTCAGAGGGACCTATCCCGACTGGAAATACTCATCTTTTTGCTCTTGGGCGCACTGGTGTACTCGAATTCGGCGGTGAATCCCATACTGTATGCCTTCCTGAGTGAGAACTTCCGCAAGAGCTTCTTCAAGGCCTTCACCTGCATGAATAAGCAGGATATTAACGCCCAACTGCAGCTGGAGCCCAGTGTATTCACAAAACAGGGTAGTAAAAAGCGGGGCGGATCCAAGCGCCTGCTGTCCAACAATCCGCAGGTGCCTCCGCTGCTGCCATTGAATGCTGGCAACAACAATTCATCGACCACCACATCCTCGACCACGACGGCGGAAAAGACCGGAACCACGGGGACACAGAAATCCTGCAATTCCAACGGCAAAGTGACAGCTCCGCCGGAGAATTTGATTATATGTTTGAGCGAGCAGCAGGAGGCCTTTTGCACCACTGCGAGAAGAGGATCTGGTGCAGTGCAGCAAACAGATTTGTAACCCAGTTTAAGTAAGAATTTTCTTTAAATAATTATATGGATGATCAACACAAAGTATATAGGGCATTTAAATGATTTTGTAACTCTTTCTTATTCAGACAAATGAAGAACTTAAGACTAAGCAGTATTAATATGTGTCTACATAGTAAAAAGTTCAACCAAGATTTGAAAACAAGTCTGTACAACCGCACATCGATATATTAGCAATATAAAAGAGTGGATGGGGCTCAAATGAATTACATTTCCCTTATATTTTTTTTGCAAAAACATCCTTGACAAGCCTTGACAGTTAATAATTTATTAGTAATATGAATGATTTATATTAACTATTAAATTATTGTATGTAACGTACCACCCAATATTTAAATAAATATTTTACTGCCAATAAACCCTCTACAATAAGATAAACTTAAGTCTCTTAGTAATAAAATAAAGATAAATAATACTATCGACATCTTAAAATCCATTCTTGTTCTTAGTACTCACCTACAATAAAAATGGTTGCTTCTCCAGTAGATTTTCTAATTAACCAATTAAGTAATTAAACTGATTTATGCAACTAAAATCGCAAAAGACGGAATTGTATTAAATAAGCAGCTTAACGAGAGGAAAGTCAGCCAGCCAAGGTGCTCGTAAAATGTGAAATACGCAGGATGCAGGTATTTTATTTTGAAAATCTAGTAAACTAAAGTAGAGACAACTTTAAATTATTATTCAAGGTTTTAATTGTAAATATAATATATAATATAATAATCAAATACTGATGAAATCTGATACTAAAAATATAAAACTGCTTGTTTGACAAACAGTATCTCATGGAATAAGCTGAATATTCTGTATTCTAAGCTAAGTATTTAAATAATACTATTATGGTGAATGTGCTTAAAAAATAGTCAATAAAGCAATGTTTGTATAAAAAATTTGTATGTGTATTATAATGCTTTGGTCTTACGGGTTAATGGAAGAATTGAATTTTAGCCTATTTATTATGTAAAAATAGTAGTTTAGAGAGTTTGAAACTGGATAGGGAACTTTTAAAATCGTATGTACATTTGCAGCAAAACTATAGTTAAACCAAACCAATTAGAACAGTTTTCATAACGACATGTTCGACATCTTTTTGCGGCTTGTGGGTGGAAATAGAAATTGGCAAGTCAAATGATAAAATTAAATAAAAACGAAAAATGAAATGAAAACGTTATTCTGCCGCAAATATCTCCTTAAAAATACTCTCTTCAAGAGTGTATATATCATTTTTTGCGATTTTTGCATTGATTAAAGAACCTTATTTCGGGAGATGGCAAAAACTTGTTCACGAATACTTGAAACGATTCAGAATATAAATTTACGTCTGGCTTTTTGGCTTGTGAAATGCAAGTGAATTGAACCATATTTTTAATCAGAGATTTCAAAGGATTTTTTTTTCGGCTCCGTTCCGCATTTAAAGTTGAAAGGATCTACGACTTGACAACTTAGTTTTCGACCATTAATTTGTCAGCAAACATACCTTAGAATCTTTGTGAACCTCAGGAGTATTTTTTCGTGCTGCCGTTGTTGCTGATTTATTTGGTTGCGATTGAACTGAAGTCGAGTTAAGAGCTTTTAAGCCAGCGCACTTTGGAGAACAACCTGCCAATATATTGTATTCTGCTAGCTGCAGCGGCATTAAATCAAGTTTAGGAACTTGGCTTTCTGCCACTTTCCCGGCTTGCTTTTCCCCATTGATTTATGCGTTTCAGCGCGCCGGCATAAAGAGTTGGGTCGAAATGGTTTCTGAAATATCCGTAGGGCGGATTCCGTGCCCGTACCTGCAGAATGCAGGCGAAAGGTGAGGAGTGAAAATGTTAACTCAAATATGGAAAAGCAATTCATTGAAAGGAAAAAATAAATAAATGGCAAGAACGTTTGAGCTTTGAGCTGTTTGTTGGGGGATTTTAGCTAGCCATGAGATGGAGAAAAGGAATCGACTGCTTAGCAACTTTTCGAGTGCAAATTTGTGAGAATTTTCCGTGTTTGGTTTTGGTTGGTTTATTTTACTTTCCTCCTTGGCATCTGTATCATTATTACTGCTGTCTTCGTAAAGCCTCGCCTCCGTTGGTCTTTAAATCCCTGAATTTCAGCTGAGAGTTCACGGCGTTGTGGCAATTAAAGTATAAGCCATTTGATATATGTGCTAGGAAGGAGCGAAATGCATGCTGCAGAAATTTGCTTTAATTAGTTGATTGGTTTGCGTGTTTTGAGTGCATGGCCTTCACAATCCTGCGGTTGCCCGAAATGCAATTGAAGTATAATTGTGGAAATTGCGGTTTGCAGTTAACTCTTTGATTATGGACCAGTTTCGGTTTTCCATTGATCGATTCAACCGAGCAAACCAATCTGAGCCCCTGCAAGGATGTCAGTGTCAGGGCCAAGAGCCTCGAATTCAAAGTCAGACAGGGCCAAGAGGGAGCCATAATTGTCATTGGAGTTTACATTGGATATCGCTGGTCAAAACGACATGAGCTCCGCTATAGCATGCAATCTGAAACGTGAGCTTTTAAAAATCCCAGTTAAATGCACTGAAAAAAATATATACCTTAAGTAAATAGTAATTAATAATTCGGAATTTTATTACTTTTCACATTTTATATTTAACTGTTTTTAATTTTCATGGTTCTTTCCATAATCTTTATAGTCTTGAGTATATGAGCCTTATTTTAAATAATCTGAATATTAATAAAACCTTTCGAATATTAAAAGCCACTCTTTCCTTCAGTGTTGTGCGAAAATAGCGCTCTGGGAAAAAGCCCTTACAAAGTGCAAAACGTGACCCAGAAAGTAGTGTGAGCCTTTCTCGCTGGATCTGTTGCATTTTCGGCTGGATGAGCTTTGTCTGGCCAGCTGGCTGCTTCCGGCCCTCGAATGCAACTCCAACTGGGAATGGTCCACTTTGGCCGCCCACCTCCGGCTCCTGTGTCTGCACTTACCATTTCATTATTGCCGTGATTGGATTACGCCGTAAATGCATTTCGCTGTTGTCGTCGGCGCTGGCCGTATACAGAATTATCCTTAAGGTCCTCGCCCGGACAAATGGTCCTCCTTAGGGCAACTGGTTCGATAGCAGTATGGAAAATTCTCAGAAGGATATGGTGGTAAGTGGAAGGACCCAATGAAAGGTTCCAGCTAGAGCTTTAACCCGCGATTGTAGAACATTTAGTATAAAGCATTTTCTATTCATTAAGCCAAATAAAAATTACAGCTTTCCACTCTAAAGCAACTTGATTTTTTTTAATAAATAAAAAACAAACTAGTTGCATCGTGACAAACAGATTCAGAATACTTCCATGACCTGCCCACAAATTAAATTTGTTCAGTTTCTAACAAACTAAAGTTAAACCAACTCAAAATGTACCTGGGCACGACTTCTCCACAAATCACAATAGGAAAATTACTGCTGGCTGTCTTTATGTTTTTCCACGTGCAAAATGTTTTTGAAACATTTGTCTGACCTTGGCAACCTTTTGATATGTGAAACCATCAACAACTTTTGAAACTCGACCCAAGCGAAGCCATATTATCAACGAAAACTACGAATGCTGTGGTTTGTACAGGTACATTTAATATCAACGGCAGGACGTAGAAAATAGCAAACCAAAATTATTTTACAATTATTTAACCACCAAACTACCCATGCCCGCGGAATCCCAATTTTGTTCAGGTTTTTTATGAAATTCTTTCGCCGGATGCCTTCTTGCTGCCTTTACTGGTAAGACAACAATGCTTACGCATTAAAGTCAGAAAATTGAACGAAACAAGGAAATTATTTGCAAGGGAAATGGAATGACAATAAGGAAACTTGTTGACACAATAAAATGTCAAGATAAAACATACACCAAACAACAACCGATGTCAACTTATTTTGTGGACCTCTTAGTTGCCCTTCCTAAACTTATATAAAATATATAATTAATTCCAATACAAATATCTAAAAATATATGCTATTCAATAAATAAATAGTTGTTTTTCGTTACAGACCATTTTCATTTTTAAAAACCCTTCATACTTAAAAGAAAAACTATCTTTTCTTTAGAACTATCGTATCACTCTTAGAAAGGGTATAAACTTCAAACGGAAATGTTTTGTTATGACTCCTTCTCAAGTTATGACTCCGCTGTCCAGTGAAATGCAAATTTCCATTTAACTTGGGCGCTCCAAAGACGCCGGCTAAAAACTTTGCGGCACTCCGGAGATTCTCAGCATCTGAGGTTGCCATTTTCCGTGCAATTACAGGAAGATTGCACGACCAAGAAGCAAGGCGATGGCTATGGCGATGGCAATGGCGATGGCGACTAACTAAAACTTGTGTAATTGATATGTGTGGTAGCAAGTTTCTAATGGAACTCCTGTAAAGCAGATGCAAGCCAGTCCTGGTGGACAGTGTCGAAAAGTTTGCGGTCTCCGGAAAATTGGGGTCGTGCTCCACACGTGGCTCAAGATGGAAGAGTGAAGTTCGACACAATTTGCCCACTAGATTGTAATTGGTTTTGCGGTGTGGATGCCATGCCTGCAGATGAAACCCGAAACACGCAACATGAGTTGGCAATTACAAAAAATTCAATTTAAAGCCAACTAATCGGTTGTACGAGAAATTCTATTAGAAAGGATGCGCTCAATTAGACAATAGATATATTTAAAATTAAGTTTATATGAAGATAGCTTTGCTTAATAGTAAAGGGACTAAATTATTTATTCATAGACTGATACTAAAACTTTATTTTTACATCGATTTAAATCAAACCCTAATAAATATTAAACGTGTTACTAAAAAGGTGCAAGTTAGAGAAAGACTGCTATCGAAAAGTTATATATATAAATATGTGTTTACGTGTATGTAATCTTAAAATTCTTTATACGTATAAATTAAGTGCTTTTAACCATCGGCTAAATGTTTTTTTAAACATTTAATTTTATTGTTTACATACTTGGCACACGTAGGTATTCCCAAATAACTTTTTTATTAATCAACAGTCTTCAAAGTAAGTTGTACTGCCAAGCTGTAAGTGCTCAGGCATCGTTTTAATGGCTCCAAAACGCCTGTGACCTTTGACACGGGAATGCATCCGTCAAGTCCCCGCACAGTAGCTCCTCACCCCGCGCATCCTTTAATCAACCGCCATAATTTTGAATGACATCCCCTCGCATGGAAAATGCACGCTCGTCGCCGTCACACAGGTCCCCCGAAACATTTAAATGCCATTTCAATTGCGCTCTCTATCCCAACAGGACCTTCGCCCCGAAAAACCCCCGGTGCCTCTTAACCCTCTATTATGCGTGGGGCCAAAAGCTTCCGCTTCGTTAGTGCAACGTTTACGCACAAATTAACACGCTGGCAACTGGAACTTTTTGCCATCCAGGACGACTGCGAAACACAAACGACAAAGGACTGCAAAACACACAGAGCGACTGAAGAGCTGCTGGATAAAAACAAAAAACATCATTTCAATTTTAATGAGCAGCAGCAGTAGAAGCAGTAGAAGCAGCAGGAAATTATTCGGAAAAATTGCGTAAAATAAAAATGCATTTCTATTATATCTTGGAATGCAGCTAAAGCAGCAGACATTCCCCGGTGAATGGATTTCCACATCACGTTGCATATGTGCCAGAGTCACTGGAATGCATTTGCATTAAAAACAGAACTCCTAAGTGCATAAGTGATGCCAGAGGCATAAAAATTACCAGGATACGTACGGCAAATTGCAGCAGGAGTCGTGCTTCACTTCGGTTGCAAGCCTCCACAGACACACACACACACTCAATTTTCAGCACTCATAATTTTCTATTTACCACTCAGTTATGCCAAGAGGCTTATTGGCATTTGTGCCTCCGCTTTTATGGACGACGCCAGCTCCACCATTTCGATTTCACACAAACTGGTTTGCGAAAACGCACTTTCCGGGTATAGCAAACTAAAGAGAAAGTGCCAAACTCCTGTATACTCTCAAAAGTATTTATTAACATAAGTCTGGCTTACCAAATCTACAAATTGCCCTTCCTGAACCCTACAGTAAATTATTCAAAAATCCTTAAATATATATTTATATATTTATATATTTATGTTACTGAACGTAAGAAGTAATAAAATTGTTAAACAATTCAGTCAAAACCATTAAATAAATAGTGGATATAGTAATAGTTAGCATACTCTAACATAAGTAAACCAGCTTGATATATTTGAGCTTTCAATGCTCCAGTTTAAGACAAAAGATTTGAAAATATATATCTAAACACGCCAGAATTCATTAATTAATACGAAATATTTTTCGAAATTAAATTCCTATCTAATCAATCTTTCGCCAATTGGCTTCTGCTGCCCCACCTCAATAAATTGGGTTAGTTGAAAAATTTCATAATCAACATTTTTCTACCCTAGAACGGCACACACACCCCGCTTTTCCACTAGCATTTTCCTTTTACTGCGTGCAACTCCCCAAAGCTTTTTGGCTTAAAATGTTAATTGGACGCTGAAATGTTAAATTAGTAAATGGCAAAGCGGGCCAGAAAAGAGGGCGCTGGAAAAAATGCCAGAAAAATGTAAGCCCGGCCCAAACCCACAGCAGTTATGAAAAATGTCAGTTGGATGGCAGCCAACATGGTGGCGATGGGGGGGGAAAAATGGGGGACAGTTAACTTCCGGTACAGTGGAGCAGTGGAGGCGCCCTCAACTCCCATTTTATTATGCATAAATTATGAAATTACGCAGAAAGTAAATAAAAGCGAACCGCCATTCAGTTTAATGCCGTGTTGGCAGACTCGTTCTTTGTCTAGGATCCACAGACAGTGATGACAACTTTGCTACCTTTGAAGTGACTTGTACTTTTTCTCTAAAATAACTCGTGAGTTCCAATTGTACCATCAATTATAAAAGGACTTTATCTGAACAGACAAACAATTAATTTCAATGTAAATTCCAGCCAAAATAGAACTCTGCGCCTAAAATCAGGCTTTAAAAATGGCATTGAAAAAGCATTGAGTTCGCTATTATAATGAACGGATTCTTTAACTAATAAATAATAAAATAAAAAATAAAAATGAGTTCGCCATCACTGCCCGCAGGAATCTCACCCTTTCAGCTTTAAGAAAGAATTATAAAGCCATTTACGTGTCGTCGTTTTAATTTGCATTCTGCAATTTGAACTGTGATTTTGAGAGATGGCTGCGTGGGCGAGTTTATCTTGATTTTAGTGATAGCCAGGGTGACGGTGATTCTGGGCAGTTGGCTTAAGCACCTGTCATCCCGTCACCCAGCCATCCACCCAGTTACCAGGGATGTGGACTGGTCAAAGGTCATCAAGTGGCTTACTGCTGAATTAAGCGAGCCTTGTCCAGGGGCAATTTAATTGATTGCGGATACGGAATGCTGGCAGAAATAACACTGTAATGCATTTCACTAGTAAAAGAGCAAATGTTAATTAATGAATGTTTTATCCCAACGTGAAAGATGATTAGCAAAAGCTGATCTAAACAATTGATTAAACGAAGATTTTGCTAGCCTTACATGTTTACTCTATGAATGATTTTCATTTAAATAAAAACTTCACTCAATAATGTGTGTCAATTTAAAACACATAAAACTACATTTTATGTATTCAGCACACAGAATGCGCTTAATGAGAAATTGTACCACTTTAAAGGTATCGTAAAAGGTGCAAATGACAGCGAATACTGAAGGCAGCAGCATCAATCGAATTTAAATTCAAACAATTCCAATTTGATTCACCATCATCTGTCCAGCTGCTGAGCGTGCAAATCGTAAATGAATTTTACGATTGATCGAATTTTCCAATTTAATGAGCGAATAAAACATACAAAAAAGACGTCGAAAAACACGGGAGAAGGATAAATGAAATGAAAGGCAGCACAGGTAAATTGGAAGCCGAGTCTTAGAGGGATTAAAGATTTATTAAGAAATGCATCGCGCTGAAAGCTCGCCGAAGAGGAAGTCGGAAACCGGATGAAGGAGCTACGCTGCTCAAACAGTGAGCAAATGAAAAGCAACTCGAGATAAAGTAATCAATGGATTTTTTATGCGAAAAAATTCAAACGAGCAGCTAAAGTGATTTACAATGAGCTAAAAATGATGATGAAGACAAAAAAGATGGACGCAAAACTAAGACAAGATGTTCAACGTTACTGAAAATTAATGACTCAAATTTGTTGGTGCTAGCAAGAAGATAGAAGTTGGAGCAAAATTTGTGAAAATATCAAATAGATTCGTAGAATACAAAGTTTCGGTTAAAGAGGTATAAATGCAAAATGCATCAGGTATTTGCATGAAAACAACCATCTGCAAAATAATTAAACACCCAGCCAAAAGTGCAGACAACTTTATCAGCTAAGCAACAAACAGAAAACAATGAAAACATGTTGGCAGATGCTCACCAACTCATATGAAATGCATTTCAATTAAATGCAATAAATTAAATATAAATCCAGCACATACCATCTAGCCATATGCCTCCGTAACCTGACCCCCAAAATGTTGCATAATTAATTAGCCAAGCATGTGGCGAGAAAACAAGGTCAACATCAGATTTCATTTCGTTTACAAAGACTGCAAATTATGCAGAAAATAGGATGCAAGCGCAAGTTGGAAATAGTGTTTCAATAATGAGGGTCGGCTATATAGCTACCTCAGAAAATCAGAAGAAAAATCATATAGTTAAAATAAAATATTAGAATTCAATTTTAAGCTTTACTTTTAAATTAATAACTAATTAAAATGTTAAATCAATTTATTTGTTAAATATATTAAGAAGATACGTTCAATAATTATTCAAAAATTATTGTGTCAGAAATATTAACTTACAAGCATGCCGCTTGTTCTTAAGTATTATTTTTATTAATTTGAAATTCAGTTAAAATGCCTTATTATTTAAGAAAATATTTCTTTATGTTCAAAGTTGAGTTCTAACGATTTCTTGTTGGGTGCACTTTATAGCCGAGCACTTGCCATTCCAGCACACACATGAATGCCCCTCAAATCCAAAATCCACCCACGCGATTTGCTTACAAAGCCCTCGGGTGCAGCAAAGAGTTGTGAACGGCATTTTCGCAGTGAATGCGAGCCCACAAGTGGCATCTTATCTCATCGGTATCCGTATCCATCTAATGACATCCAGCAGCTGTCAAACAAGGATGATGACTACGAGTGACTCAATCTTTGACTGGCAGCCAACTGGGTTCCAAAGCATTTTAATTGCTGTCTCAACGGGCGGTGCTGTGTCAGCCGTTGCCCCGGCTTTATTCCCGATGCAATGGGGAATGAAAGGGCATAAATATGTTGACCTTGCACTCAGTCAGCTAGAAAGCTAGAAAGTGAAAGGCAATGTGGGCGGCGGGCGGGGGCGGCTGAAAAGGCGGGCGAATTTGCATAATTTGTATGCAGCGGGTGCGGCGATGCAATTGCACTCAAACCAAGCGTGGAATTTAGTTGTTAGCAGAACTTGCTGACAAATTGTGGCCCAGTCGACACCTCAAATCCCCAGAGCCGCCCACAGATTTAGCCATATTCCGCACCTTCCCCTGCCACTTTACCTTCGTCTGTGCGCCGTCTGTGGGAATTTCTAGCCAAAAGGACGAAGGAGGCCAAAAGGACGACGACCATGCTGGCGACGACGACGCTGTTGACGACTTTCGCCATTGAGACAGCCAAAGTTTTTATGGCAATTTTCATCAGAGCCAGACACTTGAAGTGAGCTCCGCGCTTTTCTTTTTGTTGGCTGCATGAATATGCGGATTTTAACATAAATTGCAACCGAGTTACACATTTCTTGCCCTGGCATTTCCCTTATAGGCCCGCTCTGAATAAAGTGGAAAAGTTTGCGCTCAAAAAAAATGATATGAAATTGAAATGGGACCACGTTAAATAGGATCTGTTAACTGAGGTTAAACGCTAGAATAATTACTTTTCAAAACCAGTTGTAAATGTAGTAACTTGCGTTACTTGAAATTAAGGAAATCTTTTTCTGCACCAAGCTTAAGAAAGGGCTCAGAAAAGTATGATTTCACTTTTAACAGAAGTTTGGAATTCCAAACACCAGCCTTCAAAAATCGAATAAAAGTTTTCCTTCGCCAACTTTCTGTAGTTGTAGCATCCACGAATTTCTATGAAATGAAACTTTAAAATAATATTCCAAACCATTTTTAAAGTTGCTTCTACTAGCAAGTTTTAAAACTGTATTTTAAAATTTTTGCTAAAATTTCGTTTCCAAACAAATAGTTAAAATGAAACTGACCAAAGCAAATACTCAATTCAAAGTTTACGACTCAATTAGCATTATTCATGGCATAGCCACACGAATTTGTCTCTCCTTCTGTGAAAACGTATGAACGTTTTGGGAAGAAAGCAAACTATCAAAAGCTCAATATGTGTACAGGACACTTGATTCAGATCCTGTCCTCAGTGAGCTCTAAAACGAAGCTGGGCAAGATGAAAAAGATGAGTAAATCTCGCAAAATGTCAACACACTGCAATGGAGATGGCGTGGGAGGAGGAGCAGAAAGACAGAGATATACACAGAATGCACCGATTTCATCCTGCTCAATTTTGCAGGATTTGCCGAGTCGCCGGGACCTCAAACTCGGGGCCAGGCAGGTGTCCTGGCGCATCCATTAGACGACCCTTGCCTGAGCTTTTAAGCAGCATGCCCAGAAGGCTTTCACTGGACAAGGAGCGAGTATGAAGGCATGTGGACGCAATGGCCAGGCTGCAGGTTGAAATTTGTATGACCCGGATACGCATGGTGTGAGTCCGGGTCGATATATGTATACGGAATAGATGCACATGCGAGTATATGTGGACTCCGTCATTTATACGATGTGCATCCTGGTGTCCTGCTGTCCGGGTGTCCAGTTGAATGCCCGACTGTCATTTCGCTTTCGGTTTCACACTTTGCAGCGCAAACAACATTTTTACAGTCGGTCTTTGATTTGATTTTGAGTGCTAACCTGATGGGTGCGAATGGATGTCTGTGGGTGTCTGCCCCACTGCGATGGCATCGGTGTCAGTTGAAGTCACCACTTCGGTTGCAACTTTGCGGCAATTTTTATTTACGTGCGGCAATCCATTTTGCCATACTTCCTCCCGGCTCACTGCATTTTGGCCACCAACTCAGCCGGGAGCCCCTCGTTCTGCATCAGACTTAATTAAGTTTTTGTCCTCACTCTGGCTCTATGGTCTGTGGCACTGTTTACATGCCAGCCAGCCAAATGCCCAAGCTGCAAAAAATAAACACACAAAAATAGGAAAGCAAATAAAAGCTGAAAAGTTGACAATGCGCAACAAAGTACAGGAGAGATTTATAGGGTGTCCTTAGAAGTTTAAAATTACGTATTTCCATATCAATGTACATCTTGAGAAATCCTTTTGTCAACTGCTAGATAAAGAAAGATGGCACACATAACAACTAATTAATTTGGTAATTTACGAAAATAATAAATTATTTTTAAACCATATAGCATGTCTATTTGTGACTTAACACAACATTTTTTTTTAACAACCTGGTATTTTGATATTGATACACTCTTTTACAAAAGTACTAAATTTTTTTGGACCCTATAAACTTTCTATTTTGCACATTTAACCCTAAAATTGTTGTTTTCTGAATTCCCCGGAGTCCAATTTTCATTAAATGCAATCCAGTAGTAAAAGAGCATAGAAAACAAATTAGTTTCAAAAAAAACTAATTGCCATTTATTTAGTGATATTTGAGCTAAATAAATACACTAACTTCAAAAGAGAGAAAAAGAAAAACAACCATTTGAAAGCCCAATTGCAGGCAAATTTTTGTTTTCAGCTTCCATTGGCATTTTTTCCTCTTGATTAAAATATTAAATCGGTTTCTATGATTGTTGGCCTATAATGCGATATACAATAATACTACAAATTCAGAGCAACGAAAGCTAGATAAACGACCAGGGAACAAATAAGACTCGGTTAAATAATTATTGTCCACTTTCTCATGAAGCACCTTCTAATTGCCATTGTTAATTTGCAAGCATATTTCACTGGGCAGAGGCTTTAAATAGCACTGAGTACGGAAAACTCTGTGAGAAGGAAGCCACACCCGAAACCGAAACCAAAACCAGAACCTAAGCCAAAGCGGACAATGAAGCGTGAAAAGCGGAAACGG
The DNA here is from genome assembly GCF_016746365.2 of Drosophila yakuba. Taxonomy (NCBI): domain Eukaryota; kingdom Metazoa; phylum Arthropoda; class Insecta; order Diptera; family Drosophilidae; genus Drosophila; species Drosophila yakuba. Next base: position 15,578,008 of record NC_052529.2, on the reverse strand, counting down.
AAATTAAGCGACTGCAGTGGAACTGGCTCCAGAGCCCAGATCCTGTGGATCCAGGACATCGCCGTCGCCATTGTCGCGTCACTTGCCACGAGGTGGCCATTGTCCAGTGTCCAGTGTCCTTTTCCTCCGCCGGCCATTGTGCACTTGGTTTTACAGCGGAGACAACGGCCACGATGCCAAGGCTCCAAACGGTGGGAGTGACTGGGAGTGGGTGGGCTCCACCGTACGGTGCGCCCTGCGTTTGACTGCTGCAAATTGCACGCGGTGGTGGCGCCGTTTGTTTACTCTCTCTGTCTATTGGTTGATCTTTTTGCCTTCGGTCACTTTAGTGAGTTGAAGATGCTTTTTTCAGAGCCAGCTTTAACTAGTTAAAATTAATGAACAGGGACAAATATAAATACAGAACTAATTTAAAAGGCACGAAGCTTGATCTAAGTTAGTTATTAAAAGTGGGTTAGGTTGACATATTCTTATTCGTATATTTCTAGGACAATAGAACTGGACTCCATATTTCTTTGTAAATAGCTTACACTAACAGGCTTTGTCGCATATGTCACTGCCATAAATGGATTATCTCTACTCTACTGTATTATGGGGTTCGGTGGAATTACACATAATTTGCCTGGTTTCGAAATCTTGCAGCAATAAGGAACAAAATTCGAGATTTCCTAATCAGCCGTGGTAAACTTTATAGAAGTCCTTAAAGACCCATAAATAAATCAGGTATTAGGTAAATCCAAAAGCAGATGTTATTCTACCAAGAAATATACCTGCGACAGGTATAAGTGCAGACTACCTGGTACCCTCGATCTTCAATTTGTATATAAACCAGAGAAGACGAGGAGAAGGACATCAGTCAGCAACTGAATATTGTCATAGACACATCTCAGTGCATACGCAGCAATTTCAAAGAGTAATCTTCTTTGGTGCCTAAAATCGGTCAATCTTTCCAAATAGCTATATCCACCATCACTTCACGTTTAGTTTTCGAAGCCAGAAGTTCCATATCGCAATCATGTTCGACGAGCCCATCTCCAGCTTCGTGTTCACCAACGAGGAGACCACGCAGACCTTCCACCACCAGTGGTTTGCCCAGGGCCAGTTACACGAATGTGCCACCTGCTACAGCTCCATCGACGCAGATGAGCCGCCCTCCCAGCATTGGCTGCGTGGAGGAGAAGCTTCACAGGGCCTTCAGCTCACAAAGCAGCAGCAGGCCGTCCTGGACATCATCGAGGCCCGCCAGATCGAGACCTTCTTCTTCTGCGACGAGAGCTCCAAGGACAAGCTGGAACACTTCATGGGGGAGACCTGTGCAAGAGGAATCCCCGAGCTACTCCGCTGGATGTTTCAGAACAACACCGTGGCCGTGGAGTTCAATCTAGCCTGCTATGTGAACGCCATGGACCAGGTGCTGATCTTCCAGAGCGGCTCGCTGAGGGTGGACCACCACTACGACGTAGACGAATCCGTGGGCGTGGTCTACGAGATGCTGATGCAGAGGATCGAAAACTACCTCAACTGCAGCAGCGAGTACGGGATGGCAGAGTGCAGCATCACCAGGCTGAAGGTTCAGGTAAAGAGGATTAGGGTGGATGCGGAGGACTCGTCCTCTTTTGCTCTACCCCTACAGCTGCAAGAGGATGAGGGGCTGACCACCACTACCGGCTGCTCCACCAGCGAGTCGGAGCTTGCCAGCCTGCGCTCCGCCTACCTGAAGCACTTCCGCGAGTGCAACGGCTACTTCCCGCCCAACATGCGCGTCAATCTCTACGGACTGCAGCAGTGCAAAACCACCAAGGAGCTGTATGTGGTGCCCTACCATATCAGCGAAACCCTCCAGCAGCTGCCCAACAAGAACTTCCTCATCCTGAACAACATCATGGGTCAGTTCCAGCGGCTCCACGAGCTCTCCACCCCAGTCAATTCCATCGAAAGGGACCAGACCAGCTCGCCGCTGAAGGAACTGCACTGCCGGAGGTGTCGCACCCAGTTCTCACGACGCAGCAAACTGCACATCCACCAGAAGCTGCGCTGCGGCCAGGACTTCTCCGTGGACAGCATGCACGCGGACATCGTGGAGATCTACGAGCAGTGCCTGCCCATCTCAAGGAGCGTCTTCCAGCACGCCTGCTACGGTATCACCAAGCCCAAGACCGTGATGCGGAAGGGTCAGTTTGTGCCCATCGAGTGCGACTGGCGCAGCGAGAGCTCCGTGAAGGTCCAGCACGGCCCGTGTGTCGTCATCAGCAACGCCCAGCACAGTAGTCCTTCTAAATTTTATTAAATAAACGATATATTTTAAGCTCCAAATTAATTCTTTTTTTTTACCATGGGGTAATCAATGAAACCATTCCTTAAAACAAGTAGATTGCAATCGTATACGCAACTAAAGCGTATACGAGTAACTCTATAGAGTAAATGGGTAGAGTAAAGGTAGAAGGAAACATTTCCGACCATATAAAGTGTGAATATTCTTGATCAAGATCAATATCTGAGTCAATGGTGTCCTGTCCGTCAGTCTGGCTGTCGTATGAACGTCTAGATTTCAAGAACTATGTATAATACACTCCTGCCCAGAATTATACGACACCCCGAAAATATTAGTTTCGACCCTCGTAAGTCGATGAGGAAACATAGTACAACAAATTAAGTATGCAGAATGAAAGCTTTATCAATTCTGCTTAAAATGAGCTTAAAACAAGAGAGAACGCTATAGTCGAGTTCCCCGACTATCTGATACCCGTTACTCAGTTAGTGGAAGGGAGAAGGAGAGTCTTAAACACAGTTTTTCGCGGTTTGTGGGCGTTAGAGTGGGCGTGGCAACATGAATCGACAAACTTGCGCTGCGTCTATGTCTCTGGAGTCTGTATGCTTAATCTCAACTTTGTAGCCTTTGTAGTTCCTGAGATCACAGCGTTCATACGGACGGACAGACAGACGGACAGACGGACAGACGGACAGACGGACATGGTCATATCGACTCGGCTATTGGTCCTGATCAAGAATATATATACTTTATATGGTCGGAAACCCTTCCTTCTGCCTGTTACATACTTTTCAACGAATCTAGTATACCCTTTTACTCTACGAGTAACGGGTATAATTATCTCTGATTGCATGCCTGCAATTGTATCAAAATTATACGACACATGCCAATTTGTTAGATTGTAATATTTTTAAAAAATTTTTTAACAGACGCAGCGCAAGTTTGACGCAAGTTCCGACGCCTACTTCAACACACTAAAAAATGTTTTGATAATTGTTTATTTTTGTATTAGTCTTGTAAACTTCTCCTAATACGCCACCCCTACTCTAACGCTCACAAACAGCCAAAAACTGTCAATGTAGCAATTTCTCCTTCACAGTTCCACTAGCTGCGTAACGAGTATCTGATAGTCGGGGAACTCAATTAGAGCGTTTTCTATTGTTTTTAATAATAGGCGGTATTTATACGCAAAGCCAAACCTAATAATATAATTTATAATCCTATTTAGTCGATATGGGAGTTAAAATGGGCGAGAGCACGATTATTTAGTACTATTATCTATTATTAATGTATGGGCTAATTTCAAAGGTGTTGGCGAGGCAGTTGTTGGCGTGGGTGTGGCAGGAGTGGGCGTGTCAACATTTAGAAACTTTAGATCCGACTATAGATCCTGGTCAAAATTATATTTATTTTTTATGGCCAGAAAGACTTCCTTCTGCCTGTTACATACTTTTCAACGAATTTAGTATCCTTTTTTACAAGTAAATAACAAGGTATGATTTAGTAAAGATCGCACACTAAAGGGAAAAAATATTTTACAAGAGGATATAAATTCCCAAGAACACGGAGCAGTACTTTTCTTACCGGCAAGTGTAAACATCACCCGCAATTTACAGAAATTTATCTAATTTTATCTAATCAAAAGAACATTTGTTAGTGTAATTTTTCCGTTTCTTGCTTATAACTTTTTAAGTTACTTTTGTAACATTATGAAATTTGGTTTTTGAATTAAAATTAAATTTAAATGAAGACTGAACTAATTTTTTTTTAAATAAATGAACGCCTAACAAATTCAAATATTTTTGTCAACGTCAACCAAAAATTACAAATGCTTTTATATACAATCTCTAAATAATCAATTTTTAAGCACAAGCTCATAGTAAAAATATTTACGATTAAAATTAAATTCAATTTTTAATGATTTAAGTCCATATTAAATAATCAGTTTCAAAAAGAATAACAATAATCAAGTGATTAAGAAATATGGTGGGTTTATGTTAGGTAGAAGGTAGCATTTCCAATGCTTCAAAGTACATATATTCTTGATCAGGATCACTACACAAGTCGATTTGGCCATATTCGAGATCTAAAGAAACCTCAGTAAATAACACTGCTCGAATTTTTTGTAACGAAAAATTTTTTTTGTATTTGTATATATTTCTTAAGACTTTCAACATTCCACCGATAGATAAAAAACAAGTAGAAAATGTATCTTAAATTTATCCAAATCAACCCCTTATGAAATAAAATATAAATGCAGCGGAATTCTGATACTCATTATATAGTATCATGTACAAAAATACCATTTGGACGGCTTAGTCTTTTCCAACTTTCTAGATCTTATGGTACAGTTCCTGAGATTTTGAAGTTCAAACGGAGACATATCAAGGAAATAAGTATATCCCTTTATTTTCCAAATTTTCGTATAAATACACACCTAATAATAAAAATTATTAGCAATTATTGTAGCCTCCATTATGTGGAGTTCGATTTCAATCTACTTGAGTTAAGGAATTGTTTCATTGATTACCCCATGGTAAGAAAAAAAGAATTAATTTGGAGCTTAAAATATATCGTTTATTTAATAAAATTTAGAAGGACTACTGTGCTGGGCGTTGCTGATGACGACACACGGGCCGTGCTGGACCTTCACGGAGCTCTCGCTGCGCCAGTCGCACTCGATGGGCACAAACTGACCCTTCCGCATCACGGTCTTGGGCTTGGTGATACCGTAGCAGGCGTGCTGGAAGACGCTCCTTGAGATGGGCAGGCACTGCTCGTAGATCTCCACGATGTCCGCGTGCATGCTGTCCACGGAGAAGTCCTGGCCGCAGCGCAGCTTCTGGTGGATGTGCAGTTTGCTGCGTCGTGAGAACTGGGTGCGACACCTCCGGCAGTGCAGTTCCTTCAGCGGCGAGCTGGTCTGGTCCCTTTCGATGGAATTGACTGGGGTGGAGAGCTCGTGGAGCCGCTGGAACTGACCCATGATGTTGTTCAGGATGAGGAAGTTCTTGTTGGGCAGCTGCTGGAGGGTTTCGCTGATATGGTAGGGCACCACATACAGCTCCTTGGTGGTTTTGCACTGCTGCAGTCCGTAGAGATTGACGCGCATGTTGGGCGGGAAGTAGCCGTTGCACTCGCGGAAGTGCTTCAGGTAGGCGGAGCGCAGGCTGGCAAGCTCCGACTCGCTGGTGGAGCAGCCGGTAGTGGTGGTCAGCCCCTCATCCTCTTGCAGCTGTAGGGGTAGAGCAAAAGAGGACGAGTCCTCCGCATCCACCCTAATCCTCTTTACCTGAACCTTCAGCCTGGTGATGCTGCACTCTGCCATCCCGTACTCGCTGCTGCAGTTGAGGTAGTTTTCGATCCTCTGCATCAGCATCTCGTAGACCACGCCCACGGATTCGTCTACGTCGTAGTGGTGGTCCACCCTCAGCGAGCCGCTCTGGAAGATCAGCACCTGGTCCATGGCGTTCACATAGCAGGCTAGATTGAACTCCACGGCCACGGTGTTGTTCTGAAACATCCAGCGGAGTAGCTCGGGGATTCCTCTTGCACAGGTCTCCCCCATGAAGTGTTCCAGCTTGTCCTTGGAGCTCTCGTCGCAGAAGAAGAAGGTCTCGATCTGGCGGGCCTCGATGATGTCCAGGACGGCCTGCTGCTGCTTTGTGAGCTGAAGGCCCTGTGAAGCTTCTCCTCCACGCAGCCAATGCTGGGAGGGCGGCTCATCTGCGTCGATGGAGCTGTAGCAGGTGGCACATTCGTGTAACTGGCCCTGGGCAAACCACTGGTGGTGGAAGGTCTGCGTGGTCTCCTCGTTGGTGAACACGAAGCTGGAGATGGGCTCGTCGAACATGATTGCGATATGGAACTTCTGGTTTCGAAAATTGAACGTGAAGTGATGGTGGATATAGTTTTTAAGACGATTGACTGTTTTTAGGACCCAAAGAAGATTACTCTTTGAATTTGCTGCGAATGCACTGAGATGTGTCTATGACAGGATTCAGTTGCTCACTGATGTCCTTCTCTTCGCCGGCCTGGCTTATATACAAACTAGTACTACAGGGTAACAGGTAGTCCGTGCAGGTAAATTCCTTGGAGGGACAACATCTGCATGTGGATTTCCCCTTTACCTAATCCGTCATATAATTATGGGCTAAGTTGTTCTAATCATCGAGTATAACAACAGCTGCGCGGTCATAAACTTACTACGGTTTATTAGGTATAATCTGTTTTTAGCAGCGATAGTGTTTCCAGGCACATACATTTCCAATAATCTTGGATATTTAGACCTCTTGCCTTCATGATTAGATGCAGACATTCTGTTACAATGTTACCCTAAAATATAGATATATACTTATTCCCCTTAGCGTTTTAATACTACTTAATTTAGAACAATTTTGTTTCGAGTAATAACCCTTTAGGCAGCATTCACTTGTTGAAGTGACGGATTGGCTTTGACAATAATGTGTGAACAATTGTACAGTTTCTGCTTTTCCATGAAAAAGAAGCGCAAAAAATCACAACCAAAAAAGTTAAACAAAAACATTTTCTCGAATATTAACACATCGCAACTCAAGCCACTTATTGCAATTATATTCGAATGGCAAAGAGCCAACAAAAAATTTCCAGATATAGGCAATAATCAAAAACCTATTGAAATTCCTTTCTAATTAGCCAACGGTTTAAAGGGAGTGTAATTGAATAAAATAGTGTAAAACTCATTTGGACATAATTGTTAATTATGTATATGATTGTGCTAAATACTATAACAGCGAAAAAACATATTATATATTTACATACACGTCAATATTGTAATTTAACCCAATAAAATGTAGTTCATGATTATGCATATATGTGTATGTGATGTGTAGAACGTATCCTTTAATAAAACCTTAAAAGTAGAAAAGTGAATGAAAACTCACAAAATATTTGGTTTTTACAAGCGTAAGATCTACCAAATTTATTTGCAAGGACAAAGGTTCTAAAATCCTTAAAAAAAGTTTATGAACGTTAAAGACTCCAGACAACATCTACTATATCAGGTCTGCACCAGAATACATTTCCCCAAGGACCAAACTCAAGTGTCACAACACGTAAGTCAACACGTGAAAATTGGATTATGTGGAAAATTAGAACGGCGCGTGGCTACACAGGACACAATGCCAGACGAGGGATCCTGCAAATTGGTCTGGAAGTACTCCAGGACGACGACCAATGTCGATTGGATAGCCAACGAGGCACACAACAAGCGTCCCAGGAATGCGGTCCCATTTTAAATTCAGCACGCAACAAGAAGTCCAGGACTCGCCAGGATAGGAATGCGTTTCAGGGGGCATCCATAATTCATGGAGCAGTGGCAAAGACAAACAACTAAATTATCGCCAGAAGTCCAATACTTTACACGGCAAATTTGGTATAAATTTTATGGCAACCCAGATCGCCATTTGAATGCCAAACAAAAGACTTGATACTCTGTAGACCACCGGTTCTTTTCTGACAGAGAAAAGAACAAGTTAAGAGAGTTATGATTCAAAAGAACTTTGTAAAACCCACTATATACACATTATGTTTAGACTTATCCTCATAAAATATTGTACGCGAACATTAATAAATTCCTACATATTTAAAAATTTCAAAATGCTTTAAATTCCTTTCATTTCAGTACAATTCTGTTTTATGTTGTTCTTTTACCTCCATAGCAAAAACCTTATGTATTTAGTTTTAGATTATAATAAACTGTTAAACTAAATTTGACATGTTTACCAAAAAGTTTGTTTCGATTATTAAAATAACGACCGAGTATTAAGTTTATAGCCAAAACGTAACAAATCTTATTTATGCATCGAAATGTTGGGCTTGTTTTTGAACCATATAAACTAAGTAGTAAGAGTATTTAGAGGCGTGTAAAAAACCGTCTCAAAAAACTGCCCAACCGCTTTTCGGCCAGACATTGGTCATTGTTTTGATAGCCCAGACGGCAATCGACAGGACAGCAAGTGCAGAATATGGTCGGCCAAACAGGACTTTAGCTTTAAGGCCATTTCTCACAACGCCTAGACTGTCGGATCGCATATCGCAAATCGATTTTTCGTTCTCGGTTATGTTTCGGTTATAAATTACAAAGTGAAATGACATGCCGTCCCTCGTCAAAATCGCTGGCCAAGCCAAAGTATATAAATCATACGCAATTTACGCGGGGCCATTCCTTGCACTTTGTGTGTGTTTGTGACTCATTATAGCCGTCACTCCCCCATCCGAAAGCCTTGTAATAATAATTCAAATACGGCGGCACATTAGTTCCGCCATTTTGAGCAGCCAGTGTACAATAAACGATGGACCAACAGGTTGTGACAAGTGGATTTGGTCGAGACCGGAGGCTAAAACACTTTGTAGACACTTCATAAATGTCTGCGAACGTTGCACCTCGAAAAATGGTCCACTATTTCTACCAGCAGTGGCAATAATACATTGAATTTAATGGTGAAATCACTTCTAAGGGTTCCCAAAAGTATGCTATGATAAGTCGTCGCATTTTAAAGGATTCCTTTTTGCTCAAACATCAAACGGGTGTCTATTTAAGAACAAGAGTACTATGAATGCTGGGGTATTTTATTAACAGTAGGTCGGTTATTATTTCAAGTGCACAGTAGAATGATTGATAGTCCGCTTGAGGAGGGCAAAAGGCGGCCTACTCCGAATTGGAAGCCCATAGACCATAGCCCGTGAGCCCATAAAACGTTTTTCGGCAAAATGTTCATCAAGTAGCCATACAATATACAATAAATAATAGAACAGTCAGAAACATTTGATGTAGCACCATAAAAATGCAGCTACCCCAAAAAGAGGCAACTAAGACTACACCAGCTCATTCAAATTGTTGCCATGTGCACATAAGGAGCAGACAAAAGATATAAAGTAAATGAAGCGCCTCGCAAGATGCAGACTTAAGATGAGTGAGTAGTGGCACCTCCCTTCAGACGATGGGGCGGGTATTTCATTCTATTTCCATTTTCACATACTCGTTTCTCAGTTGCCATTCAAAGACGAGCGCACATCCACAGTTGAAATCGAAATCAATTGTTATACACAATGAAAACAGTTTTCCTACACAATAAATGCTTACCGCACACTTTGGGATATTGTGCACTGGAAAAAACGATCTTCAAATTGTGAACAAAATTTAGGAAGTGTTTTCAATTTGTTAAATAATATTTAAGATATAATAATCTGAATTCCGTTAATAAGGCTTCCAGTATGTTACATGTCAAATAAAATCAAAATAGCTATCTCCAACACTTTGTCAATTCAAAAACGAACTATTTTTGAAAAGCATCAGAAATACTTCTCAGTGTTAGTGCCAAACGCAAAGGAATTTCGGCCAGCAAAGCAGCTCCTGCTTTAATATAAAAATAATCATTTAAGCAAGGAGCCAGGTCCCAATCTTCCAGGTTCTTCTGCCTGACTGCGAAGGAACAATGGACTGGAGGATTGGAGGAGGGAATCGCATGTGAATCGTGTGTGAATCGTATGAATGACAGAGAAGATAAGGTTTAACATCAATCGCGACTTGGCAGACTTGGCAGTGCTTAACCTTGAAATGCTCGAATTCAAATGATTATTTTGTCTGGTTTGTTGGGGGTGTAAGTCAGGACAATTGCTCGGGATTGCAGTAAGTGAGTTCTCTGTGAACAAGCTTTTCATTGATTTAAATCAAGAGATTCAATCCAACATTTTCTGTGTAAGCTGCTTAAAAATTACGGAATATGTTCGTGCTAACGAAATTATGTTATGTTATGTTTTTCTGCTGGTTTTTTTTTCTATCAGCTACATAAAAGATTTTCAGGTACATGCCGTATCACAGTTAATTTTAATACAACAGCTTCTGGTTGTAATACAGAGAGCTTTTTCATTTTTCACAATAGCCGAATGGACAACAAGTCCAGCCAACCACGGAAATTCTCCAGCTTCGTTTTCATGAATACAGATTGCGTGCAGTGGCGCAGATCAACGGATGGGATACCATATATAGTAAGCCATCCATGCGAATGTATACATTTTAATACCCGCAAATATGAATGAATGAAAATGTCGAAATCAAATCCAAATAGAGCGCTACAAAACATGCCAGGCAATCAAAAGCCAAAGATGAAAATTAATTTTTGCCAGGCCTTATATGTGATTAACGTTGGGATTACAACGTACGAGTATGTGAGAATATAAAGGGAATGTCTGAAAGGAGGGATATCCTGAAAACAAGACAGCAAACAAATGCCAAATTGAGGACTCGTCAAATGGAGGTTATTAGCATAAATTGCTTTTTAATGCCAAAGATTGTTCGGCAAAAGCATTTTAATCCGCATATGATTATCACATGCTTGTACATTTGATTTTCCACGGTCTGGCAGTCATACGTCAGCTCATCTCGACTCAGACTGAAACCCTAAGTGATTTGTTTACTCAAGGGGAATTGATTGCAACGAAAATCGAGGCAGACAAAGACAAAGGCAGCCAGCTGCGGCCCAAGAATCCAAGATTCCGAATGCGAATGGGAATGAGAATCAGCTCCAAGAGCTCAGACGCACATGCAGAGGTCGTATAAATCCATCCATTCATTCATTGGACACACTCCCAATCGCCGAAGAACACAAGTGTAAATTTGCCATTTTTATGGTTTAAGTGTCACGTCATTATAATTCAGTCGAACATAACATATATGGCACTCGAGCCATTCCAATTGTTTATGGTAGACACATTAAAAGTTGGCCCCAGTACGAAAGCACCACATGTTTGCTTTGGAAATATATCACCGAAAGGCAATCAAGATAATAATGATCCTAGGTATACAAAAAATATATGAAGCTTTCACACACTCTTCACACAACAAAATTCTCGAAATCGTTTATCCATTATCACACTTTCTTCTTTATAAGATTGTATTCTAAATTAATAAGTATTTTACTAAATAAGAAAATATATTTTGTAAATCGAAAAGTGTACGTATTCGTTGTGTGAAATCCATATTAATGTAAAATATGTGTAGCACATAATAGTAATAATTCAAGAACTGCAAAAGTACATAAATTATGAAGCACAAACGTCAGTTTAACACTTTGTTAGCCACTGCAAGAAAAATATAAAAATGATTTAAGGAAAAAATAAATAAATTCCATGCACACTTACCCCACAAGTTTCCCTTCAAAATGGGACACTGATGGTAAATAACACTCTTTTTGAGATTCTCCCAAACTATCATCGAACCCTTTCGAGGTCTGATTTTTAGATCGCGAGAAGGGAAAACTATTTCTCCGCCCTTTCCAGCATTGCCCAACTAAATATTATAAAGAAAATAATTATATAAATATTATAAACTAACAATTAATATACTAACAAATATGAAAGCATTTGCTTTGTTGTGTTTCCTGGGCTGCGCAGTGTCATCGGGATTGTAGTTGCCAGCAATACCATAATTTATGACTTCTACCATTTCATTTCCCTTCGATGGAAATCCAGTAATATCTAAGATCAATTCATTTACTTTGCGTACAACATCATGTGAAGAACTGAAAAGATTTCCGATTTTACAACTGCAATTCGCCGATAAATGCTCGTTTCGTTGAAGTTTTGGTCGGGATACATTCTTTAAAACTTCAATATCCTTTGGACCAAGGAATCCGTAAAAAATACTTATATGTGGTTTCATGGACAACTCCTCCATTTTTAAGGGTGCCAGTTTCAGGAATGGTGTCCAATCCACATAGTGACATACAAGGACTCCCGATTTCCTCCTATAGCGTTTTGAACATATTGCCTTCTGGAGTTTGAAATATTTCTTTGGTTTCGTGAGTTTAATCGGATTTGATTGCAAATATTTCAGCTTTGGCAGCTGTGTCAACATGTAAGTGTGATTGGGATTAATTAAGAGCAGCTCGTTCGCATACTTTTTAGCTTCCGAATAACGACCTAAGAATAATTTGTTGTTAGATTTATACACTTTCTTTTTAACGACGAAAATTACCAAGTCCCTTGTTGGCCTCCACCAGGGCTTCCAGCAGGTTCGGGTAGTTCCAAAGTTTCATTTTAAGCTCCTCTGGACTGAGATAATCCCCGTAGTAATAGAGAGCCAATTGCAACCACTTCTCCGATTGATTGTAGTGTCCTAGGAATAGATACATCAGACCGAGTATTAGACACTCATCAGTTCTCCAGCTTCTAATGCTGAAAATATTTTAAATAATGTATTTTTCACGATATGTGCATGATGTATTTCTTACTTCTTATCTTTGTCATCTATAAAGCCTTCTGCCATGGCGTAGGAGTCCAAATCGTATACGGTTTGAAGTCTACGCATTGCACCCATTGATTCTTCAAAGTCCACAGAAGTTGGTTGCTGTGTTAATAACTTCTGAGAAACCGCAATCTCCTCACTGCCTAGATCTTTCTTCAATAGTCTGAAATACTGGGGCCAATCATTGTAAATGTGCCTCAGAACCTTATATCCAAAAATTAAGTTACTATGAAAATTGGTCGTCGTTTTCAGCAGATCTTCAGAGTGCCTTATGGCTCTGTAATGCAATACAATTAGATAATTATAACTTACTTATTTCCTGAACGTACCGCTTAATTTTCTGTAAGTGTATTTTTAGAACTTTTTTATAGCTCTGAAGATTGTTGACTTGTGTTTCTTTCAACTTGAGCAACGACAACTGGGCCTCCGAGGATATTGCAAAGCCATATGAGTCTGGAGCGGATACAACCTCGCCCTTAACTTGAAAACCAAGGCAGGCAGTTACAACTAGAAAAAGAAGCAACATTCTAGTTAAGGCATTAACGTGTTTAAACTGAAGATTGCAGAGCAAACCATACCGTTTATATTTAGTCAATCAGACTTCATTTGTAATGCATCATGGTTGAAAAATATGGAAAAATACTGTATAAAAACTATTATTAGAGTATTATTTTTAGAAACACTTTAAGACATATCTTAAAAATGTTGTATATAGATTTTATTCACTTCACATTCACAGCATTACGGGTATATCTTGAGACTATCAGAAATAAAGAAGTCGTAATCCAGTTTGTCTGAAGAGTCCTTATGCTCATATAAAGAACTCAAGAAGTCGTAATCCAGTTTGTATGAAGAGTCCTTATGCTCATATAAATGTTTCCCGATGCCGTAGTTACTAATTGGGAGGCCATCAACTCCAAGGCACTGTGACAATTAATTATTTTCTTAATAACTTTTCATGCACAATATTACTTATTAACCCAATGGGTTATCCTTGATGGTTCTATTGATTCCTCATTACTTAACAATATAGCACTTAATAAAAGTATGTAAACACATGGCTGTAACACGGCATTAGAACAAAACACTAGTTGAGAGCGAATAACAAATTAGTTATGCTTCAAGCATTTAATGTGTGTAAACCCAAGTTTTTAAAGATAAACTTTATTTCTTGGTAAAATAAATAATTTTCCTAAAAATCGTGAAATCTTGTTAAATGATTCTGGTATCGCAAAATGAAAATAGTTTCTTTTCCGGGTCTATGATGTCGAACTTAAAAAGTGTATACAACCATTAAACTGTGGGTAACTCCCTGACAAATGAATTTCGTACACCTTAACACGAAATGTATATGGTTCTTATGACCGGAAAATAGTTAGTCAGTATGTACTCCCATCTGAAATAAACATGTTAATGATCCTATCAATCTGCCTAACTTCCCTTGGTCTTCCAGGGGGCCTCTCTGAAATGACGATTGACTCCGCAAAGTCTATAGCTGGAATGAAATGGCTTGTGGATATGGAGGGTTTTTTCATCAGCGAGATGGAGAGCTACACAGCAGCCCTGAAGAATAAAATCGATGAAATAGAGAGGTGGTGGTAAGAGCTGTAAATATATTTTATCTCAGTGTATCCAACTTTCAGTTTCCTGCAAGAAGTGCAATCCAAGCGAGAGATATCCAGGAGGAACCCCGAAGAGTTCGTTGCTCATCCCCTGAACGCATTTTCCCTTATTCGACGACTACACGAGGACTGGACCCAGATTGAGCTATTAATGTTGAATCAACCTGGCTTGGAAAACCTTGAATCTATTGAAAATGGCTTGGACGTAGCACAGCCCACCGATGAGGATCTCAATGATGCCATCAATGGGATCATTTCACTTCAAGAATTCTACAATCTACAGCCAAGCGACATAGCCAAGGGATTACTAATGGGGCAACAATACAAGTGGGTGGTGAGCTTATTTTCTTATCAGGTTATATACAAGTTCTTGTTTACAGTGCCAGTTTAACAACACTTAATTGCATGGCTTTGGCCAACGCGTGTCAGAGTTATAATTTCGATAAGTATGCTCTAAAGTGGTATAAAACTGCTGTAGAGCTCTACGATGACGATCGAGATGGCCTAATCTACAGGGAAGTATTTGGTTTTAGCCTGTCTGATTTATACAAAAATTACACCTCAGTTTTGATAAGAAAAGGTATGATGGTTTTGTGGCACCAACAAATTACTAGATAAATCATTTTTCCAAAAAAGGTTTTCGGAAAACCGCATTTAATCTTCTCCGGGACGTAGCTGATTTAGACGCTAATCTCTGGACGCTTCGCAAAGACGTTTATGAGATGGGAAAAATTGATGTTCCTGATCCCACGGTAAGCTTTATTTTTGTGTAAATATTTAGGAAACCTCATGAGTTTTGTATGCTAGTTTACCAAGTCAACATGGTTCGATGTCACTGGTTGTCTAAGAGTTTCGCATACCAGGAAAAATCTTAGCTGTCACTACGAAAAGCATACGTCAGATTTGCTTAGGATTGCTCCTCTGAAAGTGGAAACGCTTAGTTTGAAGCCGCATATAGTTTTGTATCATGATGTTATCTATGACAGCGAGATCTCAAAAGTCAAAAATATTTCACTGCCTTCACTAAAGAGTCCCTTGCGAATTCTTCACGCTGAAGACCATAACCTAAAGCTTGCCAAAATTAGTGAGGATTACCACAGCCCTCTAAACCTACGAATAAAGGACATGACGGGAGAGGACGTGAAAGAGGACACTGATTTTCAGATAGACAACTATGGTATCTGTGGGTTTAGGTATTATCATACTGACAACTTAGAATCGCAGGATCAAACGGTATGCTGTATGCATACACAAATGAATCGATGATAAAATATTCGTATCTTTTAGGCGGAACTGGGCGATCGCTTAACGAGCATTATGTTTTTTGTAAGTAAAACGATAAGGAATTATGATTTTATAATATTATATCTCTTTCCTCAATGAAATTTTTGTACTTTTGATTATTTTAAACCTAAAATTTCAGATGAACGATGTGGCTCAAGGTGGTGCCTTCGTTTTTCTACACTTAAACCTTACAATTTGGCCCCAAAAAGGCAGCGCTTTGGTTTGGCGAAACCTGGATCACAGAATGCAGCCTAACGAGGATCTTTTGCACGCGTCATGTCCAGTAATAGTTGGCTCAAAATGGAGTAAGTTATCAAAGAGCTTTGATTTTTAAACTGATAATTAAATATTCTTTCAAGCCCTCACCAAATGGTTACACGAAAGACCTCAAATGTTCTCCAGACCTTGTAAAAAATGAGGAAATCGAAATCGCATGACCAAAGCATGAAATTTAAAGCGTTAAATAAATAACTTTGCCCCAGTTCGATTTATTTCACAATCTTTGAAAAGCTGCTAAAGAATGTCGAGTGTTTTGAGAGTCTCTGTTCTGTTTATCCTAGTTCATTCAGTTTTTTCAATGGACTCAAACGATTTATTTTTTAAAAAATACTACAGTTCCTCAGTTTCGGGACTAGTTAAACTATTGAAAATGGAGCAAGAGTTTATGGAGAATTTTTCGGTCTATGCTAACATCTTGCAGAAGAAGGTGGATAACCTAAATATGTGAGTCGAACAGTAACCAGTTATTACACATTTTCCACACTCATAACATGTTTCAGTTTTCTAGATGCCTTAAAGCGACCCAATCACAACACCCACAATGAAAGGGAGAAGTTCGTTTCCAATCCGCTAAATGCTTTTGGACTGATCAGAAGACTAAATCAGGACTGGCCAAAATGGCAAAACTACACCCAAAAGCAACAGGGACTTGGGCAACTCAATGCGATGCAGGATATCGTGAGTGCAGCCCCCGAATCCTTCGACATGAATGAAAAACTTAAAGCAATGCACCGCATAGAGACAACCTATGATCTCCAACCGAAAGATATAGCAAAGGGAGTACTTCAAAGTACGGAATTTAAGTAAGTCTATGAATGACTTAAAACAACTATTGTCATAAAATCGTTGACTTATTAAAAAGATTTGTATACTATATTGCTAACTAGCTATAAACTTACATGGCGGGATTGTTTGGCTTTGGCTCACCATAAATTTAAAATCGGCGAGTTTCAACGATCACTTTTATGGTTTCAAGAAGCATTAAATATAAACCCAAATGGGAGTCTGGAGATAATCAATAAATTACAGGAAATGCAATTGAAAAACTTTGCAACAGACGTAGCCAAGCGCAGTAAGTAAAGGATATTAATAGAAAGAAAACTAAGATCCTAATCTTAAGCTATCTATAATTATAAATCCTTTGCAGGCATTTATTTGTCAAATCAAGCACTGACTAATGAAACCAACAGCCAATTGCAAGATGCTAAAACGAAAGAATTAGAACAACTAATCAGTTCAAACCTAAAGCGCTGGATTAAAGATAGTTCCACAACACCTCTCACTGACCATAATATTGGATGTCGAGGACTGTTTCCTAGGAAAACCAATCTCGTCTGCCGATACAATTCGAGCACAAACGCTTTTCTTAAACTAGCACCCTTGAAAATGGAGGAAATCAGCCGGGATCCCTACATTGTAATGTTCCACGAAGTGATAAGCGACAAGGAAATTGAAGAAATGAAAGGAGATATTAGGGAAATGGAAAATGGGTGGACTGGCTTGGAAGATCCCAAGGAGATTGTTTCCAGTGTCTATTGGATAAGGGAGGAAACTTCTTTTAGCAAGCGAATCAATCAGCGCATTTCCGACATGACGGGTTTCAAACTCGAAGAGTTTGTTGCCATCCAATTGGCCAATTTTGGAGTGGGTGGTTATTTCAAGCCCCATTTCGACTATTATACAGAGCGCTTGAGAGGAGTGGATGCCAACAACACACTAGGCGATCGCATTGCCAGTATTATATTTTATGTAAGTGGGCAAATATTTCCCTGAAACTAGACTAGATCGATTGTAGTCCATTACTGGCAGGCTGGAGAAGTTTCGCAAGGTGGACAAACAGTATTTCCAGACTTAAAGGTGGTAGTGGAGCCCAAAAGGGGAAATGCATTGTTTTGGTTCAATAAACTCGACGATTCTTCACCAGATCCACGATCCCTGCACTCCGTGTGTCCAGTTATAGTGGGTTCCAGGTGGAGTGGGTATTACGAGAATAAGTTTTACAGCTCCAGACATAACTATATACTACTTTCAGCGATTACCAAGTGGCTGCACTACGCTCCCCAGTTATTTGTGAAGCCCTGCAGCCCACGAGTTCGTAAAGAGTGACGTGTTCCTTTTAAACTGAAAGTATACAAAAATGTATTAGTGACGCTATAACCTTATCATATTTCATTTTCTTACCCACCTTGATAAATAAAGAAGTCAGTCAAAATGAAAAGCTATTGTAGTTTGATCGTCTTTCTTCTTTTTTGTAGTGAAATTAAGGGCGATAATGCCGGAAATTTCTTACACGTTGATAGTAACAGTGCGTATAGTTCAACCACTGGACTTTTAAAACTTTTAGAATTGGAGGAACTCTTCATTGCTAATATTAAGGCATACACCATTAAATTGGCTGAGAAGGTTGAAAATCTCCAAGCGTAAGGCAGTTCTCGTAAATGATTTTAAATTCCTGAAGCCAGATGTTTCCCACAGGTACATCGACTCTGTTGACTACGAAGTCAATCAAAGTTTTGAAGATCGTGAGAAATATGTCGGTAATCCCATTAATGCATTTAGTTTGGTGAGACGGACTCATCAAGATCTACCAAAATGGCACAATTATTCACAGCAGATCGTGGGAATGGGTAAGATATTTATCACATTCTTAAAGATATGTTGTGTTTAAATACTTCATGAAGAAAAGGTTTTTCTAACTCATCTTGCTTTCTTCCTATTTTCCTACTGCTTAAATTAAAGTACTCAATAGGAATTACCTTTTTTTCAGAGGAACTGTTTGCCTTAGAGGAAATTATAGCCAAGGTGCCGGATAAAAATGATATGGATCACTCGCTGGAAGAAATGCATCGGATTGAAAAGGTTTACGATTTGGAAGCCACAGAGTTAGCAAGAGGTCGTATTCAGGAGAAGCAATATAAGTATATAAAACCTTGTTTTTGTTATTTTCGATCTCACACAATTATCTTATAGCTTTCTTCCTTCGATTCGGGATTGCGTGGCTTTGGGCGAGCACAAATTCAAAAGGGAGGACTACCAACGGGCTTCCATGTGGTTTCGCATGGCCATCAAACACGAACCCGAAAAAAATGCCGACATAATCAGAAATATTCTTGGAGATCCCAGGGATGAATTGAACACGCTATACGTTAAATCAATGCTCATATTTGGTAAGTGAAATTAACTAATGAGCTAATGAGGTTACCATACCATATGTTTATATAGGCATTCTCAAGTCAAATCCGTCGATGACAATCGCAGAAGCTAAAGAAATATCCTACGAAGCCCTGAATAAAGCCAGCCTAGCCGATGTAAAGTCTCTTTTGAACGAGTTGCTGCGTCAAACTGATGAAGAAATAGTTTACGAAATGAATGTTAACAAGACAGGACCCTCAGATTACGAGATTGGTTGTCGTGGCCAGTTTCGTAGACTTAGGAATCTAGTGTGCACCTATAATTTCACCACAACAGAATTCCTGAGACTATCACCCTTGAAACAGGAAGTTTTAAATTGGGACCCTTACATTGTCCTATACCACGAAGTTCTTAATGACGAAGAGATCGAAAAGCTCAAACAGCACTCAAATGAAATTACCGCGAAGGAAATCAATCGCATTAAAAACCGAATCGTTCAACGTATTAGACACGAAGGAAAAAATCCGAAGGGAACATTACTATTTTTCGTAAGTAGTCACCAATGAAAATTCGATCATTATTAGTTACATATAATATATAAGACTTAAAACTCTCCCATGGATAAGACCGGTACTAACTATTCATCTAAATGATATATATGTTCCTCTAAACAGCTGGAAGATGTGAAACAAGGCGGTGCGACGGTTTTTCCAAAGTTGAAAATAGCTGTCTTTCCGCAAAAGGGAAGCTGTTTGTTTTGGCAAAGTACACTTGATCCTGGCAGCAAGCCATTGGAATGTCCAGTTCTTCAAAGAAATAGATGGGGTAACTGAGATACATAATATAATAAATTTGTTTAATGTATATTTTTTTTAGTTCTCACCAAAAAGGTACATACAATGGATGAGCATTAAAGTACAAAAAAATAAAAAAAGAAGCATAGAATAATCAAAGGTTAAAAATATTTGTACACCACATTTTATAAAGCACTTAATAATTGTAAAATAAATAACTTTGCACTACAGCTGGCAATAATAGAATCCAATAAGCAACTAGCTAAATCTAATGGAAAAAAATAAACGTATCAAATCAATTCAACCAACCTTTAAGAATCCATTTAACTCAAGAAGAACTGAATTGTTTAAAAATATATAAATAAGACAGTCATAATGAGAAAGTGCCCTTGCGTATACGTAGTTCTGCTCTGTTCCGCAGTCCTGAAAACTTTCGTAGACTGCGTCGATGATATTGAGGAAAAAGAGCGATACAGCTCATCTACTGTAGGACTTTTAAAACTACTTAAAGTGGAACAAGAATTCATAGATAGCCTCATTAGCAAAGCAGATCAACTAGGAGATAAATTCGTATCGCTTCGCCTGTAAAACAACCTTATATTTGTTTTTATCTCTAGTAAAGGAACTATTGTAGGTACTTGTCTTCAGTGGGTTATGAATTGAATCGAAGCTACAATGAAAGAGTGGTATACGTTTCGAATCCAATAAATGCCTTTTCACTTTTAAGGCGAATCCATAAAGATTTGCCTAAATGGCACGCCTTCTTTAAAGAGGACATTGGAAAGGGTATGTAAAAGCTAGAGTTACTACTAGTAACTAGTAGTAAAATAGTATGTAGTAACTAGGATGAAGTATCTATGATGTTGTAACTAGTATGTAGTAACTAGTAACTTGAAATTAAAATGCAATACTATATTAATATAGTATATATTACCTCAAACATGTCCCATTTTCATATATACAGGAGATCTGAGTACTCTGGATGACGTTGTGAAAAAAGTGCCTAGCGACGTGGACATGTTGTCAGCAGTGCGTGGAATTCAACGTATAGAAAGGGTATATGACTTAAAGCTCGACGATTTGGCACAAGGAGTGTTGCAAGGAGTTCAGTACAAGTATCTTATAAAGTAGTTAAAATTACAGATTTATCAGTAAAATCAACCCTGCAGCACAAAACTTACATATCGCGACCTCATAGCCATGGGAGATTCGATGTACCAGCAACGCGACATTCAAGCAGCAGCCAAATGGTATCGAATTGCTTGCAAGCGCGAATTGGAAAATTCCGAAGAATTGTTAGTTGGGATTTTGGGAGACCCATCTGAGCCACTTCATCGCCAGTACGTTAAGTCTCTCTTCATATATGGTAAAGTTAGGCTTAGTTCTTTGCTCATCTATCTTAGCGAAACTAATTCTAGCCTCTATTTTATCTGAGCCCTCGAAGCCTATTGAAGAAGTCCTTATTATGGGGGAAAACTTACTAGCACACGCCAGTCTAGAGGAACTAGATAGTATAATGTCCGATCTGAATGACCCCCGGATCGATGCTGAAGTAGAGAAAGTGCTGTATCGGGCTAAAAGAAGTCCTTCCAACTTTGAAATTGGCTGTCGAGGACTGTATCGCCGAAAGACTAACCTTGAGTGTCGCTACAAGAGCACCGCGAACGCGTTTCTGCGATTGGCCCCTCTAAAATTCGAAGAAATAAGTTTGGATCCATTTATGGCAATGTATCATGGAGTTCTGTATGATTCGGAGATTCGTGCACTTAAAGGGCAATCGTGGAATATGGTTAATGGCTATGCAAGCGAAAGAAATGGCACAGAAATCAGAGATACAGTAGCGCGATATGACTGGTGGACAGCTGCATCTTTGACACGAGAGCGCATCAATCAGCGCATTGTTGATATGACAGGATTCAACTTCCCAAGCGACGAAAAGCTACAGGTCACGAACTATGGACTGGGCTCCTATTTCCAACCGCACTTCGACTACTCCTCCGATGGCTTTGAAACTCCAGATGTTACCACGTTGGGGGATCGCTTGGCCAGCGTTATATTTTATGTGAGTTAAGATGATCACTTTTCTCTTTAAATCTGTTCACAGATCACTCTTTTCAGGCTGGTGAAGTTCGGCAAGGAGGTGCCACTGTCTTTCCGGAAATAAATGTTACGGTGTTCCCACAAAAAGGCAGCATGCTTTACTGGTTTAATTTGCATGATGACGGAAGACCTGATATTAGAAGCCAACACTTGGTGTGTCCTGTTGTCAATGGAGACAGATGGAGTAGGTTGGGTGGCTCATATATTACGATTTTACTACATATAGGATGTTTGCTTTTTCAGCTCTCACAATGTGGATTCCAATGTTTCCTCAAATGTTTGGTTACCCATGCAAATCGTAGTTAATAAACTTTGGACAACGATATAGGTGACTATATTACTAAATTATACAATGTTTTATGTGGGCAATATTGTATGCAATGGGTATAGTAGTAATATAGTAATAATATACATATGATTACCATAGCCATTACCAATATACCATGAAATTGTGGATTGTTCCGATAAATAAAATAGAAATAAGCTGCATTAGTTAACCTAATCCAAGATGAGGTGGTTCGTCCTTCAGCTAGGTATAATTTTAATTGGCATTCCACAGGACTTTTGCATAGACGAAAATGAAACGTCAGAGGAGAAAATGATATACAGTTCTTCTGTGATGAGCATGGTGAAACTTTTGGAAATGGAAGAATATCTGAAAGTGAACCTGGATTTATACGTTCAAGAAATGCAGTCAAAACTAGAGCTGATTAAACTGTAAGTGTAACTGAGTAAAAATCCATAGAAATTATACTATAAATTATACAATAAAATAAATAATATTAAACACATTTCACATAATACACCATATTTTCAGATATCAAGACTCGTTGAAAAGGGAAACGTTGACCACGCTGGAGGAGAAGGAGGAGTATATGTCCAATCCCTTGAATGCGTTTCCCCTGCTCAGACGTCTCAATCAAGATTGGCCCAAATGGCTGAGATATATGAAACTGGCCATCTCGTCCAAGAAAATCAAAGAAATTGAAGTGCAGTTGAAGTCTGCGCCGAGTGACGATGACCTCAAAATTGCCCTAAAGGGTATGACGCGCATTGAGAAATTTTACAATCAGCACGCAGAGGACTTGACCAAAGGATACCTTTTGGGAAAGAAATTGAAGTGGGTAGAAATTTTAAAATGCAATTTTGAGAGTATCCAAGGGAATATTTTTAGCTCCCACTTGACTGCCCCGGATTGTGTTGCCCTAGGTAATTATTACTACAATCAAACACAATTCTCCGGATCCACGCACTGGTATCGCATGGCCCTGAGACTCCACACGAATCCTAAAGGAATGATCTACGAGAAAGTTTTGGGCCTGAAAAGGAAAAGGATATACAAGAAATATGCCAAGGCCTTGCTGATGGAATGTAAGATTACTTACGGAATTTAAACCGTTCAAAGATGTCGACTAATGCCATTCAATTCCATTTTAAGCTATAGCCGCGGATAAGAGCAAGCTCACTTCGACAGAGAAGTCTGAATGGAACAGATTGGCCAAAGAGGTCACGAGAGATGACAACTACGAGAACGTCAAGAAGGTAATTGATGAATACCTAACAGGGGACGAGAAGATCTTCCAAGAGGTGGCCGCCAAGCTGAAGCGCAAGCCATCCAAACTGCAGCGCGGCTGCCGTGGAGAGTGGCCACCGAAATCCTCTCCAGAACTGATATGTCGCTATAATAGGGACACATCGGCGTTCCTTAAGTTGGCACCACTCAAATTGGAGATCCTGAGCGTGCAGCCTGTGATACTTCTGTATCACGACGTGCTGTATGAAAATGAATTCAAATCAATGCGGGATGCAGCCATATTCAATGCCTCCATGATTGATGGTTGGACTTACTATGATTTTGACCAAAAGGGCAATCCGAAGTGGCAGGATCGAGTGGTGAAAACGATTGGTTTTCAGGGCACCACGGCACCTTTCACCTTGAGCATCAATCGGCGGCTAGGGTATATGAGTGGTCTAGAGATGCGCGAGAATATGATGCTCTACCTGACCAATTACGGTCTGGGCGGGAATTTTAGAAAGCATTTCGACTACGTGGAGTTGGCCAAAAGACCTGTGAGTGGTTCTCAGATTAGTGACATATAGCTGACAAGCTTAATTATACAATTTCTTACAGCCAAACTTTTTTGCCGATTCCGGAGGTGATCACATAGCTACAGCGGTACTCTACGTAAGTGTTATGAACTTTTTCTTGCATTCCATTTATTTCATTTGTTTTTCTTAATTTAGGCATCTGACGTTCCTTTGGGAGGAACTACAGTGTTTTCAAAACTGAAGCTAGCCGTACAGCCCAAAAAAGGCAACGCTCTAGTTTGGTTCAACTTGAATCATGACGGAAAACCGGATCCGCTAACAGAACATTCCGTTTGCCCCGTCGTCCTGGGCTCCAGATGGAGTAAGATTTACTCAAGATTACTTTACAGCAAAAACGTCAATCTCTTTTCCATTCACAGCCATATCCAAATGGTTCCACGAACGCCAGCAAGTATTCAAGAAGCCGTGTTTGGCCTAATATGCGAATGTAAACTTCCATTAAAGCTGCCATTTGTAGGGCATGCAAATAAATAGCCATCCCATTGGCGCACTTTGCTCCTTCAGTCTGGTTGGTGTCCCCTTCATTGTTTGCCATAAAAATTGCAAGTGCCACTAAATTCACAGCTTCCATTGGCAGAGGGGTTAAGCTTATGTGCTCGCTCCAAATACCATTTTGCGCAAGTGCACACTTCAATAATGGAAAGGGTGCAGTTGCAGTTGCAGCAGTAACGCTGGGCACGGAGTACAATAGCCAGGCAGGCCGGCGTACTTAAGCCAACTTTGTCCATGCCGCATCCAGGAGTCACATAATGGGTGCAACCATGTGATTTAAGGGGCTACGGACAGACTTTCATGAATATTTCTAAACAGGGATGCAGAAGATCGCTGACCTAGATAGTTTGAAAACCGAATGAGGGCTCACATTATGCAAACATTATTTTCACACGTTCCTATAACTATTTGGAGGTTTTCATTATATAAGCATTTTAAGTATTAATTAATTTTAATTAAATATTTCATTAAAATCAGAACATCACATCAAGCCAAGCGAAATAGTTTTGATTCTTTTCCCCCGAAAATACCTCCAATTATTTTAGCTACCATGCTTATAACACACCAACTTTCCTAATTTGCATCGCTTTTCCAAAAACATGTACTCAGCTAGAAAGAGCAAGTGTAAAGGCTAAAAAACTGTTACACTAATTGGAATATTTTCAAAGTGGCATACTTTAACTCGGCTGCTAAGCACGGTCAAGTTGATCTGGAACCTGAAATGAGTTTAAAAGCAACAAGGTCTAGTGGGGGACCAAAGCGAAACGAAATCAGCATGAAAGCAATTGTCCAAGTTATTCCAAAGTGCCCACAGGCAAAAGACACTCGCATGCCGTGGCACTGCGCAACTGGCAAAACTGACAACTGGCAGAAATGGAAACTGCGACCAGGACCGACCGAATCCTCTTTCTGTTGCCATCAACGAAGCCGGAGCTGTTTTTGAAACGGGTTAAAGGGGAGAGTACGCTGCCGGATGATGGCCTTGCAGACACACAGAAAGAAAGTGCCAGTGATGTTGTTTATGTAGCCATTCAGACCGTATTTAAGCATTAACAAGTTAACCATGGGCTGCAGTTGTTGACACAAGCAGCGAAAAAGGAAGAATGCTTACTAAGGGTAACATATAACGAAGATGAAGATGTACTATCCTTTTAGTTCAATTACACTTCAAATAAACTTTAAATTAATTGCATAAACGAACCTACACCCAGGGAAATTATAAAAACTTTCATCTTTATGATGATTACTTATCCATATCATTAAAACTTCCAATGAAAAGCATCCAACTGCGGCCATTGTGCCATTCAAATCGCTGAAGCAGCGAGGACGAAAGCAGCAATGACTGGCCAGAAGTTTCTGTGATCCACAGCCGCGCTGATTTGCCATGGCCGCCTGTTGAAGCACAAGAATGCGGATGCAGAAAAACCGCAAGTGGAAGTCCAAGAACAAGTGAATCCATAGAATGGTTTGCCAAGTCGTTGGGAAAACTGCAGTGCATGGAGCCAGAACGAGGACAGAAAAGAAGTGAAAATAAGTCGAGGCAAATGCAATCTAAAGCGTCGCCACTTACCAGACCAGCAGGAGTTAGCCAGAGCAGCGCAGTGCGAAGAACTAAGGAGGACACCACAATGTGCCCATGGAGACTTGGCTTGGGGCATTGTAAAGCGATTTCAAAATGTGCTGAACTCTTAAGTGATTGAATTGTTATCTGGTGACATGAATTTGTCCGCTGATTTCAATGGGGCCAAGCCAAGGCTCCGCGCTGCACTGCAAAGATGGCAGATAAGTTAATGCAAGTTCACAAAATATTATATACTAACCTGATATGAATCAGCACGTTGGGAAGCGCAGTCTAGTCTCCCATAAACGATGACGTAAGTACAGGGCATTTCTATCTGGCTGAAGTACTGGGAAACAAACTAGGGACAATAACCATAAAAATAGCGGAATTTAAAAAATTCACTTATAGGAAATTTAAATATCCTTTTCTTAAATCTAAACGGAATTATATATATGATGCTCTATATTCCACGAAATAATAGATTTTCAATAAAACCATAGTTTGGGCCACTACCATTGTGGGACCAGCTGTAAGCTCATACATATCCATTCCATGCACTTTGCGTCGAGTCACTGCCGCAGTGCCAATCTGCAGACTGGGCCATAAGGGTTTATCGTGGCCATGTCCGTGCCGCAGTTCCTGTCTAACAGCTTATGTGTGCACATCATACATAAATGTTGCGCTGAAAAATGAAACCTGACATGTGGGCCAAGTGACAACTTAAGTCAGCTCCTTGTAGTCGAAGTCTTCTAATGTATTCGGAAACATAACATATAATTACAGTTGGTTCTACATTCAATAATGTATTTAAGGTAACATGAAGTCGAGTCTCAAACTCTCAATCATAGATCTCCATCACTGGGCAATTCGGCGTCTTCAATCTTACGTATAGTCTCCCAGCTGATAGGCGACTTCTTAATCATCTCAATGGGGGCATTGCAGAATGGACAGGAGCGGTTATCCATAAGGAAAAACTCCTAGTAAGGAAAAAAGTAAAATAGTATGTAAGATTGAAGCTTGAAGCGCACTGTAGAAATATATAATCGCTTATTTAAGCTCCCTAGTGGGATATTGAATGAACTTCCTTAAGGGGATACTTTGCGTGTCGCTGGTCATAGGTGTTATCCCTTAGAAGGACCACCTACCTGTGGATGCTTCTCACAAATCTCTGAGAGCCGGCCGTAGAAGTACTGGTGGCATCGATCGCACTCGTATGCGGTGTTTGAGCGCATGCAGATGCAGTGCTTCGAGCTCTTGTAATCCTCCGCAAGCTCGTACTTAAGTTTAGGCTGTTCCTCCGGCTTGTTGAACTCCGGGCCTAAGCTAGAAATGTGGAGACCACGCTCGAATTCGTGGTACTCCTGCTCCTCGGCCTCCAGTTCGGTAGTCGACCAGGACTTGTATAGTTTCGACGGCAGCGATTTCTTATGGGTGACATCCTTTAAGAATGGGGACGAGAGATTAAAGTAGCGTTCGCGGAGGCGAGCGGCTATGGATTTCGGATCGGTTCCCTTGTTATCTAAAATAAACGCTGCTTTAGCGGATCGGAACTGGTTTACAGCTCGTACATAGTTACCAGAAGGCATTGTTACTATATTTGGCTTCGAGTTTAAGGGAATATTGTTATCACAAGCAAGTTTCAAATGAGTTATAAATATTTATGTCTGATTTCGCGGGAAATGCCTGCTTGTTGGATAAACTGCGAATTTTTCTTTAACTTTATCAGCTGAAATGATCCTTGACGCCAAGCTCATGTAACGGCGCTTGGCAGTGCTGTGTAATGCGAGCGGTACCAAATCAAAGATATCGATATGTGTATTTATTTATATTATTTAACATTCATTCCCCTACGCAGTGCTACCCCTTATCAATGTCCTGCAGGAAAGGCTATTTATAGATCTGTTATACAGTTTCATTTTATTTACTACATTTATATATATGTATTTATATTTGAAAGTTTAGGCGTCTTGACTAGAAATATAGTGTTGTGAAACGTGACCCATATCTTTTAAGCACACAAATCAGTCACAAAAGTAAACAAACGCTATTTTATCCATTGCAATTGAAAAAGCATAAATAAAATACGTAGATTACAGAAAGCTTTGTTTATTTATTAATTTATTGATTTACATAATGTTTATGTATTTCCTTATGACGTTCCACGTAACGCTGCAGTTTTCGTCAACGAAAACCACTTGGTTTGCGTGGAACTTGATACTTTTCTGAAGTCTCGGAGATCTGCAAGAAATTAGCATGAGCTCCACAGAAAGCGCATTGACGGGCGTCCATTAGAAAAGTCACCTGTAACAAAAATTTGAAGTGTATGCTTATTAACCGTTTGTTTTAATACTTCTTTTGTTGCTTACTTCTGGATGTTTTGGGCAGCGTTGCGAAATGCGACCCACAAACGTCTGTTTGCAGCGACTGCAAACAATAACATTTTCCCTCTTCCGGTCGCATATGCAGTTATTGGTGCATTTGGCACCAAACTTAAATTTGGGGTAGTTATACGACTTTTGAAACTCCATTTTAATCCGCGATCTAATCACTGGCACCTAGACTTCTATGATAGTGCTGCAAAGCTCCCGATCTTATCGATCGAGTATTTGACTCGATAACTGATTCCTTCTGTTCACACTTTGTCTGATTTGTGATTTACGCATGAATTTTGATTTACGCTGTTTTTTTTTGTGTTATAATTGAATAAATGAGGAGTCGGGATCCTGGTGATATCAACAAAAGTCGCTAGTATTACTTATTTTGAAGTTTTAGAACAGACAAGAGCTTAGAAACGAGACTCCGAAATATGGATTTAAGCTTTAAAATAATTTTAATGCCTCTCGATGCTGTAGGAAAAATTCACAAACTATTTGTATGTAGCTGACGCTGTGTACAGTGAAATAGGACAGAAGAAAAGGAATTTTTATTTAAACAAAAAAAACATTTTTTTATTACATGGAAATTAAAAAGAATTCCAGTACTCATAACATAATATATTATACTCTTAATATTATATATTTAAAAATAACGTACATTTGGGGAAACTTGTCTATAATATTCAATTTGGTTTGTGCATCAGCTAGAGTAGCAGGTGTTCGAACCACGCGCACACTATAGTTGTCTCTTTTCAGCTTGCCCGTAGCAAGCGCTAGAGCGATGGAGTGAGAGGGCCCGCACATTAAAAAGCGACATTCTGATCGCTTATGCTACCGCAGGCTCGTTGGTCTAGAGGTATGATTCTCGCTTCGGGTGCGAGAGGTCCCGGGTTCAATTCCCGGACGAGCCCAAGTGATGTCGGTTGTAATTTTTTTTCTTTTTAATATGCGATTTTTTTTAGATATGCAATTTTAGTGTAAATATTTAAATTCCTGTTTCCTGAGCCCCCGAAAAAAATACCTAGAAAATCAAGCATTACGTTTCTGGGTATAAGCATTAATTTTAAAAAATGACTTAATATGACGAAAAGGCTTTTTTGTATTACAAACGAAATAAAAATATTAATTTAAGATGAGCATTACTTTGATGTATCTTGAATGAACAATTTTCAAAATAAAGTAGCATTTCAAGAAAAGTGGAAAAGAACCTCATTTCATTTGCAATATCGCGTTTGTATCGTATCCCTTGTTTGATTGCTAAATATAAATGTATAAGACATCTGTTTTTTTGTTGGTTTTTGTTTTTAGTATTATGGATTTGAAATACTTAGAGCAAAACGGTTATCTCCACAAATCGAGTGTTCAGATTACATTTTTCAATAATTTCCTTTTTGTTCTCTACTGTTCCAATGCTGTGAGTTCGTGAGCTTGAATAACCCCAATCGAATTAACACTCATATTATAGGATTGGATTCTGTTTGTGTTAAGATTACTTAATATGTAAGCGCTGCCGCGTCCTTGTCTGTATTTTGTGTGTTTATTCGGAATTCGGAATTCGTAATGCATTGGCTTCTGCTTGTGGGTTTCTGTTTTTTGAGGGATACAGTCGCTTTATTCGATCTCAGCGGATTTTCTTACTCGTATTCCAGCACGTTTTTATGGTAGAACAATAAATAACTGAAAGAAGTGAAATAAGTAGCATTAATAATGATTAGTGATAATTAACTTTAGATAATTAACATCAATGCGATTAATTCATAAAAGGAATTGTAACAACCATACATATACCAAGTGAGTGTAGAAATTGCAATTGATTGTTGCATTAATAGTGATTAAGTATAGTAGAATAAGGGAATATATTGGCCATTCTTACCCCTCGCTGTCCAGCACCTGCTTGAGCGATGCCATCGTTATCACATGATCATCGCACTTGACCCACGTGTCCTTCTGGTGGCGCACATACGCCGTATAGTGTCCGGTGTCGATGGTGCCCACGTGATTGACCACGGCGTACAGCGAGAACCGGAAGTCCCCATAGGCGTTCTTCTTCTCGGACATGAAGGGCGTCATGTCGAACTCCACGGGGAATTGAATGAACGAGGAGATCTTGCGATCGATGAGAGCCGAGTGCTCGAAGCGTTTCAGATGGAAGGACACCACGCTGGGCAGAGTGCGCAAGCTGAACTGTTTGGTGGACTCCTGGTAGGACTTGCAGGTAGAGCACTTGATTTTGGCGGCCGAACCGAGATGCTCGGCCCGTGTGTACCGCTCCAGGCAGTCGATCAGCGTTTTTGGGGTAACACCGCCATGCGTCGTTGTTTCGCCCAGGTCCAGGGAAATGTCCCAAAAGGGATCGTAGGTGGTGGACACTCCGTTGCAGGCCTGGCACACCACATCGCTCTGCAGCATGCCCGTGAAGATCTGGTCGATGATGCAGTTACACTGGCCGTAGCAATGCGAGCTGCTCGAGTTGCTCGAATTAGTTCCACTTCCCGACCCAGAGCTGTTGCTCTTGCTGTCGTGCTCCGCCTTGGCCTTTACGCAGTGCCGATGCAGCACGTCCAGGGTGGCGATGAAGAACTCGTGCGCGTCCTGCTGCTCGTAGCCGGCCAAGTGCTTCGCATGGTTCCAGATTAAATGCAGTAGCCGGTGCAGCGACAACGGCGAACGGGAGCCAGAGTAGAACTCCTGCAAAGAGGGACAGCGTAAAGTAGTATCTCAACCATAAAACCAACAATAATCTATGTATTTAGGAGTTCCAGGGCATTATATACCTTAACTTATAAGCAGAACTCACCTGGAAGAGACGCGAAACTTCGCAAACGAGACATTTGGGCGAGGACTTGCTGCCGCAGTCGTGGCGATCTGACATGAAGTAGTCGCTGAGCAGGGGAGTGTGAACCAGAGCCTTGAGGACATAGAGGTAAGTCGGTAAACAAAACTCGCCACATTTATTGGCTTAGCCCACCTGGACGATGCAGTTCATGAAGCAAGTGGCGCCCAGATTCAGCAGACCCCTCAGTCCGATCGTCTGATTGGGCCTCACCAGTCGACGCCTGGCATTGGCCAGCAGCAGATTGGTCTCCTTGGCCGTGGGCACCCACGGCACCCAGCCGATGCTCTTCTGCAGATCCTTGGCCTCCAGCTTGCGGTTGATCAGCGCATACTCGCGGCTCCTCGCGTCGTAGATGAAATCTCGGCAGGCGTAGCAGTAGAGCGTTCCGTGGGACAGCTCCAGGGCCACATTGTGCTTCTTGGATCGCAGGTGACTCGTGATGTGGGCCCCTCGACATCCGAAGTAGATGCAGTGCAGGCAGGCGTACAACTGGATGCCGTAGCTGCCGCACTCGAAGCAGTTGCAGTGTATAGCCTGGGGGCGATAAGAAGGTTTTATGATAAATACTGTTATAGTTATGATATATATTTTGTTCTTATAAGATAACATATGCTTTTTGCAACTGCACTATTCGAAATTTGTAGTTTTTAAATTAAACAAATGAAAATACAAATTTGTTGTCTAAGCTTACACGAAGTTCACATATAAAAAAACTATATTTTGTAAAATGTTGTTCGATACACTAAAAATAAATAGTATTTGGAAGAAAGTTATATATATTTATATTATCCATTTTGATTGATTACATATTTATTTTTCATTTACACTATTTTTCATATAATTTTAAATAACAACATATATTACATATGAAAAACACTTCCTTGGGTAAAAATATTAAAAACAGTGAACTTATTTTCGCCACCTTGTGCGTATTGCAGCTATTCTCTCAGCTGTTAAAACAGCTGTTGCATCTTCACATATTCCAAGCAGTGCTTCGCGGTGAGAATAGTGTGTTGTCACTACTACCACCAACATTAACATTCCAGCCGGCGTGTCAGTGACCTTTCACGTGACTGACTCACGGCTCACCTCTGATTGCGTTCTCCCCCTCGCACACTAGCACATTCTCACCTCACCACGGCAGCACCGCACGACACTGAACTCACCTTTCGCTCGCGCGCATCTCTGTTGACGCAGGCAGCGAAGTAGGCGTCGATGACCCGGAATGTATCGTAGCTGTGCTCCTTTACGTAGCTCTGGTAGTGCCGACAGCCCGTCTCGGACATGACGGCGCTGCTGGCGTCGGCGTTGGCGTTGGCGTTAGCTTTGACGCTGGCGTCGCTGCCGGCGTCGGCGCTCTCAAGTTCAATAGCAAGTTTTTGCACGGTACGCAGGCAGTCCGATAGGCGCAGATGTTTGGTGGCATCTAGGGGGTTGGGGTTTTTCGCGTCCCTGTGCTGGCCCTTTGCTGCTCTGGCTCGCTGCTTGTCGCTGTTAACTGTTTTGATTAGATCGGCGGTGATAAAGCGACCGGCATTTGTTGTTGCTGTTGCTGCTGCTACCGCTGCTGCTGCTGTTTCGTTCTCGGCCGTTCCCCGGCCTGCTTCCGCACCCACCGCCCACCGTTCCGTTCCCCTGCCGCTGCTCCGGCCACTGCTGCTGCCGCCGCTGCTGCTGCTGCTGCTAAATACGCTCGTATTACTATCAACACTATTCTCTTTTGTTTTCGCCCGTTTCGCCGACGACTGCAGCGGCACGAATGCTTTGTCACACTTGCGCTGTTTTCGCCGAATTTTGGCCACTTTTGCGGTTCTTCGCCGGGCGGCCCAATTCTGAAAATATTTGGGCTTTTCTTTGTGAATTTCTGTGATTTTTCGCTTGCTTTTCTTGTTTCTATTTCGCACTGCACGCACACACACACACACTGGCGCGTATATGTGTTGGTGGCAGACAGCTGTCAGTGTGACCAGTTGCGAAAGCGTACTCAAATTCTGGAATTGGTATTTTTCGATTTTAAAATGATTATAACCTTTAGACAAAACCTTTAACTAAAAGCAATACAACACAAATGTAAAAGTGTTCAAATGGAACCTCAAATTAAGTTCTAGGAACCCTAAACCATTCTTACAGCTCAAATTTTAAACCGCTTCATATTGGTATAATTCAGAGCTATTTACTTCTATTTAAAATTTTTAATCGCATCCTTTAAATTCTATATTTTCCGCCTGGTCCCATTAAAAAATAAAACGGTTAACGTCGCCAGCTGATTTGTTATCGAAAACGAACAGCAAGTGGCGCGCAAAATAAAAATACCAAAAGTTTGGCAGAGGCTGCAATTCATTGCAGGCCCTTGTGAATAAACAGATAAATAAATATTAAATGACAAATCAATCGTGAGCTACTAATTTATCTCGAACAGCACCCAATTTCGCATTCCGCTTTTCGAATTGCCAACGATTCGATAACTCCGCCCCGCCGCTTTGCAACACTGCTGCATTTGAAAATACCGACATCTGGCTGCGAGTTGCAGCAGGCGCGCTTGCTTTACTTTAAGTGGAAATTAGGCGAATTAGCGACTGGAAAAGATGTACAACGACGAGGTGCGAACGCCGCAAGCCCTCAAGAATCGCTACTTTACAAATCTGAGCGGACTGAAGTGCCGGTCGCGCCGCAACAGCCACTCGAACAGCAACAACTCCACGGCGTCGGCAACGCCAACGAATGGCGGCAAGGAAAATGGAAAATGCAGCCCCCAGATGTCGGGAAATGTGTGCACCCCGCCCCCGAAAAGGCTGCACAAGGTGCGCAATCCCTTCGAAGGAGCGATGGCGGATCGTTTGCACCTGCCCCTGATTGCCAGGTGAGTTTTCCTCTGCCTGTGGGTCGAAAAAGCCCGCTTATTTTGCTTTTTCCTTGCAGTCCCTCGCTTTTCCGCTCGAGGACTCCCCAACTTTCGTCCACGCAGTTCGAGTGGAACATTGACGAGGTCTCCCAACTGAAACCCGCCGACGTGGAGCCCCACGAGACGCAGTTCCACGACTCGCCCGATCCCGAGCAGGAATCCAAGGCCCAGCTGGCCATCAGTGCCTTTTTCAAGGAGACCCACATTGTGGCCAGTCCCGTGGACTGTCCACTGCGAAAGCAGCGCATAATACTCAACTGCAGCGAGGACAACACCCCCATCTCCAACAAGTCGCGGCGGATGCGGGATTGCGAGGTGCAAACGGAACTCACTCTGCCGCCAATACTGCCAAAAGCCCTCGAGGATGCACTGCGTCCGTACTTCCAGCCACACCTGGCTGGCCGCTTGTCTGGCAGGAGCAAATCTAGTGGCGGCCACGACATCTTCAATAGCTCCATGCGCCGCAAACTCTTCGATCTGCATAACGTGATTGTTTTGGGCGAACAGGACGCGGCAGAGCACTCGAGGTCCATGGTGGGTTCCAGTCCGCAGGGCAAGCAAACTATGTTCGCGGGCAGACTGTCGGATTCCGCCTCCGGCGAAAGCAGCTTCGGCTGCCTCTCACCCATCAGAAACTTATGCGGACTGCCGCCAGGCACTCCCGACGATGGCAATTGCTCGGGAAAGCGGAAACTTTTGATGCACGAGCTGGAGCTGCCGTCGCCCATTGCGCCCTCGGAGCATCTCAGCCGCAGACTGGTGCACTCCAAGGTGGAGGTCAGCGTGACGGAGCAGCACGACACCTTGTCGGAGCGCACTGCCTTGAAGTTCACGCCGGACAGGAGCTCCTCGCCCATGGGCGCCCTGGAGCACTCCGATTGCAGCATCAATCAGAGGGTTCGTCGGCTGCGTGTGAACAGCACGCGACAGGCTTTGATCGAGGCCGGCGATCAGCCGCTCTTCGAGGAAACGGAGGGCGAGGAAGAGGAGGCTGAGTCCGAGGACGACGAGGAGGCGGAGGCCATGCAACTCTCGA
Source organism: Drosophila yakuba (assembly GCF_016746365.2). Lineage (NCBI taxonomy): Eukaryota > Metazoa > Arthropoda > Insecta > Diptera > Drosophilidae > Drosophila > Drosophila yakuba. Next base: position 15,542,932 of record NC_052529.2, on the reverse strand, counting down.
CCGTGAGCTTCAACTGCAGCTCCTCCAACTCGGACACGCCGCGCGGGCATAAGCGACATCGCTCCGCACAGCGCAAGAATCTCTCGCAGTCCTTCAGTGCCAATTTGGAGGACGAAGAGGATCAGACACAAGCTGCGGGCTCAAGCCAGCCGGCAGAGCCACCTTCAGTGGCGGTGCCTCAGCAGGGAGCCAGGGTTCCGCTGTATCGGGCGGACAGTGGCTTCAACGAGACCTCCAGCACCACTTTCGCCTTCTCCCAGGATCTGCCTTTGGATGTGTCCATGGCCTGCTGCTCCACCCCCTCCACCCGATCTTGACCTCTGCAATTCGCCGTTTTAGACTCTAGATTGTAGCACCTAATTTTATAGGCAATTTATGCAATAACTCCTTTTCCCAGGCTAAAGAGAGGAAGACTTGTTTCTTAACTGCAATGTGAACCCACCGTTTATATATATTTTGTATTCGTGATTGTATGTTCTTATAGAAAACTGCCAAATAGTGAAGTAAGCCGTGCGTTTATGTCATTCATTAACTTAGCTAAACTCATTGTCATTGTTCGTGTAGGGTACTTAATAAATGCTCATTCGATGCCATATCTAATGTAATAAATTGATCCGGAGTGTGCCATTCTTAGCTGCTTTCCAAGCTTAAAACCGAAACTATTTTATTTGGCGCATGCGTAAATGATTAAGTTAAATCTTTAAAGATAGATGGCCAATTAAGTAGTGTAATACAATTCTTTTTGACAAAGAGAAAAATCCGCCATCTGTGGTCCATATTAAATTCTGTTGCAGGAGAATTTGTGTAAGTGGCTTCAGTGGATGATCCTAGTCCTGGTCAATTCACAATCGGAATGGCTGCAACTGGAGTAGTTTAATGCGAATTCGAAATAAAAAGAATTTTTGATTTAATATATCTTTTAGAGATATATATCTTGATGGTAAACAATTTATTCAAAATCAGTTTCGGTTGGTTTTATATTTATATCAACGAAATCTTTTTTATGAATCAAATGTGTATAATCAATCCCAACCAAATAGGTGGCTTTATTTCTTCATTTTTGTAAATTATTCGCTTTTCCAATTGTAATTTGTTTGTAAAGCTAAATCTTTATATTTATTTTCTTTGAAATCGATAGGAATCCCGCCTTTTTTAATACTGACTTATGAAAGTTATCGTTTGGTATTTTTTTGGATAGCTGTCTTTTTTTTCTCGTCCTTCTTCGCCTTTCTCTTGGATTTCGAGCATATAAAATGTGTCCCTGCTAAGCACATTTCATAATAATCTTAATTTTAAACAATGAATGGTGTCGAATATTTGTATATCATTTTGTACAATTAACATGAACTGAACCAAGAGGGGTTTCGTTTTCTTCGACCCTTATTAGCTTAGATCCTTCTCCAGTTCTGTTGCCAAAAAGTCCTTTGCATTTTACTCCAATTTTTTACGGCAATAGTAGAAGGGTTAAGTGAACATCAGTTCCCCCGAGTGGAATGATATACCACATATACAATTTACTGTGGAAGTTACAATTTAAAAACAAAAAGGAATTAGCCCAACTTAGATTTTGGGAGCGCCTCTAAGCCACACAAATATATATTATTTCTTTCTTGATCGATCTTTTAATCTAGATTCTTATTTGTTTCTTGACCCCAAATGCGTCCGAAATCTCCCATTCCAGGCTCAGCCCCAGATGGCGCTGGTGTTCTTCGGGCGATCCTGTGCACTCGCTTTTGGCCCACAGATGGGGTTTTTCTAAAGTAGTCTAAAACGGCTGCAATGACGTTGCACCATTGAATGAATTTATATACTCTACATTTCATTTTACTTATTAAATATAATAATTATAATCCTTCTTTTTTGCTTATTTATACCTATAAAATACCCAAATCGAAAGTTATGAAATCTTTAATCTTTAGTGTCCGACGTGTGTGTTTATTTTAAATTTAAATTTAAACTGCAGTAAAAGAATTAATTACATATATAGAAAAAGTTAACAAGATATATTATAAATAAAATAACTTATCGATACACGCACTTTAATTGTAGAATTTTAATTATTATAACAACAAACATCATCGTTCATTTCCAATTCCAATGTTTTATGTTAATTCAAAATAATAAAATAAATAAAAATTTTACAAATTAAACTAAACGGTTTAAGAAAAGTATTTTAAGAGAATTTGCGAGACGAGAATTCTCTTCTCTTTCTTCGTTAAGTGTTAACGAATGTTCGTTGAGTTCGGTTTCGCTGTGCAGAGGCGAGATCAGTATATCGCCAAACACGAACGGTAACGCATGTGGTTTCTGCTGTGGAATATTTTTAAGTGTAGAGTGCGCACGCGAGTAGAACTGTCGGCATTTAAAAATCAACAAAAAAGTAATTGTTTTGGGGATCGCATTCAGTTTTCCATATATCAATATATCCATGTTACTATTTCAAGTTGCGATCCTTTTCTTCGAGATTTGTGTCTTCCGCTAAGAAAAGCAATCAATTTAACCAAAATCAGCGCGATTTCTGCACTAATTTTCACCTGGTTGAGCCGCTGTGTGTGTGTGTGGTGTATGTGCGTTTGTGTGTGTGTGCGTGAGTTCTGTTATAAATAGCGAAAAAGAGGAGGAAAAAGCAGATCGCTTTTTGGGCCATAAAAATGCCGAAAGAAAGTGCGAAGCGGGATGAATAAAAATCGAAATAAAAATAAAAATCAAAATTATTTGTTTGTGGGCCAACAAAATAAATTAGAACAACTCGTAAACAAGTCGGGCGCCAGAGGAAATACTGTTAAAATACAAGAAATTAAATGAAATCAAAATAAAATAAAGTAAAATTCGCAAATGCAGCCGCGCGGAAATTGTGCAAATTGATGGAAAATTAAGCAGGCAAAAAGTAGCAAAACAAAAAGAGATGAAAAAGTGGCAAAAAGAATTCCTGTTGCAAGAAACCAGTTCCTAACTCCCCCCGCCCCCTCCCCTCCACTCCCCTTACCGCTCTTTTTCCGGCTGCATCCGTTTTGAGCGAAAGTTTCTACTCCACTGTGCGAAATGTGTGCAAACAAGTTGAGTTGGCCAGCTGTTTGCCTTTCTTGAGTGGATGCAGTGGCCAAGAGGAGTGCGGGGGAATGCGGAAAAATCTAGCCAATTAATTGTGCCGTGAAAGTGTGCGCCAAGTCAATGTCCATGTCCATGTCTATAATAAATACGATTTTTTACAATTTCTTACAATTTGCAGTCGGCGCCTTTTGTGCGCTTCCATCCGATTCGCCTCCATTCGCTTCCATTCGATTCGATTGAAAGCAACTTTGCGATCAAAAAACAAAACCAAGTAACAAAAACGGAAAGTCTCGCCTTGCAGTTGGACTTGAATTGGCTCCAAAGGCCTTTTCCATAGTAGTCGGCACCCGGACTCTCGAGGTAAGCCTGTTTTGTATTTTCACGCGGACTTTGCATTTTAAGGCAGGCGACTAATTATTTGGCCATTTGGCTATGCAACGTATGCAACGACACGTTCCCATCGACTGGTGCTTAAATGTAAGCGATATGTTTTAGCCATAAACAATATGCCAGGTTTCCATTTGTTGTTATAGATATCTCTCAGGGAATATGGGTGCTATCATTACTTGTACTTATAGATCATGGGAATTTACAAACAACTCTAAATTCAGAGTCTAAACTGATAGATAGAATAATATTCAATTGGAAATTTATCAATGTAGAATTGGAACTAACTTCAATTGCCTTTTCCACGCCAGATCTCAAGTGATCCCAAGTGATCCCATCATAAACCATAACCATTTCAAACTATAACCGTTGCAAATCCATGTTGTGTAGTCGCGTTTCAGCACTAGTTGGAACGGCGTAGGACAATCAAGAGTGTAAACAACAGTTAAATACTGTTAAACTCGAATCCGGCGACTGCTTTCGTCACATGTTTCCCCTTCCCCTTCCCCTTCCCCATCCCCGCCCTTCGCCCCTCGTCGACGAGTTCTGTGTCTTATCGCAACCCTTGTTTGCTTTTTGTGTTCTTTTTGCGTTTTATGTGGCCGGTTGTGCTGCGCTGCGCTGCGGCTTTGTATAACTTCCGCTATTGTTATTATTTTTTAGTGGTTCGTAGGAAGAAGTGTAATTAAACGGTGGCATGAGGCACGGTGGAAGGGAGAGGCAGCGGCAGAGGTAACCCTGCAGCAAATGCAGCAGCCGCCGTCTCACGGGAGTTGCCACCTAGAAAACCGGTTACAAATCATTAAACGAAAATTCTGGCTCTGCATCTGGCTGGCTGGCTGTCCCGCTCGCACCGCGCTGCCTCTCGCTCGCACCTGCACGCCTCACTGCACAGTGGCGCATGCAAGTGCAACTTGTTGCAGCAACTGTTGCCGCTGCCGCCGACCGAGTTGCATGTTGCATCTGCGAGTGCACTTTCATTAGACGAACGGAATGAAAGATTTATGAATCGAAAGAAAGTGTGTGGGGAATCCAAGAGTTTTATCAATAAAATTCAGACCAAACGATATCCATGGCACACATAAAGTGCGATTATTACAGAAATCCACTGGAGTGGGTTTTTCGGAAATCAAAATGGCTGTGGAGTGAATTAAATTTAGTTACAATAAACAAAAGAGCAAGAAATTGCAAGTATTTAACACATTTATGCCGAATATTCGATATAATTCAATAAAATAGGTTTATTCAAATGTTGTAATTCAGTTTAAACCCGCTTTACAGAAAGAAGCAAACCACATTTTCATAGTTTAAATAAATAAATGAATCGAAATGACATTATTGATTGAAACCATAACTTCAGCTCGCCTTTAGTATGAAAGACTTTGGCAGAGCATCTTGACTTCTTTGTGAGCATCTGGCTAAGCTTTCCCGTTTTTCCTGTTTCGGTTGCAAAAAAAAACTAATTCAATTTGTCTAATATTCAAAATCGAAAGAGGGAAAAACTCGTTTGTCGGCATCCTTGTGACACACTGACATCTTTTGCTAATCTCGGGCCCCCTAATCTCCCCCTTTTCCCCTCCCCTCCCCCTTCGCACTTTGCTTAATTAATTCGCTTTTCGGCTTTCGGTTTTGTATCAAAACCCCCCTCGGTTCCCAATTCCCCCCCTGTTCCCAGCCTCTCGTCGTTGGCCCCGTCATTAGCATTGATTTGCAAATTTTTTATTGGCCATTTCGATTGGAGCCTGACGTAATCTGTTAAACTTTGTTATTTACCTGGCTGACATCGATGGCCAACTAATCAGCGCCAGCTATTGTTGCCTTTAATTTATGGCCTATGTGTGTTTCAAGCGCTTTAATTGCCAAGGATTCGGTCCCACAGTCACATTTCTAATCTTTCGCTATGAATCTCCTTGAAGAAGACTAATCTCATCTTATTTCAGAAAAGTTTTCCATAAAAGTAGATGCATTAAATAAGATAAACTCTCAACGCGGTGAGACAAAGTGACGATGCTTCGAAGGGAGAAGTTGAACTGGATTATATAGAAGTTATACAAACTGGATTTAATGGGTTAAGATCATATCAACTAATGCCTGATTAGCATCTGTAGATGTGCCTTTTTAGTAAGGTGATTTCTTCATTCCAGTTATCACATATCCAGCATTTAAGTTCCCTAATGTGGGAATCCTTTCACTGAGTATCTCTTATCTGAGTGTTTCTTATTGAAGTACCACCGTAGTGTCAATAGTGGGCATTTCCTATATAGAGTCACTCGAGATGCGTTTCTGTAACAATGACAGACACAGGAAGCTGAAGAGGAAGTCTGCTCTTCTTAAATACCAACTACCCGAAATTTATCTGTGTGTACTCTGAATTCTGTTCGAAATTCGATTCCTCAGAGTGAAATTTGACAATAAGGAAGATTCCCTTCCCTTTTGTTTGCCAACATATGTTTATCGGTAAGCAAGGCAGCAGCTGTTGAACAGACTGAAGGTAGAAAGAAGTTTAAAAACAAGGCCAGACTTCTCAGCCAACAGACCCTTAAGTTTGCCTGGGTTTACTTATTAACCGATATTTTATTTTTCCGGCAACTTGTTAATTGCGCACTTTGCATTCTATTGCAAGTTCATCATGCCTAACGGTTTCGTTTTCAAGTACCAGGGATAAAGACTCAACTGACTCAAAAGTCAGTTAACTAATTCAATTAGTGCCACGTGAATTACCCGTCCGAAAGGCAGGCAAAATGGGCCAAGTGGCGAGTGGCAAGTGAGGGAAACGCGGGCAAGAAACTGGCCAGCGACGAGGCGAAACTTTTGTTATCCCATTGTGTCTGCTGTCGAGATGATTACTTGGTGGAAATGAAGGGGTAATGGAGGAGGAATGGAGCCGGCGAGAAATGGAGAAAAGGGAACTCGGAGGTGGACAGTTCTCGGAACCCTCCGCCGAACAATGTGATTAGATAAGGTTCTGAATATGGCCATTGGTTGGAACAACATGAGTGCCTATGTTCTCCGTTCTTTGCGAAGTACCAAGAATAACTTACGGGGTATCAACTCATTCTATACATAATTGAAACCTACATATTTGAAACCTATTACATATAATGTGTATTATACAGAGACAAAAGGCTAAACCTGTAGACACTGGATGTTCACAAAGTTTGCAAAGTAACTAATGAACAGAGTGTATCTATCGTTAGTTCGATAATGCTATTATTATTGCTTATACATATATGCACTATATTATAGATTAGATAACGGATTTATAGATAAACTATAAGTTGCAAACTACCTATTCAGACGCACCAGCATCTTAAAAAGGATTTGACATAAACTGAAAGTTGGAAAGTAAATAACAAGACCAAGTATTGAGTTCTACGGAAAGTTTAGTTACACAGTCCCTCGTTTGAGTTGTAAAACTTTGTTTAAGTTTCGCCTTAAGTCGGAGCGTATCTGGGCCTCAAATTATTGCTATCGAATTCGCGAATCTCCTCCACTGACCTTGTTTCCACTTGCTGCCCCATCTGTGTATCTGTGACCCTTTGCTCAACCAGCTAGAGTTTCGGTGCAAATTAGCCGGCCAGCAGTTGCAAATAGGCTTGTTTTGGCCTGGCTTGTTCCGCTGGCCAATCTGGCTCATTATTATCACATGGCGGGGGAAACTTTTGTGCCAGTTTCGTTTGGCATTGTTCTGGCTTGGACTGGCTCTTCTGAATTCTTTTATTGTGCCAGAGTTTTGGGAGCCCGAAAATTGCACTACAGCAAGAACAACATTGACACACAACTTTTCTGCTGGGTGTGGGTGTCAACGTTGTTTTGGCTTTGCTATTTGTTAGTGCGAAAGTCCCACGCCCATTGCCACGCCCCCCGCCCTTAAACATGGCAAACAATTGTGCTTTTGTTTACTAATTTGCGGCTGTCTCAGTTTTTTGCTGCGACTACCAGAAGTTTGGGGCTTTGACTTTATCGCCGGCTTGTTTACTTTCTTTGGCTTGGTTTAGTTTTTGGCTATTTGCTGCTTGTCTGCCGAGTTGAAAGTTCATTTGCCGTTTTAATTGCCAGCTAATAGCTCGAAAGCTACTCGTATTTTCATTTTATTGCGCTTTTTGTTTTGCTTATGGGCTTCGCCCCCTTTTTTCCCCCCATTTCTGTGGGCGAATGGCAAAAGTTAGGGGCGCCGGCAAGGGAGATAAAATACGGAAAGAGAGAGTGAGATCAAAGCGCAGTTTCAGACTTTTGGGGCTGGCGAAATTTGAATTATTTTGACATTTGTTGGACTTCCGGCCATTTCATAGTTTCCCTGACAGTTTTGGGTGCTCATTTCAGGCACATAAAAGTTTTATCTAGAAATAATATAAAGATTTGGCATGGAAACTATGATGGTGAAGATAAAGAAAAACTGTTTATGATATTTATACTGTATAGATTCACAAGTATTATTTATAATATTTATACTTGATAGTTTAAAAGCTAATATTTGTGTTCACATCATATATATTTATTCATCAGTTTAAGACAAATTCTTAGAAAATATTTGTACTAAGCAAACACAACTTTCGGTTTATGAAACTTCCCATTAAGGTAATGGCAAACTCACAGAGCAAACTCAATGGCATTTCCACAATGCAGTGCTTTCACCTAAAACGAACAGGAATTTCTCTGCAACTCAAGAACTTGACCTCCGACCTTTACCTGTTGATTGTGCCCCCTGGCGACTCAAAATCACCTCTTATCTGCCTGAGCTCTCCTCTCGCTGGCCATTTGATCATCCAAGTCCGGCAATTAGCCTGTTGGAAGTTGGCCTTGTACTACTGCAGAGCAATTTCCTTGTTTCGAGCAAACTTTTTCATTTCTTTCATAATTTTTCTTCGACCAAGTTTAGCTAACTCCCCCCTCTCCTCTCTTTTTTCCCCCCAGTAACCATTAATCAAACTTCTGGGCTTTGTTCAATCTCCTCCATATTGTGTGTTGCTCTAGCATTTCTGCCGCTTCTTCTGCCTGTTTTTCTAGGGGCTTATTGTTGTTGCTATTTATCATTGTTGCGGCATAGAGTTTACTCTTGAAAGGGAATATTGCCCTTGGGGTCTCAGCCAGTTGTTGACCCCGCACGCGATTTTTACCTCTTTATTGCTAACCGCAATTTCCAGTCTGTCTCGTGAATATTTTCTACGCTTTTTCTAATTGCCAACCGACTTTGTGATATGTCGTTTTCGTATGGCTCTTTTTTCAACTGATTTGCGATAGAGAAACAAATACTGTCAACGCAGTCGGAAGATAAACAAAATGAATGGAATTTGTTGCCATTGTTGTTGTGATTATTTAACTGTTTTTTTCAGTTTCCATTGCTGCTATTGTTGTTGCATGCTAAAACAAAGGCTTGTCATTTAACTTCGGTCATATGTTCCAGATATGATTACGGCCATCTAGCAAAAAGAGCAAACAAAAAGCCAAATTGAAAATTATTCTAGCTGGCATCATACATCATACACATTCGCATGAATATACATATAGTTTTTGGTCATGGGGTTTTGCTTGTCGCTCGAGTTAACTGATATTGATAAGCGAGTGTCAAGTTATCACTACATTTTCTTATTGGTCAATTAATGAAGTTCGGAAATCGCAATCCAATAAGAAAATATTCATAAAATGCGAGATAACCTTACTATCAAGTTAAAGAATTTAAAGGGTATGTATGTTACAGTTAGCCATTAGAATGTAAATTAAAATTAAATTGTTTAAATAGTTTAAACTTTCTATTAACTCAGCCTTATGTTTGCCTGCCGATTATTACAATTATTTTTGATTTACTTATGCCATGTGATAAAAGCAGTTAACAAGTCGAAATTATAAGTGGCAAAGTAAGTGCACATGAACACATGAGTATTTATAGCTAATTAATTCTGTATACGCGACTAATTCAGCAACAACGCTTAAGCACTAAATATAGCCGAGCAATTCGATGTCAACCGAAATAAAAATATTATACAAATTTATTGTCCATGGGCGACTGGCAGGCAGATAGGCGGAAAGACAGAAAGTGCAATATCTAGAAGCGCACACGATCCGATTTGGCCGTACATTAGTCTAAATATAGGCGAGTGTCATAATACCCTGCCCCGAAAGTCCCCCCTCCCCTGCCTTTTCGCCTTATAAAGCGGTTCTGTTCCAGTGACAAGCCAACGAGCCAACGGGCCAACAAAAACAATGACTTTACCGCCAACAACAATTCAAATTCAACTTGTTTTTGATTAGATCATTCGAGGCGAAATGTCAGTCAATAAAGGGTGGCGCGGGGGGTGGCAAGGGGGAAAGTGCGGGCTGGTTATACTTGGACCTCCCTCCCCCCACCACAGCCCCCCTAAGCTCACCCCATTTAACCTGCCGCTGGCGAGCGATAATTAACTGAAATAGACCCGTGACTGTCAGTCAGCCACAAGACATTCTACATCGATATATGTATATATGTATGTTCATAAATCCATACTCTATGTGCGTACAGTGGGTTTTAAAGGTTTTAACGGCTTTAAAGGTGCTGAAGGTGCTGATCTTAGAAGCCATCACTTTTGCATTCGCTGAAGCTAGCAATACGATTATGTTTTCAAATTAGTAAAAGCGGTGTTTCTGAAGAACCTGCAAGTTCAAGATTTGTTTCTACCTTTAACATGTGTTAAATGTTAATGTGTGTTTAATGTTAATTTTAACTATATGTTTATTTGCATAAGATAATTTACAAGTTAAATAATATGCATAGATATGATTTTGGTATGATTAAGCAATATTAATACGGTAACGAACTGCATTGTATGTGTGCATATATGAGGACATATATCTTTATTTCTGTTCTTGTGGGGGTGTCGTTAAGCACTTGAGTTGCAATTACATTTCTCGACGAGACTGCAGAAGTGGGCTAGTTAAGAATGTCAAGAAGAAGTACCGCACCGAGAGCCATAAAAGAAAAAACAGCCAGAAAAGAAGAAAAGAAAAGCTGGGCTAAAAGATAGGCATTGAAACTTTTTGGCATACACTCAAAGAAATGGCAAGCCTATTACACCATTTTATGATGTCTGTCCGAAATGTTGGCATAGATGTTTAATATGGTAGAGACAATATATTTTAGTAGCAGTAGTCTAAAAAAAAATATACTCGAAAATGTAAATATAATAATAAAAATTTAATAATGTAATACAATTATTATTATTTATTATAATATTAAGGGTTTATTATTAACTAGTTACTAGTATTCAGAAATCTGTATAGAGTAAAGCAAAGAAATATTTGCTTAAATCAGAGAAGAGCTCATTCAATTTTCTTTCTGCAGAAATCGTGGCAAAAGTTTGCCTCCCTTAGCCCACTGCCAGTTTCCATTGCCAGTAGGTTTCGTACCAGGTGCTTAAGACCATTCACTGATTTTTTAATAACTCACGACTTTGGCCATGGCTTTGACAAGCTGTTAATGGCATTAAAAGAGGGGGAAGCGGGGGAAGCAGGCAACCTCGACTGCAAAGGAAGCAAATTCTTCGACGAGATGGGGAAAAAATTGTTGGTCATTTAACAGAAAGCAATTTCGCTCAGCACAACTAGCTTTGAGAATTATTTCTCTATTTTTCAACTTTTCTCCTCCCGTAATTGGTTTCAATTTGATATCGAAACGCATTTCAAAGAATTTCTTTGAAATCTAGTTTTCTCTGCTCTCGCTGAATTTCGGACAAACATATTTTTCTGTGGTTTTTCTATGTACACGTCGCAGTAGATAGAGATGCGATTGGCTATCCTAGGCCGCATTTCAGTCCACTTTTTCGGCCAAAAGAAACAGTTTATGAGATACCACTAATTGGCCATAAAGCTGTATGAAATTCATGTGCAGGTTATTCCCACTTTTGTGGCCAATTAGTCACCTAAAATGTGGCTCGGTCAATTTTAGTGATACCCTATAATCCGGCAGAGGAAAGGCATGTGCGATGATTGGTTAACAAAAGATTTTGTTAATAAAAATGTTTTATATTATTATTAACTTTTTCCAATATGTATTGGCTCTAATACTTAAAACTCTTTAATACTACAAAACAATTTGCAGCTTTTAGGGTATTACCTAGTCTTTACACATCAATCAATTTGATTTTTGATTATTGTTTTCTTGTTTTTGAACTCTTTTGATAAGCTTTAAGCTGATATAAAAGCTGACCATGCTGATAATTATTTTCCCTCGAATGTTATTGCTCGCTGTAAATCATAAATGTTTGCGTGAAATACACAAAAGTACAATTTTTAATTTATTAATGCGGAACAATTGAGCTTAATTTAAAGTATTTTGGAAAATGGTTAACCGAATGCGGTTATGAATGTCATAAATAAAAATTAACAATTGTACATAAATTGTTGGCATTAAGTAGGAACAATGTTTTAAAGAGGACGTAAAATATCTGTGCTTTTTCAATTATTTCTAGAAAATCTCTTTTCAAGGCAGCCAATCAAATATTTATGTTCCATTAACAACTTGCTGAGCGACACTTGACGGGACGATAAAAACAAATACCCACAAAAATCGCTTAAAATATTAATGCCATTAAAAATGTAATTTCAATAAAGACGGCGAGAAAATTCAATTAAAGCAAAATTTGTGTGCCACCACAGAAAAACCAAAACGCAATCCAAAACAAATAAAAACGCGAAGAGAAAAAACAGTGCCAGCATGGTAAAGCTACTGGATAACTTTTCGTTCTATTTTTCAGCCGGGTTTATTTACTTTGTTGGCCATTTTAATGAACCCGCTGGCCGATAAATAAACCCAACTCTCCGATAGCAGCTGAATTCCATATTAATTAGTGGTCAAGGGGATAGGGCAGTAGTCCTTTGGGGGCCATAAGCTATTAAAATACTCAGCTGCATTTTGGGCGCATCTATTGGAGCAGCTTAGCCGAGTAAGCCAACTTTTAACCCAGTTAACTACCGTACCTTGACGCACCTGCGAAAGAGAAACAGAACAGAAACAGAAGCAGAAACAGCGGCAAAACTCAATCTAAAACTAAAGCCATTTCCCTCACAGAAACACGTGTCGGCAAAACAATTTTCCAACTATCTCCATCTAACCCATCTGCAACTCGCATCCACCCACGAAGACGAAACTTTGGCGAATTCTTTAAAACGAAAACAGCCAGCGGCGAATTCATCTCTTTCCGCCCCTTGTTGCAATATTTGCGCATTTCCTGTCGTACAAATATTTCCCATGTAACAGCTTCCCCGCAGCTTTTCCTACGTGGACTCCACTCTGCTGCACCGGTAACAGTAATAGTTACAATGTCAACAACAACGCGGCCGACGGATCCGCTGCAACACTGTTGCCAACTAACTTTCTGGCCAAAAGCTGTACACAGATAGTCAAAATTGCGGAGTGGAGTTTTTTTTTGGGAACATGCCGGTTATTTTATACACTTACCAAAAGAGCTTAATTATTCATTGTATTACATTGGCTGTATTAGCCTACTAGTATTACTTAGTATTACTATTCATGAACATTTTAAAACATATTTCTAAAAATCAAAAATATTTCCATAAATAGCCTTACCAATAATAATCTATTTTTACAGTGCAGCACCGGAATATGTAAACTTTTAAATATTTTTAAAGCAACGCTTATAATATTACAGGCATTTGATAGCGATGTTATAGGCTTATAGAATAAATATTTACACGAATTTATTGTTTATCGTGATTGGATAGCTTATTTATTACTTATATCCAGGCGAAGAGCGACAGGTTTGTTTGAGCTTTTTGTTTGACTCTAGGGTCCCATTCCCCAGAGGGTAATTTTGGTGGAAAGTTTGCTCTGCAGCTGCACTCGTTGGAAAAGTGAAAGAGTCGCAGACAAAGGCTTGCGGAAAAGAGGTGGCCGAGGCGGTCTGTACCGCTAAACAAAAGCAAACAATGTAATGCCAGCAGCAGCGACCACGCACAACGAAAACAACAAAGTTGCGGCAGACCACGGGCGTCAGGAGAACGGGTGGTGGAGGGGTTAAGGTTAAGGGGATTGGGGGGGAAAACCGAGATAGGAGTCACCAACTCAGAGGTGGTACTGCGACAAAAAGGAGCACATGTTGCATCTCCTTTGATCATTAATATTTAAAGTTCTCAAAAGAAAATGAATAATTTAGTAGAATGGTTTTATGAAATGAAGTGATATTATTCATATATCTCGGTTTAAAACTTTAGGTAATTTCTTTAGTAATTTGTTTTAAATAATCCATTTAATTGTGAATATATACTATTAAACAGAATGTAATCATTTAAGCCGATTTATAACGATTATTGCGACCTTTATTATTTTCCGTGTGGTAGAAAAAGAAGGGGAAGACGAATGTTGCCACAGCTAGAAAAAAGGAAAAACACATTTGCGGGAGAATAGCAGTAAAGTGGAAACAAAGCGACATGTTGCGCCTGAAAGGTTCTCTGGGAGGGAAAGCCCCAAACCCAACCCAACCCCACCCACTCACACGCCCACGCCGGCAGAGACGCAACGGCTGACCTTCACTGGCAGCACGTGGTGTCTGAACTGTTACCAATCCGAGATTGCCGAATGTCCTGGCATCGCAGGGCGGCAACGGCTGGATGCGGTTGTCTGAACACAAATCCGGAGTTGGCTTTAAGATGGATGTACACACGTACATACATACATACATATGTTCTTGTTTGTTTGGCCATTTCCAGTGCGGAAGAACCAGTTTTGGCGTCACTTTGTGTTTGTTTGGTTTTACTTAGATAGGAGTTACTTTTAAAGGGATTTGCTTAAAAGTTAGTTTACAGCTTGGCACCAGCTGGACAGAAAGTACCATTACCATTTTTCAAATTAATTACTAAGCTAGTATATTTTAGATATACATATGTTATTTAGATATTTAGTCCTTGAACCCTCGTTAGAATGAAACAAAAATAGCTAAGCAAATGAAGTTTGTTAAGATAACAGCTTTCTGATACAGTATGTAAATAATTATATTATACTTGTGACTACCTCTTATTAAATGAGCAAATATGCATTTGGAAAATCCGTCTACTTGATTACCACTTGATTAATGTGCCTTTGGCGCTATAAAGTGGTTCAGTTTCGTGACTAATCCTCCACAGCTGTTTGTCTTACAAAAACCTTTTCAAACAGATATGAAAATGTTGATTAGATTAGCAAGCAAACACACATTCCTATTTAAGGCACTTTGGCACATCCCATTTGGGAAAAGCGGGACCCTCAAAATGCTTTATAAAGACCAGGCCCATTAACGTTCAACGTCATCCATTTATTGTTATTTATATTACGCAATCCCAGCCCTCTTATCGCCAATCAAATAATTAGAAAAGGTGAATAAGGTGTATCAGGTGAAACAGGGCGAAACCCCACAATGCCAATACAAATTATGGAACTTGCCCTTTTGAGGTCTTTAAGGCTTCTTTATAACAACTAGAAAGAGGGACAAAGAAGGCGGCATGCCATGGGAAATAGTGATAAAAGAATGCAAAACAAGTTGGCTACACAGAGAGGAACCGGTCTTTAATTATTGAAAAAAATGTGAAAAATATTGTGTGTGAGAATTAATTTAATAGCAATGTTTTAGTTTCCCTACAATATAAAAATTGTATCATGCACTCTTTTAAATGTTTAGTGCTGCTTTGACTGCTTTAATTAGTGTTGGATATTGCCGATTTTTAGGTAATTTTAAATCGAATAAAATAGGCAATATTCCCTTTATGGGTATTCTATACTAATTTAAATTTCATGTTTCGTCGTGTGCAAAGAAAGAACGGCTACAAGTTTGTTTAACAAAGTGGTTTTCAACACCCCATAAAAAACATTTGCAAAAAGCAGCTGAAAATTCTGGGAAGGGTAAGAAAACGCACGAAAAGGCAGCAGTAACAAAAGGAAAAAAAAAAAAAGAAACAAAAACACAGGAAAACAGAAAAATACAAGCCCAGGCGAATTTCCCACTGTTTCCGCACGTAAAAGTAAAAGGCAAATAAATAACCGTTGAGAGAAATGTAAACAATGCAGGCCAAAGATGCACAGCAGATGAACAAGAAGAAATAGCAGCAGATGAAAAGATGAAAAGAGGAAAATGCCAAAAGCACAAATAGCAACTGAAGCCGGTTCAAGTTGAATTTTCCTCGCAAGGTTTTTCCTTTTCCTCTGCTTTTATTTTGAGCTTGTGCATACTTTGCAGAGATTTGCACTCCAGAAGGGCAGACCGAGTGGCAGACAGTTGGAAATTGAAGTGGAAAAGAGTGGTAAAATAACTACACCCAGTCCTAATCAACGAGCTAAGCAGAGAAGGAGCTAACCGAGCAAAATGGAGATGGGTTAAACAAAATGAAGAAAATGGCTTAATTTATGGAGTTTGCTCGGGTGGAAACTCCTCGACATTTTAAAGCAAGGGGCTGAAGAAAAATTCATGATTCGGCACAAAATAACGCAAAAACCTTTCTTTTAATATTCACAATCTGCTTAAATACTAACTCCTTAGCTATTATAGTTATTCAGCTTATTGCAATTAAGCATTTGGTTTTTAACCAGTTAAGGCGTGAATAATGTCAATAAATATCTAAGTAAATACTATGATTGGTCAAAAAAACCAATGTTAAGTACATTAAACATTTAAATAAATCTTTTTTGATTGGCTTAATATACTTTGTTTGCCTGCTCGTTTGGAATAAAGAGCACATAAACTTAAACAAATTATTAGCACGTTCTAATTTGGTTCAAATTTGTTTAATTTATTTTGTAGAGTTGTGCAAATTGATATTTTTAAAGGTTTATTATAAGAGCAACATGAATTATTTCTGATGACATTTAGTGTCAACGAGAGCAAAAATTTGCATACAAAATATATTGTTGATCACTGGTGATAATTAAAGTAAAAAACTAACTACTAAAAATAACCAAAAAATTACGTATACGCAGTGTAGCTGTGAAACTAATGCTTTGCGCGTGCCTAAGTGAGATTTACTTTGAAAACAATCAATTTAACCTACCCTTTTAGTTACTTTAAAAATGCGAAATTGAAATATAAAATAAAATATTACGTATACGCCAACTGTTCCAATCAAGTACTTTGTGCAGAAGCCTGGAAATTTATAAACCAATTGAACAGACCAAAAAAGTGGAACAAAATCAGTGATACAAAAACGGGAAACGGAAAATGGCAAACAAGTGAAATGGAGCAAATCTTTAAGCAAATGTCGAGTGGGCGGCAATTGATAAACTGCACCAGATAGAGCAGCAATAAAAGAGGTTGGGGGAAAACACGGGAAAACCATCAAAAGAGGTGGTGGGGGGTAAACACACAGTAGCGCACTTTTCCTCCCCCCCTTTGCCGTCAGGAGAGACATTGCCAATAGCGCAACGTTTCGGAAACAATTTGAAGGCCATAAAACTTGATGTGGCGGCTGTCATAAAGGAGGCGACACCAGGCACAGATTCTACCCCCATTTTCCGACCTCCAGAAGCTAGGTGAAAACTGCGACGGCACTTAAGATGTGGAAAGTGCGGCAGACGGAAAATTCAGAAGCGAATGCGGCAAAGGCAAAGGCAAACAACAAAGCAGCAAACTCCGGCGGAGGAAAAGGCGGCAAACGTCGGCAAAAACAAACAAATAAACAACGAGCAGCTGTTTTTGGCGCCGCCACGGAGAGAAAACTAGAGAGCGCGTCGAGAGAGAAAGCAAAATGGTGAGAAAGCTTGGTTTTCATAACTGCTCCATGTCGGCTACAGTCATCGCCCGGAGAACGAAATGTGTTTCGTTTATAATCATTTAAACAACAAAATACAATACTACAATTTATTGATTGTTATTAAGTTTATTGAAAATAAATTGACGTTTATTAATTTATTTATTTATATAGAGCTAAGTTAGAAAGTAAATTTATAACTTAACTTAAAGATGACGTATAATGAAGCAACCTGCTTCAATATTTCACGCCACCACTGTAAGCACCATCTTCTCTCACCTGCCTGCTGTCTCTCACACTTCGCCAGTCCTTCTCCCGCTCTATCACAATCTCTCTCTCTCTCTCTCTCTCTCTGGGGCACTTCCTGTGCAATTGCTCACCGCCCACCTATGGTACGGCACTCACTCATTCATGGCCAGACTGTAGGACTCTCCCCTCCGCCCTTTGTCCAAAAAGTAAGCTGCGCCTATTGCAAAGCCAATACTACAGTGCAGGTCGAAATATTAGCTAACAGGTTGCTTTTGTTGCTTAGAAGATTAGAATAGAATAGAATATTTTCTTAAATGTAATTGAATAGTTTTTAAAATGGTTGGCAGTATGAACGTAGAGATGGTAATCTAGATATAAAGCCCATTAGTGGGCTATAACTAACAATGGTTTTATAAAAACAGTAACTAGTGAACTAAGAACTTAACTGCTTAAATTCTTCTACGGGAGTGTCATTGTTTTGCCCGCGACTGTGCGGGCTAACACACGAATGGGAGAACGAAGGCGGCGACGCCGACTGCAAAACGACGCTGCGGCATTTTGGCGCTTGGCATGTTGGCCATGTTTCAAAACGTTTGGAACGGCTTTTGCTCCGCAGTCGTTGTTCTGCTGCTGCGAAGCAAGCAACCAAGTTCCGCAGCGCACTCGCAACCAGTTGAGTTTAGGGCCGTAAATACGAGTACGTGCGGATACGGAATACGTCGTTTGCAGCGGCCTAAAGCCTCAGGCCTGAAGCCGTTTATTACGTATACGAACCGCGTGCCGCCGCCTGGCAAACTTTAATATTTTCCATTAGTGTCACAAGGCAAATATGAAGCCGAAATGTAAATGAAAATGAGCGGGCCAGTCTAGAAGCGCAAAAAAGATAACAGCTGGGCACACAGCCATAGTTGGGTGAAATCAATGGCGATAAGGCGTCAAATACTTGAAAAAAAAAGAATGGCAAAATAGAAATGGCAAGTGGTTAAAGTGAACTGAAATATTACAAATGTATCAAATCAAATAAAGAAAACCCAAAGGCATACAATAACAATAAACCCAAACTATTATTCAACGAAAATAAATAAAAAGCTAGAGAAAACACAAAAAAAAAGCAAAGACCAATATCAATAAAGTGAAAACACAAAAAAGTAAAAGCAGCAAAAATCAGCGGAAAAATATGTGAAAAGGCAACCAGCAAATCAAACGGAATATAAAGGAAATTGTAACTCGTTGCCACTTCACTATTTTTTGCCCATGATTCACGTGATAAGAAAATGGTAAAAGACCTCAGATAGACATATAGATTGCATGCACCATTTCCAAGAGGTGGAGACATATTTCTCGATTTCGATTTCGATTTAATGTGAGTGCCGGGCGAGCAAATACAAATAAACAAACAAATCAAGCACAATAGAGTTCTCTTACATTCCGTTGCGATTCGCACTCCTCCAGTACGGCGCGTTTGGTTCTACGGAAAATGCAACACATATTAGCAATGCCATAAAACAATAAACCCGAACGTATTAATTGCAGTCTTGTGATAGTGAAAATATGGAAACGAAACGACAAGCGAAAAGGTAAAAATAAACAAACAGGAGGTAATACACGCAAACTATTTAGTTCCATCACAACAGGAAAATTGAATTCGCAATAACAGAATAACAAAAGACACAATTTACTCAAAGTTTGTTCATCTAAAGCCGGATTTAATAGAAACTCTCTTTATTAAATAAGTACATTGATATTAGAGCTTTATAGCCATTAAAATAATTGAACCCCAAAATAGGTACTTATATGGCACAATTTATTTGCTTATAGTGGTAATAAACCTTTTATCATACAGAACTTTATATTTAATTCGACTTTATAAATGCCAAGTTAGTCGACTGATATTATGGACTTTAATTAACAAAATATGCCCAGCAATGACACATTTTTAAATATCATGAAAACCAATATAAATTTTGTGCGAGTTTCATTTCGCATTCAAATTTCACATTTTCCACATGCTTATCATTCTTTCATATTTGTCAACAAAAAATTCTCGGAATAATTTACTTTTCCCCATTCGACTGCTATTTTCTAGCCAATAATTGGTCATATGTTGACCAATTGACGATTGCTGGCAATGACAGCTTTAAGCTTTTTGGCAGAAGAAATATGAATTTCGGGCTTATGGTGAACAAATAAAGATGCCACGAAAATGAGTTGAAATTTTAAATATATGAAATACATTTTCCGAAAAAAATTAAATACAACCACCCATTCATTTTGAAATGACAAATAAAATGGCTTATTGGTATCACGTTAACCTGTTTAAAAAAAATTTACAAAATTAAGCTTAATAAATCCAAAATGTCATGTGTATAATCTGTATTCAAACATATAATTCAATTCAATTATGTCAACAAACAACAATATAATATATAAAATTTGAATAGCTAACAGAAATCGCAAATTTAGTCGACTAATTAATTAGGACATTTCTGTTATTGCTGCTTGAAATTCATGGAGTAGCCAAGGCCGATTGCTACCAATTTCAGTTTAAAACTTTTAATTAAAATACTTATTTATTGCCCAAACGAGACATTTCACCAAGTCCTATTCCAGTTTCGAGGCTTTACCGCAACGAAAACAGAACTTTAAATACTTTAATTTCATGGGGGAAAACTTTCGGAATAAAAGCCAAACCATACAAAAATCGAGTGCCAATAACAACTTGTCCTTAGACACCAAATTGGCCTCCATGAAAGTTCAGTTGCCAAAAATGTAGGAGGAATCAGTTGGGGAATAGTGGAGTGCGGTCAATTGGGGAATGCTGAAATACCCTGCAAAGTCCATAACAAAATGCATGTTGTTAAAAAATAACAAATTAAATCCTTTTTTTATTGGTGATTAGGATGTATAAAAATGTAAACATTGTACTTTCTGTCTGTATTATCGTTATAGGTATATTTGAAACCGATTGCATTTTCACGATACGTGTAAGTCGGTAGAATTCGACTTTTGTCATACCCCAAAAACTCGACGCCCAAAAAAGAAAAATAAGAAAAACAATAACAAGCAGCAGGAATAACTTTTTCAATTGGCTTCCGCTCTTACAAGATTTATCCAAATATAGATATATATCGTGTGTGTGTGGGATTAGATGGAATCATTCATTTCCTTGGATCATTGAGTAAGTGAGTTTCTGTTGGCTTTCCTTGGGTTTTCCTTTCGCTTTTTATTTACGCCCGCAATTTGTGCTGACAGCTCCCATAATTTATGGCAGCCCACTTATTGATTACGGCAGAATCGCTCAAAGGTGAAATTCATTTTTGGATTTAAAAGATTGTTATCAAACTGGGCAATAGATTTGCTGCTCTGTTCCACTTGGCTTTTCCACTCGTTTGCCGTTTAACTGCTCTTCCGCAATTGCGGTCGTAATTTGCTGGTTTGCCGTGTTTTCGGAAAAACTCAACAGTGGAATCAAAAGCTTAAACTTTATGCTCAAAACATGAAGTTTAAAAAGTTTATGAAACGTATTTAACCGGGATATTTTTTTATTTATTAATTTCTTTTTAGCTCGAATTAAAACGCAATTATTTGAAATATTTTATAGAACTTATTATAGTGGTTTTTTGTTAAGTCATAAAACCAACCAATGGTTTAAGTGATACACAAATTCTAAAAACAACCATTTATCGAAAAATTCCACAGTTTTTCGGGATCTAATTTTTTCACAATCTACGTTGAACTCGAACAGCAAGTTAGAGCCATAGAAGATGGACTGTATTTTAGTTTGGACCGCTGGCCAAGCGGAAACGAGAGCTGCCTCGCTTTGGCAGCAGCTTCCAGCCGTTTCCGTTTTCCGCTAGCTGGCCAAATTCTGAGCGACATTTTTATTTTTGGTTTTGGGTGCAACGAAAAGCGGGGGCAGGTGAATGTTTTGTTGCAATTGTTTGCAATTTTGTTGCCACCACAAAATGGGCAACTGTTTTCGGGGCTAATCTGTTGCCAATTTGTGGCCTTTTTGGGCCTTTTGCGTCAATTTTGGCCTGGTCGTTATGCAAAGGCTTTAAGTGCTTTTCACTAGTTTTAAAGGTTTTTCCAGCTGTGAGCTCGAGGGCTGGAAATGAGATTTACATATTTTCCTTTGCCTGCATTTCACTCTGCATTCGCATAAAATGGTATTATGCTAATTGTAAGCGCTATAGCCTGCTTTTAGAATTTATTCAAAGGAGATTTTATTTTTTGCATATTTTTGTTTTCATACAGATTTTCGTTCATCACTCATTTGTTGTTAGCTTTGGCTAATTAGAAGCGTGCCCCAATTGCCTTGCCGAAATTTATGCAGATAACTCAGATCTCAAGGGAAAGAAAAAATAAGAGCACGCTTCAAGGAACTTCCCTTTGTTTGAAGAAAGGCAAGTGGTAAGAGTTCTTGTGTTAAAGTTTCGGGAACCAAACATTGTGGGGTGTAATGTTTAAGCAGAGTGCTCGATCTTTTCCTTTTTGCATTACTTCTGGAAATCTGCTTACAGTTCACTGCTTGTGAATTTATATGCGTGTGAATAAGTTTTTTCTTATAAGCTGAGATTTTGATGTCATCAGCATCTCAATAAAAATGGTGAGCTACTAAAGTTATGACAAGTTATAAACACATGTCCCTTAAATTTTTTAATAAGATTTATAGAAGCTGCATTCCAATGCAGCATATCATAAAGTCATGCCTGCTTAAAGATTCATAGCATATAAAGCACCGATTGGAATAATAACAGGCACAAGAGCCTTCTAAAATTTGATATCTGATTGCCGTTGGCTGTGAGCCAAGCCACTTAAGTGGTAATGTTTCCACTGTCTGGGTTATTAAAGTTAAGCCAGGCCATTGTTGTGGCCATCTTTGCTTTCATGGAGACTTAGGGGCACGGCATTAAATTGACAGCCCATTCCCGTGATATCTCTCAGGAGATGATCAATAAAGCCAATCCCTAGCTGCCAATTGGCAGGTCTTTCACCCAACTTAAAGGAGGAATATTTACGACTCGGGGTTATGCAACCAACAGGGGGCAAAAAATAAAAAAAGCGAAAAAAAATGAAAATGATTTCAAAATTCATTCGTGTGTAAAAATGGCAAGCGAGTAGAGACATTGGCTTAATGGATGCCGTACCCACATAAGCGGGCTATACAAAATTGCGACCAGAGGCCTTGGGTGCCGGCAAAAATGTGGGTGAAGTTCGCCGAATGGAAAATCCATTTATCAAAATGACGTCCAAAGAAACCGCAAACGCATCGCACAATTTGACGCCAAACAAGCAGCGGCAACAACACGAAACAAACGATTTAAATTAATCCACTTAAGGCCACTTAAACCCCGATGCTAGGAGTCGAAAAATGTGTGCCAAAAATTCCCACGCTCCTGCAAACATACAAAATTCATATATTTATATCCCTGTTCATGTTCGAATTATCTGTGGATGAGTGTAAAATGTCAAACTCAGCACTTCTGTGGACTTCTGTGTGTTCTGTGCGGCAGGGAATGGCACGAAATGAATGCGAAGGAAACCAATATGGGAAAAATGTGAAAGCATTCCATTGACCGAAGTGGACTGTGCACTTTGAAGGTGAATCGTGAATCTGGTTGCATATTGCATGTACTTTGAGAGTGCCAAGTGGGCGAAGTGCAAATAAGGACGGACCAATCCTTTTGACAGGCTTAATAATGCTTTAAATTGGTTATTTGGTTAAGGCGATTTTAAAGGACTTTCCTGCTTTTCTCTTTGCCAGCTGAAATGATTTTCTCTGTGCATAGAAATCGCTCTGTGCTATTATTGATCATTATTTATTATAAGAAAAAAATTAGAAAAAATTAAAAATATTTATAATTTAATTTGGTATCAAATATTAATTCCTTATCAAATTTTACCGTAAATGGATCAATTTAAAATGCATGAGCTTCTGTTTTTGATTTCTGCTCTGAAATAAATTATTAAAGTAATCTGATTTTCCACCTACGTTTCTGCACTACTCGCGTCAGTATAAAAATTATAAATAAATGTAATAAAAGTGCACTTTCCTTGATATACTATCTGTTCCTTTGCCCGTTGTAAATCACAAACCTCCCATTCCCCCAGAGGGTATAGCCCACAAATAAGTGGGTTTGATGGCTTGACATATTGAAAAAGGAAGCCGTTGGAAAAAATATTTCGCAATTTCAATATAAAGCCTGGCGGCATGCTAAGGCGGCTAAGGACAATCGTGGGCGGCGGCACGCCCCCCAATGTGGGTCAAACTACACTCGTACTCTCTCACGCAATTGTTGTGGCGGAAGGGGGAAGGGAGAAGCGAGGGGGAGGGAGGCGCCAGGAAGGTCGGAAGGTTGTCAACGTAACGACCCCAAGCCGACCCGCTTTTGGCCAAGGCGCCGGCACCAGAAGTGGCAATAAAAACAATCGGGTCCTGCATATGCTGGACTTCCTACGCCGAGGGTGGCAACCCTGTCAGTGGTCGCCCTCAGCGCTTTTAAAGCGACGTTATCGTCTCTGCGGGTTTTTTTGTGGTCCCTGATTTGTGCGCCCTTTGAACAGCCAGCAAACGGGTATGATGTTCCAGAGGAACTCTCATAGTCTGATCTGATGCGTGATATATGTATAAAACATGAAGATGAGTTCTTTAAAGGAAATGTAACTGTGGACTCGTAACTCTAACTCTGGAAATCAAACCCATACTAAATAATATTCCCGGTTCGTGATCTGAAAAATAAAAGAAGCATTCTTTGTGATAATATTATATTTTACTATCATAACTGCATTTGACCAAACAAAGTTAACTACAAAACAATTTAATATTCCTGAAAAGTAATTATTCCAGTTTTGATATAGATAATAATACTACATTTTTTATATATTTTATTTAAATTTTCTAATTGTGTATCAGGATTTGCGTTGTGCAATTTAAGTTGATAAGTTCATTATATTTTATTTTGTTCCTACAAGCCGCACTCCAATGATCTAGTTTTACCTTCTAAACAGTGTTGATTAAGCTATTAAATAACCTCAGGTAGCCTATTAAAATTGTCAGACTGGTGTACTGGGTGTATTCTGGCTTGGAGGTGTAGTGTGCCATGTGTTTCCTGATTTGGTTCTCCTGGTTTTTGTTGCTGCTCAAGCGTTATAGTGCCGACATTTTATTGCTGCATCCTTGCAGTTTTTATAGACCCTTCCACACATGGCTTCGTCCCACAATTCTTGTATCCCCCTCTCACTTTCTCTGCCCCTCTCACTTTCTCTGCCCTTCTCTGTTTGGCACGCTTACACAATGAACCCACATGCATATGGCTGCCTTTGGGTGTTTGTTTGTATGTGTGTCCATATTTATCGGTGTGGGTGTTGGTTTTACGTGTGTGTTTGCGGTCTTTCACACATCCTGTTGCAAATTCGTTACTTACTGTTATTTTAGTGCATTGTGCGGCCGACGGAAGTTGAAATAAAGGAAGTAACAGGATTCGGATCCCGAACATATTTAAAAGTGTTCAGGCACCAAAAAAAACATCCCTAAATATTAAATGAATTCTTTTCTAGGTTCGTTGACAAATCTGCTCCAAAAAGTAGTTGTTAGTATGCATATTATGCAATAGTTTTGTCCATATATTCACTTTATTATTATACTTTATATTTATTTGATATAAATAATTTTTAAGTGACGTGATGTATGCATTTTTTTTGTAAAATATGTTACTTTACTACAAAGGTATTGTGTGTATGCATCATAAACACCTCGCATTTCGCACATCAAATTTTTGCATATCGGCAAATGCCATGTGCAGCCCACATTCCTTTCAAGGTGAATTTCCCAGTTCAAAGGAATGAAATTTTTGGTACGAAAATTACAACAACTGGGAAGTCTGAGCGATAGATGCAGACGGAAATGTCAAACAAAAATGGGTATGAAAATCAGTAGAACCAAAAATGGCAGGAGACTTGTCTGCATGGGCAACCGTATTGGATGGCAAAATGTGGCAGAAAGGCAGAAAGAAGCTTCGAAAGGAGCACATACACGGTTCCCTACTCAGATTTCCCTCTTTATCACTTTTTCTGCCATCTTCCACAGATTGGAGTCCATATGCTCATCCTTACAGCAATTTGCCTCGTCAACGAGTTTTTTTCACAGTTTTCGTTTTCCAACAGGCAAAAAATGTGAATCCGAAGGTAGAAAAAAGCATGCTTAATCCGAACTTAAATGTACTCTGAGCGGTTAAATAAAGTAATAAATAAAAAGTATATCAAGCGTATACTACTTTTAAAAAACACTATATAAATTCACACTTGTTTTTATTAATTTTTATTATTAATAATTGTACAATAAATGAATATTATTTTATTTATTTAAATTATTTATATTTAGGGTTGGTTTTAAGCTGAAAATTAATATGTGAAATATCTAACTATAGTAAGAGAATAAAAGTGTCTATGTTACTCCTGTGGCATAGAAGCTTACGTCTCTATGCCACATTCTCCACAATGTGAAGATACTTTTTTAAGGGGGCAACAAAAAGCTCGTTAGGCTAAATAGAAAGTAAGAAGATAATCGAATAGAATTTCTACAGTACTCGTCAAGCGTTCGTGCTTCATTAGATAAGTTACGTATTGAAAGTGGAGATAAAAGAACTGCCAGGTGATATCAATGTCAGATAGTGTGCTACAGTGAGATAAGGGCTTGCCAATAGATAGCAACTTAAATGCACAGTAAATTAAGATAAAGTGATTAATAGCCCTTTTAGTCCACCCGCCATTAAGTAAATTCCCACACCATAATCCCATCCCACATACCTCATTCAATCCCCCGAATATTGGCAGTCAACTCTGAAAATGTGCGAATCCCTCGCTGAACTCAATAATTCGTTCCAATTGCTGTCAATTTTCACTGCCTTTCATCTGTTTTCAATTTGTTAGTGGACGAAATATCTCCATAGCTCGCCATTTAAATATTTTAATCCCAGAAACAAAAGCTGCGTGGGCAATAATAATTTATATTTGTAAACAAATTAAATAGCAAATTGACGATTGTAGTAATGAACTTTCAAATTAAAACGCACATAACCGCAAAATTGGCCATAAAATTCAGGTGAAGCGTATTATTTGGATTTATTTCCTTCAGTTGGCAAAAGAACGCGTACGACCTTAAAAGTATGTTCAAAATATTTTCCCTGCCATCTTTTTTTTTGTGGCGGATAAAGTGGGCGGAGGACATTGTCACTACAATTGACAGTTACACAAATAGCATGGAAATTTGAATAATTTATGCTAAAATAAGGCTCGAATTTATTAAATTACGACATGCTGAGTGGGAATAATATGCATGGATGATTTACCAAATTTTCGCTTGTTCCTGAAAGGACTATTAAATAAATTCAAAGATAAGTTTTATCAGCAAATATGTAAAGAGAAACTGAATGAAATCTAAATTTAAGTTATATGCCGGTTTTAAATGTTAAGAACTGAACTTAATACGGTTAAATGCAGGGTTTTCTTTTTGTTTAATTGCACGTTTTCTTGAAGAAAGAAGAGATTGCTGTGAAAGACCAAATGTTAAACCTTGATGTGGATTTTTAGTTTAATCCCCAGGGGGCTTAGCCTGGCAAACTTTATAGGTGTTCTCTTTCTCACTCTGTGATCCCGTAAACTCCGGTCTAAGCCTTCAATTGTTGCCATTGTCAGGGGCTCTTCATCATTATCATCATGGGCCAAACAACAGTTTGAAATCATAACAGGAAGCCAGGCCAACCACCAGGTGGCCAAACTACTGTCCCTCCAGCCAACACCCACTTCCAGACCAACCCGACCCACCCAATTAAGTCACCCACCCACTGATAGCTACGTGCCTCCGCCTGGTGCGGCTCCTCTGAAGTCCGTCTGTCTGTCTGTCCCTCTGTCCATAATAAGCCCGTATAAGCTCCTATTAAACCCTTTCAGTGGACGAAGGCGCTTTTAATACAAATTTGCCCTGGTGTGTGTACTCTCAAAAGCCAATTACGTGCCCCAAATGAAGATTGGGCAGGCGGCAAATGGAAGCCAAACTGAACATAAGATTTATAAGATCACGTGCTCAATTATTAAGCCACTAAATAAATAAATAGCGGTCCAGCGACACGTGCCGCATCCAACTAAATCACTCTTATACCCCAACTGCCTGCCTTCCAACCAGCCGTATCATAAACATACCCACACACAGGCGCGCACCAAATATAAAAAGGAATTTCATTCATGGACTCATTACTCATACGCCGTGTTGGCCCGTTCCCTTCAATGACGGCGGCGTTTTGTGGCTTCCGCAGTTTAATTAATCACAAGGATGGCTAATAACGTGATGTAATGGACAAAGAATGCGCTTATTAAGCGGTCCTTTAATAGTTCATTTCAGCTTATAGGATAATTAAGAATTCAACGTAATATTATGGTCACTGAGTGCGACCACTTTTAAGAAATGCACAAAGCTTAAATGAATGCAAAATATATGGTGAGCTCTCTTGGCTTGCTCTTCATTAAAGGTTTTCCTTCTCTATTTCAACATTCTTTTTATGCACATTCAAGCTAAAGTAACTCTTTGATTAGTCCTCTTGTAAATTTGAAATGACCACAGTTTGTGAAAGAAAAACCCATCGCACTATAATCCCAGGTGGCATTGTGTGCAATTTTTTGCCATAATTTATTCCCCCCAAGGTGTTGCGACCCCGTTTATATTGGGATGATAAAAATCGCGCAATTAGCCGGCGTTGATTTTCGCACACAGGACGGGCCGAGGACCAGCACAGAAACCATTATAGGAGTATATATATAGAACTAGAACGGTGCCGAAGCGGTCCTATGTAGGTCTAATTTACGAGCAGGGTGCAAAAATAATTTACGTTCCGAACGCAGAGGGGGGTGACAATGGTTTTTCCTCTATTTGGGAGGTGAGGAAGAGGGGCCTGGAAGAGTTTAAACGAAGGTGCAAATTAAATCAACATGCATATCCGTTTGACACCGTTTCGCCAAAGCCTCCAACTCACCTTTCCGCACTTGGGAGCCCCCCTTTAAAGGGAATACTATATCGCTGGGGGTTGTATATTTTCCGGGGTTGGGGAGGTTGACTAGCGGGGCTCTACAAAATGGCGTACACATTGCAAATGACCGAAAAAGAGAAATTGGGTGGCAGTGGAAAGTGGGAAGTGAGTACTGGGTGGTGGTGGGTAGTGAAACGGTAACAGCAAATGGGGGGAAATGGGAAATGGAAAAACTTTTGGCCATGTGCTCTGACTGTGTGCACGTCTATGCTAACCTTGTTTGAAATCTGGGACGCATAGATATATGGGAGGTGGCATGCGAAGGCATCGAAAGTGGCAGCAACAATACAGGCAAAGGACGATAACAACTTTTCGGCTCCTTTACAGTGGCAAAATATTTCGAATTTCTGTGATCATAATGTCTTATTTTACTGAAGATCAAGTTTAATTTGCCATTGCTTCCTAATAAATTCCGCCAATTATCAAAAAATGTACTACTTTTTAAAGCTTAAATCTATATATATAAATAACTCAATATGAATATTACAACAATCTTGAATACAACATTTTCTGCAGTGTATTTGCCGTAAGGGACGTGTACTCTCCCTCAAAGGGATTTTGCAACTTTTGCTTGTGGTTTTTAAGAACAACATACAAACTGCATTAAGGCTCCCACATTAAAAAAAATGGATAATATGCACGCAGATATGGGAAATAAAAGATGATGGGCTGTAAAGGGAATGCAATTAAGTTCGCTTACCATATTGAACGAAAGCAGCTATAATGAAATGGCTAACATTGAATGATGGACTGTCAGGACTTTGAAGAATAGTTTCGTGAATGGGAAAGTCGTGTTCAAAGTTCTGCATTTACTTGCGAGACTTCAGATACACAAAAGGCTCGGTTGAAAGGTTCTCGAAAAAGCTGAGCACTTGCTCATCCAAAATATATTAAAGACAATTTAAATTATACTAATATATTTAATTGTAAACATTATTTATTAATTATAATTTTTTCTTTATTTTAGGTGTCTTAACAGCAAATTAGGAAAGGGAATAACGGAATAAGTAAAGGTAATAAGAATTCAAATATTTAAATTCATGTCTTTTTCTATGAAACATATACATTTTTCTTTTTGCTGCATTTCCATTATTTAAAGAAGAATTCTGTGACCCCATTTAGTTTTTATGATCAAATTCCATACCCATCCGCTTGTGCATTTAAAATTCCTTAAACTTTGCCCCCAATTACCGAGTTTTTTGACTATTCAATTTGGCCACGAATATTAAATAAGTGACTAATGTTGTTAATAGCCCACAAGTCTGGTGGGTAAAAGAGTCAAAAGAGTGAGCTAACAAGAAATTTGTTTGCGCATATGCTAAAAAAATTAAGTGAAAAGAGGAAAAGTTGCGACGAGGGGACGAGGTGTTGATAGCGACGTGAGCGCTTGACACTCGCTTAAATAAAAGATTTTTTAATTAAAAATATTTCACCTGCAAAATAGGAAAAAAGGCTAGCCGGGAAAAACGAGAAAAGCGCCGACACAATTTTCCTCTTTGCGCTCGCATAAATAAATGCAACCACGCACAAGCACAACACAATATACCAACAAGAATATGAACAAAGGACTCCAACAACACCTTAAACTACACTAATAAAAACGAAGAGCAATTAATGCAAACAAAGCAAAATGCTTAAATATTTTATCTGTTAAATTTAAGCTTTGAAACAGGAAGGTGTTCTTGGTGTTCTTTATATGAAAGTGGCTCATAATAGTATTTAAATGGCAGCAGTTTCTTAGCAGATTTCCCCAATTAATAATAAACAATCAGTTTCAAACGGTTCAGTGTTTTTTGTTTGATAGGTCTATTATGCTGACTTTTAAAAATGCGAATTAAGTTTTTTGCGTGTACAACTACACTGACAACAACGCGAACCGCGGCCAAAACAACACCCGGAACGCAAAGAGCAATTTAACAACAAAGACACGTGCCAAATGGGCAAAGGGCGGCTGAATGGGGAAAAGTGGGCGGGGCATCGGCAGTGGGTCAGCGAAATGAAAATAAGCCGCGGGCGTAAATATAAATAAATGAACGGGCAGGGCGACAAGCGGTAAAAGGAGTGGGTAGGTGGGGAGGTGGGGAGGAGGAAGGGGCTGCCTGCGGCAACAGGAGCAAGCGAGATGGCATCTGCGCGGTAAATGATAGGGGGCGAAAGGTAATAATTAATTCGATACGCAAACAATTGAACTGTAGGTGGGCGCTTTAAGGTCATCAAGACCGCAATGACAGCTACGATAAACAACAAAAAAAGGTCAAAAGGGGGAGAAGAAAGAAAGTGCGAGGCAGGTGCACAAAATGGGTTTAAAACAGCAAATTGGAGCATTAATTCGCGAAAAAGTTAACTTTCCCGACTCTTGAACTATCTATCTTGCGCTCCAAATGTTAAAAAAAAATCTCTTTTTATAATTATAAAAATACTTTATGAGAATCCCTTATTGGTACCGAATCATGTAACCAAAGATAAAATCTTCCATTAGAAATGCAATCCATAATGCGCTGTTATTAGAAAAGACTGCACATCGTACTATAATTTTGGTAATACCTCTGTTATTCGTACTCCATCGATTTTCTAAACTTAGAACTTGGCGTGACAATAATAAGTTTTATCCGCAATCTTTCACGAACTGTGCTTATAGATTTAGCTATCAACTAGTTGTTTGTTTATTTGTTTTGAACAATACCACATATCATTCAACTCCCACAAGTACCGCGTATTTATAAGATCAAAATAATAAAAATAAAAAAGACCAACCGACACATCGTTAAGCTGGTGAAGAAAAATAACAGAAATAATGGCTGGCGACGCTTAAACAAAAATGAAATGAATGAAATGAGAGGAGAGTAGAGTTCGGGGTCCAAAAAGAGGAAGTGGGATCAGAGCAAGGACATGCCACGTCATGCTGACAGTGGGCGGAATTCGTTGGGGTCCTTCGCTGTATATATATATATATGTACATGTGTCATCAGTAAACTTGATTGAGTAGAGAGCGGACGGGACGCGGGGTGCGGGTTGGGTCTTAACACGACGACGTGCTAAATTTTGAGAGATGACCAAGGCTTCTGTTAAATTGTGTACGCCAGTTGGCCGGGTGGCCTGTTGGCCAGTTGACTGCCACACAACGAATTGCACTGGGGGAAATTCGCAACATTTCACAGAAAATTCGGGGAAAATTCATTTATGCCAATGCCACGGGGAAATCGCAGATATGGTTGAAAATGCTTTCAGGACAGTACGCATTCCGACTAAAACCTTGCAGGTTTTTCTGCGAATTGCACTTGCAGTAAATGTATTTTTTCCGACACATAAAAAACAGCTTATAAGCTAAGTAAAAAACATTTTAAACACATTAATATACCTTTTAAATTTAAAGTAATGAGGAAATTGAAATTAATAAATACTAATGTAGCGAATTCGGTTTTTTTTGTACTTCAAAGATTTGGGAATCCAAGTTTATGGTGCATCGAAAACTTTCATGGAGTTCAGGAACATTTGTGTTATTTTTGAGCGGTTTCTCTCAGTTTATGAGGACTACGATGTGGCCCAGAAATTGGACGTTGGTCACTACCAATGAAATGAACACATCACTGCAGGAGCAAATGCGATATACAGCACTCCATGATAATCAGTTGTGGACGCTTTTCCTCTGAAGGAGTGTGTGTGTTACTGGGAAATTGGAGGGCGGAGGAATGTAGCAGGAAAGTTCAAGGGTTGGGGGAAGTTCGTCCGGCAGTTTTAACATATTTACTCACTGCTTATGCATATTCAGCTGGAAATTACTAACAGGAAGTTGCATTCGAAAAGCCATTTTCAGCACACACACTTTTTGCGTTGTGAGTAACAGTTTAGAATACGATTAGGAGCTTTCCTAACAAAATGTACTACATTCTATGGTGAATTTATAACATTATCTCTTTATGAACTATCTGCGGTGTATGTATTGCATTAATTATTTTCTAACGAATTAGAGCAACTAAGCATTCATTTAATATCAAGCATAGTTTCTGTTTGGTAAGCTGTCAGGTGCTATGAAAAGTATTAGGCAAAATGTAAGTAAACAGAAGTTAAAATGATGAAAAAGCTG
This sequence comes from Drosophila yakuba, assembly GCF_016746365.2. Taxonomy (NCBI): domain Eukaryota; kingdom Metazoa; phylum Arthropoda; class Insecta; order Diptera; family Drosophilidae; genus Drosophila; species Drosophila yakuba. The sequence goes on along the minus strand of NC_052529.2, from coordinate 15,510,379 downwards.
CGGAATTCTACACATCTGCGTGCTTAGCTGCAGAAGCTGAACATTTGGCTGAACATTCATTTCACAATTCCTTCCAGCTGCAGGCACATTGCCCGAATGAGGTTAAAACTAAGTTGGAATTCGTCGGAGCCACCACAAAACCTAGGAGAGTGCTTTTAGTGACAATATTACGTAGCTAAATTCAGAAGGCAGCAAGTCGGCAACTCCGGCAAACATTTGGTTGCCAAGGAATCCCATTCGCTGAGAGCAATTCATTTCAACTCGTTGAAATCTCATGCGAAGCACACTCATTATTTTGGTGTTTTTGCTCGTAAGCATTATTTTTCTGCCGCTTATGGTAAGCTGCTCAGCTTTTCGGTCTTTTGGGTGGTTAGACCCCAAGTTGACATGCCCTGTCCATTTTGGCCCAGTCACTGGAAGTCCCTGGGTCCTTGGTCCTTGGTCCTTACGCCAGTACGACACACAAAAACGAAGCGAAGGGAACTTTAACTGGCACAAAATACACCTGTGACCCCGTTCGCCAGACGCAGCAGGCACTGCAGACAAATCAGCACTGAAATTTAATTTGCATGAGCCACGTCGCTTCCACTCTTGGCCAAAATGGGCGTCGAACCGGCCGGGCGGAGTCAACAAAGCGGAAACAACAAAGTTGGAAACCCAATTCGCATTTTCCCAGTCTCGGCGGAGGCCCAGCCCCAAACCGTTCGCCCCATGGACGTATTCCGAGCCCATCTCGGCCAAAACTCGACCTGACTCGAGACTCGAGACCCGAGACCATCGCCTCACGTGCAATCGCTTTATTTGATTTTCATTTTTGGGCCAAACCCAACAGCAACAGAAGCTACATGCCAGTGCCAGTGCCACTGCCAATAGCAAAAACCAACACAGTTGTTAAGAAGCACAGCACGGAATCAGCCTATACCCTTTTCATTCATCGTAAGAGTGCTAGGAAAATTCCTGGAATTTTTGATTATGAGCAGTATGTGAATTGAGTGCTGAATTGAAATGTTGATGATCCTTCCAAAAATTTAAATACTCCTTAATATTTGTTTATGAAAGTGGGAAGTCTCAAATCGTTTCCATCTGTGCTATTGTGATATTTCAATTCGTATATAAACGCATTTGTCAAATTTATTTGGGGCGACCCAAACTTAAATGGGATCTGATGCTTGGCTGATTTTGCCACAAGAACATGATTACCATCATCTTAAGAGCCACGTGGGCATCTCTTTTCAAGGTAACTGGGAAGTAACATTCTTAATGCCACATAAAACTTAATGTCCTTAAATTTGAGTTAAGTTAAGCCATTGAAAATCAGCAAAATTATGGTGCATTGAAGAGTTGGATTTTGTTGCATAAAAAAATAATAATATTACATTTATAAGAACTACTTCTTCGTAGCTTTAAGTTCGAAGTGTACTTTCCTAGGAATTTATTAGCATATGTTTTTGGAGGAACCTTTGCTAATGATGTTTGGTAAGCGCTGCTGATATATTGCAGTTTGCAATGCAGCTGAACATGGATTGCCCGAAATTATAACATCCCCAACGAAGGGCACAGCAGCAGACACAGTAACTGTGTAGAACTTTCATTGCCCTGCCGTGTTTGGCTACTGAGTCTGTGTGTTTTTCGAGGCACACTTTTTGGCCAGGCCAAAACGAGTCGTACTGGGCCCATTCAGTGGCAGTCATTGCAATGGCCTCGCTAGGAAGCACTTGGGCACCAGTTAAGGCAAACATCCTGTTCCCCCGTCTAATCGGCAGTTCCATCTTCCATCTCCCCCCTCTTGAGGGGCTACCTCCCACCACCACCCCTTTGGGGAAGGCCCCCCAACCACCAACCCTCTTGGCGGGTGCTAATGCACTTGCACTCAGTGCAAGCACATAATTCGCTGCCCTCGAGCACACATGCGAGAGCAGCCGACACTCGAGAGCCGCCACAAGTACAGTGGGACCCGGCACCCACTCCAGTAGCCACCCCCCATCCACCCACCATCCACCCTTTTGCCCACCCCCGCGGGGTGAGCTCCTCTGCCCGCTTACAGTGGCTGCTAATTAAGCGGAACTCGAACGCTTCGATGGCCATAAACCATACGAGAAAATAATGAGCAACGCGTGGCGCTGAATAAATTTTTAATTGCACATTTTTATTGATGAGAAAAAAAACGGAAAATAATTATGCGAAAGTGAGAGGAAGAAAATACCTATTCCAGTTCTGAATGCGCAGGATTAATTAATTTTTGTAAATGGGTTTCCAATTCAAAGGGAATATTTCTTTCAAGTGGCACTGAGACTCTTAAAGTCCATTTATTGGTAACACAAATTTTAAGAAGAATTGCCAGTTTTAAAGAAATATGCATAAATTGTTAAAAAAAAAATAATATAAAATTATTAATATTATTATATTTGTGTGCATAAATATTACTAGTGACTTGCATAAAACTACTATTGTATAATTCAAATTCAGAGTCTAACAAGTCTATAAATCGTTAAAAAATGTTTTAAAAAGTTGTAACGATTCTCTCTTAGCGGAGTACCACTGTAGCAATCTAGCAAAGGCATGTGCAGCTGGTGCTGCTTCGGACGTTGCTAGTGGTGCTAGTGATGCTGGTGGTGCTAGTGATGCGGGCGCTCATTAGAAAGGACGAGGGAATTCCTTGGCCGCTGGCCGTCGGCAGATTTCGTCGCCAGCTAGATCCCCTGACCTATCCGAAGGATAATGCCTGCAAGGTGATTTTTCTACTTTGTTTCTTTTTCCTTCTGTTTTACCCAGCCTCTGTTGTTGTTGCTAGCTCGTGTTGCACATTGCGCCTGTCGAGTGCCATTCATTTGCCAACCCCTCCCCTCCTATCCCCTCCCCTTCACTCGACGGTCGCCCTTTCATCCGGCTCTTGAGGTCACCGTGGCTTTCGTCACTTGCCTTGATGTTTTGGGGGCACTTGGGCACCGTGAGTGGGAGAACTTGGGGAAAAAGACAAATTAAACTGCTCTAAGTGTATTTGAGTTTCGTTCCGTTAAGCTTTCTTCTATCTTATCGGCTAATGTCTGCCTTTAAGTCGTAAATTATATGCACCTTTGCGGCGTAAACTAATAACGCAAAGTGTTTGTTCTCGCAAAATCATAATGTCACTCGAAAATACAAAGAAATAAGAAAGCATTGCTATTTACATTAGAGGAATTAAAATGGATTACTGGCTAATATTAATAAAATGCTAGTACCAAGTTACTCTCAATATTGACTTTAATTATAGGATCCAGTGCTTATAAAGCTTAGAACTACAGGGATATAGAATATAAAATAGTAAGTAGTATTAATTCGTGGTTATCATCATTCAACATCTTCACTGCTGCTCTAGTTTCAGTGATTTGAAAGCAGTTCGGTTTTTGCGTTGTGGCTTCCTTATCTTCAAGTCATAAATTTTGTGAGCTCTCGCCATTGTGGAGTTGCATAAATATTGAGCTTAAAACGAGGCGTGCAAAATTAATAACACGAAGTTCCAGGCACGCACAGCTCAAGTGCGAAAGAGCAAGTATTACTGCCTGACCGCATAGATAACACGCATACGCAGTGGTGTGCGGTGTAGTTGGGGTGCCCATTGTTATTTCAGTAGTGCGTAGAGCGTAGAGCTGTTGTTGTTTTTAGGTCCTGCTATCGACAATTTTTGGTACACACTCGCACATTATGGCAGTCACGTCGGATGGAAATTCCTTTTGTATTGCATCTGACAAAACGCATAAATGAACATTTCCTTAATGGCAGCAATTTCCCACCCATCGACTTCAAGGATATTCATGTGCCATAACAGGATGCCGAAAAGTGTGTTACCAGCAGCCATAATCGATATTCGATTTAAATTGTTCATTTAATGACTATTACTGCTGCAATATGGAAGAGGAAAATGCACACGAACACACACAATCTTCCATCGCGCATGCAGTATTTCAAGGCAAACGCAAACAATAATTACAATTTTCAATTTATGATAATGAACTTTATTCTCGCATCAAAATAGGAATTCATACAGTTTGACGAGATACTCAGCTCAAATGAAAGCGCACAGATTAAGTGTTTTCAGGGGAAAATGATTGATTGTTGGCCTAACAAATGTTGAGTTTCACTCTGCTGTGAAATTGAGCTTGAGAATGCTCATATACGGAAGGACGCAAAATTAATTTTATTGGTTTTGTTCAATGACTTATATTGTGCAAGAAAACAGGTAAATAATTAATGAATCGCATTAGTTAGTGGTCCTGATTTATAATGGTTTCTGATGCTTGTTTATCTGTAAACGAATTGCGGTTTCAATTATCGGATTATTAATTAATTGGTTAAAGGGAAGATATTTAAGGGTCTACTTAAGTTTAAACTTTTGCTTGTGGAATTTATTCTACTCAGGTCGCAGAGGACCTGAGATAATTCAATATGCTTTTTTTGTGCTACTTCCGCGTAATCATCTTTTAAAATAATCTTGCAGTCCTTTTCTCTTTTTCCGCTCAAACGTTTTTGCACTCAGCGCATAGTAAATTAGCCACCCAATGTCTTAGTGCTTTTTACCGAGCCAACTCAGCACGGTCTTTAAAAACCCTGCTCTTTTTACTGAGTGTTCGTTACAAGTCCACTTAGTAATTCCCTTTGTTGACCGTACTAGGATAAGACACATTCACAGGATCAAGCTGGCTGCACATGAGATTGGGCTTGTGGCTTCAGCCGAGTAAAGCAAACTTAACTCGATGATGGCTCCTTGGCATGCAATTTCCACGAAGCAGAGGCTAATACTTATTCAAGGCATTGGCCAGGCTATCGATGACAGGTCGAGTGGAGCGGGGGCCTCAGCGGGTTAAGGCAAGGGATCCAAGGACACATGCGTCATCAGCATTATCCTTGCGCTTCAACGCACCCAAAAAGAAACCATTACTGGGCGAAACTTGCTCGGGCACATCAAAGTTCAAATACTCTAGGGAAACAACGGACCTTTGATTACGCATCTCAATTATAACTTAGAAATGAAAGAGCAGGTTGATTTTTAAGTTTAAAGCGTTTTAAGGAAATCGGAAAATATTTTATATACTTTTAATTTTTTAACACTTTCTTAAACCTAAATTAAGAAAATCATGTTGAAGCTATAATATAAAGTCCTGCAAGAGGAATATTGGCTGGAACTTTTTGAACTTTGAATTCACTAACTCAATTGCCCCACGCGTTCAGGAATCATTTATCATGCTTAATTTTATCGGACAGCTAGATTTTGGATGAGAGCAACTGAGAAACTTTACAGTTTTATGAAATATTATATATATTTGATTTGCTTTTTTTGTTTTTCGATTTTTCCCCTTGCAGAGTTTACAACGAAAAGTTTCGGAGAAGCGAGCTTCGGCAAACATCGACAGCTGGGAAAAGCAAATCATAAGTAAACACTAAGGACAGGACCAGACAACCGCGCAGGACGAGGGATAAACGTGGTAGTTGCCATGAGAGCAGCCTCGGGTGTTGACCAGGAGTGAAAGGATCTGGGAAAAGTGGACCGCAGCAGCAGTAGCAGCAATAGCAGCAAAAGCAGCAACAGCAACAGCAGCAGCAAAGCGCAACAGCTGCTGCAGCAATCCAAACAGCTGCTGCAGCCAAGAGCAACGTGCAACTAGCAACAACGAGGGCAACAATAAGAGCCGCCAGAGACAACACCCGCAATCAAATCAAATTCAAAGATGCAAATTGCAATTTGCATACAAATGCATGCGCACCAGACGAGTAACATCACAACCACAAACAGCAACAGCAGCACAAATAACAAAAGCCTCGCAAATTGTTGTCAAATGCTATAAAATTGAACGGAACAACTCTGGAGCACACTTGCAAACATATCATTGAGCGGGCGTAGGGTTCAAGTCAACAAATCAACATGATCAAGGGCATTCTGATACAGCGCAAGAGCCAGGAGGATGCCAGCTACACCAAGCAGCTCAAGATGGAGCACGCCGATCTGGTGGCCGAGATGCAGACCGTGGAGAGCCTGCCCACCCACGAGCGGCTCCAGCTGGCCAGACTGTGAGTTCAAAGTGCATTTAGTCAATTAATTAGTATAGGATACACAGTTCATAGGATATACTCTTGAAGCAGTTTTCAAAGGTGCCAGGATATCCATAATTAACCGATTTTCAAAGAGATTATAAATTATTCTGTTTACAACATTCAATTGATTGAATTGAGCACAACCAATTTATTCCAATAAAATGATTACTAGCCTACTTTTTCCGCTTTTTTTATGTAAAAGGAACATTTACCTTATAAGAATACTTCTTCCTTAGAGTAGATATGTTTTACAAAAGATTGATATAATCGTCAGTTGTTTTTTTAGACATCTTAATAAAGGAGAACCCTTCTGTTTAGAATCTTTATTAATTGGATTGAAGTTAAAAGAAGAACAAATAAAGTCCGCTACCATTTTTATTTTAAATCGCAGAATAGGGAAAGAAATTGATGGCTTTTGTCCAAGTAAATCCCTTTAGATATACCTCTCTACATTTTTAAAGCCATTCAACTTGCACAACTAATCCCAAATCTCGTGCTCAATCCCTTCTTGTTAATTAGACGTCGTGCCCAGCAGCTGAAGCTATCCAGGCAGAAGGACAAGGAGTGGGCCAAGTTGCAGCGGGCGAAGGGCAACACGGCGAGCGGCGGCAGCGGAACCGGATCGCTGGGCAACGGACTGATGAACGGCAACGGAGATACCACGCACCACTTCCGGCACGCCAATGGATCGGGCACGTTGAGCGGCAGGCGGCACATATCCTTCGAGAACAGTGTGGTGCTGCTCGAGGCCGCATCCCGGAACGATATGCCCGAGGTGGCGGCTCTGCTGCAGCACGGAATCACGCCGGATGCGGCCAATGAGGACGGACTGACGGCGATGCATCAGGCGTGCATTGATAACAACGTCGAGATGCTGCAGCTGCTGCTGGAGTACGGTGCGAATGTGGATGCGCAGGACAGTGATAAGTGGACGCCCCTTCATGCGGCCGCCACCTGCGGCCACCTCGACCTCGTCCGCATCCTCATCCGGCACGGCGCCAATCTGCTGGCGGTCAACACCGACGGCAACATGCCCTACGACCTGTGCGACGACGAGAACACATTGGACTTCATCGAGGGCGAGATGGCGCAGCGTGGCGTGACCCAGGAGCTCATCGATGAGACGCGCTCCTCCACGGAGCGGATTATGCTGCGCGACCTAATGGAGTTGGCTCGCACAGGAGGTGACTTGGAGGAGCCGGACTACCAGTGCGCAACTCCGGTAAGTGGAATTTTATCCTAGGAAAAAGCTAATAAAACTTAATTCAAGGAATAATTCCTACACTAAAGCTTATAAAACTTAATTCAAAGAACAACTTCTACAGATATATTATACAATCAGTTTCCTACAAAAAACTCTATTATTTTCAATGAAAAGTACATATATCCAGCTTCATTAAACCCAGCATTCACTTCCTGTGTATAACCTTTAATTTATCTCAATTATTCAGCTTCACATAGCTGCGGCCAACGGATACGTCCGCGTCGTGGAGTTTTTGCTGGAGCAGCATGTCAACGTGGATGCCATGGACAAGGATCTGTGGACTCCGGTTCATGCCGCCGCTTGCTGGGGTCATGTGAGTGAAGCCTCGAAGCCATATAAATGGGAATAATAATTTTAAATATATCCCCCTTTCAGCTTGAGGTGCTGGAGATGCTGGCACAATGTGGTGCTGATCTGAATGTTCGCAACAAGGACGATGAGACTCCTTCAGGTGAGAATATGCGAAAAGGTTGCGACTCTGAATCAACGGTGCTCTACTATCCTGCTCTCCAGCAAAATAACCATGAATATGAAATTGAGCAATAAATTGTTGTTAATGCCACACGGAAAATGTGTAAATCTAGACTATTTGTAGTAGGAAGAGCGCTCTCAGGTGTGAAGAACTTTGCTTACACTGCTCGAGCTTGGAAGGAATAGCGATGTAAAATGGCTAATTTGAAAAAGTGTTCCCATTTTGCACAAAGTTCTCTCTACTTCATTATTTAATTTAAACACTTACGTTCATTTATATTAAGTCGAATGTTAATTGTCGCAATCGTAAAATTTAATTTAAACAAGATACTTAAAGTCCCTTACCTTTGTCTCCGTAGACATCTGTGAAGACCCCGAAATCAGGGAGCGCATCGAGCAGCTGAAGACGGAGCAGGAGAGCAAACGACTGGCCGAGGCACAGCGACGACGCGTTCGACGCTCGCAGAGCAACAACACAAGGCATTTATACAGCACTTGGAGCCCATTAAACAAGACCCTTAAAACTAACTATCGCACTCCACAGAGCCCAATCAGTGCGACGCACCAGTTTGCGAGACAAAACGCTGACAACCAAAAAGGATGCCGTCGAGGAGACGCGTCTGCGTCTGCAGGCGCAGGAGGCGACGGACTCGGAGGCTCCCTCCTCGGGAGGGGATCCGCTGACCAATGGCTATGGTTACGGAAACAACAACGGAGAGAAGCGACCCTCGACGGGCAGTTCGAATGGCCAACCACTGCCGCACTCCAAGTCCGCCGATGCGCTGGACAATGCCATGATGGCATCCACCGCCGCATTGTCGGCCACCGCCACACATTCCTATCCGTCGCGCCGTCCACCGGATGGCCGGGAAAACGATGAGCTGCTCCGCCTGAAAGCCGCCGGTGGCGCGGCAGAGATGCAGCGAGCCACCTCCGCGGCGGCCGTCATCCTCACCGAAAAGGGAACGGCGGCCAGTGCCGAGGCCGTTCAGATCCAGTCGTCGAAGGAGGCTGCCAACGGCAAAATCAATGTCCAGGTCACCGTCCTCGTGGGTGAGTCAAACGCCTTTGGCCACGTGTCAGGCTTGCTTCCGCTTTCGCTTCCTCCCTTCAACCAAAGCCAGCCATTTACTCAAGCACCCATCCAAACACCTCCAGCCACCTCCAACCACCCTGTTTGGCTCCCAAGGAGCGTCAACGTATCACGAAGAGTTCTGCTTAAGCGCCATTCTGTCCCCGTGTCAATGTCAATGTTTAATGTTTATTTAACGACTCTACTAAAATGGAAATGAAAATACTTCCAACAAGCAAACACAGCTAACAGCATGAGTGGCGTATCGAATGGCGTATGCCCTGTAGGGAGCGCTATTTGATACCTTAGTACGAGTATTGATAGGAAACCTCTTTGAAACTCTTTTGTTGTAAATTTGTTTATATATCGTATGAAAATGACAGCTATTGTTGTAGTAAAATACTGTTCATATGAATAGGCATCCTGTTATTTCATTAGTTTTCATTAGTTACAACCTAATTAAAAGCATTATAGATGATTTCTTTATCTAACAGTCTAAAATAGGATAAGCTAAGCATATTTTATCTTTTTTGTAAATGATTAGCTTACTACCCAAATATTTTTGTTTTTATATTAATTACCGTACTGAGAAGACAGAGGAGCATGGCTGCAATTAGAATATCTGACTCGCATGTAACATCCATCCCACCTATTCTATCACTCCCAACTGGTCAAGGAGTATCTGCTAACTTAACTCTCAGGAAAAGAGAAGAAAAGTAAAATAACATTTGCTTGTTTCGTTTTCATTCTTTTTTGTTGTCGTTGTTGTGCCTCGTTTCGCCCGTTCTGTGTCGTCTGCCTGCCCGCATCATCATCAACTATAAAAACAACAACCACACCACCAACGCACCACTAAACACCAAACACACCCAACGCCTTGCCAAAAACCACCAACATCCAGACACCAATAGCACGCACCACCATCAGCAACATCAACAGCAGCAGCAGCAGCATCAGCAACACCACCAGCAGCAACACGTACTGCTGTTGCAGCAACACCAGCAGCTTCAGCAGCATCAGCAGCAACAACAGCAGCAGCATGTTGCCTTGGATGGCTACGGTGCCACATTGGCCAACTTGAAGAAGCAACGCTCGCTTTCACGCACCGCCAATGTCCTCAATACTTTCGAATTGTCATCCCAAGCAACTAGCAATGCCCATCCAATTGCAGCAGCAGCTAGTGCCACACCAACTAATGGTTCTGTTTTAGGAGCCGGCGGCAGCAGCAACAACAACAATAACCTAAGCACCAGCAACAACAACAACAACGGATCAGCACCGATCTCGACGCAACCAACACTGGGTCACATGGGACACATGGGTCCGGGCAGCGTACTATCCGACTTCGAGGGCTCCTCACCGGCGGGCAGTTCGCTGAACAAGTTCAGCGGCATCACTGGCGATGTGGTCACCGATAGCACCAGTTCCAGTCGCAGGTGCTGCCTTCTGATGTAGAAGGCCATTGTAATAGAGCAGCCAGAATTGTTAGAGGGATAGACCATTTGTTAAATGGCAAGAAAAAAGTGTCTTTTTATTAGATTAGCCGAATTCAGTGAGTGAATTGTTGAATGTTGATTACACAAATGCATGTTGGTTTTGAGCATGGGGTTCAATTCTGTGAGCTCCTAGAAACGGCTGAAAGTCGTTGCATTTTCCTAGCAGACACAACAACACACTAAAGACACACAACCAATTATACGAAACAAATTTATACAAATATACAACCATATGTATACATTTTAATGAACATAAAAAGAATTACATATAAAATAATTGTGAGCAGTTTACCTTAGTCGATGGATATACATATAAAAACTAAATCAAACCGGAAACGGAAAAACATCAAAAAATATTTATATAGCAATGCTAAGAACCTAACTTAATAGATTTGCTTGGAGTGCATTAGGAATATCTGTGTTTCCGTGTGTGAGTGTTAAAACCGAAACAGGCAAAGTATTATGCAGCAAGTAAATATTTAACAAAATATATAGTTATAGTACGATAGCGAAATTGTAGTTAAACCGTGACAGCGAAGAAAAGCAAAGCAATGAGACAAAATGCATAGCACTCAAGCAATTTTCCATATAAGTGTCTAAATGTTCGAATTGAAAGAATTGCTTATGCCAGACGACAGCATAGAGATTTATTTTGTAATGCAACTACTTTGCTCTGCGTTATGTAAGTTGCGTTTTGTTGAGAGGTACAAGAATATATGTATTATTTATGTAGCAACTGTCTTTGTATATATACCTACACAATTCCAAAAGATGCAAAACAACGCGCAATTAGCAAATGAGACTTTTTCGATGAATGTCAAGGCATTAGCTGAACGTTTTGTAAAATAAACAAATGAAATACGAAAAAATTACACGTTTTTTATTTTATTTGCGGTTTTATATTTATTAAAAGGTTGGTTTTTTTTTTCCTATGCTTATATTTTTATGATGCATGAAGTGAATGAAATATTTGGTTTTTTAAATGGTGCGCCAAGGTGCTCCACCTGTTGGATTTTTGATAAACCACGCCATGCTTTCCCCACAAGTTAGCAGGCCTATTGAGGTAAGTTAGCAGCTCTAAGCATCAGCTGCTGCTTCGCTTGACTTTTGTTTACATTTTTATCGGTTTAAACATTAAGTTTAAGATTTAACTAAATGGAATCCCTCGCAAAATACCGATATAGTTTGGTGGCTGGGTCCTTTGCAGCTGCAGGAAGCTTTTTTGGAAAACTGCCCAGTCACCTCAGCGCCCGGAAATTAGTCAATGCCTCACAAACTACAGCAGACTCTACCTATTTAGGCAAGATTGTGATTTCTTTAAAAACAATCAATCAAATAACAGCAATTATTATTTTAGAAATAGCTTTAATTCAGGTGTTTCCATTAGTGCTGATGGTAATATGCAATGTATGCAACTTGCGCTGCTTTCTGAAGGCCCTGCAAATGACTGAACAAACTTTAACCTGCGTCGTTTTAACTTCCGCTTCGAATTATGTCTTATCGGTGGGTGCTCTCCAGATTTTTTGATTAATTATGACTAACTTTCGCTATATAGTTTATTTTAGGAGCGCTTGTCTATCGGGAGCCACTAACAGTATTGTCTGGCATCGGAATAACACTCATTCTGGCTGGTCTTTGGTTTCTCTGCGATGGAGGAACCGTCGAGTCCAAGAAGCCGGACAAAATTGAATAGTTAGCTTATTTTTTAGAAGCTTTTTTGTTTTGCCAGAGTTGAAATTCCTACTCCAAGTAGTCCCATTTAACTGCTTGAAATATTGATAAACAGATAAAAAACTTATATTTCCATTCAATATTTTAAATATTCCAAAGAAATTTAAAAATCTTGGGCCCAAGTACTTGAAGAAAACGAATGGCTTATATACTTTTGTTTAATGTATGTACTATTTTGCAAATACATAGTTTTCATTTCATTTATAATGCACTGTTAGTGTGCACGCTTCTCCATTCGCGCAGTATTAATTACAACTATTATTTTTTACGTGGCTTTGTATTTTTGTTTTCATCATTTGTGTGTAAAAGTTTGGCAGAACAAACAAAAAAAAGGTGTTGAAATTGGATAGAGCAGGACAGTAAGAGCACAAACTATAAATATATTTATCCTTCGTTTATATATATAGGTAATAGTAATTAATTTGTATATTTCAGAATCGTTATTTAATTGCTAAGACGTATAAATACTTTTTATATTCTTTCTCTCGACATCTGTGTTATCATCAGCTTCAACGCAGCCAAACAGACAGTAAAATGTAGTAAAATCAAGCAAGAAATGGCAGATCCAAGTTACATGCACATACAATTGTGTGTTATGCCCATCTTTCGATTGTTTTCCTTCGACGAAGTCCTGTCCTGTCCTGTCTGGGAGTTTTAGAAACCCTTGGAGCGCTTACTTTCCTGTATATAGTTGTAATTCTTTCTTGTTTCTAACCACTATTTTGTTTTATTATTAATACATTATCGAATAAACCAAAATCAGGGGAAGTAATTATAAATCGTATTGAAAAATGCGCACGAATTGATTTGTGTCTGCTTCATTTTCGATTCCCTAGTTGCGTTATAAAGGATTCTTTTTGATAGATTTCCATTTCTTATGGTTGAGAGTGTTTTGCGTAACAATAATTGTACGTCTACGTGGCCATTACTTGCATGTTGATGATTGGTTTCCTTGTTTTCTGTATGGATTTTGTGTTTATGGTTTGCATGAATTGTATGTGTTTTGTTTGCGGTTAATACGTATTGTTTGCTCAGTTTTTATTCTCCAGTCCAAGAGGCATGCGTTGCGACTGGTTCTGACGGTTTATATAGCCACCACCACCACCTCCCTGGTTGCCCGCTCCGCCGCGACCACGATCGCCCATGGGCCTGCCTCCGCCATACGAACCATTCACATTCCTCTGCTGGTTGCCACCGCGCTGGCCCCGGTAGCTTCCTCCGCCGCCGCCGGAAGACTCGTAGCGCGACTCCTTGTTGTAGGTGCCACCGCCACCTCCTCCGTTCTGGTAGTAGCTGTTGCCTCCACCATTGCCCGACTCATTGTTCCGGAAGTACACACTGCTGTTGCCCGAATTGCGTCCGTTCGTGTTGGATGAGTTGCCGTATTGACGCGACCGGTAGTTGCCCCTGTCGCCGCCATTGCGCCGCTCATCGCCTCGCCCACCCTGATCGCGATCCCGGTTATCCCTGTCTCCGCCACGACGCTGATAGTTGCCAGAGTTGCGACGTCCCTCTCCTTGCGAGTTGTTCCAATGGCTGTTACCCTCGTTATCAGCATAAGCGCCATTGCCACCGCCAGCGCTGTGGTCCCTGGGCGTGGCCCACTCCTGCTTGTGGCTGGTGTTGCTGCTGCCATTCGAGGCTGCGCTACTCATCGCATTCATCTCCGAACTCCACTTGGTGGGCGGTGCCGGTGGCGTGGCCTCGCCTTTGAGCACATTCGTGAGCGCAGCTGTGGCGGCAGCATTCGTATTGTTGTTACGGGCATGCCATTCATTGTTCTCCACATCTCCACCAGCACCGACACTCGAAACACTGTTCACAGATGAGGGCTCATCCAGCTGCTGTACATGTTGTTGCTGCTGTTGTTGTTGCTGCTGCTGTTGTTGCTGTTTCAGTTGCTGCTGGATTTGCTGTTCATAGGTAACCACAGCACTTTCGTATGGAAACACTGAGGTCACATCGCCCGGCTGCATGCCAATTCCCTGAGGCGCAGGCTGCTGAGGCTGTTGGGTTGGCAGACGCGGCATGATCAACATTGGTTGCGGCTGCTGCTGTGGCTGCTGTTGACGCTGCTCGTGGATCAGAACCGGGGAGAAAAGCTGCTGCTGCTGCGGTCCCGGCTGCTGGAGCTTGGGCTGCTGCGACGGGAACGACTGGTTGGTGAAGGTCAGCGTTTGTATGGCCTGCGGTGGTTCTTCGACATGGTTGGGCTGCTGCGGTTGCTGCTCAAATACCAATCCCTGATTGGTCGGAGGCGGCGGGGCTAAAGCCTCAGGATTGTCCAGTTCACTGTCCTGCAGAAAATGGAAGCTTCCTGTGCCCAAGACCTCCGCCAAGGGGCGCAACTGCTGCATAAACTGCTGTTGCTGGGGCGTTGGTGGTCCCTGCAGTGCAGGACCTTGAGGGTGTTGCGGTGGCTGCTTGTAGTAGTTTTGCTCCACGGCCCTCACATTGGGAGCAAAGTGGGTTGGATGTGGCTGCTGCTGCTGTGCTGGTGGAGCAGCTGCTCCAGTTTGCAAGGCCTGGAGATTCACGGGGCTGCTCAACAGCTGGTGAGGGTGCGGCGGTGGCTGCTGGGGCTGCTGCTGGGCAGGTGGCGCTGGGGCGTACAGAACATGCACTGGCGTGGTGGTTCCTCCGGCCTGAGGAGCTGCTTGGTAGACCTGCGTCGGCTGCTGCTGTTGTTGTTGCTGCACCACCAAGTTCTGCAGATGTTCCAAGGAAGGAGCTCTCTGATGCTGCTGCTGCTCCAAATGATGACCCGGACGCTCCTGCTGTTGCTGGTGCGTTGGATGCTGCTCCAATTCTGTCTGCACGCCCAAATGCAACTTGTCCAGTCCCTCCTCCAACGAGTTTCGAGCCGATGGCTCCGATGGCAGTTCCGTATCCAGTTCGCCAGAGCCATCGTTCAACAAGTCGCCGCTTTCTCCATCGCCGCTTCCAGTTCCACTATCCGTGCTGTTGGCTACCGCGTTTTCGGCCAGTGGAACAAGGTAGTACTTGTCCAGGTACCCACTATCCTGGATCTGCTGGAAGAGAGATCGCAACTTCTCGAAGGTCACTTCGCCGAAAGACTTTGGACGCGCATTTATGGTCGAGTAAAACAGTTCGGCAGACTTCTGGGCAGTGGCAATGAAGCTTACATCTTCAGAAGTTTCCGGGCGGCGAGTTTGCGTCTCAATAAAACTGGAAAAAGAAAGAATTTGTGAATTAATATTTACCAAAGGGAAGCTTTACTATAAAGCATTTAATAATACAAAATCGTGTAAAATATGTGTGGTATTGCTTACAACTTCTCCAGCACTTCCAGTTCGGTGTTTTCCAACTTTTTCGCTCCATTTTCGCCAACCAGAAAATCATTGCGCACTTGTTCGTCGTTGAAGCAGTTGAGCACGTTCTGAATGATCAGAACCTCCCGAATCTTGGCCGTCTCAGCAATTGTCTTCGCCAGGTTGTCCTTTGGTAGAACACAAAATTAACATCAGCGGGAAATAGCGATCTAACGAGCTTACCTTTCGCGCCTGCTTCTTCTGCTCCTTTTCGGCCTCCTTGGACTGCTGCTGAATATGCTTGGCCAGCTCGCGTGCAAACTCCAGATTGGCCAGGACCGCATCGTATTTGGCTACTGCCGAAGCCTGGTCGCCGCTCAGTTCCTTTCCGCCGCTCTGTATAGCGCGATAGGACTCCAGTTTGGTCTAGATAAGAGATGATGAGTCAGTGTTAGTCACATTTGCTTAAGAACAGCGTTAATAATTTGACCTATATAAACAGAAATTCCATATGAAACTATACATCAGCAAAATAGTAGGAAGTACCAGCAGCTATACTCTTTTTTTTAAGTAGAAGGCAATTAACTTTACAAACTTATCAAATTGATAATTAGAAAAACACCCATTATCGCTTTTCAAAGATAAGTTTTAAGTGGTTTTCGTTGAAAATTCAATTTGGTGGAGCCCCGATAGTTTCTTGTAACTACAATGTCCTCTTCTTACGATTTTTGGCTTCAACCACTGCTATTTTATATATCTTTAAGTAAATGTACTAATTCGGCGTGGTAGAAGTTTACTTGGTCGATATTTAAACTGTGACATCAATGTTCCTAAGAAAAAATTCCAAAGGAATTTATAAACTTTATACAGTCTTCATATATAAAATTGAATTTAACGTAACTAAATTTTAGAGATAAATGGAAGTAATTAAAAGAATAAGTATTTGTAATTAAGAAGCAAAGTATTAACAAGAAGTCGATTTATGTACAAAAATATAATGCAAGAATAAATAAAATTTAAACTCTATTATGTAAGGATAATACATAAATGATAAACGTTTTTCCTATTAGTTGCTTGGTATCAAATGTATTTTTGTTAATTGCCCTATATTAATTCTGCAAATCTATAAACAAAACCAGAAAGAGCCGGCAAATGACGTTGCCAGACCCGCCCGGCCACACAGCTGTCGGCAGTGCGTGCTTTTCAATGTAAGAACTTTCTGGAATCGATGTGCTATAAACATTAAATGTAATCACTTTTTGTGCTGTGCACGAAGGCAGCTTAAAACACTCGGCAAATTGAAGCGTGTAATTTTTTGACTGGTTCTAATTGACATGCCGGCCGCTGTGCACGATCCGGCAACGCTGTGCTCTAGAAAACATGGCGTCGCGAAAAATCTGCCAGCCCCGAGAACTTAGGTCGCGCGGGGAGGGAGGGGGCAAGGGGTGCGCGCAAAACGAAACAAAGCAACACGGAGGACTGAAAATAAAAATGGTGGGCCATGCTGCCGAAAAGAGTTTCCTTTGCGGCAATTTGCCGGCCCCTTCACACTGACCTTGCGCTTCTCCAGGTTCCGGATCTTGTGCTCGATGGTCACCAGCAGCTGCTTGAGCGGATTGTACGGCTCTGGAACGGCGGCAGCGGACACAGCATTCGCCTTCGATTTGGCAGCGTTTCCATTGTTGTTGCTGCTCGCCAAATCCGTTTGACTGCCATCCGCCGTCGCTGCCGCGCTGTTGTTGCTCTGGCCATTGGTGGTCGCGACTCCGGCTCCAGCTCCTGCTCCTGAGATTACCGATCCACCCAGCGAAGTGATGGAGGAGCGCTTCTCCTTGCTGGCGTTGGTGCTGTTGTTGTTGTTGCTGGCAGTGGCGGCGACGGTGGTGGCAGTTGCAGCGGTAACAGTAGCGGTATTTGCAGCCGAAGGCATGGTGCGCCGTTGGATTCTTCCTGGTTGGCTCTCAACGACGTTTTAGCTCGAAATGGGGAATGATATTCAATTCAAACGGCTGCTGCTGCTGCTGCTGTTTCCCAGTCCAGTTCGCTTGTCTGTTCCTTTCGGGGAAAAAAAACTAGAGCTGGCCGACGGGCCGATGTGCGGTCGATAGTATCGATGCTGCCAGTTTTAGCAGTTCGATAACGCAGCATCAACGTCAAGCTGTGTGCCGGCAACAATCGATTGCAGTGGGCAATTGGGAAAATGTGCGAAAGAAATGCAAATGTTTTTGGTGATTCTTTTCTTTATCTTAGTTTAGCGAAGAAAATATGTAAACTTTGAAAAAAGCTCAGTCCCCCTTGAAAATTGCTTCTTAATCATTTTTTAGGCGGAAGAAACATTTCCAGTTATCGATATGCGTCTTTCGATTACTGGAACATTTTTGAAAATGAAACGATGACTGTTTCGAAATATTTGGATATTCGGAGTACGTATTAGTTTTTGTTCTAGTTGTTCGACAACAATGTGTTTATTAAACAACTCGTAATTAATATTCAACAAAATAATAATAAAGAACTCTAATTAATATTTTTGTGACTATTGCTACCCTATTCCGCATAAACCCTAACATAATCTATTCTCATCGCACTCTGCCTGCCCCAAGTGGGCGCCCAAGAATCGCGGTGCTGCCAAAATGAGAGTGCCGCCCGCGGTTCCCTGTTCTTATAGGGCTTCACATCCTTGGCCAATACACCATCGTCGAAGTTGAGGAAGCCTCCCACCGTAACGCCAAAAATAATAAAGCACTTCTCGTTGAAGAATGACAGTCCGTCGTACAGCTCCCCATAAACCTCCTCGTCCACCATCAGCGTTATCTTGTCCCTCTGCCAGATCATTGTATAGTTGTGAAAATCGTCTCCGTAGTGGTTGTTGCTTATTTTGTCCTTGATGAACTGGACCGCATTGCCGTGGTGCCAAACTACACCACCGCCATACAAATGGTTGCCAGAAATGTCGTCTCCTTGTTTGGTTCTCAAATTAGCATTACCTCGGGCATATGCGATTCCTGAAAGTAGTTATAAAGTTAGGAAAGAAAAAAGAAAATGCTAAGAGCTTATGATAGTTTTGGAACTTACTTAGTTGTTTGGCATAGTGGGTCTCCGCGTAAGTAGAAACCGGTTGGAGCATCAGATCTGAAATAAATTACATAAATATGAAACAATTTTTCTAACAGGAAAGTTAGGAGTTACGCACATGGAAAAAGCCAATCCCCCTTAGGCAACTTGGCGCGCACGACGATTTTGCCAAATTTGAAACTGAAGGAGTTCCTGGTGTGAATTTGAGCGGAGAAAACTGGCGGCTTGATGCTGTAGAAGATGCCGTGCGCAATTTTGCACTCCTGATCCGGACTTTCGACGGCCGTACAGCGATCTCCCAGGTTGAAGCTGCCATCGCTAACCTCGGTGGCAATGGTGGGCACGATGTGGAGCTCGCCTTCCTTTACGAACGAGTTCCGTGCAGCATCGTCAAAGGCTACCAGCTCCTCCTCCACGTGGTACATGCGCTGTCTAAAAAGTGGTATAACATATCTTAGACAAAGCCAATGAGTACACTGATTTCTCGAACCGGATGTCATGTTTCCAGGTGGTCTTGTTCAGCTGCGCCTCCGAGAAGTTGTCCTCGAAGATGAGTTCACCCTGGCAGGTGTGGCGTCCACTGCTCACTATCGTTTGGGCAGGCTTGCAGCGCTTCACCTGCTGTGCAGGAGCTAGGTATGCCTGGCACTCACCCTCGCCTGAAAGGAATGTTATGACTCGCGAGCTGGAGTCCTTGGTGGTCAGCAGCCGGGTGTTTAGAATCACCCTGGTTTCACTCTTTTCGAAGATCTCCTCGTTGAACTGCACCAGCATGGATATCTGGAGCTTGTCGTTGTTCTGCAGACTCATCTTTTGCTTGGACACCCAACTTCCGTTCACTGCCTCCGTGATGTAGTCCATTAGAGCTGGACAAGTGTCGTCTATTTGGAACATGTAGAAGACCCGCTGTATGCCAGGTTCGTCTTAAGCGGTATGAAAAAAGCCACATATTACGATTACTAAAAGGAATTATTTAAAGAAGTGCCACTAAGAGTTTAGACTGGATTTATTCATCCGTGTATCTTTAACTAAGAAACCTTAGTGGGGTTTCTAAAGCTTTTGCATTATGAATAAATTAAAGCAGTGATTGTCATTTATGATGTGCTTAATTTGACCATGTAAAAGTCACCTGGTATGGACACCTCGAATCCTTCATCTCTCAGCATTTCAAATTCAATACTGGGGATCTTAAAACTAAAGATTTCGGTGCTCGAAATCAGCAATAATAAACAAGGCAGAGTTGCCCACCTCATGACGCAGTTTTAATTGCTCTTAATATGTGTACTAACTAGAATCCGATTAACGTATTAATATGAGAAGCTGAGCGTTGGGACTGCTGCATCAGATTGAAAATTCCGAGCTCAAAAGCTTGGCCCGGTTCAAGCTCCCCTTGAATATAGCTGCACTCGAATCAGAATATTCCAAATTATACTTTATTATTGATTTTATTACAAAATTGTAGGTATAGTAGACCTATTGTTTGAACAGCAACCAGATTATAGGGAACAAAAGCCAAAAAATTAGTTGTTAAAGCAAATACCCAATTCTTTAAGAAATAATATTTCGAAATGTCTTAAATTGTCAACATTATTTTTAATCGTGTAAAACGAGCTTTTGTTATCTCATCAGCTGTTTAAGCTCTCATCCGAACGTGGATCACTAAGGGGCTACGTTAGAACCTATTTTTCGGGGTCTGCGGGATGTTTAAAAAATGCCCAAGTCCCAGAGCAGCCAGATCGCAGCCGGAGCTGATATCAATGTGGACTCGCATACGCCGAATCGCGATTGTCCGGACCAACTTAAAGTAAACAAATAGTAATAATCGCTCCTCACCAGCGACACAAACCGGTCTGCCAGTGAGGTAGACACAGACACACAGATTGAGTCAGAGGCTTCGGATTCTTT
The DNA here is from genome assembly GCF_016746365.2 of Drosophila yakuba. Taxonomy (NCBI): domain Eukaryota; kingdom Metazoa; phylum Arthropoda; class Insecta; order Diptera; family Drosophilidae; genus Drosophila; species Drosophila yakuba. Next base: position 15,490,030 of record NC_052529.2, on the reverse strand, counting down.
GGGCAAAAGTGCTGAGATCGAGGATTAAAAATGTCAGGACTGTGCATTGGAATACTTCTGTTCATTGGTTTTGGATGCACCACTAGCTACAAAATACCCACACCGACTGTGGAGCTCCTGGAGAATGGATTTCGCGTTTCTATTCCGGGTAAGTCAGGGATGAGCCACATTCTAGTTTCTTAATGCCTTTCTTCACCTTACGATCTCTGGAATGCAATTAAAAATCAAACAATAAACATTGTTTATAAACAGAATTCCGAATAAGTGAGAAGGTGATTTATTTTCATTGCGAGTAGGCTGGCTAATTTCTTCCACTTGATTTTGTTTATAGATGAAGAAGGCGTGAAAGTGGTGGCTTTTAATGCGAATCGCAATCGGAATTTCACATCCTTCATCAACGAGGGACAGTTCAACGTGCGGTTGACTGAGCCCCAGAATGGCAGGTGGACGAGCGACTTTAGCTCAGTTCCCCTGAGAGCCCAGGATATTCTATACCTCTGGACAAGTGTGCAGCACCAGAGGGCCGTGTACCAGGATCTGGCGCAGCCCTTGCCAGTGTGCAATCTTGGCGGAGACTATCGACCCAAGGGATGTTCGTCCGGTGAGGATGACTTCTCGGATGACAACCAGCTAAGTACTGAAGGCAGTGTCTTGGAACCCACCGCTCCCGCCGTCTGTGAACCTTCTGAAACCCAGGTTTCGCCGCAAATTGGCGTTTCCTTGTGTAAGGGACAACTTCTGTTTGAGGAGACCTTTGACCAGCTGAATGAATCCCTGTGGATCCATGATGTTCGCGTGCCCCTGGACTCCAAGGATGCAGAGTTCGTCCTGTACGACGGGAAGGCCAAAGTTCAGGATGGCAACCTGGTTATTGAGCCGCTTCTTTGGTCCAGCTATCGCCCGGATCTGTCCATAGCCAATTCCAGACTCGATCTCTCGGAGCGTTGTACCGGAACCCACAACCGAATCAAGGAATGCATCCTGCATTCCACCGGCAGTGGACCCAGTGGAATAATGCCCCCGATTGTGACACCTCGAGTCAGCACCAAGGACACCTTTGCCTTTCAATACGGACGCATTGAGATCCGGGCTAAGCTACCGAAGGGGGATTGGATAGTAAGTGAGATGATACTACACCTTGTTAGTTAAAACCTTCATACTCTTTACTCCTTTAATCTTCATAAGGTACCCCTTCTACTACTGGAACCCCTTACCGAGTGGTACGGACAATCGGGCTACGAATCCGGACAGCTGCGAGTGGCCCTGGCCAGGGGTAACTCCATCCTGAGGATGCCGCGCGGAAAGCTCGTAGATGGTAGATCTCTGTACGGAGGACCCGTTCTCTCCACGGATGCCCACCAAAGGGAGGACTTGTGGCTGAGCAAGCGAAAGATATCCCACTTCGGCGATGACTTTCACACCTACAGCTTGGACTGGAGCAGCAATCGGCTGCTGTTCTCCGTGGATGGACAGGTCTATGGAGAGATGCTTAATGGTTTCACTGAGCTGGACGAGAATCCCAGGTGGAAGCAGGGTGGTCCCATGGCCCCGTTCGATAGAATGGTAAGCAAATCATTAAAATTCAATAAATCATTTAATTCAATTATATTGCCCACTACAGTTTTACATTTCGTTGGGCATCTCTGTGGGCGGATTTGGTGACTTTGTGGACCATCTTCGCACCGCCACTTATGAGAAGCCTTGGGCCAACTACCATCCCCAGGCGAAGCTGCAGTTCCACCAGGCCCAGGACCAGTGGCTACCCACATGGAAGCAGCCCGCCCTGAAGATCGATTACGTTCGAGTCTTCGCCAACTGATAGCTTAAATGCATAATATATGTAGATGTTTATGTAATTACATACGTGCCGGTCAGAATCTTATCGCGAATAAAGCTCCGAGAGAAACTCAGTAAGCTCGAGTGCTTCAGTATGGTTGCTTATCTGAAAGGATGAAGATGAGTCTATGGTTGGCATTAATACTAAGTCAGTTGATCGACTTTGGTTCCTCTGAGTTTCCTAATCTATTTGTGAATATCTCCGACGACGAACCCTGGATTTCGACATATCTGCCAGGTAAGATGGCCATACATTTTGCAGCCTAAGGCCTATTAATGAATAAAATACGTAGAGGATGATCGAATTAGGTCGGTGCTCTTTTACACTGAGTACGGAGGGGACAGATGTCCCATCTATGACTATATGCTAGACCCGAGCATCGCAGATCCGTGGGCCATTGGGGAATACATAACCAATGATACCCGTATCCTTAAAATCACAGCCGTCATAGAGACAAATCAAAACGAAACTATGATCGAGAGCTTGAGGATGAGTTTCTTCGAAGAAAACAAGGTTTTCATAAAGCATCTACATAATTTCCTCCCTTCATCCGGGGAAAGTTTAGATTGCGAGAATCTACGTAGCTCCACGAAATACTGCCTGCCCTCGATTTCCCACCACGGAGGGCAAGCCATCAACTGCAGTGGTAGGTTATTGTTCTCCGAGTCCTTTGAAGATGGTGAGAATCCTTTGCACAATTGGAAGCACGTGGTGCAATCACAGCTCCTGGAACCCCACTATGAGGGAGTGGCCTTTGTGAATCGAAAAGCCAACTCGTATGTGGAAAACAACATGCTTCACCTAAAGGTAACTAAGTCAAACTACGGGTCCAAAAACCCCTTCTATCTGGAGAACTGCACCTATACGAAAAGCGATTCCAATCAAAGATGTGGCGAAAAGAAGTACAGATTGCCGTTTAGAAAATTTATGCCTCCCTTTGATTCGGCGAAACTGATTTCCAATGAGACATTCAAGTACTGCCGCATAGACATCGAAGCCAAGATGCCCATCGGAGACTTTCTATTCCCAGGTAATTTGCAACTTTCAGATTGCCATACATTTAAAACAAGAGAGAACGCTGTAGTCGAGTTTCTCGACTATCTGATACCCGTTACTCAGCGGGCTGCTACCGCACCAAAATTTAGAAATTTACAAGACCAATACAAAAATGAAAAAATACCGAAACATTTTTCAAAAGTGTGGGCGTGGCAGTTTTGGGCGGTTTGTGGGCGTTAGAGTGGGCAACATGAATTGACAAACTTGCGCTGCTTCTATGTCTCTGGAGTCTGTATGCTTAATCTCAACTTTCTAGCTTTTGTAGTTCCTGAGATCTCGACGTTCATACGGACAGACAGACGGACGGACAGACGGACATGGCCAGATCGACTTGGCTATTGATCCTGATCAAGAATATATATACTTTATATGGTCGGAAACGCTTCCTTCTGCCTGTTACATACTTTTCAACGAATCTAGTATACCCTTTTACTCTACGAGTAACGGGTTACGTAAAAAATTCTTTGATATCAAGAATAATCCTTATCTAGGACTCACGCTGACTTCAGCTCATCACGACGCCATTAGAATCGCCATTGTCCGTGGAAATAAGAAGCTAACCGATTTCGCCAGCAACGAGATCGGTGGCACAACCCTTTATGCCGGGGCAATCCTCAACGATAATGGAGGACGCACCTACGAATTGAAAGACTTCGCCAGCAGGGAGGATCACTTTGGGAATGACTTTCACACTTACACGGCCATTTGGAAGGAGAAGAGCATCACCTTTAAGATAGATGGTCGCACCTTTGCCCAGATATCCAACTCAACTGTCGTCCAAGAACTCAGTCGTACAGAGGTAGGTTTCATCGAAAAACTTACTTAATAATAAACCAATTAATATCCCAACTCAGCGCCATATTGAGTTGTACCTCACCGTCGGCGGAGAGTACAATTTTCCGGATAACCGCGTTCCACCGGAGCAAAAGAGCTATCGCAATTTCGAGACGGGTCTATCATCGAAAATAAAGAAGGCCATAGCCAATTCACCCCCTTGGGACCAAACTGTGATGGTCATAAAGAAGATAAATGTTTATTCTACCGATGAGTACGAAGAATGAATATAGCTGTGATTTATTAGTCTACCTAATATCTGAAAAACTATGATCTTTTAAAAGTGCTGCACTTCTTATTTCGTTGAATAAAAAAACTGTAACTGGACCAAATAACTATAAGCTCCCAAACCAATGTGACAATGTTCAATCTCATTTTTACATGAGAAGAAAGATTAAAAGCGTATATGCTATACACCAGGGAGTGGAGTAACCCACAGGTTATCATACTGACTGCAGGACTGCATTCTCTAGTAGCTTTCAAGAATCTATATAAAACGGCAGTCTCATTTAGCCGCCATGCGTAAAGGCTGTGTTCTTCTAATTTGGCTAAGTAGTCTTGTTTCCTTTTTGATTGCGCTGAAGGTACCGCATCCAGTGGTAAATGTCAGGGGAAGGGAGGTATCCATAATTCTACCCGGGGAGCTGGAAGGGATCGAGTCACTGTTCTTTCAAGCCGAGTTGGTTGACGGAGAGTGCGATAACAATGCATACTCGTTCGCAAACAAAAGCCCATGGAGTGTGAAGATTGAGATGCGAAATTCCATCGAACCCAATGCCAAACTAAGAATTCAAACTGTGGTGGAGACGAAAAATAAGATTGCAAGTCAGTTTTCGGTGTACAACATCAACGATAAGGGAATTGGCGAGTTACTTGATGGACCTAGTTTAAGCTCGAGTACTGATCTGAGTGATATGATTGCAAAATGCAAGCCTGTTAAGAAGAGTCCTGCAGAAACGTTATCAGAGTGTTCCCATAGGAGCGGCTTCTCCGGCGGTGACCTACTCTTCGAAGACAACTTCAACAACGATCAGAAGCTCACGGATAACTGGAAACACGAGGTAAGGTATCGTAATACCGGCGGGAAGAACCAGGAGTTCGTTGCCTTCGTGGACGATCCTAACAATTCGAATGTAACGAACAACAAATTGCACATATCAATTACCAAAGATGAGAGAGATAAGATTCTTCTGGGCTGCACCAGCAAAAAGGAGGGTCTAGCTAAGAGAAAGGAGTGTGGACGGAGCTCGGGAAGATCGAAACGGGAGCCTTGGGTCTCCAAGACCTTCAGATCCGCCAATATGCACACAAACTTTACCTTCAAATACGGACGAGTTGAGATCAGAGCTAAAATGCCTACGGGTGATTGGTTATTCCCCAGTAAGTAAATGAGTTTATGTTTTGATAGTTAGAAATCCCTACATGATGACTGCTTTTTGATACCTTAGACATTCTTCTGGTGCCGAATATTGAAAAGTCTGACGATGATTTTGTGGATCATATTCGCTTGTACGTCAGAGGCAATTCAGTTCTGCAGGACAAACACCAATCCTCCCTAGCCGGAACTTCTCTGTTTGGAGGGATTGTGGTGTGGAACAAAACAGGATCCGAACCGAATCCAAGTGAGCATTTCGTCATCAGGAACGAAGAGTATTATTATGGGGACGGATTTCACGACTACACTATTATCTGGCAGGCTGATAAAATTATCTTCAAGTTTAATGGCGAGTTCTTTGGCGCAGTACACAATGCGACACTTCTGGAACCATTCCAAAAACATGAGGTAATACCTCTATCTTTAAAAGTTTTTTAATGTTTTAAGATCTCTGTCATCTTTCGATTTCAGTGCCATCTAGTCCTGGGCCTCACCGCTGGCGGAAATGTAAATTTCAATGACGATATTCTGGATATGCAACACAAGCCCTTTTCAAACACCCATCCCAAAGCGGACAAACAATTCGAGGAACTGGCTAGAAACTGGAACTGGACACCACTGGTGGTCGACCATATCCGGGTGTACGCCATTGACAAGGAGGGAAATTAACAAAAACATATTTTCTTTAAAGTTGTGAAATATGACATAAGGGCATTTGATATTGCATTAAGCAATTCTATCTTAAAGTCCTATTTAAATTGTCCTATGAAACCACTTTCTAGTTTTTTTGATATTAATTGATTTAAGATTCCCATTAACTGCTTTTATCTTATACGAAAGGTTACTAGTAATTTTTATCCGAAATAAGACCAGCGGTTAATCACCAAAGTGCCATTTGTTTAGAAAACATTGGTGACTGATTTAAGAGTGTACTTTTATGGCAGAATAAACTACGAAAATGATTGTTAGCAGTGACTAAAAGGTTTTGCCATTGTTCTTCTTGGAGCCGTTGTTCCTTGAGTTCTGGTTGGATTTCTTTCGCCGCTTATCGGACGACCAGTCCACGTCGTCCTCATCATCAGTGCCTCCGGCATTTCCTGCGGAGTGCAGGTGGGCGGATGAGGCACCCTCTTTGGTGGCCAGGCGGCGAGAGGCGATTCGCGACGAAATACGGCCCATGCCCATGCACTTTTCCAGGTGCGGGGCGAAGCGGGCGGCGGCCACCAGGCGATCACAGTTGGGGCAGGTGCAGTCCATTGGCTTCTTGGCCGTTGAGATGCCAAAGATGTCCAGGTTGGGCATCTCGCACATCCGATAGGTCGAGTCCTCCGGCACTCCGTCCAGGGCGGCTAGGTTCCCGGACTTTCGCAGGTGATGTGTCTCGTTGAAGATTCCGACTACGGCGTCATCGAGCAGTGTCTGGAACAGATATTTGGACGCCTCGTCGAGATTCTTCGGGTCCTTGATCAACTCCCGGAAGTGGTTTACAATCGTAGTGCTGGTTGTGGGAACTTGGTTTCCCGATCCCTGAGCTCCTGTCGTCGTCGGCATGTTGGCTGCAGACATACTAGTTGGTGCAAATACTATATCTATTTGCTTCTGGGTGTCTTCCTGTCTGCTCTGGAAGATTTGTTTGGCATGCCGGTTGTTGTTGTGGAACTTAGTTACTAATTGTCGGTTTGTTTAACACGGCTGATTGCAAAATGAGAGGGTTGCCAGGCTGGTGCGGTATAACATATGGGGTATAGTTTTATGGAAGTGCATAATGTCCATTTAATTGTTTTGCATTTGCAAATAAGCGTAAATATTAAAATATAATAGAATAAAATATCTATATTTTGTCATCCAGTTTTTAATGAACTGTTAGTAAATTTAGTTCAAAAAAAGAGCTAGTTCTTTTTAAAATAAATATTAAGTGGCAGCACCTTTTCGCCCATCTGGTCACACTGCGCCATGGCGTAAATAAATGCATTTCTAAATAAATAACTTTAACCAATGTCTGTATAAAATGTTGCTAAATAAGAAGGAACTCATGTACAAACAGCTGGTGGAAAAGCTGTATGACAGGTGCCAGAGGATTCAGGCGGAAAATGAGCGATGTGTGATGAGGTAACCGTCACTTTTGTGCTCCACGAAACGTAAACAAACATGTGCAATGCTCATTTTTCAGAGTAAATGGAATCAAAAAGATTGTGAGAAAGCGCAATCATGATGTGGAGCTTCTGAAAAGACGACTAGATAAGCACGGAGACAACTGGCGATCAGTTCCCATGGTTGCTCCACATCCCAAAGGTAAAACCGAGCAGAAGCGCCGTGGACCGAAGCCCAAGAACAAGCAGGCGGCGGATGAAACAGGAGCACCCGGGTCTGAGCCTGGATCCAGTACTCCAGCAGCACGGAAACCCCGAAAGCAAAAGGCCAAACAGCCACCCATCAATCTCAATCCAGCCATCGCACCTCCGCATCTACATCCACAACCTCAATTGTTAACCTGAACCTAAGAGATTCTATGTATTCTATTTTTAAGATAAAGGCTTTTATACATTTCACTGTAATATTAAGACAAATAAAATCCAAATTCACAAACGAATTATGCAATTATTCCAACAACTGTAATAACAAAGCCTTTAAAACATGATTAGAGTATATTGCATTAGGAAAGCATTAAAATAAAAATCCGTTTGAAGCCATCGCGAACAGCACATTTGCATTTGAAGATTCATGAACATTTTTTAAAATCTTTTGGATTTCTTATCACCTTGTTATGGTAGACATATCAGCATCAATAGACTTTCATTCACTGAATTTATACTTATTTATATTTTGAATGTACTTAATTGCTAAAACAGAAATTCAACGGGCAGGGCTTCGCCGTTTTTATTCGGCCTGGCGGAGACGTGCCAGTCGCTGGGTGAGCTCGTCTTGCTCCTGGGACACGGCTGTTGAGGCTCCAACGGATTGGCTCTGGACTCCACTGGGCAGGTCCATGTTAAGTTCGAGGCCAGCCTCGTCAGCCACTTGCTGGAGCAGATTGTCAACATCGCCCTGGGGCACCGAGGTAGTTACCGTGTCGGACATGGTGCCCTCCATCACCGAGCTCTGCACGTCCAGGTCCTCGAACTGCGATTCAAACTTCTCCATCAGGGAGGAAATCTTCTCCAGGTTCATGCCCTTCATCGCTGCATCCATGGCCTTGACCACACCGGCCATGGAGCCGGTGACCTTGCGGGTGGTGAGGGCGGACTGCACCCGGCTGGCCACTGCATCCACTCGGGCACTCATTCTGAGGTAGTTAACCGCCTGGTTCTTCTGGCGGATCGCATTCTCTGCGTGGATGCGGGCCACATCCATGTTGCCCTTTTGGATCGCCTTCTTGGCCTTGGCCTTCTCGAGCTTCTCCTCTTTCTCACATTTCTTGGAGTTTCGTTCCAACTCCTTTACGGCAAATTTTAGATTGAAAAGGTGCTCTGGGGGCGAGAAAAAGAGGTGTGGGTCAATTGGAATCTTTGTCTGGCGTCATTGCTGTGCTACACTTACTTTCCATGGAACTCGTAGACATGTCGTTACCCAGCTTGATGAATTTACAATGACGAATGTGGAAAAAAGATTAGGTGTTGGTTTGCAACTTCAACGGACGAATTTGATCAATTTACGTTGTTTTTATTGGAGGAGGATTTGTATGAATCACTTCTGTTTGTCAGGATTGGTGTGACCAGACGTGGGGTATTTCCCAGCAACAGCTGTTGCCCTTATTGCCTGCTGTAGAAATTTAAATGGACTGCTACTTTTAAGTCAACTGCTAACGGAGAATAACATTTTTTACATTACATTTACATCTTACATTAACTGAAAGTTCAACTTTTACAATTGCTTAGGGAATCTGTTTTTTAAGTATTGCAGAAAATATGTATTGTTAATACAAAAAATGCGGTTATTTTAAGTCCAATGAATGTTTTTACTTACATTATCTTAAAAAGAAAAAAGTATTTTTTGCAGTACGTATATTTTTGTATTAAATGCTTTAAAATCTAACGTGCTTATACAAAAGCTCCATCGCGATGGAAATATTAAGAATATAGGTATTTGCTTTATCACTTTTCAATATTTCACATCGGTAAACTTGAATTTTAGAGGAATATTGGGCTTGTACAAGAATGTGCACTTAAAGGCATTTTCAGTGGGGTGATTATATTCAATGTGGAAATTTCGCACCAAGTTGGCCACTGTGAGTTCCATTTCAAGATCCACAATCCGTTTGCCCACGCACATGCGTGGTCCGAATCCGAATGGCAAGTAGATGAAGGCACTTAAGTTAGGGTTCACCAGGACATCCGAGCTGTCTTCGCCCTTTTGGCGCAACCAGCGTTCCGGGATGAACTCCTTTGCCCGGGGATATAATCCGTCGTCCTTGAGCAGAAAGCTGTTGGTCATCAGAAGATTGGTGCCCTTGGGGATTCGATAGCCATCGAGAACAACATCAGCTCCGGCGGATCGGGCATTACCAAAGGTGACTGGATACAGTCGAAGCGATTCCTTGATGACTGCCCTCAGATACGGAAGGGATTTCATATCCTCCAAGGAAAATTCTCGATCTAGTGTAGTCAGTTTGCTTTGAACTTCCTCCCTGAGCCTTTGCTGCTTGTCCGGATTTTTAGCCAGGTTCAGCAATATACCAGAGATGGCCGTACTGGTGGTATCAACTCCGCCCATTAGCATGTCCATGGCCAAAACGGTGGCTAGTTTCCTATCGATTTGCAGCAACTGCTCCAGAACACTCTTATGATCGCTTGAATCACCTTCTAACAACTTACGATCTATCCTTTCTATCGCCTGATTTACGTACATCGAACAGGTGTCGAAGATTTCATCCATGGCCTGACTGAACTTCTTGTAGGTGGGTGTGGAGATGTACTTGTATAACGATGGTTTTACGCCCAGCTCGAAGAAGGAATTCATGAGAACTTCAATGTTCTGGAACAGTTTACTGGCCTCCGGCGGCGGTTTGGCCCGCTGGAGCAGTCCCAGTTCTTTGTCAAGGGCCACTGTCGCCACTGACTCAAAGGTCAAATGATTGATGGTATTTAGGAAGTCGCCTGGCACTTCTTGGGATTCCGTGTCCCGCATCTCGCGGATGCGATTCACAAACTGCCGATTGACCCGCTGCATCGGTTTCAGATATATAGCCACATTCCGGTGCTGCATCAGGACGGGATTCACGGCACTCCTAACCCTTCCCCACTCCGGGCCACTGAAATGAAATGAAACAAATTAGTTGGTGTGAGCTACGTATGTGATTTGTTTTAACCAAAAATTAGCATTAGATCAGAAAATGGAAAAAGCTCTAGTTTAATATGCCGAGTCTATTATTTAGTAGTTTTAGGAAGTTTACCATATATTTGAACTCACTTGGTGAACAATCCCACGCAGTCCTTGAAAAACTCATCCTTTCGTTTACTGCGGTAGTGGAGGACGGGTTCGGCGCCACCTCTGACTGGCCACTGACCTTCGGTGCGATAGACCCTCTCAAAGGTTTTCTCATTGAACGAGAACACAGTGGTGGGCATGCCGAATAATCCGGGTATCAGGCATATGTCGCCGAACTGCTTTTTGTACATTCGCATCACATCATCCATTCCCAGTTGGTGGTACTGACCGCCTTTTTGAAAGCCGCGGAATAATTGCCAGCGTGTTGGCCCGGGAATTTCCGTAAAGGGTTTTGCGCTCTCCCATTCAGATTCCAGTTGCTGAACGTAGGATGATGCATCTGGGTTTTTGGTGGCAGCCAGCTGGGAACTGGCCCTCAAGCCGTGCTTTACTGTGAGACGCAACATGGTCAAGATCTCTCGGCGGAATGACTTATCAATGGTAAACAACCGAACACCAAGACTCACTATATATGTATATAGCTTTTAGTTAATTACACAAATATCGGCAACAGCGGAGAGCGGTTTCCATTATCATTGTGCTTTTTCAGAGAGCTTTTTTCTTAAGGTTACTGAGTGTATATACATATGTTTATAAACAAAAATGTTTGAATGCAAGGCAGATAAGATGTATCATCAAAACGAGTTTATATTTGTTATAAAAATAAACCATGTATTTCACATACAGTGGTTAAAAATTGGCTTTCGCATGCTTAATACGTTTTATAAACATATTGCATCTATGTATATAAGTATCTGCCACTTGAAATTCTGTTCAGTGAGATAATCGAAAATAGACTTTTGCCTGAATACAATACGAGTATATTTCTCTAGTGGTTTTATTGATAACCTACGAGTGCCCTAATGGTGTTTCCCTGACTAAGCCCACAAAATCGGTGTCACTGGTATTATCCACGCTGCCGTCTATCAATAAAATATGATTCTAAAACGCTTGCATTGGAACCGAGAGGACAAAGACAAACGCATTCTATGTGCATTTCAAAAACAATAAGCCAAAACAAAAGGGCCAAATCGGCCGTGCATACAAACACTCCAGCGTTGGGTCAAATCCAAAACAATAGGGCGAGGGCTCCATTGTTTTGGCCAACTTTGTGCAGCACTCGACGCTGCCCAGCACCCAGTACCTATCACCCAACACCCATGCCCTCACCAACTGACCAACTAGCCACTAGAATGTATTACATATTAAGTCTGATAACACGTTGCCTGCTTAAATTATAGTCCATTCCCTGTAAAACCACCGCCACGCCCCTTAGACCTGCCGCCCAAAATAGCTAGTGTAAGCTCAATTTGCGGCTACTGCTGAATTTAATAGGGCGCATAACACCAGGTATCACTGTGATTGAAAGCCCCTTTGAGGCAAAGGTACAAAAGGAGAGGATGGCTTACGCCTTATTAAATTTCCATATGCCATGATTTTGGAGTATTAATAATTATTTAGGCATGTAAGTGTCAGATGAAGATGTCCGATATGGATGTTACATACAATATCTAAATTTACAATGATTTCCTAAAAGGCCGAAATACTGTATTCCGAATTAATTAATGTATTTTTGTGCTTCACTCATGCTAAATAGGACTTTTATCTTCAGCTATTAATGATAAAGTGTTCAGGTGGTGGAATATGCAAATTACATAGTCTGATTGAAGAAAGTAGCCACCCCTAAGCTCGAGGACATAAATTGTACACAAATTACACAATTGACCGCCGAACAAGCCGCAAAACTTTGCCAAATTAACTGCGACTGTGGCGCAAACACATAAAAAAGTTTCTACATAAATTGTGTAAATTATTATAAACATTGTTTGGGCCACGCAGCTCGAAAATAAAATGCACAGATTTGTAAACAATATAGAAAATACATTGTTACCATTCTAGTGTGCATATAACTTACGAATTATGGGCCAGTTACAATAAAGGGGAATTACCTAAACAATTGCATTGTATTTTTATGATTTACTCGCAAGTATTGAACATTAATAGTATAGAAAGGAAGTGTACCCGAAGCTATTCTTTTTGCAGTGCACCCCAGAAAGTCATTTGATATTCTATTATTCATCAGCCCTTTAAAGTTAGACCATTAAAGACGAGAGCTGGCTCTCTACGTTCAACAATGACTGGCCCAAATCACAATGTCCGCCCACTAGATGGGCTGGAATTAATTTGCAATAACTCTTCCATTTGGCTGTCATAATCGAAATGTAGCCAAACTGTCACTTGAGTGGAAATGCTTTGACATTATCATAACTGCATCAGATGTTCAATAATTTTCCCTCACTGCCATGCAGACACCTAGAGACCAAAGGCAAACAGCCGGATTTCTTTCTCCTATTCTCCAATTCTATTTCTCCCCTTTTTTTCCAGACTGTGCTCCATCTTTTCCTGCTCTTTATCACGCGCCCAATTTAGCGCCGGAGGGACGAAAGGGCGGTCAATCCGCCCTAGCTATCGCTATCCAGATCCCACAATCGCGGCCCAGACAGTCCCATTCCCAGTGCCATTCCTTTACCAAGTCCCAGTCCCATTCCCATTCCCAGTTCAAGTCCCGCCCATTCTCAAGTCCACAGCCAAAGGCAGGCGAGAGATTAAATCAGCGCAAAGTGCAAACACTGTGTCAAGTGTAGACCAAGCGAAAAAAAAGCGTCTAAGGACACACGCCATCGATATGGCCATGGCTCCTGGAAAAAACATACTCTCAGAGTAAAACGGATAAATGTCAATCAAATTAACTGGCAATGCGATATGCAGCGATAGTGGAGCAGGTACTCCGCAGGGAAGTCCTTTTTCTAAGGATAGCAACTCTCCTTCATAGCCCTAAATTGATGGAGCAGTAAAGGGATTTGCTATTTTGAGTAAACTAAAAGGAATATAGCACTTAAGAGGCTCAGATTATTAATCAAATATCCCACTATCTGCTGAAATACCTAACAACAAGTATCTCATTGCCAACTCTTAATTATAATCCGAACCTAAATAGGATTACACGCCTTGAGCGCGCCGACCATATGGGAATAAATTGCTAATCTGGAATACAAAATCAACACGAAGCACGAGGGGCAAACATTAATTATTGCAGTTTTTATTTAAGTACAGTGAGCTCCTCTGTTTGTGCAAAACTAAAGGCAAACAAGTGTGGAAAACACAGAGTAATTAAGTTGCATATCATGGAGTGAAAGGGAAAACTTTGCTAAATGTCTGTAAACAGGAAATGGGGCAAATAAAGAAAAAAGCATTCATCGTTGGATGAGATTTTTCAACATTTTAAATGCCTGCTGGGGAAGTTGCTCCGCCATGGGGCAACAATTTAAGGCGCATTAACTGCAGGCAAGAGGAAACCATTTCAGATATTCCTCTGATAATTACAAACAGACAGTGGAGAGTCAATAGTGCACTCCTCGTCCTTTATCCTTGATCCACTCCCCCATCCACCCCGCCATCAATCGGGCTCATCAAACGGGCTCTCTATCCGATGACATGGTTCGCCGGCGGCCACGCCCCCTGGTTAACCATAAACCATCGATTGTGGGTCAAATTGCGTTGATGCGACATGGGATCCTGGGATTCTTGGGCCTCTGCCGCCGGATGGTTGACAGTCAACAATCGGAACGGCATCTTCATTATTGGCATAGGGCACGCGTAATTGCTCCACAGTGGTTACTCAACTGCCGAGCTCAAGGCTGACTGAAATTTAATATTCAAGATACCCATATTAGGTAATCAATTTGGTTTTCATACAGTCTGTACGCACTTCGCTTTGTTTTAAAAAAAAAGTACAAATTATCTGTGTAAAAGGGGTATTCAATAATACTAAATACTAATACTAATACTATATAACTAAAAATCTTTTTATATACAACTATGACAAATATTATGTCTGCCAAAGAAGGATAGTGTACTTCTGAAATATATTTCTTTTTCTTACATAAAAATTGGCTATTGATCATTATTTTAAACATTTTCCTAAATGCTTTATGTATACTTCCCATTTATTCCCGCCATAATTAATTCATTAGTTGCACCACCCAATTTGGCTGCTACTTTTCGGGCTAACAAATCTGTCTAATGTGTGGGTGTCCTCAGCAATTAGCCGAAACCCTGCTGAGAACCATCTAGGCTTAGCCCAGACAACGAACACCCCTCGTTTGCCGCCATTGCAGATGCACTGCACCCGGGGGCTAGATGGGTTGCTGGTGGTGCTTCCAGCGGGTGGGGCTGTCTGACTTGGCACCGCCTGTTTTGGGGGCGCTGCACGGCGCGCTGCACGACATAGTTCCATTAAACTTTCCACGATAACGCGCCAAACTTTGCGCCCAGCAAAACTCTCAGTAATTTGCAGGAAGTCGGAGCCCAGCACGCTTCCCACCCAGAAGCCGAGAGGCCGAGCAGCCCAGAAGTCGATGGGAGCACCCTGGCCATAAGTTAGGCTCTGCACTAATCAAGCGCTGCATATCAGACTAAAGGCAGGCCACGGCTGCCCCACTGAGGCATTTATTAATAACGCGAACTTTAAATAACCCGGCGGAACTTAAGGCAGTTCTGGCCAGAAGAGCTGGATTGAAGTCAAGTCGACTCCTGCCGCCCGAACTTTCTGCATTTCTGCATGCCTCGCCCCCCGTCGCTTCTTTGATAATTGCGCATACGCCACGTTGGCCGCACTGAATGCACGGAGCCATGGGGTTTGAGCGCTTGTCTGGGCATTTTCGGAATATCCGGAATTCTGCGGGCTCTTGCCCGGGGTAGTAGGTTTTCTGAGCTGCGGATATCCTGATCGTCTGGGGCTGGAAAGAACTGAAGTTAATTGTTAATATTTATGGGAGGCACCTCGATTTAGCTAAAACACTGGGCAGTAATTTAAAAGAGGTCTGAAGAAGTTCCTTCTGTTTGGTGGAAATATTTTACCCAGCTGCAATCAGGTTAAATGGGAACTGAAGTTTTATTTATAAGAAACTCCTAGAAGTTACTTAAAATTATAATGAAAAAACTAAGAAATAGATATATATATTTAAAGTTAATAATATTTACTTTAATAATTTTAGCCTATTTATCTTTTAATTTCACAATCATAAAAGAAGCTAAAATATTGTAATAAATAAGTAGTTAAATAATAAGTTAATGATATAATATTTTTGTTTACTAAGACGACTTTACAATTAAAATATAATAAGTATGAAAAACAGAATACACCTCGTAAATTGTAGCACATTTTTTAAGACGAGGCCTGAACTTTATAAATTTAAAAAACAAAAAACCGTCTCTCCTCGAGAATAAACGAACTCATGGTAATTTATTTCGGCTTGAAACGGGTTGTTTGGCCAATAACTGCAGTGCATTCGCAGCTGTTTGTATTGGGTGTTTGTATTGTTATTATTATTACGGCACATGTTGCCCTTCTGGGCTTCTGCCCGGGCAGGCAAAAAATGTTGGCCTTATTCGGACCAAGGGCCAACTTGGCTCGCCGGTGCTATCAATCTTTCGCCATGTTTTTTCATTACATTTTTTTTTTTGTAGTTTTTCTTTTTTTTCGTACTTTTGGTTTGTTTGGCTTGCTGCCAGGATGCATTATCGTAAAATGGAATTTAGAATTTTCGTAGCACTTTGCGGGAGCTAAAGTTACTTCGATTCGTGACTGCTC
The DNA here is from genome assembly GCF_016746365.2 of Drosophila yakuba. Classification (NCBI taxonomy): domain Eukaryota; kingdom Metazoa; phylum Arthropoda; class Insecta; order Diptera; family Drosophilidae; genus Drosophila; species Drosophila yakuba. The sequence continues at coordinate 15,473,851 of NC_052529.2, read as the reverse complement.
CAGGATCTGGTCCTTTGAGTGACTCCTGCGACAGCTTTGACCAGTTGATTGTCGCCCCTCCGAGGACCTCTAACCTTCTAACCCTGTACCCTCTAACCCTGTACCCTCTAACCCTGTAACTCTTCAACCCCCCGCCCCGTGCTGTTTCCTGGGTCATTTGCACTTGCCACCTGTGATCCCTGTCGGCAGTTGTACCAATGTTGATATTTTGCCCAAAAACATTTTACAAAAGAGTTCAACACGAAAATTGGCCAAAACGAGGCAGCAGGGGTCGGGCGACCAGACAAGCCACAAAAGGCAAAGCAGACCACAAAAAAAAAAAAGATGAAAAAAAACGGATAAACTTGATAGAATCTTCCGACACTCCCTTCGCCGCCTTTGTCACACTCTTCACATTTCCCCCTGCCCCAATTTTCCCTGTTTTCCCGACTCAGTTTGCCAAGTTTGTCGGCTTGCAGCTGCATTACATGTGGTCGGTGCAGAACGGAGCGGAGCGGTGTGGCATCGACAGCCGTTGCAAGCTCTTGTTTGTTATACTTGGCGAAAGTTTGCCATCAGATGCGGGGGCAAGTGTTGCCTGCGGGGGCGTGGTGCGATGGGGCTTAGCAGGACTTGCGGCAAGGATATGCTGGTAGTGCTTTTATGGACTGTTGCATGCGCTGCAAATGTGGCTCAACTAAACTGACCCTATTTTTCACATATCCGTTTGAAAACCACACAACTGCTGTAATATACTAAAAATTTATTAAACATTACCCTGCCAAATTAAACTATAACTATAACTAATAAATATATTAGTTTTCCGTTTTGTTTTATATAGGATGAATTTTCAAATCAAATCTAGATCATTCTGTTGATCCATTAGTAATTCTTAAATCAGATCATCAATCAGAATTTTGTGTCCTTCAATGATTTAGATATATTTGACCAACTAAGTTTTATTCCGATTTTAAAACACCATCAATGGTTAAATGCCCAGCTTAGCTTCAAAACGGTCCACCGAAGATCAGGACCCAAGTTGCCCATCATCTGTTGTCCGAAATGTCCCAAACAACTTCAATATGCAATTTTCTTCGACTGACAACTTTTTGTAGCCTCTTAGTCAGGCCGCAAACTTTTCTAATAACCTAAGATACTCGCAAACAGACACGCAGGGGAGCAGGGACTTCGAAGTTTGGGGTTTGGGGGCGAGGCTGCCAGAATAATGTGTGCCAGCAGAAAAATTGTAGGGCAAAAACAGAGAGCCGAACATGCCGTCGATGTAGAGCCATATCAAATTGACGCGTTATTTCGAAAACTTTCAAGGAGAGGCATTAAATTTGCAAAAGTAAATTTGCAGAGCGAGTTAGCCGGAGTGCGAGCAAGTGCATACGTGATATATTATTTCGCATTACGCGCAAATTGAAAAGCTCAATGAAATAAAAAACAAGAAAGCGGCCATTCCAAACAGAAATAAAGAGCGAGAGATATTCCACTAACGCGTGGAAGTAGGGGCTACGCAAGTTTAACTGCTGCTCCCCCTTTTATGCCCTACAGTTACGACTAACTGTAAACTGAGATATATCTGCGGACGGACGGAATATATGGCTTATTGTATTAGTTTACTTGCGCACTCGGAATTTATGAATCAATTTTTTAGTGTCGGCTCATAAAAATTCAAATAAATAAATTTGTGCGCAAGTTCTATTTGTGCTGTTGTTTTTCACTTCCAGATTGCCGATTTGCAGTGAAATTGCAGCCAGTGAAATAAATGGCGAATTGATTGATTGAGCACTTGATTGATGCCGCTGCGCTTTCAACGCTTAATGAGTAAACCATTTTGCGCCCTGAAAAGTATGCAATGAATACTGCAGTTGGTTAATCATTTAGCTCCAGCCGAAATTTCATTGTTTAAATATTGGATTATGATGTACATGGTCAATCTTCATGCAATCGAGACAATTTATTTAGACTGGAAATTTAAAATTTTTCAATTTTATATATGATTTATAGATCTGAAGACAATTGCTTGTGCGCGTCTATTATTAGTATTAATATTGCTTTTGTTAGTTGGTTATCCCATATATAATTATAAAGCATTCTCCTTTTTTGTGCCGCTCGTAGTTTGCAAAGACAATTAAAAGACCCATTGCTGCACAAAATGAACTACAACTCCACTCAACGTGTACAGAATACCATCCACGAACTTCCCATCCCCAACTTGCCATCCCAGCGAGTACAACTTTTAGTGGCGCCCCGCAGCCTTGCCTCTAATATGTCCAAAAGTTGCAACCAATTTCGAACTGCAGTTAGGTGGTGCACACTCGCATCACCGGCTGATGCCTAATGGCCGTGATAATGCCATGACAACTGTGCGAGCATCGGAGTACTCCCGAAAGTTCTACCATCTCCCGTGGCAGTCTGTCGAGTTCGAAGCCACGGAACTATGCCAAATTACTCAACAACGTGGCAACACCTGCGTGGATGTCGCTCCTTTCCATCCCCGAGCACCGCTTAGAATGTGGGCAAGCTGCGTGGCAACAAAAAGGTGGTCCTGGCCCAATTAGATCGGACTCCTGTCCAGCAATTGGGCAACGTGGTTCATCCTCTTCAGCGGCAGGATGTTGGAAACGTCGCGCGTCAAGAAGGAGTCCCAGAAGTCGGTAAGTGGTAATGAAACGATTGCGAAACAATTAAATTTGGGTTCGAAAATAAATGAGGCCAAACAAGTTGTTAGTTATAAACTCGAGACATAACACCTTTGATTATATATGATTCTTGAAATGATATTTATATCCTTGCAGAAATGGAGACACTTGCGACCATACATATATATATATATTCTTGATCATTATCTTGATCTCCGGATCGGAAAACTAAATCAATAGAAAAATCATTTAATTCATTTTTTTCTCAGCTGATAGATACTGATACCCTCATTAATGCGGTTTTGAAGTCGAAAAAAGTGTAGTTGAAATATAAAAGAAATTTCTGTCTTATCAGGCGGGGTAACGGAAACATTTATGTCCGAAAGCACAGAGAGATGACAGTTTCTGTTTCGGCCAAATACACAAAAGTACACATTCACTATTCTGTCAAATTAACCCCATCCAAAAAAATATCCCTTCGAAACAGAAGAAAAGAAGATTGATGGACAGACGAGCAAAGAGAGTTATAAAGACGAGAAAGTGGCGGACAGGAGTACATACATCAAGCTGGCGATTCGGTTTGAAACCTCCAAAGACGAAGAGATCGAAACGATGTAAGTCCTATAGAGTCCTTTAACTCCTTTAACTATGGAACTTTTCCAGAATACGTCCGCGCTGGTGGAGTGGCGGAGTGGCAGGTGCCGTTGCGCAATGTTTTACGGCACCTTTCGACCTCATCGAGGCGCGAATGGTGGTCATCAAGAAGGACAGGGGCATGGCTTCCAATCTCCAACGGGCTATTCGAACATATGGTAATTATGGGGACAAACTCGAACTAAAACAAAAAACGTCCTAGGATAAAGACAATCGCTTCAGATAGAATTTATCTTCCTTAAAAGTTTGCAATACTAATTTGGCTAAAATAAAAAACAATTAGGATCCGTTCAAAAGGTACACTTTTTAAAGCTCCAATTGAGTGGCAGTTGTATGTGGATTTAGAGCTCGGTTCTGATCGGAAATCCCCTTCCTAGGATTCATTTCGCTGTACGACGGCCTGAGTGCCCAGTTGGTGAGACAGCTGACATACACATCGCTTCGGTTTCACCTGTATGAAATGGGCAAGTCGCACTTGGATGATCCTGATGGCTTGCTGGATAAAGTGCTGGTGGCTGGATTGGCTGGCTGTGTGGCGGGTGTGGTGGGCACACCCATGGAGTTGATCAACACCCGGATGCAGGTGAACCGTGCGCTTCCCAAGGAAACCCGCTGGAACTACCGAAACCTCTTCGATGGACTGTACCGCGTGACCAGAGACGAGGGCTTCACGAAGCTGTACAGCGGATGCTTGCTCTCTTTCATGCGGTCCAGCTTCATCACCATCAGCCAAAATGCAGCCTACGATCAGGTAAGGCTTTAAAAAATGTAACTAATATGAATATATATCATTTTTTATCATGTTTATTCTGCAGGCCAAGCAGATCTACACGGAATGGTTCCATATGAAGCACGACAACACGTTGCTGCACCTGATAAGTTCCGTGACGGCTGCTTTCATCTGCGGCCCCATCATCAAGCCCATTGAGAACTTGAGATACCTCAGGATGGTGAATTCCAGAAGATTGATACATTCCATTTCGTATATGATGCGCTTCGGATCGCGAGGACCTTTTCGCGGTATTGTGCCCTACTTATTGCGAATGGTGCCCAATACGGTCATTACGTTTTTAAGTTTCGAGCAGCTTCGAGTTAATTTTGGGTACATTGAGGAAATTGAGGATGATAAGTGATAGCCAGAAGTAATGTGTGTCAGCAAAAGTATTACCTTTTGTATATTTATTATAATAATTAACACAAAAGAAAGAATTATATAATTTTCTGGTAACAAGAAGCTCACAAGAAATAGTTATTTCAAACAGAGCTATGATTTATGTGGAAATTCGGTTTATTTTTCATCATTTATACTAAATCACACCACTGTCATCTAATTAATTCCCTGGCATTCAGCTCAGAGAGCGTCTATTCAAACATTTGCTGCCCAACCCACTTATTCTAACTTGTGACCTCAAAGACACACTCTCCACTGTCCACTTATGAAATAGTTGGTAGTTTCCCGACTCCTGGCCTCTGTCTATTGTTTATTTGTTGAGCAAACTCGAGCAGAGTCAGGTTAAATAAACGGCGCATGCACCTCATAAGGCATTCAACTTCGCATTGATTGCCCACCGAGCTGCTCGCAAAAACAGGTCAACAGTGCGTATGAGTTATATTTAATAATGCACACCAATGCGAGCTGGCCACGACCAAAACGGCTGCAGAAACACAAACTATGCAAATGATTTTAATGGTGCGCCAAATGTGCCAGCCGAGCGACTAATAACCTGGCAGAAAACAACGACCTCTGACCCCTTGCCCCATGCCTGCAGACATTTGAGGCACAACTCATCGCCGATGCAATCGCAAGTCAGCCATAACTTGGCTCAAAGCATTTATGCAAAACGTGGGTGCCCCGTCTAAGTGTTGGTTTGGGCTAAAAGACTAGTCATGACTAGAAACACTTGCAAAAACTTCGAGCTAAAGTTTATAAAGAAGATTTATACAGGCAATTATGAACGTTTAATTTATGTTCTTATGTTCTGCACTTAAGGAGTGGCTGGTAACTTGTTATTTGTTTTAAATAGATAATATAATATAATGAGGTATTTTAAAATATTTTTGAATAATATTTAACAGTGGCAGTTCGATTTAAGGGCGTGTACGAGCAACTTCTATAGAGCTCTTATTCAGTTTAATTGCGTCGCAGAATTCTTATTTTGGCGCGTTGCCATCGTCCTAAAATTGCCTACTTACAAATTCAATTTCCACAATGATTGCAATCACGATTAAAGGGTAGCCGAGAGTGGGAGTGGGAGTGGGAGTGCGTGTGGAGTAATAGCCGGAGTGTCCTCCATATGCTCGCCAGCCATCCACAACAATGCCGTTCATATGTACGTGCAACATTTACCCACGTTTACGTGACACGACACCCACACAGAAGGCAGTGAGCGGCGCTGGAAGGATGTGTGGCAGGATGGGATTGTGGACTCCGCCAACGCTGTCCGGGCATTGTTGCTCATACGCCTAGTTGTCATCGTGGCGGCATCTAAACTAGAACTACACACACACAGCACGTGCTGGCATTTAGCCCCATCTTCAGTGGCGCAACTGCGTCCGCCATGTCAAGGAGTTGGACAAATTAATGTTCATTAGTCACGTTGCGAGTTGTAATCAATTTATAATGCGACCAGTTGTGGCTGATGTTTCGTTCCGCGGAAGAAAAAGGTTCCTAGGTTCAATGAACCGGCAATTCTGGGTTTTGCTTTAATTTTTAAGTGCTTAAATTCTACTTCTTCTACTCTCCTACAAATTTTGTATACTTAAAAAAGAAAATTGTTTGAATTAAAATGGAAATCTTTATCGTACAAAAACGTTGGTAAAAGTTCACATGGTATTTTTGCCAAATTCCGAATGCACAGTAATCCTACTTTTCCCCTCCCAGGGAGCAAATTCCGAAGTGGAGCCTCAGTTGCTCGTACAAAACAAATAGCAAAGTGGTGGCTGGTGCTTTTCGCACTATAGTTGGCACAAATCCCCGATAGGGTCCCATGATGCCGAAACGCATCATGTGAACGGCCGCTTGGAACACAGTGCGAAATTCGCCGGGTCTGGAGTTCATCATAATGGTCCTCACCACGTCCAGGGGATGAGTGATCGAGGACGAGATGATCGATGTGACAAACGACGTGAGGAAGTGGAGCGGCACGCCGTCATTCGCAGAGGTATTCTTCCGCACTTCCGTTTTGATCTTAAAAGATAAATCAAATATAAATTCACGTTCAACCATTCCAAATATTGGGAACTCACAATATCGTACAGTGCTATCTGGCTGCAGGTGCTTAGAGATGATTTCAAGGCAGCTACCGATCCTCCCTTGTAAAGTGCCCTCCAGCCCTCCTCTTTGGGAATGCGAATGAGGCCATCTATGACATGCTTATAGCTATAATCGAGGCGATAGGAACCCTAAGATTGATGGCGATTATTCGCGAGCTAGTTCAAAATACTTGCGTCGCTTTGACGGCGGCTCCTTCATGTCGGTTTGCATTCGCACGTTGATCAGATCCGTTGGTATACCACAGGCAGAACCACAAGCACCAGCCACACAGCCCAAAATAATCTTTCCTAGATATGAATCCCTATCGACGTACTCCATTTTCTTGCCAGTTTCATACACTATGAAATGGATGTTCGTGCTGGTCATTTGTCTCAGGATGGCAGCCGAGAAGCCATCGTAGAAGCCCCACAGTCCTAAAATCGGCATTACTAATTACTTCATTAAATATATGATATATCTCTGCAGGCTCTTACTTTTTAATTGGTATATCCTTTTGATTGTGCCAAAAATGGAACGTTTCTTCTGTTGAATCTGCATGTGCGTCTTCACGATGTCAATCGGCGCCACCGCGAAGGCAACGCAAATCGAGGCGAAGCCACCGAACCACCAACGCGGCACAAGTCCTTCGGGCACATCAGTGCAGTCGTCAAGGATGTGGTCATCATAAACCGGCATTCCTCCAGATGATCGACGCACTTCCTTTCACCGTGCATTCGGATTCTAGATGGTTCTAGATGGGCCTTAATTTACAAAAATTGGTTTTTGATTGGGGGGGAAAGGCTGATGTGTTTCACTGACAATTTTAACATTATAATATTGTCGCTTTCGTTGTAAACTACATGTACAGATCGGGACTAGGAAGGAATCAGATTTATTGGTCACAGCGTAGTGACGGCAGCCACGTAGTGACGAAGCACAGTTTTTTAACAACAAGAATACCGTGTGAAAGTTATTATTTGTATGTCGACACGACATTTACCTTGTTGGAGCTTAAAAATGCACTATATTTATCCTTTTTTGCAGCCCTAATAGTTTGACTTTATATTTTCCAAAGTAATTTCCCCCATATTCAGAGCCCCAATCAGGGACCTTATTGTATGTCGGCAGAAGGAGGCCAACTTCAATATCTGCTGCTCGCTGATAGGAAGCATCAACTCCGCACTGAACTTTTACCTTCAATGAATTTCAGCAGCGACCGCCCACCGGACACCGCCCATCCAAGGACAGTGGCAGCTTATAAATCTAAACAAGCTCAGTTGCCCAGCTGCATAAGTTTACAGTTACGATTCCGGCACACTCGATACCCAGCAAGGTGGAGACCCCGATGCGACCCGCTGCATTCCAGTGGATCTCCAACGGCATTCCACCATTCCGCCTGCGAAACTTTTCCTCCGCGCGGTTTGGTCGTGCGCACTCTTTTACGCCTCCGTTCCGAGCACGTGCCTTCGTCCTTTTTGCACACCTGCCCAATCACCGGTGGGTGCTGCACCACCCACCACCCACCACCAACCACCCAGCAACCTCCAACCCATTTGCAGCACCCGCAGAGCTCTCGGAATGGTTTCCCCGCTCGCTGTCCCGATGACATAATAAACGAGGTTACCAGCAGCGAACTTGCTCCTCTACTTTGTGCTGGCCCAAGTTCTCACTTCCTCATCGATTGCACACACTGCCAGGGGGTCCTTTGATTTTTCCGCGAGCTACAGTCTAGAAACGATGTGACTTTTATCAATGTTTGATGTAAGATGTGCTATACATTTAAGATAAAACATTTGTTATCATACAAGTAAGAGGAATAAAATTGGGTGGACTGATGTTGTTTATTTCGAATCAATGTCTTACATTAATTTTATATTTAAAAAATTATTAAATTGTGTGGAATGAGGTTGCTTATTTCTTTTTTAATTTCAGATTTAATCAACTATGTCTTTATACACCAAATGCGAATGTTGAAAATATAATATGAACGTACTTTTAGTTACTCCTTGTTTAAAAGAATTACTTACTTTTTTCTCATGTGCAGCAAATAGATGCTTTGATTTCTGATCTCTGTGCATGGATTAAGCGTCTTTTTCAACCTAAGATAAAATAGTTTAAGAATATTTTACTCCCGCTGGCTACCTAAAAATGGTATATAATGAAAACCATAGGGTATTTCCCCTATCGGGCCGCACGAATGTGAGTTACTCCACTTTTTTGCTCCTCAGCTAATGTCGGACATTTGTCGCTGTCCTTGCAACCCATCCTATTTTGCATACTCGACACGCTCTGTCGGACCTTTTCTGGCGGACCTCCTCTCCATTTTGCCAATTTTCGGCACCATACCGATTCCACTCCGCTTCGTGTGCATTGACAAGTTTTTGTCACGTTTTTTGGATGGTGGTGGAAATTTGAGAAACTTTTTCGCAACACGCACTTATCAAAAGTGGCTTCGACTTTTGTGCCAAAAGAGTAAATGAGGCGTCTTCAGCAGCTGGCGAGGTGAAGGGTTGTCGGAGCAGGTCAAGCACCTGACCAGGACAGGCCCAGGAGAAGGCCCAACTAACTTTTCTAATTAAATTCTACGAAAATAAAACCACAACACACACTCGTCCGGCAGCGGAAGCTGAAAAGCAGTTGGCAAGTTGACACTCGCTTATCATTTCCGTTTCCGGCAGTCAGAACAGGACAATCATATGACGTGCGCTCTTTTTTCTTGTACAGGGTATTTGAGAGGTATATAAGTAGTTGTAAATGTATATCATAAAAAAATAGGATTACAAAAAATATTTTCCTTCTATAAACCCTTTATATTAATTCCTAAGCCAACTTAAGTGGCAAAAAAAAATGCCCTTAAAAATTCGAAAGAATTCAACCATCCGAATGCAGTTAAAGAGGTATTTCAAGGCAGTGACAGCATGTTGTACGTTTTTTGTCCCAATTGCAGCGCTGCAGGACTTTCATGTATAATGAGAGGGAAGGACCACAAGGAGGTGACGAAATGAGGGAACATTTTAATTGTCAACGCCCAGAGTGTTTAAGTGGCTCGAGAATGCGATTGCGATTGCAGCTCGGCAGTCATTAATTGGCATTACCAGCGGGTGACAAACTCTTTCTCTGTCTCGCACTTCCGCCCACATACACACACACACACACACACACATGGGCTGATGGATTATGCTTAATTGCAATTCATTTGATATTGACACTTTGGAGTGGCTCTCGTCCGGTTTTCTGCTCCTGCCTACTCGAAGACGCGCCTGGCCATGCCAAATTGTCATTGATTAATGTCAACACGACTGGGCGCAGTGAGTGAGTGGGTGGTGAACACCAAGAGTTGTATGTATATTCGAGTGCAAAGCAATTAATTTCCCGAATGCACTCGAACGGAAACTGAAGAGCCGCCGCCACACATACGATTACAGGGAGTGTGTATTCGACCCCAAGGTTTCGGGCAACTCCAAACGAGTGCTGGATGGTTGGTTACTCGTAATCGCGGCTTGGCATGCCAGCTGCATATCATCCAGCGCATTATGATCCTATGGCGTGCCCCAACTGTTTGGTTTGCTAGACGATGCCCCCTGGCCAACCCATCAGCAGTCACCCATGATAATGAGGCATGATGAGGAAAGATGTTTTGTGCTTTGGCTGATTCCATGTGACAAAAAGTAACCAACTGATAGGAGGAACAACTGTGCTATGCTAGTTCTACTGTTTAAGTGTTGATACAGCATGATTGGTTTGATTTGAGCATTAACTATTAGTGATTTATTATATTTGACCTCGTATAGGTAATAATCTCTGAGAAATGGTCCAAATTCCAACGATAGAACATTGAAGTAACTCATTTAAAAGAACCTAGATAGTAGATAGTCTTCTTGTTTTACAGTTTTCTGTTGATTTTAAAGCACTGCGACCTGCAACGATCCCTTTTCAAGGCGCATACCCTTCGACAGGTTGCAATTAAATCAGGCAGCTAGATCGCTTTACCTTGGTTCAAGTGGCGGCTGGAGAGTTCGTTGTCCCAGCGCCAGCTGCCAACAACAGTTGGCTGTTATTCTTACCACTTAAGTGGGCCCCCAGGCGGCAGGACGACACGACGAGGACGGAGCTCCGCTGCATTCCAAATGTCAGTCAACCTACGATTGCCGGCAGCCGCAGCGCAGGCGGCAGATTTTCGCTGCATTCGTCCGCTTTGCCCTGCTTTTACCCGCTTTTCCTTCGCTTTTCCTTTGCTTTTTTCGCAGTGCGCTTTGCCATCGCATGGCAGTTTTCCTCGTGGCGCTGCAACGCGGCCGGATGATGAGTTTTTAATACTGCTTTGTTTTTGTCCGCCTGTCATGTTTAGGGGACTGGCACGCAGCTTTCCCGGCTGTCAGCCTGTCGGCCCAATTTCGAAACTTACTTTCCCGGTTTACCCGATTCCCATCCGATACTCGTGCCAAACTGTTGCCAATGCGTAGTATCGTGGCAGTGTGGCAGTGTGGCAGCGTGGGAGCTTATGTTGACGCGAATGTTTCCGCCTCTTGCCAGTTTCCGTCGCTGGGTGGGAAAGGAAATGGCGCAGAAATCTGGGTGGGCAGAAATCAATTTCTCTTCGGACTGTGGACTGCGGACTTCGGACTACGGACTTGGGAGTCCTCAATCCAACCAACTGTGCCTCGAACTCTCAAATGAACTCAAGTCGAGCGAACCGAGTCCTAATTCATCTGATCAAGTATGCAGCGAGCAGCTTGAGCTGCAGGAAAACTTTTACATCGAGTTAATTTACATTGTAATTTCCAATTGATGTCCTTGGCAAGGAAGCGAAAAAAAAACGGATTTAAGTGGCAGAAATCCGGGAAAATGCCGAGGATTCGGCCAATACAAATACATAAAAGTTGCAATTTGCATTAATTATGCAAAATAATTCGCGTTGACCCATCTACGAACCAGCCTGACTCCCCCACCAATATTTATAAATTTTATGCGTCGTTAAATGTTTGGTCGGAATGGCTTTGCTCAACCCTTGAGGGCTTTGTTCCGCTCTTTTGCGACCGTTCAACTGGAAATTATGCAGAACGTCAAGTCCTAAACTTTCTCCGATGCTTGTTGATAATAAAATTGCGGCCAAAACGTTTTTTCGCATTGTCCTTTGATTGGTTTTACGACTATTCGTTGACTTCCATATTTAAGTATTTATCCTATAATTTAATGCCGTCTCATTTATAGACCTTTACTTAGTGAAGATCGATGTCAAAGAAAGTCGATAGGGCTAGTATATGTACACTTTCTCTATATTCTTAAAACTTACCAGACACTCTTCTTAAAATTTGTTTATATAATAAGAGTCCTATTTCATAATTATGTATATGTTTTTAGTATTACATCAAAAGAAAGAGAGAACGACAGTCGAGTTCTTCGACTATCAGATTCCAGTTACTCAGGTTGTGCAGCTCAAAAATATAATTATATATCTTGCATATATCAAAAGTGTGCAAATGTAATTTAATTTCTACTATTTGCTCATTTGTGATTAATGCACTATTAATGCACATTGAGGACTTAGCTACTTGCCTCTTTTTTTTAATATTGAAACGATGTCATTCCGTGAGCGAATCCTGGTGGCTTGTTGTGCTGATTAAAGTAATTTCCTGCTGTGAGCAAGTACTTGTGATTATGTCCATCCGCGGGCTGCTCCACATCCAGCCACATGCCCATCATGTGGGTGTTCCTTATCCACCAAAGAGCCAAACGAAAGCGAGTTACAAACATGGCATCCCGTACAAGGACACGGGAATACAGAGTCAAGAACAGGGGACAGCAGCTGATGGTTTTTCCCCACCTTTCGTGCCACTTTTCTTTTGCATTCGCCCGAAACAAGATGAAGTATGAAATATGATGTAAAATGATGTGATTACAGTTGAAAATTTACAAAAAATAATAAAAGAACTGAAGCGAATGGAGCAGGGAAAAAGGGGAAAGGCCAAGACACATGGCGTTGTGTCGGTGAGCAAAGGAAAAAACGGCGAGAAAGTCCAAAGGGGTAAGGAATGTGGCTGCCAGTGGCAACAAGAACAAAACAACATGTCAGGCCATAAAAATGAGCAGCTCGTTGGTAAAGAAAGCACGAAGGATAATTGGAGTCGACTTTAAAATACCTCTTAATTGTAATACAACTGTGAATCCAAAAAGAGCTTGAACTCAGTATCTGTGTTCAATTGTTCTTGTCTTACAATATAATTGGTAAATATATAATACTGGTAAAATGTGAAGAACTGTTAAGAATTCAACACACCCATTAGTACCGCGTGCAAGTGGAGCCATTCATGCAGCTGTGCTTGTGGGCGTGGTTAGGAGTGAAACTTGGAAGGGCGGAGAGCGAGTGGTACGTGTTCGTGCTGCCGAGATTGACAGTTTGCGAAATGGGTTGAGTAATTCATATGATGAATTATCTACAACTGAAGCACCGAAACGAGATAAACTTAATAGGAGAAAGGAGCACCTGTACTGTAAATGGAACGCGCACTTTGAGTAAGATGTTCCTTGAGTGGAGGTTTTAATATGACGTGCTCAGCTATCAGCTACTGTAGTAGTATTAGGATTCAGCAAAGGAAATTAGGATACAAGAATATTATAACTTAAAATGTTTTCTAATAAGTCTCCTAATCTCTCAGATAGTATATACATATATCTTTATAGAGGACCCAACCAGATGTCCTATCTACTGTGGCAACAAATCGCAAGCAGAGTTTCCTACAAAGTGGGCTTGTGAATTAATTTCTCGCAGGAAAAGGGAAGGAAAAAGGGCACTCAGCTGCTAATTAATTGCACAACATTTCGGGCGATTGGTCAGGTGGATGTTAACTGTGGTTCAAAAATGCTGGATGGGTGGGGGAAATGAGGTAAAAAGTTTTCAGCTTTTCGGGATGTCAAATGAAAAATTACCGATTTAAATGGCGGTCGCTTTTGCTCTTTGCATTCCTCGTTTTTTTGCAGCTCTAACTGCCAGTCGTTTGTCGACTTCAGGAATATCCTTTGGCTCTCCTGCTGACGAATGCGTCTGTGTGCGAGTCTGTTTGCCTGTGTGTGTGTGTGTTTGTCTGTGTGTGTGACTGTCTGTCGGTGTGGGCCACATGCTGATGAACACGTCTTGTCAGCGGCTAACGAGCGCCACTTACACGCTCAACAATCACTTAACCTCAATTGTTGCTTCTGAATAAAAAATACAAAAAAAAAAAAGGAAAAATGAAAGGACGAGGGGCCAAGAAGAAAGGGTAAAGGGAAAAGTGTAAAAGGCAATGCCAATGGCTCCACCTCTTAGTTACGCACTCCCCTCTTTTTTAATGGCAGCTTCTCTTTTGTATGTTGTGTGTAAATATACTTAATTAATTAACTGATTTTTCGCCATCGCGCGATTCCTGTTGGTTGTGGGTAATATTTACAAAAAAAAAGACTATCACCAGTGCATGACTCCGGCTTTTATTGGAATCCGTTCAAATGCTGGGAAGCTTTATTTGGTTTTTCATAAAGTGAATTTTATTACCAATTTACAGCAATTTGCGGAGTTACACGGAGTAATTCCAACTGTTGGTAATTGGCTTACTCGCATTGGGCCAGGCTTACTATAATTGAAATTGGCGATGATTAAACAGTGTTGTGTGACAAGGCGATTGGGGTAAACTAGTTTATAAGGAGGTAAACTAAGCTACTCTGCGAAGGCCTGAGGCTGACTCCATTTAAATGGCTTTTCAGGGGGTATACATACATAAGTGGACCACCGAGACAAACAAGTTGGTCGCTGGGCCTTCCACTCACTTTCTCCCCTTTTGCAGGACATTTTTTCCTTTATCCTGGCAGCCGCTTAATGCAATCAAAATGCCTCTGGCCGAGTGCCGGAATGGCAATTACTACTGCCACAGTTACTGCTGCACTTCTGCTACCTATGGCACAGCATAAAGCCATTTAAAATGGTCCTTCATTTGGGACTTTCTTCTCTGACCTTACCATGCCACTTATGGGATTTCCAAAAGATATAGGATGAAGCTGTAGCCGAATTTCAATTCAAGTTCGACTAGTGAAATGTATTGTACAAATGCTCAGCACAGAAAACCAGTTTGCAGTTGATACTACCAAGTTTCTCCCAGTGTCCCTGCGTTCTTTGCAGTAGAGTTGACTGTAGCGAGTTGACAATGTCGTAGGTAGTGGGGTGGTTGAGCTAGGTCGGGGTTAGTTGGTTGCTGGGATTTGTGAGTTGGCTTGGCGTGTAATAAGCAATTACAGCGTTCAGGCCAGGCTCGGCAATTAGCCAGATTTGTGCCCAGTTGAGCCTAATCGAGTGCAACTGCAACTGGAAGTGCAACTGCATCGGCCTGCTCATATGCAACCTGGGGCAACTTTGCAGGGGCAGGCAAAGTACCGGGGCAAGGTCCTTTAAGGCTGGCAAACTTCATCCGGATATCGGGTTATGCCAAGTCGAGTTCGCAGCGCTGCCATCTAATGTAAATTGAATTTACCCAGCACGAGCAGCGCCCCAGGCTAATGGAATTTAAAAATATGCACCCCCCTCCTGTTATTCGCTGCCCCTACACAAAAACAGCAATCAAGCTCGGCTCAAGGTGAGGGAATGGCTAAAAGGGAGGAGGGATGCGGGAGCAGCGGTGAAAATAGAAAAAATTAGCAATTAAATTGTAAGGGCAACCTGAAAACAGTTTCCCCCTCCAAGAGCAGCCAGGCTGCGTTATGATTTCATTAATTTAAAGGTAGCACACTGAGAGAAACATTTCTTGTATGACACACATTCGTATGGAATGCACTCTCTGTAAACATAATAAATTAGGTTATAAAGTGTAGTAAACAAACCTTTATAATGATGACTGATTTTTAAGAAAATAAACTACCCAACTAATCGTTTCCTTGAACTTGCATTCTAAAAGTAGCAGTTTCTGGGTGTCTGGAAAGGTTTGGATTATCATTCTATCTTTATTAAAAACATGAAATTAATGATTTATTATATTATGTTATATTTTTATTATATTATATAAATATTTGTTAACAGTATTGTTTTTTCGTTCAGTGTTTTGGGGACAAGAAGTGGCAAGAGCAGAAGAAAGAGAGGGCGCAAAGTTGTCGTGTCCTTGTCGAAGTTTGTGCCGCTGCCGCCGCTTGGCAATTAGCAAAATGTGACGCGGCTGTTGAACAGCCCGAGCTGAGTTTGGGCTTAGTTGGAGGAGCCAAAGGAGCCAAAGGAGCCAAAAGAGCCAAAGGAGCAGTGAGAGCCTTGGGAGCAGGATCAAGAGCTGGAGCAGCAGCAATATAGTATACAGTATAGCGGCTAAAGCAGCTGCGGTTGAATCGGCTTAGCAACTTGTTCGCTGGCTGCGGAAATGTTTTATTATGGGCGGCAGCGGCAGCCTGAAAGGCGCTCTTGAGTGTCTATGCAGTGTCGAGAAGAATCCTGAAAAGTGTTGATAACTCGGCAAGCAGCATGACATAATGAAACTTTCAATTTCGAGGGGTAATTATGCGCGAAACATATCCAACTAATTTCCCCAAAAAGTAGGCAACACTTTTATTCGCTCGTGTTATTCAAATTTGGCTTCGCAATGCAATTAGTTGTCTGCAGCTTAATGCCAGGTAAAAATTATTTGCATATTGCCAGGCATTTCATAATTTAAATGTAAGCCAGACGTTGGCATTTTATTCAAATCAAACTGCAAGACACGAGACAATGGAGTCTGGAGCACAGGATACCAAATTAATAGCAACAAAGATATTCAGCAAGTCTGCCATCTGCACTATTTTCCATTTAACATAGGAAGCTAAGGAAGCTGATGATATGGTCTGTCTGCCTGTTCTGTCTGTCTTTTATTTTTGTAATATTATTTCATTGTTATGTAAACACACATTTTAAATATACCTCCTTCTATTTTAGGACATTTTATAATTATCTTGTTTCTTTAAGTTTCTCACACTCAACTTTAAACAGATATGCATTAACATTTCCGCTTCAATCAACATTTTATTAAAAGTCATGCCAAAAAGCGCATCGAAGTCGGGGGCTGCGTGATTAAAAATGCATAAAAGCCATTCCGGCTAGTAAGCAAATAAAGAAATGCATCAAATTATCTTTCTCTCCGAAAAAAAAGTATTTAATATGCAAGCTGCAAAAAGCAAAAAGCAATGGCCAAACGAAGCAGAATAAATCGGTCAGAAATGATATAATATTAAACTGACTCCGGCCTGTGAATGGCTGTAAATTAAATTGGAAAATATTAAACAAACATTTGCACTCAATAAAAGCAAATTGCGTTTGTTTGTGCGCAAGTAAACAGCAGTATAAAGTCGCCAGTAAACAGACTCCTGTCTGTTGTCCACAGCAAAAAAGTGCGCGACAGAGATGGCTGGCTTCCGACGAAAGAGAGGGAAGATCCGGCTTCGGATTCAAAAGGCAAATAGCATCAAACAATTTGATCGTTTTGTTCGCATTTTCAACTGACACAAATTGCGGGAAATTTTGTTTGCTTATTAGCCAAGCATTCAAGCGTATTAATTTCCCCGCTTTCTCGTCGCCTTCTGTGTTCTAAGATGTCGCAAAAAGTTCAAGGGTTCCAGAGCGCACTTTGCTTTCGCTCTAATTGTGTTGTAATTTTTTAATTTCGAACTTTTAATTTGATGACAGGACAAGTCCAAGCCGAGGAGAATGTATCAACAAATTTGCCAGGATAAGAGCAATACTAATTGTTTGCCGCCCTTAAACAATTTAATTTATACAACAACATCCAGAAAAAGAAGTAAAATAGTTTGCTTAAATAATTTTGGGTGACTTTAAGTTCACATGTGCACTTTAATGGAACGTTGCTGATTGTTCCGGCTGGAAGTAGGAACTATTGGAGTCGACTCATCGCACAAGCCGGAGTTGGAGCCACAGAGCATAATTCAATTTGGTCAATCAAGTGCAACACTTGAGCAGTTAGTTTACTGCCGAGCACATATAACCGGCTCTCATCTGACCGACTGCCTATTGAACTCGATGAATTTATGGCTCAACATTTTAGCATATGATTGATGGGAGTTTCGGTGTAGACGCGGGTGCAGCTCCCACCAACATCCCACCACCCAACCTCGTTTGAATGTGTGTCGTGGGCCCAGCAGTCTCTATCTGACGGTCCATGCAAATGCCAAATGCTAATGAATTCATTCAACATACAACTTCAAAAGTCATAAATACTCCGAGTGCCGACTTCATGCAACGTTAACTGTTTTGTGTGTACTTTTGGGTGGGTGTGCAAGTCGAGGTCCTTGGCAAGGAGACAAACTCATTTCCGTCACTGACACAGTCACTGACTTCATTTAATTTTCAAATGCTCAACTCAAGAGTCCAAAACGAGGTTTCGTTTCAGCAATTTTCATTTTCCCCTGCACGTGTGTGTACGTCTGTGTGTGTGTGTGGGTGGCATGTCAGTGCCTTTTGTTCCAGTGTAGCAAAGTGAGAAGAACGAGGAGCGGAACCCGAAAAAAGAAACCAAGGGCTCCACTCCCGAGACTCGGGCGAACCAGCAAATTTATAGCCACGCATAGGTGCCGGGGTCGGCGACTGTTTTACATTTTTGCATTTTTCATGTTTTGCCCTGCCATAAAGTTGTGCGAGTGGCGCGAGGTGAGGGGCGAGTGGCGACTGGCATAAAAAGTATGATAAATTAGCATATTACGCATACGCCGTGTGTGCATCTCAGTGTGTTTTGTGCTTGTGTTTTTGTGTAGTGTGTGTGTGTGTGTGTTGTCATGGGCTGGATGACTGTATAATTATGTGCTTAAAGCAATTAGTGCGGGAAGCAGCAACGGAGTTTAGCCGCTGCCAACAGTGCATTACGCATACGCCGTGTGGGCGGCTGAGAACTCAACGAAATACTCAAAAACAGATTAGGGCTTCTGAAAAATTTGGGCCAGCTCTGTAATGTCACTGCACCGTTGCCTGAAGCTTTCGTAAGACTTAATAAGTCGCAAAATTGTGATAAACAACACATGCAGTGATTCCAAAGGTTTTTTTTACATCTATAGGCTTTATAGCTTAAACATCAAACTTTAATACTTGCTACAAATCTTGGTAAAGCATTTAAGTTCTCTATTTCTTGTCGCAAATGACACTTACATAACTTTTCACAGCAATATAATCCCATGTACATAACTTTTTGCATAAGGACTTTGTTGGAGTTGCGTTGCGATCAAAAAGTTCACGTAATCAAAATTCATTCAACACGCTTCGATTGGCATTATTCGATTTAATTGAAAAGACAAAAGCAAACCACAAGAAGTTGCCAACTGCCGACTGCCCAATGGCGAGATGGCATTTTCCATTTAATTCAACTTTTTGGAAAATTGCTCACGCATCATTTTCCCCAATGAAACGGCCAAGAACTTTTGCATAATGCTTTGCGGCCAGCCAGTCTCGGCACGTTTCACTTCATTTATCATCGATTCGCATTCTAAAAACAATGGAAAAGCCAAGTTCACAAGGAAGTAAGTGTAAGAGTCATTGTGTCACTGCCAATTAATCAATTTGGCTGGCTGGAAAAGCATACCACACAGTCAGACAGACGAAAATGCAAATCAAAGCCAAATGCCTTGGGCATATCAGCGGCACGATTTAATCATATTTGTCAGACTGCAACACACTTCACATGTGCAAAAAAATCAAATCACATTTGCCTTACCCGGCACTTTACGCTTATTGTCAATCAATCAGCGTGCATCGATTCCGCATATGGGATATGGGATGTACTCGATACGTGAACATTTTCGACTGCCATTGCCGTCGACGGGAAATCCTTCCACCAGCCTCCTATTTAGATGGATTTTGGATGGGGATTTTCCAGCGGATCCGCGCTTGCCGCAATTCTTTCTGCCCAAAGGCAGAAAAGTGCCCCGTTTTCCACAACCAAACAATCAACCAACGAACCTATCGTTTACCCAAATTTGCCTCGTTATTTATCCTGAAAAATGGCGCGCGTGCTACAAGAGCCACTCGAGTATCACACACAAACTGTAGAAAAGGGGAAATATAACAACTAAGGATTTTGTTTACTTCACCACACTCCAAACGAATGATTTCAATAAAAGGGGAATGTGATGACATTGCATTAACCATTACAAATAATCGATTTTGTTTAATAAGTACGCAAAAGTATTCAACTGTTGCTATACAAATAAACAACTTTATGGAATGGAATCTGCTTTTGAAACCCTACAAAAAAGAGATTAATTTATTTAAATCATTTAATTGTTTTAAATAACACACCAACAAAGTTCTGCGGTTGGTGCTTAATCTGTAAAATAAATATAAAATAAATAAATAAAACAAAATAACATTACAACATCGAACTTGGATTTGAAATCGTAGGAAAATTATCCATACCATAATACCCAAATACCTTTTATTTTTTTTTAGATTCCCTTCTCTTTCTCTTGTATAAATGTTTGTATGTTTCGCACACATCATTAATAATTGATCTTTATCACGTGTGGAATACTGGCTCCCCGAACACTTAGTCAATTTGAAAAGTGTCCCATATTTTGAATGGCCGCAAATATAATGAACTGAAAATTCGGGGAATGCGCAAACCAAAACCAAAACACTGCCAGGACCAAAGGACCAAAGGAACGAAGGAAACGGAGCCAAGTGCCGGCCAAGTCAAGTAAATGCTAACGAGCATGCCTTTTCTGGTTAGATTTCTGTGGACTATTCCCTGAAACCCTGAAACCGAACCACTCTGCATTGGGGCCCATCTACATATATATGTCTCCATTTCTCCGTCCCTCGATCCCCGAGGAGGACGCACAAGTGCACTTTAGTTTTCAATTTTTGTCGTCTCATAATGCGACGCTCTGGGTTCTCCGCATACTTGTATATCTTCCTTTTTTGCCATACAGCTCCCTCCCATACAGCTGAAATCGAGCAAATATCTTCAAATGGATTTTAAAATCCCAGCCAGGGGTGGTGCGGGTGAACAGGAAATGTGAGTCAAAGGTTACCTTGGGGATGCATTCAACAAAATATCTGCACTAATGGAAAAGTAAAAGCTGCAAAACGAGTTAGCAGATATATGTATTTATGTATATATCATAATACTTTCAGCATCCTCCGCCCGAAAATCACTTAAGGATGGCTTCTAGTTTCATAAATGAAAATGCCAAAATGGGTTACTCTGTGTGTTGCTTCTGTTGACTTAGGATGTGAAACAGTTCCTGGCCCCAAGTCAATCAGATTATTAGCCCTGACCACCGGACAAGCCACTGACAGATGGACTGACTGACCACTGACAGATTGCCCAACTGATCAACTGACCAACTGAGCAACTGACAAACTGAGTGGCTGACTGGCTGACAGCTTGACACACCCACAAACAGCTGAAGCCGCTCAATAAAGACAAGTGCAAGACTGCTAACTATTTGAGAATTTTTCACTCGTCTTCCCGGGCACGTGCCATTGCGAAAAGCCACCCACCACCCCCAGGAAGCTGTGGGAAAACCTAAAGAAGACACTTTGCTGGCGGTCCAGTTGACTTACTAATGAGCAAGGCTGTGTTCCCGCTTCTCGGGTTGCATCAAACTGATTAGAAAGGATGCCAAGTCCCCGCGGAGCAAGTTGAGAAGGAATCACCGGAAAGTTAAGACAAATAGGAAGACGTCCCTTTTTTACGGATTTTGTAATTGATTGCCTTGGCTCGGACCGCAGTTGCCCCCAAAACCCAATCAAAAGCCATTAAATATTCCTGCAGTATAATCAGAGTAGAGTACGTAAGAAGTTCGGTGCATACTAATAAACTAAATAAAAGTTAGAGCAACAAATATGACAATATTTCTTATTTGTTTGTAAAACTAGTTGGGGTAACCATATACCATTTGTTATAAATTTAGCATATTGAGAATTAAAGTTCCTTGGCTATTTCCTTTTATTTCTTCTGCAAACATGGGCTCCATTGCCATTAAAATAGCTTTCTGTAAAATAAACTAGTTTCGCCTAATCTGGAAGGAATCCGAACACATAATGAGCTCACTGGACTGAGACTTCTTTCGGTTGTGTTCACACCCGCATCCGAATCATCAAAGCGAAATGGCGGCGACATTCAGGGATAAAAGTGAATTTGTTGGTCAAGCAAGCGTTAAATGGAAAACTTTGGCTCCAAACTTCAACTTTTCCGTGTACTTTTTATTCGCATTGGAGCAGTAAGTGCGGGGGGACTGAGTTTTCAGCGAATAAATTTTACATGGCGACCAAGAAAACACTCGAGGAATATTAAAACGAATGTAGCCAAGTGAGGGTTATTCTTTCCGACTCCATCTGGTTCCCGTTGGCCGCCGAATGGACCGATTGGCTAATGAAGCACCGCCATTTTGTGGGGCTCCAGGGCTTCAGCGTTCTGTGGGAAACAGAAAAATCAAAAAAAAAAAAAAAAAAAACCCACTCACTCAACGAAATTTCAGCTCTTTTATGCAAACACGTACGACCCATTTAATTTGGCGAAAAGCGACCGCGTATATGGCCTGCCAGAAAAATACGTGATAAGCAAATTCATAAACCATTAAGACGGTTGCGCTGCCTTCCCCAAAAATGAGGGGCGGAAAGTGGGCTAACGTCAGCGGAAGAGAGCAACAAGAAAGGATATAGTATGTATGTATTCCACTCAAGTGGGGGCTCATAGAATACCCTAGGTGAGCTCTTAGGCAAAACATACATAAGTGTACTTCACATAACCTATTTTAACTTCAATTTCAAAAAAACAAATAGAAGAATTGAGTAAAAATCGTGATGTACACATATGTTTAAAATATAATAATGCACCTAAGGTACGGTTTTCTTTTTAATTTAATTTAATTTAAGTTAATCAATTAGTATTTCTTTTGATTCAATTTACTTTTTAAGTGGTCTCTGCTTATTAAAATCATTTTTCAAAATATTAGTAGCAATGTAAAATACAGTTCAGCTAGAATTACCATTTAGATTCCCAGAGTAATCACCTCATTTATACCATGACATGTTAGGTATTCAAAAAAAATAAAATGAGCTCCGCGCTCGTGTGTGGTTTCATTAAATTTTATAACAAGCATTTTATGCAAACTTTTTCTTTTCGACTAGACGCGCGAGTTGGTTGCTTTTGGTTGGCTAAGTTGAGTCGGTTGGGTTATATATGAGTTTGTGAGTTTGTGGGGAGCCGCCTAATTGAGGCAGTTGAAAATGGAAAAAAAGAGATGTTTGGTGTTGGCTGCGAAGCCTTTCAAGTCTTCCTGCATGAATGCCAAACGCCAGCGAGTGATTCATTCAGGACCCAGTCAGCCAGTCAGCCAGTCAGCCAGCCAGTTAGTCAGGACATTTAAAACGAGATCCAAGGTGGCACTTAGTGGGGCAGAGCTGAGGGCATGGAATCGGGTATTCCTTATCTCCCGACTCACTTTCCAATTATCATATTAAATCAGCTGTAAGTCATTGCATGTATACATATATGTATTTGCACAACTTATGCGGCAGAAGGACATCAGCAGCAGCTCGGATAATCCTTTCAGCCAAAAAGGATACTCACGGGCGAAAACAAAAACAAATACAGCTACAGCTACAGAAAGAAAAAAAAAGAAACACATCAGCGACGAGCCAAGCGGAAAACTGGTACGAGAAAAATCCAGTTGACATTTCACTGAAATGCAGTTAATGGGAATTCGCCTGGCCATCTCTGAAGATAACGATTGCTAATGGAGCTCGCCATGGGTTTTACGTACTGCGGTTGGCTAGATAATGAGCACATGGCCAAGTGGAAAAGTGAGGAATGCTCCTTTCAGGTGTGGCTCAAAATGTTGGGACAGTTGGATAGGTGAATGAATGTCCACCAATGGAGTGGAAAGATTTCGAATTGCAGGGTGATCAAAATTTAAACAAGCTTATTTTCCATTTTAGTTGCCTTTATTTATTTTATTGTAAAATCAAAACATTTCAAAGAGATTCATTTTGATAGTATATTGAAAAAAAAAATAGATACTGCTCGGTAAATACATTGATTTCTATGATATTAAATGTCTGCAAGTATTCATATACTCAGTTGTATTTGCAAGACATACAAAAAATATAAGAAACCCGATTTACCAATTTCTAAAATGTATTTAAATGAAATGTACAGATGAAAAATACAGAAAGTCTCGAATTTCGTGGCATTTACCACATGAATAATTGTTATGTAACCCAACATTGGTACCTACACACAATACTTCGCTGCATTAAGAACTCGATATATGATTTATAGTTTGAATATCAATTACGTCTTCCTGGGATTTTATCCTTTTTTCACATTTCCTCCTGTTTCAGCTTAGTCAGCAGCTTAGTCTTCGTCGAAATGATCCGAGTAGTCGGAGTACTCGGAGCTACTGAAATCATAATCCGGGAGAGGAATGCCCAAAAAATGCATTCTAAGAAAAGCGAAAAATCCAGGTCGAATCCTTTGCCATGGAGGAATAGGAACCGGCAATCCCACATCGACGTGTACTCCGTTGGGCAGAGCGTGCTTATAGAAGCACTGGTTGCCAAAGGGGCATCGGCCTAATCCTCTTTCGAAGTACTTGCAGTCCCTATCACGCAAAGCGGCGCGGTAATCATTGAGCAGCTGGTCCTTCTCCTCCTTGGCCTCCACCCAAAAGGCACTGGGACACACAAAGTCCGACCACGCGCGGCATTCGGGACAAGCTTGCCGTACTTCGTAGTCGAAGTGCCTTGACTTGCGCCACCTGCAAATGCACTCGAAGCAGAATACGTGGTTGCAGCTGGGCAGGATGGCGAAACGCCGATCGCCTCCCTCCTTCTCCATGATCGTCTCGAAGCAAATGCCGCACTTCTTGTCCTGCGATCTGGCGATGGAGCAGCTCCACGACGGCTGCACGTTACTGCCCGGAGATGAAGAACCTCTCACTACGTCGGCCCAGGAGACACCTGGCGGCCCCCGGGCGGATGCACTGCAGCCAGCTCCAGTCGACGTGGTTGTCACCTCGTTCTGCTCGCGAGCCGTAGCACGTTTGTGGCTGGGCACGAACTCCGCGGCGTTGGCCCAGTTCCTCTGCTGACTCCAGGTGCTCGTGCTGGGCAGCTCCTCGGTGTCCTTGTCCACCTGGTGATCGCTGCTAGCGACTGTACTCATTTTGCTGCGATAGTTGATGTTTTTGGGGTCTTAGAATCACTGACAAGTGCGCACGATTACCGGCTTTGAGGGAATAGGGTTTTCTGAAATTTAGGCAGCTTTAATGCCAGGTGCAATTACAATTTCTAACTTTGTCGATTCAAGCACGTTGGATGACAGTCGCCATTTTGTTTTTGCAGTGTGACCAAAGTTATTCGTATCCTAAATCTATTTATCCGAATGCTGGGCAGCAAAGTACTTCGGAGTTATGTTAAAAAAAGTTTACAAAACCATTTCTAGTGGCATAATAATTAAGTACTGCATTTATATGATGACCAGACCACGCAATCATGGCTAGATATGGTCCAATTTATTGATTGATTGCGCATAAACACAATAACACGATTTCTCTAGCAAACGAAAGTTAACTATACATTCATTCTGGTAACTGTATACAAACTAGGTGGCAACACTGTTAGCCAATTTAACGCGTCTTTTAATGGTCAAATTCTTTCTAAGCGGAGATCAAATCTTGTTTCTTTTCATCCTTTTGAGGTAATAAGCACTTAAAGATCTGAAAGATGATTTCGCATGCAGATTCTTTGCAGAATCTGTTAAGCATTCGCACTGCTTGCTAAGGCACTCGAGCACTGCTTGCTGCAGCACATGCTTTGCTTTCATTTGCAGAATTATGTACTTTGTAAATAAGTTGTATTTTGTTGATCCTTGTTGATCCTTGCAATAAGTGTTATATCCTATTCAATAATAGCATATAAGAGCACAATTAAATGTATCGCAGATTTGCACTGCTGTTGTGTTAGCAGTCAGTTAACAAGTGAACTCGCAGAGCACAAAGCATGCTCTGCATATAATCAGCTTAAAATATCAGCGAACAAACAATTTCAATCAAATTGAAATCAAACGCTGCAGGAGGACGCCTCCAATCCTCACCTCCTCCAATTCTCGCATCCTTCCGAATCCCCCGTCATTACCCGCAGTTATGTTCCAGATTTACCTTGCTACGTGCAGCGCCACGTTGATTGCTCATATGTGTGCGATGCGCAGGCGATGGTGAAGGCGATGGCGAAGGCGAAGGCGATGGAGGTGAAAGAATAATAAAGGCGCAGGTACGTTCATATTCCTGGTGTGGGCAGGTGGAGTCGCGAGTCACTCGCTGACTCAGTCAGTCATTCACTCATTCACTCAGTCAGTCAGTCAGCCAGTTTTCCAGGTTGGCCCGAGCCGAGTCAAGCAGTCGAGCGCGAAATAAGCTTTGTCTGATGGACTGAGGTAAGTGAACAGTGGAGCAGATCCGCCAGGTGGAGATGATGCCACATGACACGCGGTGGAGCTGCCAGCAGCAATAGCACGACAGATTGATGATCAAAAATAAATGGAAGCCACTGTTTCTAGAAATTTCTATAACTTAAATTGAATTTTAAACTAAATTTTTAAACATTTATTTATTCTGGGAACAAAATAAAATAGTGTAATTTTTTGAAAAATCTCCAAACTAATGTACATACATAACAATTATGGGAATGTTAAAGCTAAGATAATTTGCATACATAAGTGAAACTTCTTTTGGAAAATATCTTCATATTTATTGATACTCAACCAAAACACACTCTTCAGATACACGTGCCTCCATTTTCCGAGTGTATCCAGGTATCGGATCCGCTTGGTTCCGCTTCGCTCGCAGGAGCCACATTTTTCAGCACCGTCGTGTCGTGGAAATCCATTTCGGCTGTTAATGCGACATTCAGTCATTAAAATTTCAGGAGGCGCTACTCAGACAAAGCATGATATTGTTATTATTATTCGCCAGTGTTTGGCTAAAATGCCAGCCAGTTGCCAGCAAGTTGCCAGCTAGCGGCGCAACAGCTGCCAACAGCTGCTGCAGAACAACTGCGTACAACGCGGCGTATGCGTAATGTGCGCACTGCTGATGCTGCTTAATTCAAATTAAATTTGCCCTGGGTCACGCGAATGTTGTGTCGTATTGCAAGTGTGGGATGACAAATGTGAGGTGGCGGGGATGTAGGGATGGGGATTGAAGTACAGAATCAAGAGCGGAGCAAATTGGCAAATAAAATTTTTGCCAGCGCCAAGGAAATATAAAAAGTTGACTTGAGTTAGAGAAGTTTGTGCTGGGTGGGGAGAAGCGTGTAAAAAGAGACGTAAACTTTCGTGTGTGTAATTAAATGTACTTGTTGCTGGCAATATTTCCCCCTTTTCCACTTCCCCCCCTCGCCACCAACAACCCAAGCCATCGAAAGAAGCCCCAAGGAGAAGTGACACTAATTAAATGCCCATGGAGCGGATGTTTATTTTCTCAAGCGGAGCGACAGAAGCATATTGCCGTTTGAGTTGCTTTTAAATGATGGAAAATATGCACAGCCATCCTGCTCCTGCTCCTGCATCTGCTCTTCCGGCCACCTCTACTGTCATTCCTCATTCGGGCCAAAAACTTTGAAAGCCAAGGAAGTGTCACATGGTTTGGCCCCTGACGGTTCTACACACAATTAAGTTGATTTGTTGCCTGTTGCGGTCGAAAGCTAACGAAGGCTACCGGCCTCTCAGGAGCCTCTCCTTCTAATGGAAGGATATCTGCGCACATACACTCGTCTACGGGAAATGCATTTTCAGCTGCCACCCACACGTATAAGTGCAGCTCTGTGGGCATTTTGATTTGAAGTTCTTTTGGGCGGGGATGAAAGATTTCTTGATGGATTTCCGGTGTGACGGACGTTGAAATTTATCTCTAAGAAAGCCACAAGCAAGGCAGATCACGCTGATGTCAAATAAAATCAATAACTAAATGATTTTTAAAGAACTTAAAGCTACCTTTTTGCTCAAGACGTTATCTTGTGATAGGCGTTCCTATTTAACCAATAACATTTACATGCGATCTCAACTTTCTAGCTTTTGTAGTTCCTGAGATTGACTCGGTTATTGATCCTGATCAAGAATATATGTACATACATATATACTTTATATGGTCGGAAACGCCTCCTTCTGCCTGCTACATACTTTTCAACGAATCTAGTTACTCGACGAGTAACGGGCATAAATACAAATGCTAATACTAAAACCATATGTCAAAAACAGTTCTGTGCTTGCACAAAAAATAGCAAATAACGAAAAGACAAAGAGCGACGCTCATAATCCTTAGATTTCCATCCATTAAACGTGCTTATATGTTTGCAATCAACAAGCAAAGCAAGCGCGACAAAAACTTATGGCAATCATATAATAAAAAAGAAAATATCTGCAAAAGAAGCGGGCGCAAAAAATGAAAATGCAGAAGTGGCAAACTTTCGCCAGTCGTGAGTCTCAACTTCATTGGAGTGCTCCTCCTAGTCGTACGTGTCTGCACTGGCAAAACAAACAATAAAAACTGGGCAAAGATCCTGCCCAGAAATGCGGAGAGGTCGAGGGGCACTGCAAGCCTTTAAAGTGCAGCAAATTGCATTTGAAGTTTGCAGCAATATTTTTTCTTCCGTCTGAAAACAAGGAGCGAAAACAATTTCTAGATGCGCATTGAGCAAAAGGGCACAAATACGAAATTGCGAGGAAAATGTTGTGGAAACAATGAAATTGAAACTTAACTCGTGAAATATTCAAAGTCAGATTTGCAGTTACTTTCGATCTATTGTGGCTAAATGCAAACAAAACAAGGAATGCTCACATACCGATGCTAAATACCCTATTCGGACGTCGAATTTATAACTTTAAAAATATTTCAAAAATACAAAAAAGAAACTAAAATTGTATATATGATTACATGTTTTCTATTAAACCTATTTAGCATTAGGCATAATATATATATTTTGTTGAATATTGTAAAAATTATTTTAAAAAGATATATAATTCTAAGAATATAATCATAATAATTACTATCGAATTCTCTTTTGTAAAGCGTATTTAAAAAACTTAGAAGAACCCAAAAAAAAGTAAAACAATGGGCTGCAAATAGTTTGCTTGAACCGAAGCTGTTGCTCCTTTGAGTGTTTTATTGTTTAGTTAGTTTAATGGGTCTGCATGGAATAGTTGAGCAAGACTGAAGCCTGGTGGAAAATTAAATAAAACTTCAGGTAAATTGCACCTGGCAGAAAGTAAGTCAAGTTGAATTTGTTGATTGAAGGAAATGCTGAGGCTAAAGGAAAAGTTATACTTCGGATTTGGGTTTCTAGTATGCAAAGTCAAATACGGAAACACCAGTGTGTATTAAATGTCTTTTAATATTCAAAAATTAACAAAATATATGCTTGTATATTATAGAATCTAAGAAACTAACAAAAGCTATTCAAAATCGTCTGTGGCCTCAAGCATTCGAATTAATCAATTAGTGCAATTTTATTTCCTTCAGATTTGATCACCTGGCATTAACTGAATACCGCAATGAAATCAGATATTCCGAAGTAATTAAAAGGACATGAAAATGTACAAAGTACAAGACCGGAATTTTCCTACTAATCCCGGCTATTTGAGCTTTGATTGAATACCGCCAAGGACAATGACAATTCCGCTGATGGTGATGGAGCTACAACTGATGGTTGATGGTTGATGGCGATGGCATAACAATAAACATCAAGGAAGGAGTGTAAAAACAAGCGTTTCCATTCCAGATTCAACTACTCCACTGAGAGAAAAGTCGTTGTATTTTCAACTTTCAACGGAGAAACTTAATTAACAGATATACTTAACTTTCTAAAAATCAACAGAAAATCTGCTCGTAAATGCATAATAAACCTACGTCTTCTATACCAATAAAAAGTATATCTTTTATAGTTAGAAACAAAAGTTCCTAACAGAAATGATAATTGATTGTAATTAAATTGAAAAGAAAACTTATTCCCTTTTATAAATATTTTGATTTACTTAATTTCTTTTTGTAAAACAATTTTTTCTGGGAGACTCAATGATTTATTTACTTGAGGTAACAACATAATGAAGTCCAGTAAACTTTTTGCGTTGATTTTGGCTACGCTTAAATCGTTCTTAGCTATTTAACATTGAAAAATATGCAACATGAAAACTTTTTTATCAGTGCACTCTTGCACACACCCACATACAGATACTTAGTATTTTACTGCCGACACTAAAGTCCAAGCACCAAAAGGAAACTTTGTCACACACACCAACAGTCAAACAGTCCAACAGTCCAACAGTGGGAGAGTCGGAAAATGGGGGATAGTGAGCAATTACAAGAACGAGACTGCCAAATGAAAATGGAAAATTGGCAGGGGAAAAGCCGAAATTATACAGCCGTCGTCTTCATGTGACGACAACGCACCCGCAAGGCTATTAAAACTTATGCGTAGCTCATATAACACTTTTAATGCCAATCAAAGTCGCAACTCAAACTCGGCGTAGAAAAAATAAAATACGAGTAATATATGGCGAAAAGATTCCAAGCAAATAGCATCAGAAACTTTTACCTTTTGTTTCCAAAAAACACTCCTGCAAAGAGGCAAAAAAAAAAATAAAAGAAAATAACTACAAGTCAAGGCAAGTCGGAAAGTCAAACAAAAGCTCATTGAAAATGGGGAAAACAAAAACAAAAAACCCCTCAAAAAAAAAAAGAAGGAAAACTGAGAAAGAATCAAGTGTAATAGAAAGTAAAAGAAAAGCAATAAAGCCAAGGAAACGGCGCAAAGCGAAAAGAAATTGTCACAAATACAAATAGGAAATTGACGCGGAAAAACAATAAGAGGAAGAAACAATATGAAGAAAATATGAGAGACGTGCGAAACTTTTCCCCAGCCGAAAAGAAAGAAAATTCGTAGAATCTCAACCCTGGGGGTGGGCGTGGCACACCATATTTGCCCATTTTCTTTTCATTTCTCGTGTCCTGGGTTTTGCCCATGTAACGAATTTAATCTTTTACGCTAACGCTTTCTGCGGGAAAATGGGTGCTGGAAAATAGAGGGGCTGGGAAATAGGGGGGGGGGGAGGAGGGGGCGTAGGGGGTAATCGGGAGTGGTGCGTAGGAAATCTGTTAGACGGGCCCATTGTTGGGTTTATTTATAGACCTCAAATGGCCTCAGCCCGAGGATGTGGCATTTGTTTGTAATGACATGTACAATGGGTTGGGTTCCGCAGTAGGATCGGGTTTGGAGTCAGCAGTCGGGGATTGGGGGTCGGGTTTTGTAGGGGCTGATGTGTGGGATGGATGCCTAAGTAAACAAAAGAGTTGTACCATCCGTATGTGCACACACGTAACCCGAGAAATGAGGTGGGCCTCCATTAAAAGACCTGATAAAAACGGCTTAAAAAAGCTTTTAACGCAGCCGAATAAAGAAAAGCCAGAGATGAGAGACGTTTTCGCACAATGGGGTCATGTCAAGAAAGGGGGGAAGGGTTAATGGCTAGCAACTTTCAGACTGTTAGGTTAATTAAATTGTAAATAGATTGGCACTTGCTATCATTACAGCGTATACTATTTCATATTTTAAACACACTTTTGATCTCTGCGGAAGTGAATAAAGTGATCTCTTAACATCTCCTGAACTATAAAGAAAAAAGACTTTGAACTCGTTTACCTGCTTGCTGAGCAGTCTGCAAATATATCAAAATATTGTTTATCTTTGCTTTTTCAATAAGCTTTTCTAAGAAAGCAATCACGCATCGAAAATGCCCATAGGCTTGGCATTAAGTCTGGTCTTGTTTTCGCCTCGCGTTTTCCTGCCTACAGGAATTCCCAGTTCCAATTAAATCCGGAAATTCCCCGGAAAATTATTTCGCAACCTCAAATATTGCCACAATTCCAATGGCGTGTTACTCGCTCGGATTCCCCACTTGGAGTCCGATGAAAGGAGCACTTCCTGCACTTCACCTTGACCTTGAGTGCCTTGGCATTTGAAGTGTTACTTTTATTGTATTTCACTGACAAGTGTCGGGTGGGCGGGGCAATGCTGAACACAATGTCAAGTGACCCGAAGGTACAAATAATCCAGCTCGAAAAAGAACAAAAAAAGTGAAAATGCAGAGACAACGACGACGACCGAGGGAGACATCATAAGCGTGTGGCACTGGACAAACATTAAGCACCGACACGCCCCATACGACACGAAAAGGGATGGCATCGAAAGCCCAGTGAAAAGGAGCCAGTAACCCGGGAAATTAATAATACTCGTAGTGCTGCTCAGGTGCCTCACAAGTATGCAAAATCGCTGGAATGCATATTGATAAATTCCAGCACAAAGAGAACGATGGCAGGCCCAGATACAATGCGAAGTATTTCTCGGGTTCGAGAGCTAGAGATGCCAAGTACAAGGTACAAATCAAAGAAAATACCTGGGGTAGCAGGAAAACAATTCAATTATCATATTTTGACAATTACACTTTCCTTTGATACATCTTCCATCGATTTATATTTCTTTTAAATTCCTTCAATACTTTTCTTATTAGTTATTCCAACTCACACGCTTTCAGAAGTTTCTTCTATTGAAACATTAAAATAAAGTATTTCTAATATTCTTCTTTGGAAGGATATGCAGTAAAATTACAACATCTTCAACAATACAATTCTACAATATATTATAAACTCAGCATACATTCACGACAAACTCACATCCCTGCCCAGTTGAATCCGCATCTTCAACGCGAAACGCGAATGCGAGTGGAAATGCCAATCCGGCAGGCTGAGACGCAGCCGCCAGCACAAAGTATGCATCTCGAAATGCATAGAACCGAGGCACTGGGCCCGACATTCGACATCCCACATCCCACGGAGCCCACAGAGCCAGGGATCCTCGCCAGCTGGCCCACTCTGACCCCCATTTGCTGCTGGCGGAGGAACGTGGATGGATGCAGGCACCTCGTCCTCAGCTCATTCTCAGTTTGCCTGCATATTGATTGAATGCAACTGTCATACATGCCAATGCCATAAACAAGCTGCAGATGCAGCTGGAACCGAACTGAAGCTCGAACTGGAACTTCTTCTCGGCAACGCATTTCAAAATTGTATGCAAAAATGCAGAAGCCGTGTCCTGGCATCTCGCATCGAGGCTAAAACTGGGAAATGCCCAGCTTTTCGTACTCTACATTTCAGTTGTGTCGGGCATAATTGTTAAGAAACTGTGAGAAATAAGTTCGATCCCTTTTCTTTTGAGTGCAAGACATTCATTAAATAAATTCATTACTGAATTAAGATACAAGCTAGTGTAATTGAGCAACTACATTGAATTGAACTAATATTAGTGAACTTAGTGCACTTTTAAAAGGACATTCCCAGAGCAGCGCGAATGCTTCGATTCCTAGGATGTTGTGTCATCCCTTCTAATACCCTGCTACCCAATAAAGGCATACTCTCCCGATTTGCATATGTGTAAGTGGAGATAGCTTTGCCGGTGAGAATGCACACATATGTCTGGATATTTGCTGGTACGATTGTGAAATATGGCATAGCCAAAATGCTTGGCGTTGCGTGGCGAGGTCGAACCAGAAGGCACAGCGCGACCGCTATTTTCAGCTGCCGATAAGACTCCGCCTCTCTGTCTGTGTGTCATGTGTGTGCATGCACACTGAAAACAATTACACTTACTTCGAAGGTCATGAAAAGTGTATACCAAAACAAACATTTCATAGTTCATTTAATGTGGATGTTTACAAAAAACAAAGTAATTTGTAATTACAGGATTTTCTCTTAAAAATGTTTTGATGTATACTACAATGTTGTAGGTTTTACAAGTTTGTTTGAGTAAGCTAAATAAACTAATCTCAAAAACAGACTCTATTAAAACACAATGGTAAATTTGCTTTATACATTTAAGATTTATAACTTCTCCTAAATATAATAAAAATAATTTTGAGTAGCTAAAACATATTATAAAACTTTATTAAAAAGTTGCTTTATGAAATCCTTAATTTTTGTTTTTATGGTTTGAAGCTCTTTATTTTTTTCTTCAGAACTCCATTTCTCTCAGTGCTCTGCTGCAGATGTGTGAATCTGTGTCACACAATGTAGCTGCAGATGAACTATTCGGCGGTGGGGGCTCAAGGGGGCAGAAGTGGGAAGTGGGCAGACAGCAAGTCGAAGCTCAAACGATTTTTGCAAATTATTTGCAAACAGTTGAACTTTTGACGTTGATTTTTGCATGGCACACAGCTATTGTTGTTTGTCTGGTAATTGCAGCGCCGAGGGGTCAGGGGTAGGGTCAGGGGTTTCATGGAGAGGGGGGTGCATATATGGATTGAGGTTGCACTTGGCAATATGTCAGCAGCTTATCGCTTCATTACGCTGACTTGACAAGGCGCCTGGCTCTGAGTCCTGCGACTTAATGAGAACGCTCCACAGAATGCATTGTCTATCTCGCTCATGTCATACCAATACCGCCCCCGCCCCCGCCTCTCAAGTTATGCATACATGAGTACATAGCCTGTCGTCACATTTTTGATTTCCCTGCAAAATTGAATGCGAAAGGCGGAGATCAAATCCTTATGCCCTTTGTGGAACTTTTTCGCCAGACTGAATGGCTCACAAGGGGGTGCGATGTGCAAGGGAAAGGAACTCTTCTTGTCTGAGTAGTTCGTCATATTAATTTTTGATAAAAGCGAGAAGCTCGTGATAAGAGCAGGAGGTCGGGATGTGTCTGCAATCCGAGGCAAGTGCTGCGACAAACGGTGGCAAAGGATTTGTCGGATTGACAGCCAGAGAAGTGGGAATACGAGTACGAAGCAGAGGACGCAAAGGATGTCCAGGACATGAGTTTTCAACTGCAATCACTCAGTGAGTTCGCCAGGGGAGTTTCACTCACATCAAAAGATTTCCCTAAGCACAAGCCTTTTGGCTCTGAAATTCAATTAAGCCGAGGCTGTTTTGTTTTCTTTTGTTTTGTTTAGTTGAGTTTTTGGTGGTTTACTCGTCATGTGGGAATTCAACACTTCATTTAAAAAGGTAAACGTATTCTGAGGCAAATGGTAGAATTCAATGAATGCATTTGTTTCCCTTAAAGAGTTTATGCATCCCCAAGAGGTAAACATTCCTTTATGACATTTTAAGGGAATCATTTGATTAGATCATTCTCTTCCTTCCTGACCAAAATTGTGATACCCAAAAAAATCGAGCAATTAATCAATTTAATAGCTTTTTCCACGACTCAGTCGCATAGAAGCCAACGTGATTGCAATCATTAGAGGCGCAAAAATCAAACTTTCCAGACATTTCCCCTCGAAGCCCGACTGCTGAATAACTTTTTCACCCATTTCCTTTTCAATTAATTTTTATTAAAAACCTTTTCTTTATCGAGCCTTTTTTACCAA
Source organism: Drosophila yakuba (assembly GCF_016746365.2). Lineage (NCBI taxonomy): Eukaryota > Metazoa > Arthropoda > Insecta > Diptera > Drosophilidae > Drosophila > Drosophila yakuba. Next base: position 15,438,917 of record NC_052529.2, on the reverse strand, counting down.
TTCGTCGAAGAGGAAATCAATAGCAGACTTTGTTAACCGAACCGTGTAATAAAATTTTTTCCGTGTTACCTACAACAACGGGGCAGAAAGAAAAACTTTATAGAGGTAGAAAAAGGTAACACAAATTGGCATATTAATTTTTTTTCTTAAACTTTATTTAAAAGTTGTTTTCTTGACCGCTTCACAGTTTAATCAAGTTCATTAGAAGCCGGGCAAGCCGATGCTTTGTTTTAATTATGCACCAGACAGGAGACATTAGGAGGATGGCCAAGGGGGGGCAGGAGTTGGAGCCAGTTTTAAGTTTTCCGAAATTAAATTAATTACGCGGGCAAGCAATTAAGAGAACTGTCTGCCGCACAGTCGCCGTCCAAAAAGAGAAAGAGAGAGAGAGCAAAGAGAAGGATGCGATGGCCAGATAACTTTATAACACGAAGATAATAGTCCTGGGCGCTGAAAGGACATAAAAGAAACCCATTCGCAGCTGGGGGATAATGAGCACGCCACTCCAAATTCATTAGGTGAAAAGATTGCAATGCAATGTCCCAGGAATTAGCCGGCATTAAAATGGTTTGCAAAAATAAATTAATTGCCATCTCGCCGGAATTTAGCAATAGCTAACATATTTTTGGGGAAAAGTAGAGTAAACTATTTGTGGTAGAATGATAAGTAGCTAAGCACAAGCAATAGTCAAGCTATGCAAATTCCACGTGGACTGAACTGACATGAGTGACTTGAAGGATTTCGTTGGAATTCAATGTGGAAATTAATCCCGCAATTACTGGCATGATCCATTAAGCCGCTGTTATCCGCCCCACTTGAACAGCCCTCAAAAGCGCATTTTCCCCGGTGTTTGCTGATTTTTAATTCATCAACAAGTTGGAGGCGGCAGGCAGTTGGATTCCTGGCAGCAAGCCGATACATCTTCGTCACAAAGGTGCCTCCATGGCGATGGAGCTGCTGTAGGGGAGGTGTAGGTGGAACTGCTAGGCGCTTCCTGGGCGCTCCAGGCTAAAGGAGATGGAGAAGGGAAAATAAGGGGGGGAATGCATTAAGGGATATGCCGACGTTGGGTAGAATTTGTGTCCTCGGCCGTTTGTGAATGGCCCAAGGTAAATGAACAGCGCGAAGACAAAGCGTCAGGGCCAAACAAAAGCAAACTACAGCAGATGGATGAGAAGAGGAGAGTGGAGGGGGGAGTGGAGGGGGGAGTGAAGGGGGGAGAGAAGGGGAGTGGATGGAAAAAAAGGGCACCCAGACAACAATCCCACGAAGGACATGTCAATTTTCATTACAAACAAAAAGCTAAAAGGCTCCCCCTCATGCGAGCCAAAAGTTCCTTGCCATGATTAAGGTGCCTTAAAAAGGATATACCTCCGAACTACACCCGGGGAACTACACCCCCCGACCCCTCCCCCCTCGCCCCCGTGGCGTCAAAAAGTGGCCCATAAGTCATTCCCACAAATCGGAAAATCTCTTCGCCGCCGGCTGCCGTGGCATTAGTCCATGGATGTGGATCTGGATGTAGATGTGGCTGTGGCTGTGCATGCAGATGGGAGTGAGAAAGCGAATGTGACGCGGGTAGTGCTGGCTTCACGCCTCAATGCCCGCCAGAAACGGACGACAGATGGCGCTGCCCGGAACCCTAGGCGTATGCGTGATATTTGCATAGCCTCTATGCTGGGCAGATTGGTGATTAATTAGGGATGTCGGTAGTAAATTAGCGAATGAACTGGAAACTGAAACTGAAACTGGGAAAATCAGAAAGCGTCCAGATGAATAAGTGAACCTATTGCCTAGTAAATTTATGGCCCAATCTGATATCATTCTACTGCTAAAGATTATCTAATTTATATACATAGATATTCCAGCTTATATCCAGTTGTAGCCATAGAATGAAGACTAGAAAACTTAGAAGACGTATTATTCACTTATAAAAAGATACATAGATAAACTAAAATATTTTGGAAAATTATTAATTAGCCAACATTTACATGTGCTTTCTCAAATAGGAAGAAGTTAGAGCTTAAACAAATTTAATAAGGTGTAAACCACACAAGTTAGCATGTGTGATTACCCGGCAGTGGCTTAAGGCAAAAGTCAGTTGCCTTTTTTGCAAGACCGACTGATTCGACAACCTGCACAGCAAAATTAGTCAGCAAAAGTGGGGAAAAAGACTAGGTTTAAACTCTTGCCCAGTTCTGGAAAACAAAAACCGAGCTGCTGACATGGCCTCGCCCACAGATCCACAGATTCAGAGAAGCATAGGAGCATAGGAGAACCTACGCCCCACTGTTTAACCAACTTCAAAACCGAACTTTGCCAGCTACTCAAAGTCAACAACTGCAGGTTCGACCCTCCAGACCTCCAGACATACAAATACACAGAAGATGGAGGGCTGCGGGGAACGAGGGGAACCTGTCACATGGATTGTCAACAAAATGCAACAAATTGGCAAAAAACTTTTTTCGTATGACCAGCTAAATTAAAACCCCAAGCAAATACGAGGACGAGGACGAGGACATCCCCGCACACAACAACCAGAGCAAAGCAAAAAGTGACCAACTGCCGAAAGCTACAAATTCCCAGGGCGCAACGAAAAACATCACAGTAAAAGGATAACAAATATGCAAGCGCTCGGGATTTTATGCAATGCAATAGAAAATAAACAAAAGAGAGGAGTGGAATAAAAAATATTTGGGAAAAAAACGTACCTGCTTCTAACCTGGCAAACAAATTTTATTCAATTTTTTGTTTATCTAATGGCAGAGTAAAAATGCAAACAAGGGCTGCTGGATGGTCCCCAAAAATACGGCAAAGCTGCAGGCGCACAAAAGTTTTTCCTGATTAGATGGTAGAATGCCATGTAAACCCTATATATACGACTATTTGAATATTTTGATATAGGTACTTAGAAATTTACCCTATGTATTTTAAACAATATAAGTATATACAAAGTTGGCTATGTGTCTGCCATATATATAAATATAATTATTTACGAATTTAAAAAGTCTTTAAAATCATGAACCCTTTCAAAACATACAATTAAACTACTCAAATTTGTATTATAAATTTAAAATTCAAATTAAAAATGAATGTAAACTATTTAAGTCAGTTTATAAACAATAATAAATAACAGCCATTTGGCGTGCTACTTTAGTTTTCCATCACATTGCATATTTTTTCCGAAATCAAACATTCGAACAGATGGCTGAAAATCGCTCCGCTTGTCGCATCTATTGAGTTCTTTGCAGTTTTCCACTGCAGCAACATTTGTGGAAACGAGGGCGCAGATTTATTTGATTATTGATTGTGGGCAGGTATCGTTTTGGGGGGTCGTCCACTTGGGCATTGGGTATTGGGTATTGGGTGGCCAATAGGTAAACTGGCGCGGAATAAGCATAACCAAACTGTCGTCGATGGCGCAATAGCAAAACTACACTGATGGCACTTGAAGCGCGGCTGGGAAATTGTTTATATGATGGATATGTTTGCTCTCGGGGGCACATACACACTTGTATACATCTCCATTTATAGAATTGAATGCGTTGGAAAAAAGGCAACATAAAGAGTAGCATTCGAGTTGGTTTCTGGGGGATTTAACACACATTGTGTGTGCGGTTTAAGTTGCATCTACATATGGATGTTATTTAATAAATAGAGTTATTCCAAAAATATTTAAAAAATTAAAAAGACTATAAAAAAGTTATCTAAACTTATACAAAAGGGATTTGGTAAGTTTAAACATTTTAAAAGAGCTTTTTTTAAAGGAAGGAAGCCATGAGGCTTAATCATTTTTAATCACACTTAAAGGCCAATTCATGAATCCTTAAATGTAATATCTGGAAGGTATCTCTTAATGTTTTTTTAAATAAATCTTGTTTCAGGAATGGAAGGCGTCTTGCAACATTGCTCACATTGTAATTAAACTCGTGGCCGGAAAGGCCACAACCGAAACAGAACTTGCCCAATTTCCTTTTATCCTTTATCCTTGATCCTTTTCTGGCATAAAATACACGTTCATATATATTGTATATGCATTTCCATTTTCATTTCCATGGGAATGGGAATGGGAACGGCAGCAAACTGCTGACCAAATCAATTTCGCAATGCAAAATGAAAATGTTACAAGGGATTTTCGGGGATCGATGCGGACGGACTGCGGAAATTTGTTGCCGCTGCTTAGATGCCCGTAAAATTGCATGCGGAAAAGCAGCACAAACATTACGTACCAGGATTGCGAGCGGAAAAACTACGACTACGAATTTTCCAAAGGTGCAGCAGTGTTGTTGTGTTGCAAATTGTGCCAGCGTTTGTGCGCATATTAGACGCCATTGAATTGGACGTGGGTGTGGCGGGGTGCATGTGTACGTGCCACAAAATGGGGAGATTCCACCAGAAGCTGCAAATTTGCAGCAGCTGCAGCGCGGATCCCCAAAAGGGGATCAACAGGTGGGGCAGCCCAGTGGGAAAATCCAGCTAGCGAGCTTTCCCGGCTGCATCCATCTAGTTTGGTGAGGTGGTAATTTCAATTGAAAGCAATTTATAGATTCCTTTATTGCATACTTTGTGCGGAATTCGAGACTTTTGATGGCTAGCTTGATTGGAAAACAAAGGTATTACATTTTGATATATGCAACGAAATCACAGGGAAAATTGTGGTTTATTTCAACAAAATATTTAAATAATTTATATGTAATAAAATGTATCATTCCGAAAGTTTAATAAGAAGATTGCTTTTTAGATTTCATCATGTGGTCTAATCACTTATGCATAATTCATCACTCAAGGAATAAATAGTAAAGTTATATTTAATGACTCTTTAAGTTAATTACACTCATTGTTCACGGACAGTGAAAAAGCAACCAATGCGATTAAGATTTCCGCTTTATTGACAATTATTTAAGCCCGCAAGCAACTAGTTGAATTGCGCCACAGAAATTATGCACATTTAACCCGCAATGCCCAAATGTGTCTGTTCGAAAGCCACTCAAAGGATCTGGCGGCCAGTAATGTCCTTTGTCTATTGTCCTTGTTAAATCATCACAAGCGCAATTATAATTAAGGGCACAAAATGGCATAACAATAGTGGCAACAAAAACCCTTCCCTCGCATTTGCCCATCAATAATGCTCACTCTTATGCAGCCGTACGGCAAAATAATAATAATATTACATAATAAACTATTAAATCGGAAAATATGGTGGTGAGGGGGTCGTGGGGAAAGGGAGTCGGATGCATGTGTAAACAAATTGCAATTGTTTTATCAAGCATGCTTTTGTCCTTTTCCATGACAACAGAGGGGGAAAACAAAGTTCGCAGCGTTAGTCGATGACAAGCAAATGCTCTATTAATTTGTAATAAATGTAAAAGTTCAGAAACTTTTAAATTCAACTTTCAACTTGACTCTTTATGTACTAACTCACATTATTTAGTAGTTAGGTTGATATTGAAATAACTATTGAGCATTTGCACATGTTTCAATGCTGATAATCAATGCAATACATATGTAGGATAATATACTCCTACTTCTAATGGCAAACCGAACTTAAGCTGATGCATTCTACTCAAGTTAATATCTCTGATTATAATCTAAAATGGAGCATTCCAAATATCTAACGAGTGGCATCGGATTAAATAGCAATGGCAAACCCCTTGAAATTATCATAATAGCCCACTTCCAAAAGCGCATTAAACAATAACGAGTGGCAAATGGGAAATTGTGTAAAATTGTTACAGCAAGCACATCATAATATGGAAGGCATTGATTTGGCAATAGATATATGTATCTCTGGTGCACTGATTTCTACATTTATATATATATATAGTTGAGCTATTTCGCAAGCCATATAGAGATATGTATGAACATATAAAGACGTATGTGACTGTTGAATGCATTAGCAATTTCTATGGCTCGAATGGGAGGCTCCGAGGGAAATGGAAGCTCGGGTGCAACAGTTCAAAGTGTTGACAGTCCATGCGTGCATTCTGCATGTGTGTGTGTGCGTGTGTGTGTGTGTGTGTGCGTGAGTGTGTGTGTGTGTGAACTTTGTAAGCCATCCAGGTGAAATGCAACCCAACACCACCCTGTTTGCCTGCTGGCAGCTTGAAATGATAAATATGCAATCGAGGCAAAGGTGAACAATTTTTATATGCATTTCCCCAGCTCTCTGTCTTTCTCTCTTCCCCCCCCCTTCGACCTATACTGTCAGGCATTTTTCTTGGAAATTTTATGCAAAAACAATTTATTACCGAGCAGCAAAAACCCAGATCTAAGCCGAGACATACTAGTATTGTTTCCTATGGCTGCAGCCTCTGTTGCTGCCCCAGCTGCACTTATCGCCTTATGCGATGCCATTTTGTGGCCCACAAAGCGGCGGTACGAGCAGTATCTACACAGGGAGAAATTACTTACATTAGTGTTATAAATGCAGATTATTTTGAATAGATTTCTAACAGATGGGGTAGTTTCTTATTTTATTTCATTATGAAAGTTAACGTATTCCCCTTTGAAATCTGTATCAACTGGTTAGCTCTCATGGCGTTTGAGATCTCGTCTTTTATACGGACGGACAGACAAACGGACAAACGGACAGGCTTATTGACTTCGTTAGTGATCCTAATCAAGAATAGCTTAACAATACCTGTAACTTACATTCTTCGAATAACATATGAAACAAAAAGTTTTGCAATTACTTCCGGTGCATTGAGCGAAAAGATATGCGATTGCATTTGGATACGATTAAATTATTACATTTCGCCTTTTGCTGTATGCCTTTATAGCCGAAGATTGATTGCGTTTGCCAAGTGTTTGAAAGGATACGAGCTATGGGAAGCAATTTCACTTGGCTCACATGACAACAGGCGCAATATTCAGCCCCGAACAGCCGCAATGTTTCTCAATCTCTTTGATTGAAGAGCTTCTGTACAATCGGGGAATTATGGTGCAAAATAATGGAATGCAGTAAGGGTGAAAGTATGATGTTTGCCATTTCAATTATGTAATTAATGTAATGGAATTGCAAATCTTAATGCACAGATAAGCAATTATAATAGCAAATAATTTCCCTCTTCAAATAAGTGAATAGGATAAATTGATGTTTAAATGCATTGCATTTTAATTCTATACTAAGAATGCTGAGCAGGTAATATTTAATTGAATGCATTTCCTTGTACCATTGTCACATGTATTTGCTTTGAAAAGGAAAGCTTGCAATTTTGCATGTGAAAGTATGTCATTAAATAAAAACAGGAGTCCACAATTAAGGATTTTCAAATAAAGTTGCATTTTATCACACGTATAAATCGAATAAATTAAAGGATGTATTTTTTAGAAGTATTTTAATGAATTCAGATGTATTTTAATGATTGAAGCTACGAATATATTTCAGAAATATTTTTATGATTAAAGCTACAAATATATTTCAGAAATATTTTAATGATTAAAGCTAACATGATTGGGACAATTTACGATGAAATTCATTCGATGCACATACTTTCAAGAGCCGACTTAAGACTTTAGACTTGTGGCACTTGCAACCGCACTGAAGTTGGAAAACTCATCGCCTCCGACACGCCACTGATTGTTCTTTGGCAAAATCCTGCGAAAAGCCTCATCTAGCAAAGCCGTATGCTTCCAAGAGCTCTTCGCCGGACAGAAACAACAAAACTTTCACACGAGCCAAGGATTTTTGAGCGGGGATTCCGATTCCGGGGGCGAAAAGAGGACTTTTTGCGGAGCAAAGTTGACGGCTTTGCAGGCCGTTAAGCGGAGGAGCTGCATTCTCTGGACAAAGCTGTGTGTCCTGCGTGTGTATGGTGTGTACACTTGGCATTAACATAATTCATATTTTGTATGTATTTGCATAATAATAAAGCTGCTGATGTGCCATAATCAGGAGCAGAATCCGCACAGAAGCGTCTTTTCTCCTCTGGCCTTTTGCCTGCCACGTCCAGTGAATTCCCAACCTCCCAGTTTCAGTTTCAGTTCCAGTTCCACGTCCAAGTCCACGTCCTGCTCCACCACCACCCACCCACTCCCGACGCTGCTGTTGACAAATGGAACACAATCGACCACACCCACAACATCCGAAATCCAGCCAGTGATGGCAATCCTCTAAATCTTTGAAATTAATTATAAGTTTCTTCAGCAGTTCTGCCTTAGCACATTTTCCATCTGCCTTTGATTATTTTATATTTATAAATATATTTAAGATCCTTTTTTTGAGTTTAAACGCAAAGCTCTATTAATAGATAAATATATAAATGCCTGGATACAGCTGGTTGCATATTTTAAACAAAACAATTTAGTTAAACCAGCTCCAAATGGCACAATAACTACAAATTGCCATCCCTGTCAGCTGTAGAGATTTGAACGAGAAAAGAAACAGACACACATGAGCTTTCTCCCAAGAAGTGGGTCGTGAAAGTGGGTGAAAGTGGGCGGTAGTGGGGGGAGTGGCACCCCGCCCGCATAAATGCATGAATACTTATGGATACTTCGCAGCGCATCACAAACTACTGCTGTTGGACTTTCTGGTGGGCGGTCGCAGGCGGAATTGTCATGTTTCCCGCTTGTATTGCACTGACATCTGCAGGACATAATTCGTTGACACACACACAAACACACACTCAACACACAACACACTGATGCACACACACAATGCGAAGAACAACATTTATTTGTGCGCTTGTGTCTACATATACAAATTCTGAGCGGACTTTGCTGGTCGGGTATCCTTTTTTCCGGTTTGCTTGTGTCGAAACTACACTAAATACACGCTTAATGCAAAGAGCTTCAAAGAGAAATTGCTGAGAACTCGAAATGCAAACACAAGTTCAAGTGCATTTATCGTTTAATACCCCGTACAAAATGAATGCTGGAAATGCTGTACTCGGCAGCATAACTATAAACTACTTTTGTACTTTCCATGTAAATGTGATTCCATTCAAAACCAATAATACACAAAAAAGTGCAAAAAACGCTGTTTACTTATGCAATATGTTTCGTTTATTGGTACTAAATGCACCAAATGTATTGATACCTACATCCTGTGAAGTCCTTTATCTTTATATGCCTTGTAAACAATAATCGCCAACTTTCATAGTTGCTAGAGATAATAATATTCAATATTATTACATAAACTGTATATATTTATTATAAATATAGCTCGACAATCAACGATTTGCCTGCCATGGAAACCCATTGAGCACACTTTAAAACATTCGGCAATGAAAAGCGCTGAAGGAAAAACAACCAGTCACGTGTACTCTGCCCACCCAGGCCCAATAATTTATTAATTTTTCCCACGGGCATTCAGCCCCTTCCATTTGCCTGTATACGTTTTGCACGTGTCCTGGGTGGCCAGGACATGCTGATTCCCCTGCTCGACGAAGCGTTAAAATGCCACCATTAAAAATCAATGTTTAAAGATTTATGAGCTCCACAAAGTGTTAATTACCAGGTAAGAGCAAGGTTAAGGCAAATGGCAAAAGCAAAAGGAAAAGCGACTGGAAAAACTGAAGCAGAGGCTGAGCCCAAAAAGGAAAAGTCCTTGCACGACAACGTGTGCTCAAACATAAGAGCGAATAAGCCGAAAAGCAACCAACTTGACCTGTGGCCTTTAACTTCTTATTTATACAGCCTTTTGCGTATATCTGTTTGTGGGAAAAGTGGAAAAATAAATTGAAACATTTTCGTCGCTGCACTCGTATAGTTTTTCATCCAAAAGCTATTAATATCCATCAATAATTCAGTAATTGATGGTTGATACATGAAGAGTCAACTTAAACGGGTCAGCTCAAACGAAAACTGTTTGCGTTCAAATAGAACTAATAAAAAGTTGATACATAATTAAGCACATTGATTGATGTGACATGGGTTAGAAGGTCAATCGTGTTCAAATTTTAAAGCACGAAAATGTAAATTCTAAACTAAAACGTTAGAAAAATACAAGGAGCAAAGATTCTGACATTTTTAACTTACGACACATAAACTATTTAGGTTTCCATGGGATGTGATTAAACAAGAAATAATTCTTTGATTAAAACTGATTCAAAGTGATATTCCTAACGCAGAGCTAAGCGTGAAAATGTGATAAAAAGCTTGGCTAGGCACCTGAAGGGTATATCTTCTAATCCACTTTAAAAAACCGCCCCAAGGTGCAAATAAAAACATAAATGTAGAATGTCAAAGTACCCTTTTCGAATAGAATACCCGTAGCAGTCAGTACAGAGAAAACCCGCGAAAAACTTTACTTTTAATCAGACCAAAACAAAAGGAGCGAAAATAAAAGCAAACGAAATAGCTGGAAAAACAGGCGTCAGGATGCCAGGACACCAAAGAACAAAAATAACGATACAAAATGCGAAGCCGAAAAGTAACAGAAAATGGGGAAAGACGAGCGCTCATAATTCCACGGCCAAGAGGAAAACTCAACGACAGCGGCAAAGGAGTGAAATAGGAAAATCAACAACCGAAATACGTAAAAAGATGCCAGGCAGCAGTTTTCCGTTACTTTTACTGTCGGCGTTTCTGTTTGTTTCTATTTTCATGCACATTTTTTTACTCTATTTCCATTTTTTGTAGTTCACCCACATAAGCTGCGATGGCGAAGGGACACGTGAGGTTTCCCAGCGACACAAGTACGAAATATGTGGGCATAATATACATACGAGTATTGTAGCAATATGTATGTATGTAGTATGTGTGCGCACGGCTGTGTGCGTGTGAAGGACGAACGAAACGCAACGCCTCAAATATGCTTCAACTACTAAAGAAGCCATAAAGCAACAGCCATCACCCTTCAGCCAGCAGTCAAACGGGCCACCGCAGGAATAAGCCTGTGACGCTCCATCGCTCCATCGCCCAAGTGAACTTCCTTGGCCACCCGGCCTGGGAACACATTTTCCAGGACACGACTCGAACCGGGCTCGACTTCAACCAACAACCCGTTCGTGTTGCAGGGGAACGCCTTAAACCATAATGGGGATGTTAAAAAGTCGGTTGCAAAGAATCCTGGACAGGAAAATAGGGATTTCAGTGAATTTCCTTTATGCTCACTAAATGGTACAAAGTATTTAAGGTGTATGTTTTGTGAGATAATATTAAAATGTTCGCTATAGAAAATATAGTATCAGTTTTATATTATATTTATTTTTTTGCCCTTCCAGTTAGGTCACAAACATAAGTGTAGCATTTCTCAATATTATTAATATTGTATAATATTAGATTTCTTAATTTTCTACCTAGAATTGTACAAGTACCAACTTTTTTTCAAATTTAGAGTTTTCTCTTGTTGTTAGAAATATAGTCATTTAAAAACATAAGCCATTTCTACATGCTATTTATAGATAAATGTAAGTTACATTGTTTCTACGTAAATTTGTTTCATACCAGTTAGCATTTGGTCGTGTAACCTTTGCCTTTTTTGTGGCAAAGAACTTGGGCTGTATGGGAACATGGTCCTTATGAGAACTAGGTCTTAATGGGAAATTGGTCTTTATGGGAATCAAAAAAAGTGGTAATATTTATGGTCACAAGTATTGATGGGAATTGTCCTCTGCGGATAATATACCTCTTCGTGCAAATACTTTAGATATGTAAAATAGAAAATATAAAACGGGATAATATACCTCTTCGTGCAAATACTTTAGTATGTAAAAAAGAAAATATAAAACTTGGCAAAATGGTGAAATGTAAAACTATGTCGCCTTGCTTTTAAATAAGATAGCTCAACTATGGGGAATAGAAAAATAAGATTCTTGAGCCATTTCAGATCGTTAAAGGGAACACAATGCTGGAATTTTTATAGGGCTTATTAGGAGGGCCCAATTATAGTCTAACACCCAAAAAGTACTAAACACTTGAATTTTGTACAAATTTGCACCTGAAATGCCTCAGCTCTCTGTGAAATACTATTTATAATCCTTTAAGGTAATAAGGTAATAAGTTTGTTATTCCCAATTTTTCGACTTACAGAGAGACTCACCCGAAAGCTGATATACCTGCACAACAGATATCTACCTGTTCAAAAGCAGCTGGTTCAGATATGTACACCTATATATACTACCTACACCTGCAGATTCTTGCTACCTAGGAACCATCGAAATCTTAACTTCTATATAAAAACACTTGATCGAATCACCCAGCATCAGAAAGTTTTTGAAGATGGCCCGTCGCACACAATCGCGCTATATCTTTGACATCGAGGATAACTACCGAGTTTTCCGCCATCAGTTCTTCGTCAACGGGGCAAGGAGAGCGGATTGCACCACATGCGAAAATCGAGTGCCATCCAGCGAACCATACCATCACCACTGGCGAAATGACATCGAGAACAACAGAAGCCATTGCATTCAAATTGGTTCCAAGGAAAAGGACATCCTGAATAGAATCGAGGACCAGGCCATCGAGGAGTTTATCCTGTGTGATGGAAGCATTCCCCCAAGGACCAACGACTTTCTTCTGGAAGCTGGAATGGATGCAGTTCCGCAACTGCTGCGATTTTTAAGTTATGGCACCGAAAAACTGGAGGCCACAGTTGGATTCTATGTGGATGTGAAGAAGGAGCGAATGTACTACGAAAGCAGTCCGTTGAATATCGAAAACCATTTGGATATTGGCGAGGCGGTGGACATGATATTCTCCATGCTGCTGGAGAAGATCAGCAACTATGTGCTGCTCCATCAAAGGGTGCCACTGGAGGCGTGTGTCATCAGAAGGATGAAGGTGACGGTCAAGAGATTTTGCGTCTCATCCAAAAGCAATTCCTGCAAACTGCCTTTGCAATACCGTGTGAAAAACGCAACAGAAGTTAACGGAAAAGGAAGTTTTAAATATTCCACCGATTTGGCAAAACTTTCTGAAACTTATATCAATAACAAGGATAAAAATCAACATATTCCGGCTACGCTAAAAATAAACCTGTACACTTTTCGGGTCTGCAGAACCTCCAAGGAACTATATGCGGTGCCGTATTTGCTCCGTGGCGATGATGTCGAAAACACGCCCACCTTCATCATTCAAACGGACGTGGTTGGTGACTTTCAGGGCTTGCTGGAGATCCGAAATATTAGAAAGTTCCTGCGGGTGGACACCCAGGATCGGGTTTTCGAGTGCCGCCAGTGCCAATCCCACTTTGTGGACCGGGTGCATTTGGCCCTCCACAAACAGATATCCTGTGGCAGGAACTTTATGGTGTGGCACATGGACAAGGACGCCATCGAGTTGCACGAGAACTGTTTGCCTCTGCCAAAGGAGTACTTCAAATATGAATGGGTCGGATTGGCAGGCAAGAGCATTTAATGTAATTTTAGAATATGATTTAATATACAACATAATAAATTATTCAAAATAGATCAAATGTTCTTAATTCTAATTTTTGGGATAATTGTTCAATTTCAAAAAATATTTTTTCGACTGATATTTCGAAATGTTTAGTATATTTCAGTCATAACATATTGGTATATTTATGTTCGTCTTAAAGCGTACTTATCGTGTTCTGGTCACACTATTATCCGGCCGATTTTGTTTTGTTTATATTAAAAACACGAAAAGCAATGAATCCTCTGGACAAAATACACGCGCTGGACGAGATCGAGAAGGAGATAATCCTGTGCATGCAGAGTGCAGGTGGGATGCGACTAGTTAGTAACCAAAAAGTGGGTAATAATGTACGTTCTTTCCAGGACAAGCCTTGCAGGAGTTGGGTAAAGAAAAGTCGTCCCAGAAAAATGCCGAAACTCAGTCGCAGCAGTTTCTCAAGAGTCTGTCCAGCGTGGAATCGAAGCTTTCCGAGCAGATAAACTACTTGACCCAGGTGTCCACGGGTCAGCCGCATGAGGGCTCCGGCTATGCCTCCGCCAAAGTGCTCCAAATGGCCTGGCATCGCATTCAGCACGCTAGATCCAGAGTGCGGGAACTGGAGGAAACCAAAGCCAAGCACTCACATGCTGCTCGTCAACAACTGAAGCGCCAGCAGGAACATGCCGCCGCCCAGCAACAGCAGCAACAACAACAGCAGCAGCAACAACAACAACAACAGATGCAACAGGCGGCACAACAGCAGCAACAACAACAGGGAGGAGGAAACGCCAGCGGGGCAGATCATCCCATGGGCGGAGACTCCTCAATGTCAACCAACTAATCTGGGGCTATTTTTAAGGGTAAGGGTTTTATAGTTTTTCGAGTGAATTGCACTCAAGCACATTTTGTCAACCAATTGCGTGAATCGAAACATAGGTAAAAGTCCTTTTAAGAAATACAATTGCATACTACTATTTGTACTTTATTTTCTATCTTAAGAGGTAAAGTTATAAAGCATCCGGTGTTAAATCATCGGATTTATCACAAGTGGCATCCAAAGTTTCTTGATTTGATTTAGTCTGACCAATGCCAAAGAAATTCTTCTCGCAAACGTAACGCACGCACTGCAGCAGGACATTTCGTTCATGACGTATATCCGACTCCAATAGTTTCGACAACATTGTGTTTGGGGTTTGTTTGCGAGCTCGCTTAAAGTTCAAGCCGTAAGTTCGCTTTGGGGCAGCTCTTTTGGGTGCAGGTTGTGGCTTCGGCTCCACTGGTTCGGTTTTGGCTGCAACTGACTCCGTTATAGCTTCGGTTACTCGCTGGAACGGCTCTTCATCGGGTGCTTCGTCAGAGGAGCAATCTTCCTTCGTAGGCTCTGTGGTGGATGGAGTTATTCGAGTAGTATTGTTTGCTTCTAGCGGCACTTCTTCTAAAGATGTCATTTCCAACGTTGGTGTTGGTGGTTGGTCTTCACAGAGTTGAGGACTCTCCACAGAGATAGGTGTATTTGAAGCCTCAGCACTTGCATCATCAATGACTGGAGCCTCAGTTAGAGCTGCGGTATCAGTTGGCAAACTTATGGAGTTCTCTACTTGTGCTGTGACTTCCTTACTGCAGTCTACTGTATCCTGGTCGTCACTTTCTGTTTCACTGTCTTCGTCACTATCTGAATCATACATTCCAAGAAAGCTAGACAAAGCATTAGCCTGCTTTCGAACTTTTCCCTTTAAGTGCTGGTAGTCCGGCATTTGTCCAGTTCCAGCAAATTTAGCGTTTCCCAAGATGCACAAGGGTACTTCCTCATCTTTTTTATCTTCATCCGTTTCTTTCTGCTTTGAAGCTTCGTTTGCTTTATCATTAAATTTGTTTGCACTTCCTACGCATTTTTTCTTATCGTTGGCTTTGCCTTTGACACCTCTCTTTTTCTTGTTTTTTTGATTGAAACGTTCTTTGTGATCTGCTTGGTGTCGCGTCCTTTGGCGATCTTCCCGGTTACCGAAGCGGGACTTGGAAGCCTCAAGGCGCTCTCCGCGTTTAATTCGCTGCTCCTTGGCCAATCTAGCCATCTCAACGTTCGCCGCAGTGGGAAATCTACAATTGGAACAGCTTATTGTAAAGAACTAAAGAAATTGCTACTAATTAACTAACTTTTTCCTTCGTTCTGCCCTCCAAGCGGCCAATTCTTCCTCGGTCCAAACTTTCTTCACCTTGACGTAGGTTCCCGTGATGTGTTTCGCTTCTATGTGACGTTCCAGGATGTTGTGGAGCGCAGCAAAGTCGCAGTCATCCGCAGGGCAGAACTCGTGCTGCTCCAGGTGGCGCTTCATGTCCTGGGAGTTAGCCAGCTCCATGCCACATGTGTGACAATATTCGGGTCGCGGAGGGGAGTGGTAAATAGGTGGGGATGCTGGCACGCTGACTGGGCTGCTCTGTGTATAGAATTAAGTTATGATTAAGAAACAATCACGGACTATTGCAGACTTACTTGTTCCTGGTGCAGATATTTGGCTGGCACTGTTGATCCTCGTGCGCCGTACATGGGCGGCGGTTGCTTGGAGCGCGGCAGCAGGGTCATCCCACTGGGGGTAAGGTAGAGGTGATTGGACGTGCTGGATACATTGGGCTTGCCGAACTGTGGAGACGGCAATACAAACTTCGGCAGAACCTTTTCGTCCATTTCGACGCAATACAAACGTTGAAAACAATGTGCGCGAACCGGATCAGTGTGACCGAAGCAATCGAATAAATACAAAATACTGGAGCAAATGTGGTTCTTATAAAAATAGTGCACTTTGTTAAAATATTTTACAAGTGGAATATTTGAACTTAGTGTTATGTTAAAGACCCTTGCTGAAATTCGGGTTTAAAAATAAATTTATAAATTAATTTGTTCTGCAGTATTTCTTAACAATATTTATTGTTTAGGTATAAGAACCGTTGTTCTCTGAGCAACCTATCGATATGCCCGCCCACATCGATACACTTAGTGTGACCGCACCGCACTGTTGTTGTCGCGACGGACAAGACAAAAACAATTAACTGGGCAGTGCAAGTCAATTGAGAGAGCCATCTTAATTGTATTTATTAAGTTTAGGCGTTTAGATTAGTGCGAATACTCAGCGGCCGACGAAATGCAGAGTGTCCTCAATACCGTAAAGGGCACAGCGCTCAACGTGGCCGAGTATCTGACGCCAGTTTTGAAGGTAAAAAGTGCCAAATAAACGGAAAACTAACTATCAAAGCGAGGAAATATTTCAATACGTATGAAACGAGGGTGTACATATGAATGACAAAGAAAACCCGAATAGATAATGGGTTTCCTCGCTCAAATGCTGATTCCATTTTCCCGTTTCCCATTTAACGGCCCCGGGGTGCTATAAATCGGCATCCACCGCTACACTTTCTCCAAACAAAAAGAAAGGGGCGTCCCAGAATTCTCTGCCCACTATTGTGTCCTTTTTCAAAAACGGTCTTTAATAAAATTAAATGTAAATTAAACCAAGATTAAGAGGCTTCTGTATACTGTATGTATACTGTATGTATGTATACTGATAACCTTACAATACATATATTCTCAATTAAACGTTCGAGTTTTTTGATGCACTTATATTTAAAAATGTATTTTAATGCGGAAACCCACCTACTATTGAGTTATACAAATAACGTAATCATTTTTACAGGAGTCGAAGTTCCGTGAGACAGGTGTTCTCACTCCGGAGGAATTCGTGGCCGCCGGAGATCACCTGGTGCATCACTGCCCAACTTGGCAGTGGGCCGCTGGCGATGAGACGAAGACGAAACCCTACCTACCAAAGGGTAAGTGCTGCGATTTGCCATTGATTACTAGCCAATTGACTCATTAAAATCATTTGCCCCCACTTAGATAAGCAATTCCTGATAACGCGCAATGTTCCGTGCTATCGCCGCTGCAAGCAGATGGAGTACGTCGGCGAGGAGACGCTGGTGGAGGAGGAGTCCGGTGACGGCGGTTGGGTGGAGACCCATCAGCTGAACGACGATGGCACCACCCAGCTGGAGGACAAGATCTGTGAACTGACAATGGAGGAGACAAAGGTGAATCCGGGTTAAGCTTTTTCACAAACTGTGATATCTATATTACACGTTTAAGGAAAGAAATCTGTGATTCTGTCTTACTAGGACAAGATCCTTAAGTTAAACCTTAACTCAGTTAGTTTGCAGCAGCTATTCGTAAATTAATAATCATGTACTCCCCTTCAGGAAGAAATGCACACTCCAGATAGCGACAAATCAGCGCCGGGCGCTGGGGCCGAGGCCGAAGACGAGGACGACGACGAGGCTATTGACATGGACGATTTTGAGGAGAGCGGCATGCTGGAGCTGGTCGATCCCGCCGTTGCCACCACCACACGCAAACCGGAGGCGGAAGCAAAGGCAAGCCCAGTGACAGCCGCATCGGGGGACGCGGAGGCCAGCGGTGACTCAGTGCTCCACACACGCACCTACGACCTGCACATCAGCTATGACAAGTACTATCAGACGCCACGGCTCTGGGTGGTGGGGTATGATGAGCAGCGCAAGCCACTGACGGTGGAACAGATGTACGAGGATGTCTCGCAGGATCACGCCAAGAAAACTGTCACCATGGAGTCGCATCCGCATCTTCCAGGTCCCAATATGGCCTCGGTGCATCCGTGTCGGCATGCGGACATTATGAAGAAGATTATACAGACGGTAGAGGAGGGCGGCGGTCAGCTGGGAGTGCATTTATACTTGATCATATTCCTGAAATTCGTTCAGACCGTCATACCAACCATCGAGTACGATTTTACGCAAAACTTCAATATGTCTTAAGACCCGCCATGCTTTTCAATATTGACGCAATAGATATAAATAACTCATTAAACGCAAGTTTGTGAACTACTAATTGAATAAAGATTTGGGCAAACAGCTTACGCATTAAAGATCTGTAATTCGTTTTTATAATTACTTTTTATTTCACTTTGCTTTTGTTGTTGTTGGTTGGTTGCATGTTTGAAACATCTCTGAGATGAAATTGTATGTTAACATAATAATAAAGCATATTAAATCAATTGATCAAATATGCATTGTAGTTTTAGGTAGTTTTGTTTCTAGTTAAATGATTTTTTTTGCGTTTTTAACAGTTTTTCAAACTTAAAATGTGTGTGTTGCTTGCATTTATATTAATCATTTAATGTATAACTGTTAGATCGTTATTTTTAGATTTTATGGGTTTATAGTATATATATAGATTTTCTTAATAGTTAAAATCACTTTTCATTTGCAATAACAGGTTCACATCGTAATCAATATTACAATAAACATACCTAACGCCATTCATACCTGAATAAACATTTATATATTTGTATGTGTATATCGATCCCTCCATCTTTTCCCTTCTTTTAACGTGTTTTCAACAACATGCCGCCAGCGTTACGTTAGACGTCAACAATTTTGCCCTTTACTTATAATCAATCTTTAAATATAACTGATCCACTAACTAGCCAACTCTCATTGCCAACTTTTACATTATTTACCCATATTTTCTGTACTTTTTTACATTTTATAATACATATAGAAGTTAGACATACCAACTAGTGACCTAAATATATAATATATACCTAGGCAAACCTATATAGATGTCATCGTGCTTTCGTTTTTGTATTCTTTGCCCCCTAATAATCTTGCGTCTGCCAGAAATTTCTATTATTTTTGTGAATCTTTCTGATACATCTGATTTTTTTACACCGCATTAAACATTTGTGTTGTTTTTTACACGTTGCCTTGAAATTTGTAATTTGAAATGTGTGTGGTAATTTGTGTCTGCTTACTGAATTTGGAGTTTAAACTTGTTTAATTTTATAAGGTACGTTTTGTTTAAGCGCAATGCCTAGGCGCGAATTAAGGCAATGATAAGATCCGAACCAAATTATGCGCAAATTTGGAAAGTCCGAGAAAATCTGGGGTCATTACATTAACAAATTCAACAGTTTTTAAATCCTTTGCCAGGTAACTTAATATTTGAATTGAAAGTTGACCCATTAATAGATATTCATTAAAAATAGTTTATTTGGTTTGTTTATTCCGATTTTTGATTTTTACAATATTCAAGTGTTTCTGTAATTCGATTTCTTTTCCGTCTCATTGCCCAAATTCATGACTAAACATTTTTTACTTTTAGTTTTAAAGTGTTATACAGCTTTTTAAAATGTTTTTAATTGGATTTTACCCTTTAACTGATTTATCGCCTTTCTTGCACAAAATATATTTTGTATTTTAAATATAAGCTTTACACTTTCTGGTTGCTGACATTGAAACAATTACATCTTGGTTGAAATTTACAAATAGTTGAAACTTGCTGCTAAATTTAAATATACATGTAAGTATATATTTTCTATATAGTTTTTAACACGATCTTTATTAATTTATATAATTTCTTGCTCTTCATTATCTTGTTGTAGGTAGTTGTTTGCATTGTTTTCTTACACTTAGATGAAATTACAATTATAATATACACATACATTCATACCATGAACACCTAAATTTGCTTTGTTTTCATTTTCTTTGTATGGATTTTCCAATTTTTTTTGTTGCCATTAGATTAGACGCAAATACTATGCAAGACACTTGGCGCAAAAAAATACAAGAATCGATCTACAAGTGGGAACGATATTAATTTGAAAACTATAGTATAACCAAATTCTAATTAAAAATATGCAGGACGCTTAAAAGTACGCCAATTTACATAAAAATATATATAGATTTGTATCCATAAGTATCGTATTCATATAGGTATATAAAAATAAAATTTCTCATGCTTCTTTTTTTTTGTAATGCCTAAAAAAGTGTGTTTCTCCTTGCCGTATTAAAATTTAAATCCATACATCTACATATTCTCGTTTAGGTTCAAGTGTTTTAAAATTGCTTTATCAGGGACTACAAATAAAACACGAATTAATTTAAGACAAATTAATTAATTAGTTAAACGTAAACTAGACCTAACCGTAAACGTAATAATAATTAACATTGAATCAACAAATGTGTGCATGTGTGTGTATAGGTGTGATAGTTGGTGGTGTTGGTGGTAGTAGTGATGATGCATTCCCATATTCATAATACGGAATTCTGTATCCTTCGTTCGCCTTCCATATCCCGGGACTCCCGGGACTCCTTGCCTTGAGGGACGCCCCGCCTTGTTATTTACATTTCATAAATGATTAAGTATTCCGTGTCACGTTCTCCCGGCCTCTACCCCTTGCGCTTGGCGTGCAGCATCTCCATGAGCAGCGTTTGGGTGGGCGCACTGCCGGCACAGTGCTTGGTGTACAGGTGATCCTCGCCGCGAGCGGCCATGGCATGGATTTCCGGTAAGATGTTAACTAGCCCTCTGAATTTGTCCTGCAAATGGGCGAAAGAAATGGGTTTTAGAGTCGTTTGTACCGAACTTACAAATGCTTTCGAAAGGTAAAACTGAATCCTTTACTCACATTGACTGACGGATAGCAGGTGAGAGTGTAGTCCAGCAAAGCGGCTTGCACATTATCATGTCCCTCGGAGACGGTCTTCCGGTTGACAATACCCCGTACACCTATTGTAAATATTAAAGGTTTTAAGAAGGTTGTCAACCTGCGCAAAGCATTTTTTACGGCCTTACTTGGATTCAACAGGATTAGGAATTTCATGCAGACATAGTCGCCCATATCGAATTTCAGATCTCGCAGCTTGTTCTGCAGCTCGTTGAAGTAATCGCCCAGCTGTGGCACACCCAACAGGCCCAGGCTCATCAGATTAAAGACCTGACCATTGTTGAGTTGCGTCTCGTCGGGCAGGCCGTTATGGAGTCGGTGATGCAGGTGATCCAGAACAAGCATGTCCGACCAGGAATGCTGCAGCAGCTTCATTTGGTCGTCGACCTAAGTTAAAGAATATTAAAGAAATGTTATCAATACATTTGAAATAAAAAGGGACTTAATCATAACAGGCGCGGTTGCCACTATGCATAAAAAAAGGTTTAAAAAGCTGTATTAATTAACATTTATACTACAACTTCTTTGATAACTCAATTCCTCTAGTATCTCAATCAACTAGTTAGTTTTCATTAATAAGTTTTTTTTTTAAACAAATAGTAGTACAATTTTGGTTCTAGTAGTTCAAATAATAATAGCTAATTTAATTTTAACTAATAAACCTTTTCTGTTTTTACTTTTGACCCATAATCTTTTTTAAAGGTTTTTTTTTAAATGGAGTGATCAAAGTCTGTGTTATTTAAAGCAGCAACCGCACGCCTAAAGTCAATAGATACATTTTGAATGATGATATGGTATGGAGATAAGTTAGGCCTAGTTTTGGATGGTCTGGTATTACAACACGCCGTCTCTTTCTCTTGGGGATTCTCTCGGTTTCTTCGGGTCTCTATGTCTCAGTCTCAGTTTCAGTTTCTCCGCTCTTGATGGGCTGCGGTGTGGTATGGGTGAGCACATCAGTTGCGTCATTGAGCGAGAGACGCTGCTGCTTGGCTGACTGACTGACTGGTTCAGCTTTGCTGGCTAAGTAGGTCAGACGCCAAATGAAATCGAAATTCAATGCAGATTCTGTCGGCGTCGCTGTCGACGTCGCTTTCAGTTGTCGGTGGTTTACATAACATGCCGCAGACTTGGCCCCTAGTTTGAAAACTGGTTTTTGGCTTTGAACCATGTTGTTTTGCTGTCTGTGTTTGCTGTGATTTCTGTTTTCTGATTTACTCGATGTGAGGATATGCGGGGTGTTGAGGCAACCCCCATGCTTTAAAGTGCTCCATACCTTCAGATCCTTGAAGAAGACAGTGTTCCGTGCCCAGTCCACTTGCGAGAACAAATTCTGGTCGAGCACTTTGCACATCAGCTCGAAGAGATCCACTTCCACCTGGTTGTAGGTTTGCTTCTGCAGCAGGGCAAACAGTTGCGTCTGCCATTCCCGATCGTCAATCGATTGCACAAATTCACGAATCATCGGTGAGACTCTGCATGAATAATAATGTGATTATTAGACCTCAAATACACTTCAATTCACGCCTGGAAAACCCACCTTAATGGCTCGTTTAGCGCGTCGGCTGTGCTCGATGGATGTGTGCCAGAATCGAAGCTTTTTGGTAAACAGAAGATATAGAAAAGGTTGTTAAAATTATAATTCAGATGACTTCTGATTGGAGAGCTCATCAAGTGATAACTAAGCAATACGTAAAAGGGCAGTTTAATTAAAACCTCAATTAGAGATCAATAATATAATCGTATGAATATCAGATAAATAATTCAAACACGAAGTTACTATCTGATAAAAATACATGTTAAAATTTAGATACTCTTGTTTTTACGAGGAAATCCTTAAATGTCTTTAAACCTTTTGCCTAACAAAACGCAATATATTGATAATTAATTGACCAGACTGCCCTTTTCCACATTTGCTGCATGATCAAGTTGAATCCTTTTCCACAAATGGGGTAATGTAACGAAAGTATCTTTTGAATGTTTGTGGCAGTTCGTTTGTCGTTTAATTTGTTCTGAGTTCGGATATTCTTTGAGTTTTGTTCTGGCTCTTGGGCTAAATACCACAATTTCGAGTCGGCCGTGTTCTGCAGAGATCCTATTCCAGCCTCGTGGCAACTGCTGTTGCCATTGCCGCCGTTGCGATGCAGGCCATCGGTGGAATTGTTTCCTCCTCCTCCGCCGCCCGCATTATTGCCACCTCCTCCTCCGGACGCTCCGTTGCCCGTGCTGCTGTTGTTGTTGCCGTTGCTGCTGCCGTTGCTGCTATTGCCATTGCCCACGGAACTGGGTCCGTTCAGACCTCCGCCCCCACTGCCGCCTGTGCCTGCGTTCATGGGCGTGGCTATTACACCGCCCGTGCTCGCGTTCACCTGTCCCAACGCAATCGCAATGGGGCTGGGCGACGAGTCCGGAGATTGGGTGAGTGAGGATACCTGAAGATGTAAACAGAAATTCGTTTATTACTATAGAACTTTAACTTCATTGTAATATGGTACTGCACAAAGCGATTAAAAGTAATATTAAGAAAGCTATCCCGATTGCACCGATTCTCACCTGAGGTATTTGAATTTCCTGCTTAATGTTCATATTTGGATATGCTTGCTGGTAGCCCGGCGAGATCGGCGTTGGCTTGATGTCCGGACCCATCGAGTTGCGCAGCGCTTGCAGCGCCAACTGCCGCTGCCGCATCACTTGCAACTTCCGCGCGCGATCCCGTTTGTACATGGGTCCGAATTTGTTGCGTCCACCACGCATTCTATCCGCTCGAACAGCTGCAAGAAATGCATTTGCAAATGAGTGTGAAGTTTTGAAATGTAGAATAGAAAATGTATTATTGTTAAAAGAATTCATAGAGCACCAAATCGTTACTCCTGTTCCCCATTTCCCAACCAAATCCCTTTATCTCTGAAAATTCTACGAAAAGATTGCTTTCTTGTCTACAGAAACCTGCCTGAAAATCATACGGAGATAAGAACTGCAGAATGCAAAGATATTTTATATGCTTAGAGAACATTAAATGGTTGAACAAATTAACGAACACCAGATCTAAAAGAAGCTCCCAATCTGGTGACTAGAAATTTGTATGCTTCCATAGAAATTCGAAGTCTTTCAACATCTCCCACTTAACTGACCCACAATTCGGACTGGCAAAATTGCAACGCAGGGAAAGCATCCTCTATTCGTTTCATACCATACATGCTCCTCATTAAAAGCCAACTCATAACAACGCTTCGCAGAAACAACGAGCGGGCAAACGCACACTATCAAGTGCAGGGTGCACATGCATACGCACATATGGGCACGCACATGGAAAATATGGTTACATACACATATTGCGCATACGCCGCGTTGTACAACGGTAGTAAAACAAAAACTGTACAACGCACATCTGTGTATTTACGTGCGTTTGTGTGTGGAGAACACGCTAAATGAAACGCAATAAAAATGCGCTTCTTATGGCGCAGCACGAAAAATGAGCGTAGAGTGTGCAGAGAAATAAAATCGTTGCAATATCAACTTCATGGAAATCAAAATGAAAATCGTAGTTATTATTACTAGTTACTAGTAATACTAATAGTTACTATTAACAAATACGTTTTAAATTATCTTCAAACTGTTACAGACTGCTTCTACTTCTACAAAAAAAAAAGTGTGATTTGTAATACAACCAAAATGGTATTTAAATCCAAATATTGTGGTGTTAGCTCAGACATTTTCTCTCCGTGTAAGTGAGAATTGCGAGGGTGGCGGCTTAAGCCAAAAACAGATTGCGATTGCAGCTAGCGCCATGTTGATTACAAGATGCAATTGTCGGGGGTTGTTTTCGCACACCCGTAGCACAAAAACAGAAAAACAAAAAAAAAGCGCGCAAGTGGGTGGCAATGGGCGGCAGGTGGCCACTATGAAATATACATCTCAGGTCCAAAGGCAAGGGGAAAAATTAAAATACAAGCACATGCACACGAACACGAACACCAGCATTGATATATGCAGTTTTAGTGCGGCGAACAAGTAACTGTAATTTAGGTCAAGCGTATTGTTTACAAATAATCAACATACATATGCATTTGAATAAGTTTGTGTGCGTTAGAGAGAGAGAGAGGGACTCTGCAACTTCTGCTCTCAAACGCCGCAGTTGCGGCTCTCTCTTTTGATTATGTTTTGGCTTGGCAACGCGAAAGAGCTTTCTATTACGACATTTCTCTCCCTGCAGACAAACACACACACGCACACACAGGCACACCTGCGAACCCGAAAGAGAGCGACGGAGCGTCAAAGACTGAGAGGCTTTCCGCATTAGACAACTTTGTAGTTGCTGTCGAGTGGAGTAGGTCAAGGACAGTGTGTGTGAAAACTGGGACAACACGGCCATTGTTGTTGCCTGCCAACTCTCCCAAAAAGAAAAACTCACTCTCTCTCACAATCTCACCGCTCTCATGTGTGTGTTTGGGAAAGTTGTTTGTATTTGTGGGCGACTTACAGCCGCTATTTTATGGCCTTTTCCTTTTTTCCGGCTCAGTATCAAGTCTATTTATGTTGAGCAAGGTAAAATAAATACGAGAAATACAAATCGCTAATCGCTAATCGCCAATCGATAGGGAATTTATGGAGTTCGTAAAATCGTTCCCTTCCCATTATTTCCGGCTAGTTTGTTGATCCATTTACTATCTTCTTTAGCTGACTCTTACATAATTTACCAGCGACATTTCTTCAATTTCAATCTCGGCTTTCATTTAGATTTTCACCTCTTTGATGTAAGTTTTTTCGAGTGGGGTTAAGTGGTTCAATTTGTATGCGACAAAATTGTTTGTTGAAAGTTATTCCCACCTTTCGGCCCTTCCTTTTTTTCACTCTTTTCGTCTTTTTGGGGAAATTTCTCACACAACGGGAAAATCAATACGAGGCCTGTCACTTGCCGCTTTTGTAGGCGTTTTAGAGTATTGCCATTATTTGTTAGGCTGATGCAGCATATGTAATTTGGTTAACACTAATTTGGCACCAGTGGTGCGTATACGTTATTTTGTGGTTTACTTTTCGGCCTAGCGGATGTGGAACCAAAGTTTATTTTAATTGAATGGTTAACTATTCCACTGCAAAAATTTATTGTGCAGTTACAAAAAGTTAATCGATAATAGGATTATCCAATATGAAAGTAAATAAAGTATGCATCAAGGAGTTTAGTTCGATTGTTTAATTTGTTTAAAAAGCTATTTTCATGGCTTTGGCCAAGACAGAACATCATTAAATGTTCTGGCCAGTGAACAATAAATATTGTCAACTTTCCACAATTTGAAGCTTTGCTTTTAAATAAAGCTAAATAGTTCTAAACCGAGTAAGAAAACAACGAACCGTATATATTTTAACAAGAAAATATTATAACAAAACCTTACGCAGCTCAAAGAAGGCTAGAAAAGCCTGTAGTACTGCATAGAACATGGCGTATACGCAATATTAAGTATACGCCTCTTATTCTTTAAAAACTCATATAATGAGTAGAACGAGCCGATAGTCCCTAATAGTGTACCTAATTCTAATCTTTAACCATAATAGATTAGCATTTCCGTAAATAAATAATCCCTGCGATTATAACAAACAATTTGTTGTTACCCCAAAGAAATTCCACTTGGCAACAAAATGAAGCAAAACTCCCAATTAAACTCGACAACGGCAGAGAAATCCCTACTGACCCTACCGCCGTAACAAAAACATATGGCATTCGAGCCATGTGAGTCATGATGGCCAGCTAAGCCGCAAGTCTCGCTGGTCTTTACAGCGCCCTGAAATAAATAAAAACACTCAAGTCACAAAATCCAAAAGCGGCTAAAAATTGCCGCAATTATAAAGACCAAAGCCAAAGCCTGACTGTGAGATATAGTCGGTGGCTGAGCCGAGGGGGGAGTAGGGGGTGTGGAGGGAGCCGGCGCTGACGAAAGAGATTTCATCAGAGGCAAACGGAAGGACGGAACGAGACGGAACGGAACGGAACGAAAAGAGGCAAACGGCGAGAAACGACGACGACAACGACAACGAAGCGAAAATGTTCGTAATAATTCAGTGAGTATTAAAAATAAAATTCACTCGCACACACACACGTACGTTAGCGCACCGCACACAACATGTTGCATTGATTACACACTTACACGCAGAAAAACAGCGAGAGAGGCAAACATTTTGTCGTATCACGTGCACACATACCAGCGCACAGTGGAATCTAGGTCATGAGCGCAAGAGATGGCACTATGGGCCAAGTACACGAAGGCGGAACTGAGATGGCGATACATTGATATACGTATGAGTGAGTATATTGCACACACGTTGTTTTTGCGGCCTCAGTCGCCGCCGCCGTCGCTGCCGGCTGCCGACTGCGCTGCCCCCGCTGACTCAAGTGGTTTGGTTGTGTGGGTGACCGGAGACACACGACAACAAATAAAACTCAAATGAAAAACGAATTTTGTTGGAGCAATCGTAAATTTGATAGACAATATTTGTTGGTCATGTGTTTTCACTAAGAGCCAAAAAGGAAAATTTGAGTAAGCGGAAGTAAGCCAATCCTTTTGGAAATTGGTGCAGCATGATAAACTGAATTTGCATGCAGTAAAAATATAAAAACAACAAAATTCTATATTTGATATAAAATTAAATTATTTTAAATTTTTGTTAAAAAAAGAAGTAGTGCCAAAATATTTTGTAATTTTAATGTCTAACTTTTAACTACAGTATGACAATAAAACGATAATTTCTAATACACAATAAATGGACCCATTTCTCACAAGAATTTTTGTTATAAATTTCAAGTGGCCAGCATCTGCAATATTAAACAATCTTCCATGAATATATATATAAGAAATTATATAAGGCTCGAAAACTCCACCCAAAAGCAATTTCGGCGTCCGGCAATCACAATTTTCACGCTTTTCACACTTTGCTTAATAATTTCCACAGTTTGTTTGACGCTGCCCCACAAACAACACAACAAGTAACAAACAAAAAGGAAAACCGAAACGCAAAACAAAAATTGCTCGTGCTAGTTTGAAAGCAGTCCACAAAAGCAGTCAGTCAGGAAAAATCTATTACAAAATGCAAACAATTTTTGAAAAGAGAGCAACGCAACCACGTAGAAGTAAAGTAAATATTCGCTAAATTCATTACATTATAGAAGAAATACATAGAATTTTAATCGGTTTCTATTACTTTATTTGAAAACAACAAAGGTTGAAATGGAGAAACCGAAAAGTTCCTCGACATGATTTTCAGTCTGATTTTTTACTTTTTTTGATAGGAGACTCATTAGGAATTCAGACAATTTCCGGAATTATTCGTTTCTTTTTTGATTTAATGTTGATAAATTTGGAAGAGCACATATAGTTCAAGTTCCTTATTTGGAGTACGCCCTGTAAAAATGCGAGAGAGCCTCAAGTCTCTCTTTTTCGGTTTGCCGCTTTTTTGTGTTTGTGTTTTGGTTTTGAGCTTTGTTTTTTGCCCCGCGCTCTGCTCTGCCCGCCCCTGCCCGCTCTCCTCTCCCGGCTCTCTCGCAGCAGCGACGCTGGCAGAGCCTTGTTTTGTGGGTGAGGGCGTGGAATTCTTTTGGGACCGGTGCATGCTGCACTGGCTCTGAATATACAGATACATATATACGAGTACGTGCTTATGTAGATGTGGGTCTCATATAAGTATGCATGTGTGTATATATGCCTACAACATAGTACATATGGCAGTACATGTCTGTGTACTATATTCGCAGCACATGCTTGTTTGTGGGGCGCCCTCTCAACTGGTGCGGTTGAAGTTGTTTTACCCTTAAATAACTTTGACTTACGCAAAAAAAAAATGGGAAAAGGATGGGGAAATGGGGAGCACTTTTTGCGGAGATGAAAAAAAATTATGCAATTAAGGGGGTAAATGCAAAAATAAAAGGGAGCGGGAACAAATTACAATGAAAAAAGAATGAGTGGAGCTTAAAACTTTTTCCAAACTTAGCTTTAATCATACTTGAAGTATAAGGTTCAGAAAGAACTGAAGCGTTTTAATAAACGGAAATCCAGATGGGGAAACTAAACAATCATTATTAATTTATTATAATTACTACGCTTCATTGATTATTCATCGTTTATAATTGATAAAAAGAAACTATGATATGTTAAATATACTCGAAGCACAACATCAACGAGGTACAGAATAAGTTCTCCATGCTGGAAGCCCAAAAGAAAACCATGAAAATATAAAAATATACAGCACAACGTAAATGAGAACGGGCCAAATGAGAGACAGCACTTTTGTATAGGAAAACCAAAAAAAAAAAAGAAAAAAATGGAGAACAAAAAATGTTGACGCAGTGACAACAATGACAAAAGCTGGCGTCATTAAGACGTGACAGAGCCAAGTACATTGAAAATACGAACCGCAGACTGACCGACCTACTCAACAATATACACAATAATAACAATAATACCGAGACAGGCGGGAAACAAATAATTGGGATAGGTCTGGGATATGGCCGCAGATATGTATTTGTTAATACATATTTAACGCCGTTGTTTATATGTGCCCGAAATGGGAGCACAGCACAGCACCATGTAGGCTATCAATAATGCACTTTTGCATAATCTTTTGCTGAATCACTCACTCCGAAGCGAGACAGCAGTTGGGAAATAAATAAGTAAATTCTCGGTAGATCGTGTAAATTCCTAAGGGAAAAGGATTTAAAGTTCATTATTTCCAGCAGAAGCAATTCTCCAAAGAGAATTTCAGCGCTGGTTGCCTCATTCGAGGGTTTTGTTCCTGCGCATTTATAAATAATAAGGAATATCGATTTAATTTCATTTACTGCCAAAGCGCTGCAAGCGAATGCCAAAAACTGCCAGCAAGAGACGAACCCCGCTATATTATATACACTTCCATACAAACGGACGTGTAATAAGGAAAAGGGGTCATGGTTGCGGCTGTCAATAGTCGAAATAATGCTGTCCGCTTTTTGTAACAGGTAGAAATTAGAAACAAGAAACTGTAGTAATTGCGAAAGGATAATTGTTACCTTTTTAAGAAATTTCACGTCATTGTAAAGTGCATAAGTGAGCAGTTTATTGAAAACAATGACCTCTTATATTTGACAGTATCTTTAAAAACATATATATCCATGTTGTACTTTACACCATTCTCAGTGCTCTACCTAATGCATTCATTTTTAGCAAATGCAAAAATAAGGAAAAAAATGTCATGTATTATGAATCAGTTGTCTTAAAACGCACAACATGAAATAATACGCACTGGGATATTAATAATAATATTAATTTTGTTAAGCCTCTACCAAGATTCACCACTGAAACCGTTTTGGATACCCTAATCAACTTGAAACTAACTTATTTATAACTCACATCGACATTGGATCATCATCGAATGAAAAGCCGACATCAGTTTTAACCTGATTTCAAGGACTAAATACTCAAGTGTCAAGTCAGTAAATATCTGATTTTCAGAATGCGAAATCCATATTAAATGCAAATAAAAACAACTTTTATATTGCTACCCCAGGGACATCACTCATACGCAACGTTGTCAACAAATTGTTGTCGAGGGTCAGGGAAAATACGTGACTTTAGTTGGAGCTGCTTTTTACGAAGTCTAAAACTATCTAGAAAGAATCACTACGTATAATGAAAATCACATGATGGGGTGGCTTGAATCATAAATATAATAATAGAGTTTGAATTCCTCCCATTTATAAGTTGATTTTGGTAATACCTTGAATGAAAGTTGCTGTGACTAAGCTGCTTTCTAAGCTAATACAGCATCCTGAGTAAATCCTTTCTTGTAACCAACTCGTTTGCTTATATATATTATAGAAAATATATAACTTCAGACTCACCCTCTAGCTTCATGCCCACTTCAAGGCACTTCTGGAATCGGCAGTAGGGACACCGCTTGCGCTGCGTCTTGTCGATGTGGCACGACCGCTCCGCCACGCAGGTGTAGACCTTCTTGTTCTGCACGGTGCGCTTGAAGAAGCCCTTGCAGGACTCGCAGGTGAGCAGGCCGTAGTGGTAGCCGCTCACCTTGTCGCCGCACACGGGACACAGCTCCTCGAACAGGTGCTTAAAGTCGATCACCTCGCCGCCATGTCCCGGCGTGGCGCTCGTGCCGCCCATGGGATTGCCCGTTCCGGAGTTGCCGCCTGCTCCGTTGTTGCCACCGCCGCCGTTGCCCACGGAACCGGAGGACATGTGACCGGCGTTCGGATTGGCATTGTTGCCACTGGAGCTGGCGGCCTGGGGAAGCAGCATGTAGCCACCGCCGGCGGAGCTGCCGCCGGAGCTGCCATTGAGCAGGTTGCCACCGCCGCCGCCACCGCCTCCTCCGCTCTGCTGCGAGTGTGAGGAGGTGGTGTCCTGGTAGCCTGTCGGGAATATATACTGTGAATCGAAATTGTATATATACGAGTAGGACGAGGAGTTGAATTGATTGGCATTGTTGGCGATATTCTGTTGTTGCTGTTGCTGCTGGTAGTGTTCTTGCTGCTGCTGGTGTTGCTGCTGCTGTTGTTGTTGTTGCTGCTGCTGCTGCTGGTGGTGGTTGCCGTGGTTGCTGTGGTGCTGCTGGTTGCCGCTGCCACTCCCACCGCCCCCCGCCAACTGCAGCGTGTATGCATTGTATTCGTGCTCAAATTTCGTTAGAACATGTGCATCATTGTCGTTGTTGTTATTGTTGTTGCTGCTGCTGGTGGTGTTGTTGCCGCTGGCGCTGTTGTTGTTGCTACCGCTGGCCGCGTTGTTGTTGTTGGTGTTGTTGCCACCGGCGGCCAAAGCGGGACTGGAGGGCTGCTGCTGCTGCTCCAGCTGCATGCTGAACGGCGATATATTCAGCGACGATATAAACTGTACGGTCGCCTGTTGCTGATCCATTTCTAATAACATTTCATGTACGTTTATTTGAATAGAATTGAAGGCGAGTAGTTTTGTTATTTGATATTGGTTTTAATTCCTTTCCTTTAATTCAGAAGGCCAAAGAGTTTTACTTTGTTGTTTTTGTTTTATTTCCTGGACGGAAGGTTAAATTGTTTTTCTTTTTCCTTTTGCGCTTAGCTTGGCTTAATTACCAGCACTTGAGTTGTTGGTTTAAATTTGGTAGTAAAATATGTTGCGGTTAACATACGGTGGTCTGGTTTTTGCACTTAATTTTTGCAGATTTGTTATTTGCAACATTGTTAAGGCCAATTGTTGAACAGAATATATTTTTGGGTGTTTCTGCAACAAATTGTATTTGCTTGTTTTCAACAGTGATATTTAAAATGTATCGTAATATCTTGACATATTTTATATTCGTTACAACGCAGTAATTTAATGCTGTTTTACTGGCTTTACAACTATTTACGTTTTACTTTCTTTGCAAGAAATGTATTTTATAAATGTTTGGAATTGTTTGGTTCTTTAGAAGATGTGTATGTTATTGTTAATTGAACAATTTCCTTTACAAGAAAATCATTTAACAAACTCGCTGTGTGATCCTTAATTTGTATCTTGCATTTGATAAGATGTTTTCTTTTCTTTTCTTTTATTTTTTGCTTTGTTTATTTATTTTGTATTTTACTTTTGCTTAAATTGTTACTTTTTTTGCAGGTACTTTGACGAGGTGAGTGAGATAGATATATGTATGTTTATGTATATTTATTTATATGTAGAGTAGACAGCAAAAAGGATGATTTCTTTATAAACTTTTGGTTGGTTTGCCCGGATAGAGGTAGGACTTTTATATATACTTTATATATAAGCTTGATTGTGTGCGTTGAATTGAAACGAGATGTATAAACACTTTTTGGCTTGCTTAGTATATTTTCACTTTTGTATTTTGATTGAAAGTGGGTCACGAATTTATTGCACTATATGTGGGAATCGGATTTGTTGTTTAAACAATTTGCATTGCACACACACACGCACACACTGATGCACTGAGACACACAGTCGCACACACACTCTCACGCAACGCAGCAAGAGAACATAATCCTTGGGCTGTTCTGCTGGTGTGGGTGAGGTGCAATTGGGTTTGACTTGAATTTGCTTGTATTTGTATTGTATTCGGTGCATGCAATTCGATTGCCTTTTTATCTATTTCGCAATGGCTCTTTTGTTTATTTTGATCGATATTTGGGTCACTCACACGCGCACATTTGTTGTTAACAATATTTCGTTAGGTGTAACGCTTTGTCATCTATATATGTGTGTGTTGTTGTTGCTGCTGCTGCTACTGTTGTTGTTGTTGTTGCATGTATATATATTTATTTATAAGTGGATAGCTATGCGAAAAACACGACCAACATCAACCACGTATCTCGATTGACTAAACCCAAGCAAACGGCGAGGATACCGCAATACGGTGCTCGGCTAGCGTCGCTGCCTCTGCCTCGGTCGGCGTCGCTGCCCCCGACGGCGTCACTCTCGCTCTCAGTCGGCCAGTTCGGTTATTACGTATACGCTCGGTGGGTTGCTCGGATACTCGCTCGTTTCACTTTCAACGAAGCTGCGTTCTCCGGCTCTGTGTTTTTTTCGCTCTCTTTCTCTCTCTCTCTCTTGCCAAATAAAGAGCGAGCAGCGCTGCTTGGCTTGACTTAGTGCCCCCCTTTTTTTTTGGGGCTTTGTTTTTGCTGTTGAAACTCAAACTCAAACCCAAACGGAAAGCGAAAGTGAAACTTTTTGGCATAGCTTTGAGCCACTGTACACCGCTTTACAGTGCAACAACAGTACGTCATTCCTTCGCACAGTCGTAGACAAGAAAAAAAGTTGTTTATTTTAGCATATTTGTAAACTTTTCAAGTTATAATTTCTATTATTATTGTTTTAATTGGTTTAAAAGAAAAATTTTCATTTTTGTTAAGTACACGGTTTCTCTTGAAGAAAGAAATAATAATTTTAACAGCACAAAAAGGAGAATTGAAATTAAATTTTTTTTAAATTTAAATAATAAATAATAGACTTGGTAGATAATGCACTGAAATTTCGTTTTCGCTAGTAGAAGTCGTGCATATTTTTATACCCTCCACTGTGGGTTTGGCATTATGAAAGCCTTTAAGCCTTAACTTTTCAAAGTGGCTATTTTGTAATTTCTTACTCACTCAAATAAACTGGGAATTTTTTTCGGGTCTCTTCTTCAGCAGTTTTTTGTACGATTTTTTGTGCTTTGGATTTTTTGGGTTTTGTTGCTACTGCAGCTGCTTGGTTTAGTTTCTTCGTTTTTCTTTCCGTTTTGTGTCTGTGTTTTGGTCTCAATTAGTTTGTGGGTTTCTCATTGTTGTTTCTGCTGGTTTTGTTGCATTTGTTCATGACACGGTTTTCATGTGGCGCGTTTTCGTTTCCTATTTCTATGTTTTTGTTATTGTTTCGCCTATTCATGCTTTTATTTAATAAGTATTGCTCTGGGCTTTTTTGCTGGTTTAATATAAAGTTATTGTGTCTTTTTATCTTGGGCTAAAATACCATTATGAAGTTGCTATGGGGAATTTTTTTCAACTTATTCGTCATTCTTTTTGACAAATTTTAATAATATGTAATTCTTTACTTCGGGTAGTTATGGTAAACTTATGAAATTATTGAATAAACATTTTATAAAGCTTAAAATTTAGTCCATTTTAGATTAATATGGTATAAAATTGATTTTAGCTTGAATTTAGTTATTTATTTAGTTTTGCATTTATTATTTTTATTAAATTTAATTATTTTTTTGGCCTGGGTGGTCTTTTATTTTTTGATAGTATCAAACGCATTGCTTTCAGGCTATTTTGCAGTTTTTAAAATTTTATTACACACCAAAACTGATTTTAGTGTTAACTCTGCTGCAGATCTTTCTCGCTTCGCCGTCCAACGTCCCGAAAAAACAATTAGCGTTGCGTATACGTAATATTTTACGGCTAATTAACGTACGGCGAATAACTTCGGCTAAATCACTCATTAAGAAAGCCAAAATTTAACAACTCCACGAACCCAAATAAGGACGCAAGCCCTGCGATGGAGAGACCATTAAAAGCAGAAACCCCAGCGACGATTGCATAAGATTCCGCCGAAAGGAGCACGAAACACATGCATAAAATACCCACTATATGGTAAAACGTGGCCGGCAAAATAAACTTTCACTCTTCAGAGTCCGGGCTCTGAGGTCTGAGGTCTGAGTCTGAGCCCAAGTCCAAGTCCGATTCCTTAACTAACCCAAAAACGGAACTCAAAGGCGAAGAAGCGAAAAAGGGGCCCATCGCCCATTAAAATGCCACAGTCATGATTCCCAAAAAAGATGCCGAAAATATAAAAATCAAATAAAGCGGAGCAAGAAACTGGCAAGGGGGAAAAACCCAAAAAAAAAAACGGAGAAGAAAAGTGCATAAAATGCAGTTAACGGGGAACTTTCAACGATGCACGTGAAAACGTGTCTCTGTCTCCCAACATTTCTGTTTGCGTAAAAAATGAAAAAGAGAAGAAAAATAAAAAAAAAATTAACTGAAACACGTTTGCCACCTTCATGTAGGTTGGGGGATTACAACATTTCAACGCTCAATTACCAAAGATGAAAGAAGACGCAACTTTGAGACTGAGACGCGGCTCTTTCTCCTCCTACCCCATCTCCTCCTCGTCTCCATTGCTTCACTAAAACAACTCCGATATATGTGTGTATGCTGATCTTACGACATAACCAAACGCACTCAAAAGTTTACCCAAGAAAAAGTACAGAAACGGAAAACAAAAGACTAAGGCAACTTTTCATTTCCTTCCCCCAAAAAAACAAAAACAAAACAGAAAAAAGGGAAAAACGTTCGTGACCGTAGCCAACAAGTCTTTGGATCTCTGATCATATGGACAGCAGGTAATGACAAAATGCACACACACACGAGTCTCAAAGGCACAACTCACTCACAGCCGAGGCTAACCAAATAGCAGTGGATTTTAATTTAATTAAACACATTGCTCAATCTACCTATGCTAATCATTTTAATTTTCCTAAATAACTAAGTGCCTATTGCAAATAAGAAACGATTTCGTCTTATATTAAAATGTACAAAACGGCACTTGGAAAAACAATCCGTGAATTCATTAATTTAGCTTTGCCTAAATTTCCAAACTGTATTAAATTTTTTATAGATCGTATTAAACGAAATATCATTTCAGAGTCCTTAAAATGAACCTATGTCAGTCCCCAGAAAGTAGGCAATGCTTTTTACTAACAAAAGCTGCATATTTTGAATTAAATGTTATAAGTATATACCTCAGTATATCCCTAAAAAAATGATTTAAGGTTAAGACAATATTTATCAACTTACAAAAATTACAAAATTTATTAACTTCTTAGAAAACAAAACAATAAATAATTTATGTTTATCTAAAAAGTTATCCTTAAACAATATACATAAGTAATATACATACTTCATGGTATTCTAAAGTTCTTTTGTTTTTAAGCACACTAAAATAACTACTATTTGTGTAACCCCTGCTGTAGGCCCTGTTCACTCTCACTCTCGGTCTTGTTTGATTCATTCCAGGCAGCGCCAGCCAAACAGGTTTGGGTTTCGGTTGGGTTTTTGGCTGATAGCGAGCGAGAGATACGGGTATCCAAGTATCCAAATATCCAAATATCCGAGTCTCGGAGTAACCAAGCATCCAAGTATCTGAGTATCTGAGTGTGCGAGAGGAGACCTACTTTTGCAGCGGCAGCAGCATCAGCTTCCACTTCGCTACTCCATTTAAATGGCTCCGTGTAAGCGTTGCCCAAATATGTCCGTTTATACATACATACATACATACGAACATACACATGCACATATGTATGCACCAAAAAAGATCTGTTAACTCTTTTGGGCCCGCTGGCTGGCGGTGGTTCTCGTTTTCGTTTTGTTTCGTTTGCGTTAACGTTTGCCTTTTTGACTTGTGCGCATGCGCAATGACTTTTTCGACAGTTGTTTGTCAATCGCTGGCTGGCAGACGGAGTTTGTGTCTCAGTCGCTGCGACAGTGAGTGCACAAAATGCCTCACTGTACAGTGGACGCAGGCGGCCAAAATGTCAAGTGTTTCATGGATACAAATGGGCACAATGGTGCTTTGAAAGTTGTAATGCCACTCAATAAACTGGAACTAGTAACCCAATAAGTTTTAATTAGAAATAGAACGCATAAATGGTTATTTTATAATTAGTGTTTATTACTGCAAAAATAGTAATCTAACATTTTAGATAAAGAAACTTCATAAAAATATAAATTATTGGGGATCTACATGTTTACAAGCAAGCCTTTTATTCGAAATTTAGGCATGTATATTATTTTTCTTCACACTTTCTTGAGTTTCAGCTTGACATTTGCAAATCGAACGCGACACTTTTGTGGGCGTTTTCGCAGCACATTAAACTGGCCAAAAATGTGCGCAAGCTCACGCTTGACTGCCAAAACATAAGAAAACAAACCATTAAGCCAGCCAGCCCCCAAAGCTCCCCATCGCCGGCGATTTGTCGCCTGTGCTGGTGGCACAAATGTTATTGTCGTGTGGTTGAAAAAAGCACGGCAAATTTTTCAACTGTTTTAACTGTCGGTTTCAACTGGATTCTGTTTTGTTATTTTGGGTTTTTTTTGGCCTTTGGATATTTGTTGTATTTTTTTTGTTTTTTTGCGATGACTGGACACCGACTCACTGACTGACTGACGAACTGACTGAATGACAATTGACTGACGGAATGGAATGACTGAGGGATTGACCGACTGACGGCGGGCTGCCTTCGTTTAATTTCATAATAAAACATTAAACGTATAAAATTTACTTGGAACGTGCACCGCATACAAAAAGTCACCAAAATTGTCTTCAATTGTTGTTTTTATTTTGGTCACTGAATCAGATTTGGAATCCGATTCGGATTGAGGTTTGCTGGTCATTTTGTGAGCCGCCGAAGGTTTTCGTTATTTGTTTTTGTTATTCGCCTGTTGTGCGGTTCGGGTTTTGTTTTTACGCAATCTGCAGTTAATTTTCATAGCTTAATTCTATATCTTAATTCAATATCGAGGGAGGCAAAAGGTGGCATTCGGGGGCGGTTGGACATTTTCATTTGTGTGACCAAATGATTGCCAAATCTTTTCAGTTATTCCGCGACTCTGGGGTACAGAGTTCGAGATTTGTGTGTTGATTTTCGGGAAACATTTGTTATTTTTGACCATTATTCAGTGCTGTTTGACTCATGAATTGTGTGGTACTAAGCATTATTGGAAGAATAATGGGACAAGAAATCTTTGGTCGCAAGTATAAATAATTATACCTATTCAGATTGCATTTATATAAATTAAGTAAGTTTTTTATATGCTTAAATATGGCAACCAAAGTCATACATTAATACAGCTATATAAATAATAAATTATATAACATAACTTTTAATGAATAAAAGACAAGTACCCAAAGCAACATAAACTGGGAAATGTAGTTAATTATAGGAATAAAAATCGCAAAATGTAAATGAAAAATTGTATAGATGATAAATTTAAATAATTCATCTTACAAAAAAAAATTAATTTAATTTTATTATTTATACAGGCATCTAAATATAAATGAAAATAATAATATAAAAATATTATTTAAAATGTACTTTAAAATATTTGAATAAACAGCAACTGATTCTATAAGTTAAACAAGAGCGATTGATTTTTGAACAAATTCCTATGGAGTATGCAAGCCCCCAATCAAACGCACATTCCCAGACATTTTGCCATCCGCGATCGTTAGTGGGCAACCACCCCAGACCCCCACCCCCCTTTAACCCCGCCGCAGACGCAACCTCCAACCTTTTCAATTGCATCGCAAGACGTATGTATAAATGTACGTATGTATTTGTAAGAAAAAAAAAACAAAAAAAAAGGAAAAACGCTGCCAGCCGCCCGCAAACAAATTTCAAATGAGGCAGGTCACTTATTTTATTTCGACGTCGCACTGGGGGGAATGAGAAGAAAAAAGAAAGAAAAACGAGTCGAAAAAGCAACGTCTCCCCGCTGCCCCCTCACGACCACCTATCTTATGCCATCTTCTTCTTGCCTTCTTTGCGTTGTCGTCATCGCAAGCAAAACAAAAACCTTAACTCACACACACACACACAAACACACAGACACTGGAGCTAAATTTAGAAAACACAAAATTTGTTCATACAAAAATTGAAAAAAAACGATATACGAAAAAAAAAATGAAAAGAGAGAAACAAAAAACTCGTCTTAACCTGAAACGAAACCTTGTAACATTTTTCCCCAATGCTTAATTGACAAGCCGGCTATGAGGAGGGGCACGGGGAGGTGGTTAAGTGGGGCTGGGAGAGGCTCTCTCTGACACGCTCTCTCTCACAGATCACTTTTGCTTTCAATATGAAATAATCGACTGCGACGGTGGCAGCGCAGCGGACGGCGACTGCGGCGGCACGAACAAGTTTCGCCCACAAGCAGTCGCTCTCGCTCTTGCTCTCTCGGCTTTTGGGGCCTGAATAATGTAATAAGTGAAAGTGTGTTGCTGTGTGTGTTTGCGGCGACGCCGCTGCCGCAGTTGACCTACTTTTTTGTTGTACAGATTCAGGTCTATGTTAGAGAGATTAATTTCGATTTCGTTTTCGTTTCAGGCCTACTACATCACTCACTCCCCCTTCCCGCCCATCACCATCTTTCCCTTGAGCGAGAGCGGGAGGGCGCCATATGCCTGCGGATGGAGGGTGTTGCTTGTATGCTCTCGCTCTCGCTCTCCCTTTCTCTCCTCAACTCTCTGCCTGCTGTAATGGAAAACTGTTGCCATGTTGGTGTAGGTTGTTGTTGTTGGAACATAAAATAACAACAAATACCTTGGGATAGGTTCCAAACTCTATTTTTATTGTACGTGCATGTGTGTGCTTGTGTGTTTTATGTTTTATGTATTTATGTGGGGGGGTCTGCTTCTTGTGTGCTTCTGTTTCGCTTTCTGTAGCTGGTTTCCATGTTAATGGGTCAATGGGAAATTTTGTGGGGCGTGTGTGTTGGGATCTCAAAAGAGCGGAAATCGGGCCTATACGTACATACGTACGTAAGCATGTGCGTGAGTGTGGGCTCAATACAGTGGGTACTCAACGTAAATCCGATTCCTTTCAGACCCATGAAAGTGTCAAATGTGACAGATGCTTATTGCTAATTGCTTAGTGAAACAGAAGCATTTCAAAACTTTTAATCATCTTAAACTATATGAGGCTTGTTACATTGAAGCCTTTGGATTGATTAAAATTGTTTATTGATATTTATATCGAAATAGGAAAATGGAAGTGTGAAATTTCGCCACCTCTCAACCCAAAAATTTCAACTTTTACCTGGATTTGATTCAGTTGCTAGGCGGTAAAAGTATGTGGCCATAAATCAGCGACTTTAGTAAACAACTGTTTGCGTTTGTTGTTCGGTTTCCTTCGTTTCGACATTCCCAAAAAAAAGAACGCTAATTGGACGAGTTAGAGGAAAAGGTTTGGCAACACGCCCATGTGGGTTATGTCAACTCTCCAGCAACTTTCCGCCGGATTTAACCTACCCCACGGAAAGTGAAAAGCCCACGGAAAATACATCGCGCCACCCACATTCCGATTACAACATTACAACAATCGTCTCCATTTCGCTTTTCTTATCGGACGCTGCCCAAATACAAAAAGATAAAGGGAGAAAGAGAAAAAGGGAGAAAGAAATGCGGTTGATTGACGAATAAACCCAATTAAAGGCGCGAATCTCAATTAAACTGAATTGAATATAAAGAAGTCGGTATTAAAAAGTAAACAATAAATAATAGCACAAGTAATGTGTTGTCCACAAAGCAAAATTAGGTACAAATAAAACGCGAGAAGAAGAAACGATGACAGTGTGAAATGAGCAAACACAAAGGGGGTGGTGGGTGGTCGATGGGCGGTGGGTGGACTGGGGAGGTGGCGAAAGGTGGGTCGGGGTGGGGGTGTGGCACAATGAAAAGAGCAAACATGGCAACAACGGCGATTACAACAAAATACCAGCAACAATAGCAACAACAATCGAGAGCAGCAACAATGAGGGGGAAAAGAGGCAAAAACAACAGCAACGTTTTCTCTGCTGACGTCGCGTTAACGCT
The DNA here is from genome assembly GCF_016746365.2 of Drosophila yakuba. Taxonomy (NCBI): domain Eukaryota; kingdom Metazoa; phylum Arthropoda; class Insecta; order Diptera; family Drosophilidae; genus Drosophila; species Drosophila yakuba. The sequence continues at coordinate 15,398,002 of NC_052529.2, read as the reverse complement.
GCACAAAATATTATTCAAAAAACCTTGACACACTTTTCATATGCCGCACACACAAGCACCACACGCGCACAGATACAAAGCACACTTACACACTCACACACAGATACAGATAGATTCGCCCAGGGACGGTTTCGACCGCAATTCGCCGCTGCCTCCGTCGGTGCCAGCGCTGCTGCCTCAGCCTCTGCCGCTGCCGCTGCCTCAGTCAACGTCGACGCGAGCCGCTCGAGGAGGAGGTCAGCTTAATGTAGATTTGTATAATAGTGTATTTCTATATATAAATGTCCGTGTACACTACACAAAAATGCAACCAAAGTGCTTGGCCATACCTTAAAAAAATCGATTTGAAAAGTAAACCGCTTCTCAAACATAATTATGTGCTTAAGATATAAGTTTATTATCTACAGTGGTTTTTAGTTGATGTGCAGAAGATTAGAAATATGATTTAGATACATTGTAAGATTAGTTTTGTTATCTTTCTGAAGAGTAAATAAAAGCTATGAACATAAGATATTTATTCTTCCAAAATGTTGCATTAATGTAATGTAAACGAAGCTAAAAAAATTCAAATAAAATAACAAAAATAATACAAATTTAAAAGTAGCACTGATTTGCTAATTATTTTCAGTGCTCTTCACCAAACTCGTAATACACATTTAGTCAAAGTGCACTTTTTCAATGCGCAATAAATTACGCATACCACCCGTGTACCCTCCTTCCTCCCCATCATTATTTCACTCTTTTCTACGCCTGCCTGTTCAAAACTTTTCGCGAAAAACTTAATGAATTAACGCTTATACTTGTAAATTATACAATATTTAATATTTATGTGCTTCTCCTACTTTGCGTTGTTAATTTCATTGGCCATTATTATATTTGTTATAGCGCATTTGTAATGGGGTCAGCTGAGTGTTGCTTCTTTTTAGTTATTTCTGTAGATCGTCGGCGGCGACGCCGACTTCGCAGTCCGCTACCCGCAACCCGCTACCCCCCGCCCCCTCCTCCATCGGTCTATCTTGTCTGTCATGTGGAATGAATATCATCACCAATCGAAAGGTGCCGTGGAGCAGGTGTGGCTCAATGCGGCTTTTGATTGCCGTGCTTTGCTCGGCTATTTATTTATACTAATCAATCACTTTGTCGGGTTAATATGGAAAGAATTTTTGGGTGTTTCGAATTGGGTTAAACTGGAATTAATTATGATTGTGGGATTTTCAATTTGCTTCGTAGTTACCACATTCTGTGATCATTCGCTTTATTATTTATTTATGGTATATCTTTTGAATAAATTAAAAATTGATTAGGTTTACTACAAATATAAATTAAATTAGTATAGTGGTTCATTAAGCCAGACATTTTTATAAAAACTTCCTTTTTCGCAGTGTACAACGCGCAAAATGAAACGCGACCACTGGGCGTATGCGTGATTTTTTCTCAAGAACTTAATCTTGTCTCAGCTCACTACTACATACATATGTAATACATATGATAAGCCAAAAATGATGAATTCAGTTCACTTTTACACATTACAAAATGGCTTTACAAATCCTTTTCACTTTCCCAACGCCACTCACTTTCCCTTTTTAGGATGACTCCGCTCCTCTTTCCGTTTCGTTGTCTCATGAAATGCCCCCAACTTTATTCATGTCTCAGTTGGCCCGATGACCACGTGCTAATAGCTGACTAATCCCCGCCTGGAATTTCAATTGCAATCAGCTGAACGGAAAATATCGTTGTAAATATTGCATTTATACATACGTACATATGTATGGATGTATGTACTGAAGTCGTCTGTTGTTGATTTGCTCGATTTTATGGTACCGATTCGGTTCTTCTTCTTCGTCGTCGTCGTCTTTTTTTTGTGCAAAAAGAAAAATATACAATAACAGAAAGAGAAACACACACGCCGCACACACAGCGACTGCAATTCATTTAAAAGCGTCGCCCCCCTCCCCCCTGCGGACGCCCCTGCCCCGCCGACGTCGTTGCAGTTGACGAAGCTTGAAACTGGGTCACGAGGCCACAAAAACAATTGCAGGCGGCAAAAACGGGGGGTTTTCACAGGGGGCGAGGGGGCTGCTTGGCGTCGGGTGTTTTTTCTGCTTAAAATGCAGTGCGCGCTTTTTTGCAGGGGGTGGTGGCGATGCAGGGGGGGTCCGTGGCCCCAAAGCGAGGGTGTGCTTTCCAGTGGGTGGGCGTTTTGGTCCTTCAAGCCGCCGCCCGATGCGTAGAAACAAATATGTTGCATTCGCCTGCAAGTGAAAGGAGCGGTAGTTCGCTTGCGGGGGGCGCCCACCCACCGGGGGATGAACAGTGAAAGAAAAGGGGGCGTGGCTACTGAGGGGCTGCTGTGGGACAGGACTCGTTTCTAGTTCGCAATGTGGGTCACCCAAAAGAAAGTCGACTAAATGAAAAAGTACCATTTTAGCCATGCATTTTTGTGGCACAAACTTGCGAGTCTCGCGCACTAATTAACACACTATTTAAACACTTTTCTTATATTTAATAAATAAACTATTTGGTACAATGAACATATCTATAGTCAAGTTATAGTTTATAGCTTAATCCTCGCCAAGTGTGTATTTATTAAGTTTATTGAAAAAGTATTTACTTTACATAAAATGCCTGAGATTTCATAGATTTCATATGGACCCATATCGATTTATTTACTTATATGCAAATATTTAAATCTATGGCATACATACATATTTAGTTATTTATGGCCATTTGAACCAGCCCGCTTATTGGATCTCAAAAATCAATCAATAACTAGAGAGAAGGCTGTAGGCTAGTTGCTCGACTATCAGATACCTGTTCATTAGCTAGAGAATATTTGAATATTTTTTTTGAAATATTAAGACGTTCATAAGGAAGGACGTGGCAAGCTTAACTTGGTTAGTGATTCTGATCAGAGATGTACATATATACTTTATATGGTAGAACCGGTTACATACTTTCCAACGAATCTAGTATACCCTTTTACTCTATAAGTAACAGGTATAAAAATGATGGTCTATGTACACAGAGGCGTCTTCTTTAATCTTTGCATCAAACATTTGTCTTTATTTTACTAAAGCCGTTTTTGACACATTGTCTGCATGTTTATGATTCTTTTTTATTTATTTCAAATGCTCATAAATGGCATGTACATTATTTATATGTATGTTTTATGTTAATTGTTTGACAGCGGCAAAAAGGAAAATCTGCCCAATTAGGCAGACATGAGTTGTGTTTTTTCCCTGATTATTGTTGTTGAATTTGGACTGCAGCCACCTTGAGCCTTCGGCAACAACAATTAAACAAACCAACAATTTTGCGATTTTAATTCACATTTGAATAGCGAAGCATGTGTGTGTCTTTGTGTGTGTGTTTCTCTGATTCGCTTTTTCTTTATTGCTGCGGTTTTCATAAACTTTGTTGCTGTTTCTCTGCGGTTTTTGGGTTTTTGGCACACCAAAATCGTTGAGATTCCAATGCTGAGCCAGCTGAAAACAGATTTATGAATCGCAAAAATGCCAATTTGCATACTTTATATTTAAAGTGCACATTATCAACGATAAATTATAGTTCATAAGCAGCTACTTAACTTTTGAAATTACAAACTTCAGGTACTGAACTAAAAATATTTAAATAATAAGCAATATAGTTACATTTTACTGAATATTAAATCCAACAAAAAATTTATTCAAAATTTGGCAGATTTTCAAATACCTTCTTAAGCAAACTAGTTTGAATATGTTCTACTTTTTACAGTAGTCATTACATAAAAGTACTTGTAATACTCGGTTTTCTTTTAGGTAAAAAGTACACCACAACTGCTCAGTTATGAAAACCCCATGTTTACAGTTTTTATGAATGTTCAACCATAACAACCATAAAAATCGTCGGCGGCTTTTACATAAAATTGTAAATGTGAAAACCCATTTTGTATAATATTTTCGAATTCCAGAACAGTAAAATTCGTTTCATCTCGCCAATCCAAATAGAAAACAAATAAATATTTACTTAAAATTCCCAAAACCAGCGGCAAACTTGCGGTGATTAAAATGCCAAAACTATTTCTAATGGTGTTTGGCCAAGCAAAATAAAGCAGCAGCAGCAAAAAAAAAAAACCCAAAGACGTGGAAAATCGTCTGAAGAAACTTGGAAATATATATGAAATAAAATTTGCTTCGTCTGGCGGCTGTCAAAAAAGTCGACGTCGACGCTGACGTCGCAGCAGCGCTGCCGCGTTGTTAGATATGGTGACCCACTAACCTACTTTTGCTGAAAACGTGGAAGCTTTTACGTATAAACTCACACACACACACACACTAACACACTCACACGAATGTATGTTTCTTCTTAGTGCTTCATTTTTTTCCTTTTGATTAATATTATATAAACAAAGTGGAAATATTCAACAACGCAATCGACACAGAAATAAAAAATAAAGCAGAAGTAATGAAAATAAAAATGGACGGTTGTGTGCGTGAGGAAAGAGCAAAGTGAGCTTTTTTTTAAACGCAAAAATGAAAACCAAAAAGCGAAAACCCAAAACCCCAAACGAGAGATTCCCCACAGAAACAAAAAAAATAAAGAAAAAACGCTTCACAAAAAAGCATACGCAATAACAGTTCCCGCCTCACACGCACCGAAGCTTCCACCCATCCCAACCCCCCACAATCCCCCTTCCAACCCACTGCGTTCACCCGAAAAAAAGACGAAAACTATTCAATATTGAACCTAACCCAACAAAAAACGCTGGAAACGCTGAAAACGCCACAAAAACGAAACCAAAAAAAGCTTACGAACATTGTTATTATGCCTTCCCACTCCCCACTCACTCCCCCTCTCTCTTTCGCACTCACTCACCATTGTTCCCGTCTCTTTCTCAGGCTTCTGTTGATATTTTTGGCAGCTTTTTCCAATGCGTAAAGGGCGAACACACACAAAAACTATACAAAAGTGCTTAAAGGTCGACTCTTGAACTACCCTACGTATTTCTAATTACAGGTAGATATATATTTTCTCACATTCTGATCATTAATAATTGGTATTTAAAGTTAAATTAATATTATATCATATCAATCTTTTAATGCTTGTAAAATATTTGATATTGGGGATCTATTATTATTATTCTATTATAATATTATATTTTTTATTATTATATATATTTTTTTTCTTTAAATTAAAACTGTTTTTTTTTTAATAAATGAAGAGTTTTGGTAAACATGTAGGCGAAAGCTTCGTATAAAATATTTAATCAGGTATACAAAATCTTAAACCAATTGCTGTGTTACGTTACCAAAAGTTAAAATGCTCAATGGAAGAGTATCAAAAAAAAACTGAAACAATGAACAGTGTGAAGCATTCACGATCGTTTGCGCAATTTTGCTCATTCATCGCACGCACTTTCGTTTTTTCGGCTTTTTGGTTTGTTTTGTATTTTGAAATACATTTTGGTTATATTTCGTTGTAGCTGTCGACCGACTACGTTTTTCCAATCAATTTCATCAATTTACGTTAAGTTTTTACATCGGTTTCGTTTTTGTCAGGGAAAGTCCCATTGTTTCCAACGCCATATGGTTGAATTTGGCATGGTTGTGAATACGAAATGTACTGGGTGTGTGACCTATTTCGATGGTTCGAAGTTTTCAAGGGTTTTATCAATCAGCTATAAGTTTTTCATAGGTTCGGTTACGTCATTTGTTCTGATCTCAAGTTTTCAGCGATACATACATACATATATAAAAGTTGATTTGTTAATCCTTTTTATACATTTTATATGGATCTCAATATTTAACGCTGAAGATAACCTAATTTAATCGACAACAGTCAATAGGGGTTCTAGTCGTTTCTTACAATCATTTTTCTTCGTGTTATATATCATCTGAAAGTATAGGCCTAAGTTCTATTACCACAACACTTGATTGGCATATTATCCTTTTAAGCAGTTTTGTGCCTATTTAATGATAGTGCTTTACTTTTCCGTTTAGTAAATTCCCTGTACTTTCCTTACAATTTCCGCCTTGGATAAGTAAGTCCACCCGTAGAATGTTGTATTCCTTGGGATTTAGAAGCATATGTACTGATACGTAAGCATGCACCACCCACTGAGAACCCATTTCACCAGCCATCAGTCACACGCAGCTGTAGCCATGTACTAGATTGTACATACTTCCATAATGTATGTACATACATATATGTACAATACATACATATATGGTTCAGATGGAGAGAGACAGATAGAGGCGGGCGAGCGAGAGGGGTAGAGAGAGAGCACTCGGCTTGAACCGATGACGGCGACGACTCTTGGTTGGTTTGGTAATCAAATCTAGGTGACCCAAATTGCACTGACCCACTTTTTAAAGGGGGGCGGTGGCGGGGGCGGGGCAGGTCGGATTTGCCACCCAAAACCAAACAAGAAGCACAACTGCAGCGGAATGTGTCCTTTGAGATCGAGCAACCGACTGATGCAACTTCAACTAAATTAAAGCCACAAACACACACACACACTTTGTGAGTCACTTCTTAAGCCGAAATGTACAAGTGTACAAATGTATGTAGCTGGCTGTACATTTGTTATTTGTCGGATTTTCTTTTTGCTCTTGCGATCGTTTCATATAAAACCTTTGCTTAAGCAAGTCATAAAACCAACAGCCGTTGAAATGTTTCTTTATTATTTTCGTGGCTTGTGCATTGCAATGTTAATTCAAGTGAAGGACAAACAATATGCAAGTTGACAATGGAGCGGAATGACGAATGACAATGCGATGGTGTCAACAGCTTTGGGTTAAAGTTAAAGTTAAAGTTAAACGGTGTCAAAACTAATTAATTTGCTTGCCAAGTGAAGGATTTTGCAACTGACGGATTGGCTTGCAAATAATCTAAGAATTTTTAACAACTTATGTACCATGCACTCTGAACCTTGATGGTACTCTAATCTGCCATTATGTGTGGTTAGACCTTTCAAATAATATATTTATTTTTTAAGAAAGGTAGCTATGTAGGTACACTTGGCACAGAATCAATAATATATAAATATTAATAAAGAGTTATGCACATTTTGAATTACATCAAACATTTTCCACAATTTGTACCTATTTAATAAAGTCAAATTGAGTGGCAAATTTACGAAGAAAAACATTTGTACATAATACATACATGTACTTATATATAAATTGATTTCGAAATCAAACGCACAAGAAGCAAAAAAAAACTACGCAATTTTTAAGTTGTTAGTGTGTGCGATGTGAAGACAATAAAAAACTCATATACACGCGCACAGATAGGCCGAAAGATTATGTAAGTTCACGTGAAAAGCAACCACACGAGATACAGAGAAACAGTACTCAAATAATAATATACAAAATATAGAAGAGGGGGCTGGGGCTCGGAAAAGTGTTTCAATGTCTGTTTTATGTTGTGTTTTTCACAGTTTGCTGTTTGCCTAGCTGCAATTATTTTTACAATGTTATGTGGCTGCCATGATCTAAATTTCCCAACTAATTATTGCGACAAAACTACAGAGGCGTACGTACGATATGCAAAATGCGTAAATGTAATTTTGGATTTCATTTTCATTTATCATTAAATAGTGCAAGCAAATGCTTACAATGTAAGTTACTAATTATTTCCAACTTAATAAAGCACCTGTACATCTTATATCGGAATTGAAGGTGTTTATTTTATTAGGAGTAAAATGCCCTGAAAATATTTAAATTGAATGTAATATTTTTTGTTTATTCCTATTTAAATTAAATGCCACTATTCAATTGAGCGTCACTATAATCGCCGTATCACAAAATGTATTGTCCAAATCTAAATACGCTCTCCATCTCGCTTTGGCCAACGGTCACAATTTCGGTCGTGTGTGCGCGCGAGCGAGACAAAAACTTGGCCAAGTGCAGTAGGCCATGCAAATAGTCAAAGTGGGTCAAAAAGTGGCTATCAAAAGCTATATCAACATCAACTATGGCCGCCACTCGAACCGAAAGCTCCGTCTTCGCCTCGTTCCCTCTTCGGCTTTTTCTTCGTATGAGCAGCAGATAAGCCGAAAATTATAAAAATAAATAAAGCCGAAACGCACCCCCTCCCCACCTCCCTCCCTCCCTCACTGGACCACAAAATAAATATACCAACAAATATTTCTTGTTTATTTAAATATGAGAAGAGTGACAACACGAACAACAACGAGCAGAAGAAATATGGTTACATCATAGCGACATATGGCAGAGGTGTAAATTATTTGATTACAACAATTTTATTTTTATATTGTCTTGAAGGTTTGATTATGGCATTTACTCGGGTGTTGCGATTAAAAATGTCTTATTTCTATGGCCTCGTTGATTGTAGTTTTGAGAAGTGTTTAACCGTTTTTGAAACATGTTTTTTGGTAAATATTCATTGTGAAAGCAGAACGGATTAAAATGACTTAATAATGGCGATAAAAAGACTTAAACTATTAGGATTTTCTAAAGTCGCAACAAACCAGTCATGAACAAGTTTTACCCTTTGAAGTTATCATCATTTTAGAATCATGATGTTTTAGATAACTTTGATTTTAGTTTATCCCGAGATAACTCAATCATGCAGAGTAGTTTGATTTAAAACATACATAGTACATTTTATAAAATATGTTGCAAACTTTTTCGTTTAACTATGTTAAAAACCATTTCGTCTATTGCAAACCAGCATTATGACAAAACTCGGACTAAAACATATCACTTTTAGGGTTGGGATTTTTTTAGAAATTCGTTTTTTTTTAGTTGTGTAACATTAATCCAATAGAATATTTTACTATTTTTAACAAAAATAACAATAGCGGTTTCGAGAGCGATGACACACTCTTCAGTGATAAGTCTTTACAAACCGATTTCAGCATTTGAAGCATTTTTACAACTAAAGGAAAATCATAAATAACCATAATTGCTGCATAAATAACTTCATTGTGCCTTTTAAGCTTAAAAGCAAAAAAAAATATATAAAAGGTCCGAAGTAAGCAAAAATCAGCCAAGACCTGCCGCAACATTTTCAAAAAAAGCAACGCCAGCGAAAAGTACGTAAATAAATATGCAAATAAAAGTATATGTAAGCGAAAACAGGAACAAGAAAGGAAGTGTAAACAGAAAGAGCAATCGGCGACAAAAATGTATTTTTTTGAGTTAAATACAATAAAAATGGAAAGAGGAATGAGGAAAAATGTGACAACTGCGATAAGGTGGCAGTGATAAGAGCAAATTGTTATTTTTCACTTCTGCCCAGCAAGCGAGCTTATCTGTAAAAAGTGCGTTTGGTGTGCCATTTACCTAAACTGCAAGCAGTTGTTCTCGTTTCGCAGTTGCTGATTTTCTCTGCTTGTGTTTCATTTTCCGCTTCTGCTGTTTTCATTTTTCCTTTCCTTTCCGAATTTCGTATTTTTCCTCTTTTCTTATTTTCCTCGTGTGAGCTTTATGGCGAAAAGCTCACATGAGTTCTATTTTATTTTTTGTTTAGTTTGCATTGCCCTGCATGCTGCTCCCCAAAAGCTTTACCACTTTTTTTTATGGCGCGTGGGTTTTTTTTTATATTTTCTGTATCTGTTTCTGATTCGAAATCTGTATCTTTTCATCTGCATCTTGTTTTAGAGGATCGTTTTGGTTCCCGTTTGTTTGCTCGCTTTTTTGCAGTTGGCGCCATCCACTCAACTATGCACACACACAAACGTACAGCCAGAATGCACACACACATCTGCAAACTGCAAAAGCTCCCGACGACCGGCAAAAGCTTCGCCATTTGCCCTAGTATGCGGTTTCTTTATCTACGCCCATGTGTGCGTGCATGTGTGTGTGCGGAGGAGTGCGATTGTGTTTGCGAGTCTGCCGCCTGCAGAGCAAATTTTAACTTTTTTTTCCAGAATAAACTATTGCGCGTGTAGTTGTGACTGGAAGATTAAAAAAAAATCGTTCAGCTCAGACGATTTCTGAATGCGCTACGTGTGTGGTCGGTGAAAGAAAATGGAGAAGGAGAATGCAAGATAGCAAAGACGCAAAAACAGACAGGAACTTACTCAAAACAAAGAGTAACAACTTTAAACGGCCGTTTTGATTGAAACTGAATATAAATCAACAAATTTTAATTTGCTTGTTTAGACGCATTTTTTTTTCGTAGCACAATTCCTTAAAAGAGAAATAAATAAATTGCTATCTTAACGCGATTTCATACCAGCAACTAGTTCGTAGGATGTCTAAATTTACTCAAAAGTATTATATTTTACATTAACATCATTTCTTGTTTTCCTTGCAAACATGTCATTTGCATGCAAATATATTTAAATAAAATAGCTTCATTTGACATGTTGTGACTTCTTACGATGTCTGCAGTATTAAAACTTAATTACGTGAAACTTTATTTGATTGACTTTTGAATTGGTCAAAAGACAATAATTTTAAATCATTTAATTGAATTTTTCCCAAAACTAACAAAAAGTTTCGTTCGCCTATTTCCAACAAAACGTTGCTTTTCGTAATTATAATCAATTTATTTGATTAATTAAATGCATCGATAGTTCTACAAATAATTCCATTTCGAATCTATCAATGCTACGAGTTAAAATCAGGTTAAGTGTACTCTCTACCTTTTCGCCACATAATTACTAATTGATAACCTATCACTGAAGCTGACACATGACGTATACGTAACAAAAAAAAAAGCCGACATTACGTATACGCCGCGATAAGCAAAGATAAGAGCCGAGTTGTACCAGTATCTCTGCAATGCAATGCCCACTTTTGCCCGATACGAATGCTCATGGTAAGTGTAAAAGCGCAATTTCAAGAAGAGAGAGCCGATAGTAGGGTTTGTTCACTATTGAACTGGTTACAGGGCCAATAAATATGGCAGTAAATTACCCATTGATGATAATAAAACAAACAAACTTACATAAAACTCAGATAAAAAGCATTAGTCAAACTTAAAAATTAAACTGATTGAAAACCATAAAAAATAGATTAGTTTAAACAGAATTTACACGACGAACTATTACTACCAAAGCACTATAGGTTATATTTTCTCTACAAGGATCAAAAGTCTGTAAACTAATAGGTTAAAATAAATAATGTAATTGGTAAAGATTATTACAAAAATTCGCTCCTAAGGACATACACGTAATTATTCAAAGAAATTACAGAAATCCTATATTAATAAATATTTAAATTTTGCTCTAGAGCTACGCCATGTATTTTGTAATATAAAAACCATACAAGCACATGAAGCATACGAAACTAAAATGTCATAAATTAAATTACAAATGTGCAACCCCGAAGAAAAATAACAATTAAATAAATAAATGCAAAGAAAATAGAATGCAACTAGGTCAGGGTGCAAGTGCGAGCGAGATGCACGGCCGGATGAGCGAGGGAGATGGCGAGAGCAGATGAGAATCGGCTTGTGCAGCGCGCAGTAAGGAAAAATCAATGCGCATTCTCTGTTCGTTTTCTCTCTATCTCACACTCTTTCTCTCTCTCTCTCTCTCCGACGATTGCATCTCTCGCTGCACAAATCCCACCCATTCCCCACCCATTTGGCATTGCAAAATTAGTGCAAAGCAGCGCTGCAGGCGTCGGCAGAATCGCAAACATCGAATGTGGCACAGGGTCAACTGGCGACCCATTAGCACACTTTTCTAAAGGGGGGTGGTGGGTGGTGAAGGGGCAGTGGCAGTGGCAGCGGCAGTTTGACTGTATGACTATATGACTGTATGCCGGCCTATAGGAGCCAGACGCCCCAGACATTGCGAGAGTGCGAGACTCACTCTCAATGACATTTGCCTTTTTTCCGAGCTAAGGTTAACAACAATAAAATAAAATGAAATAATAAAATGGTCAACGCGACGCAGTAACAATAACAATAACAATAGCAGCATTACAACGCAACACGTTTGCCACTTGCATCATCAAACAAATGGAAAATGTTGCACCAACAATGGAAGATAATTTAATGAGCTAGTCGCTCAAGATTGGCCACATGCATTTATACAAAAAGAATTTGGGCCGCCAGGAAATTATGCAGCTACGAAAATCTTTAAAAATCATATGGCTTTGTAACTACGGTTTGAAGTTAGCCAATATTATTTAACCAGAAACAAAATATATAATAATGAAAATGCTTTAGAAGTTAAAATCCCATTTCATAACAGAGATACAGATTAAAACATTGCTGTTACACAATGATTTTTGGCTTAGTAAAGTTCAAAAACAATTTATTTTCCAATACAAAACATCACACCTTGCAACCAAGTAAACTTGAAAATATATAAGTGCAGCTCCCTATTTTAAATCGAAAACCCTGAAGGGTGCAACAAACCCAAAGAACAATTAAAACTAGCACCCTCCCTAATTACTAATAGTTCAACAAAACAAACAGAGGTTTCATTCAAAGAAAAGCACTCCTGCGAAATCCGACTAATAACCCAATTACTATGCACTTAGTTTAAACAATTTGCAAACAAAACAAAGTGCCCACCCCCTCGGAAACTCCCCCTCCCCTCCGATTGGCTGTTCTAATTGCTTGCATTATCATTATTATTGCTCAATTGTTGCAATTGAATGCCTCGGTCTTTGGGCTTTGTTTTATTTTATTTTTTGTTGTGTTCTTAAGGGCACAAACGGCACCACGAAGCTAAACTTGATATTTTTCAATGTTCCATCCTTGATTGCAGTTGCAAGATTTCTGTTTTCAGTTCGCTGATCGCTTGACTAAGCCTTATTGTTCGTCTATCGGGGTGTTTAGTTTAGTTTAGTTGAGTTTAGTTTAGTTTGGTTTGGGTTCAATTACCAATTTGCGGTTTGACTTGCCAATGGCAACGAATCGTGAGAAAGAATTAGAATTCCACGCAAGTGTGAATGGCCAATGTGGAGGATAGAATGCGAGGGATTTATCGACTTGCTTCACTTAATTGTTCACTAATTGCAAATAGAACCAGACAATTGGCCATTAGGCCGTGTTTATTTTAAGGGAATTACCCAGAACCGTTTAAAACTCGATAATTCATTTGTGTCCGACTTAATCATTGAATACAAAAAGAAACGAACAACCTTCATAGAATGGCTTACCATGATCTTTTCTCATTGAATTACATTAGCTTAAGAGTTACAAATAAATTAATAAATAATAAATACATTTCAAATTTATAATCATATAGTACTTTAATGACAACATTTTACATTTGTACTACTACATGAATAGTTAGAAACAAAATTGGCATTAACAAATTTTTTAGTTTGCTATAATTAAGTTAAAATTTTCAATTTCAATCAGCTTTTGCGTGTTTTTTGCTACTGCAGCCCTTTTACGAGCTTAAAGAGCATTTTAAATCAAAGTGAAACCAGGTCAGTGTGTTTTCGCCACCTTTAAATCTTTAAACTCTTCCCAATGCCAAACATTCGTCCATTTGCACCAAATCCTTTTTCAAAGTCATGCCACAAAGCGACCTGAAGGCCGCAGCTTAAATCAAACTTGGCAGACATTATTTGCATATAGAGCGACCTTGAGCGCCCAAGGATTCTCCCGCGGGGGGAGGTGGGCGTGTCCTTGGGACTCAGCCCACCTAGAACGGCGACAGCCTTCGCATCCATCGCAGGACCTTGAAACGCATGCAACGCTAGAACAACCAGTGCACACATAGTGCAACATACTCGTATGTATGCGTACTATCCATATGCTATATGCAGTCAATGTCGTGCCCCAATTTGTCGCCGCTTTTTGCGTCTTTTTGCGCATTTTTCAAAATGCAACAAGCTGCTAGCTGACTTTGACCCATTTAAATCCTTTGAGGTGAGCATAGACGCACGCCAGCGACGCCGGTGCGCTGCGGTACGCTACAGAGGGGAGTGGTGCGGTGCGGTGCGGCACGGCGCAATCTGTGTCAATGTCAGCCGGCGTTGCGGGCGGCGGCGGCGTCGTCGTCGTCGGCAAATAAAACCAACTGAGGCAGAACCGCGCCACCGACAAACGCAGCCGCAACAACAGATGCACACAGAGAAAAGGACCACTAAGTTCCCGATTTTTCCACATATAATTTAAAAGAAGACTCTGAATATAAAAATAAATATATTCGCAATTAATGTACATTTGGGGAATTATTTAGCATAATTCACCGGATGAAGAAACCTAAGCGTGCAGCTGATTCATCGTCTATCGCTAGGATATAAGAGATATTTGGAATAATAATTATAAGCGAGTCTTCGAATAGTTAAATGGGTTCTGGTTTATACGATAGTTTAAATTATGAAAAAAAAACTAGATTGCATTATTATGTTTTTAAAGAACTAGAGGTTTATGAGCATTAAAACTATATTATTTGAACCCAAAATGTTATTCATGGAAAATGTCTTATTTAATTTTGAAAGGCATTACTCTTTAAAAGTCGAATAAATTATATATATTTTAATTAGCCTTTTTTATTATTAGAATTCTTTATTATTATTATTTTCCTAGGGGGAGACTTTTAAAATGCATGCATAAGAAATGAATATTTTTATATAAGATTGTATCACTTTCCTAGGGGGACACTCTTCTCAGTTTCAAGCACAGATTTCTCTCACTGTAGAGAGTGTGCAGTGGAGAGCGAAAGAGAGGTAGCGAGCGCACGCGACTGGCTTCGCCGACTGCGACGCCGACTGCGCTGCGGCTGATGCACACAATGACCTTCAAATTTCTATGCAATTTCGCTTTTTGTTATTGTCTCGCATCCTTGGGCCCAATCTCCAATATTAGAAAACGCAAGCGAGCGCAAAAGCGATTCGATTCGTTTGCGCTTGACCCAAATTCTAATGCCCCGGCGACCTTGCTCCATTTTGCCTCTCTTTCTAAGGATGAAATGCAAGCAGTGGGCGACTTTAAGCTGCACTTGGGGGGTTTCCCGCCCCAAGGTCGCCATTGCGAAGCGGGTGAATCGAGCGACTCTGGAAAGGAAAGGGGCTGCAAGATGCGTGGCAATGCATCTGACATTGCCGAATGTCAATAAAGTTAATTTAAAAATTCAAAGGCCCTATCATGCCACCAAGTGCCGTGTAAAATAAACAAATAGGCTGACAAAAAAACAAACAATCTTACATGTGTATGTGCATAGAGTGTCTGTAATGTTTGATCATTCATCATCACCATTTGGCAGGGGTCTGTCTCAGTTTGCCCATTTAATTGCTATTCACGCATCGACAAATGTATCGCGCGAATTTTTCTTCATTTGCATTTTACAGATACTCTGTGAGCGAACGAGGAGTTACTTCTTCGTTGGGTCGAAACCGAAATATAGTATTTAATAATGCAATAATAAAGTTGTTTAATTTCTAATGCTATGAAATAGCCTAAATTTAACTACCGATACTTTTTATATAAATGGTAAATGTTATTTTCAGACTACGAAGTTGATTATTAAATAGAGTTTAATATATTGCATTGCCAAAGGGATGATAAAAATGCAATGCACATTTAAAAATAAGTGCAAAGTCGCATTGAAGAGCATTTAAATTTCGGCTTTCCCAAAAACATCACCCGAAAGTAGGTTAGTTGCATTTTTATAGACATTTCAAATGGATTTTTATGGCTGCATCCGACGCCAGACCCCACAAAACATGGAGCTAAGTGCGAGGCCAACAGAGCGGAGTGGGGTAAACGGGGGGAACTTTGGGGAGGGGTGCTCCGTGCACATTTAAACTTAGCATTGCACTTGGCACACTAAGATTTAAGACGACCGTCCGGCTGGCCCAGTGGAAAAACGCCGGGCGGGACCGCCAAGTAATGACAGGTTAGTGAAAACTTCAAGGTCTGATTCAATTTAAATTGAATGTGTAAAATGTAATAAATGTCAGTTGCAATGCGTGTGAATATAATCGCATTTTAATTAGGCGGATTGGCAGCATGCTAAAAGTTGCGTCGATTACACACCCATTTGCTTATCAAATAATATATATTTGGTAATAAAATGTAAAATGTATTTAATTTGCAGGCGACCGTGTTAATTATATTTATCTTACTATTGGTACATATTCTTTGTAATATTGTAGTTTCGTTTTATCATTATTATTATATCTAATTTATTTAGTTTCATTATATTTTTTTGATTTATGTATTTCAGAATTTATCGCGTTAGTTATTGGTAAAATGCAGTCTCATGCTTAATTTGATTGGATTTGATTATCATTTAGATTATTTTGATTATCCGAGAATTTGTTTGCGTGGTTTTTTGTTGAATATGTCATTAGTTTGCAATTTTCTTATTTGTTTTTATTTTTCACTTGCAGCTCCATTTTCACTTTTGCAGCAACAACAGAATATTGCCAAACAATTTGCCATTCGAATTGTGGGAGTTTTTGGGAAAAAGGGAAATCATTTAAAATGAAAGATGGACTTACCTCCGTTATCGTCGATTTCCAGGCCGAACTCATCCTCGGACATGGACTCATCGTCGCTGCTGAGATTGGAGCCACTGTGGTTGCCGCTCTGCATGTGATGCTGCTGCTGCTGCGGATGTGGATGCTGCTGCGGAGTGGTGCTGGCACTGCTAGTGTGGTTGCTGTTGGGGGACGCTGCTCGCGGGGCACAGGAGCTGGCGGCCAGCTCCTCAATACTGTGCAATGAGCTCCTCGTCGGATTGGCAGTGCTATTCATGGATGTGGTCGTCGTGGGCGTTGCCGTGGCTATTGTGCTTGCACTTGATCCCGATCCTGACCCCGATCCCGATACGGTGCCCGATACAGAGCCTGTCCCTGCGGTGGTAGTGGTGCTAATGTGGCTATCATCCTTGCCCACCTGCACCTCAAAGTCCAGCAATTGGGCCGTTGTGGAGGACAGGAAGTTGCTGGTGGAAACGGAAGTCGAGGAATTGACTTCAAGTGGCTTCAATTGATGGTATTCGACAGTGGGCACAATTATGCTGCTGTTGCTGCTGCCATTGTTTTCGGGATTCTTTTGCAACAGGGCGGGATCAATGCACTCGTTGCCGCTGCGATGGGTGGGAAATAGAATGTTGGCAAACGATGGCATCGTCACAGATTCGATGATCACCGAACCGCCGTTGCCATGCCGCACTGCCTTAGCCTCCACGTTGTTGTTGCTAGTGTTATTATTGTTATTGTTGGTGTTGTTGTTATTATTATTGTTGTTGGTAGTGGTAGTTGTTGTTGCTGCTGTCGCAGTGCCCATTAGAGTCATATTGCTATTGCTGTGGGGATTCGGACTGGCCACAAAGAAGCGATCGCACAAGCCGCTCAAGGAGATGCCTCCATCCAGTTGACTGCCATCGATCGTCTGCAATGAACTGAAGTTATCGGCATTCGCCGATGTTGTTGCCGCTTCAACTGCTGCTGCTGCCGCTGCTGCAGGTCCTATTGTTGCAGTTGCATCCTTCTGTTGCAACTGCAGGTGCGAATAGAATGGCAGCATGGGCGAACTGCCAGCGGCCAGCATTTGATCCTTGTGATGATGCGGCATTAAGAGTTGCTGCTGCTGCTGATGTGAATGTTGCTGCTGATGCTGATGTTGCTGCTGATGTTGTTGCTGATGTTGCAGGTGGTGATGATTGCTGGTAGCTTCTGTTGCATAATTGGCGTTGCTGCTCTCCGCCAGCATAGGTACATTGAAGGTATCCATTTTATTAATAATATAATTTAACTTTTTTTTTTGTACGTTTCGTTGTGATGTGTGGGATTTCTTTTGTTGATTCGTAATGGCAGGTAACGATAGTAGTTGTAAGTTTATAATTGCTTTAAAGACCTGAAAAGGTAATAAAAGAGAATATTAATAATCAAAAACGATTTCTAAGCGTTTTTAAAGCTTTTAAACAAAACATTAATCCTTTCTAGTAATAAATATTAGTTTCCAGGAAGTAGGACAAGGATTTTAAAGGCCTAGGTTAATGCAAGGTCAGGTTGAAGGTCGGGTCGCAGAGAAAGTGTGCCAAGGAGAGGCCTAATGGTACCTGAAGCAGGCCAAGGTCAACTCTCTGTGGGGAGAGAAAGCTTTCAAAGCTTTTTCTGTACCATTTTATTATCCAGCCAATTTGTTATGTTTTATATCATTTTTGTAGGTATTTTACTCCTTAATAATTGTTTAACCCATTTAACTAAAGTGTATCGCTGGTAGACCTTTGTAGTTCCTAAACTAATTTTATCAATATCAATGTATTTTCGCTAACAGACTAACATATATTTATAAATTATGTTTAACACAAAATCGTACCGTGATCTAAAAGAAGTTAAGAATGCACTTTAAAAATAACAAATGTTTTGAACAAGGATAAATATGCTAATAACAAAAGCATTGCAATGCGTCCCCTTTAAATTCCTTTTTTCGTTCAAGTAACTAGAATCCATTAAAAATTAACACACTAAATTGTTTTTTCCCCCGTTTACAATAATTTTCCAGTTCGCGAAACAGACAACTGGAAAGATTCCCCCATTTTTTAAACCCTGTGTTACCCTTTTTAACGATACTTTAATTAACTTCACTCGACTTCAAGCTCTTCACTTTTTGTAGTTGAATCTCACCAACCCTCGTGTAATCCACGGAAAAAAATTCAGCACTTGATATTAACTTGCTCTTTAATATTTGAATAGGAAAATATTCGAGTACAACATTTAAATAGAGAAAGCCTATGAAGACGTTGAGCATTTTAAAAGATATTTTTTAGTTAATAAACAAGTTGTTCTTAAACAATTAACAACAGAATGAAATAAACAGACAAATTTGTGATTTGATTTCAAAATAATATTTTTTATGAATGGTTTTCAAATCAAGATCATGTCCGAAATTATGATATTTCTTTCTGTGCGCCTACTTTTCCATTAAAGTTGGTAAATACAACAAAATAAAGCTCGCCCAACTAGACAAAAGGAAAGGGGGGTTTTTGGTGGGGAGAAGGGGAGCGAAAGGAAGTCAAGCAGTGGGGAGAATCGAGAATTTACCTTTCATGCAGCTGACGTCGTTGTTTTTCCTTTTGTAGCTTTGTGTGTTGCGCATGCGCCCAGTTTCCATGAATTCCAAGACGAAGATCGCGGAAGAAGAACAAGAAGAGCTGGAAGCTGTCTGTCTCTCTCTTTCTCCGTCCCGTCTCGTCACGTCACGTCGCTCCCCCTCTCTCTTTTTATGTATACAAAAACCAGTTGGAAGCGAAAGCAAAAGTTTTATTATTATGTGTTGGTCTTCTTGTTGTTTCTGTTGCTGCTGTAGCTGCTCTCCCTCTCTCTCGCTGTCTCTGTCCCGCTCTCAGTGTGGGAATTCGCATGTGTGGAGAACGGAACGCGAATTTATAATTCGCAAAACAAAGCTTGTGTCTGATTCATTTCGCCGATCGTAGTTGCTGTTGCTGCTGTTGTTGCTTTTGTTGTTGCTATTTCTCCAGATCGCATCGCTCTTCGTCTCGTTCTCTCTGGCTCTCGCTCTCCGAAAGCTCTTTCAGCATATTTCAGAACACGCACACACACGCGACGCCAAACGCATTGGGCAATTTATTTTTATTTTTTTTTAAATTTATTTCTTTTATTTATTTTGCATTTATTGCCATTTACTCTGCCTCTATTCTCGCTGATTTCCTCTTCCCGATTTCGAACGCACACCAAGAACTTCTTGCACAATCGTCGCACGCGCGCAACAAGCGAAAGCTCTCAGAAACAACAACTATAAATTGCAATTCCTGCTACACACACGCACACACTAACACGCTCGCACCGCACATATGTATATACACATATGTACTGGGGTTCCACTGGGCATTCTGTGTTGTTGTTTTTCCGCTTGGCTTTTGCTAATTTTGCCTTGTTTTTTTGCCTCTGCTCCAATTCTATGACACAACGCTATCTTCCCACTTTGTGTTAATTTTTATACAAAATTGCACACCGAAATTAGGGTTTGGCGAACGGAAAGGCGATGACGAGGGCGACGGCGACGGGTGGAAGCCAGAACACACTCCCGTTATGGACGCATCGGAAATATTTAATATATACGTATGTACACACACATAATTAACGCCAGAGTTCTTTTCCTTTCCGCTTTTGTTTACTTTCACTCTCACTTTCTTGGCTATCGCTCGCATTCAGCTATTGTTTATTCGCTGGCTTCACTTTTTCGGGAAAAACTATTCCGCACGCAAAAATTAGGTCTCGAGCGAAATTAGGTCGAACTCGAACGGGAACACAACACACAGTAAAAAGTTGTTGGCGTAGGTAGAAGAAGACCGAAAGCCCTCGCGCACACACACACACGCACACACATGCGCGGTCGGGATAGTGTTGGATCTCCGGAGTGAAGAGCGGGGCCAAGGACAGAGAGGCAGCATTCTTGGCCTTTAAAAAATCATTTGAAGAACAAGGACGGCAATCATATGAAAACCGGAAAGCTTTTAGCTGAAAGCACTCACATGCACGCACACCCGCGCTCAGCACACAGCTCTGGTGGCGAGCTTTTGATGGCGACATCTGCCGGAACCTATCGCCAAATTATCGATATGTCGTAATTTCGAATCAGTGGCGGTTTCTCAATGCCAATGATGCAATCAATATTACTTAAGAAACATGTTTTAATACATGGTAAGCAAACAAAACAAATATACTTTAAAGTTTAAGTATTTTATCTAGTCTAATGAATTACGAAATTTTTATAACAAGTGAAGAAATAATCATGGGCCATTCCTTATTTTAGATCTTACCTTTTTAGTCATCTTACCATTTAACCAATTTGACTTACAAATAATATATCCCTTTTAGACATTTAGTTAAATAACCTTTAAAACAAATTTCGAAGTATCATAAATGACCATTATTTAGTAAACGCTTGCATTAGATTCGTACTCTAATGCAGGACGATTGTCAAAATTTTGAAGTGAAACCCACTGTTAAATTGTCAAAATTTCACTTTGCATTTATTTTGTTTCTCATTAGTTTTTTTTTTTTTGTTAAATTTCTTCAGTTTTTTTGTGGTTTCTGTTTATAGTTGCACAAAACTTACACACGTACATTACATAGAAAATTACAAACCTATCTGAAAATTGATTTACATTGTAGTTGGATCATATTGTGTATACATATATTTTATATATTATGTTAATAATTTCATTTAAAAATACATAATACATAAATACGCCTTTGTTGCTTCTTTAATATTATTACAATAATTATTATTTACTTTCTACTTTAGCTAGTTTGTTTTGCTTTTTTAAAAACCATAGATTACACTTTATCCCTAGATATATCTGTAAGTATATATCAATTTATTAGCTGATTGGCTGGCATACATTTTCTGTTCGTTTCCTATTCACTTACTGCCTCGCATTATTTTGTTCTACTTGAATTGCGTAATTGCAGCCAATCCCTAAAGATTCCAGATTTTTTCAATACTCTCGCTCTAAAATTTCCATTCATTTCCGTTTTCTTCGTTTTGAGTGTGTATAGCACCTTTGTATCACTTTGCATTAGCTCTAATTTAATTTCCTTTATAAAAGCCTTTATCTTCCAAAGACAAAGACGTGTGAGTAAAAACTAGTTACTAGCTAAAATATACATATGTATGTATAGTATATAAATCTATAATTATATTCGTACTAATAGTTTTTCCATATTTGTTTGCACTTTACACTCTATGTTCAGTTAGTACTATGCTCATCTGTTCATCATTATCTAAGCTATATCTTTCTGGATCATGCCTTGTCCAATCGCTAAAGATATCTCGGTTAAAATTTCATTAAAATGGTCTTCACGCCCAACAAGTTCCGTACACTGTCGTTGTATTTGATGAGCACAACCTTCGAGGAGCTGAACATGTTCAGCTTTTCACCGGCGCACAACAGCTGCAGGCAGGTGGCTTTCTCCAGGAAATCGTCTATCTTGAACTCCCGGAGCAGGTGCTTCTGACTGCTGGCCAACGCATTGCTGTTGTTCGGACAGAGCTGAAAAAATGATAAGATTTTGTTAGAAACTGGCATATACAGCGGACCACATGTTTGGAGTTTAAAATATCGTTTAGATTGCAGGCATCAAGTAGCACATACCTTGTTGAGCAACGTATCCTTCGATTTAACTTTAAGTAAATTGCACAAGTCGTTGAGTAGTACCCATTTATCACTGCCCTCGTCTTTGAGCAAGTACAGTGGTGGCAAGGGCACATCGGCCTCTTCAAATTCAAAAATATCACCATTCAATTCACTATCCATTGTCTCGATGTCCGTCTGATCCTCGTCTAGCCTACTCATACTATTCGTATTCGCATTCGCGTTCGTTTCTGCTTCCGCTTCCGTTTCTGCTTCAGCATCCACTTCCTTCTTCACTTCATTCTTGACATTCACAACGCTTGTTACTAAATTATTTTCAACATTAGCATTCAGCTCCTCGTTGTTCTTATTGTTATTGCTATCCTCGTCGGTGCCTGGTTCCAATTTAACCATCGTTGTTGCCGTCGTCGTAGTCGCCGATCCAGTCTTTGTTGCACTCGTCTCCCCGTTCTGCTTGATCGTTGTGGTCACCCGGTGGTCCTGGTCCAAATCCTCGGGCTTCTGCTCTTCCTTTTTTGCTGGTAACAGGCCATTCATGTTGCTGGTTCTGCTACTGTTGCTCATCCTCTGCTGCTTGGCCTCCTTCCTTTCTCTACGTAGAGCTCTGCTCATATCACAAGCTGTATTCGGTACATTACTGAATATATCATAACCATACTCCTTAGCATCTGTAAGAGATAAATATATAGTAAAGTAAACTTCTTGATATTCATTTCGTGTTTCCACTTACCAAATATCTCCCAAGGCCCATTGAATCGCATTGGCTTGATGTCAGCGGCGGCACTTTGTGCATCGCTGAGATGAGAGCTCAGAATGCCACGCATCAACTTGCTTGAAGCTAACATTAGCGGGGTTTGACCTGAAACAAGATTGGTACATGTTGGTACAATCCTTGCGAAATGAAAGGTAAAACATCCAGCACAAACCTGAGTACGTTGCCAGCAACGGATCGGCTCCATAGGAGAGCAACAGGCGCACCACCTCCTCGTGATCATTCTCGATGGCTCCGTGCAATGGCCTGATTCCAGATTGAGCCGCCTCCGAATGATTCGCTCCGTATTGGAGCAGTAGCCTGGCGATCTCCAGCCATCCTTGGGTGCACGCCTCGTGGAGGGGAGTGTAGCCGGCGTTATCCTTCTGGTCAGGGTTCATATTCATACGATCCAAGCAGTACACCACCACATCGATTAGCCCCTGGCGAGCGGCCTTGTGCATGGTGCTCTGGCCCACTCCCTTGTTGAGCACCCACTTCTGGATCTCACGACAGACATCCATCTCCGTTTTCACCTTTGGCGGCAAATGGGAACTGCCTGCGATGGTGCTATCCGTATCCTCCAATCGCTCATCCGCCGCACTCTGATTGTGTTCCAATAGATGTTGTGTTATCTGACTGGAGGCTTGGTTCTGATTCTGATTCTGATTATGATTTTGGGCGTGGTTCTGAGTCTGGGTTGGAGCTGGTCTCTTCTTCTTACGTATGTAGTCAAATCCCGAGCTGCCTTTCCTACAACGATACTTTCTCTTGTGCGGACATTGAGGAGCCGTGACGAACTTGTCCTCCATTAGAGATCTCCTGGCCAACTTGCTGTCATTCGCGCTGGCAATGCTGTTCATTTGCACCAGGAACTCCTCGTACTTCTGGTAACTAATGGCATCCCCTTCATCTGCCTCCTGGACACATTCTGGCGGAGCCGAAGCTGGACGTTCCGGACCGACGAAAATCTCACGGATGATCTCCCTGTGTTTTTGCAACTTGGTTTCTGTTCGGGTTTTGCTCTGCAGCACTTTGGTGTCGAAAATGCTAAAGTGCCGCTTGCTGATGTCATCTAGGGACTGGTTTTCCGTGGTGTTATCCTGCTGGGGCTGCTCGTAAAGTGAAGTAGAGGCGGAGGTTTGCGAGGTTTCACTATGGATCTGGAGGTTGGTGGAAGCGGGAGCAGAGACTGAGATCTTCCTTTGAGTGCTGGCCGTACTGCCATTGGTTACCCTCAAGTGGAGGACATCGATTATGGACTTCGGCGTGAAATCCTGCTTACTGGCAGCTTTGGTCTTGGGTCTATTTCTCTTAAAGCAGGCCAGCTCCTGGCTGAGATCACGGCGCTCCAAGTCCGGTAGCGAGGAAGCCACTTTGTTGAGCTTATTAATCGAGATCAGGCTGTGTGGGATTTTCAAAGCCAACTTATAGCGATACTCCTCCAGGTACAGTTGCTGCTGCGGCGAGGTCTTGGGTGGCTTACCGGGACTATTTCCCATCTTGCTGCCCTTCAGCTTGGAGTTTCTACCATTCAGCGCTCCTAGATCAGAGTTTAAGCCACGTTTGTTTCGCAAACGGGTGACCATCATCTCCTTCTTGCTGTCCACCACTTTGCGGACATACTTTCTCTTAATTTTGGTGGTGGAGTTCCTGATGATCTTGTCATTGCGTAGAACCTTACTGTTGGCCAACTGGAGTTCGAGTTCTTTGCGATGTTTGGAGCGGGTCATGGTATTCAGCTTGTGGGCAATGCGTTTCTTGAGTGTGTTTCCCGGACGTCTGCCTCCTCGCTTCTCCTTTTTCTTGTCCTGCTCCTCATCGTCGTCCTCTTCGGGCTCTTCCTCATCCTCCTCCTGATCCTCCTCCTCTTCGTCATTGTCATCTTGTTCTTCTTCGCTCTCCGAAGTGGTGCTCTCCTGGCTTTCCTGCTTGGAGTTCTCTTCACCTTTGGTCTTGTTTAAGCTGGAAGTATCAATTGGCTTCTTTCTGATCTTGGCCAGAGAGGCGCTGTTGTTGGACTTGTTGCTTGGAGTCTTGGCCTCCTTTTTAACATCCTTTTTGGCGGAAGTGGCTTTTGTCTTGCTTTCCTCGCTGGAGGTTTGATTGCGACTAAGTCGCTGGCTCACTTTCTCCTGCTCCTCATCGCTGCTCTGCTGAATGCTGGCCGCTTCCGGAGACCTTTGCCTCGTTCTCCCCTTTCGCAGTAGAGGTTTCTTTTGCCGCGCCGTATTCCGCTTGTGAAGCTCTGTGGTATCGCTCTCCGATGAACTGCTTTGCCCATGTTTTGGTGCCAAGCGGGCGGCAATTCGCTGTTCCTGCTGCTGGCGTTTCTTCTCCCTCTCCACTTTGCTGAGTTTCTTCTGGCCACTGCCATTGCCCAAAGACGAAGAGATTCCGTTGGTAGTTGTGGTTAATTGAGTAGTTGCCGACTCGGCATCTCCTCCAGCAAGCGATGGTGCTGCCAAAGGTTGTCTCTTTAAAATGCGAGCAACCGGCAGATCATCTTCACTGAGCTCCAGTTTGATGCCGGTGTTGGCTGGTAATGCCGGTAATGCTGGTGGCACCACAACCTTGCTCATAAGTTGCTCAACGAGATTATTACATGTGCTGCCCCAGTCCATCAGGTTACCCAAACTGAGTTCATCTTCCACATCCAAATCAGTCGCTTTTGGTGGCGCTGGCGCTGGCTCTAGCTTAATTTGAATGTGATTGGTAACCTGGTTGGGTGGCGTCCTGGGTGGTGAAATTGTACTAGAAGCATTCGTTGTGGAGGAAACGAGCACAGGCGGCGTAAATGTGAAGCCCTTGAGCTCGGCTTTAGTTCGAATGCGTGGTTCCATCTTGGGTACCAGATGGGCGGAAGTGGAGGATTCTGCACTCATGGATTGCATCTCCCTTTCCCGCTTGGCGGCCAGCGCCTGTTCATTCACAGCTATCACGGGCACGGGAGCAACTACAACCACTGAAGTGGGAGCCGCTATTATGGGTGCCTTGGACACTAGAGATCCTGATGATTCCGCTTCCAATCTTGCTTGCTTCGCAGCGGCTTGATTGTACTCCTGCAGGTGCCGTTTCTTGCCCAAATAGTTGGGATTACTGCTGTTGTGCGGGCTTGGCGAAGGTGTGGGCATCAGTTCCACTGTCGGCTTGTTTACCTGCACAATGCTCGTCTCTGGTGGCAGCTGCTGCTGTCGCTTGGCAAACGGATTTGTTTCCAACACACTGGGGCGCATCTGTTGCAGGGTTTTGATCACCAGGGCTGGTGCAGCCACTGCCGGAGGAACTGGAACCGTGGGTGGCACAGGAGCTGCCGGAATCGCCAGAGCCTGACGTATCACAGGTGTGGGCGCCGGACTCGTGGGTGCTCCGCCCCTCGTGGCAGCCGAGAAGTTGGGTGTAATATCGAACCTTGGCAATCCCAGGCCTCCACCTCCGCCTCCGCCTCCGCCTAAGCCCCCTTGTGGTAGCTTGTAGTCCGTGCTGGGTCTCTGGTATTTGTACTCCGTGGAATCCGCCGTCTGCTTCACCGTGCGCATGGACAAATCCAATGGCGAATGAATCGCTGGCGGCGGGGGCGGTGGAGCTGATGGAACTGATATTGCAGCGGGTGCTGCACTCTGTTGGATGACTCTACTTGGAGCTGGATGATTCCTGGAAGGCGGCTCCATGTTTAGCGTTTTCTTGATGATCTGCATATTCAGTTCTTGTTCGCTGGCTGTATTTCGTTTCAGCATATCGTTGATTAAAGCACGATAGTTGGGTTTTGTTACAGCTGGTGGCTTTTTGGCAGGATTGGGATGACTCTGCGCTTGGTTCTGCGCCTGGGACTGACTGCCTGGCTGGTAGCAAATATCTGGTCCATGGGGATATACCTGCAGGGTGGAGAAGTTGGCATTGCTAGACGATGAGGATGATGAGGCGGGTTGCTGACTGTTGGCGGGTGGTGGAGCCGGTTGGCTACTATGCGGAGGCATGCCGGGATTCAAGCCCGGTCCAGGACCAAAAATCGATCCTGGCGCTTCGGCCTGCGGTGGTCCTGGTGCTGGCGTGGGCGAAGCCACCGCTCCAGCCGCTGGCGAAGGCGTTCCCTGATGGTAGTAGCTTTGATAGGGCGCCGAGCTACCTGTTCCCACTCCGCTAGCGTGCTGTTGCTGTATCAGCTTGCCATATTTGGTCGGATAGCCGTGAGGCGCCGGCACAGTGGCCATGGCTGGCGAGGAGTCCCTTTCCCTGCTCTCCACATTATAGGGATTGTGGTAAAGCGAGGATCTCGTGGGTTGCGGCAATCCTCCGGCAAGAGCGTGCTCCGGTTCCATTTTCACATAACTGGAGGTGGCAGTTTGAGGTACAGGTGGTGCTGCCTTGGAGCTCTTCACCGGCTGCTGATTGTAGTAACCAGTTCGCCCATAGGCGGCACCACTACCGGCTCCCGCACCTGCTGGTGCCACTCCACCTCTGGGATACTCCAAGCTGGGTGCCGGAGTTTCCCTTATGTACTTCTCAATCGCATTATGCACAGTGGTTTGGAACTTTTCCGTACTGAATGTCGGCATGGGAATATACAGGCTCTGGTGGTGCGATGTGGATGTGGGATTGGGCGTCGAATTGGGCGTGGCCCCGGCACTTCTTTGCTCCGGCGGCGTTTCGTAGTGAGGCGGACATTTGCGTCCATAATTCGGACTGGGTTGCTGGTGCTCGTTGCTCGGATTACTGGGATTGACCACATGTTCGAGTTCATAGTGGCGGACGGATGACGAGTTAGCGGCCGAGCTGGCGCTGGCGCTGGAGGTGGGTGGCGGTGGCTGTGGCTGCGAGGAGCTGGCTGGTGGTGCGTAGGTGAGCACCTTGGATGCGGCAGGTACAGTGGAGTACTTAATGTCCTCGCTGTAGTATCGCTGACTGTTTGGCAGGGGTCCCTGAATGGGTCTCGAACCCGTGACCGGGCCTCCTGGTTTTGCATAGGAATACCGGGACGGCTGCTGGTGATGCAACTGCTCATCCGGTGGCGGCCAGTAGGCGGTGCTGCCCGTTGGATACAGGGCAGGATTTCCATGCTGTCGCAATCCGGGCGCCGGAGCTGGAGTCGTAACAGCTTGGCTCTTATAGCTCCAATTGGGATGCGGATCGGACATCTTCTTCACCGCCAAATTCTGGTTCGAGGTGTAGTATTGCATGTGAGGATCGCTGCCACTCGTCCCAGCGGCGCCTGATCCTTGCGCCGAGGGATGAGTAGGATGAGGAGGTGGTGGCAAGCCGGGCTGAGTGTTTCTGCTCATATAAATTGCTGACCGGGAGCGCTGATCCTCGGCCAAGGATGTGGGGTGATGTTGCGGATGGTGACTGACATAGCTGACGGAGGAGGAGGAGCTGCCCACCGATGTGGAGCTCGTGGGATGGTGATGCAGTTGCTGGTAGTGATGCGGATGCGGATGCTGCTGCGGGTGGATCTGCTGCGGTGGCTGATGCTGCTGATGTTGCTGCTGCTGAGGTGGTGGTGGCGGCGGGTGATGCTGGTGGATCGGTTGCTGCGGGTGGTGCGGTTGTTGGTGATGTGGTGGCTGGTGATGTGGATGCGTTGGATGGTGCTGCATCGACGGATGCGGCTGATGATGTGTCTGATATTCGTGATGTCTGTTGGGTTCCATGGTGGTGGTCTGAAAAAGAATGGTATAAACTTATTAATAATTGGAAAATACATATATACGGACATTAATTACCATATTTAAATTCCTTATCATTAAATACGATATAAACAAATAATAATAGGCATCACAAGGTTATATTACCCAAAAAACCATTATTTGGTTATTTGATTAGATCATTTTGTTTGCCTATTATATCGTTTACATGTTTTGAATTTAATCATTTAACTATCAATCAATCATTTGACTTGGTAAATTACCAGAAGATTTATATATGTATATGTATATAAATATATTAACTTTGATAAAACAATGCTAAAGTTAAAATTTAATCTTCTCGGGGCTACAGCTCGTCATTTTCTTAAGTATTTATTGTGGCCATAAAACTTGAAGTCGCAAAACGCTCATTCTAATATGCACAAGATTCCACAGAAAGATGATGAAATTGCTATAAACAAATAAACTTAAAAATTCTCGTTGCCTTTTACAATATAATTCGTGGGAGAAAGAGACGGATGGCGGGGCAAAACATGAGATGAGAGTGGGTGCGAGGGAAACGCAAACAGTTCAACGACTTTCTAAAGAACGTGCACGAAAATAAACTGACTTTCCAATGAACCGCGCACAGCACAAAATGCCCCAAAATGATTCACTTATGGCGAAACTAAGAGAAATTGGACACAAATTTGGATCAACTCAAAAATGTTCTGCCATTAAAAAAGAAGAAGCTTTGTCTATTTAGGATTATACAGTTGTAAACGAGTTTAAAGTTTGAATTTGCAGCTTTAAATATATTCTAATATGTATAATTCTTAAAATAATTAACATTATTATGCTGAGTAATCTTTTCCAATCTGTTGTGTGTATAAATAGGAATTTAGAAAAAAGGGTAAGCAACTCAACTAGTTTAGATTTCAAGTTATGAAGTTATGAACGTGGAGCGGATAAGAAGTCTGTGTTCTTCTTGCAGTTTCTTAGCTCGTGTTCAGCCCGGAATTTCGAATTTCAAGCATATGCCATAGCGATAAGACTTTCTGTGTGGATCTGCAACCCGAGTTCGTTTTCGGGTTTACTTTTTACTTTTTGGTGAATATGCACACAACACTCCACTTTCTAATCACCTTTTGTGTTATCAGTTCTTGGGGATTGCCATCGGACTGACCGACCCCAAAACTAAAACTACACTCACGTGTGGCCTGATTAACAAGTGTATAAACAAATAGAGCGATAATGGCTAGAACGGGGCATTTGTACAAAGTTATGACAGAGATAAAAACATTAGCGAGAATAAGCGAACACACAGCACGCAGCAAGGCGAAATGCCGCAGCAATCACATCTAATATAAACAAAAACAAATAATAAAATAAAAGAATACAAATTGTTGAACGAGACATAGAAATCTTTTAGATTTGCGCACAAAAAGCTGACGGGCAACGTCAAAAGTTATTTCACGAAATACATTTTAGTTTCTGTATTGTGGGCGTGTTCGACATTGTTAATTGTCATTTTCTATATGTACATTATACATACCTACCTACATACACACACATTTTTGTGTACATCTGTGTCTATTCGAGTTGTTAATTTGTTTAAAGCAACATAAACTACAGCTATAAATAACCGAATGGCAGGTTTAAACGATTTCCAAATGGTTCAGAGCAATTTCGTAATTTTTTTTTCGCCGATAGCCCGTAGATTTTATTGATTTGTTAGCACGCGAAAAGTATAAGATTATCAAAGAAGTGATACGTGTTATTCTAATGTTATTCTAGTAGTAAACTTATATGAACAATATCAACAATGAAAGGAAAAAAGTGGAACTGGCAGAATTTAAACTACCTCGACCGCCTTCACAAACTCAAGGTCTAGAAAGTCGAACGAATTGGGGTCAAGCAGAAGAAAGAGGGTACCATGCCAATAAGATTCATGAATAAAAAGCAAGCCAAACTGGCAAAAGGTAAGGAAAAAGCCTTATTTTTATACCCGTTACTCGTAGAGTAAAAGGGTATACTAGATTCGTTGAAAAGTATGTAACAGGCAGAAGGAAGCGTTTCCGACCATATAAAGTAGATATATTCTTGATCAGGATCAATAGCCGAGTCGATTTGGCCATGTCCGTCTGTCCGTCCGTCTGTCCGTCTGTCCGTCTGTCCGTCTGTCCGTATGAACGTCGAGATCTCAGGAACTACAAAAGCTAGAAAGTTGAGATTAAGTATACAGACTCCAGGGACATAGACGCAGCGCAAGTTTGTCGATTCAGGTTGCCACGCCCACTCTAACGCCCACAAACCGCCCAAAACTGCCACGCCCACATTTTTGAAAAATGTTTTAATATTTTTTCATTTTTGTATTGGTCTTGTAAATTTCTATCGATTTGCAAAAAAACTTTTTGCCACGCCCACTCTAACGCCCACAAACCGCCCAAAGCTACCACGTCCACACTTTTGAAAAATGTTTTGATATTTTTTCATATTTGTATTAGTCTTGTAAATTTCTATCTATTTGCCAAAAAACTTTTGGCCACGCCCATTCTAACGCCCACAAACCGCCAAAAACTGTCCTTCGCACTTACACTAGCTGAGTAACGGGTATCAGATAGTCGGGGAACTCGACTATAGCGTTCTCTCTTGTTATATTTCAATATCTAGAAACATAAGATACATACATACATAAGATACATCTCCGCACTTTTGACTGTTTGCTAACTTTGAGATTACAGAAGGCGAAAATAAAAGAATTTCAATCACAGATATTTCTTTTTCACCAGTTGATCTTATAGTTATATAGGGATTATCTTGTTAAAAGCATGAAAATATAAAAAAAATATATTTCTTTTGAACTGCTAGCTTGTAAAATTTGGAACTCTTAGCAGATACAAAAAACTATCTATTCTTTACACACTTTCATTGAATCTTTTACTTACAGCTAAGTTAATGTGATCAAATGTTCCTTTCGATTTCCTCAAGTGAATGAACTTGGTTTGCTCATTGAATAGTCGCTATCTAACCTAATCAATTACACTATTAAGCTTTCCCCTTCGTGTTTAGGCAAACATTTTATTCATTCGCATTTCAGTTATCTTTCCTCTCTCTGCTGATTATTTTCTTTTAGCTTTTGTTTTGAGTGCTTATTTGCAATTCAAAATGCAAACTTTTTGCTGTTTGAAAATGAATATATAATACTGCAAAAAAATAGAGAAGAGCCAGTGAAAAATTTAGCGGCTTGGCCTTGGCTTAAAACAAACAAAAATGGCAACAACAATTCGAGTTTGTGCTGTTGGAGAGTGAAAGAGACAGTGGCAAAAACAAGGCAATACAATACAATAGCAAACATTTGCGGCCTGTTTGGTTTTTGGCGCTTTTTTAAAGCATTTTAATTTGGCATTTGTTGTTAAGTTGCCAGTTGCCCGTTGCCATTGGTAATCGTATTGGTTTCGCTGCATTCGTAGTGGTTTAAATGCTCGCTTTTATTATTGTTGTTGCCTACGCGGAGCGCTTTGTTTTATAATTTCACATTTCGCAAAAGTTCGTTGTGCTCTTACGTCGCCTTCTCTTTTTCTCGCTCACATTTAGCGCGTTTTTCATTTCACTTGAGTGGGGCATGTATGCATTTGTGTATGTACGTATATGTACATACATATATAAACATTTGTATGTCTGCGCCTTTTGTTCAACTGTGTGCATTTGCCGCTCGGTGTATTTATATCATTTGCAATAACAAAATAAAAATGCGTCACAAATTTATTTGCACTTTTGCCGTCGGTTATTCGTATTATTCGTATCAGACCCTCACGAACGCTATATCATATATATATATATACAAATACATACATATGTACATATATAGAAAGCATTATAGCCTTGACCTCTACAATCTACAAACTGTGGCCACGGGCTAACGTTCTCCCCGAAATTGTTATTTCTTTTTTGGCTTTGTTATATGTACATACATACATACATACATACGTACGTACATATGTGCATTTGTGTGTATTTAATTTATTTGGTTCTGCACGCCAACTTAATTGAAACTTTGTACCGGGCGTAAATTTGCACTGGCAGAGCCACAAATCAGTTCAAAATGCTGTAAGAATTACCATATGCACGTTTTTGCTTAAATTCCTTTGCATTTATGTTTCGTAGTGTTATTTAAGCCAGTTTAACCTTTATTTCCGGAGTGTAAGATATTTGGTTGTATTTAAAAGAGTTATCAGTTATATACTATGCATTTTTGCAGTTTTTTGGACGCGATAACGACTTTCCAGAATTCAATCAACTCGATATTGTACGTATGCATGGAAAGCAAATGGATTCATATCTTCCGTGTCATTCAAGGTTTATAGAACGTTAAATCAAACCATAATCATGACAGTTTCGGTTTTACCTATCAAAATAGTTTTTGTATTTTAAATAGTTTTTTAATTTTGTTATAATTATAGCCCACAAATGATTGGAGATTCATGACAGGTAAGGAATAGGTGAATAAATATTGCATTTTATATGTTGTGTGAATGCTAATTAAAGCCAAAGAAACTGCGATAAACATTTTTATTAGAAATAACCGAATGCTTAATACTGTAACCATTTTTTACGTGTAAATACATTCTAATCCAACAAACTAAGGTGTGATAGATAGGCTGGCCTTATGATCTCCTTGGAATTTATATTGATTTACTGCGTATAACTTCATTTGGAATTATCATTAGATAACAGTATCTTAAATTGAATTCACAATGTTTCAACCTATTTTCTGCTTACTTTTAAAGCTAATGCAATTCTAATACGGAAATTAGCAATCTAAAAATCAGACTTTGTAAGTATTTCTCAGTTCCCCTTTATTTTCATGGGAATTCGTGGGAACCCCAAGTTCCCCCATAGAATTTAATAGGTATGTATACTTTTGAGTGAACAAATGGAATTTTATAAAACAGTGAAATATGAGTATGAAATAAATCAAACCTATGAATAACTGGAATTTAATTATCGAGGAATTCACAAACTTAATTTTCAATGCTAGTTAAGCAGATATAATTAAAACCCCGAAACGGTTTATTAATATTGATTTATAAACAAAACAGTGCACACCAAATACAGTAAAACCATAAAACGGATTTTACAGGCGTAGCTGAGAGTTTTTTCACACATTTGCATATTGAGATGAGCAGTTGAGGTGTTGAGATACTTTTGTGTAAGCCGAAAGAGAAACGAAACGAGTGCCAAAAACTCGAGCAGATGATCGTCGAAATAATTATGATAATGATGGCAGAACGAACCCATGATCATTGAGATATTTTCTCCTCGCCATGCTGACTTCTATTGTTGTTATTATTGTTTTTGTTGTTGTACGCCTTTGGGGGCCAACAACGCACAGATAAATTAGCGAGTGAATCGCTGTTGTATTCGTATCTGTATCTGTTTGTGTACTCTTTTGTTCGTGTGTTGTTTTTGTTGCTTTGTATCTGTGTCTTGAAGTGCGCTTGTTTGTATCTGTATCTGTAGAATTAATGTCACCGCCGCAAAAAATGTTGTAATACACATAAAACGCGGCGCGCGACAAGGACGGAGCGACACAGTTGAGGCGCTATCTCTGTCGCACACGGGCTGTTTGCATTAAGATGATGACAAAATCAAATAAACAGAAGCTAAGGAAACAACAACAGAACCAGCAAAGCAACAACAAGAAATCAGCAAGCAAGCGGGACAATTTAAGATAACAACAATGTCAACGACTGCCGCCCTCTCTTTCGCACCCCCTCTCTTCGTCTCACCCACCTAATGTGCACACGTTTTTTTATATTATCGCGTTCTCTCTCACTCCCTCATCGAACAACAACAACAACAAGAGTAGTGACAAAAACAACAACCAGCAGTTGTCGTGCTTCCCTTGTTGTTTTTGCTAATTTCATTTCAATTTATTAGCATTTCATTTGCAGTTGTTGTTGCCTTTTCATTGCCGCAAGTTTCGTTTTATTTTGTTGTAGTACTTGGCATTTTTTTTTCCTGTTCATCGTTTCTGTAATTGTTTTATTGTTGTTGCTGCCACTTTTTCATTGCTTTTTGAAGTCAATTTGTCATACAATGATTTAATTGCCTGAAATTATGAGTTTGTGAAATACGTACAAGAAGAAGAGATATTGCGAAAAGCAAACTTTAACTTTAATGAAGAGATACAAAGTCAAAGGAGTGGTCAACAAGTTGAAATTGGAAAGGAAAGTTTTGCGAAAAGAAGCCAGTTAAGACGGAAAACTCGAATGACAACACAAATAAAAGAGTTTAGCGAATTACAACATTTGTAAGAGATTTTAAAATGAAGCGTAGAATAACAAACAATATAAAATACAACTCAATGTTCCAAAAGTTGGGGATATACACATCGAAAAATATTGAGTTAATTTATAAATGTTTATAAACTGAAATATTTTCTGCTGTATTTCGAAAGAATTTATCATTAACTGCTTGAAAACATAAATAAAGAATATTTAAACAAAAGAAAGACTGATGACTCAAAATATGGTTTTAAATATATAAAAGTATAAATAAATATGCATACTTAAGAACACTTATGACTAATAAAACATACGAATGCAAAGCACACTTTTGAGTCATCAATGTTAAGGTTACTGCTATAATTAGCATTTTTCTTAAATTAACAAAGCATATTGCATTGAACAAAGTATGTATGCACAAAATGTATCTCTAGTGGATGTTATCTATTAAGTTGCATTTATTATTTTTAAAGAAATTTCGGTTTCTATAAAGAATTGAAAACCAATTACATACACTTTTGCCTGTAACTTGCCATAAAATTGTTCATATTTCTTCAGTGAATCGTTAAAATTTCAACCCAATTTTCACACCTAGAAGCGTTTAACTTTTCTCAATTCCAATCGATTCAAATTATAAGGTAACAAACGCCGTTATATGAAATTAGATCACGCTAAACGAATGACCCAAATTCCATTTGCATTGCATTGCATGCGTTCTGATTATTGTCATTGAAGTTACTTCAGTTCCGTTCTGCTTTCTACTTAATAAACTAATCAGGAAAATTATGAAATTGCATGGGAAAGCAACAGACGACGAAGAAAAATAATAAGATAGCGGGCTTGCTAAGCTGACATATGAATGGATTTAGTTTGAGAAATTACTATGCTGATTCCATATAATTCATGCACTTAAGTGGCTATTTTATGCCCAATTTTACCAATTAAGGTAAAGTTACCTAAACCAATGAATATTTGGCCTATTTTACTTGATCCCACGAAAAGATATTATCATTCTTCTAAAATATATTCTAATTACATATATTTAATAATTCAATTATATACCTTTTGTTATTAAATTAATTAAGCTTTTATACCCCTGGTAACATAAGCAAATTTATTCGCCATATATTTAATTTACTGAAAGGTTCATTTACCTCATACTTGTGTTTTGTTTTCGTATTTCATTCATTCAACTTTGTAAACCGAGTTTCCTAACTTTGAAATTCGTTTCACACTTCAACAGGTGTCAAATTGTAGAGAACACAATGTAATCCCAATGAAATGAGAACAACAAGTTAAGTTTGACAAGCAATTTGAGACTCCAACGAAAAACGTGGCCAATTTGGATAACGAAAAACCCGAGTATAAAATATTTTCCCGTTGAGTCACTAAATTGTTTGTGAAATGATATTGCATACATTGCGAACGCAAATTTTCCTGGCTGGAAACTGAAAACTGAATATGACAGCGAAATGTAGCGAAGTTTAAGTGATTTTACGTATTTGTTTTCCAATTTTGTCCAGTCAGCAATTGAGTTGGTAGGTTGTTAGATATGTGTGCATGTATACGCTTCGCTCACTAAAAATAAACCGAGTAAACAAAAGCTGGCAAAAAGGGCAGACAAAGTAAATTTATAGTTGCTTTAACACAAAAAAGTACACAAAAAAAAAAGGAAAAAGCGAAGGGAACTGTGTGGAAAAACATTTTTGAGGGGGAGTGGGAAGGTGCAGCCGTGTGATAGGTGAAATGAAGCAGCAAATAGAAGGGGTTTCAACTTGAATTTATGAGCACTTTTCCATAGCGCCCACAAAGTTTCGGAGCAAAGTTCAAATTGATGGGAGTTTAAAGGCGAAAAAGTTCTTATCTCAGTAAATTTCGTTAAGCGGATGAAGGTAACCATAAAACATTCAGGGTCTTGGTGAAATTTTATTGACAAAATCTCCGCCGCCTGAAGTTGATTTACATTCAAAACACGTTCGAGTTGCTTGGCATTTTTGAGCACACCAAACTAACTCACTTCGGTTCTATTTATAGACCAGCCCAATTGATTTAGAAATAATTGTAATTTAATCCGGAAAGTCGCGTTGGCAGAAATGTGATACCCTTATAAATTATAGGTATTTAATTTCGCACAATAATGAAATCGCTTGATAGCCTATCTGAAAGATAAGGTCGAAAGTGGCAAGATAGTTGACTTTTATTGGCCTGCTTTCAGTACTTAGAAGTAGATTTTGCTTATTCAAATAAGCAGCAGCATACTTAAAAGATATTATTTACAACAACAAGATCGTTTAATTAATTTCCCATATTTAAAATCAGTTAAGAAGCGTCAACACTTTTCCCGTTGATGCCATCCGCTCATAACCACATTTCCTATCCGATCCGGTTAACTTCCACACGAGATACAAAAAAAGCCAGCAGATATTTCTTCAAAGTTAACGTTATTCATCAGAGCCAACTTGTACACACACACACAGACACACACACACACTATAATCTTGGCTTGTTCTGTTTTCGGTTTTCTCTGTTTGTTTCGAAACAAACCGGTTAAACGCTTTTTGCTTTTAGCAAAAAGCAGCAGCAACGAGGGAAAAGAACAGCACATAAAACAGAAACCGTTTAAGCGTACAATAGGCGTAGATAGCCAAGTTATAGGGGGCTTGTGGGGGAGGGGGGCGGTGGAAGATTGGGGGGCGGGTCACATTGACTACATCTAATTATCAACCCAAACGAATCGCGCACAGCTGTACAGTGCAATCAGTTCAAATCGCTCCATTCTCGGCCTCCCATTTCCATTCGAAACCTTTTATCATCTATCGAATACTGCTCGGCCAAACATTGTAACAATTTGTATTGTTTTTTGCTTTTTTGAGTTGTTATCAGCGGTGGCAAAGGGATTCGACCTATTTCGTTTCACAGATTAGCCCAAAATGAGGAAACACCTAAACACTACAACAGAGCGTGATAAACAAAACTAATATCTTATCTATTTAAAGCCGTAAATAATGTAATGGTGATGTTTCAGGTAACAAACGTTTATACATTGTATATTACAATTGTATACCTATTTGAAAAGGAAATTACGAAACTATTAATTCCACATAAAGCAAATAAAAAATATAAATATTTTGCTTTATATTGTACGGAAAACTATTAAGAACTGGTTATCCCCAGTGATAATTCCTCTCTCATCATCTGATAAATTCGCTAACTAAAACATTAGTTTATTCATGTTTTGTTTGCCGATTTCGAAGACAAAGCCCAGTAAAAGTCAGTAAGTAAGTAAAAATCAAAAGTGTTAAATTACAGAATTTGAGCCAGCTTAGCTTTTAGTAATTCGACAGCGTATTTTATGTTCGTTTGTGCATAGCTTTCCCAGTTTTCCACTTTTGTTCTGTTTGCTTTGGGTAATTAGTGAATCAGTTCTACTACATATTTCCCAGAGGGGAATACGACTAAATAAAACATATATCAACACATACCATCGTAACGTATCGGTTTACAGGCTGATAACAAACTCGAACAGAGAAACGTGACTTGGAGCGGTCAGTAAGTGCACCAAAGTCAGGCTATGCGAAGTATTTGATCAAGCTATGCAAACATAGGCATTGGGAATGCACGATGCAACCGAGTTGCTAAAATATCACTCGGTAGAATGTTAAGGTCATTAAACATCTCAATGGTAAAACGTATAACGTGCACCACCTATGACAAGCAGTTAGTCATGAACATACATAATTCAAGTAGCAGTTTACTTTGAAGTATGAATCTCCAAAAGTATTTCACCCTTTCGAAATAGAGACTCTACAAGACTTTCTTAAAATGGTAATATCTCTAGAAACTAATTGTTTATGTTCTTATAAACATTCTGTTTATTTTTTTAATCCATGAAAGGCCATTGTGCTGCAGTTTAATAAAAACCTTAAAAGTCATAAATAGCATATACATACATATGTAGTTTATTGTGATTTATCTTCGGGTGAATGAAAATGAAAAGAAATAATCGTGTTCATTGAGCATCGGCATTTACCGTTAATTAGATGGCGATAAGGCACAAAAACGCCGAAATTTTCGACGAGCGTGAGAAGCTTTAAAGAAGAGCTTCGCGAAAGAAGAATTAAGGAATGAAAGAAAGAAACAAAGAAAGACGAGAAGACCGAGCAGCTGTTATCAAGAAAGTAACTGTAAATAAGCCACCTGTAGACATTTCGCATGCTCCAAAAAAAAAAAGAGCGAGACAACATGCCTTCCATCCCTATTCTTTTTGTCTACCTCTCATGCAAACGCTTTTATTTGATGGTTAGGCTTTAATTAAAGCACGCACTTTGAAGAAAAGCATCGAAATATGCAAATTTTCTTCACTTACCTTGAGATTGTGTCCAAATATTTTGTTTCTTTGTTGCTCCTCTTTGCTGTGGTCCTAAGTACCGTTTACTGTAATATATTTATTGTAAACTGGGCTGTAGTTGTTGTAATTCCTTGCAGCATTGCTTTTCACTTTACTTCACCAACACACAGAAACACACACATACACATATGCAGAGATAGAAATGGGGAGACGATACACGAACAAAATTTCTCGTGCAGCAACTTTTTCTCTCTTTGCTTTCTTTCTTTTGCTTTATCTTTTTTTATTTTGTGTAAACCAGTATTTTGTGCCTTCTTTCACTTGTATGCTTTATTATGTTGTTGTTGTTGTCGTTTTATTCAAGAAATTGTTGAATAACGGTTTCTGTTAGCCGCTATGCTTTCGTGTTTGTTGTTGTTGTCTTGAATTTCACTTTGCTTTCGCGTTTCACGCATTGCTGCTGCTTCTTCTTTCGTCGCCGTCGTGTTGCTCCTTTTTGTATTTTACATTTTTTTTAGCCGTGGGAAACCTGTCCAGCAGCCTTAAAGCCGCCGTTTTTGTTGCTTTTCATTTTTTGGCTAAACATTTTCATTGCTAAAAGAGCACTTGGGACTTTTATTATCATAACTCATTTAACGCGCTGTAGGTGTGCGTATTTATAAAGATAAAAGCAAGCAAACAGCGCAGCAAAATTCCAAATAAATAAAATTATTGTTGCTCAACGTTCATTGCCACACACACACACGGCCAGACACTCACCAACACCAGCAGACAACGAGTCAGACACTCACACATGCATACACTTTTTTTTGGGGCAGCGTTTTTTGTTGTTTCAAGGCAACTTTATTTCTTGACTCTTTTTTTATTTTCCTCCCCCGCAGGGAAACAAAGAAAATTTCACTTGTCTCGCACACTCACACTACGAAGCGCACACACAGACACTGTGCCTTTCCCAAAGGAAATAATATTTAAAACATTTATTGACACAATTACAAGGTTTTTGCTTCTTTCGCTTGCTTGCTTTTTTCTTGCTGTTGTTGTTGGCCTACTTTGTGTGTTGTTGCTGTATTTTTTCTCTCCTCTTTTTTTTGTTGCTCCAACTTCTCTCCTTTGCTTTGCTTGAAAAAATTTCACACGCGCCGTTTCTTTTTTTGTCTGTTCTCTTTACGTAAATTAGATTGCCATTTGAAGTTATCTTTCGGGGGATTGCACTTGGTATTAAGCTATATTATACATATATGTGTTGCACTACATTATATTTATAAACATTATGTGTATTCGTTTGAAATTTTAATTGTATTTTTATAAAAAGAAAATCAGATGAGACGAACGTATGAACAATGAATGACAAAAAATAACCTGGGTTTAATGGGCTAACATTTTGCGTTTAACAGCACGCTGAGTGCTGTGCGGCGAGCAGCTGATTCTGCAGT
Organism: Drosophila yakuba; assembly: GCF_016746365.2. Classification (NCBI taxonomy): domain Eukaryota; kingdom Metazoa; phylum Arthropoda; class Insecta; order Diptera; family Drosophilidae; genus Drosophila; species Drosophila yakuba. The sequence continues at coordinate 15,357,559 of NC_052529.2, read as the reverse complement.
TTTCGGTTTTTTTATACCGAAATAATAATTGGTATATTTTGAGTCCGATTTGAAATTAGCTCAATATTTGTGATGCGCATCTAAATCTATTAAAATGTTACCTTTATATATCATAGACATGACAACCAAATTTTGACCTTAAATAAACGTTTTAAATATGTAATAACAAATATTTTGTGGTCGCTAGACCTTTGGCACACTTTTATAAAAACTATATATTATTTATTGTGTTCTGTTCTATGGTATTTGAGCTTTCCCACTTCTTTTTTAACAATATTATGTTTTTAATTATAAAGTTTAATTATACAGTAAAATATTTATTGGATATTTATTATTATATATTTTTTATGGTATTTTTGGTATATTTCAGCAATCGAGATTTGGTCACACTTTGCGTTCTTGAGGTGGCGGGACAATTGGCTTCTAGTTTCGTTTTCGATCGTTCGGCAGTAGAAATGTCAATGTAACCATTGATTTTAAGGCTAAGAAGTGCAAAACTGGGTGCATATCCATTCCAGATGAGCTCCGAAGACGAGGACTCGCGCGTAGAGCGGAGATTCTGCGCCATCGGCAACCATACGCTGCGGAAGCCATTCCGCGAACTGAACAACAAGTATTTGGTGCACTTCGCCTGGCGGCTGAACAGCGAAATTCGGGTGGGCCAACTCATCTGCTGCAAGTGTTACACGCACCTGGTGCGACTATACCGGAAGAAGAACGACAATGCCAAACAGCATAAGATGGCCAGGGAGAATGCCGCCAGCGTTACGGACGTAAGCGGCAGTCAGTTTTCGCAACAAAGTGCCATTACAAGTGCCACAGCGGGCACCGCTGCACAGGAATCCCAGAACTCCAGCCAAAGCTCCGATTTCGGTGCATCGTACAGTCAAGGCGTTGTGACAGCCGATGGAGTAATGGGCTCCAGTGGAAACTCAAGTCACGAATCGGACAACGTGCCCACTACTAGCGCTGCAGCGATCAGGAAACGCCAGCTGGCGAGGACCAATAATACGGCGAAACCAACGCAGAGGAAAAGTTTGGCCTTGACTACGCCGGATAGTGATGACTACGACCCCAATTCCAATCTCAGTCTGAACGCCGTGAATGGCACTCGACTGCCTCACATTCAGCCGATTCCAAAGAGGCGCCCGACCGTTCTGGACCAGCCATTCATGGACATTTACTTGCAGGGGACCACTGGTGGTTAGCAGATTTGATTGATTGTGACTAGATGGCAAGATATGTTGAAGTTTGTTTCTGAGATTCAGATAATTTGATATTTTTCTACCCTAGAATAATAATAGTTGACAATGTTTATTTGGCAGGAGCCACGCAAAGATAGCAGTTTAAGGATTTATTTAAAAGATCCGCAGGAGGTTAATAATTTGATGATATATACGTTTATTATATGATTGAAGTAAGCCATTTTGACATTTGTTCGAAAGAAAACACTGGAAGAGGTTTATGATTTGATAATATGAAGAAAAAGGCCATTAATATTTAATTGGCAATAGCGCATTTTTTAGTTTATAAGATAACGATGCCAATAATTTCATGATGTTAAACAATAAAACAAATAAATAATAACAGATAATTTTATTAAAGTTTCTGGTGAGCGATGGGACTACAAAGTATTATTAATATAATAAATATTAACTTGACGGAGTAAAGTGCTGGGAAGAAAGTGAACATTTCTAAATCAGTTTCCCTGAAAAAGGTGGAATTTCGAAACGCTGATAATGTTTTCTAAAATATTATTGTTTAAATTCATAAATTAAATTATGATTATAGGAAATAATCTATTATTACAGGTTGGGATTTTACTTAATATTAATATTTTTAGCGTACACTTGCAACTCTGAAATATCGAGCACTGGTCAAAAATATCGATATCTTCAGCGCACTTGACAACCCTGAGCGACAACAACAAGTACGTGGTGCTGGGCTATAAAAACAAATGGAACTGCGCTGCAGTTGCTTTAGTTGACAGAATTCTCGACGCAGTCAGAGCAAACAAGAAGGCGGCTAAAAATCGACAACTTTCCAGTTCGAGCGTTTCCAAATTCTGGTTATCCCGTTGAGCAAATATCCTAAATTTCAAGCAAAATGGCTGGACGCGATGCGGCTTCAAATCAGTTGATTGACTACAAAAACTCCCAAACGGTGAGTGTGCTGGTGTGTGTGTGTGTGAGCGCGCGAGAGCGGTTGCTGCGTGCGTGTGTGTGTGTGCGTGTGAGTGCCGGCAGGAAAATAAGAAAACAAGAAAACCGAAAAATAAGACAAAAAAGGAAAAAAGAGAAAGAGAAGGGAGAAGCATTGTTCGAAATAAAATAAACAAAAAACAAGACAATTGCTGCAACGATTGCTATGAGCCTGTACTTTCCATTAATTATTAATAATGTAAAAAAACAACAAAGGCTGGTCGGCAGATGCCAGTAATTTTGAAAGCCGTTTCGCCACAGTTCAAAGTTCAAAAGCCGCTTCTCTGAGTTCTCTATTTATTCGTACAAATCTTATCAGAACCGAACTGATAAACCTTATCAGTGTGACAATGCTTATTGGATTTGTGTTTTCTGTACCTAATCCAGGGTTTGGTTAAGTTAATTTATTTTCCCTAGTTTGCTGCTTAAGGAAATCCAAAGTTTAGTCTCGCTACCTTATTTTCTAACCTTGGCTGACCTTTCCCCTTCGTTTATTTTCATTTTCCGCCTTAGCGCTTTTCACTTAGCACTTCCATTTTCATTTGGCACTTGCATTGTGCATTCGAATTTGTTCGTTTGCACTTTCGTGTTAATTATTCGCTTTCGCTTTTGCCTGAACGCCCAGATTAAATGCATGATTTCAATTGAGGAATCGTGCCCTCTTAAACTTTTAAACAAATATTGTTTGTTCACACTCGAGAAAGTGTACTAAACATTTGAGTAGTTTCTTTAATTCGTGGCATTCCGCAATTGCAACATTTTATACAATGCAAACCTTTTCTTCTACAATTTTGTATCAATAAATTAATGAAATAATAACACTTTGCCTCACCCATAGATACTGTATCTTTATATTAATTACTCAGCAATTACCGATTGGATTTCAAATGTACCTCTATAAATCGATAAATGAAATAATAATTCTGCATAGTTTTTTTTTAGCTAGCTGATAGGCATCCAAAACAGCTAAGTAATTGGCTCAGATAGATTAGATTGATCAAATTGTTGGGTGCGCACTTTTGGTTGGTAACTAAGTTAAAATATTAATAATATTAGTTTTTATTTTATTTATTTTATGATTAATCTAGAACTAAGTTCTCGCATCAGTGATTGAAGTGCATTTGAGCATTAAGTCACGAAACCAATTACTGCTCTACTTAAAAGCACGCAGTTAGCCATTATTTTATATAAACAAATATATATATATATGAACTTTTTAAGGACAGCGACTGGTGGGTTGCACCGCTGCTTATAACTTGGAAAATTCGTTGGGAGTCAATGGACTTTGCGGCGACCGGCTTAATGTTGCACAAACTGGTTGCAATGTACTTCGACTGCAAATGCGACTGCAACTTCGACTTCAAGTGATCGAAGTGACAACGAACCCGGCTTTAAACCCGTTTTGGAGTTGCGTGCGGAAGGCTAGACCGCCTTGGGAAAATGCGTTTGCCAGCCATAAGTCAACGCAAATTTTCTTTCTCCAATTTGGTTATGCAACCTGGCTGGAACGCCCGGCTAAAAGCGACTGTATGTGAGAATATGTTTCGAAGTGACCCAGAAAAGAGAGCTCCACAGTTGGTTGGTTCGTGTTGTTTTAGTCGATTTTGACCTTCTATGACGAAACTGTGAAAACTGCATTCTGTCAGGCAATTAAATGTTTGCCTTTGTTTTGCTGAATAATCATGGCAACTGGCTCCTTTGTTCTTTGGGTATCTCGCAATCAAGTTCATTTGGTATCCAAGAAATTCGAAAATGCAAGGAAAATACTTGGAATATTTCAAAACCTAATGCATTCCATAAGGTCATTGGTAGTCGCTTAGGAACCCTAAAAATCCTTCAGCTTACTTCTGGTATACACCTCTTATCTTATGCCCACAACAATCAGGTGCACTGATCTTGCAAAGCTGCCTCATTAAGTTGCTGTTTGCCATCTTTGTGTCGTTTCCAACGTCGACAAGTTGCAATTAAAAAACATTCCAGTAGAGTGTGTGCTTTGCATTTCTATACGAGATCGGTGGAGGTTCTCTTATCAGTTTGGTCTTCGCTGGAGATATCTACAACCACATACGCATACGCAACGAGGCTCTGATAGAAACCAGATTGACTTGTTGGGCGTGGATCGCAGTTCCACTCGCATTGTCATTCCCGGTTTGCTTCACTTTTCGTATCTGCCCCCTGAAGTGGCCCCATATTGTTGTCTCAAAGTGCAAACCATTCGCACTGAAATGTATATATGTAGTATTGTCCAGAAAATTAGGAATTTATAAGGAGAGCTCACAAACAGGTGAGCTAATTCTGCACTTCTAAAAGCTGACTTCAGTATGAAATTCAGAAATTATTATCACATTTTATTTATTTTTATTTCTTTACCGATTGTTGTTTGTCTATAAGTGGTTTAAGTACAGAGCTCCTTCAGCTGATTTCTCTCAATCTAGTGACTACCAGGAAATAAGATTTGATAAGATTTGCAAGTAACTCATCACCCCAATTTGTAAAACAATTAACATATAACTGCCCAACGAGTAATCCCACCTTAAGTGATATATCTTAACGTCTTTGTTGTGAAATACAAACAGTAGCTTAATTTATATGTTTGACACACCACCAGAGGCTTCACTTTGATAAACAGCCTTCTGTATAAAATGCCATATGCACTGTTCTAGAAATGCTTTCGAATTAGAATTTCGCATGGCGTTGTCAGGTTTCAAATCCATTAGCTAAACAGTGCGCATTAACCGGTGACAGTTTTGCAAATTGTTGGCAGAGTTAATTTTATAATTTACTCAATGCTCAATGGGCTGGCTTGCATGCGAAATAAACGATGAGGTGATTAAGGAGCGGTGTCGAATTACTCCAGGGAAATAAATTGAAAGCCAGAGAATGGGGATAAGGATGAGGATGGTTTAGATCGGTTGATAAATGGCGGACATTGATATTTCAGATGGACATGGCACTTTTATTAACTTAATGGATTGAAATAATGAATTGATCCCCGTTCATAAACTGTGTAAAATCATTTTGATATTCGAATAATTTATTTTTATTTTCAAAAGCCATTTAATTGGTTTTTTGTTTATACCCGGACTTCATATCATGACATGTTAATGCGAAAACCCATAAATCATCACTTCATTAATGCCCTAAGCACTTAAGAACACCTGAGAACTCTTATTTCCAATTAAAATATGCACTGCAAAATGCTTAATACTAAAATGACCCCCCGTGTAGAGATAACGCTGTGCAATCTTTATGTTTATGTTTTTTGGCGAAAACCCAAGGTTTAAATGAAAGTCCGCTGCCGAAAAAAGAATTATCGCAATAGAGCTGATAAGATTGCACGACACTTGAACTAACATTTTAGTGCACAAAGTTAAGAAAGTTAAGTTATGCCCTGTGCATAGCACCTTGAAATTAAAACGAAATTCATTAAACTTGACTTTCATTTATGTTGGCAGGTTTCTCCAGGTGCCATCACCACGGGCAATGGAGCACCCATTGGAATCAAGGACGCCACCCAGACGGTGGGTCCCCGAGGTCCCATTCTGCTGCAGGATGTGAACTTCCTGGACGAGATGTCGCACTTCGACAGGGAGCGGATTCCAGAGCGTGTGGTGCACGCCAAGGGAGCTGGTGCCTTTGGATACTTTGAGGTGACCCACGACATCACCCAGTACTGTGCCGCCAAGGTCTTCGACAAGGTCAAGAAGCGCACTCCACTGGCCGTGCGATTCTCCACCGTGGGTGGCGAGAGCGGATCTGCGGACACCGCCCGTGATCCCCGAGGATTCGCCGTCAAGTTCTACACGGAGGATGGCGTCTGGGATTTGGTTGGCAACAACACGCCGATCTTCTTCATTCGCGACCCCATCCTTTTCCCCAGCTTCATTCACACGCAGAAGCGCAACCCGCAGACGCATCTGAAGGATCCGGACATGTTCTGGGACTTCCTCACCCTGCGACCGGAGTCCGCCCACCAGGTGTGCTTCCTGTTCGGCGATCGCGGCACCCCCGACGGTTATTGCCACATGAACGGCTACGGCTCCCACACCTTCAAGTTGATCAATGCCAAGGGCGAGCCCATCTATGCCAAGTTCCACTTGAAGACGGATCAGGGCATCAAGAATCTGGACGTGAAGACCGCCGATCAGTTGGCCAGCTCAGATCCGGATTACAGCATTCGCGATCTGTACAACAGGATCAAGACTTGCAAGTTCCCCAGCTGGACGATGTACATCCAGGTCATGACCTTCGAGCAGGCCAAGAAGTTCAAGTACAATCCCTTCGATATAACCAAGGTCTGGTCGCACAAGGAGTATCCTCTGATTCCTGTGGGCAAAATGGTGCTGGATCGCAATCCGAAGAACTACTTTGCTGAGGTTTGTATGATTTTACAATAGCAATTTCTTCTTTTGACTGTATTGCAATCAATTTAACTTTTTTACTACTTGAAAGATAATTAATTCGGTACTTTTCCTAAACCTCAGGTGGAGCAGATCGCCTTCAGTCCCGCTCACTTGGTGCCCGGCATTGAGCCCTCTCCGGACAAGATGCTCCAGGGTCGTCTGTTCTCCTACTCGGACACCCATCGCCACCGCCTGGGACCGAACTACTTGCAGATCCCGGTGAACTGCCCGTACAAGGTGAAAATTGAGAACTTCCAGCGGGATGGACCTATGAATGTGACGGACAACCAGGATGGTGCCCCCAACTACTTCCCCAACTCCTTCAACGGTCCCCAGGAGTGTCCCAGGGCCAGGGCCCTGTCCTCCTGCTGTCCGGTGACTGGCGATGTCTACCGCTACAGCAGCGGCGACACCGAGGACAACTTTGGCCAGGTCACCGATTTCTGGGTGCATGTGCTGGACAAGTGCGCCAAGAAGCGACTGGTGCAGAACATCGCCGGCCACTTGAGCGGCGCCAGCCAGTTCCTGCAGGAGAGAGCCGTCAAGAACTTCACCCAGGTGCACGCCGATTTCGGACGCATGCTGACCGAGGAGCTTAACCTGGCCAAGTCCTCGAAGTTCTAAGCGGAGGAGGGCAATGCGCCGTATCAGACTTGGTTTTTGGCCTTAATTACGATTAATCCACTGGAACTAATTATTCCAACACCACCACCACTGACCACCACCACCACCCATTCCGAATTTGACTAACAGAAGCAAACGCTTTTCGGATCTTTGGTTGCGGGCTTAAATTGATTTAACCACGAAATGTGTCTTGTCTTGTTTTGATATTCAAAATTGTTTTAGTCATAAACGAATTACTCTTACATATGTATATGCAATGGATATATAATAAATTCTTTATATTTTGATACAACTGTTTGGAATTATTTTCTGTTTTTTTGTGTCTCTTGTATTCGCGCTCTTAAATTCCATTTTAAAATTTCTTGAATTACATCGTTACCAAAGTAAATTACTAGGTTGTAGCGCTACTAATTTTTTATGTATTTCCCATATATTTACATTTTTTAATTGTAATTACCTGAATTTTCTATGCATACTGTTTTTTTTTCTTTTATATGAAGATTTTAAATTTCAGCAGCAGATTTCCATTAACTGTAAAACTATGGCAATGAATCTCAAACCTTTTCTGTGGAACGCTCATCCCTAGCAGTATAAGTTATCGCTTTATGAGAGCAATCGATATTCGAAATGAATGGCGCACTTTAAACCTCAAACAAAATATGTTATTATTGAATTGAACAAACAAATGTAATTATTGTCGTTTGAGCTTTTTATTATTTAATATTGTTTACAAACTATATAAAACATAAATCATCTGAAAATGTACACAGTATCATTTAAGCTTAGGCTACCGCTATTTGTGTGCTCATTTTGGTTCGCAATGAAGTATTGAGTGAGTTGTTCGTATTAAATTTTTTACAAGTTGAAAAACATGTATGAATATGTAAGTTCTCTCAGTCTAGTTATTTAAAATATTAGCAAGCCAGGGCTGCCATTGAACAAAATGTTCAAATTTTACCAAATCTTTCCAATTTTTATGCTAAATGCAACAATGAAGTAACATTAATTTGTTTTTAAATATTTAGCTGAGTGCGTAAACCAGAATTTCAATTCCTGATACGTTTTTTCAACACATTTTTCTAAACAATAGGTACTGTTTTTGTATCAAAACTTTTCGCAACTCTAAAATGCAAGGATAGTTCAACATTTTTACACATTTTTCGCTGTCAGCAAAGGCACTTTTCTTTCACAATTCACTACATTTTTCTCAATCGTATCGCTGTGACGGGTATGTAAGTTACTTTACACTAATTACAAACTATCTAGTGCGTCTTGTTTGCCAGTGCTTCTGCGGCATAGACCTGAGCCCATTCGGGGAAAGTGTTGAGGTTTGGATAGACGACCAGGCCCCAGGTTTGGCAGAAAACGTAGAGGGTGATGATGGTAATGATGGTCGGACCAATGCCGGCAATGGCCATGTCCTTCGTTCTAATGTTGGCATAGCCCGCAACCAAAGCGTTGGGCGGCGTGCTAACGGGCAGGTGGAAAGCCATACTGCAGGCCAGGCCAGCGGGCAGAATCAGGTACAGAGGATGGATCTCAATGGCCAGCGACTAAAACGGGAATAAACTCTTTTAGTATAGAATATAATATACAAAATATAGAGCATTAAACGCACCATCTCAGCCAGCACGGGAATAATAATGTTGGCAATAGCCACATTGGAGCTGAAGGCGGTCAGGAACACAGCCACCAGGATGACCACCAGCAAGAGCACAGAGTTGGGCAGAACCTTCAATCCAATCAAGGCATTACCAATCAGCTTGGCCATGCCGCTCTCCTTGCTGCCCTCGGCCAATGCGAAGCCACCGCCCAGCAGGAACACCAGACCCCATGGCACCTTGGTCTGGATGAACTTCCAGGTGATCAGCGAGGGTGTGGGACCCGTGGGCACTGGGCCACCGCGTCTGGTGCAGTAGCGCAGGAAAGCATAGTTGGCGGGCAGCATGAAGCACATGACCACGACGAAAATAGTGGGCATAGAGTTGCGAATGTCCCTGGAAAGAAGTACGATGTAGGTTAAGTGAATAAATAACTCGCAAGCTTAATTAGAAGTCAAAGTAAAACATTTGTGGTTTTTCATCATCTAAAACCATAAATGTTCAGATAATACTTAAAAAGTTTGTGTCCGCTTTAGTTAATTTATAATTTATAGAGACGTCTATAAGTAATGGCTTAAGATTCAATGTGATTGCAGACACGAAATTAGCACGTACACTTTTAGAACGTTTTGTTTGAGGTAAAAAAAAGCTCTTACTAGGAGAAACCAAGTTAGACTTTGAACTTACTTGGTCTTCAGAATATCAGCCCATCCCTCAAAGATGCCCGGCTTGCGGGTGAAGTACATCACAACCATGAAAATGAACAGAATCATCACTTGGATCTCGTGAATGGACATGGGACCCAGATCCTTGTAGCGCTGATCGATAACCTTCTTGGCGACATTGGCGCCCTCCCGTCCCCTCTGCACTTCCTGAGCCTCCTTGCTCTTGGGACGCCATAGACCCATGAAGTGCCATTGCAGGAACACAAAGGTCAGCACGGTGTAGACCAACATGGATGGCACCGAGTAGAACATGAAGGTGGGGAAGTCCATCTGTTCGGTGGAGTTCTGGAAACGCGCCTCGTAGATGCCCCTGAAGGTGAGATTGGTGGCAGTTCCGATGATGGTTCCGCAGCCGCCCAGCGATGAGGCGTAGGCGATGCCCAGATAGTAGCACAGAGTGATCTTGGTGGGGTATGGGGGCCTAAAAAATGGAAAGTATTAACATTTTTAACCAATAAAATGGGCTTTTGATTAACGTTAGTAGCTTGATGTCAACATAAAGTTCATAGTTAGGTAAAAACACGTTCAATACGAATAGTACTTACTCATCCTCGTTGTTCTTCTTGGTGCCTCCAACGATTTGGTATTGCGGCTCATGGTTGATCTTGCAGACACCCTGTGCCTGCAGCTCCTCCAGCACGGCTTGGATGATGGGACACATCATGGCAGTGCAGGCGGCGTTCGAAATCCACATGCTCAAAAACATGGTAACCATAATGAGGCCAAAGTGTAATCTAAGGGAAAAGCACAGCACTCATAGTCAATTCGATCCTATCAATCCATTTCAATCCATTCGGATATGTACCTGCGGGGACTGCAGCCCACGATCTGGATTACTCTCAAGGCCAGGCGTTTGTGTAGGTTGCAGTACTCCACAGCCAAAGCGACCATGATGCCGCCCATGAACATCACCAGCGTATCCTTGAAATACATGCGGCAAGTCTGATCCGAACTCTGGATGGTAAAATAAAAGTAAGCGTTTAGGAATATATCATTAGTTTTTACTGAAAAAGAACTTACCATTATACCCATGACAGGGAAGGCCACAATGGGTATCATGGACGTCACGTAGAGCGGCAAGGCTTCCGTAACCCAAAAGATAGCCATTACCAAAAGGAGGTACATGCACCGAAATTCCTAGAAATAGGAGTTATCAAAATTATGTTTAGTTAAGCTATTTAACTGTTTGAGGCGTATAAACTTACGGCGCCTTTGTTCAGAAGCATAACCGGCAGGCAAAGCAGCGGCACCAGGAACACCACCAATCCCTTCCAGTGGTTGGCGAAGAAGTTGGAGCACTTCACCGGTGGCTGTGGTTGTTCGCCAATTTCACTGTGAATGAAATAAGATACCAAAGTTAGAAAGTATTTATGAAAAGTATCTTAAAGACAATTTCGGTTGATTGAATTAATAAGACGTTTATACGTGAATGAGAAATGGTCATTAAATTGAATAAGTTATTAATATTATAAGTATCGAAGAAAAATCATTTATAATCGAATAATGAATTTTTCAAATATTATTTTCTATTCGCTATTAAATCAAATTCATTCACGTTCCTGTTATCAATCAAGCACGACATTTTGTAATACTTACATTTCCATTTTGATGTCCAGTGGCGGTGGCGTGTAGATCTATAAGCAAATAAAGCACGAAAAGGTAAATCAATTAAAGGTTCTCAAGAATCAAAAACGAGCCCCCTCATAAGAGGCCGAACCACTTGTTGCCAAGCCGTCGTCGTACCCAAAGTAAAGTGAACCCCAAATCGAACCCAAGCATCGATTGTCATCGTTTCACGCTTCATTAAAATGCCATCCATCAATATATGTGCCAGCCCAAACGTAACCAATTGAAAATCATTTGAAACACACACGAGCACACACCATCGCAGCCAAAGCAAACCAAACCAAAATAAATAAATAAAGTAGCGTATGGAAATCAGGCGCGTGATATAATTTCTTTTTGCGAAAAGAACACAGAAATACCTACTGTAAAATGGAAGTGAAATAGAATGGAACGGAACGAATATATGTCCAAATGGTGCCTCAAAATTTGTCAACGTCTGGCGTGAAATATACTATATGTACCAATGTGTATATAATGAGTGGATATTCCGTAGGCGCATATTCATGACGACAGTTGGCCTGTTTTCCATATCATGGGCGTCAGCAGCCCAGCTCCCAGTTTTGCAGCCGTTAGGTAATCTATGTGGTACCAACTAGAGTTCTGGGTTAGGAGGCACGTCCTAATCACTGGTTCCTGCAAAGCCTCTTATCACCACAGCACCGACCATCAATCAAGCCAGTAAGCTGCAGACAAACATAATAACACAGACACACCCACCCATTCCTTGAATTTCTTCACCCTTGACAATCGTGTGGATTTGTAGATACATATGTATATCTAAAAGAATTACAAACTAATTATAGATCGACAGTGGAGGGTCCTACAACAGCAGTGTCAATGTCAATGCGAGCCTTGAATTTGAAAACTTTGATGGGGTTAACCCTCATGGACATGTAGATACAAAAGTGACGGAGTGGTTTCAAATGGATCCGTGGCGTGCCGCATGCCACCGCTAAAGGGGCCATTGACTGTCACAAAGTGAAATGTCGCCGGGAATGATATTTTATAGTTTTTAAGATACTATGCCTCACGTGCCGCAGATACAGCGCATGAATAATGACCAGTTGAACCTTTTTTGAGCAAATGGCTCAGAGCATAAATGCTGGTAAGCTTTGAAGTGAAACTGTCAACACATATTGATGTATGGAAGTGGTTGAACATTATAATAATTAGCATTACTATACATTCGTAATATGGAAGAATTACCATTTCAAGTACATGTTGTACCCATTCCTATCTAAAGACTAAGACTGTTTACTTCTATCAAAAACTAGATGGAATCAAATTGATCTGTTTTTTTCCGATGAACGATTGTCGTTCTAAATATTTATCCAAAGCATTAGCAACTCTTATATGCGATTTGATTAATATTAATTAGCTTATTTAACAAGTTGCCGCCTTTGTGAAGCGTTTTACCTCGCTTATCTCGGCTTGTTATTTATTTGTTGCCAATGTTATTATTTCGACTCTTGTTATTTTGTTTATATATATTGTCTACAGCGCTTTTGTTGTTGATGGACTGACACTGACTGTTCGTGTGTCCCAGCCAGACGTAATTGGAGAAGTGCTTTTGTTTATAGGCGACGAACGATGGCATTTAATTTCACACTGGACTGGCACGAGATCGAGAGGTATTTGTAGGGAAAACTAGCCGGGCAACTAGCAACATCTATATAAGCCATCATTGGCATCTATCAGCATTGTTTCTGCCAGAGACGCTCTCAATTGTTGCTAAATTGCATTCGAAGCTGTTCAGATAGTCTGTAAAATGCTTTTAATTATAGATTTTTATTTCGACTCTCTCTTTATGTGCATGATGATTGGAAGGCATTGCTATATTCCCCAAGTAAATGTGTTTGTTTTCAGTGAGCTCACACCCTTAGCAAGTCAAAAGTCAGTCATTAATTAGGGAATATTTCCACACCGCAATTAACAGCGTTTTTATTTTGAGAACTCTGAATAAAGCAACTCCTGCAAAAGCTGCCACGCCCACCTTGTGCTGTATACTATTTATATACAATATAAACAAGTACATAATTTGCTGATAGCAAGGCTGAGATGAAAGATCGTCAACCCAGCGATAGATAAAGGAACAAATTGATAAAGTGGAACCAATAATGTGGAACATTCTTATAAGTTTCTCCTATCTGTGTGTATAGTGTATAGTGTATGGTGTATAGTGTGTAGTGCTACAATGAGCAAACAATCTGATTGAGAATTGAGAATGCCCATCTACGTCAGCGGCTGCTCTGAATATCAATCGAAAATTGAATATATAAACGCGCCTTCTTATTATTCGTATAACTGAATACTGTAAATTATGACATCTTTATACTGCAATCTACAATATATATACGCCCATCGCTTTCGAGTGGAATTTTTCAGCTCGATTCCAAGTAACTGACTGGAGTGACAACATTATTCGCTGGGGAAAGAAAAGGTTGAAGGGCTCTATAATATAGAATATATAGAACCAATAAAGAAATGCTCTGGAGATAGGCACGTATATAGAAAACTATCATTTACTGAGCTAAAAATACTTTATGCCTGATTGAATCCGGATTAGGTATAATATTAAGAACCCAACAAACCGCAATTACAGCTAATAGCATTGTATGAGCGCCAATTCTGTCAGCTTACAACAAATAATATGGGGAATCAACTAATAATAGTACGCAACTCCCACACGAAACACCTGAAATTGCCGCCCATATATGTTGTTGATGGGGAAAAACGAAAACGAAAACGAATTTCTGTTCAACTAATTGAAATGTCTGATGGGCTGACAAGACAATCGGAACCGAAATCGAGTGGAATTGTCTTAGGAGCACCATCATCATGTTGTTTTCGCTGTAAACATATTAATTGCCCGTTTACAAACAATTTGCCAAATGCCTTTTGTTTGGCGCTTGGGGCAACCACGACATATTCGTAGATAGACAACTGCTCTTTACTAGAAAACTAGAGAATAGATATAGTAGATGTTTCTGGGCGATAAGTAGAGTAAAGTGTTTACCAGTTAATTGAACTAATAGGTCATGGAGAGAGACACATTCCTGGTGGACATGAGTAACCAGCTGGGGAAAAAACTTTATTTATTAACCCTCAAATGCTCACGTATTTGCGTAAATTAGCGTTTCAATAATCGGGCTATATATATCTTTTTTTTTTTTTTTTTTTAAATTAATTAACATCTTTATTTAATATTATTCAGGAACAGGTCAATTAAAGCCTTTAACCTAAATGTTGTCTTAAGTAAATAATCTCTTAATTATAAAATATAATTTGTTTTCAGATGTTTCACAACAGCAAAATGCACAAGAATCTAATATAGAAACGGCAATTGCATCGCTCACAAAAGCTATCGAGGGTCTATATATATCAAATACGTAAATGCTCACTTTTTGCTCGAGTGCACATCGAAACTTTTTTAATGCGGAAGTTAAGTGTGAATTTATGTTACGAAATTACCATTTTTGGATGAGTAACAGGTAGTCTTTCCCGCAAAGTGCAAGGCAGATTGATGAAATTAGCATCGACCATAACAACAAACCCATCAATTAAAGATTATTTGTAAGTCGAGCAGTGATATTTATTGAGGCGTAAAATCCATTGAGAGAAATGAGGAAAATCTCGTATAACCAAAGCAATAGAAGCTGTTATAGTAGAAGATAGAAAGACTAGGAAAAACCATTCCTTAAACAATTATAAACTACAGAAACTGAGTTTTGCTTATCAAAATGTGACTAATTTATCCAGACCACTTTGCAAATTACTTATTCATTCAGTGGCAAGCAAATATTCAAATAATTTCCGTCTGCGACTCCTTCGTTAGTCAAAACAGTCGCATTAATTTCTTACTTTTACAGTTTTGCCATACATTTGCCTGCTGATAAGAAAAACCAGTCTATTAAAAAAAGAAATCCAGTTGCCAATTCAGTCGCCATAAAGATATAAACAGAGCTATTAGCAAAACACAGTAAACTGCAGCCGAAAAGTAACACAATTTTTGCATTTATACTGTAGCATTTTATTATTGTATAGTACTAATCATTCTTTACTTCTCTATTACGCAATTATAAAGTAATAAGAGAAGAAATAAAGCACCACTACGAAACATTGATAAGGGATTTGAGTTTCTAGTTCAAGTGTTTCATACATACATATATACTCTATATATAGGGGAGCATATACTCATTGATGAGTACTTTAGACTCTAATCGGAGGCGTTAAACCAAGCCAGTCGATTAAGTTGATCCAAAGTACAAATGCAGAGGCTAATATTAAACCGTTTTTGAGCGGAATCTCTTCAATAAGTCAGTTAGCAGAAGCAAGTTACTCATGGTGATCGTTAGTTGAATGCGTTTTAATCGGTACTGTACCTGTGAATACTCATTAAAACAACTCAAGTAAACGGAACAGAAAAATCACCTTACGACACTCGCATACATTTGATATGGAAATGGGACTCTTTTACTTTACTTTTCCTTTTAGTTCATTCACATATGTTACTTGGCAACAAGCAATTGTGTTCTCGAATTGTTCTCGTATTTCGGATGAGGTCAAACTGCGGGTTATCGCCAGAAAATTGGCCAACGAAATGGTCAGCGAAATATGTTTTCAAACGGCTCGATAATTGTATGCACATTTCAAGTTATTTTTATCGCAATTTCAGAATCAATTTGTGGTCTGAGTTGCAACACAAGCGGAAACAGTCAAATCTTTTAATAATTATCAATAGAAAGGGGCAGTGCGACAGAAATTGACTCACTAGCACTGATTCCCAGTTTAATGCACTGCAAGAAACCACATAATTGTAATTCAGCGAATGAATCTCTGGAATTTCAGTCAACTTTTCACCTTCAGGCGGCTTTGGTTTTACTTCCCCAACAAATGACCGGCATATTAATTATAAATAACCCTGGCTATCGCAGCAAGCACTTTTTTCTGATTTCCCATCCTATTTACTAACGTGGCTTTGTTGTGTGTTAGCCCAATATGGATTGACCAGTCGGTCGAGCTGTTGTTTAAATAATTGTTCTAACAATTAGTATGTCAGCAGTGCCCCAGTGGCTATAGAACTTTGAACTTGACATTGACATTGTCAACAAAAGTGAAACCAAAACAAAGAAGATTGACAAATTAGCATATTTAACTGTCTAGTAGTTCCCTGGGCACTATAAACGAATATTAATTAATATTCATTCAGTTCTTTGATAGAATAATAGGGCTCACGTGGACGAATGGCCAAGAAACAGCTGTGAAATGCAAATAACTTATAGAAATGGATAGAGATAATCAAACAAAACTCAGTAAATGTTTGACAGATAATATATGAAATTTCTGAAAAGTTCCACACTTTGGTGTGAAACTAAACCCAAAACAAGCTAGTCACAGAGTATTTATCTTTTGCCACCGCGTTCAATGACCACATACAACATCTTTTTTCTGATATCGTTTATCTTCATACGAAAACTTTTGTTACACATTGATATATCAGTGGTTATTTGATTACGCTGCTTATTAGGTGTGAATTAATAAACTAAAACGTGATAACGTGATTTATCTCACACGCACAACAAATTCGGTGTGAAAACCGCCTCGGTTGAGTTTAATGATTCGTTTAGTGAATTATCCAATCCATCGAATTTTAACACTTAACTTTTTTAATTTGCTTTAACTACATAGAAGTATTGCTAAGTATTAAATTAAATTTTCCGTTTAGAAGAGGTGTTTTGAAAAGTGCAACAGATAAGCAAGTAACATGTTTGTTTCAAGTTCAACTGATTCGTTAAGTTTAAAAACTGGACTAACTGGTTTCTAACGGTCGAACTTATATTTTATTTATTTTTCTTCTAAATTGCTTTGCTATTTGTTGTGTAATTTCATTTCCTTATCGAGTACTCTAGGCCTTCAAACCACACTAGAAGATAAGACAACTTTGATTTGTAAAGTTATCGTCTAAAAATAAGACTTGAGATATGTAAAGAAATTAATTATTATGTAATGACAGCTGCTCGGATGGTTTATACAATAAATAATTGTCCAGTTCGCACATTTCGCAAAAACAGCTGCAATTCACAAATGAAATCATAAAGTTCAATGCTTCAGCGGGAAAATAAAATATTAAAAACTGGAACTTTTTTTATATAGCTAGTAAGTCAGACCCATTAATGAATTTTTGTCTATATATTATATAAATTGTGTCACCTGATACATATGTTTAATATTCAATGCTAGCCAGACATGCGGCATGCGATCTGCCGAAAATTTCATTGATTAGAGGAATGCGTGTTTCTCTGTTGATAAGAAATGATCTGCTGGAAAATTATGATGCATTATACAATAGCATGATCACTATGTCTATAAAGAACTTCCAAAGCTAACCGAAAATGAATTGTTGCTAATGAACTGCAATTAAAAACTCGTATTCGGTTGGCACTTTCAAATGATTGGGCTGTCGACTGACATTATTCATATGATTTATATGGCAATACGTGTTTTATACGTTTTACTTGTAAAATTCCACAACATTTTTAAATTAGTTTCTATTATTTTTTAGTCGACTCCTGCAAACGAGAAATATAGAACTTTCACCCACAGAACAGCACAATTTTGCACGTTTTAAGGCAAATAAACATATGAACGAATTGTAAACATTATTATGGAAAACTTTGGGCAGAAAACGCTGAGTCAGTTCATCAAAAATAGAACAGGAAGCGCACGAATGCATCAAGATCTGCTCTAC
Organism: Drosophila yakuba; assembly: GCF_016746365.2. Lineage (NCBI taxonomy): Eukaryota > Metazoa > Arthropoda > Insecta > Diptera > Drosophilidae > Drosophila > Drosophila yakuba. Next base: position 15,339,631 of record NC_052529.2, on the reverse strand, counting down.
AAACATATGCACAAAAATTCAAGAATATCATAAAAATGTGGAAATATCTGTTACTTGACGAGTTGCACATTTTAAAATGTTTTGAAATTGGAAAACGTTTCTTTTAAAGTTATTTCACCAATATTGAGTGGTCGTCTGGGGGAATTTCTTTTCGAAGATAGCTTGCCAGATATGGAATTTGGTTAATACAGCAAGGTCTACTTGAAGTGTGACTTATCGAGGTAGAACTGTACTGCATCAGGTGCACTGGGAACGCGAGGAAGAGCAAGTGGAGCGGAGGATCGCTAAGTCCATTGGAACAAAGAACCAGATGCTAGCGCCCAGCGGAAAAGTAAATATTGGTAAGAAATGCACTTCGGAGAGACCCCATCTTTGGTGGAATGTTGTCAATGTAAAGAGATTCTTCTTGGCTGGGGCGTTCTTTGTGCCTAGACCTTCACACTGGCACTCGGTCAACGGTTTCATCTGGGGTTCTTCTTCTATTTATGTTTTTTTTGCTCTTTTTGTTGCTGTGAGAATGCAAACGTCACGAGTTCGAGTTCACTTCCTAACCAAAATTTTTAAATAAACACAAGAAAGCAACGCGGTATTTTTATCGCACGAAGTAGCATAAAACGAGAAGGGACGACGCACATGGCGATTGTTCAGTGTCTTTCGCAGGAATTACAACGTAGATAACTCGCATTCAAGTTGATAGCAGAAGTACTGTATTTACTTTTCGAAACTAGCGGCAGGAATCCTGGATTCCTCTTCAGGTTGTAGTTATATCCTTATCGGGACTCCCGATCTCGAAAGCAGCAGGAGAGCAAACACGCCCGGTTCGTCCGATTCGGAAACGGTGAAATGCGCGACTGAATTTACTTGGCGATAGCTTCGCCGCTTCAACCGCCCGCGTTCTGTGTGTTGGTGTGCCGCTACGTAGGTGTAGGGTCCGCTGCACACGCGTGTGTGTGGGAGCGCGCGAGAGCGGGAGAAGAGCAGAACGTTTTTGGGCGGCTAGTGGTGGCACCGTGAGGCAGGCGGTCATCGTAAGACGAGCTTAGGGACACTCAGAGAAAACTCGGTTGACTCAGTATTGAAATAACTTATTTGATGGTTTGCTTCGTAGTGCGTCATGAAACAACAATTTAAGCTAAGCTTAAAAAGTTATTAATATACAGACATCTTTGACATTTTAAAGTTACGACTCAACTTATCTTAAATCGCAATAATGTAAAAAATAAGCAAGCAAAGAGTTTTATTGTTAATGTATTAGGCAAGATTTTAGGATCTGCAAGCCACTTAGGCGGATACAAATACTAAATTAATCTTAAAAATTTTTAATATGATGTACTAGTTAACTAATCAACGTGATTACCATGAGTAGGCTTCAAATAAATGTATTTTGCACTAATACAGGCTCTAGGCTGAACAAAGTAAAGCTTAGTTCTGCATAGTTTCTAGATATTTTGACTTATATTTCTTTATACGACTAAAGCATTCCAATGCTTATTCTAATGTCTAATCATTTGCAGTATCCCTGTTCCGATAAGTCACGAGTCCACTCCTAGCAAAGGAGGAATGCAGACAGCCGAAGGAGATCTCAAAACAAAAACTGCAATTGACGTGAAGCAACAGGAAAAATCTCTAAGGCATCCGAATAGAAAGAAGACGTGATGGCAGACACATAAACAGTGCTAAGAGAGGGGCGCGATAAAAGAGGGGGGAGGAGAAACACGCTGCCATGTGCAACGTGAAGAAAACAATTGCGAACAAGTAACCAGCAACCGAAACCAAGACCAAAACAGAAATAGAAATGAAAACGAAAATGGAAATAGAAATAGAAACAGGCGACGGCATGCCGTGCAAACGGGAACTGCTGTGCAACTTCGAACAAGCTGACAACCTGCTTTCGCAGGCACGCTAATTAGCCAGGCGACAACTGGAGGTAATAGCGGTAGAGCAGAGCACCTGTTGCTGATCAGAAAGTCTACAGAAATACGAAATCACTGACACAGTACCCTAAACTATGCTGTGTAATATCGTATCATCAGTTTTACAGTGCTCACTACCCATAGCTTTTGAGTAGACCTACTTTAATCCTTTAGATGAAATCATAAAGTGCTTATAACAATATCATAATTGAAGCATCTGGAGGATACCTCCTACTCCGTTTAGGCATTAAAGATGTAAGGCCCATGTAATCTGGATACTGCAAGTGCAACTTTCTCGCCGGCGAGGGACATACACTCACCCACTGGGTGAAAGTCGGCCAGAGGTCCAGAATCCGCTGGAACAACTTAACAAAGCAAGTCAATCTCGGCGGGAAACCCGTTTGCCAGTTCAAGTTTCAGTTGCTTATGTACATCAAGTGCAAAAGATATGAATGCGACAAGTGGTTGCCACTGTCATCGATTGTTGGATTGGATTGGAGTGGACTTGAAGGTTTTCCTGTTCATGCCGCGTGTAAATGTTCTATCATCTGCATTTGGCATGCTCCACCCATGGGTGGTTTTCCAGAATAAAAACTGATAAAAATAAGCGTGACCTGTTAAGATAGTGGTTGAGATACTTTAAGGTTCTTGAATCATCGAGGGTGATGAAATAAATGCTATTTCCTGCACCCTAACTTCAAATTTAAATAGGTGTTGTCAAGGACAATATACTGGGAAAGTAGCTTGAAAGAAAATTTTAATAAATGTATTTCTATGCGAAATGCATAGTAATAATTACAACAAAATTTATTCAATAATTTCTTTAAAAGTAATACATATTACCACACCACTGTCAAAACAGTTTTTATGGAAATAATTGCACACTTTTACGTTGCAGACCAACGCAGTTTGTAAAAATCAATAGGAACAAATTTCAAAGTCGCAAAGAAAAACGCCATAAATTGTTAATTGGATCGATTCAATTGAGAACGAGGACGATTCGGTTAGGGAACTAACGTCCATCGAATCAATACGACGAAGTAAACTTTAAGGAACTTGCCAGCACAAATTTCACCCATATCGAATTTCGCCAGGGAGGAGATAATTCTATCATAACCAAAAGCACCGCTTGACAACAAATCATTTTCTCAGATCTCGCTGTTTAAACAAGAAAACAAGAAAATGTTCATATGAATCATACAGTTATATGTACATATGGATGTACATATGTGTCAGTTTTTCGCAGCAAGTGGATCAAGTGAGATCATTTTATTGCATTGAGTAGTAATTTAATTGAACCGCACGGAAGGCGACAATGAAATGCAACGAATAAATTTACATACATATGTAGAAAAAACATACTAGCTAGCAACATGCACAAATCGTACAAAAATAAGGTAAATAGCCCCTTTTATTGGTAAACAGTGTTCTTGAACAACTCGCACTGCATTTTATTGAAACAGTTGTTAGTTGATTGTACTTGCTGGCAATTAACTTACAAAAGAGCTAATCTAATAACCTGCTGTGCTCTCAAAATTCCCTAACTGCTATTACTCAAGAACATCGTAGGAATTTTTAGAACCTAAAGCAGTTGCCAATCGAGTTTGTTTTATTTGGTGTGGAATCACTTCTGTAGCTCAACTTCAAGTTGAAGTTGAAGTTTAAACTTTAAACAGATCTCTAGAGGCACTCACTTAGGAAACCCCCTCTGTGCTCGAAGCAAAACCAGTTTAACAGCGGTCAATAAATTTTGGGCTCAAGATTTTTGCAACTCGTTTTGTATTGGCGAAACAAAACAAAACGAAAATCAAGGCTCCAATTGCGTTGACCCACATTTAATCACTTTGGAACATAATCTAATAAATTAAATTAAATTCATTAAATTCAATATCGAATAAGAATTGTTTTCACATTAAATACATTTTGCGCGTATTATACTGTAGAATTGAAATATATCAAAATAAACTTTTCGTATCTGCGTCTGCAATTGTTTTTCCTTTTGCGTCATTCCATGTCACGTGTGGGGGCGGGACCCACAAAAATATGTATTTTCCTCAAGGTAACATGGAGATTATAAGCCAAAAATGTGAGTAAATATTTGTTCGAGAGCCAAAGTGCTGGGCGATTCTAAAAATACCCCTAATGTACTTTGAATTTTAATGCAGACATTTGCTTTTGGATTTTGAACTTCAAATACATAGTACTCAATCGAACATTGGACCTTACGCTGTCAGAAAAAATGGGTTGACATCCAGTACACAATCTGTTGCACAAAAGTATAATCCATTTATCAGCTTTATCTATTTCATGTTCATTCATTACCGAAAAGAGCTTCAATTGTTTGATTTACGACGGGTCAATAAAACATTGTATACCCATGTATGTATGTATGTTACCAAAAACAGGTGAAAGCAAGGTATAGTGATATGGAGAATAAAACCTAATCATACACTTTATAGATTATGCTCGTATATCTATAAAACTAGAAAAATTCACTTGCCTGAGCATTCTGTCTAAATATTAGCTGAAATTTCCAGGTTCCATAAAGTCTGTTTGCAATCCCCGTGCTTCTGGAAATTCCAGAATCAACCTTATCGCACGTGTTTAAGTTAGCTCCTTCATAAAATGGGGATTTGTGGCGGGTTCGCAAAAAAAGTTAAGCCTTCTTAAGCCCTTCCACAAATTGCCTTGGGAAACCTGGGGCCCGCTAATTATTTTGCTGAATCTGAATAATTTTGTACATATTGTTATCGTTCGGTGTCGTCATACAGTTTTTCGGTCAGGTGGTTGTCCGCACACGAGAGCGATACTATGTACAAATGTATGGGAAGAATGGGGGGAAGAAAGCGGTGTCACTTCCGAAGATTTGCACAAAAGTACGCTTCTTCAGTTAGATAACAGATGGCGAAATGGAGATATCATAGCAGCAGAATAATAAAAACTGCTCATCGGGTTGTTAAGTGGGTGTGCAAACAGTCTGACGACACTTTATAGATTCAGCACTTAAACAAGCTGCTAAATAAGAGAGCAATACGATTGGAACTGCATTTATATAACTATGTGCGTATTTTCTAGGGCGTGGAATATATATTTCAAAAATCCAAACACTGCCTCAACTGATCTAAAAATCATTTCAAAATCAATAAAATACTTGATTTATGATTTTGTTTACATAACACTCTCTTACCTAACGCGTTTGCCACGCGCTACTCAAACTCGAATCCAGGTTTGCAATCGGATCTCAACAGTTCGTTTCGAAAAGCCGTCAAAAGTGCTAGGGGCTTGCCGGGCATTAAGGCGACGGGTTCAAGGTCAACGAAAAGCAATTAACCGACAAACACAAGGAACACTGCCACGTTCCCCATATAGCCATAGTCACAAGTGAAAGCCTAATCACAAGCAATTACCAACGACGGACTCAAAATCGAACTTACCATTTTTGTGGTTTCGGTCGCCATGATTGGGATCTATATGGTATAGATAGTCTTGATATATCTGATGATCTGCGGATCTGATCACGCCGTTTCTCGTTTAGCACAACCCGTAAGCGATTATTTCATAATTTCCACCACCGCGTCGAAAAAAAACATCTATAGACTCGTTGGCTAGACCACTTTTTATGAATATGTTGCTCTGCGTTCGACGACTAATATGCGAATGCTACCAAAACCAAAACCAAACCCAAACGATTTTCTTTCGCGTTCTCCTCTCTCTCTCTTTACCACTCTCCCCCTCTCTCTCTCTCTCACTCTTTTAAGCCCTGGACATGGGAAAATATCTGATAAGTTGCCGTTGTCTGTGGGTCGGGTGTGAGCGAGCGAGAGAGGTAGAGTGTCGGCGAGCGGGCAAATACTTTAATACGCTAAGAGACGCATTTGAACGTCAACTTGTTTTTCTGTAAACTTGGCTATGGTAATGATTCTACACAGGTATATCTACAGTGTTTTGCTCAATTAAGTTTTATTTCATGTGCACCTTTATTGTTCCTCGTAAATTGAAAAGGGGGAATTCGGACAGCAACAATTTAAATATGTTTAAAAGTTTAGATTATGGGGGGGTTACTTAAGTCTTGATTTGAGATGATTTTTAAAAAAGGTTCTTAATGTGAACCTTTGACTTTTTTTTAACCGGAAGTCAATAGATGGCAAGAATCCCATTTTAAACAATTTTTGTTAAGAACAGGTAGAAAGATCCTTAACTTTTAAGATTTAGGATAATTTAAAATGTTGCCCCTCATTTTTGTAAACAATTTTAAAATCAAAAAGTTAGTATAATTTACTGCTTACTTTTTAATATTCTTACTGCGTGTGTTTCCTTTGCATATAAGTGACATGTATTTTACGTATGTCGAATGTAAGACAATGTAGATTAGTGTACGTACATACATATGTATATTATAGCCTTAAAATTAAATTAAATATTGGTTGGATATGCACTGTAGACCGAGTACGTTGCCAATTCCTTTGTGTGTGTGTGTCTGAGATGTAATCTTTGTTAATATTAAAGATCATAAATTGTAAATTTCTTGACTTTTCCAGTCACTTTCACTGATACTCCCAGTGATCTGCCAGGACAAGTAAAAAACATATGGTACATATAAATGTAGACATTCTAAAAGCATATACCGTTTACATAGCTCGTGGTCTTGAGATTAGAGATACAGATTCCAATGAAGCGGACGCAGCGCCAAGCTTGCATTAGAAGATTGCCACGCACACAAGAAATGTTTTGATTTTGTTATGTTGTCTGTATATATTTCTATATGTTCTATAAATATTTCCAAGAAATTTAAAAAAATATTTTACAGTAACATTTATTATGTTTTGAAAGTATACCTAACTTTTGCTTTCTTCTCACTTCTCTCTTGAATTTGAATGAATACATATTATCTTCTAAATAAATTCTTGATAATAATAATTTTTGATAATAAACTTTGCATTGAAAAACTAAGGTAAGAAACCAAAACTGTAACTAAAAACTATTGAAATAAGATTGTTGGATAAACCGCCTCGCTGCGCCTACACAAAAGTCCCTTGAAATTATGTTTATATTGTTGTTTTTCACTTCATGATCCGAAATGTAGCGTCTTGGCCTATGTAGGCCTAATTAAGGATCCTGGAAAACTGCATAAAGAAATTATCCACAGAAAATCGCTTAACAGAAGGAAGAGCTTAATTCGATTTAAAAATGCCGCCTTTTCTAGTACTGGAACCACTGAGAAATCCATGTCATGAACCGCATTTTTGACATTTACATTTCTACGCTGAATTCACATATTTATTACTCCCCTCCCACAGCGTGCTCCAAGTTGCACGGTACCTTAAATATTTAATATTTTACTTTATTTATTTATTTAAATCCACAGTTTTCGAACAGATTGCATTTCTCTGTTTCTGTATCATTGTATCGATAAATCTAAATATATCGATATTTGTCTGGAAATCTTGACTTTTCAAAACTCTTTTCTTTGTGATCTTCCCTAAAAAAGTGTTGTAGGTTACGACCCAAACTCTAATAGAAATAGATAGGAAAATAGAGAATAAGAATTGAGAATAAAATTATTAAAATAAAAAAACTTCAAACGTGGTTTTAAAGGGTATGCTTTTTACTAATTTTTTACTACTTAATTTAAAAGTTAAAAAATATAAATAGTATAAAAGTTAATAATGTAAAACTTATTTCAAAAATAGAATGGGATAGTTATTTAAATACAAATTTCTTATGTTAGAGACCAAGAAACGCGGACAAGTGGAAACACACAATTCCAATTCCAGATAAAGAAGCTGGCAATCATATGGTATTTAAGATAGTTTGGTTGGGGGTGGGCGGTTCAGTTTAGTTGGAGTGTTTGTTATGGCGTCGTCGGATCGCAAGCTCATTGTGGTGTCCGGATTTGGGCCATTCCGGGGTCATGAAGAGGTCAACGCCAGCTGGGAAGCTGTGCAACTCTTGCCGGATACCCTAACCCACGATGGCATCGAATTTGATCTGGAAAAGCGCTTGGTTTCGGTGGAATATGAGGCTGTGGACGAGGCGGTGACAGAGACTTGGAAGCGCCAGCCATATGTATGAATCGCAATTGAACCATAAATAGATAGATTGCTAAATGATATCATCTTTCTCCTAAACCAACCAAAAAACAGCTGGTCATCCATGTCGGTGTGTCGGGCGTTGCCAAATGTGTCTACATCGAGAAGCTGGCGTACAATCACAAGTTCCGAAGAGCTGATAATTGTGATAAAAGGCTGGCCAACGGCAGTTGCGAACTTCCCAACAATGGACACGCAAATGTCTTGAAAACAGAATTAGATGTAGATAAGATTGTGGCGGCTGTAAATGAGAATTGCGCCGATTGTGTGGCACCCACACAGCAGCCTCATAATGATAATCTCCAACCACTGAGCGCCACAAAGGCATCCAAAAATGTGGGTGACTTTCTCTGCGGCTATATCTATTTGAAGTCGTTGGATATGGACAGGAAACGGAGCCTGTTCGTCCATGTACCACCTATAGATAAGCCCTTTAGTAGTGTTAAGACTTCGGAGATACTTTTTAGCATAGTCGAACAATGCATTCAACAGGTGGTTGCGTTTGACTCCTGAATTCCGCATTATATTCTTCCAACGTCTGTCTTTTAACGAATTATTTAAGTGCCTTGTGCTGTCAAGTTGTTTAAAAAAGGAGTTAAATTTCTTTAAGATACAAAAAATTATATTTACTTTTTAATACAATGAAACAGAAAGGCAATACAACTGCAATAATAATTAAACAGTTTTTGTCACGTTTACACAACACCAGTCGTCTGTATTTTAACAAAAAAAGATTAAAAAAAATAATTATAAGGTCTTTACAAATTGGTCTCTTTGTTAAATATCGTAAATTAACACGTGTTCAGTACAATACTATTCAGTTCTATAAATATTTAAGTTCAGGAAAAAGCCCCTAAAATGAAATGTGAATTAGCTAAATATATAGAAATAAAATGCAGATATATAAAATAGATTCAAATTAAAACAATAATGTTTTTGTTCGAGTATTGCCAGACTTCCGGGCACCCTAGCGCCACCTACAGGTGAATAACTATGCATCGCCACATATCGATATATTAACAAAATATATCGGAAAATTTCGAGAAATACTAAAAATCCCTCATTTAACTCAGCTATATATGTATATATCTCTGCGATTCAGTGTGACTCGAATTCATTTGAATTTCTACTTGCAACCGGGCAAGTTCAGCGCAGTTCGAATCCCAGTTTTGGTTGGCGAGTGTGCTGCACCCACACAGGGCAATAAATTCATAAAATATCAAACGACGACGAGTGCCCGCGATGAAATTCCTGATCTGTGCACTTTTCCTGGCGGCGTCCTACGTGGCCGCTTCCGCCGAGGCGGAGATCAAAGTTGAGGAGGGCGTTCTGGTGGCGACCGTGGACAACTTCAAGCAGCTGATTGCCGACAACGAGTTCGTGCTGGTCGAGTTCTGTAAGTACTTGCATAGATCGAAAATAAGGCACGAAAATCTCAACAAAATGTGGCAAAAATCGAATATCAAAATGCGAAATGCGCCGGCCGCTAGCGCCCTCTCGCTCGCACCCGCTGATTCATGCGGCTTAGCGGCTACGTGGTCTTTCAAAGCGTCGGAGAAAATCTGTCTGCGTGGCAGTTGTTGCTGACTGGAAATCTGGACTCTTATGTTGCACGGCAAATCCTAGTTGATATATCGGCCAACTGACAGACTAGTTCCAATCAGCGGCCTGGAAAATTTGTTTAGTTGATTTTCCAGCAATTTATCGTTTGTTTAACCGTTTTTATCTCTCTCGCGTCATCTTGTGTGTTGTTGAGCGGGGCGGGGAGAAGCGCGCTCTCTCAAACGCAAGTGCCATCTCTTTTTCGCACCTGTGAACGCAAGCGAGAGGGCCTTATATGTATGTAGCCATATACTGCAACACTACTTGTTATTGTTGTCGCCATAAACCTGCTATAATTTCGTATTCTTGCAAATGCTAAATGCCAAAGGAAACAAAATGTTGTGCGCAGCAAATGCTGCATGTATTTTATCGACACTGCTAGTTATTGTTCTAACTTTGAGCCTACGGGGCGTGGCCACAGCATATCACACATCCGCTTTAATAATCTTCGAATGAGAATCTCTAATGGAAACAAAAGGCAACAAAAAGTGGTCGGGCAACTCTTCTTTCCTTCTCCCACGAATCTAGGTTAGCCTAACCAAACCAAACCACTTTTTATTCGCCATTTGCTTTCTTTTGTTCTGTTCTGTTCGGATCTTTTGGTTCTAATTCTCACTTACAATCTGGTTTCGGTCCCTTTTTTCACGGCGGCGCAACGGCCACGCATTGGAAAGTTCATTCAACTCTTTCTCTGCGCGTGCCTAACGGTGTTGCGTCGCCAGTGATGCTCTGCACGAGCAACAGATTAGTTAGCGGGGAAATTAACCAAAAGTAGCCAGATTTGGGAAACAGGCTGTAAAATAAATAATAATGTGCACTTTGCAAATCAGTAGTGCATAAAAAAGTATAGAAAGTATCTTTATTTTATTGTTTTAGTATGTGTCAAAAAATTCTAATTGGCTTCCCAAATATTTTGACATGCCTCCATTTTGATAAATGGTATATAAACCTAAACAAAAACTGTAATCACACAGAAAAACTAATTACACACACTTTAATTCGTTTTACGTTCATATTTAGGACATTGAAAAACTAATTACAAAACCCCTAAACTTAATTCTATATTCGTTCATATATTTTTCAAACGATTTGTCAACTTTGGCATTTGTTAGATAAGACAAAGCAGTTTCAGTATATTTTAGAGGCCATACGTTCCAAGATATTTTAAAAAAAAACAAAAAGAAAATCAATAGGCAACCCCCACAACTGTATGCCATAATCTTGAATGAAGTTTTATGTTCTTTTAATGACAACTCGAAAAAATCGATCTTGTTATCTAGCAAGTGTGAAAAACACTCTAGAGATAAACGAAAATCAGAGATACAAAAAAGTCCCCTTCATTCGCCGCTCGGCGTTAAACCGCCAGAAATGCTAGCCTGGCATCTTTGGGAGCCAGCAATATGGCGGACTTCTGGGTTTGTTTATGCCAACGTTTCTCTCGGTGTTTGCTTAATTAACTTTTGCAAATTTTGCACCTGTTTTTTTTTTATTTTTGGGAGGTGGCGACAACGTCACCCAGGTCGATAATGGTCTGCTCCTCCAAGGCTGAGCGCTTATCTCCTGTAGAAAACAGAAAGATGTTCGTGGAAGCGGAACCAATGCCACGGCCACGTCAGCCGCAGCTATAGCCAAGTCGCAAGAAGCCGGCGATAAGGCGGCATTCAATATATATATATGAATTACGACAATCCCGATTGTGGACGTTGTCAAGCCGGGCATTATGTCATCCCAACTTCCACTGCTGATGCCCCCCAGTTTTCATTCAAATTCGAGTGCTTGGATGCGTACTTAATTGAAGTCGTGGCTCCGAGGAGCTGCACTTGGGCAATGGGAATTCAACACGTGGAATTTGCATAATGCCAACAGCTGCTGGATGCTATAGTGGGCTCATTCCTAGGGGCCCTGTCCCAGATCCGTGGCAAATCGAGCGATTAATTGTCGTTTTCAGTTGGGGACTTTACACTCGACTTACTACTCAAAGCAGTTAACAATGACAAGGGGGTATAGAATTATAATCTGCAACTGCGAAAGCATTTGTCTGCATTGTGTCTTAGACATTCCAATTCATTTACATACTATAGAAACTGGTGAATGATAATTATCCGTATGTTGATGGAACCCCCACCATTCAATCAGATTTGAACAGTTTTTAAAACCATTTATACCATTTAGTAAAACTCATTTGAATTAAACAAATTTGTGACATTTCACGGTTGACATAGTACGGATAATTAAGTTTATCTGGATCTTCATTTAATTTTCTGTTTTGTCAACATAAAAATATTATCATTTTTATTGGCATAGTTTACGTGCCTAATAAAGTTGAAATAAAAATACATTAAAATATAAAACTAGTTATCCCACCAAGTCTACAAACCAAATGCTCTACAATTCAATTAAAAGCCAATAAATTATATATTGTTTAAATCTATAAATAATTAAAACCTACGTGTAAGTCGGCTTATGATGAACTCGACAAAATATTAATCTGGAAGCAATTAATGCTGTTGCTATTCAGTTCTATAGCTAATAAGTGGCACGCCTTTTAACCATATCTTAATTGGCCAATTGAAAACCAGTTTATAAGGTCTATCACGTTTTATGACTAGTCTTTTGTTTGCTAACTGAGGTTCCTTTTCTCGCTCTTTACAGACGCCCCATGGTGCGGACACTGCAAGGCTCTGGCTCCCGAGTACGCCAAGGCTGCCCAGCAGCTGGCCGAGAAGGAGTCGCCCATCAAGCTTGCCAAGGTCGATGCCACCGTCGAGGGTGAGCTGGCCGAGCAGTACGCCGTCCGTGGCTACCCCACTCTGAAGTTCTTCCGCAGCGGCGCTCCCGTGGAGTACAGCGGTGGCCGTCAGGCTGCTGACATCATTGCCTGGGTGACCAAGAAGACCGGCCCACCAGCCAAGGATCTGACCAGCGTCGCTGATGCCGAGCAGTTCCTTAAGGACAACGAGATCGCCATCATTGGATTCTTCAAGGATCTGGAATCGGAGGAGGCCAAGACCTTCACCAAGGCCGCCAACGCTCTGGACTCGTTCGTCTTCGGTGTGAGCAGCAATGCTGATGTGATTGCCAAGTACGAGGCTGAGAGCAATGGAGTGATTCTGTTCAAGCCCTTCGACGACAAGAAGTCCGTGTTCGAGGGTGAGCTGACCGAGGAGAACCTGAAGAAGTTCGCCCAGGTGCAATCTCTGCCCCTGATCGTTGAATTCAACCACGAGTCTGCTTCCAAGATCTTCGGTGGCTCCATCAAGTCGCATCTGCTGTTCTTCGTGTCCCGGGAAGCCGGCCACATTGAGAAGTACGTCGATCCCCTGAAGGAGATCGCCAAGCAGTACCGCGACGACATCCTGTTCGTGACCATCTCATCCGACGAGGAGGACCACACCCGCATCTTCGAGTTCTTCGGCATGAACAAGGAGGAGGTGCCCACCATCCGTCTGATCAAGCTGGAAGAGGACATGGCCAAGTACAAGCCCGAATCGAACGATCTGTCCGCCGAGACCATCGAGGCCTTCCTCAAGAAGTTCCTGGACGGCAAGCTGAAGCAGCACCTGCTCTCCCAGGAACTGCCCGAGGACTGGGACAAGAACCCCGTTAAGGTGCTGGTCTCCAGCAACTTTGAGAGCGTTGCCCTGGACAAGAGCAAGAGCGTGCTGGTTGAGTTCTACGCCCCATGGTGCGGACACTGCAAGCAGCTGGCCCCCATCTACGACCAGCTGGCCGAGAAGTACAAGGACAATGAGGACATTGTCATTGCCAAGATGGACTCCACCGCCAACGAGCTGGAGAGCATCAAGATCTCGTCCTTCCCCACAATCAAGTACTTCCGCAAGGAGGACAACAAGGTCATCGACTTCAACCTGGACAGGACTCTCGATGATTTCGTCAAGTTCCTCGATGCCAACGGTGAGGTGGCCGATGCCGAGCCCGTCGAGGAGACCGAGGAGGAGGAGGAGGCGCCCAAGAAGGACGAGTTGTAAATCCAACAATTACCACACACCCACACACATCTATACACACAAAAATCCAACAACTATGAACAGAAACATCCGTGTAACAAACAACAAAAAGCCACAACTAGCAACGTACATTCTGTAGTTTACTTCTAAAGTTTCGGCGCATGTGGTCCTCCGGAGTTTCCCCATTCGACGGCTGAGTTTTTATCAGTCGTAGGATGGGGTCAGCTGGTCGCCAGTGTAGCCATCGAAGCTTTTTGCCCGCCCACGGTTTTTTATTCGCATACTTCCGTTGTATGTAGTACACTTGCGACGCAGATTTTAAGCGCCCACTGCGCGATAATTGCATGAACTTAAAATTCAGTTTTAATGAAGAATTAAAGAAAACGATAAAATTTAATATGTAATTCTATAAGTTTTCTATTTTGGAAGTTTTAGAATCATTGAAAGAACTGATTAAGAACGTAACAAATAAAGTTGGTAACAACATTAAAACAATCCATTGTTTTTTAAGGGGGCGGATGGAATATCTAATATGGTTGCGTTTATGAATTTATTTGTTAAATTACCCTACCTCAGGGAAATAAGTATATGTGGATGCATTTTTTTTCCAAAAAAGTATACTTTCAACAAAGTGAATCCGGTCAAGCTTTTTTTTAATTTATAGGCCTTTTGAACCGCTAACAGAATATATAATAATAAGACATAGTTTAATGGAAACTTATAAATATATTTTATTGAATTTAACAAGTCTTTAGGAAATAAGTATATGTGTATTTTTCATTTGGTTCTCTTAATCTTATTAATTGTTTCTGTATTCAATTTTTGTTTTTTATTTTAGTAATTTATATGCTTTCCCTTAGCCATAAGAAGCTTATGAATGCGATTTGGCATAGAGTCTGCTAAATTTTGGAGAGTTTCATTGCTTATTAGCTCCCACTCTGCAACCAAAACGTCTTTTAATTGTCTGATATTGTCAAACTGTCGTCCATTCTTATAAATTCTTGCTGAAAGAATTCCCCAGAGGTCCTCAATAGGGTTCAAGTCCGGACTAATCGCTGGCCACTCCAGAAGTGGTATAGATTTTGAAGAAAAAAATGATGTATGGATTGGAGCGTTGTCCTGCTGAAAAGTCCAGTTATCGGCGTAAAGCTCCGTTGCAAAGTCTATTAATTCTTCTTCCAGCAACTGGGTATATATCTCGGAGTTTGTTTTGGTTGGAATAAAACAAATGCGAGACTTTCCTGCATATCCAAAAGCAGCCCAAACCATCAGTGATCCGCCGCCAAAGTTCCTTTTGTGTCGTGTCTCTCGGGGATGTCGTAAATCACGCCAATACTTATGACACCCATCTGGGCCATCCAAATTCCACTTTTTCTCATCCGAAAATATAACACTGCGGAATTCTTCGGTCCAAAATTTGTATTTTTCGGCAAATGACAAACGTGTGCTTATGTGACGTGGTAGTAGCATTGGTACAGGCACCCGAGAGCTATATTTAACTGTCTTATTTTCTGCCAAAAGCTGATGAACCCGTCTCCTAGACACTTTGAGCTTCAAATGGCGCTTAATGTCGTTACAAGACATTTGCTTGTTAACAGCTAGACGCTTAATCTCGCGCTTGCACCTCTCGTCGATGGTACTGGGTCTGCCACTGCGTTCGGCTTTTCCATAAGATTCCATGTTTTTTAAGAAATTTGCAACCGTATTTGGATGTCTCGAAACTCTGGAAGCTATTTCAGAAATTTTGGCGCCACTTTCGCTCAAACCCATAATCAGACCGCGCTCTTCGGCAGACAAGTGTGTTCCACGAGGCATTCTTAGAAAAAAACTGCATTTTTTATAGTGTTACATGCGATTAATTGATTACTTACATATTATTTTTGTGTAATTAATTTATTTTCTTTAGAATACAGTCAATTAACACCAATTTACTCGATCCAAATAACACGCTGATTGACAAATGCGCACAAGCTTTTGTGTTCACATATACTTATTTCCTAAGAAAAAAAATCGCGGTGCTACGAATTGTGAGCAAAGAAGAATTTTGCATTTGCATTGTAAGAACAGAAGGCAAGAGTAGAGTATTGCATACCAATAATAGATTAAAAGCTACGATTATATATATAGGCTCATAAACAGTAAAAATAATCATACACATATACTTATTTCCCTGAGGTATGTGTATATAGTGCATTATTTTGTCAATAATTTATCAAATTTTCTGATACTGACGCAATTCTACGTGTTAGGTCGGGTTAGTTTAATTGAAGATTAGTAATCAATTTTAAATTTTCCGCCCTTCTATCGCTATCGAAATAAGATACATCTTGAGAATTTTTTTAAACACGCTTTTGTTAGTTTCACAGAATAGTGATATTAAATAACAGGAATAACATTGTTTACAGCAAATGTTTAAGGAATACATAAATGATTTGGTTGGTTTCGATAGTTAATACGAATATCGATAGTAGATACCGAGGACTAACAGCTTGGTTAGTGCTGTGTAACAGAAAAATATGTGTTGTTCTCGGATTTCAAATTTCCTGTTTATACAGTAGCATATACTGATTTAAGGAACTTAAAAAATAATAATAATAAAAATAATAAACAGACTAAAAAGACGAAATAAAGATGAAATAAAACCAAGAATTTGGTAGTTTCATTACGAAAACTCATTATAGATAGTCATATCTAAAAATAAACACTGTTAAATATGACATTTAATATATTCTAATTTTTGTGTAAATTATCCTAGAATTATAATGGTATCTTGTGAAATTCATTCTAGCAATTTGCTTGTGTATAAAAACGATGAGAAATCAAATTATAATTATCGCGTGAAATACGTGAATCCGTGTAGGTGTATCGGCAGCAGGACGACGCTCTCCAACACTGCCCAAAAAGACGGCATCTGCTGCTTCGTTTCCACGTTGTCCTGAATTACGCATTGAGATGAAACCATTAAAAGTGACACTTGATTACTCCGATAATTACCAGCGGCGAGCTCATGAATCAGACATGAGAATAAAGCATACATACCGGCTAATCAGATAGTGTTTAATTCAAAGAGAAAAACAAAGAGCTACGGAGTCCTGCACCACATCATGAAAAGTGAGAAATCACGATGTGCGATTAACGGCATCTGCGCACCGCATGAACGCAATATTCATCAGACGAAGCTCTTAATCGGTATTGCTCCTGCTCGAAATACAAAAAGTATATATAAACAGTGCACATATTACAAAGATAATATGTTTGGACCCGCTCAGGTGTGCAGTGCGTTAGTGACTTGCCGCGGCACATCGAAATTGGCCGTGTAGAGCGTTCTTCTTGGCACAAATACACCATTTTTGGTATGTCTTTCAATTTTTGGTCATTTATTCGTTTAGGTCGGCGGGGCGAAGGGGCGAAGGTGGCGCTCCGACTTTCACTGCAACAACGAGTTATTTTGACCCTGTTCGATTTCATCAATTTGCATTTATACCTCATTTCAACTGTTTTTCTCCTTTTCGCTGGTAGCACCATGAGCTGCTCGGCCAGGAGCCGAAAGCGGAACAGCGGCAGCACGCTGGACGAATACGACAAGGTCAGCACTTTGGCCAATGCCGATGATACCGAGTGTACATCGCCGGATCCGGGGCGGGAGCCGGAAAGCAACGAACCGGATTCGCAGACGGAGCCAGAGCCGGAACCTGAGTTTGGCCATTTGAATGAGACGCGACGGAAGATTCACGATGCCATTGCTGCTTTGAATGATGATAGCTTCGATAAGCGAATGGCCCGGTTGCTCATGCAGTACGAGGGGTAAGCACAGATACATATGCATATGGAAGCAGTTACTCCACACTAATACACAACCCAATTAACCTTTTAGCGCCATTCGGGAAGAGTTCGAGCGGGCACAGTATTTGCCATTGAAGTGCCGCAAGTTGGCGCGAATCCTAACCGGACTCACGGATGTCATCCACACCATGGTTCAGGGTCGAGCGCTGCAGCGGGACGAGGGATACAGGCAACGCATGTGCAACATTGTTGGCTTCTACATATCCTGCGAACTCTGCTCCGCACAAGAGCCGGTGGAAAAGGAGGAGATCATCATCAACCGGATCAACAGCTGCCTGAAGCTCTATGTGGAGTACGGAGATGGTGGCGCCGGCGTCCACCGGGAGCACGTGCTGCGCACTCTCCTCGCTGCACCCAAGCTCTTCAACAGAGCCAGCATTTTGTCCATGCTGTACAGGTAGGTGGTTTTGTTCGACTCAAATGGAAAACATTTGGCAACTATTTACTATTTAATTTACACCTGTATGGCATCTACGCATGCAATGAGTCAGATGTAGTGTACAATCAAATAGTTTACGACTTCTTATCGACAGATCTCTCTTTTCTTTGTTTATAAGAGCCAATTAAAGAACCGACAAGCCATTAGTTCAACGTGAAACGGTGAAACTCGGCGCATGATAATTGTGCCATATGTTCTTTAAAAAAGCAAACATACGGGTTTTTTAAATCACGTTTAATTGATGAACATTAATAAAACTATTATTAAAACGTATTATTATTTAAGATTTAGCACCACTTTGAAATTATTAACTGCTCCTGAAAATCTTTTCCATTGTCCTTAAAAAATTAAACTTTTAAATTTGTTGTTTTTGGCTTATCGGGTGCCAAAACATTTCGTATATTTTTTTTATCGCAGTTTACTAATCGTTTCCTTCTTTTGCAGCCGCCTCTTTCCCCACTGGTCCATGCCCAGCGTTATGATTCAAGCCGAACTGCCAGATAAACTCTACATTGAATACATACTCATATTTTACTACTGGCAGCGCCTGGTGTCGGATGAGTCAGTCAAGGAGCGCATCGTGGAGTTCGCCGAAAAGTTCATGCGACCCTCAAGATCGCTGGCCCTAAAAAGTGTCTATGCCCACTACTTGCCAAAGTTTACGGACCAGAATTCGGCCACGCGCACCATATTGAATCATCTGCGAATGAGCAGTTGCACCAGTTTGCATGTGGTCAGCAAGGTGGACAATCGACCGCCCCAGTCCAACGAAGTGGTTAGTTTGCTACTTTCACTCTCATGCAAATCTTCTTTCAAAGATTAACTAAAGTTAGCAATAGTGTGAAGTAGTTTATATATTTGATCTTATTTTGCATAATTTAACGTGGATTTTAGTTTATAAACTTTCAATATTCTCCTAAAAAGCAAATATGACTATAAGCTAGCTTCACTGTGTTGCTCGTATTGGCTTAACTATGATGTCTTAGTAAAAGGTCTGATTCGGACAAGCGGGTTGGGCAAAAGCCACTGCCGGCGCAGTTAGTCGCGTGACGGGCAGTAGCTGGCTCCTCTTCGCTGTCCCAAAATGACTTCAACCTCAACTGAGTGCCCAAGAACACTTCTTTAAATGGTCATTAATTTCGAACGAATATTCTAATAAATTTTGTGAACTTCTTTTGCACAGGTTCTCAGCTCCGATGATGAGGACAGCTGCCCGATGTGGGACATATCTGGTACGCCGACATCATCAATTAACAATCATCCGCCCGTTTTCCTCCAGAATCTCTGCCAGAATGCTCGCCAGTTGGAGCCGTGCAAGAGGGCCAATGCTCTGTTTAGCGGCATTGACAACTCAATAGAAATCGTAGAGCTGCGCGACTCTGACGATGATGTGGAGATGTTTTCAGTTAACTTTAATGTGCCTGCCAACGTGGATGGCATCAATTCGAACTCCAACTCAAACGATTCGGCCAATCAGACATCGACAACGATTCTCGGCGAGGACGACTCCGTGCCCGTTACTCGAATATATCCCAGCAACCTGCGGACTTACGAAAGAGCTGTGCTTCCACCCACTACCTACACAGTGCCGCGGATTGTGAACAGCTACAGTTGCCGCCGGGATAGTCTCCATTTGGTGTCCACCACGGCGCCACATCTTGTCGATCAGTGTGTGCAAACGTTGGATGACGAGGAGCCGGATCTGGTGGAGGATGATCAATACTCAGGCTCCCACAGCCATGGCTTCTTCCCGCGAAGCAGCAATGCCAGCGATGCCAGCGGACAACGAACTCCACTTTACCACTGCCGTCAAACTTCTAGTCAAAACAGCAACTGTAGCGAGTCCTCGCTGCTCAAGAAACAGGTTACCTTCAGTCCCCGGCACTTGGGCGCGACTACTCCGAACGCCAAGACAGGGGCATCCAAAAAGCCATCCATTAAGCAGTACAAGCCATCTTCGTCCAATGGCACAGATTCATATCGATGGAAAGAGGGTAATGAAAAATTAACATATATAAAAATATAGTATTATTAATCTAAATTTGATATCCTTGCAGAGCACCGAAAGGCCAGTGCGAAAATGTTCGCCAAACTGGACGCCAAGATCAAAGCCAGGAATGAAGCTGCCAGTCAGCTAACGCCCACCACTAGCAACGCCTCCAGTAGCACACCCACAAAGATCTCGGCCACACCCACCCGCATCCGGAACACGCAACGAGGACAAAGAGTGGCGTTGCCCACGCCGCCAGCTTCAACCCACAGTTCGAGTAGTCCCTGCCAGATACGAAGTGCATCAACTGACCACCATAACTCAAACGCTGATTCGGATTTCAGTCGACGCCTTTTCTCCAAGGCAGCGGGCGATGAAGTGAGCTACTACAATCACCTGTTAACCCTGCAGCGTGAGAATATTCGACGACGTAGGTTGAATAATCAGAAGAAGAAAAAGAATCGAAGAGTAAGCCATAAGTTGCAAAATAATGATGACAAGCTTAGTATGCTTAAGCAGGCCACAAAGCGATGTCGGAAGCTTCGCGCCTCAAATGCAAAGCGGAAAATAGAGGTACAGCAACTGGAGCAGGATCTCGACACCATTCGCAAATCTGCGCCACATAAATTGCCTATAATAAGACTGAAACGTTGTAATCTCAAGAGCCGGACACGGTCACTCAGAGCTGAAGAAGCTCCTACTGTCCAAGATGGTATATGTTGTATGAATGATCAAGAGTTAGAGGAACAAAGAAAGGTGCAGAAGCCTAAAAGAAAGCGCCACAAAAAAAAGTTAGAGGAACAAGAAAAGGTGGAGAAGCCTAAACGAAAGCGACACAAAAAAGAGTTAGAGGAACAAAGAAAGGAGCAGAAGCCTAAAGGAAAGCGACACAAAAAAGTGAAAAAGGAGCTAGAAAACGGAAATGATTTGCCGGAACAAGAAACTATAACATCGCAATATCAACTGAACGAGGAAGAAAAAACGGAGAAACCCAACGCTCCTGTAGCGCCAAGTGAGCAGGAACGAGAGCTCGATCTGGAGCATCAACAATTTCTGGAAGAGCAGCTGCTACAAGAGCAACATCAATTGGCGATCCACGAGGAAAAGCATAACCATATGGGTGACGAACAAGAAGCGCACGAAGAAGCAGAACTGCTGGAGGATCAACAACCGCCGGAGGAAACACATCTTCATGTTGAGAATATAAACTTGGCAGAGAAGGAGCCACCTCCGATAGAAGAGGATGAGCAGGAAGCGGAAGATCAATCTCCAAATGAGCAGTTAGTGGAAGATCAAACTCCAAATGAGCAGTTAGTGGAAGATCAGCAACAGGAAAAGGATCATCAGCTGTTGGAAGAGCAGCCTCAGGCGGAGATAGAGGAACAGTCACTGAAGCAGCCTTCGGAGCAGGAAGGGGAAGACTCACTGGAGCAGGAAGAGGAACAGTCACTGGAGCAGGAAGAGGAACACTCACTGGAGCAGGAAGAGGAACAGTCCCTGGAGCAGCCTCAGGAGCAGGAAGAGGAAGAGTCACTGGGTCACGAGCAGTTGGACAAGCTAATTAAGCCAAAAATGAATGGCAAAAGCCGAAAGCGAAGACGGCGATTCAAGCGCCCCATTTGGACGCATGTAAAGAATAAGAAAAAGAAGCAGTGGCTAATAGATTACCCATTCGAGTTTGAGGCAGATCCCGCACTAGATACCTCTTCTATTCAACCAGAGCCGGCTCCAGATGAACAGCTGGTCGAGCCAGTTGCCAATCTGCCGACACCAGAACCCGCCTACGATTTCGATCAGGACTTGGTGCCCGAGGTGGGCAACGAGTTGGAGATTGCAGCTCCCATTCGCGTGGCCGAGGACGAAGACAGCACTGCGTTACTCTCGCCGTCCCACAACCTGGAACTGGTGACCAGTCACGTGCCGGTGTACTTGCTCAATGGTGAAAGTCGCGATGTCAGCACGCCCCTGTCGAGCAGCTCATTCAGTGCCGGGTGTTCAGAGACATATGCGTCGTCGAAGGAATTAGTTTAGTTTGCCCCAACGCAACCCAGTTCGAGTTCCAGTTGCCGATCCAATCCCTTTGATCTTGGCCTGCAATAGTATTTGTATTTTTTCTTTTGAAGAAACGTCTGTAAAACTGTTGAATCACTGTAATACTTAGGTTTATTGTAGTTAATTAGGACTTGTTGAACGTTATGATTTTTAGCTTACATATTTTTTGCAATACACATACAATAATGTCCCATTACAGTCAATGCGTACCAAATCCCCGACATTATCCATGTCAATTTTAAGAGATAAAACGAAATTATTAGTGTAAATTGTGCGTAAATTAATAATAATCTAAACAGCATCAGTTTTTCTGTCTTTTGGGGCGGGTGGTGTGTTTGGAATCGTTGCTGATTCTCTTAATTCATTTTGTATAAGAAATTAATAGCATTTGTATAACTTGAAATCAATGAGCACAGCCTTAAACATCAAAGCAAAATACCAATGAAATCGAAACGAATATATTTATATTTTCTGTGTATTTCAATTGCGAGCACGCCTAAGAAAAGGCAATGGATAACAAAGCCAGTAAATGTAGGCAAGCCATTTAAAAGTTGTTGAAAAACACATACCTATATATACATTTCACAGGTGCCAGTTATTTACTGAAACGACAGGAGCGAGTCTCTATCGAGGGACACCAACGGACTTACATTAGGAATACGCAGACGAAGGTAAGGGAACTCTACCGCCGTCCGTTGGTTGGGGTTTCCGGTTCCACGGCCACGAAAAAGCCGAAATCGGAGAGCTCATCTTCCTTTGAGAAAATCGAACAAACGCGCCAGAAGGTGGAAAGCCTAAACCAGAGGATCGGCAATGAGTTGTATAAATTGGGACGCTTTCGCAAACATTTCCTCGAAGTCAAAGACGCCATGAGCCGATCTGCGAGTCCCGAGAAGGCGAAGGTAAAAAACATGACTTGGAGCCAGAGTTTCAAGGCAAATCAAGCTAAAGGGAGTCCTCTGTCCATCAATAGGACTCCGGCATCCGGTGCTCAGCGGCCCAAGTGCCGCACCGTCGCAGTCGGTGTCCAGAGTGATTCTCCGAGTGCCGCTGAAAGAGTCAGTGGAGGTTGCACCATCGCAGTCGGTGTCCAGAGTGATTCTCCGAGTGCCGCTGAAAGAGTCAGTGGAGGTTGCTGCTGTGACTGTGGATATGGGGCGCTTAACAACCAAGCTGTGTACCAGAACATGTATGGAACTTGTCACTGCCACTGTTGCAACTACGCCGGCAACTGCGACATGGGGTATCCTCAACAGTTCTGCGCCTGCGGTGGTCTCAATGGAGAGATGTCACCCCTTCAGGGTGCACAATTTGGCATACCCTATAACATCTTCCCGCGTAAGAATTGCAGA
Source organism: Drosophila yakuba (assembly GCF_016746365.2). Classification (NCBI taxonomy): domain Eukaryota; kingdom Metazoa; phylum Arthropoda; class Insecta; order Diptera; family Drosophilidae; genus Drosophila; species Drosophila yakuba. The sequence goes on along the minus strand of NC_052529.2, from coordinate 15,316,383 downwards.
AGATTGGCGACGGACCTGAATACCGAGGCATTTTGCCGCAACTGGCGGCCGGACATCGAACGTTCTTTATCACCCAAGGGGCGAAAGGATAAAAGAAATCCGGCTAGAATTGGCAAGTCCACAAATTATAAAAAGGTGGAATGTAATGTTAAGAGGGAAGCTAACTCCATTACTTCACCAGCTCGTAATAAAGCAAGAAAACCTGAAAAACCAATCAAAATTGAACAGAAGAAAGAGCTCGAGTCATCCAAAGACCAGGGACAAAAAAAATCCAAACCGAACGACAGTAGTTTACTGTACTCGAAAGGAATCACCAGCAAAGCTCAACCATCCAAGTTTTGCCCGGAGGAACTTACGGATGAAACCAAGGCGCAAAATTACCAAGAGTATTTGAGTCTCTATAAACAAGAAAACTGCAAACCACTGCAGTCGAATCCCACATACACACGAATGACAGTGAAGAAGGAAATCAAGTCGGAAAGGTACGAGAGGCCTGTCATGATGACACCTATGGATACCACAACTCATACTGTTTCAGCTAGGGTAAAGAATGCGGACCAGGATGCGGAGAATGGCCACCCATATTCATTTGATGGTGAAACTCAACATGATTGCCTACACTACAAGGAAATAACTGCCCACTACCAAGTGGCCGATGTGGGATCTTCCAACTTAACGCCAGATAGTGGTTCCTATCCGTGCTGCGCGGAGAAGGTTTCCTATACCAATGAAGATGGCTGCTTAGAGGATTGGGGAAACTCCCACCTTAGAGATGAACCAAGAGCAGTTACGCCCTATCTCGAAAGAAACTTTCAAAGAACAGGTGAAGCTACAACTGCAAATCGCACACATGCCCAGCAATCCAAACCCCTGAGATCACAGGACGATCATTGTGAAGCCATAAGGCAGGAAAGGCGGGAGCACTGCGAGAAGCTTGTGGAGCAGGATGCAAGGCGTGATAGGCAAATGGGAACCCCTTCAGTTCAGCGATCAGTTTCACCCCACAGCAGAGCTAAGCCCACCAGCTATGTCTCGATAGCTCTTCAACATCCTTCGGCTGGCCAAGTGCCAAGAGAAGCCAAGAACACCCAGACGGAGTTTCCGTGTCGGGAGAGTCCCACGCAAACAGAGAGACAGATCAGGATGAATAAGGCCTGTCAAGTGTACCAAGAACGACAGCATTTTCGGGAGCAGGTGAATCCTGCATCACCAACGCTATCTCAAGTCCAAAACTCTTCCTTGATGTCAATGGTTTCCGGCTTAGATTACGATTATGTCCATAAGGAGTTGCATTGCAGGCAAGCTAGTCCAAGAACACCAAGAGAAATGCAGCAATCTCACGATGACTACCACATTCAGACTCCCTCATACAGTCCGAGAACACCACCCCAATCCTATAGACAACCAATAACTTCGAGGAACGAGTGCGATACTCAGATTGCGCAAGCTGGGGCAAATTCCAGGAGTAACAGTCCACATAGAAATAATTCAATTGAAACCCTATCGTTGAGTTATAGCTCACAATGCTCACAGTGTCAGGAAAACTATAAGAACCAGTGTACTCAAAATATGTCCGGAAATATCGATTGTTTACGTAGTGATGACGAGTCGTCCCAGTTGGATTGTCCAAGCTGTACCGATCACATTTCCCAGAGATGTGTGGAGGCTCGACCTGAATGGGTCCGCTATGAAGGAGAGGTGGTGAAGCATCCGGAACAGATTAATAATCAGCATAGCCCGAGGTCGTGCATGTCCTCGCCAAGACAGGCGCCAGTTTTGGATACAGTCTGTGAAAAGCGTACGCGAACGGTGACCTTTGAAGACGAGAAAGGGGACCTGACCAAGGAGGAGCTTGTGCAGGAAAGTTGTCGCAGTCTAATCGATTGGGAGCGTGCTCTTAAATACCACACGGCAGAGCATGGCAATGAGGGGGATTATATGGAAGAGAACTCCACTTGCAGTAAGTTATACGAGGATTCCATGGTCTTCTTTAAAACAGAAATATGTATGTATTTCTAAGCTCTTATAAGTAGACTTGTCCATTAAGAAATTATTATGAAGTATACTAATACATTGTATCTTAAGTATCAAATAATAGTATAACTTTGTAGGATCCAGCAGCTCTGCGGAGCGCACTTGCAATGAGTCCGCCTACGAGGATGAGTACGCCAGCTGTGAGGAGTCGCATCCACAGACCAACCAAATGCGGATACCTCCGTTTAATGGCTGTCCCTGCATGTACCAGACCTACATGAACCTGGCCAACATGTGCCGGCAGTAAGGTGGCTTCATTCAGCGAGAGTCCTTGAGAGTCCCAGAAACCGCGACCGTCATTGCATTAAATTTTTATTTAGTTTTAACAATCTTATATTTGTACAATTTCGATATCCCAGCCAAACGTTAAATTTGAGTTAACATAATAAACAAGAAGCGTACGTTACAAATACTTTCAATTAAAGAGTCTTTGGTGGCACCCGCGGACTAACCTCACGTGTTCTAGCCTGATTGTAGCGATCATCGGCGAGATTGCGACGCAGGTCGCGCACCTGTTGCTCGAACTTGTCCGCCAACTCCTCCTGGCGCCTGGAGCGGGCGCGCTCCTCCTGCAGCAGATCCTTTTGGGGAAGAGAATTAATAATATTATGGTATGTAGTATGTCTTCACTGCAAAAACTTACCAAAGTTTGCTGGAGCTGACGTTGCAGTCGGTCCATTTCGTTTTTGGACCTAATGTCATCGTCTTCCTGACGTTGCTGATCATTGTGCAAACGCCCGAGCATGAGATCAGTGGTTTCGGTGGTGACCTGATTAAGAGCCGCACTCTGCTGCAGTTCATCGCGCAGTTGTTCGCATTGTTTTTCCAGCTGCCGAGAATATAATTATGTACAAATGCATGGCGAACAGATTGGAGCTACTTACAAGCGCAATTAATGGTTAGAGGATTGTTAGAAAGCGTAGTAGACTACAGCAGAGTGTTGTTCTAGCTAGGTTAGAGATACGAAAACTGATCGGCAGCGCAGCTGAAGCTCACCTTTTTGCGAATGTCATGCACTTCATTCAGCTCCGCATTGAGCTTGCTCCTCTCCACATCCAGTTTATCGCACAGCTCCTTGCGCGCCTCCAGATCCACCTTCTGCACACGGATCTCATCGCGGGCGTCCTCCAGCTCCCTTTCCACACAACGCACTGAGGCACGGGCGGCGGTCAGCTGCATCTCCAAATCCTCAAGTGCGCACTGGCGACAGTGCAGCTGATCCTTCAGGCTGCGCACCTCGCACTCCAGCTCGCAGATCTGTCGCCTGCGTAAAAATGGATAGTAATTGGTAATATGATAAGTAAATTATAAACATTATAGTACTTGTACATCAAAATGGTATCTCTTTGTTCTCCAAGAACTTCCAGCTTTGAAACTCACCTGAACTCAACCGCCTCGCACTCCAGACTTTGGTTATTACCCTCCAGAGTCGCTTGGCCTTGGGTTAGACAGTGGTAGTGATCCAGCATCTCATCGCGCTCCTTTTCCTTGAATTGAGAGCACACCTGTATGCCGACTCGAGATCTACGACTTATGAACTAATTATAGAAATCAACCAACCTTCTGGGTGAGCAAATCCTCGGCCTTCTTGACCTCCTGGACGTACTTGTGCAGCTGCTGCTTCATGTTGGCCACCTGCTTCTCGGATTCCTCCAGCTTCTTTTGCAACGTCCTGGCCTCCACTTGGCCATCGCTCAATTTGTCCATCAACCGGCTGTGGGGCAAACAAATTATGTGTGTAAATTGGGTAAATCATAGAAAAAAACCCTAATGATCGGGCGAAAAAAGATTTGCCCCAGCGCGGAAGCAGTTCTATGATATCTTCACCTCGCTAATGACTTTTTTGCTCACCGATTCTCTGCTATTGCCTCATCGCGACTGGCTTTGAGTGCCACAATCTGCTGGCGCAGCGTTTTACTTTCCGTGGAGGTCTCCGTCAGTTCTGAGTCGCGCTGCCGGTTCCTGTTGGTCAGTTTTCTGTAATGGAGGAGCAGAGGAAACAGGGGGAAATCAATTGGAATCAATGCTAAAGGCGTAGCGCAATCAATGCCACTGTCTGCCAGAACCTGACCCTCTTCCGATGGCCATAAAGAGGGGGTCATTAAATAGGTGCACTACCAAAAAAAAAGGGAGAAATACAAAGTCGAACGGAAGTTATAGAAAGTGATAGATAGTTAGGTATTCCTTATAACTTTAAACAAACAACAGTGGGAATATGTGAAAAGAAAGATAGGTACTTTTTGGTTTTTAAAAAACTTAATAGTTTAGTGCATCTTTCAGATTCAAATGAGTTAGCAAAGGAATGTAATTCAAACTGTTTCCGAATAAAAGTACCAATGAATCATGCTCAGTGCACGAGTGGATAGGAGTATCTAGCACTAACTACCCATGCCAGGCACGTAGCCACACACATCCGCACTTGGCCAGAAGCTCAAGAACACACGGCAGTCAAAGTCGCCATCGCCATCGTTATAGCCAAGCCGTATCCATCGCCGTCCGTCAGTCAGTCATTAAGGCTAAACAAAGTTCAAATACCCGTCACTGCCGCCGCTAACGCAGAGCTGAGATGGCTGGCTATAACTGAGATGGCTAAGATGGCTAAGAGAGGCACTGACAAAGCGGTTAGCACGTTCACACACATCTACTGGGCCTCACCTTTCAAAGAGCGGATATGGAAGGCAAGAGCGTGCTGCTCAAGAGCTGGCTTACACAGTAAAACATGGCCAAAACCATGGCCCAGACGTTTGTTACCTGCCCAAGCGAACGGACGCCGCGATCGCTTGGTCAGTTTGGTTTATTTCAGTTCAGTTCTGTCCTAGGGAACCGTCTCAATTCAAAAAGTGTAGCGAATATTTGTGTTTTTGTTATTGTGCGTGATTGCTGAAACCAAATCAAAACAAATTGTGCCCTCACCAACCAGTTTGGACATTAAGCCAACCAAGTTGCAAAAGGTGCGATCGCAAATGAGGGACGGCATAGTCCCCGTAAAGCCAGAATAAATACAATGTGGAAGAGGAAACCGAGAATCTTTGCTCGAGTTAATTCTCAGTAGTCCATTGTTATCCTATATAAGCACAGATTTTTACCTGATCTGGTGCTAAGTGTTGTTATTTTTATAAAATAAAAAAGAACAAGTTTGGGAAGCAGATAAATTCATATAATAAAGAAATGAATTAACAAAAATACATCCATTATGTATTAAATCAGTGAAGCAACAGAACGTAGTACTAAATAAAATCAGTTTTAATTAATTTGTATTATTTATACTCTAGATAAACATAAAGATCAATAAGCTGAACAATATTTGTAAATCAATACAAAAGCGTGTTAAAAAACTGGACACGCCAAATAAAAGGAGCAGCGGAGTTGAAAATATATTAAACAATAAAAAAACTGCCATTTATTAAAAAGTAACAAATGCCCAACAATAGAAGGGAAGCCCAAAAAAGCAAAGCAATATAAAACCACAAAAAAACCTTTATCAAAAGCCTAAAAAGGCAACCAACAAATGTATAATACAACTTTGGGTCATAATTGATAAATATGAGCTCATTAATTTCCTTAATTAGGTTCATAACGCAACCCTAAATAAATCAAGTTAGTGTGTTAACAAGCCAGTTGCGAGATCTAATAAATGTTATGAATAATACAAGACGGAAGACTACGAATTAAAATCAAATCTTAAAGTTAAAGAAATCCTCAATCCTATAAATTCCTAGATCAACAGCAAAAACAAACTATCGTTTAAATAAAGACTCTTGAAAACGTTAAACAAAGAATATCCAGTGTGTTAAAAAAAGAATAAACTATTCAAATAAATCCCAAACAAACATTACATAGGATAAATCATAAACACATAAAAATCGAGCAAGGCAACCAGATCTGCGATTGCAAAGCTAAAGGTGAAACACCTAGAGCGGCTCAATTGATTTGCTTAAAGGTGATCACATTAAATCCAGTTTGTGTGTTAACAACAAGCTTGCGAAAGGTTCCAATTCGAGTGGAGTAAATGGGCCGGAGGAGAATCCCCAGAAAGCCAGAATAAAACGCTGACGTAGAAGGAAAACCAGTCGCCAGTTGCCAATGCAACCGCTTAGCTAGCAGAGCGGTCCAAAACGGGCCGCAAATCACGCAACCCGTACCGCCCAAGTGTGGCACCTTTCGTGTCCGGCGGCGATCGCTTCGCTGGCTGTTGTTGCTGCCACATGTTTCATCATCTGCGGCCGGTTGCATAAGACGATTGTAGCCACCAGTTTGGAGCAGAAGAGCAGAAGATTTCTGACCAGCGGCCGGCGGCTGAGGCGAAAAGAAGTCAAGATAAATGGGTATTTGGGTCATGGTTAACCGCGCGCGAACCGTTTACTGGTTTTCAGTCTTTTGGGTTTTTGGCCTTTTAGTTTTCATTTCGTTTTTTTTTTTTTTTGCTCTGCGGTCCGGCCAACATGATAATCAGTTGCCCCAAAGGGTTGGCTAATTCGAATTGGACCCGCTTTAAAACCCTGCGCCGCTGCAGCGTTGAATTGATTTTTAAACAGCAGCGACGACAATGGAAAAGTCATCCATCATCCGCTTTAATGGGAGCTTCCACCCCCGACATCTTAAAATAGCATCTCCTCCAGCTCGAACTTAATTTAATTTAATGACTTAAATTCGAGTTATTTGCTCTTTCAGTGCGAAACGTCAATGGTTAATTTTCACGCAAACGATGCGTTATAAATGACCCTCAAAAATGCCCAAATCTATTATTGATTATACAAATCGATTAATAATGGTCCAACTCAATACAATGTTATGATTTTATGACACCTTTGCATCAAAACATTTTGATAAAGCAGCACAAAGCGGAAACTTCCGATCTATGGAGTTTAGCATATAAGCCGACCTAGAAATTGGGATTTATTAAGTTCAACACTTAATCATTTCTTGATTGGTTACTTATCAATCACCTTCGATTTCAGACCCACCATGAGGCGTCGCAAAGTGCTCATCTGCTGGGCTGCTCTGCAGGCGGGCAGCTCCATCCTCACCTGCCTGCTGCTCCTACTGACCACCGGCCAACATCCGCAGCAGGTGGCGGCCGGAATAGTGCCCCCACCGTGGAGTGATCCCGCACAGAATCCGTGTGCCAGCATGTCCGGTGGCTGGCAGCTGCTGTACTGGGCGCCACTGAAGAAGTGCTTCAAGATTTTCACCCTCGGCTATCCATGTCCGGAGACCATGGAGCTCAGTCCCACCGCAGTGAGTGCCAAGCGAAAGGATCTGCCGGCTGCCGAGTGCCGCTGCCCTCCGGGAACTGCACTCAGTCCGCTCCATGACAATGTCTGCTATAAGCTATACGAGCGGGGACCCTGCCAACCCGAGGAGTACTTCCAACCCGTGCCGGATCAGGTCAAGAGGTGAGTTGAGTTCGGTTCTTGGCTAAAGCAAAGAAAGTGAAGCAACTTTTATGTTCCTATTTTCACTTACAAGAGGTTCAAAGGTTCTCGTACACAACTTTTGATTTCAATTGCGAAACTCGGGTTTCAACATTAATCATAGGTTTAGAGAAAGTTCTGGTGCACTTCAGCAATTGCGGAAGCATTCTACCTTAATAACTCGCTTTTATAGGAACACATGGACATTCACTTCAAGTTTTACTTTTGCGACATCAACTGTTTGGCTTTATGTAAATAAAACAAAACCTGTCGTGTCAAGAACACGAAATGCAGTTTAGTTCGCAGTGCAATTAAATATTTACTATTTTCGTTTTTGTTTTACATTGTGGGACAACCGATACTACATTGATACTATTAGACTATTAGATCCTCCGAAAACTTCACTAAACATAATTTAAAAAGCACCGACTTCATCCCGACGATTTGCACTTCATCTGGTTGATCTTGATCGCATTCTTAAGCTGCTAAGCGAAAAGCAGCCAAGCGATGAGTATAAAGGCCAAGTAGAGAAAGAACTTGGAAAGGAGTTCTTCGGCTGGCAAAACCCGTGTGCCGCGATTAGGAGCAGCATTACGTGGCTCGCCCAAGTTCAGAGAGGATGTTAGGGAGCCAAAGGGGAAATTCAGATCAAAGGACATGCGAAAACCACGACCAAATCCAACCTCCGCCACGGGTTCCGAGCGATTTGGAATTGGACGCGGCGGAGTCTTGTCCCGCGGATCCTCCCGCCTTGTGTCATTGCGTCCGTACAGCGGTATGACTTTGTTTCTATCCACAGCGGACTTGCACACGGGACACAGTTTGCGATTGGGTTGCGTCATTAGCCACTGATGCAGACATGGCCAGCAATACAAGTGGCCACACATGCTGACCACGGCATTCTGGGCGGTCTCCAGACATATGTTACACTCGTAGAACGATTCATCCTTGGTGTCCTTTGCAATTGACTCGACCGACATTGTTTCCGATGTGTGTGTGTTTAGCCCAGGCAATTTTGACGCAGTCTACGTGTCCCAAAACAAAATGAAGTAATCTTAACAGTGCCTGTGATATCAAATAATCTATCGCACTTTTCCTACACAAGTTTTATAAGATTACTATTATACTACAAGGGTATCATTCATATCAAAGTATTCGGATAATGTGCACCTTATATGCATGGTATATATTTCAAAGCTAACTAAAGTATCTGGCAAATCCTTTTCAGAAGCGGCAACCGTTGGGGAACTTGCAAGCGACCGCTGCATTGTCCGGAGGACATGCTCTTCTGGCCAAAGGACAACAAGTGCTATGCGAGGCATGCCAAGGGTCCCTGCAGCCGGGGAAAACTCCTTGTTCGAAACGAGAACGGACTGGCCGAGTGCCGCTGCGAGGATGTGGGCGAGTTGTCCTCGTTCTACTATCCGGCGGAGGAGTCCTGCTATGAGCACTACACCAAAGGACCCTGCTCGACGCCGGGTCACATCTTCTTGCCCGGCGGTCGATGCGACTGCCAGCGGCACCTGCCGCACTATCATGCTCCGCATCAAATGTGCTACGAGCTGGGTAGGATTGGCCTTGGATTGCGGCAAACTTTCATTTAGAACAACACTTTTGAAGGCAATACCAGTTGCTTTGCAATTACCGCCTTGGAAGTGCTGTTCTACATATCTATACATTTTTCCTGAATCGTATGTAATGCTCTTCTATTTTTCAGACACTCCTGGTCCCTGCCCACCTGGCCACATCTTTCGCATACCCGACGAGGTCCAGGAGACAACTGGTAGTACCCTGCAGCTCTTGCCTCGTGCCCGGTGCCAGTGCAAGGAGGGCTATGTGCCCTGGAGCGATGGCATCTGCTATCGCCTGTACACAAGGGGTCCCTGTGGACCCAACGAGTTCCTGGTCAATGGAACCAGTTGTGTGCGCAACTTTTGTGGCAAGAATCGTCTGTACTTCCCAGCGGAAGATTCTTGCTACAGGATCGGATCTCAAGGCCCGTGTGCCCTACATCAGGTGGTGATCTTTGACTTCACCGCCAGGCCATCCATCGATGGCATCTCCTACAATGGCATGTGCGGTTGCTCCGGCGTGCTCACCAATCTGGATCAGCAGTGCACGGGGGAGGGAGCGGACAAGGAACAGAACATATGCGAGTCCACGCCCGGCATGGTGGAGATCAATGGGCAGTGCCACAAGCTGTATACACGAGGACCCTGCGGCGCGGGTCAGTGGCTGGAGCCACTGAAATCACAAGCCACGAATGGCACCTCGATCGTGGCACATGGCAGTCGGGCCAAGTGCGTCTGCCGACCGGGTTACACGCCCACGGAGTCGGATCAACGCGGCATGAGCAACTGCAGCGCTCCGAGTGTCAGCCTGGCGAGGTATTTAACCAACGAGCGACTCAATTCGAAGTTTCTCAATGATCTGCACCTTGGTGGAACCACCTACTAGAATCCCCAATCTTCAAGCTATTTTCTGTCTGGTTGTGATGACTTCTACACTCTTCCTCCCCGCATGCTCACCTAATTTTCTCCATATCTCCCCTATTACCCTGTGTTTTTGTGTTGCATGCTCAGTGTTGTTTGATCGATGCGATCACTTGTTATTCGATTAACCATTTTATTCTCTTCTAGGTGGTTTTTAGAAATATTCGGTTAACGTGTTTGATAGGAAGAGACAGTGCCATTAATGTATTACATCGACTAATGTACGAGTTGTATTTAAGGAAAAGCCCGATAAGGAAAATAAAACTATTTGAAAGACTAACAATATAGTTTAGAAAAAAACAAACAAAACTCTTTCATTTTTATAGGAAAATGTTGTAGTGAATAGGTTAATTATTCTACAACACTTTGTGAACTTTTTCTAAAATACAAGCATAATAAATGAAATAGTTATCGCACTTACCGCACTTGATCCTCGAGATCCTTCACATTCTGCTCTAGAGCATTTCGCTTTTCTTTGCAATCCTTTAGCTCATACTCCAGTTTGTATGCCCGCTCCGTTTTAGTATCCAATTGATGCTAGAAAAGCAGACAAAATATGGTTAAAATATCTAGAAAATAGGATAAATTTAAGTTACCAGCAGTGTATCCTTTTCGTGTTCTAGGGATATGTAAGTCTGCCGCAGAGCTCCTATGTCCATGCGGAGTTGAGTGACCTCGCTGCGATTGGTTTCCCGGCTGGAGTCCAAGGTGCTTGCCCGAACATCCGCCGACTGTCGTTGACGTTCGGCAACCATAAGCTTACTCTGATAATCCGCTATGATGCGTTCATTTTGATCGTTGAGCATGCTGCATGACAAATTTATAAAAGATTAGAATCTATGATCGCTTACTAAGCAGAATTACACTTAATTACTCACGTTATTTGACCATTTTCGTCCTTAAGCTTATCAATTTCGCTTTGCATGGCGGCCACACGCTGCCGCATCTGAACCAAATCGTCCTTAAGCAGCACCAGATTCGTTTCAGTTGGCACGCGAGCCGAGTTAAGTTCCCGATTATCCCGCTCCATCTGCCGCAGGCGGTCATTGAGCTCTTCGTTGCGCACGCGCAGCGCCTGCAGCTCCTCGGCGTGAAGTTGAACAGTGCACAGTTGCTTCTCCCGCAGGGTATCCCGCTCGCAGCGAACCCGTTCAAGCTCGGACCTGGCACAGTCGCGTTCTCGCTCCACCCTTGCAATGGCCGCCTGGACGCAGTCACTGCGACTGCTATTGGCGGTGGAAGCACTGGATGAAGCAGTGGCTGGTGGCAGTGTCTCATACTGTACACTCTTCAGTGGTGAAAACTGCAGCTTTCCTCCAGGGAACAATTCAGATCGCAGGGCCCTTAACTCCTCGTCCTTGGATTTGATTTGGGCGTGCAAGAAGGCGATCTCTGACTCGGATCCGGACTTGCTCATCAGGCGCAAGTACTCCTTCTGGAAGAAGTCCCTCTCAGATGACAGGCGTATTTTCTCTTCATCCAGAGTGACGTTGGAATGTTTATTCTGATCTTTGAGCTCCTTTTGCAGCTCCAAAATCTTGGCTTGCATTTTCTGAAGTTTCTTTTTATGCTTTTCATTGGTGGCCTCCAGTTCCTCTTCACGACGAGTCAAAACATTCAAACGTTCATTAAGATTATGCTTGTCACTTTGGTTAGAAGCAAAGCCACCGGCCAGTCGGTGATCCCTGCCCTTCTTCTTAAGCTCCAACTGCAGTTGCCTAAGTTCCAGTTCCTTGGCATCAATCTCCGCATTGGCCTGATGTTCCACTTGCAAAGCAGCCTCCTTTAGTTCCTCCAGCTGTGTTTGAAGCTTTATTTTGTCCTCCTCGGAGCTCAAAGCCCGCTGCATGGCATCGTGCATCTTGTCCTGGAATTCGCGAACTTGCAACATCAAATCGCTCTTCTCGCGTTGCAACAGATCGATGTCCTGGGAGAGGGCGCCCACATCCTTGTAACAGCAATCCTTGGCCAAAGCTGCTGGAGGCCTTCCTCCTGCTAGCATGTCGTTTAAGCGGCGAATCTCCCGATTTCTGGCCTCCACTTTGCGTTTGAAGAACTCCAGTTGCTCTCTGGCTGCCGTAAGATCGTTCTGCATCTTGTCTAGCTCCTCCTGGCCACTGGTTTGCGTCACTGTCACACCATCTTTGGTGGTTGTGGTGGTCTTCTGGAATACCCCAGCATTGCATTTTGTGCATTTTAGAGCAGTGGAGCTGGTGCCCAGTACAGTTGGCAGCACATTGCCCGAACGCACTGTGCTTATGAAGGGTTTTTTGGCTGGAAAGCAGAAAACGTTAATCAACTAATTTCTGGTTAAATATCTTTCTAAGACCTACTCTGTCGACCAATGCCAGCCTGCGACTTTTTGTTAGTGACGGTTGAAACCATTTGCTTGGTGAGCAAAGCGTCCAGTTGGCATTGAAGCCCATCATTGTGGCTTTGCAAGTGCTGCTTGTCCGACTCCAGATTTCGGATCTTCCGCTCGGACTCTGCAAAAGTGTTAAAGGACCATCCATATGTAGTTAGAAATTAAACTAAAATCGATTGGAACATACCACACAGGCGCAGCTCGTAGTCCTCCCTGTCCCTCAAGAACTGGAGATGCAGTTCATTGCACTCGGCCAGCAGGCGAGAGTTGTCACACTTGTAGGGTTCGACGCCCAGCTCCCAACAGGTCTTTTCCTGCCGAAACGAAAGCCACAACACAAGGATTGCTTAGCAACCAATTAAAAACCACAACATATGAGGAAGAACGTAAGTTTAAACAGCCAACGTGCTAATATCCTTGAAGGTATTTCAGCTCATATTTTAAGGATTAAGGAGAATAGTTTGGCATTTGTGAAGCATATTTTGCGGATATAAGAATAAGAATCAAGGGATCCTTGCAATTACATCCTATTTATGTGACAGCTAAATTTGTGTTGGAAAATATCAATTTCTTCATTAAGAAATAGTCATATGTACTTATATTATAGTTACACATATATGATCGAGGAATTAAAAAGTCTTGCGCTACTTTTGGTTTACCTACCTCCAGCAGCTCGGCCACCTTTTTCTTGGTATCCCGCAGACATTCTGTGGTCTTGATTAGGTCCCCGAAAATAGCCTACAACATAAAGGGCCCGGATTATTACAAAAATTTGATACCAACAGGGAAGAATGTTACCTGAACCAGAGGAATGGCCAAAACGGGCAGCGTCTGTGTGAAACCCATGATGTCCAGTTTGCAGCGAAGGTCCTTAAAGTCGCCATCGTTGATATTCATGGAAAAACACTAATAGCAACTACAAAATTCCTAGTTATTCTTCTAAATGCCCTAAATTTTAGAAAATGCGCAATAAACACAATGCTATTCAATCAAATCAAAACAAAACCGGACTCCAGTCGATATTTATCGGTTATCGACTCTAACACTAGCTACAATGTGACCATCCTTGCTAGACAAAAAAAAAACCATCGAAAAAAATAGTTCAGTATTTTGTTATCGAAGTTAACGAACATCTCAATTTAAAACTTAGTTATGTTATATTTAATTTCTTCTATTCATAAAAAACAAATGATATAGAGGATATAATTTGTTAAGCTTATGTAACATTGTACCCGGCTTTGGTAAATAATTGAACTCGTACAAATTAGAATTGGTCGAAATTGGTGTGTTTATTAAAAAACATAAACTAAACAGTGTGGATCTACGATTAGTCAACAACAAAACAATAGAAGTTCTTAAACATAAAAGGAGCCTCATTATCTGATATAAAATTACGTTCTGGCTTTTCCGAGGTAAATGGATTTACAGTTGGTGGCATAACGACATTTAAGTGCCTATTCGATTGGTTGATAAATTGTACCATATCCAAAGGCGCCTCGTACTTCGTATATGAAGTAACTACAATGGGGCAGTTCAAATTGAGTGCGGCTTGAATGGTTTCTGGCCAAGTATCCTCCAGAGCGAATCCAGTGGATCGGTATAGGCCACAGTTGAAGAAGCAAACTATGAATTTGTAATAATTAGTATTGGTTTCAACTAAATTTGAGTTAACTTACTCAAATTTGGCTTAAGAAAGCTCGCTTCTCCGCAGTAATTGTGGTATAAACTATTCTCAAAATGATAGTTAACAGTTCTCTGAGCTTTTCGGCAGGAACGACAGCATCTAAATTGGATTGTTAACTTTAATAATATTTCTTTAACTACTAAAAAAAAGGAGAGCGACTCACTTGATTTTCTTTAGCTGTTCAAACGATATGTTGTTAGGATTCAGTTCAGGTCCAACAAAAACCACATTCAGCGTCTTAACCGTTGGTGTTATGTGGAGCAGGAAGAGCTCCCATTTCTGTAGCATATCCGCCTCGAATTCGATCTCCGCTCCAATCAAGTGAAGGGTCATCTCCTCGCAGTTTCTTAGCCGCTCGCAAAGTTTTAGGGCAAACCAGGCAGTCAATGGCCCAGTGGACACCTGGGTAAGCGCTGCGTACTCGCACTCATTGGTAACATCTATTGAAAGATAAATATGGGAATTACATTTTTAAATAGTTAATAGTTATTCATTTAATTTGAAAAAACCTAGCTTCTTCCAGCTAAGGATCTAAAAACCTCTATCTTGATTTACTAGATTCAAATTCGGTTTCTATAGCACGCCTAAGTTTCAATTATAGAGTATCTTACTTTAATAAACTCTATCGAAAGATTTTTGACTGGAATGCTACATAATATCCAATATTATAAATAATGTATATGTATACTTACTGAAGTTCAGCTTCTTCATCATCTGTCTGGTGTTGGAGCAAGTCATGGGCAGCTCTCTAAGGATCTTGTTGGGCAGAGAAGGCTCCATACGTCCGAACTTTTCCTGAAACATGATGAAGGCTTTGAAAATTTGATAGGATCCACACCACTTGGCGTGCTCCTTGCCGCGGTGCTCCAGCTTATCCTTGCAGAAGGCCACCTCGCCACAACCTCCGCACATGGATAGACGTTTAAAGCGGTGCTCCCGGCACTTGGACTCAGCACAAATCAGAGGGAATAGAAGCAACTCCCGTTCCGTTGCGGTGAGCTGACGATTCATCTCCTTCTCCACCTGGCGAATGCACACGATGCGGTAGGAACGGAACTGCTCGTCACTGAAGTCGCCGCACTTGTAGAACATCTCGTGACCTGCATCCGCCCACCAAAAATTGGCAATTAGCGTGATTTATGAATCGCCGAAAGGCACTCACCATTGCGATCCACCGTCTGGCGCAGGGCGTAGCACAGCTGGCGGTGCTCCTGGTCGTCTTTCATGTGGCCACTGCTGCAGTAGTAGCTCAGTCCGCAGCGGGAGCAGGGTATCCGATTCTGAGCACACAGATCCGACTTGCAGAACTATTGAGCGAGTAAGATAAAAGGCTTATTAAAATTTAAATGCAAACAGCACTTAAAAATCATATCAAATATTGATACAAAAACATATTGTAAATATATATGTACATAAGTACAGTTTGTTAAGAATTCTACCCACATTGCACAACGAGGCCATGAAGTATTGCCTTGGCTTATAGATGTACTCCACATACTCCTCCACCTCCTCATCGGATGACTCCACGTCGCTGGGCGGCGCTTGGCTGAAGAGCTTTCCAAGATTGCTGAACAACGCCGCTGCTGGGGATTCACCAGCTCCTGCACAGTTACCATATATTAGTTATTTTGAATCTTAATTATTTTTTTTATTACGAACCCTTTGGCAATTTACTGCCCAGGCATTTGAGCAGGTCATTTATTTCCTCTTCCTTTGAAAGTACGGATGCCTTGGATTCCGTTTTGGTTTTTGGAGTTACTGAAGCAGTTGAAATCTTTGGTTTCTTCTCTTCACTTTTGATTTCCTTTGGTTGGGTAACTATTTTGACTTGATCGGTGGGTGGCTTATTTTCACTGGATGGCACGACACTATTTTTGGCCAATAATTTCCTACGTAACAGTTGCTGTATTAGCCGGATTGTATCGATCTCTTGCGGATTTTCCACTTCACCATTTCGTGATAATAATTCAAGCAGTGGGTTTCCATTTGGTAAGTGGTTTCCAACTGGAAGTTCACTTTGTATAACAGTTGCTGCTTGGGAGCCATTACTTTTGAATGGAGCATCTGGAGCATCGGGAGATTCCGCATGATCCTGCTGCACCTGGTTGATCTTGTTTCGCTGGCGATTGCGAATCCTTGGCTTCTTTTTGTGGACCCCCGCCGACTGATTCATATTCGCTGGGCTTATGTTATGCCGAGTGCAAAATTAGCCAGAGCACGTTGCTCAATTGAACGAACAATGAAGAATGCGCATTGTTCTTGGTCTAAGACTTGCGGTCCGCCTCGATTCAATTGGCCGCCAGCCATCGCTTCTCATCGCCGCCGCAAGCAAGCCCAAATGTATGCCCCGTCTATTTTTGTTGAGCACGGGCCGCTGTCTGACAACGCCAGCCGGCATCTGAATCCGCATCCCGCCTCTGAATCCGAATCCGTATGGGCTAGTGTCCATTATTATTCTCGAGTACCATCAGCGTTTGATTAATTCTCTGCCTATCTCTGCTAATTGCGTCAACAAGCAGAAAACTACACTGAAGTTCACTCTGTGGTGCTCTTTAAACATATAGTTCTCAGCAGATAAGGGATTATGTATGTACATATAGTCCCTACAAATTTTTGGCAACAATTTTGGAAATCAGGCAAGTAATGCCCTAAAACTTTAGATCAGTTGCCAAAAAGTCAATAGCACTGAGTATTGATGGAACTGTCCGTAAAAATAGAACATATTGTTTTCATTTTTCAAAAAACACTTTTCGTGGTGACAAAAAGCTTTAGTTTATTTTTAAAACAATTGTCTTCCAATAGTTTATGTTCGAAAAAATCCAAAGCAATAGGTATCAACATCTTGAGAAGAAACATTTGCATGAACTGGGCAAGAGATTTATGTGATTTATATTAATCAAGACTAGCATATTACATTCAAATGTAAAAATTTCGCGCCCAATTTGAAAAGAGAAACTGATTAATGTGTTATTACACACTTATTTTCCACGCACTATTTCCAATACCGCTGCCCGCCGAATTCAAAATAAAACACAAACATTTAAAATAGTTTCATTGTTTATCTAAAAAATATATATATGAATAAGGTAATTGCTTACATTTCGTTTTGTTTGCTTTAAATATTGTTTAAATCAAGGCAATATGCACTTAACCATTCAGTATATAAGCAGAATACGATATTTTAGTCGTAATTTGAGATTAAAAACTAATTCACACCAGGTAGAATCGACTTTAGGAAATCATTCAAAATAATTGACTGTTCGAAGGGACATAAAGTAACCTATAGAGATATTCTTCAAAGTTAAAGTAAAATTAATAAAACTTTTAAATAAAACTTCGTAAAATTTTTACGAAAAACGTAGTGAAATTATATAGATAGAATATAAATATTCATATGAATTAATATGTCATAAGGAAACCATTATAAAATGTGCGAGGATTTGAAGGGAAAATCATACAGTACTTAAGCTAAATAGGACAAATTATAAATGATTTCTTTATGTCATCGACCAAACCCTATTATACACACCCAGATATACTAATGTTATCCCAAACTTTTGAGGTTTGCAATAGCAAAAGCACGCCTGATAGTTAAGCGGATCTTAAGCACTTTAAGATATAAGATGCCGTTTACTAGTTTAGTTATGGCCATTGGTAAGATCAACGCCTCCGCAGGCACCTTCGCCGTCGGAAGTGCTGGTGCTACCATTGCAACCATTTGAAATTCCATTTGTGGGTGTGCTGACGATCTTCAGGGATCTCAAGGACTTTGTTGCCCCGGCCAAACCCACAACATTGTCCTCCTCATCCGAGGATGCGTCGGATAGCTGGCGGGGCGACAGGCGGCAGCCGCGCTGAATATATTGAGTCAATCGATCCACGGAGGCCAAGATCAGGCCGAGGAAAGGAGGCGAGGGCTTCAGGGGCCGCGACAAGTACTCTGGATGGTATTGCGTGGCAACAAAATAGGGATGCCCGCTGAGCTCAATGATCTCCATTCTGGTTTTGTCCACGTCGGTGCCCACAAATCGCATGCCTTGCTCTTCCAGCCGCGGCACATATTTAGGATTAACCTCGTAGCGATGCCGATGACGCTCCTCCACGGTTTTGGGATTTCCGTACAACTGGCGAATGAGACTGGGGCCATCAGCGAAAACTGTTGTTCGCTTGCCCAAACGCATAGTGCCACCCAATTGACCCGTGTGATGCTCTGGCATGTCGATGACCAAGGCATTGGCTGTGTTCGGGTCGATCTCTGTGGTGTTTGCATCCTTCAGACCAAGTTTACTGCGTGCGAATTCAATCACCGCTGCCTGCAGACCCAAGCAGATGCCAAGCAATGGCTTTCGATTCTCTCGCGCCCACTGACACGCACGAATTTTGCCCTCCATTCCACGGGAACCGAATCCACCGGGCACCAGGATGCCATCGCTTTCGCATAGTTTCTGCCACTCCTTGTGGTACTTGCTCGGCTCCGACTGTAAAGTTTCCTCCTCCAGCAGGCACGACTCGATGAAGACCAGTTCCAGTTTGCGATTTACAGCCAGGGCGGCATGTTGCAGGGCTTTAACCACGGAGGCGTACGAGTCCGTGAACTTGGTGTACTTGCCCACAACGGCTATGCAAACTTCACGGCGAACGGTCTCCGTGCGACGAGCCAAATCACGCCATTGCTGCAAGCATCTAAAAGTAACAAGAAATACGTGGTTAGTTAACTTGCTTTCAGGGTTTCCAGATAGACTGTAACTTACTTGGTCCTCTTGCTCATGTCGATATTGAGCTGTAGGCGCTCATTTAGGTATTCTATAACTCCATTCTGCTCCATCAGCAGCGGAACATGATAAATGGAGTTCAAATCGTGGATGCATATCACCTGATCCGGGCCCACATGACAGAAGTTGCTGATCTTCTCCTTGACCTCCAGCCCAATGGGTTTCTCCGATCGGCAGACAATCAAATCGGGACTCAGACCGCATCCTCTTAGTTCCCTGACCGAGCTTTGAGTGGGCTTTGTCTTGGGTTCTCCAGTGGCCTTGGGCAAGGGAACCAGCGACACATGGGCCAAACAGAAGTTCTCTCTCTTCACGCGGAACTGAAACTGACGAAAGGCCTCTACGAATGGCATGCCCTCGATGTCACCAATCGTACCTCCCAGTTCCACAATGCACACCTGTGGCTTCGAAGATCCCTGCACGGGTGTCTGGGCCACGCGCTCCACCCATTCCTGAATGGCATCAGTGATGTGTGGGACAACTGTAAGGGAAACAAAGTTAAATTACCAAATGTTTCCAGTTACAAAGGTCTTTTAAGTGGCTTTATGGACAAGGATAAAGGATAAGAATGGGGATCTGAACTAGTTCGCTCACTCACCTTGAACAGTTTTGCCCAAGTACTCGCCAGTACGCTCCTTCTCAATGACCAACTTGTAAATTTTCCCGGTGGTTATGTTGTTGTCCCGATGCAGGGTAACATCCAAAAACCTTTCATAGTTTCCCAGATCCAGATCCACCTCGGCTCCATCGTCCAAAACGTAAACCTCACCTGCGGAAAAAGGAATACAATTAATACGTGGTTTCAATAAATTGTGGACCACCCTTCTTAGTGAAAATGAAAAGAACTGAAAACATTTTAATGTTACATTTTTATTTCCAGGGTATTTGTGCTTAGGCGTAAATGGCGCACTCCCAGCTTTCCTTGGAGTGGCGCTCAACTAGAAATCAATCAAATAGCATGGCATGGACACGAACTAAGAATAATGCTTACGATCTAGGCTAGTGGGCGTATGTACAGTCTTGAGCTTAATCTAGGCGTTCTGAGCTGTTTCACTACTTGGACTCCTCGAGATCCTCTTTGTAGAGTTCCTTGAAGATGAGCTTTTGTATCTTGGTGCGTATGCGCAACTTCTGAGCAGCGGTCAGCTGCTTCATGTACGGATGCAGACTGAGCAAGTAGTGGTAGTCATCGTCCTCTGGGACGAGCGGAGTGTCCATTGTCGAGGACCCATTAAAGTTGCTATCCTCGGAGAGACGCGGCCGCTTTAGCTTTAGGGCGGGTATCAGTCCATTAGCATAGGAGTGTTGAGTGAAGCTCAGGTGATCTGCGTTTCCTCCTACAGCAGAGGAGGCTCCGAAGTCCTCATTTCGGTCTTTGGCCGCAAGATGAGCTGCTGCCAGAGTGGCCAGCGGATGGTGTGCTTTGTTGTATAGTGGCGGTGGCGACACAGATCTTTTTCCCCCCATTGGCGCTCCGTTCGAAGATACAGATGACGCGGATGTGGTCGTTGCCGGCGCCAAAACAGCTGCTGAAGCTGGTTGTTGTACTTGTGCGGATGTGGTGGTCACCATTGGCGGTGGCGAACAGTGTGCGGCTGGTGGTTCCACCAGCACTTGAAGTGCGGGTGCCACTGGAGATATCTGTTGCTGTGGTGGAGGTGGCTTTCTGCTCAAATCTTCCGCCTCCTTTTCCAGCTCCATCAACTGCGCGCGAAGTAATCCGGCCTTGATTAAAGCGTGCTGATGTGCCTCTTCTTGGGCCCGCAAAGCTCCGGTGGCCAGTGGTGTGGTGCTCACTTGATTCATCTGATGGGCAGCCGGTGGCGTGGGCATTGTTTCCTCCATAGTGGCTTCGCTAGCCTCACCGTCCGCCTCCAATTCCTCCTCGTCGTAATCCTCGTCGCTGTCCTGCAGGCGACGTATTAGACCGTTTGTTAAATCCGGTTCCACTACAGTCTTTTCGCAGTCCTCGCTTTGCTGGTTGAAGTAAAATGACTGATCCTGTTCGTTCTTTGGCAAACGATGACGCATGTGATCAGCTATAGAAAGTGATTCCCTTTTATTAAAGTAAATATTTGCATTAATCTAACTCACTTAGAAACAACAATGCGTAATAGTGCAGCCATTTGGACTCAAAGGTGGCCGGATCCACCATAAAATCACCGTTATCCGCCCGAGGTATCCTTTTATACTCCACTCGGAAATTGTCTCGAAGTCCCTTCCACTTGGCCTTGAGAACGATCTCTGGGAGAGAGAGAGTGGGATAACGATAGAAACCGCTTTGTTCGCGCGGGGAGTCATTGTCAGTGTTGCCAACTTGGCTAATAACTCGCCAAATCTGATTAGAACAGGAAACTACTCAGTTTAGCTATTGTATGTAAGATTTTAATTTAATTTAATTTAAAATTTCTTTCTTTAAATAGTTTAAAATACGTTTTACTAAGGTTTTGAAAATATACTTTTTTGGAAAGATTTCTCATGTGAAATAGGTTTATTTTAATCAAAAACAAATATTAAAACCTTTTTCGCCCTAAACATTTGATTGCATTTATATGTTAACTTTATTAAATTTGGCTACTTTTCAGTTAAACGGATTCTTATCGAATTTCGGTTGGCAACACTGTTCTGGGAACTCCTTTTGTCCACATGCTCCACTTACTTGGCAGCTTGTGCGCACCGCTCAGCTCGTCCCACATCTGCTCGAGGAAGGCCTTGTTGCAGTGGAAGTTGCGGTTCCAGATGGCCGGCCGCTCCTCGATGTCGTGAATAAACTGCTCCACATTGAGCACGATGGTGGACTTTTTTGGCGCCATCTTAGCGCGCTCAAAGCGATTGAGTGAGTTTTATATATAATTTTTGTGTTACTCTTTTTTCTCTGTTTCGCGGGCACACTTTTTTTTTAATGGGTAGCTGGCTGTACGGTGCTGTTTCACTTGTCCGCTCAGCTAACGGTGAATTGCAATTGCATGCTCAAAACGGCACACACACGCGCACATAGACACCACTAACCAAACTCACTGAGAGAAATGAGAGGAATGAAGAGCATTAGTCGGCTTCTTGACCACTCACTAAAGCCATCCCGCTCCCACCCACGACAAGTCAGTTGCGATCCCCGGCCATCAATGAGCAGCCAGTGCTCCCCAAACTGTTAACACAATAACTTCATTAGGATTCCATCCTTGGGCTTAGGCCCAAAATCGAGCTGGGCGACAGGAAATGCCACGCTGCTCGCTCCGCTCCACTCTGCTTCCCATCGTCCATCTCCCTTCCGCGCACTCTGCTCCCCAGCCAGAAGCAGATGAAGAAGACGACGCGGCAGGAAAGAAGCAGCGAAATCAAATTATAAACACGCCAGGGCGAGCGAGAGGGCGCGGGGCAGACAGGAACCGACGGCGATGAGCGACGACCGAGAGACCAACCAACCAGCCAACGGTTACTCCACGAGCCTGCCTGCCTGCCTGTGCCTGCGACTGCACCCCGCTCCCACTCCCACTCCCGATTACGCTGCCGGTTCCGCTGACTCTGTCTCTCCTTGCTCCCCTCCCTCCAACACTGGACTGCATACACTTGAAAAAACAGGTGAATGATTTAGGTATTGAATTTGCAAGGGGTTCACGCATTAAGCATGTGAACTTCTTTACTTAAAATCCGTTTAAGAATTAAACATTTAAAGCAAATGTCTTCATATATATTGGATTTAAAAAACCTTGAATTATAAAAAACTAAAATGTATTGTCTTGCTTGCATATGTACACATATGAATATTATTGATAAGAAAGTGTTGGACTCGCTCCTGAATTTCACGAGCAATAAACTAAATCACCCAAAGGTCTATACAAATTTCGTAGTGCTCCTTTCCACAACTAATTACCATATGCCCATTCCCACCCCAACGTTTTCTCCGAGTGCATTGTCTGGCCCCAGTGCATCGGTGTGGATGTGGACATGTGGTGATTGTGTGAGTGAGTCAGGCGCAGGCGGCGGCATTCAGTCAGTCATGCAAAAATGTTTGCCGTGCACAGAGTGCGAAATACTAAAAACGGCAGCGTGTGGAGTGTGGAGACTTTGGATTGTGTGAGGGGGAGGGGCAGGCGGCAGGGAGCAGGGGCCACAAGGGGAGCGGATGCGAAGGCACAGGCCGCAAAGCATACATATACATATACATACATATGTATGTATGTATATTCCAGCGAGCAAAAGCAATTTCTGGCGGCAGCTAGAGCTTTGCTGCAGGCACCGCACCGCACAGCACCACACAGCAGAGCAGAGCGGAGCGGAGCAGAGCAGAGCAGACAAGAGACCGACCAGAAGACCAAGCCAAGCCAAGCCAAGCAAGCCAAGCCAGACAAATAATGCGTCACGTTGCGCAGTCGTTAAATTTTCGTTTTCGTCGTTGCCGTTGCCGTTTTTATGGGCAAAAACTGCCGGCGACAGTGTGTTTCACTGCTGCTGCTGCTGCTGCTGCTGCTGCTGCCGTTGCTGTTGTTGTTGTTGCTGTTAGGTGAGGGCAGGGTGAAAAATTGTGGGGGGATATCGGGGTTGGAAAAGCGGGCTGAAAAGCTGGCCCAGCTGCTGTCGAGGTGATTGGGAGCTGGGCAACTAACAGCTCCTCTGCTGGTAGCCAAGAATTTCACAAGTTTCGACCCGCCGTGGAAAGTTATGAGGCCTCCTCACAAACACACACACGCACACTCGATTTTTTTTTTCGTTTTTTGAACTGGAAGCTGTTTGGCTAGGAAATTGGCAGCTAAGTGGACTAACACTGTGGGGATTTGGAAATCGTTTCCTCAACTTTGATTTTCCGCTTGCTTATCAGCGAGAGTAAAGTGAAGGAAACAAGAGATAAGAGCGTTTCTTCGGCTGAATAACTATACTATTTATAGGTCAGATCTTGCATAAAGGCGATGTATTGATCGAAATGAAAGAAAGAATGTGAAGTTGGAAATCTTCAGAACACTGCCAACTCTCTTTTTGGTTAACCCATGTAAAGCTGATGGAGTGTGGAAGATTCAGATTGCATTTAAATATGGTAATTTACATTACAATGTTAATTTGGTAACCTGCAAGATAACAAGGCTTGAAAACTACTTTTAAACTTATTAGGAATGCTAAAGCGTCTTGTTACGTAAAAAATACTTTTTTAATATAAGGCTGCTTTAAAATGAACTTTATTCATAATTATTCTCCTTTCCTTAAGAATTTCATTTTAGTTATTTACTCTTCCTCGTAGCTTCACATACCAGCTCATCTGATCTGTAATCCATATATGCATAGGTTTTAGTGTTTCCCCCTTATCTTCAAACTCCCCCTCTCTTTTTTGGCAAACTATTCTCTTTCCTTGTCTCTCACAAAACTTTAATTTCCATCACTTCCCCCATCTCGCTTCAACTATCATTGAAATTTGCCCAGGAATCAGGAACCGAGAAAGATGGGCTCAGAGGGGGAGTGAGGCAATAAACCATATAGTTTGCTCTATAAAATCAATAAAACCCACGCACACACGTGTGCGTGTCACACTCGCTAGCACACATATGCAAAAATTAGCGCGCCAGGAGTCGCAACTAACGGGACATGTGGGTGGTTTTCATGGGGTGGTGAATCAGTGGGTGGTCAATGTGTATGTTTGTATGTGTGTGTATGTGTGTATGTTTCTGTTACCGCCAAAGTTTATAATAATCGAAAAGTTTTTTGTGCGCCCGGTCAGCCGCGCCGGCCCGTATATTCCGTTATGTCCCGAGAGCGTTTTCCACGAGCGCGAATGACAAGTCGAGAAGCCGAATTGCGGAATTGCGAATTCCCGAACCAAAATGCGAACCACTGCTGATTGCAGTCAGCTTACAACTGAAATTGAAAATTCAGCAGAGCAAAGTGCGAAGCGCCGCTGCTTCTGCTGCTGCTGCTGGCGGCTGTCGCAGCGTTGTTGTTGCTGCTGTTGCTGTTGCTTTTGCCTTTGCTGCCGTTGACGCGCCGCCACCGCTGCCGCACACAGGCCGCCCGCTCTGCCCCTGCCCCCACCACCTCTCTCCCCTCACACTGTCTCTCTCACACTCCCCACCCTCCCTCTGACCCATCGGCTATTTGCCACTGCGACAGGCTGCAGTCAAGCCATCCGCCATCAGGCCGAGAGCCATGAGCCATGAGCCAGCCAGCCAGCCAGCCAGTCAGCCAGCAGGCCGTGTTCAGGCCCAGGCCCAGTCGCAGTCGTAGTAGTCCCATTCCCATTCGCACTCCCGCTCCCCTTCGCCGTTCCCACTCCAAATTCAAATCCCCGGCCAGGTCCACAAGCCCCCCAAAAGCCAAGCGAGCCAGCCAGAGCCACCAGCCAGCCAGCCAACAAAACGTGCCAACTAGCGGCGGCAGCTGAAACGACGCCAGCCAAACAGCCAACAGCCACCAGCAGCAGCAGGCAGGCAAAATAATATGAAAAAAAAAAACAAAAAAAGTAATAAAGGCCTTCTAGGGAGAACGAAAATGATGATACTCTTGCCTTGAATATCCAAATGCTTGAACTATATATGAATGTATGTACATAGCTAATTGTGGGGAAACGTCAAGTCTCTGATTAGATTTGTAAAAAATCAATCGCAATAAGGAGTCAATGAGGATTCTTACTTATCTCTTAGTTATCAGTGTTAAAATACAGCTAAGTATGGATACACATATACGCAGCTAAAACCAGTTGGGAGTTATAGCGTCGCAAGGCTATAGGACAAATTCTTTGCTTATATCGTTGATTAATTCCGACTAACAACAATGAAGGTATTAATTAGTACTAGCTCTGCTAGTACTATATCAAATATAATCTTAAGAGATATGATCCCTGAGGTTCCATTACTGAGTTTTAGTATTAGAGTATATTAAAGATACTGGATGAGAGATGCAATCATAATATTGGGAAAAGGATCATAATTTTAGATACCAAATGAGTACATTAAAGATACTGCATGGGAGATCTAATCCTCGCATTCTTCTCGCACCCGAATGTCCAAGCACACGTCAAACTGGCAATACCCACCGGAAAAGAGAGGGCATGAGAAGCGCACACTGAAACGCAAAAAACGCCAGCGAGGAGGCGCAGGCCATCCGATGGGCGGAGTGGCGGAAGGAGGGGCAGTGGGGCAGAGCAGTCAGCAGGCTGGCAGTTAAGTTCAGTTTCAGGCGAGAGCCAAAGCCACGCCACAAGCTTTTGCTTTTGCTTTTGCCGGCGCGACACATACATGCGTACACAATGTGTGTGTGTGTGCTTGTGCGCTGCAGAGAGGGGGAGGGGCGTTCGAACGAGGGGGAGGTGAAGAAGCGCGCACAAACGCTAAAAACGGCCGCCGCCATTTGCTTCGCTCTGCTCGCTTCTGGCTCCCCGTGTTGTTGCTTTTGCCTCTGCTGCTTTTGGGCATATTATTGCCGGCTATCCAGCACACGCACACCAACACACTCACCCAGAGCCGCATGGCCACACAAACACATGCGAGAGAGAGCCAGCCGCGCTGTCTGTGTGAGGTGGAGCCGGTGGCCTGCTCTCCTCCAGCTCCTCTCTGCCCCCGTGCTTCCTCTCCTTCCTTTGCTCTTCCTGTCCTGCCTGCCTGCCTGGCTGCCTACTGCATGCTCAGCCAACAACAATCAACGCGCGGAAGCGAGCGAGCTAGCGAGCGAAAAGCATAAACCATGAAGAGAGCGAGTGCGGGGTGCATGGGTAACGTGTGCGGGCGGGGGCGCGGGCGGAAGAGAGGAGGCTCGTTAAAATCACGCGACAGGAGGCAGCGGCGGCGGCAGCAGCAGCACCAGAAGAAGAAGAATCAACGGGGGCGGTGCAACAAACGCCGGGCAAAGCGAATCGATGTGAATTTGGCTGTGGCTCCACGGCTACCGCTCTTCCTCTTCCCTCTGCGCTCTCCTCTTCACACTTTCTCCCCTACCCTACCCGGCCATCGCCCGCTCATAGCTTCTCTGCTTCCTTTTCCCCCTTTCCCTCCCATCCTTCTACCACTTCTTCTTCTTCTGGCGCCTGTCGCTCAGACACCGTAAGTGTGAGGTGGGTGGCGTTGGGTGGAAAAACGGAGGTGGCTGGCAGCGAGGTCGTAATACAACGCTGTATTGTAAGGGGCAAGTGCGATTGGCCGGCCGCACCGAATTTTCCGATTTCATTTCTCACAATTAAGCAACAGAATGGCGCCCCCAGTTGCATAATCGCCGTTCGCGATTCTTTTATGAATCTTCTCTAAGCGTGGATTATTATTATTGTAAATCTAAATATGAATATTTCGTTCAATCAATTTAATGGCGCATAACATGCTCCTGACTTTGCACTTGGTAAGTTTATTGGTACGAAAAGGTAAATTATAATATTTTAAGTTATAGTTTGCAGTTGAAGTATACGTGTTCAACAATATTTGGGAAAGATTACTCAATGGTTTTGGTAAGATAATTTTACAAATTTGGTAAGTAAAAATTCGCTGGGGTTTTATTTCTTTACCACTATCTAACAAAGTTATTTTCTCTCATGAAGAATAAGTTTGTTTATACCTTTAAAGAGTTTGGGGAACTTATATTATTACTATAGTTTGAATTCATTAAAGTATGTATTATTATCAGAGATTTTTACGGTAGCTGAACGGATCCGTAAGAAAAAAAGTAAGAACACACTTTTTTTGCAATTACTTACTACGTATCAGTAATTAGTAACTTAGTTGCTGAAACCAACGAAAAGGCGGAAAATTTAACTAACGGCTACTGTGTTCCGTAACTTCCCTGCTGTCCAATGCAATTACTTAAGGCGATCCATAAGCTATGCTTAAAGTTGCAAGTTATGGCAAGTGGGCAAACTTTCGGCCAGACGCAAGATTGAAGCTTATGAAGCCATAGAACACACACGTACACACGCACACACACAGCCACGTGCGGGACCATCAGTTAACCGTGGTGTCTGTGCACTTGTGCCTGTGTGCGTGTGCGCCGCAAATGAGGGGGCGGAACTGAGGCAGGCGTGGCCGAGGGGCGGCGATGGGAGGCAGCCACTCAACCTCAGACGCCAGCAACGCGTAGCAACGGTCACATCCTGCTGGCGAGCTGCCGTTGGAGAGTTGGGCTGTAGAGCCGCCACAGCGAAATGGTATTTTCCATTTAATTTTTGCACACTCGCACACACGCACAAAAGCTCGCACACTCGGGCCATATGTATATGGGTGCAGTGGGGCTTCGGTAATTACAATTGAGAAAAATCAGTATTCCAGCAAAACCTGCGGTCATCAAATTATGTTTTCTATAATTTAAATAATTTTCACTAAATCCACTTTCTCTCGGCTCACATTTACTAAACAGAAGTTAACCATAAAGTAGCAAATCCCCAAGAAATTGGAGAAAATAACCCACAAATGGAGGCTATATGTTTATTTACAGATGTGCACACATATTTATTACATTTAAAGTGCACGGCTATAGTGTCTATCATAGTGAGTTACTACTGTATGTGGCAGCACACGCACAAGGCGGAGCAGGAGCGTGAGCAAGAAAAAGGAGGAAGAGGAGCAGCAGAGCAGTCAGAGGTGGCACCAACAACAACAACAATAAAAACAGCTACAGCAACACGGCAGCAGCAGCAACAGCAGAGGCCCAAGCATTATTGTCGTCGCGAAACGAAACGTGAGCGTAACGAATGCGCAAGCAGAAATCCAGCAACAAAGCAAATGCAGGCCAAAAAGAAGGTGGAAGCGAGAGGGGGGCTGCAAGAGGGGGGCGGCAGTTAATGGCGCACAGGCAAAGAGCAACAGCTGCTAACGATGTTGACGCGCCGATGACGGCCGCACAACCAAATGGGCAGACAGAGCTGCGAAAGAGAGGACAAAGAGGATGATGAGTGGGGGGAAGAGGAGGAGGGCAAGCGGAGAGCACAAGAGCTTGGCTCTTTTATGGCTAAAAACGCTAATGTGACCGATGGATCTTGGTGGTGGATGTGGGGGCAAGGGGAGTGGGGGAGGGAGCATGACGGAGCGCAAAGCACGCGCAAAAAGCCCAGGCGGCAAGAACAACAGCAACAAAAGCACTCGGCAGCTAGAAGAAGACACCCTCGAAAGATGGAAGACCGCAGCGGCCAATATGGCGACCCTTGCCATTTCCCTTTCCACTTTCCCTCCCCCACCCATATCAGCCATCTTCGCACCCACTCACACTCACACTACCGAAATTAACGCAAAACAAATGAAGCACACGCATGTGCCGCTGCTTCTGCCGCAGTCGCAGTCGACGTCGGCAGCGAACTCAAACGCGCAGCAACAAGAACAGCCGCAACAAATGAGCAGAATTGCATTTTGTGCATTTCGACCCCCAAAAAGTGGAAGCTGGGCACAAAAATGCAAATGACAGGCGGCAGACAGTAATCCCCAATGAGTGGGGGTGGCCAAAGCGTGGGTGGTGGGTGGTGCGTTGCGAGAGGGGGACGGACTAACCGCCCTTTCCACTCATCGAAGGTGCTTCGGTCTATTTACACCACTCAAAGTGAGTCATAATTGATACGGTGAGTAGATTATAGCTGCAAAAATCTATTATAATGAGTAATAACTGGTTCACCTATAGGTAGTTACCAGGTACCCGTTTTTATATTGGTTGTGATAAAAAGATTGTTACCCTGATAAACCATTCAACTGGCTTTAAAATACAAAACAAAACAATTTATTTGTACTTAAAGATATTCCTTTTTAAAACTTCCTTCCCGCAAATCAAATTAATAGTCTCTGTTAAGTTCACGCATAAACTAACCGCCATAAGCAAATAGAACGTTATCTATTCCACGGCGACATCACGTTTTTTGCTTTCACTTTAATTTATGTATTTAATCGCACGTGTAGAGCGGCCTCGCAAATCGTGCAGGTCAACGCTGCGGCACATGTCACACACACATGCATATGCACAAAGGTAGGCGCCCACCACCCAAACACACTCGCATACACACGCAGGCAAACAAACGCACCGTAATTGCATTGGCACGTTGCATAAATACATTTGCAAGTGTGTGTCGCTGTTGCCGTTTATTTATTTAACGTTGTTGTTATTGTTGCTGGCGCCATTTTGGTGGAGGAAGTTCTTTTTTTGGGGAGGAGAGGAGGTGGGAGAGAGAATGTGGGCGCGAGTGAAAAGTGAGTGAGTAAACAGATCAACAAGAGAATGCTCAATGTACAGTAAACTTTTGCAACAGATACAAGGAAGCTAATTGTATTGAAAATATTTGTAATATTTAATATTTTTAATAATATATATAATAATAATATAGTCTTATTTCATGTTCACTGGATGCCTGCAATTTTGTATGCAATATTAAATTAAGAAATAGTTGTACAAATTTCCAAACTTCTTCAGTACTTTCGCAAATACCTTATCATATACCTTATAATAAAACATAATCTAAAAGAGCTTAATATTAAGTTTAGATAAGAAACGAAAAACTTTTATTCCACAATTCGATTTGTCAGTCATCGTTGAATCGCCAGCAGCTTTGGATCAGTTTCAATCGTTTTAAAGTGCACCTGTGTGAAGTTTCCCTTTTTTCACAATCAAACAAATAAAAGCACTAAACGGAGACAAACAAAGAGAGCAAAACAAAAATAAGAAACAAACGAGGAAAGCAGAGCAAGTCAAACGGACAGAAAAAAACTTTCATTTTCAATGTCAAGCAACAATAACAACAACCAAAATGTCTACCGGTTGAGGGAGTCGTTTTTGTGAACAGAGAGCCACAAACAGAGAGCGGGATAAAGAAAAAGAAAGAGAGAAGGTGAGAGAGATCTAACTTAATATTTTTTTGCAAAAGAGCACGAACATTATTGTAGCAATTGCTTGCTCCATCTGTTGCCAGGCGCGTTTATTTCTTTTTAATTTCTGACTTAATTTGTTTATAAACAAAACTTAATTGTCAAAGTCCAAGATTTCAAAACACGTGCATTTGTTGCTGATTATCAGAGAGCGAGAAAGAGTGGGGATATGAAAAACAGCTGACGACTGCTATGTCTAGTTATCTCGTTCACTCTTCACCGCGCAAAACGGTAAACACGTCTCTCATTTATTTACACTAAAAGAAAACAGTTTCTGCACATGTTTTTATATGATACCAGATGATACAAGCACCCTATTTTCAGAACAAATTAGTTTTCCGCCTAATTACACTTTTCCATCTGAAATATCGCGCAACTTAGTTTAACTTTAAATTTAATATTGAATAATGTCATTAGAATCAATGACATTTTCCGTGGATTATTTTTCTGTCCTCTCTTAAACACAATACAAGTAATAAGTGTTTTAAGGTTACTTATGTTATTTTAATGACAATTAACATAAGTATTTGTTTTTGCTCATCATTGTTTTTGGCGGGAGAGCGCTTTTTGCCTTGCTTGGTAACACTGCCACATCGCACGCTTTCTCCCTCTCGCTCACGCCATGTGGTTACAACCAGCCGCGTGACCTTTGACAACAACAACTGCTTGCACCTTACAACAATAGATGCACATACTGGCAGACACTTGCCAACACACACGCACACACACTCACTCTCACACAGATGGGCAAAATATTGAAAAATTGCCAAAATAAGAGACCAGACATTTCCCGAATGTCGAAAGCAATATATACTATACCACATATAATGGGAAAGAGCTTTTAAAAACTCACCATGCTCATAAGGCGAAAAGGTTCCAGCATCTATATTGATATAGGGGTCAATCTTGATCGAGGTGACATCCAGACCACAGGATTTCAAAAGCGTTCCGAACGAGGAGGCAATCACACCTTTTCCCACTCCGCTGATGACGCCGCCTGTGACTAGGATGTACTTCATCTTTTCGTCTCGCATTTCGAACCTTGGGATTAATAAATCTCGCGAATTATCGTATTACCCGAATCGATTCGCGTTGGACACTCAATCTGCCGTTATCTGAGCTGCTTTGAGCAACAATTGCGCCGTTTATTTGCCTTTTGTTGCACGTGGTGCCCCGTATCGACAGATTTGTTCACGTATCTTTCGCGACGGAGGCGCCGGCGTATGACCAACATTTATTTTCAGCATAATACCAGTGACTCACAGTGTGTTGGTAAACACCACAAAACGCTCACATTCCGTTGCATTCAAATTCAGCCCGCTTTGGATAATAAACACGGATCAAATTTTAGCGAGGCGGTGAGGACTGTTGTTCACCCATTTATTTATTTATACGTATAAAGCAAACTTGAAATTGAAACCCTATATCACCAATGACCTATTAATCGTATAACTTCCAATTCTTTAAAAATAGTAATAAACCTTTGGCTTATTTGAATTTCATTTTACACTTTGTGTAGGAATTTCAGAATTTTTCCATTAAAATTG
The DNA here is from genome assembly GCF_016746365.2 of Drosophila yakuba. Classification (NCBI taxonomy): domain Eukaryota; kingdom Metazoa; phylum Arthropoda; class Insecta; order Diptera; family Drosophilidae; genus Drosophila; species Drosophila yakuba. The sequence goes on along the minus strand of NC_052529.2, from coordinate 15,284,277 downwards.
TATTTAAATCAGATGCTGCCCGGTAAATTTGTCATTTATAACAATTCAAAACATTCATAACAACTACATTAAATTTTCATTTTGTATTGTTAAACAGTATAAGAATAAAACCAAAATATTTACCAATTCATAATATAATAAACAACTCCAATTCCATTGCGCAAAGCATTAAATGTTGCATATTTATTCAATTTTAAGCGTAGGTATAAAAGAATTAGAAAACTTTGAAACTCTGTAAATGCGTGCCAAGCGAAAGCCTCTCCTGGATCAACCGGTTACTTGCTAGCCTCCTGCTGCTCGAACAAAGGATACTGCTCGGTGACCTTCTCCCAAGTGGTTCTCGCCGTTGCCAAGTCCTTGACCACGCCCACAACCTCCTCCAGACCGACGCGCACCTGCTTCATTGTATTCCGATCCCGCAGGGTCACCGTATGCGGTTCCTTTAGAGTGTCGAAGTCCACAGTGATGCCATAGGGAATGGCAATCTCATCCGTGCGGGCATACCGCCTGCCAATGGAGCCGCTGGAGTCGTCCACCTTGTGCGAAAGTTCCGCCTTGGTTAGGGCAGAAGAAAGTTTCTGAGTATATGGTTGGAAGTCGGTGTTGTTGGACAGCGGCAGGATGGAGCATTTGATGGGCGCCACTAGAGGGGGCAGCGTGAAGTAGCACCGCTGCTCGTCGCCGTCGCGGCACTGGAAACTGTGCTCCAGCAGAGAGTACATAATGCGACCAATGCCGAACGAAGGCTCAACCACACTCGGTATGAACTCCTCCACATGAACCGTTTTCGTAGAGTGCTTAACGCTGATGGTATCCTTGCCGAGCTCGTGGCTTTGGCCATCGGCCGTGGTCAGTTTGTATTGTCCATCGCCAGACAGCTGTTCCTCCACCTTGGTTATCTCCTCCAGCGAAAGCTTAGCCAACGCATCCGTGATGTTCTTTGCCTCCTTCTTGAAGGTCTTGCCAAGAGCCTGCTTGTTGGGCACAATCTCGCTGACTTCCACAGTTTTGGGAGCCGGCAAACGCTTCTCGGCCACTAAACGCACGCCAGTGGCTGCCGTATGCTGTCCCAAATCGTAGGCACTGCGATCCGCACAACCTACACACTCCACCCATCCGTACGAGGTAAGGATCTCGGCATCCCAACAATCGCAGGCATAGTGAGCCATCTCATTGGACATGTGCTGCCGGAATCGCAAGCACTCCGGTTTGATACCAATGGCCAAAAGGAACTGCTGAATGCGGGCCATATAGTAACCAAGTGTCTCGTTGGCCACCAGTTTGGATGCTACTGCCTCGCCAATTTGCACCTGCGCGGCAGATTTTCCATCCATCTGGTTGCAGGCCGAGTAAAGGGTCAACTTCTCCGACTTGATGTTGCCAAATTTGGGATGGTCCTTGAGCACGGGATCGCAGAAATGTTCAATCTCCGCCATGGTGAACTCTCGCACACGGATCAAGCCCGATCGGGGTGAGATTTCATTGCGGAACGAGTTGCCAATTTGAGCCACTGCGAAGGGAAGCTTGCCCTGATTGAATTCCAGCAGTCGCTTGAAGTTGACGAAGATACCCTGGGCAGTTTCTGGCCGCAAGAATCCCTTCACCAAGCCAGTGGGTCCAATTTGGGTGGCAAACATCAGGTTGAACTCAATTGGTTCCGTTAAGTCATTGCCGGTTAAGGGAGATTTGATGTTGTACTTGGCCAGGACACCAGCCAATTCCTGTTTGTTCAGGCCATCCAGTTTGATGATAATGTCCTCGCACTCGGCCTGCAGGGCGGGTGTGGCATCCTTGGCCTTGGACAGCTTCTCCAAAGCCTGCTTGATGAGATGATCCAGGCGGAAACACTCGCCGGTCTTGACATCCTTGACCATCAGATCGGCGAATCGCTCCACATGACCGGAGGCTTTGAGCACAGGTTCCGGAGTCAGAATAGAACAGTCCACCTCCAGCATTTGCTCTTCGAGGGCGAAATACTGACGCCACAGGGCCAGAATGTTGGACTTGAGGGCACAGCCCATGGGTCCGAAGTCGTACTGGCCGGTGATGCCGCCATAAATGGCAAAACTTTGGTCGTAGAAGAAGCGACGCTTGAGAAGATCCTCCATCTTGGCGCGATCGAAGCTGACGACACTGGGGGTCAGGGCGAGCTCCTTGTCCTCCAGCAGCTTCTTGCGTGCCTTCAGCTCGGCTACTGCCTTCTTCACATCGATCTCGGGGGCACCCTTGGCCTTGAGCTCCCTCACCAGGTTACCCTGCTCCTGAACTCGTTCCCTCAATGGAGCCAGTTGGGCCTCAATCTCCGGATTCGACATGATGAACTCGGCAGCTGCGGATCTTAGTTTGACCTTTCTATTTTGCTTCTTGGTGCCCCAACTAGTGGTTGCAGCTGGTGTAGGCTGCAGCGGTTGCGTGGGTGGAGGTGGTGGTGGTGCGGCGGGAGTAGCTTTTGTGGTGGTGGTGCTAAAAAAGACTTTCGTGGCAATGTGCTCGCTCCACGTTGTTCTCGCAATCTGAGTTCTCGCGGCTGTGGTGGCGCTGCGCAGGTGGGGTAGCGCTTTCAACAACTGCAATGACATAAAGAGGCTTTTATTTTTCCAGCCGAAAAACGCGAATTTATGTAATAAACCGTCCAATTGGCAACTACTGCAATACCTTCACTTGCGGCTGCAATTTCGACTTGGATGAGTCTTTGTCGGCCGGCTTGCAGCACTGATTTGGCAGACGGTGCACAACACTGATAATGGTTAACAGAGCTCCTCAGCAATGCGCAATGTTGCGACTCGTAACAACATTTGCCAAATGTGACAAGGATAGTTCGGTGTTATAATAGATAATAGTCTTCAATCTTTACTTTTCAGTTCAATTAATGTTTGAACGTATGGTTCAACTTATTTAGATATTATTGTATTGCTATTAGTTATCTTATAAAATGATCACAAAGTCACTGTTACCTTGTCAGCAACATCGATCACTTTTCGCTAACAGCGCGCTTTATTAACAGCACCTTCACGAGTTTTCCAACACAACAGTACATCGATATCGGGCAGGGCCTTCTGCGTTATCGATATCTTTAGTTTTTGTTTTAATTATGTAGGCGCAGCATTGCAGTCTGTTTTCTTGCGAGTTTTTCCCATATAATTTGCTCAATTTTGGTTTAGTTACGTCGAGCTCAAGTGCTACCCTAACCAATTGCTCAAACGTGCAGCGCTCAAATTGAAAAACAAGCGGTTAAAGCGCATAATAGAACAAGTTTTGTTGTTTTCTATTTGAGAGGACGCGGCGTTGCAACAACAGCGACGCTATGCGACCGCATTTCGACCGATAAAACAGAAAGGTGTGCTCCTCTCTCCCTCTCTGTACTGTTTCTATCACCTGAGTGGCTAAAACAAATGTTGTTTTTCTGCCAATTTGCCGAAATCTAAATTTCAAACAATTAAAAATTAACTCATTCACAGGCGCTGCCACACATAACGGTTCATGTTTGTTTTTACGACGACGCACACACACATACACCGACCAAAGAGGCAGCGGCAACAACAACAGAGGTCTTCGTTCGGTGAGTTAAGAGTTGTTTTTGTTTAACAGTTTTCCGTTCTTGACCTGTTTTTGTTGTTGTTTTGTTATTTTGTTGTTTTTTATGAGTGGGCCAATCGATCTGTTTAATGTATGCATTATAATTTATTTATTAGTCATAAGCGTAGTTTGTTATTGTACGTGTATGTGTGCACACCATTTCACATCATTAAACATGCACAGTGGAGGTTCTTTAATTAGAAACCAACCCCCACGATGGAAATTATTAAGAATGCGGAGAAAAAACCAGTTTGGTTCCTCTCAACGAGCATCCACTGTAGGCGCACTTACTTCAACGACTTTTGCACGTTTGATATTAAGTCATCGCCGTCCACGAAGGTCAAACTCAAGACTGTACGAAACAAAACAAAAACTATTTAAAAAAAACACACACACAACAAACTAATAACACCTCATCGGGATGCTCTATGTTTGGGTAAATGTTGTGGCCATTTTTTGGAGAGGGTTCGCTTCAAGGTTTACAGTGGTTGTGGTGCGTGATGAAACGGGTTGGAGATCGGAAACAAACAATAACTAAGTCTGTACATACAACAAAATGCATTAATACCTAATAAACTAGTGCACGTCTCTAATTCAAAAAGCTAACTCTGAACAAAATCATATAGGGGTATTTAAGAGCTCTGATACAATGAGATCTCATACAATATACATAAGCTCTTAAGAATATTTGCAAAAAATTGCAGATATCTTTGTAGGATAACTGAGAAACATAGGTTTCATTCAATGAAATTTCTTAATGTTAATGATTTCAATATGTTTAGAAAATATAAAAGAGCTGTATCAGAGTTGGTAGAATACCCCAAAATAAACACATAAATTACATAAAAACAAAATGAGCTAAGGAGGCGATTGATCGAAGACTGCTTGTCTTTTCTAGGATCCCCCGAAATATCAAAACCCGCACCAACAACCCACCAACGAAGCCGACGAACCACTGGCGATGCAATTGAAAGCGCCCAAGAGCAGAAATATGGCCAGTCTTAAAGATGAAGAGCAGGCGGCAACTACGAGCAACTCGACGCACAATCTCAACAACAACAACAATACGCACAACATAAACAATAACCACAGCAGCAGTAGCAGTAGCAACAACAATAAAAACAAAAACGACGATGATCCAAAGGTTAGGAAGGAGAATTTGGAGGCCAGGAAACAGGCTTTGGAGCAGCGTCTCAGCGAAAAGAGCTGGCTGCTGCAGCAAATCCAGAAACAGGAGACAGCCATCATCAATGGCAACTACGAGCACATGACAGTCAATGAGTTTTTTGTCCAATTAGCACAACAGTACAAACATGAACAGCAGCTTCAAGCTTTGGCCAGGGAAAACAGCTCAATTCTGAGGAGAAAACAAAGTACAACGAGTCGGGAAAGCCGCGAAAGCCAGATGACCAACAACAATAACAATCGACAGTCGGAAACGCTATCGAATCGAAGCTCAGAATATGACAATTACCAACCCTCCTCATCGGCGGGGGCGGGCGATATGCTGGTGATAGGCGTGGCCCAGCAGCAGGCGCAACAGCAACCGCCTCTGGTGAAGAGTGCCCTAAAGAAGCGACCCACTCCCACGCCAAGTCAAATGCAATATATGCGCCAGCAGCATCAGCAACAAGCTCATTTAGCGATGAACATGAACTACCAGAGATCACAGCCGGATGTCATATCCATGTACTCTGCAAATTCATCCAATGTGGCAACTTTAAGACAACCGCCACAAGCGGCTCCCCAACAGCAACCAATTATAGTGCAGTGTGATAAATACTACTTATCGCCCACACATCAAAATTACAATGAGGGCGGCTTTATCAAATCAAGTCAGAACATCAAGAAATATGTGTCCCCAATGCCATCGCCCAGTAATATCAGTTACGAGCAGCAGCAACAGCGTAATCCCTTACATCACCAGCGACAACTAGATGCGATATCCCTGGCACCCAGCTACGTTTCCGTGGACATGGAAGCTGCCCAGCATCAGCAGCAATATCGCTGGCGTTCTCAGTCACACATAGCACCACTAACACCTCCACAATTGGGTATAATTGAGGTGAAATCGCACTCCAGCGATATGCTGGCGGTGCCTATGCCACCCAGCCGCTTTCCGCCGCACGATGAGATCTCACTGTCATCCTCGTCCACGACCATTGAAAAGAAGCCCAAGCCCAAGCAGTGGCTGGAATCTTCGCTAGATGGGCCAGCTGTTATCAGGCACATGGATTCACAGCCGCACAGTCCAGCTGGGAGTAGTAATGGAAGTAGTAATCCCGGCGCAGCTGCCATGGTCTCGACTAAACCCCGCGCCAAGCTCTCCTCGCAGTCCATGTCGGTGGCGGGTCGTCACTATTCCATGTCCAACCAGCGGCCGACACCAAACTATCCCAGTGCCAGCTATGCGGTGAATACCAGTTCGAAAGCCCTGCTGAGTCAATCGACATCGTACCTCAATGCCATGGAGCAAACTTTGGGGATATCGGTGTCGTATCCGCTGGAACCTCTCGACATACCAGCACTGCGTAACCTACCACCTAAGCCAAGTCAAATGCAGCAGCCAACGCCGCCGCCCAGACCTCCACCTGCAAATCAGGCTCATACTCAGAACCAGAACCTAAGTCACAGTGGCAATGGCAGCACAAGCGGACTGGCTCATGGCAGTGCTGTACAAACGGCGCTGGTGTCACCGCCATTAACCGTGGCCGCAGCCAGTTTATCGCCGGATATTCGCATCGAGTCGCCCAAAAACATGACCGTTGTGCAGCAGGCCACTTTCCAGCCGTACAAGGAGGTGACGAAACCCTTTGAAATGTCCGATTTCTACAAATACTCCACCAAGTTTAAGCAAAAGGAGGGCGGAAATCCCAATTGACCTATAAGGTTATACGGAATTCGCATCCACTTTCACCTTTTAATGTGATTAACTAAACTAATTTTGTAGCACTGCGACAAAGCAAAACTACAAAGCAAAATCAGCTCGAATTATTGGACGCCTTTCGAATTTTAAGTTCGTTAGCCAAATTATTTAGGATCAATAACAATGCTCAAAAGATCTGCCAAACTGGAAACTGACGTATTGAAAGCAATTTATCGAACGACATTCAAATTTTGTATTGAATTTATAAAGTACAAAAAACACACGACAATATTATCCCCGAGGGGGACAGAAATTGCCTTACAACAGGATGCCTAGAAAATATGGAAATATTTATAGAGTTAAAAGCATTCATAAAAAAATAACTGACTAGCAATTGTTAATAAGTGTATAAAGGACTATATTTACACTAATCGAATGATATTTTTATGTGAATATACAGATTGGATACTGGTATATTCACCGAATTCTTTAAGACTAACTACCGACAAGCAATAACAAATAGATAAAATAAATATTTTATATTAAAATATACGTAAATTTGTTCTTATTCATTTCAGAGCATTCAAATGTTTCATTGAGTTTTTAATATTTTTATTATGTAGTCATTAAGATACTTTTACCATATCACTTCGGATATTTGGAACAATTGAAATACAAAGAAAGTTTTATGTTTCTCTAGCGTATAAATAAGTGTCACATTAGTGCCCATAAATATGTTCTTACTTCCTTAAATCATTCCTTATCGTATATCACGTAGTTTCTGAACCTCTGCTTAGAACTTATTTATAGCCGATAAAACTTGATTACTTTCCTCCCCTTTAACTCTCGGATTTCTCTTTGTTTCTCCTGCGATCTGGTAGTAATACAGTGAATTCTCTTTTCGACTCTCCCCACACTCTCCCCCCGACTGCAACAGATTTTGTTTACGATTGATTATTTTTAAACAATCTCGTGTTGTGCTTCACTGAGCATTACAGTATACTGCAGTGGGGAGAAAAAGAGCGGGTTTATCCCACGATATCCAAAAAATATAAAGACTCTTCGCAATGGATTTTGTTCTCAGTTGCATCGCGCTCGCTATTACGTGCAACTGTTTCAGATCGGTTGCACCATTGGTTTATTTTGTTTTTAGGTTTCAGATTTAACGGTTTTTTTCTCCCTCGCGGAGCACTGAAAATCACATAATGATAAATTAAGAGTTCACGGTTTATGTAGCTAGTTTCCCCCATTGTGTTGTCTTCGTGTAGAACTTTTAAATTCTCGAAAAATTTCAAATTTTACGTAAAGTGTCCAACATAACCTACAAAATTATTCGGTTCGTTGCATTCGTCTGTGTTTGTAAGCAAATCAACCCGAAAAAGTTCAGAAATATTGTGTCATCAAAATCACAACGTAAACATCAACAAGAAAATGGATCGCATTCGGGCCACATCTAGAACGCCTATAGATATAGCCAACTGACAGGCGCAAGTGTCAACAAAGGCGGCCAAAAAACAGGGAATAGGCCATAAATTATTTGGTTCAAGTGCAGTCACCATGAATCTGTACACTCTATACGATTGGGTAAGCCAAACAAGCACGGGAATCCATTAAAGTATTAACCCATTTGGGACCCAAACATCTATAATTTTCGCTCTTGCATTAAGAATAAAATCCCCAAAATGTGGGTTGAATGCGCCTTGTTATGTGTGTTGATATGTTTTCAATTCAATGCGATCCACAAACAGAACTTGTTGTTTTTTAAGTGTGTTTACAAACGAAAACGAAATTGAATGCGCCTTTGAACTTTCGATTAGAAGACCACAAGGCCCTTCAGCATTCTGTAAACAATCTACAGTGAAAAACGCTTATCGGATTTTAAATTGAAATAAATATTATTTTTATAATAATTTTCATAAGCATAACAATTTATATCAGTAAAAAGCATATTAGAGTACACCTTTCTAGTGAATATTGTAATTTTCAACGTACTTATCCGATTTTAATTTCAATTTTAAAAGATGAATAAATGGTTCGTCAATTTTAATTGTATTGTAAAAAAATGTGTTGCAACAATAACCGATTCGCTTTTAAAATGTGTTGACGAAAAATGTTTCTGCAACTTGTTGCTGAACAAGCCTCATAATGTTCCGCTATATGAAAATTATCTTGGGAATATGCATAGAAAAACTATCAAATAATTCAAATGAGCTTTAAAATGAGGAAAAGGAATTTTATTTATAAACTTATTTATTTATATACAAATTTTAATAAAATATACATTTGCATTTACATTTTTTTTCAACCTAAATTCAATTAATATTAATAATTATAAAACAATAATTATGATTTAGTAATTATAAAATATTACTACAATATAACACTTTTTTAATAATGTCGAACATACTGATTCTAAATACATGTACACCTGCTTCAGCATTTATCGCTATCTCGAATAGTATGCAATAATTCTAAATGCTTTTAAAACTACTCTTTAGCATATATCACCATCTTGCAAACAAATTTATGTTCCACACACACATTTTGTTTATAAATAAAAAATGGGAGCGAACATTCGGTGCACGGAACCGCGTGGAACCGCGTTGCAAATTTCCGTGGCACTCGCTCTCAATCGCTTGGGCTCTCCGCGGCTGCTCTTTTCCAACGCTTTTCTTTTGATTTTCCTCGGATTGAGTGACTGATTTCAATTGAATGTCTCTGCGGGCGTTTTATTTATAAAAGAACTTGCACTGCAGGCGGTCGCGTCGCTCGTTTTTCGGTTTTCCGCACATTTATAGCTCTATAAAGAAAGATAAGAGTGCAGTGCCAGTGACTGTGAGCCTATAAAATTGTTTAAAAAATCTACGAAACATTTGCATATACGCGTAACTTTGCACAATGTAACCCATAATAGCCACTGTCGATATATGGACTTTTCAAGTGATTGTAAATTGCATTTAATTGATAACTTCATTGCTGAATTGAATCGAATGAGAGGCGAGCAGCGAAATGGGGAAATTGCATGTGAGTTCAGCCATTGTGCGCAATGTGATCTTTAACATCTCCCAGTGACATTTGCATCACTCGCCAACCAAAGTGTGTTAATATCATTCGAAACCGCCTGATAATGAACCACATTAGTGCTCTTTTGTGCATTGTAGTGACATAGGAAAATTGTATAGTATTTAGTCTATTTTCTATAAATTTAGACTCAAAATGTTTGTAAGGAAAGGTGCAATACGATGTTTTAAGATGTTTTTAAATATTATTTATTAAAACTATAATTGTGAAGAGTAATGCTGTATAAGGTTTGTTTTGTAAGGGAAAAGAAATAATGTAATCTATACAAATGTGTGTGTACGATAAAAACTGTGAATATATCAAATGTACATATATTTATATAAAATATGAAGGTGTTAAATGTAAAAGTGTTCAAGAATTCATATAAAATATGGATGGTCTTTAAAGTGAAGTAACCTTTTTTCATAACAACGCAAAAGAAAATCCCTTCTCCGAACCAAACTTATTCTTGTCCGACATATTTCACTGTCAATTTTTCGCGAGGCAAAGCTATTAATTTAATCATTTTCGCCAATATGCGTGCCATTATTGAGGGTTTATCGACAATATCTGGTGGAAAATCAAAGGAAAGGCGTCAGCGCCATTAACTGAGACGTTGGGCTAGGTCCTCCGCCCCCTTTTCGCGTTCTGAAGGGGAGTGGCATTGTTGTTATTAGTCGCCGAAGTGCAAAAACCTCAGACGATCCACCTGAAATGTGTGTCACACCCAAACAACGGCCCACAAAAGAGGTCCAAACTATAGCAACAAATTAAGGAGTTTGCACGGAATGGGAAAGACTTTCGTTTTCGTTTTTCACGCACACTCGAAGAAAATCCGTTGTCATGGTTATGGGTGCAAACTTGTTATCCCGATATCCTTATCGCGGGCCTGGTACTTCCTGAATGGGTTGTCGTTGTCCTAGTCTTTGTCCTGACAAGTTCAAGGACGTTCAAGCCACCATGTGGCCGGGAATTGGATAACTTTTGCACAAATACTTTCCGCAAATGTTCTATAAACTTGTCAAGCGTTACGGCCTGACCCACATGGCGTATGTGTAATATGGAAAATATCTTTCTCAGATGTTCGATTACAGTACGGACTTGAATTGTATGCAAATTACACTTTGCATAAATTAATAGCTATAATTTTTATAAAATAAAAGTAATCAAAAAATAAAGAATAAAAAATAGTATTAAGTTATACAATTACAAATATACAAGTTTCTGGCAACAGTAAATATATTTTCTTAGGAAATAAAATATTAATAATCTAAATAACATTTCTTTCAATAAGTTAGCATATAAACGAACATCTACTGTATAATCTTCGATCTACGATAAGTTCAAAAAGGTTTATTATTCAGCCGTCGAATGCATCGCCTTGGCACATGTCTATATATGAGAAGGAATGCAAGCGATCTAATTAGATCTCCAGCTGTGAGAAATGTAATTGGAAAATGCCTTAATATTTCCCCACTCGATTTGGGAACGGATGCATGTGTGGCACACGTTTCGAACACCTTCAGACATATAGATCACTCAAGTGGACAGAGACGTCTTTCATAATTAATGTGGGCAAGTCCAAAAATAATTAATCCGAACACATGCAACTCCTCCGCGAAGGGAACGGGAAGTTTATTACTAAACATAAAGATGCCTCGAATGCTTCTAATTATAATTTAAATGGGAAACCAACAACCGACACAGCTGCAATCCATCAAAGAATGGTTGTGGGCAGCAGTAGCATATTCAATTCTCCAAAAGATAGCCAACCGATCCACACTTGAGATGCAGGTCAATTTGAAATTGGATGTTGCCCGATCATTGCCCACATTTCCAATCGCATTTGTTTACGCAATAAAGTCGCTTTTTAACACCTTTCGCCACCAAGTTTAGTGGGCCGCCAAGACGGCGAACCTCGAAAAGAATCCTCACAATGCGCCTTTAGACGTTGACAACTGGGTGACATCATTAAATCGAATCAAAATCTAGAAAATAAATTTATGGCGGCAGCCGACGCGTGTTGCCTTATAACTCAAGTGGCACGGCCTGGTGGCACAACAAGTGGGGCAACGAAAAATGAAAACCTGCTCTTGTTTTCATTTCATTTGTTGTTCAAGCAAATCCGAATGTTCTAATGTTTTTGGGGCAGTAAAGTATCAGCAGCCGTGTGTCTAACACAAATGGTATCAATTCTTAGGCAATAACTTAGTTTTGTAGAAAACTTTTGACCATAATGTATTTGTGTTCCCATAAATCTATTTGTGATATTACCTTATGGTAATAAACTATACAGAAACTATTGCCTTTTGCCATTAAAACATTTCATTAAATATCTCTTAGGAAATAAAGTTTTAAACTTAAGATTCGCATGAATATTATGCTGACATTTTTACTTTGATTTTAAACCATGATTCATAGGAAAGACTTTATTATTTTGATTTGCTTATAACGAACTCAGTGTATATATATTATTATTTTTATTTGTTTATTTGCTTATTACAAATTTATAATATTTATGTGATAAGCATAAATTTCATTTGCTTTTTAAGCAAACTATAAAGCGAAATGGTGTTATTCCTACGCTTTCAAGTGTTATTCATCAAAGAAATACTTTGGCAATATATTTCGGGGAAACATAAATGCAATGGCCATTAATATTGCTTTATTTACGTTACAGATCACATCGCTGCTCCGGCCGCCCAGTGCCAGTGTAAGCTATAAGGCGATCGAAGCGGCGTCTCTCGAAGAATTGCCAGCAACATCCGTGGCAACATCCGTGGCAACAGCAACATCCACAGCTGCAACATCACGCGCCACTGGAGCGGCAGCAACTTGTGTGGAAGTTGAGTTCGTGCCCACGCTAAATATCATATTTGAGAAGCCGACTGCGTCGAGTGAGCAACAGTCCGCCGAGAAATCGGAACATGTGGCCAGTGGTGTGTCCGATAAGGAAGCAGCAGATGATTGCGACTCCGATTCGAATGATTCCACGCGCACGTACATAATCTCGCGGAGCAGTTGGACGGGTGTAACATCGAGTAGCACCCCATATGCGGTTACATCCACAGATACCGCCGAACTACTCAGGCGCCAGAACAATCTCAGTCTCACGGAGGACGATCAGTCGGTGTCGTCGTTCAGCATTGAGCAGCCCACCAGTTCCATGACCATTGACATGGCCGATCAGCGGACAACCACGACGACCACAACAACGACGACGGCAACAACGCCGAGCAGGTCCGATGTTGTGGCCACAACAGCAACGACCACAACCACAACGAGCAGTAGTATTGAGGAGGAGATCGAAGAAGCCATCGAGATCAGTGAGGTAGAGGAGCAGCTGAATACTCCACTGGAATCTCTATCGGAGGCGGCTGCCTATGCCCGGCCAAGGGATGAGCAATCAAGTGCCAAAAGTGTGACTAGCAATCCGGCAGAGGATGAGGATGCCGATGAGTTTCGCATCGATGATGCCCAGCTATCTGGTGGTCAGTTGGCTCAGCACTTCCTGGTCGATGAGGATGACAGCGAGGAGGGTACGGATCTTCCGGCTGGCTCCAAAGTGGATATTAGTCTCTCCTCTAACGATGAAGACTTTGATATTAGTTTGCCACTGGAGCAGAGGAAACCGGTGCATTCCCTGCACGAGGATGAGGAGACTGTAGATCATAGTCTAAGTAACCAAAGCACTACGGATGATGTATCCGAGTTGGTTGAGGAACCAGTCCAGGAGACAGAAGACAAAACCGAAGACAGTGCAGCCATTAGTGCCAGTGCTCCACAGGAAACTCAGGTGGACGAAAGCCAAATAACCGAAGAGCAGGATCACTCAATGGAGGAAATTGTGGCCACAAATGAATCGGTGGAGGTCACTTACGAGGCTGAGGAAACACTCAATACTTCGCAGAAACAAGATTTAGTCACCGATTTGGATGAAGAGCCAGAGGAGCAGGTGCAGGTGGACATCAGACCCACTTCTACTTCTACTTTGCAGGCATTGAAGCTTCCTGCGCTGCAACAACCTCAGATTTTAGAACGAAAATCTGCTACAGCATTGACCACATTGCGTCTGCAAGCAGATGTGATGGAGCCCTTAGAGTTAACCATTCTAGAAATGGAGGAGAATGAAGATGAAGACGATGACGATGATGAGGAGAGTTCCCTGCAACTAATGAAGCTGCGATTGATGGCCATGAATCAGCAAATGATTGTGGACAATGCACCCAAACTTTCGCCCACGGAAGCGGAGCAAACACAAGTAACCAGCAGCGGCAGCAATGTAGAGCTCAAGCAAATGGAGCGAGTGCCTCTCAACGAGTTCTCCAAGGATGTCCTGGAGGATATCACCGAGGAAAGCGAGAGACTGCTCTCCATGAGCACAACTATCGAAGAGGAGCAGGATCCGCCTTCGCTCTCCTTGGACGAGTCTAAAACTCTGCAGCAGCCAGAAGCACATAAAGCTGGAGGCAGCAGTTCCAGTCTGGTGAGTCTAAATATGCTGAAGCAACTGGAGGCCAAAGTACAGGAACTGCACACCCAACTGGAGACCAAGGACAACTGTTTGGCTTCGCTGAATCTGCAACTTGAGACAGCAAGAAGAGAATCCAGTGCGGGCCCAGCTTCGGCAAGGGATTCCAGTTCGCTAATGACCAATTCGACAGAGTATCGCACTCTTCAGGATGAACTAGGCGGCCCCGTAAGTGAAACTATATTTATAAATTTGAACATAAACTAAACATAATTATTTGCCCCACAGACATTGGACATTTATGTGGAGATGTCACGCAGAGATGAGTTGATTGCGAAGCTAACCGATTCACTGCAGCAATCGCTGAATGTGCGTGACAAGCTGCAGGCGGACTCAGATCGTCTGGGCGGCGAAGTCCAGAACTTGCGTAGGCAACTGCAAGAGACGATCGAGGCAGTGAAGCGTTCGAGTGCCGTATGGCCAGATCAAGAATGCAATCCCGGTCAGCGTATCTCGGAGATCTCCATGGACTTGATCAGCGAAAGCGATGACGATCTGGATCGTCATTTTCTTACGGACAACGAAGAGCGCGGATCTCGTAGCTCCAAGGAAAGGCAGCTACCTCAGTTCCAAACCAACGAGGAATCGGGACTGCAGGCCTCAAATCCAGATTGGACACCGGCATTTAGCAAGCAAATCGAGCAGTTCCACACATATCTGTTGCCCACCGAGCAGCGCATCTTCCAGATGGTGCAGCGCAAGTTCGACGACTACTTGAACCAGCAGATTGCCTTGTGTCGTGATCTTGGCGCCCAGGAGCTAAAGATTGCCCGCGATCAGTGGGAGAGTGAGAAGCTGACCAGCGAACAGAGCCAGCAGGCAGCTCATGCCAAGCAAATGGAGGACCTGCGCAAGTACTTTGAGCACAAGTGCGCCGATCTGGAGAAGCAATTCTCGGACGATGTCTTCTCGCACAAGTCACAGCATCAGGCGGGGGACAGTTCATCCGAGTGCTCTGAGGCCGATCAGTTGCCCGAGGAAGCCGCCGCCGCCGTGTCCTCCAAGGAACCTTCTCCCCGCAAACGGAAGCGAGCTGAGCTGCTTTTGAGTCCCAGTCACAGGCAAATGACTCCTTGTGGCTTGGATTCACTGGGAGAAAATACTGCACAAACTGAAAAAGACGTGAGTGAACTCTTGTATTAATTAAGAATTGCCTATTATAATGTGCGCAATTATATTTTTTAGAATACTGTGGATATGGCCGACCTAAAGATCTTCTACCAAACCCACATTAAGGAGCTAAAGCGCGCGCATGAGGATCAGGTGCGCAAGTTGAGCGATCGGATCAAGTTCTATGAGCGCCGGCAGGGTGATGATGACTATAAGGTAGGCACTCAACTTTTCGAATCCCAGATCACAGTGTACATCTAAGCTTGTTTTCACTAACTGTGCTAACTGCATGTCCATTCTTGTTTTTCTCTCCGAATTTTATAACCCAATAAAACGAACTAAACCAATTGTAACTACCTGCAATCAACTGCCAACCCAAATGCAAAAACTAACCCAGCCTGCAACCGAATCACCCCAACGTACCTGCCCGGATCAGGAATCCGCAGAGGGAGTCGCGAATACCTCACTGATCATCATCGATGAGGATGAGTTGAACTTCAACAACGAGTCGCAGGTGATCCAGCGCATCATCGAGGAGTACGAGAGGAGATTGCAGGAGCAATTGGCTCTGGCGCGGCAGGACATCGCCACCGAGTTGGAGCAGCAGATTCAGGTGAGGGAACAGGCAGGCATGTGGCATGCAACTCAACTTAACTCATCTCAATGCACGTTTTTGTTATTCAAAATTGGTTCATAAATCATATTCCTCGGTGTTTGTTACATAAAATTAATTCATTAATCGTTTAAAATGATTTATCCAAAGATTATAAAAAGAGATTTTAGAATCATAAGCAGCTTAATTAATGATCAAGGCGATCGTTGTGTGCATGATTCACGCCACTGATTGGTCTAATCTTAAGTGTCTCCCTTGCAAAAATCTCTTCCCGAGCATAAATTATTTTTAAACACTGCACGCAGCTCACATGAAAACGAAAAAACGTGCGAAATTTGTCAAGCAGCCAAAAAACTGAAATGAAAGCAAGAGGAAAACAACGAGAGGTCTAAAGAAAGAGCAACATGAAAATCATGCTGCCACAAACGTGTGCCAAAAGAACTTTCAACTCACTTCGAATTATGTAGCATTAAATCAGTGTGCACTTTGGTACCTGGGATGCCTCTATTTATACGCAGCAGTCAATGATCTCCTCGTGTCGTTGACAGATGCCTCAATCCTTTCCAGCGGGCGCCTCAATCCTCGCTGCCACACCAAATATGGTGGCCACGTGTCAGCAAATGCTGGGGATAAATAGAGAAGACCTCCCTTTAGTTGGAGCTTCGCGGGACACAAGTTGTTGTTCTTTTGTGCGACACCAAAATAAGTCAATCGAAGGTCAAAGACTGCTGGAGATGCCTTTGTGTGTACAGTAGATACTGGTTAAAGGTCATGTTGATAGGGAGAATATGTTTTGGAAAGATGTATTAGATATATTTGAGAATATGGGGAATTTTTAAGGGATATATGTTATATTCTATGGGATTAGTTTGGTAAATAATAAAAATATCATCGAGAATGGGAATAAAAATGATATATCGCAGATATTTAATGAATTTAAATAATAATCTTACATCAAAATCTCTTTGATTTGGATTATGCATTGTTAAAATGATTTAGCATTGAAGTCAAAACTCCGCTTTTTGAAATCTAGAAACAACATCGTATTTTCCACTAATAATATATGTATGCACAAAGATCTTTAACTTACATATATCTAATATATGTTTACGCACTATTCAAATACTATAAGAACGCATCGTTCTGGCACAAAACCCTACCACTGTTCACCAAAAATTTCCCGCCCCACTTATGCTGTCAGAAAATAGTCTTTTATATGTATCATATGGGGGCTATCTGGCGATCGGTCTGTTTGCCAACAGCAAATTTCGCAGACATTCTGTGGGCAATATGACAATGCAAAGATACAAAGATACAAATATATCTAAAAGCGGCCAAAGAGCGCGCCAAATAGCCGCTGATAGACATGTGCTCGTCCTGTTGTCGTTGTCACAGCATAATACTTTATATACTTCACACCTATCTAATGAAGTCATGAACTGGAGCTCATAAAGTCCAAGCAGGAAGTGAGGCTCAGCTGGGGATTAATGAAAGGGGAAAAAGTGGAGCAGTAACACCCCCACAAGAGTGGAAAGACAGAGTAGATACTGCCCATATAACTTTTCAAAATTAACGCTCATAAATTTGAATTAATTCCAACACGCACTAGCAAAAAGAGAGAAAGCAAGCAGTGAACTGCTTGACGCGTTCTCTCACGATCTCAGGCGCTCTCTCCGCCGATTTTCATTATAATGCGCTGCCTGCTTTGGGTGGCGTTCAGTCTTTTCCGTTACTTCAATGCGTGCGTACGTCTAAGTATAACGGATAATTCATTCATCTAAATAAAATACAAATACAAACGGTTTGTGAGAGCGGAGGAGAATTCTAGCTATAGATTCTGATTCTACACATCTTCGCGATCTTCAAGTGGTTTTCGTGAAAAGCTTAATATGCAAATCATTGCCGAAAAGCGGAAAATAATTGTGCAAACAAAGAACTAATGTACGTGGTTTTATTGTGCCCATTAATTGGCGTTTTTTTGTGAGTGTGTTGATTTAAATCTAACGGTTTTTGTGTGCTAAAATACTTGAAAACCAAAGAGGAAAACTGCGCATCTGAAAAAGGAAACTACAGATCTAAAGAAGGAAACTACAGCTCTCCAGAAGGAAATTTAAAAGTAAGCAAAGCAAATTGACTAAACAAACTGCATTTGTTGAGAGTCCATCACTCAAAAGTCATCCAAAAAACACAGACTAAATAAACAAACAGTCTGCACTTTGTCAAAGATGTGTCTTTCTCCCAAATTACTTGAAGAGTCGTTGCCCTTTCTGCCCAAAAATAAAGGAAATTAAAACCGAAGAATTCCCATTTCCAGTCGCAATCGGTCCACGAGGAGTTTATTTTTGTTCCAGGCGCGAAGTTTTCGGTTTCTCTGGGAATCTTCATTTGGGTTATATTTAGTCAACTTCCCGGGGCTCCAGAGCTATAAAGAAAGGCTTTCAGATCGTTTCGCTAAACTTGAAACAATCAATAGTTAAATAATACTCTAATATCTCAACTTCTAAAACAGGAAGTTAATGTAACAAAAATTCAGCTTTCAAATTGGCAAAGCTATGTGGCAAAGATGGTGTATTGGTATAGGGTATTGAACATTAAGATTCATGTAAAATCAGCCAACTGGCTGGACTAAGTGAATTTTAATTGAAAAGTCGCGGTACCTGGTCCGCCCCCAAAAATTAAGCAATCAAGGAAACCAATTAGGGCAGTCCTATATAAAGTAGCTCCCAAATCGGACTGTATCAATCCGAACTGGGACTTGGGCAATGGACTACGATCGAATTCGACCGGTGCGCTACTTGACGGGTATACTGAAGTGGTGGCGACTCTGGCCAAGGAAGGAATCGGTATCCAGGCCGAACTGGACCAACTGGCAGGGATATGCGTTGCACGTGCCATTCACCTGGTTGTTTGTGGTGCTGCTGTGGGTGGAGGCCATCAGAAGCAGGGACATACAGCATACCGCGGATGTCCTTTTGATCTGCCTAACCACAACTGCGTTGGGCGGTAAAATGATCAACAACTGGAAGTACGCCCATGTGGCCCAATGCATTCTGACCGAATGGAGCACGTGTGATCTCTTCGAGCTGAGAAGCCAACAGGAAGTGGATATGTGGCGATTCGAGCATCGACGTTTCAGCCGGGTTTTCATGTTCTATTGCCTGTGCAGTGCTGGCGTAATTCCATTCATTGTGATTCAGCCGTTGTTCGATATCCCCAATCAATTGCCCTTCTGGATGTGGACACCATTCGACTGGCGGCAGCCGGCGCTCTTTTGGTATCCATTCATCTACCAGGCCATAACCATTCCGGTTACCTGTATGTGCAACATCACCATGGACGCCGTTAACTGGTACATGATGCTGCATCTGTCCCTGTGCCTGCGAATGCTGGGCCAGCGATTGGGTAAGCTTCAGCATGATGACAGGGATCTGAGGGAGACGTTCCTGGAGCTGGTCCAACTGCACCGCAGACTCAAGCAACAGGCCTTGGGCATTGAGTGCTTTATTTCGAAGAGCACGTTCACCCAAATCCTGGTCAGCTCCCTAATCATTTGCTTCACTATTTACAGCATGCAGATGGTAAGCGTCTGCAGTTTAGGCTTTCCAATCGGCTATAACTCTGTTAACCCCTGTTTAGAGTCCCGTCCTGCAGGACTTGCCAGGTTTTGCAGCCATGATGAACTACTTATTGGCCATGATCATGCAAATCATGCTGCCCACCATATATGGCAACGCGGTCATCGATTCTGCAAATATGCTGACCGATTCCATGTACAATTCCGACTGGCCGGATATGAATTCCCGAATGCGTCGCCTAGTTTTGATGTTTATGGTGTACTTAAATCGACCAGTGTCCTTAAAAGCCGGTGGCTTTTTCCATATTGGTTTACCTTTGTTCACTAAGGTGGTATTGTCTTCCTGAAAACTCTATCTATAAGATATCTCTATTTCAGACCATGAATCAAGCATACAGCTTGCTGGCCTTACTGCTCAACATGAACCAATAGAGACGAAGTTGTGTCCTATAAAATACTCTGCATTCTATTTTGGATTAGCCCAAAGTTTTCGCAGCTCGTTTGGAGATTTATTGCCGCGCGTCTTGTTATGCAAAGTTCTAAAAATATATTGTAGCATTGCACGAAATACACGTTTTCCTATATATACTGTATGTTGAGTGCACATGAAATGTAGAAATGCAAGTGACGAAAATAAATTCGAATTTGGACGTGCTCAAAAATTTGCGGGAAAAGCTTTAGCTCTGGTACTACTTATTACCAAATAAACAAAGGGGATCGAAAAACACACTTCAGTGCCTTGTAATAATATAAACATAATTTCTTTGAATTATGTTTATGTTTAAAACTTAGAAACAATAATTTTATAGCTTATGTAAAGAGTTTAAATATTAAAAAAACTCGGTTTTGAAGTCATTGAAATTTTTAAAAAATATTATAACTTAAAAGTTCAAGGCCAGATTGCATTTTAACTCACGTATCCACTTCAATCATGTTTATATAATTCTTTAGCCCATCGTTATGTTTGGCTACGTAAAAGTCTCAAGTAAATAATGAAAATGATTGAAAACAAAGAAAATTCACAATCTGCTGGGATCACGACCCTCTAGTGGGGAATGGAGCGGCAAATGGGAGATAAGACAACTTAGTGATGATAATTCATTGAATTACTTTCGAATCATCAACTCTTAGCTATATTTAATTGTATTTAATGCGATTTCATGTTTAAATCAAGAGCGAGGGTGTGTAGTTCACTCCAAAAATAAGCACCAACTCCATGCACTCTTTCTTTTCTACGTTTTGGATGGGGAAAATTTTTATTAAGATTTATGTATCTGGCTCGGTTTCCGTTTGTGCCACCCTCAAGGGACTCGACACACTCGACTTGGGATGAGCCAGAATGAAGATCAAACATGTGAAAAAAAAGACACACACACAGATCACTTCCCATCTATATCATGTAAATATTTTGAGTTGAAACCATAAATATTTATGCTCTGGTGAAAGGCGGAAAAAGTTTGATCTAAAAGCTTGAACTGTCCGCATTTTCCCATGCAATATGCAGCCGAATGTTGCAACAGCTTTTCACACATTTTCACATCCATAAACAAAAGTTTTTAATCCATGTAAACAATTTGCATTTCCAGAGTTTATTGTCGGAGAACACCGTGGACGATCAGCATTGGCCCAAGGAGCTGATCTTGCTGCGCGAGAAGTTTACGGCCAAGAGTCAACTGGAGATCACTCAGCTGAACATTAAACATGCCGAAGAGGTGAGTAACAGATGCATACATGCAGTTCACATACAACTTGATCCCTAATATGTGTCGTTTTTTGTAGATGTCGCGGGTGAAATTAGAATTTGAAAAGCAGCTGAATCGGAAGAACAAGCGCCATCTGACCTTCGATGCAGCCCGTGACCTGGAGCAGGTGATCTGCGAACGGGATGGATTGCGGGAGCTGTCCAAGAGTTTCCGCAACGTACTCTGCCGGCTGGCCAAGTGTGTGGCCAACTGTGAGGAGGATTTGAATGCCACACTCTCCGAGGAGGTGCAACGCCTGCTCTTCCACAGTCGCAGTCAAGATGGGGCTGATGATCTGGAGGTTACGCTCAGTGGCTCCCTGAATAACACGAAGCAAATGCTCCGTGTGCCGGATGTGCACAGTCTGCTGGAAGTTGTGGAGGATCCCAGTCTGGTGCAGTTCATCGACAGCAAGAGCAACGAAGAGCCCAGCGAGGACTTCGATTTGAATGATTGCCTGGAGCGTCTGAAGTCGGAAGCTTCCTACCTGCTGCATTTGTCAGAGGATTTGCACAAGCAGCGGGCACATGATGAGTCGTCGGAGCACTTGGACGAACCGGAAAAACAGGAGCATGAGCTCTGCTGCGAGGCGGAAGATGGTCTGAAGACCACAGCTGCGGTGCATCAACAAGTACTGTCCAAATTCCTGCGCACAAATTCCTTGAACGATCAGCAAATGGGCGTGGCCCATCAGAGGAAGAACAGCAATCCCGAGGCGGGAAAATCACACTCCTCCCTACCACCAGATCTTCAAGAGCATGCGGGAAATGCCTCAGAGCTGACCTTCCAGCTTGTGCAGCTGAAGAATCGCTTGATTAAATCGGAGGCGGATCGTCAGAACTTGCAACAGCAACTGAGTCACACTATTGATCGCAATGCGGAGCTGGGACAGGAGCTGCAAGCTCTAAGGGATCAGCTGTCCCAGCTGAACTCCCTCAACCACACCGATTACAATGAGGGCTATGGCTTGGGAACGATGAAGAGCTTGCAGGAGCAGGGATTGGATCAATCATCGGCCAGTTTCCTTGCCCTCCAAGAGCGAGCGCGTCACTTGCTTTCATCCTCTCCGGTCAAGGAGCAACCCTCGAGAGATCTGGGCAATTCCACCGTCACCTTGCTGCAGATGATCGAGGACTTTTGCCGCGAGGGCGACAAGGTGGTGGAGTGCAGCAAAAAGGACCGCGAGGATCTGCAGTCTCAGGTGAGTTCAGAAACGGTCTTCCCACAGATCATCTTCCCCTTTTGAGTTTTCCCCCCAAACTTTTTACTTTGAGTGCTAAACGCATGATCCAAAAATAAACTCGAGTAGTCCGTAAGCCAGGTTACTTATATGAACTTACCACCCTTTCGATGCCCTCTCCTTTGACCTATAACCACACACACACAAACACAGATCGATACCGCTGACAAGCAGCTGAAGGATACCAGGCGATTCCTGGAGGATCAGGCCGCCGAACGCGAACAGGAACGCGATGAGTTCCAGCGCGAAATCGAGCGGCTAAAGGCTCAGTTGCGCGACAAAGAGAAGGAGCACAGCTCCTATGCCAATGCCTCCGAGGAGGTGAGTCCAGTCCACGGTTCCTATCTATGATCTCTCGGATCTTGATCTTGATTTTAATCTTGATTTTGGGCTTGGTTTGACTTTCGTTTGCGTTCTTGCCTGGGTTCACAAAGTCCTTTCCTCTGTCCTTTCATTTGTTTTACTCTTTATTTCTATCTATCTTTTGGATTATGATTTCATAGCTTAAGTTTTGGTTGTAAGTTTGGTTATAGACATATAATTATTTAAGTTGTCCCAGCATGTGGCCTTCCCTTTTTAATTAACTGACACAATTCCGCACATTTTCGAAAATATTAACACATAATTGCTTCAAAGGCACTGTGTTTTCTGGAAGCCATTGAAGTCATCGTTTCCGACAAGAGTTTACCAAATCGCATGGGGCACCTGTTCGGCCATAATTCAGTTGTAAATCCCATGGGGGCAATTCAATGGAGTCAAGGGCAGCCTCCGATTCGTGTGTATATATGCCTGAGCTTTTGTGAGCATCTGCCGACATATTTATAGACCCCAAGATATGGGCACTTAAGTGCGAGTGAGTCGGAGCCTTTCAATCAGTTTCCATTTAGCCAAGCTACCTCAAGTTTAAGATCTCTGGGGGGTTGAGAATACTTTCAATGTCGCTCTGATATATGCACTTCGTTGCAAAATAATCAATGAGGTGTTACAACAAAGTTGTTGATGCTTGGATTTAAATTTAATTTTTTTGTTCTTATGAAAGTTTTTGAGTTTTAAAGTTTGCAAATGGTTTTCAATGGTTTCCTGATTAAATTACCTTACTAATTGACACTATATTTAAGGAAGGGTATATTTATGTACACTTTTATGTTTTATTTAACTGAAGGGTTATTCTTTGTTATGTTTCGACATATATTACATTAACTGCAATTACCATAAGTGTTCTGCGTGCTAATCAACATTGTATATTGAAAACTATATTAAAGTGATTAACGTATTTGGAATTCTTTGCATGCACCCAATAAATCAAACCGCAACTAAAATTACAATATAATGCACCTGTACCCCTTTGCCACTGCGTGCACTCTAAAAAAAATAGTTGAAGTTAGCGAAGCGAAAGCATGTAAGTTGGTCACTAACATGGAAACCCGCACCCGCACACTTTTCATCTCATTGGTCCATTAATAATTCTATTTCTTACAACATTACTAACGTACTTTCTATTTTTATACAGTACGCACAACTGGAGAGTCAGTTCAGGGAGGTAAATCAGCAGTTGAGCGAGTCGAATGCCAAGCGGGATAAGTTCGAGGTGGAACTGAAGGCTTCAATTGACAAGATCTTCGTGCTGCGGGAGATCATCTCGGAGCTGGAGACCCAAGTCCAAACGAAGGCACTCAATGAACAAGTTCTGGCCGAGAAGGCCAAGCAACTGGAGGAATATGTGAACTTGCAGATGCGGGACAACGATGTCCTGCAGCAGGAGGTGCACAGCCTGAAGACGGACATCGGCGAGGGCTATCAGTCCCGTATCCGATTGCTGGAGGAGAAGCTGCAACAGAGTAGACCAACGGCAGAACAAGGTGTGGTCTTGAGTCAGGTGGCGGAAAAGTTAAGGGACATTGAAACCACGCTGGATCAGAAGACCAAGGTTCTGGAATCTCTGCACAACTCCAACGCAGCCTCCAATTCGGCCAGCTTGAGTGTCACCGAAGATGTGTCCATTCATGGAAGCAAGGAGCCCACGGCAGTGGGTTCACCCTCGCATCCATCGCTCACCGTGGAAGGTGTCCAACGCGTCACTGAAAAGCTGGACCGGCACACTCGCGTCGAGGAGGCGGCCATCAAGCGGATTCGAGACCTGGAGATGCAGGTTCATCAAATGCGCGCCGCTTGCGTGGTAAGTTCATAAATTTCTATTATGTATGTATTTATTTATCTAAGAATTATCTTGAAAGTGGATATTGTCTTTAATTGATCAAGTTAGAATGTGTTTGTTAGTCTTTAAAAACTAAGTAATATGTTGATATGTTTACCCTTAAACAACTTCAATATTTAAAGTAATTGAATCCAATATATTCTTTTACTTTCGAGTCACGGTAATTACGAATTTAAACGGCCCGTTTGAACCGGTATGGTTTGAGCGCCGGCTAAACCGCTTATCATCCACTTCACCAACCTCGCTATATTCGAACTCAAACGGCTATGTTTGTGTCTTTGATAAATCGTTAATTTCAAATGCAACGTATATTTAGATGCTTTCTCTCTTGATTTTTTCCTCTCCCGCAACTGAGCATCAAAAAGAATTTTCTTGTGATAGACCCTCTTAGTTTTCTTGATCGGCAGCATCACTCAGTTGCCTTCAGAATGGCACTCTGAACAGTTCAAACGGGAGAAATGCTCGCATCTATATAGACAATTTTGAATCGCAAACTAAATATTCGCCACATATATATACAATTTATATATAATTTTCATTAAGAATAAATCTAATATTTTGGATGCAGGCTGCGGAAGTTTCGAAAATGTTTCTGGGTCCGAAGATCCCGCTGCGAGTGAGTTTTTCAAATGGAGCTTTTAATATCCGATCAAGGTTTCTCAGTGCGACAATTGGTGTGCGGCTGCGAATGTTTATTTATTTTGATGAATTCCGCCAAAGGCAATCATACAAAATATAAATATATAATTTAATTTAAGTTCATTTGTTGTGCCCTCGGTTGCCGTAATGTTTTCTTCACGCCAGTGTGCAATTGTACTGCCTGAGATAAGTGATTTATGGCAAAATATTTTTTTTGGGAATTTGGCACACGCTGTCACCGAAATATATCACTCCCTGTTCCCAAAAATGCCCGGTTTGTTCCACTTCAAAAATAGATTTCATATCTTGTGGCCATCCCAAATTCACGCCTCATTATTTATGCCACTTGAAAATCGAATGTAAAACAAATCATTTGGCGCCCCTGGCACCTGCCACATTCCATCCATCACTCCCTAAGTGTTGCACCTTATTGTCACTGGGGGAGTTCGATTCAAAGAAAAGAGAGAAAAACAGGAGCCCAGCTTGTTTACAATATGCATTCTCGCACTGCAGCCCAATTGGAGCACTAATATGCGGTAATGCCTCCATAAATTTATTTATGCTGTGGCACGCATCCCGCTGAGTTGTTTGGAGAAAGGGGAGGCTGCACGATTGGAAAGGGGTTGCAGATTGCTGGGGAAGCTGCATCCATGCCCGTATGAATATAAATGGATCAAACCGAGTAAACAACAGCAAAGAGATGCCAGCACTAAAGCGAAGATACCGAGAACAGTGGCGGAACTTGTATATATGCATCTCAAAGTGCTTTCTTATCGACGCTCAATTTGAATGAAAATATTTACCTTATGAATGAATCTACAAAATTCTCTGCTTTTAGTTAAAATTTAATATTTTAAGCGCACATGTTTCTCCAAAGAAAACTTGAGAGTTCCATTCCATATCCAGCAAGATATATTTATAGCTAAGATAAGAACATGACACAATTAGTCATGTCAGTTCCTCATTCGAGTTGTATACAAAAAACTCTCTTCAATTGTTTTAATATTCATGCATTAGTACCACAGTGCGGAGAGATACGATAAATACATCTACTTTAATTGAAGTTGGAAAGGGTTAAATGCAGATGAAGCCAACGGTCAAATGGTCGGCCATTGACTCACCCACGAGCACCAGAGTCTACAAACTGACAGCCAGATACAACCACTTGACTGAGTAGAATCCCACTAATAAGGAAGAAATATGAAGATATGAACACACATCAAAACGTAGAATAGCTAGAATGTATTAAAATATATATATTTTCAATACCTTTAGGTTAAATTGATCTAATCTTTCTTTATAGGAGCTCCAGCATGAGCGGGACTCGCTGCAGGGTCGCATGGATGAGCAGACCCAGCGTATTTCTACACTCCAAAATCGCCTGGAGGAGCAACGCCAGCGGGCGGAGCAACTTCATCGTGCTGGCACATCCGACCTGAATACCCGAGTCCATGAACTCCAGGGTGAAGTGCAGAACCTGAGCGAGCAACTGGCGGCGCGGGACAAGCAGATGGCCACCCTGCGACAGCAACTGGAGCGCAGCAAGGAGGAGATAATGCGTCTGGAGGCGGGAGTCGCGGTGCGCACACAACCAGATCGCAGTCTGGTAGACAAACTGCAGGCTGAAGTGCAGCAAAAGGCAGCAGAAATCGGGAAGCTGAAGGATAAGATACGCACAGAGATGATCAACCGCCTGGCTATTCCGGATCTCATGGAGACTATGCTTGCGGACAAGAACGACGAGATCGATCACCTGCGCGATCAACTGGAGGCCAAGGAGAAGGAACTGCAGGCAGCTCATCAGGATGGCAGCCTGATTTCATCCCCGGCAGGAGCAGGAGCTGGAAAACAGGAGGGAAGTGGTGGTGGCAAGTTGAGTGGCCGAACCCTAAGCGATATCGGATCGATTACCGAGTTCCCCGAGCCGGATGTGGAGCGTCGGGCAGCCATGCGAAGTATGAACGCTCCCTTGCAGATGAGCGAAGGTGCGGGCGGCTTCCTGCACCAGACAATGGTAAGTGTCTGCCACTTTATGAGGCTTTAAGGATCTAGAAGTATATATCTCTTATGCACATTTAATCCTCATTTCATTCTATTATTTTGTTTCAGGAAACTTCTAAGGAAGCCGTGGCCAACTTAACACACAAGCGCACCGATGACCTAAGTGGCTTTATCGTCCCCTACCCGGTCAACACCTTCGAGCACCCGCACTACTTCCAGGCTATGGGAGTCACTGCCCAGAGCACCGAAGGTCTAACGCCTGGTCTGGTGCCGAGGCAGATCAACTTCTCCAACCTAACGGAGGATTCCAAGCTAAAGACGCCCAGTATGCTGATGCACACACCGGTTATGCCCAAGCCAACAACTCCTCCAGAGATTCATCAACTGCGTGTGAAGCTATCCGATTTGCAAAGCGATAAGCAGCGACAGCAGAGTGAATTGGAGAACAAGTTACACGATTTGCAAAAGGAACTGGAGCAGGAGAAGGAGAAACTGAGTCGTCAAGCGCAAAGTCTGCGGAGCTACGAGGAGAGTGAAGTAAAGTACAGGCTTCGCATAGAGACCCTGGAGTCCAAGGTGCTGGAGACCGCTGCCCAGGCGGCTTCTGATCGAGAAAATCTCCGCAAGGAACTGAATTGTGTTAGTGCGGCCCATGAACAATGCGAAGATGCAGCTGCTGCTCGCAAACGGGAGTTGGAGAAACTCAATAGTGAGGTCAAGATTAAGGCCGATCAGCTGCAAGCTGCTCTACGACGTTGTGGAGATCTGGAGCTGCAGGTTCTAACACTAGAACGCGATTTGGAGCGCTTGAAGAACAGTGAAAATAGTTCGAAGCAGTATTCGGTGGACGAGATTGCCCAGCAGGTGGAAAAGGAATTGAACTACTCTGCCCAGCTGGACTCGAACATCCTCAAAGCCATTGAAAGCGAAGAGGAGAACAATCTGGACAAGAAGCTGCAGAAAGGCGTCCAAACGGAGGAGGAGACTTTGCCAGGAACTGGCAATGGCACCGACGACGAGAACTTCACCGGCGAGCGGGAACTGCTAAATCAGTTGGAAGCCCTTCGTGCTCAATTGGCCGTGGAGCGTGAGCAATGCGATGCCATAAGCAAGGAGCTTCTGGGAGAGAAACAGCACTCGCAGGACATTCAAGAGCAGGATGTGATTATCATAGAAGCCATGCGGAAACGACTGGAGACTGCGCTTGATGCCGAGGACGAGCTGCACAAGCAGCTGGATCAGGAACGGGAACGCTGTGAGCGCCTTCAAACGCAGCTGACATCCCTGCAGCGAGCGGAAAGTAGAAGAAACAGTTCCCTGCTACTGAAATCACCGGGCGACTCGCCCAGGAAATCTCCACGAGCTGATTTCGAGTCCGAACTCGGAGATCGTCTGCGCAGTGAGATTAAACTGCTGGTGGCTCAGAACGAGAGGGAACGGGAGAGATCTGCGGATGCGCAACGAAGCAGTGAGCGAGAACGCCAGCGGTATGAAAACGAGCTTCAGGAGCGGGTGGCTTACTGTGAGCGCCTGAAACAGGAAATGGAGAAGCTATCCCGAGACAAGGAGTCCGCGGAAACAGAGCTTGAACACTTCAATGAACGTTTAACTCTGCAAGCAAGTGAGATCGAAAGTTTGGAGGCCAGATTAGTCACACTCCAGGAGGCGGAAACGCGAAGAGCCAACACACGCACCCGTCAGCATCAAGAGAACGTGAAACTCCAGGCCGAGATCCATGAACTCAAGTCCAAACTGTTGGCGGCCGAAGCAGCAAGGGATTGCCTAGAGCAAAAAGTCACTCAACTGCGTTTCGATGTGAGTCGCTCTGGTCAGAGGGAGGCCAAACTAGCTGAGGCATTAGCCCAGGCCAATGATCGCTTGGCTCACAGTACCGATGACAATGTGCCGGCGCAATTCCTGCAGAAGATGAAGGAGATCAACGCCCTGCTGGCGGAGAACACTGCGGAGAACCGGCAAATGGCCGAGACGGTCCAGTTCTTGGTGGGCGAGCGTATTGCTCTGCAGAAGAAATGCGAAGAGTTGGGTGGCGCTGGTAACACCAACGTCACCGAGCTGGAGGAGCGCTGCCGCCAGTTGATCGGTCGCTACTTACGAGTGGAGTCTCATCGCAAGGCGCTGGTCTACCAGAAGAGGTACTTGAAGCTCACTTTGGAGGGCTACCAGGCCAGTGAGCAGTTGGCTCTGCAGAATCTAAGAGGAGGTGCTCCGCAGCCTCCACAGCGAAACATCAAAAAGAAGTTTAAGTGAGTTTGTGTTTAATTTTAAAGGGTTAAAACATGTTTATTAATATTTTTATTATTCTCTTTTTAGGACGGTAGCCCTGGCGATCATTGCCATCCAGCGAATCAAGTACATTGGACGCATTTGGCACACGGGAAAGCGGATTGTGAGCAAGTCAGTCTTCACAATAACTCAGCAGAGGTGAGTTTTGCAAAGGTTAATTTGAAATCAATTGCTGTACATAGAAGCCTTGCCATAATCCTCATTTTCTCGTCCCTCTAAGCTCTAAGATGCCCATAGTAACCGTCAATATGAAAGTTAAACTAAAAAAAGGCGATTGAGCCAAGAACTAGCGTCTACAAGGTCTGGGTTCTCATACGAATGCACCTGATATATAGTATCTTTGGTCACTAAAGTAGATTTAATTAATTTATTAATAATCAAGGTGCCTCACCCACAATTAGCAACATTTAACTTTCTTTTTTAAATCCCAAAACTTGTACTCTTGCATATTGTTTAGCTGCTACAAAGTATAACATCGATAAGGAATAACAATAATAGCCTTTAATTTATAGTGCAGTAGAGTGCAATCAGGAATCACTGAATTATTCAAATTGTAGTTTTACTAACTATGCAATTTTGCCTAAAACTCACTTCGAAATTGATTGAAATCACCCATTCACTTAAAATCATTTTCTTTATGACTGAAGACTAATGTGGTACATCTTTTTAGAAGTCCTGGACTGAACCTCAATGTGGCGCCTCCCCAATCGCCACTGCCTGGGCCCAACTCGAATCCACCCACCAATAACAACAACCTCATGGGCCGCCTTAGCTATGCGCCCCTCTCACCGCCGATGGTTAACTTCAGCACCGTGCAGCCCATAATGCTGCCTTCGGATTTCACCCTCCAGGCGCCAACAACTTCGTTGCAAAGCACCATCGCCAACAACAATAGTGAAAACAATCTGCCATCACTGGCAAGATTGGACTGGCCCACGATGCAAAAGCCAAAAAGAGCGCATGCGCGGCATCATTAAGTCCGGAAAAGCACACAGTTCCGTTGAGGTGAACTCAACGGAAGGCCATAACTTTAAGTGAAGCCATATCGAAGACACTCTGCAAGCATGAAAGCATCAAGGATGTAGGACAAGCGATCCATTTTAGAGTTAATCACCTGTACCATTTCCCCCATTATTAGATCTTAAGCTGTTGTAACCTATTTTAAGCGTGCGCGCAAACACACCAAACTTAGAAATGTATTCGTCTGTAAGTGTTACTTGTATTTACCGCCCAAATGTAGCCATAAGCATAAACCTATCCGTGTCCCAGTATTTTGATTGGTTCGACTGACTATTGGCTAACAATTCCCAGAGTCACTTATGTTTAGTTTTATCTTATTTGGTTTCTGACTGTATAAGTTTCCTGCTAAGTTGAGTAAACAAATTTATTTTACATTGGAAAAGCTTTGTTTATTATTTCACTTTATATAAATCGAATGTTTTCTGTACATATAGGGAAAGTGCCTTAAGGGTGAGAATTCACTGGACAATTAAGAATTAAATTCATTGCATTATTCAAATAAAAGTTACTATCTTGAAGAGGTATAAATTGCATTACTTCTATCTAACTATGCACTAGGTAAAATGAAATGAGCTTTATTTAAGTCAAGATAAAAGATAGGTGAGTATAACAAGGCGTTTGATAAACACAACAATAAAATTATAGTGAGGAAGTCAGCAAGCAAAGGAAATTCGCGTTTACAAAAGTTAAATTATACCTCACTTAGTCAAAGAAATCGCAATAACAAGCTTAAAATCCACTGCGTATACTTGATATTTTCAAATTACAAAGGCTGGAACTAAGTACTCTCAGCATCGGGAATGGAGAATATAAACAAAAGTGTTCTTTAACAATATGCTAAGGGGCCCAAATGGGTGCAGCTGCTCCGTTTTCCCAGTGCCGGTTAAGCTCAACAGGTTGAGGGGCTGGCTGGGCAAATGTCAAGTGCTGCAAGGACACCTAAGCCGGACATACAGTAAAGTACCTTGCCTCAGGGCGGCTCTTCGTCAAATGAACGCAAAAGCTGCAATGTTTTTGCACGTCCAGCAGGGATTCACTTGGATGCCGCCCTCTTTTAACCCCCTTTAGACCAAGGCAAATGGAGGTGGCGAAATTGAAAATACTCTGCCATTTTATTCGAAAGCAAGTTGCGTGAGTTCGCTATTGCACTGATCTTGATGATGTGTAGAAACTCTCAAATTAACACATTCTAAAATATGTGACAACCACTAAGTTCTTTTAAATTTGTTTACAGTATGGCATTGTCATTAGAACTAAATTATAAAACCTTTAAAAATATATATATTTTTTCGTTTTTAGAAAAGCAGTTCAAAATTTGTATAGTTTGTGTGAAAACCTTTGATTTCTTTCAAAAGAACTTTCTCGAGTTTGCTGACAAAGTTTGCAATCCTGCGCTATACCCTTGATAATTACTGGCCAGCTCGTTATCAGCGGCAGCAGCACACCGCCCACTGATAAGGAGTCGCGGAGCTTTCCGTTCGGCCGTAGCCGAAGTCATCCGAATTTGGCCGAAGGTTTACGGCCGGAAAAGCAGAGCTTTCCCTGCAGCAACCGTGGAATCGGCGGTGGACAGGCACAAATCGCTAACATATGGTAGCGTTGAATGGCGCATCGTCTAGCATTGGCCATCCTGTCGTTGTGGCAAGCGGTCCTTCCAAACATCCTGCCACTCATATCCTGTCACTCTCACACGGCGGTTGCGAGCGTTTTCGATACGGATTCGCATTCGTATTCTAATACGGGTTCTGTTTTTTAGTTCTTCCCCATCGAGCGGTTTGTGTGTGGGCCAGAACCAAATGAGATTCAGTTGTCTGCAATTTGAATAGATTGCTTCTCGCATAGATATTGAAAATATTTTGAAAAGAAACTCAGTGAATTCGCTTATTGCGCCTTTGGTGTTAAATTCCTGCCTTGATTTGCATATGCCAAGAGTGTTACTCCAAGTTTCGTTTGAATATTAATGAGTTGTGCCCGCGGAGATGATTAATTATCCCGATTTAGTGTAAAACAAACAATAAAATTCGTCTTGAAAACAATTAATTCTTGTGAAAAGAGTGCTGTTTAAATCAAGAATAAAAAGGTAAGGAACAATTAATTCATTTAACCACAAAGTATAATAAGGCTTATAAATCATATTCAATACATATAGTACCTGTAAGGACTTTTAGATGTAAGAATGCATTTCATACATACTTTCTAGTTTAACAATAATATATATTTTTAAATAAACACTTTATTTTCCAATAAGAAACTAAAACAATGCAAGTACTTAAACATTACTTTTCTTGCTAACAACAAGAATTAGTTGCCTTATTCTTATCTCAACATTAATTCCCCAATTGAAAGAGTTTCAGTTTAAAATGTCTCTGCCACTTTAAGCCATCGACAAACAACTGAGAAGAAGTGAATAGAGGCGGATGGGGACGACGATGAAGAAATCCAATTTGATAAGTAATCGCATCAGCCAAAAGCCTTGAAATTCGCACTTAAAGCGTCTTCGAGCCCCGTAATCCCAGCCATTTAAACACTAAACCAGCCAAAGCCAGCATTTTTTTATGGCACCCAAAAAGTCCCTTTTCTTCGTCTGCCTGTTGAATATTTACCATTCAAGTTGATATTTTTATATATATTTTTTTTGTTGGCAATACTTGGGCTTTGGCTTATTAAATCTGTGATTGTTCGCTTGGTGGTTGGGTGGAAATCCCTGCAAAAGTTGGCCAGGTCAAAGGACGAAATAGTTTGGGAGCTCTTTGATTAGGGTCCTTGGTTATTTTCGGGGCTTTTAGCATTTCCTGAGACTAAAAGTGAACTGTTCGTCTCGCTTGCCTATCGCACATGTGTATCTGCATCTGCTATTTGCTGATAAGATAGTTCTCCCTTATCTGCGAACAGTATACGGGTATTGAATGTACAAATCGGCTTCATATTCGTTACGCCCCTGCAGAATTATTTTCCTGGTAGGCGTTACATGGGATTGTATACCTAGTTGATGTGATGTTATGCTTTTTCTATTCCCTTTTTTTTTCGCTGTCTAATGACGTCAAACGATTGCGTTTGCTTTCCGTATATGTGACCAACAGGTAAGCGAATATATCCTTAAATTGGTTAAAGTTGCTGTGGCAATTTTCGAATTTACAGGTTGTTAATTTGTGTTTCAACTTTGGTGGCCAAAACTTGACCAAGCCAGCAAACTTTTGTGCGGCAGCAGGCTGAAGTGCTCGGAATGGGGTGGCATGCTTGGATGGCTTCCATGTCACCAGGCGGAGAAAGTACAAAGGGAATGGGAAGGGGTGCAAAGATAGAAGATAGAAAGCAAGGAGCAGCAGCGAAGACAGCCAGTCGATGGCGAGACAGCTTGTCACTGGCATGTCCAGGGCTTAAATTTCATCCTTCACGCTTCCCTGCCGGCACACAGCACACACAAGTTCATTATTGTTATGTCCCACTCCCTGCATGTGGTGCACTTGCTTTAAGTTTTTTAATTATGCTGCCTGGTTAAGTCGCCGTTTTAATCCGTTTTAAAGGCGGTCATACATGGCGTATGCGTGATGGGAGGAGGGAGTTGTGAATTATGTACTTTATGTCTGGCCAAAACACACAGAAAATTTATGACATGATCAAAATGTGTGTGCTGTAACTGCTCGAGGTTTATGAGCTTTTTATATCTATTTTTGCAAGTAAAAATTTGGTATAACTTGACTAGAAAATAAGCAACTTTAGTATAAATGAACTACACATGATCATTAAAGTAGGGGGCTATAAAAAAACCATAGATTACAAATGCTTTTGAATTTTTGATAATCCTTTTCTTTGATTTTCTTACTGTTAATTGATACTAGATGAAGGTGATTTAAATGTTTACTTGCTGAACCAATTTGTTGAGTGCACCGTGCAGCTTTTGCAATTAGCGTAATTGAAAATAGGCTTATGGAAAACGTTTACACTCGACTATTCGTAATTCGGTTTGCCAACCGTTCTCGTTAATTTATAATTACCCACACCTAATGAACAACTGATTCGATAAGCCCCTTAAATAGGCACTTAGTTGGTTCAGGCTGGCATAAATTATTAGGGCATTTTCATATATATATCAGCTTATTTTGAAACAACAGCTTAGTTTGCCTTAAACTTCCATCAGGATGAGATTTTTAACATTTTCGGTGCTGTGTTGGCTAGCTTTAATTGCAGCAGCTAAAGCAGAATGGTTTACTACCGTGAGGGAGTACAATGTCTCACTTGGAATAGATTAAACTAATTAAGATGCGCAAAAAAAAACATCCTTCAAATGTATGTGTGCACGTAGGAGAAGACAATTTAATTGCTCAAATTCTCACCCCTTCTTTTCGTATTTGCAAAAACTTTCCAACTGTCAGCTGCAGTCGTGTATACAAAGTTGCAGTAGTAATCACAATAAGATGTTAAATTAAAACCGTGTGCCTTGGCTTGGAAATTACACTTGGTGTAACACTTACTTACACTTGCATTGTTTGGTTATGAATACAAACTATTATATACAATTCTTTTTTTTCTTGTTTATATGGTTGAATAAAAATATCGTTTGAAAATGCATACAAGTTATACAAATATGATATGTACAAGTATATTATATACAAAATAAATAAATTCTTTGGGGCTTCAAACTTACAAATGTGTGAGGTACGAAAATGAAATTGCTGCGTTTTTCTTAGATACATTTTCAAAGAAATTACGAAAGCTCTCTTTTTAATTTATACCATTGAAACTGAAACCCGGAATCGGAACTCACAAGCTAGACTTTTTAATTGCCGAATTGTGTGAGACAATAGAACAACCAAATTTTTTTTTTGGCAAACCGCTAATGACAACTATTCAACAAGATCTGCTTTCAATTCTCCGAGCGCCGAGAACCCAACTAAGCAAATATGAAACTACGCAAAACATGGTTAAATAATTTGCACGGATTCCCAGAAACGAAATGTTAGTTGAATCAATATTTGAACGGATTAATTACGCCCGAAAAAGAGGAGCTCTATAAAATGGGGTAGCAATGGCCATTGGAAGTCAGTTGAAAGAGGTTGCTCGTTTTGGAAAATATGCGTCTGTTCGTGGCTTTGGTTTGTGTCAGCCTGGTGGCAGTGTCGTCTGCCCAGTTGTCCCTGCGCGGAAGATTGGGACGCTCGGCCAACGTGGACTTGGCGGTGGAGCAACCCAATTTGCTGGCTAAGGCAGCCGGCATTGTGCCCACTGTGCTCGTGAAGAATGCCGGCATCGTGCCCACTGTGCTGGTGAAGAACGCAGCCGGAATCCTACCCGCCGTCGATGTTGCCGCCGATGTGGAGACACCCAGCATCCTGCCCCAAGTTTCCAACAACATCTTGCCCTACTATCCCAGCTACTGGCCCAACTATGGATCTTATGGCTCCTATGGATCCTATGGCTATCCCGGCGGCTGGAACGGTCCAAGCTACTGGAACAACGACTACTACGACTATGGAGCACCCTACTTGCGCAGACGTCGTCTTGTGAAGCCCGTTGTGTCCCCCACCGTGATCGCCTCACCCTCTGCCACCTCCTCCTCCTCCTCTACCACCACCACCACCACCTCCACTGGAGCGTCTGGTGAGGATTCCCCAGCCGTGTCCGCCGATGTCGCTCCCGAGCAGACTGCTGCCTCTTCCGAAAATGAGGTTGCTGAGCCCGTGTTCTCCACCCAGGTGATCTAAGGAGCAGTCGAAAAATAATAATTAAAATTAATATATTGAGCAATTACTGTTTTATTCGGAGAGTTTTAAATCAAAATAGGCAAATTATCCAAGGATTTAAATAGCTTAATAGCTTAGTTCCATTAGCAATTTTAACATCAATTTTTAAGGGGAAGGAGAAAGTTTAAAGATTGCATTTTTCCTGACTATTTAGTCTTATTTATCTGATATTTTTTTTTTATTTTAGAATGGCTTACAACTCAGTTTTAAAAAGTAAAATAGGAAATTACTTCTATATCTGATTTATTAGATTTTGTGCATAAGTTATAATATTTTTTGCATACCAACAGGACTTTAGTATACTTTGATGGCACGTAAAATGAAAAAACACTTATGATGAACCTTGAACTTATTTGCTAAAATCCATGATTCAGGATTTGTATCAAAGTTAATTATCAGTTTATGGCCACTTTAGGCCTAAAACCAGAACGAGTACCCATCGGCTATCTAATCGCGCTTCGTCCCATAAACTGAACGCTATTTGTGGCATTGAGTAGAGTGCAAACACAGAGCTCAGTGGGGCATTAAAGGTGCGAACTATCCGCTGCCAACCAGTGGACAACCAGTTTTGACCAGGCCCAGAGATCCAGCGACACAGAGAGCCAGAAAAAAGCAACAGGCAACGGAGAGCCTTCCATATGGCGCAATATTGAAATATCCAATCAAAATGTTAATTCGAGGATAGAAGAAGCGACGAGAAATGAAAATCAAAGGAGCATTTTTCGTTGATGGCCCGGGCATTGTTTGAATTCTGCATCCTGGCCAAGGAGCGACTCACTTCAGGTGAAATTTTCAATCGAAACTTGATGGGTTTTTATGTAAATTTACGATACGCGCGCCAGAATAGATTTAGATGAAAAAGTACCCTTATCACACTTGT
This sequence comes from Drosophila yakuba, assembly GCF_016746365.2. Lineage (NCBI taxonomy): Eukaryota > Metazoa > Arthropoda > Insecta > Diptera > Drosophilidae > Drosophila > Drosophila yakuba. The sequence continues at coordinate 15,247,165 of NC_052529.2, read as the reverse complement.
TGATTCATTAGACGGCGCGACCGTTGAGAGTATACATCCATAAAAAGAAAGGGGTTTATTGTTATTTTCGCTCCTAGTTTGTTTTGTATACAAAAAATGCTTTTTGTTTTTTTTTTTTGTTTTTTTGCCTATGTAACCGGAGCATATTGAGGGACTTTCTATGCTCGCCGGACCAGTGGGAGTTGGGATGGCAGTGACGTGCTTTTTGCTCCATGTTTATTTTTAGGGTTTTGGCCGGGTCTTAGGGTCTGGCGCCAACGGGCCACTCCCACTCCCATTCCCACTCCCATTCCCACTCCCATTCCCACCCCACTAAGTTCCCCTAGAATTCCCGCCCCTATTTATCCAGCGCGCTTTCATAGCGCGGAGCTTTGGGCTATGCAAATGAATTAATGCCCATGAAAGTTTCCCTCGGAGAAAGAGAGAGTACTTTCCCCTGCAGTTTCGTTTAATTGCATCAATTAGGTATGAAAATGCCAACAGTTGAACTGCAAGTGCTCTTTATATTTTTCTGTAAATATCTTAAGAATATGCAGCATATGCTCTTTAATATTGTTAGCTACCTTTAGCTATCAATTATTAAATTCTAAGACCAAATGCTTTTAACACTTCATAGTTGGCCGCACTTAACTCGGTTAAGTTAAGCGTCATTTCTCTATTCCAATCACAATGGCGGGCTTAATAAGCTGAAAGTAATGAATAAACATCGGATATGAGAGCTAGCCGCTAATAATCCCATGCACATGACAGCATATGCGTACACTGAGCGAAATGTTTCATCGCCACCCTTTTTCATTCGACTGGCAAATAAATCGCCTGGCTGCTATCCCTTCGAATTTATTGCGGTGATGTCCTGTCACTCGAACGACTTGATGAGAGCTCAGCCATCACCATCATTGACATAACAATTGGAAACACTTCCGTTTCCACATGAGCAGCCACGGGCTGTTTTTCCTTGTGGGCCAAGCCTGGGTTTTCCGCTGGTATCTGGTATCGGGGGAAATGGGAGCTGGGAAATGTGGCCTATAAGCAAACAGAAATTAGCGTCCGACGTCGAAGGAAATGATTGCCCAGGAGATGAGCGCTGTTATGGGCCATCTGTGTGATGGCAGAAAAGCTAAGTGGGAGTTATGGGAGGGCCATCTTGGCTTAATCTGTTATCCTGCAGCAATTTCTTGTTCAGAGGTATTTTTAGCAGTTCTTTTAAATGTAGGATAAATGCAACAAAGGCACACATTTAGACGGGTAGAAATTCTATTTGTTTTTAAGCATAAGAAAGGTTTAATAATTAGCAATCGTTCTTTTATTTAAGCTAAAATAATAGTAATTTTGTCAATGAATTTTTATGTTAATAAAGACTGTTAATAGTTATAATTTTTTTTTAAATTTAATTGTATGTTCCCCGGCATATACATATATTACTATACATATTATATATTTTATATATATTATTTTTTTTACTTTTGTATAAGATATATATAAAGTACTCAAATATTTGCGTTGCTTTCCATAAGTTCTCATTGTTATTAAAATGAATATTTTCGAAAATAATAATCCCAGTTTAAACCTAGAAACTTTACCTCCACATTCACTTGCCTCTCCGTGTGACTTCATCTGTCTTTTATCCTGTCATAAACCATGAACCCGCAATATCCACAAATAATAATTTAAAACCAACACATGGCATATTTTGCGCCCCAGGGTGGATCCAACTCCCCATGGGACTAGACAAAGTTTCGTAATTTTTTGTATGCAAATTACCGTGCAGGGGGTTCAGGCCATGGCAAATTGACCAAAACATGTCAACTGTGTCAACAAGAATTATAGCAATTGCGCTCGTTTTCCGTCGATTGCAATAATTTGACCTGGCAAAGGTCACAATGTAAATATTCTGGAGAGAAAGAAAAAAGTCCACAGACGAGTTACCTTTTGTTTCAAATTTTATGTTGTTTATGCATTAACATTTAAATTAAATTAAATTTAGTTAACATAAAGCTTAAATCATTTAAGAAAATATTAAAGAAAAGTATGAAATTGTTATTAATGGGTTATTACATTTTTATAAACATTTTGGTTTTGTCTGCAAGTAAAACTTCACAATTGGAATAATGAATACTAATTTGCCTATTTTTCTTGCCAATTTCTATAATTTTTTCAACGAAGAGTGTAAATTTCTTCCCACCACTCCAAGCTAAGAAACGGGTATGTGATAGTCGATGCAACAGTATCTACTTGAACTATTTCTGTGTGCAAACATGGCACTTTCGTTCAATTTCAATTACAGTTTTTCCACCCAGCTTTTCCAGAACGCATTTTCCATTTTCGGTTTAAATTTAATTTATTGAGTATTGTAACTTTTGGAGTATTCCAGTTTGCCAACTTCGTATCCACAGTTAAAGGAATGACATGTAATGTGCTGTTGCAATCAATGTTAGTTCGCTTCATTTCGGATAATTGGCTAGAATTGTGGGACCGCCAGGAGAATTACTTTAATTGGCAGGAGGCGGGGCAAGGTCACCGCCAATTGAACGGGGTCAGTGGTTATGGGCGGGCATATACGGCGACTAAGGAATCGATTGCAATCACAGTCATAAAGCGAATTACTTTGAACCCGAAGCGCACAGGCTGCAAGAATGCCACATGGTTCACATGGGGGATAGATGGGGTTAAGGGTTGATGATATGGCGGTTATGTGGGGTTGCCGTTGCCATGGGGTCAAGTGTAATGGACATGAACATGTGAGGCACGGACTGCTGACCAGGCCATTGGAGTTGGAGCAGCCATTGTCTCCTAGCCCGGGTCACTGAGTCAGCAAAGGAAATGTGCGCTTCCCGTGGCTTATTTCCCTTTGTCTCCGACTCATATTGCGGTTTAGGCTCTGCAGCTGATCACTAAAAGGTTTCCATTTTAATTGAATAGTGTCCGAGCAAGATAAATGCAATTATATTGAATTCCCTTCGCTTGTGTGGCTTACCTTATTCAATTGAAATCCAATAGATGATCTCTCATCAGGTGTGCCTTTGAAATACACGTGTTGATTAGTTAGGAGAGGAGGTTGCATTGATGGTTGACTATGGGCTTGTGGCTAATCAATCCATTGAATACCAATAAAACAAATTAAAGATCTGCAGGCTAGAAAAGGTTGGAATGTTTGTATTGTAAAAGAATTTTACTTGGCTTTTTACTTAGCCATCTTTCCGGAATTCCATTTACCATACTCAAATTCCTAAATAAAAGTCTTTCGTATTTATTCATGCAGAATTTATAGGTGTCCTCTGAAGCTCATTGAGGCCAATGAAAATTCTTCAATTAAGCAAGCTTGATGCCACATAATTGAAAAAGTATGCCAATTATGCCAGGTTGGCCTCGAATTCGTAAGCTACCTCAGGGGAGCAAATTCTTGGGGCGCCTATTTTTAGCGCGCTGAAATGTATGCTACAATTTCTGTCAGTGGCACGAGGCCGAGTCGAACTTGAATCAAATTATGATTAAGTCCTTACGGACGCCTGTCGAGGGAATGCGTGCGTGAATATCCCTGCGAACGAGTCCTGTTCCCGTCTCAGTGTGAGTGAGTGAGTGAGTGAGTGAGTATCTGTGCGCGTGACATTGATTGGCATTGAGCTGGGCGTAGGCAAATGGGCGATGTAGCAACACGGCCCAAAACACTCTCGACCATCAACGGCAATCGAGTTAAGCGCATGTGGATGCCGTTTAAGCCCACGACATGTCCAACCGCCGACCAACTAATCTCATTGTCGGCATTAAAAATTACAAACACGCGCCGCATTATAATGCAATTCGCCTTTGTTCGTCGAGCACCTGACTGCCGTTGCCACCTTTACCTTCACCTTCAACTCAGCCACCTTCCTTCTTGTTGACTCCTTCGTTGGCAACATTTCTTGCCCTTTTAACCACCTCCACAAAATGTTTACAATTGCGCACAAGTCGTCAATGGCTCTGCTCGTCCTTGGGCTTCCTCAAAAGAAATCTGGATGTCCCTACAAGAACTGCTTTCACTTTCCTAGATTTTTTCACAGATTGTGCATTCAACTAAACATCATTACGCTTTTCTAGTTGCCCCACGCAAATAAGGAACTTAAGCTGAAATTTTATGATTGCGGCTTCTTTAAGAACATTCCATTTCTCACAGAAAAATTTTTGATAGAATGCATAGAATGTCTCATTTAATTCTAAATAAATATTTAAATAATTGGTTAAAATGAAATTTAAATAGTATTTTCTTAAAATAATTGATTTAGGTTTCAGAAAGTTTGTTGTCTAAAAATATGCTTCTCCTTTAAGAACATTCAATTCTTGATTGAATGCATAGAATGTCTCATTTAATTCTAAATAAATATTAAAATAATTGGGTAAATCCAAATTTAAATAGCATTTTCCTAAAATAATTGATTTAAGATTCAGACAGTTTGTTGTCTCAAAATATGCTTCAAGTAAAAAACTTTTCTAATTTTGTATAAACTTTTATTTTTTTTATGAATGATCCCAAAAATATGAAATGAAAATAATGTGTGTAACATGTCGTGTTTTTCTATGAACACTTTGAATATGGCTCATCGCCTATTCTTTTTCTTCAGCGGCTATCTCTTTTTCGATGTCATCTAGCGCCTGGTCAATGGCTTCTTCCTCGGGATCGACCAGCTCATCCTCATTTTCATTCTCTTCCTGGGCAGCCTCCTCGGATTGGTCATGGTGCCCATCTTCCGCCTCCTCCTCTTCATCGAGCTTGTCCTCCTCTAGGTCATCGAGCTGGTCCTCTGAAAGATCTGCTTCGTTCTCTTCTACGTCCTCTGCAGTCTGATCCTCCTGCTGGTATTGATCCTCGCCAGATTCCTCGTCGCTCAGATCCTGGGAAACCTCATGGGAAAACTCCGAGGAAATCTCCTGGGATTCCTCTGCACTGCTCTGTGGCTCCTCGACAATCTGACCATTGATGGTGGGAACCATGCGATAGTAACCATAGTAACCGTTGTAATTATTGTAACCGCCGTTGTACGGATACCAATTGTTATTCCATTGGTTTTGTGGTGGAGTTGGACGAATGTTTCCCTCCTGACTATTGGCACTGGCATTGGATACTCCCGTAATGATCACCGTGTTGTTTCCAAACTTAACCGTCGTATTCCTTTGACCAGCCTCGGCCAGGATCTCCTTCAGAAAAGCCAAATTCAGCTGAGGAGCTGCATTGCCGTAGGCCAGGATTCCGGCAAAGATCACAAGGGCAAATGCTATGGATCGCATGATTATCAAAATGTATACAGGCTGAGTGCAACTGAGACTATGATTTCCAATTGGCTTATCTTTGTTTTTATATCTTTAAAAACTGGTCCAAATCGATCGATTTCTTGTGACATGATTACATTATGCTAGCAATCATCAAGGTTCCATGGTCTACGATATATGTATTTCATGGAAGTAGTTTTTCTTCTCGGCTTATCACAAACATGTGCGTAAATATTAAGAAGTTTCGAGTAATCGGAGCAAAACAAAGTAAATATGTTATGAATCAGAAGATAAGAATATGGAGGGCCATTCCCAAAAGTTGTAAACAATTGTAGGTGAAACAGTTGTTATTCTACTAAGACGAAAAAGGAGTCGTTATAACTTTAATATATACAATTTCTTAAATAAGTTTCCTACGGTTTAGTAACCTATAGTGCTTGTTTCCCTTCTGGTTTACAATTAGTGTAATATCAGGAGCATATCGAGTTAGTCATGTTCCACTGTATTTTTTTGATAAGGTCTCCAAGTTCCGTCAGCGAAATGTTTACGCACGACTTTGCCTCATTTTTTGAGGCTCAAACCAAGGCAACAGCTGTCGCCGGGTAAACACAAAATGAGCCAAATAAATTGTCACAATGCCAGCTTTTATTTTTCCGCCAATTTAGAGATTTTCTATAAAAGCGTATTTTAGATGCGGAACTGAACTTAGTTAGTTAAAGACTTAATTTGACAATACAATGCGTGCCTACTTGCTGCTTGCCCTTTTTGGATGTGTGCTCTTGGCCACAGTGTCCGCAAATCCGGTGGATATCGACGACTTGGAGGACTTCGAGGAGGAGAAACGAATTGCCGATGAGCAGGATAATAAGGATAAGGATAAGGATGACGAGAAGGACAAGAAAGACGAGGACGAGAAGGACAAGAAAGACGAGAAGGACGAGGACGAGAAGGACGATGAGGATACAAATGAACCCGAGTCCGACGACGAGTCAGAGGAACCCGAGTCCCAGGATGATAGCTCTGATGATGAATCCCAAAACAATGATGATTCCGAAAGCGACGATAGCAACCAGAACAATCAAGAAGGGTAACTCTAATGGGAATCAACACTTTCCATTAATTTATTGTTTTTATCTACACGCTTCTACCTTCTAACGTTTAAACAACTGTTTACACAGCAGAACACAGTTCATCTCCGACAACAAAATAAGTAAATGTTTTTATATTATTCTAGCAAATACACACATTTCTGGAAACACCCGTGATCATAGTTTTTGCTTCTTAGCTAAATTTATTTCTATAAAGCGCTTAAATGTTTTTGTAAAGAATAACAATCAAAAGAAAACATACTTCGAAAACTAAAAGATGCGATAATTTGATTTAAACGGCCTAATGATTTCAATTCAGCACTGGAAGTAACAATTAATTTTCTGTTAGTATGGTGGGGCTTAAAGTATCCATAACTGTTGTGTCTCTCAAATATTTAATTAACAAAAGTAAAGTGCAGCCAATGTGCAGTTTGCAAAAGGAACTTTAAAGCAAACATTGCATGCATATATAAGTAGTGCAGTACCTTGAAAAAACTTATTCAAAGAAGACCCAAGTAAACGGCATAGAGATGCACTTTCTGATGGTACTCGTTCTAATTGCTCTTTTGGCCACGGCCTTTGTGAGTGCGGTCCCAGTTCCGCTTCCAAATGGAGAAGTTATCGTTATTGTCAACCCGAAAGTCCAAGATGACTGTTATGGTACAACAGCTTGGTAATTGTTACAGATTTAGGCTTGAAAAGTGTATATTTCATTTCTAAAATACAAAACCTATTTAGAAATTATCCCCGATGAAATTCCTCAAATACGATATATAAAATAGGCAACTGATAAATTTCAATAAAAATATTCAGCAAAAACTATTTCGACTTATTCAGGGTTAATTACTATCATAAGTTTATCTTTCGTCTTTGGGAGGTAAATTACATCTACAAACGTTTTGAAGTTCGATTTGTTTTATTAAAATGACTTTAGACATCCCCTTTGTATACCCGTTACTCGTAGAGTAAAAGGGTATACTACATTCGTTAAAAAGTATGTAACAGGCAGAAGAAGGCGTTTCCGACCATCCGAGTCGATATGACCATGTCCGTCTGTCCGTCCGTCTGTTCGTCTGTCTGTCCGTCCGTATGAACGTCGAGATCTTAGAACCTACATAAGCTAGAATGTTGAGATTAAGCATACAGACTCCAGAGACATAGAAGCAGCGCAAGTTTGTCGATTCATGTTGCCACGCCCACTCTAACGCCCACAAACCGTCAAAAACTGCCCGCCAAACTGTCAGTGCTGAAGACTCTTCTTCGCACTTCCACTAGCTAAGCAACGGGTATCAGATAGTCGGGGAACTCGACTATAGCGTTCTCTCTTGTTTTCTGTAAGTATGACGGGTTTAAACTATCAATAAGTGTTGTGTCTCTCAAATATTGAATTAACAAAAATAAAGTGCAGCCAATGTACAGTTTGCAATAGGAACTTTAAAGCAAACATTGCATGCATATATAAGTAGTGCAGTACCTTGAAAAAACTTATTCAAAGACCCAAGTAAACGGCATTGAGATGCACTTTCTGATGGTACTCGTTCTAATTGCTCTTTTGGCCGTGGCCATTGTGAGTGCGGTCCCAGTTCCGCTTCCAAATGGACAAGTTATCGTTATTGTCAACCCGAGGGTCCCAGATGACTGGTTTTCAACAACTAAGTAACTCTTAAAGATTTAGTCATGAAAAGTGTTTATTTCAACTTTAAAAATACAAAATTATTTTCGATGCACTTCCTTAAATACGATATATGAAATAGGCAACTGATATCAATAAAAATATTCAGCAACACCTTTTTAAACGTAATCAGGGTGAATGACTTTACTAAGCTCTATTTTTGTCTTTGGGAGGTAAATTACATCTTTTGAAGTTTGATTTATTTAATTAAAATGACCCCAAACATCTCCTTTTTTTTGCTAAATAGTATACAAAACAGTATACAAAATAGTACATACATACTTTTAGTCCGTAGGTGCGGGGTGCGGGGTGCGTGGTCCGGGGTGCGGGGTGCTGAGTAACGGGTATCAGATAGTCTGGGAACTCGACTATAGCGTTCTCTCTTGTTTTTTGCGGGGTGCTGGGTGCGTGGTGCTGAGTGCGGGGTGCGTGGTCCGGTGCGGGGGTCCAGGGTCCGGGGTGCGGGGTCCGGGGTCCGGGGTCCGGGGTGCGGGGTGCAGAGTGCTGGGTGCTGGGTGCGGGGTGCGGAGACCAATACAAAAATGAAAAAATACCAAAACATTTTTCAAAAGTGTGGGCGTGGCAGTTTTGGGCGGTTTGTGGGCGTTAGAATGGGACAACATGAATCGACAAACTTGCGCTGCTTCTATGTCTCTGGAGTCTGTATGCTTAATCTCAACTTTCAAAATTTTATGCGGGGTGCGGGGTCCGGGGTGCGGGGTCCGGTGCGGGGTGCGGGGTGCGGGGTCCGGGGTGCTGAGTAACGGGTATCAGATAGTCTGGGATCTCGACTATAGCGTTCTCTCTTGTTTTTTGCGTGGTCCGTGGTCCAGGGTGCGGGGTCCGTGGTGCTGGGTGCGGGGTGCGGGGTGCGAACGCTGTAGTCGAGTTTCTCGACTATCTGATGGTCGGAAACGCTTCCTTCTGCCTGTTACATACTTTTCAACGAATCTAGTATACCCTTTTACTCTACGAGTAACGGGTATAACAAACAAAAAGACAAAAATAATTCCAAATATAATTCTTAGAATTACACCAATTGAGAAAGTGCGTCATTACACACTATTGAGATAAGCAATTGTTCAAATATGAGATTCGTAAATGACTCGTTCAAATAATAACAAAAGCAGTCAGTGTCCAAAAATTAGGCTTTTAATATAAAAAGGGATTAATCGAGGAGATTTAAAAATTAGTTCCAAGCATCGCTGAGCACATAAACACCGAAAATGCGATTCCTAATTATCGTTGCCCTTGTGGCCTTCTTGGCGGTTGGCCTTGTGGCTGCCCGACCAGCTGAGAATGAGGAGTCCTCCGTCCAGGACACCAATGAGGATTCGTCCAGCAATGATGGTGTGGGAAACTCCAGTGCTGCTGAGGAAGGACCTGCTGTTGAAGAAAGTCAGGATTCTGGAAATGAGGCTAACCAAGATGAGGAATATAGTGAGGAGGAGGATTCAGACTATGAATCAAACGGAGATGGTAACAATGAGGAAGATGACAACGATTCGGATGATAATACCGAATCGGATAATAACAACGATTCAGTAGACGATCAGGTTCAGATTCGTCCATTCAGTCCCATTCTCATCCAAGCAAGACCCCTTTTCCTCGAATAATAACAAGTCTTCTTAAATATAGATATATAATAAATATTAAAATAAAAATGCCTATGAATATAATGCCTAGGAAACGTAAAATATAAAAGTAATATATGTGGATCTATTACAAAACAGCCACAAAGTATATAATACTTTTAACAGCATTGGTTTTGCCTAAGGGGCTTGTCTACACAGATCAAAAAATATATACATACAATATATGTGTATAAGTGTTTAATTTTTGTTACTCTACGAGTAACAGGTATAACAATAATTTTTTAATAATAATAATTAATAGCCACAATGATTTGCTTTATAAATTTATAAACCCTCGAGTTACAGAATAACATTAAGCATTTTTAAGCCAATTTTATTGCAATGCAATATCTGGTACATCTCTAAAGTTATTGTTCAGTCATTGACTGCCGTTCCCAGTGATATTATAAAACAATGATTATTTCGCGAGTTTTAATAACTTCGTGCACCAGAATTTAGCAACTTTCAAGGTATTTTTAGTGCAAAGCAAGCTGTTCTGTACGTGATACATTCGTCTCAGTAGCTCAATATGCCTCTTAAATTACACTTTACTCACATTGTCAGGTGACGGAAGAGTTGGCAGATGAAACTGCAGTATTTGCCTTTGTATACGGCAATTTACAGATTGCACAGCTTGGCAGATACAACTTTTCAGAATAAAAGCAAACACCCCGTTGTTTATATAAAATGTGCAGTTTATGGGAAAAAGCTATAGTTACCGCAGAAATTCAGGAGCATCAAGATGCGGGTACTAGGAGTGATTGCTCTCCTCGCTTTCCTGGCCATTTCCGCTGTGATGGCGCATCCATCTGCGAACAGCAGCAGTGAACAAGGATCAGGATCCAATAACCGATCGACTTATGGTCCTTTTCCCAGATGGCCTAAGTGGGGTGGAATCGGTCCAGTCATTTTAAACACGACCCCAACTCCAGGGAAATGAACTACGGCAAGAAAAAGTTTCTAGAAAACCAGCAACGAACTTTTATTGTAGTCTGAAAAAATAATATCTCCAAAAATACACGCTTGTAAAACTTTCCATTGAGACAATTGTTCAAATACCAAAGCGCAAATAAAGATTTTGTAGTAGATTCTACGAATCGGCCAGAATTTGCGAGACTTTCCCTATAAAAAGCCGAATGCTGCACGAAATTGGAAAGCAGTTTTCGCAATAACTTCTTAGACTCAACTTCAAAATGCGTTCCCTGATTCTCGTCGCTCTTTTGGCCTTCCTGGCTGTTGGCTTCGTGGCCGCCCGTCCAGCTGATGATGAGGAGTCCTCGGCTGTCGTAACTGAGAGTGCCGATGAGGATTCGACCAACAACGATGCGGAGACCACTGAAGCCGCTGATGCGGAGGAATCTACTGAAGCTGAGGAGACGGCTGCTGGCGATGAAGAGTCTGGCGATGCTGCTGAGGAATCCACCGATGATGCCGATGAGGAGGAGACAACCACTGCTGCGGCGGTCAAGAAGCACATCCGTCCCTTCTGGCCCAGGTTCGGAGGTCATGGTCCAGTTGTGGTCAGACACCATAGATTTGCCTAGGTCGTGGGCCTATAATCTGGTTTGCTTAAATGTTCTTTTCTATTTTTCTGAATAAAAAATGTTATCTTCAACTGAACGTTTCTAACTTCTCTACCTGTTCTCTACCCACAATTTTTAAAACAAATAAAGTAAAATTTGGAAGTTTATGAACATTAAAAGCAGTTGATTCCAATGTCGCAGCAGACAGTATTGTTCAGAACGTTGAAGAAATGCGTGTCTTTTGCGCTCTTAGTCTGATCGCTTTTATGGGCATAGCCCTCATATCTACAAAGCCATTAGATGAATCCAACAATCCAAAAGATTCGAAACTAAAGAAAGCGGAATTAGATAAAATGATGGAGAACTTGCAGTTGCTGGAGAAATTGGCCAACGACACATATTATTCAGCAGATCCCACCACAAAGGAGACATATTTAACCAAAGATCCAACGGCGGAGGAAACAAAAGAACCAACTGGAGAGGAATCTAGGGAACCAACTGGAGAGGAAACTAATGAGCCAACGGGAGAGGAAACAAAAGCTGGGGAGGATGGGGAGGATGAAGAGGAGGACGAGGAGGAAGATCAAGCGACTCTGGATAAACCAACTGAGCCACCAGTTATGTACCTAAAATATCCCGAACACGAAGAGGATTTCAAGGCGTATCCAAGGTTTGCCATCCTCCGGAATGGCTATGTGCATCACATGAACTTGGACTTTTAGTCTACGCATTTCATCAGAAAATAGGTGATAGTGACGTGTTCTTAAGAACAATGAAAGTTTAAGTCAATAGATGGGGAAATTCCGAGTACATTCAAGTTTGCACAGCTGTGACTCTGAATAAAAGTTAGAACTGTGGTAACTGAGCAAGAGTTTGTTTTCCTATAGGTATATGTACCTATAAACAGTGTGCTACGAACCAAGCATTTGAGTAGTTTGGTTTTCAGTTACCAAAATGCGACTCTACGTTGGTTTCCTATCGGTTTTGGCCCTTACTTGTATGCTTAAGTTAATCACTTGTGCTGACTCACCTGGAAAATCCCGAAACCGAGAAGATCGTTTTGATCTAGAGAACGAGAGCTTTAATAACCAAGAAAGTGACGAGCTGACTGCGTCATGTGAAAGTACGGAAAGTGTGGAAGTCGATAGCTGTCGCCAGGGGAAAAATAAATACCCCACGAGAAAGACCTTTAAATTCGCTATTTAGAAATAACTTTCTATAATACCTCACTCAATAAAAATGTATAAAATACAAATATACGCTTATATTTAAATAAAAATGAATATGTTATTAGTATTACAGATAACACTGGTATTTTTGCTTAAAAAAAGTATAAAACGGGAAATACGCGTGATAAATACGCGTTTTGGTTCTTGCTGGCCAAAGTTGTTGGTATAACCTACTTATTCTGAACATATATTATTTATATTATATTTTTGTAAAAACTGATTTTGTTCAAATAATTTTAGTAGTATGAACTCAAATCACCATTTTTGTATGCTTCCTCTAATAAGATAACGTGTCATTTAATTCTTATTCAACCTGTATTTCCAGTGAATTCAACTCATCGGCAAAATGGTTATGGTTAGTTCGGCGGTTCTGGGGGCCGCAGCAGGAACAGGATTGGCCCTGATCCTGGCCGTGACAATCGTCATGTACCGCTACTACCTTCTGCGTAAGCGTGGCAAGGAGTGGGACGAACTGGACCGCTGGGAGGAGACCCGCATCATGCGGAAGCTGCAGATGAAGGTAGGTGACTGACGCAGTCCGTTAACGTTAATGTGATTGCGGCTAACATGGCCAACATGGCCCTCCGGCCGAGGACGCCCCGTGGAGTTGCAGACGCACAGCTGACACTGCCAGGCCTGAACGCAATGGAGCAAATAGAGTGGGAGGCAGACTGATGTACATAAATGACATAGGTCAAATGGTTCCATAAATACATTTTCTTCTGATAACAAATATCTTTGGAAATCTCTTTAAGTAATTTTTTTTAAATATATCTCAGTTTGAGTCTTAGTATTATATTACATAGATTATATCGGGGTGATTTTTTGCTAGTCTGCAAAAACGGCGGAGATTTCAGTTTACACTCTTACTGCTCAGTGGCGCCACCAATTCAATGACATTTGTCGGGTAACTTGTTAACCATGCTACTCTACATGTTATCTACATTCATGTAAAATACTGGTTTTTCTGATTACAATATGTAAGGAGTAGCAACTTACGACTTTCTCGTAAGAATGTTAGGATTATAATAAGGATATTTGCAAAAAAAAAAAAAAAAAAAAAGAAAAAATGTGGGCCCGTTTAAGCCCGACACCACAGCAAATATTAATATCAAGGGGAAAAGAGCGCTTAATGATGCAGAAATGTTACCGGGAGCTATTTGAAAATAGCTATTTATAAAATTTGAAATTAGCAATATTTCATTTAAATTATATATTTTTTAGTGATCTGATATTGTCTCCTTACAATTATTTCCACATAGTTCATATGTTATATTTTATTAACCCTACTTTACGTTCCGGGTAATAGCAAACGTGAAAAAATATTGTTTTTGGTTTATCAACCACTTTGAAGATTAGTTTCTATAACAAAAAAGTCACTTCATAATTTCAAAATCTTAATATCACTTCTTATTATCAAAGTTAATATAGTTAAGAATATAAGTTTAGAATGACTTGCAAATGTGGTCTTGCTGTGAAGAAATCCTGTCTGGCCTAGATATCTATCAATCACAGGACGGAAAACTGCGTTGGGCAGCCATTTTGAATGGGCGAGAAATCAGAAGGATCGCCGACAACCACAAGGATACAAATGTGTCTGGTGCTCCTGCGAGAGCGGCTGCAATCGAATGAATAACTGAGGCCGTATCAAAATCTGTTTCATTATGCATTTGATGCACCCCTCGGCAATGGGCAATGGAAAATCCGGCGGAACCCGGGGGTTGTTCCGACTAGGAATCTTACCTTGTTTCCAAGGATTCGCATGGTGACCTAACCCAACGCGTGCTGGCGAAAGGGGAGTATCGGATCGGATCGGATCGGTGAAGCGTTTTACGATTGCAAATGCTGTTTTTATTAACTAACTGGCTTTGCTCGTTGACAGCGGGGTAAGTGGTGGACTTAAGGGTGCTAAGCGTTTCTGGTTTCGTTTTGTTTGCTATTTATTATATAATTTGATTAGACGTTAAGTGTTTAAGTGATTTTTGGTTTTGCTGGGGTGGAATTGTCACCATTTTCGAGTCTGCATCTCCCCCTCCCCACACGATTTACATTGTACAATTGTACACCCCAAACAGGCCCTTCAAACTAGCCACAACATTTACCACAATAAATGGGACCTGATTAATAGCATTGTCCAGCGGCCTTGACCACAGCGAAAAATGAAACCTATAAACCTCCATTTAAACGGCGGTCCTTGTCCCATATTTTTTTAAGGATGAGCAGAAAGGAATTTCGCCTTACCTGGATTCCTACCTCGCCAGGTTCGCTCTTCTCGGACAAAGAAAAAACGAAAAAAACAAAACTGCAGATCACTGCAAGTGCGGATCGTGTTTGGGTCCTTTGTGCAGTGTCCTTTGTCCAGCCACTGACTTTTCATTCATGAAAATAATACTCGAAAAAAGAATGAAAAAGTTTCCTTTGTTTTGGCTAGAAATTTTGGACACTTGGCGGTGCGATACTTTGATATTTGTTTTCAATAGTTGGAAAACAGCCAAAAGCAACCATTGATAAGGCAACTTTCTTTTGCTCAAAAATTTTCCATATATTTCATACATTTTATTATAATTAAATATATTTTATTTGGTTTTAGTTTGGTTCTCTTTATTTTGAATCCGATAGATTCCTTGTTAATTATAGATAAACATAATAAACTCTGTAAATTAATCTTATTCAACTTACTAAAAATCCCAAATGGGGAATATAAAAGCCTCATTAAGTTTTTCTGATATCAAAATGTGTTTGTTCTGTTCAAATACAACGATATTATTTCTCACAGTACCATTATTATATCCATTAAAGAACACCACTCACCGTATAATTTAATTGCTGAAGAGCCCATCAGTAACCCATGAGTAACCCAAAGCATTCCCGGAGGCCTATTGACTCAGTAACACGCAGAGAAGCCAGACTCAACCTCAAAGCTCATTCGTAAATTATTCAGGGGTAAATAATAATTTATCCGAGCACTGCATGTATAACATACTCGTATAAAAATGCTTGGTCTATGATGAAGTCATATTTGTTAAATCAACAAATATACAAATGGGTATCGAGAGAGTGGATAAACAAACCCCTGGCTAAGTAGCAACAATGGCAACTAGAACAATCAGTCAAGATGCAAATGTCACAACCAATTAATGTCAATAAATGATTAACCCAATCCCCATTTATAAGGGTTTCGAATACCCACGATGATGGTGGTGGTTCAGTATTCCATATTTTTTTTTTGAAACACCCCTTTGATGGGCAAATCCGGTTTGATATTCTCCCCGGCTCAGTTAGTTTTGCGTTGTATCCATATCAAAAAAATACATAAAATAAGGGGAAGTAAACATTTCGATATGCTTTCATTTGTTCAGCGTTTAGGCGACTTTTGTTCACAATTAAAATGAAATTGTGCGCTTGAACGGAGCTGATGCTATCTTGGAGATAAAAAAATTTGCATATTTCCAAATCCGAAACATTTGTTTTCTTTATAAGCCATAGACAACCTCTAAGTCAATAGCACGATCCAATTGTGAAAAAGGAAACCCGAATCGATCGAGCGTAACAAAATCGCAGACAAAAAACGGAAGTGGTCAATGGAGAAAATCTCAAGTGGCCCGGACAATTGGTAAAAGGCGGTCAAAAGGACCTCTCGCACGAGACCAACGCAACGCCCAAAGAGTAGAAATTCCTACAAAAATATTAACACAACAGCATCTGCTCCCGATTTCGCCATTGACCAGCGTCCAGATCCTTTATCTTTTTTGCACAGCCCGCCAATTAAGCAGAAGCCAAATGCTTGAAAACCTTAAAAAGTAGGCGAATATTCGGATCGCCTACGTAGAAGTCGGTCCGCAATCAACAATTAACGTCATCAATTGTGATCGGTTTTATAGCCACTTAACATACGATCAACTGGCAGAGGGACGACAATGCCGCACCTCGGCACAAAGCCATGAAAAGGACAATTATAGGTAAATCCCTAAAGTCAGTTAACAAATGATAAAACTGCCGCCATAATTCTGTGTAATGTGGCCCAAAAACAACATTTCTCGGCGACGTTCTGTCTGGCTTAAATGTCCAGACCTGGCCCAAAATACACACAAACAAAGGCGCAACGTGCGTCGTGTCTTGGATTTGTCAAAGGACCAAAAGGACTGCATCCATGAATGGGATCGTTCTGAATGGATGATCCTTGCCACATTGTTCGCCGTAGTTGCACAAGCAGAAGAATGCATCAATAAAATTACGCCAAGGCGAGGACCAGGACTCAAAGGAGAGTCATATGCCCAATGTGCTGGAGGGTCTAGTAATCGGGAGTTGTAGAAGCAGAGGTTCGATTCGAGGTTTCAGCAGCCACCACTTCGGGCCATAAGTTGCCATGAAATTGGCATTAAACGGTTGGAGGGCTTGCAGTTTTCAATGGTTGTAAAATTAATCGATTCGATTGTGGAGAGTCACTGAAGAGGTTTTCTTTCAATGCAATAAATTACAAACAAGATACTGTGTAAGTGCCGTTGGCTATTTAGAAGATCGTCCTACGGAAATTATTGTCATTGCGTTTAGTTTTAAGTAAAATCTAACGGTTTTACTATTTTTAGTTCTTACTTTCGAGTTTTGTGTGCATAACTGAGTTTTTTATAGTATTGGAAACTTGTTTGTCTTCTTAACATAACAAATATCATAAAAACGAAAACATTCAAATAGTTTAATATGTATAGCATAAAAGTATAAGTAATTAAAATAATAATTTTCTAAAAATCTTTTAAAAAAGTTTTAAAATAAAAGAACAGCTTATTACATTTTAAATCTAATTGAGAGAATTCTTTTTAAATATTTTAATGCTTATACACAAAAATAAATTTTGTAAAATTTAAACCTATCTTGGTTTTTTTTACAATAAAAGAAAAGTCACATAAATATACAAATATAAAGGCTATATACGTTTTAATTGAATTCCCAAAACTACTATTTACAAAATTTTATATCATTAACTTTTTACATTTACATTTTTCCAACTGCCAATCAAACAAGCTTTTTAAAGATTTAATTTAAATATCTAAAAAGTAATTTGATATAGCTTAGGCTGAACTAATTCAGTTCCGTTTAAAAAGCTTTTACGCACTCTCTTCAACTTTCAATTAAACTCGAGTGATAATACGAATTGGAAAGACGGATTCGTTCCACAGGGACACCAGCACAGTCTCATCGCACACACCCAAACCAACACACACACACACACATGCATGGCAGAGGAGGGTTCGCCATTGTCCTTTGGCATAGATACAAATACAGTGAAGCATCGCTTACCTGCCATTTGCGGCATTGTGAGTGATCGAACAAGGGCGGAGCGTAAATGGCAACAGTTGCTGCTAAATGGTGACTAAATGGCCGAACACACTCGCCGCCACACACTCAAACAACCCTCGAATTGGCCCTCAGGGGTGTGTGGAAGTGGAAGTGGAAAACCAACCCCCAGGACAGGGTCTTGAGGTATATAAGAGCCGGGTGAGGGCGCAGCAGCCAGACAGTCTCGCACAGTCAGCGATCGTGTTCAGTAGTTCATCTCGTTCATCTCAGTTGAAAGAGGAAATAAGCGAAGAAGCCAAGATGTCACGTTCCTTTTTGATGGATTCCCTACTCAGCGACAGGCCCAACTTGAGCCAGAAGAAGGAGAAGCTGGGATCGCCAGGAGGAAGTCCTGCGGCTGCTGCTGCAGTGGCCGCAGCTGCCATGTTACCGTCGATACCAATGCTGCCCTATCCGGCCAGCTATGTGGGCAGCTATCTTTTCTCCTTGGGCATCCAGCAGCAACAGCAACAGCAGCAACAACAGCAGCAGCAGCAACACGCAGCAGCGGCAGCCGCAGCAGCAGCAGCAGCAGCAGCAGCTGCCTTGCAGCAACATCCACATGTCAGCTCGAGTCCTGGTTCTCTCTACCATCCATACGCGCAGCTGTTCGCCAGCAAGAGGAAGTCCAGCGGATTCAGCAACTACGAAGGCTGTTATCCTTCGCCACCGCTCTCGGCCAATCCCAACTCGCAGCAATTGCCGCCATTGCACAACCTTTACGGATCTCCAGTTGTGGGCGGATTACCCTTGCCGGAACCTGGCAGCTTCTGCACCTCACCATCCGCCTCGTCATCCGCCTCCTTGGATTACACCAATAACTTTGATGAGCCGCAGGGCAAGCGATTCAGGCACGAGTCCTCCTGCTCACCGAACAGCTCACCGCTGAAGAGCCACTCCGCGGCAGGTCCTGCCGAGATCACGCCCTTGATCAACGACTATGCCGACTCCAGCAAAAGGATTCGCACTGCCTTCACCAGCACCCAGCTGCTGGAACTCGAGCGGGAATTCTCGCACAACGCCTACCTTTCCCGCCTGCGTCGCATCGAAATCGCCAACAGATTGCGCCTCTCCGAGAAGCAGGTGAAGATCTGGTTCCAGAATCGACGTGTCAAGCAGAAGAAGGGCGGCTCCGAAAGTCCCACCTTCAATCTCTCGACCAACTCCAATGGAAGTCCCCAAGCATCTCCAGCGTCGCCCACAGTCAAAGTTCACGAACTGAAAGTTGAGGCGTAGAATCAGCTAGTATAAGAATTATGTAATTGTACAGTAGATCTTAGTCTGTTTTCAGCCTTAAGTATGTTAAGTTAAAGTAAATAAATTTTAATCAAAATGAAAACTACTGTTTTTTGGCGCTACTAAGGAGGAATACAAACAAAATCTAGCAAAGCCAAGAAACTATTCATGAAAAGTAGGTCTACTTCTAGCAGTTTAATGTTCTGCCAAAGATCTTTTTGGAATTGCATCTTACATGGCATAACAAACTTTACTTATTTGTAAATCAACATTGTGAATTTACCAATTAAATACGGAAATGAATAGATATGGAGCAGCCCTGGAATACTCCTAGATCTACAAATGCAGCCTTTGACAGGCACCGATGTATCGTTTTAAATTGTGTCCTGTCAATCAAAACGAACAAAATTTTCATACCCGAGAATTCAGTCGTCGTCCTAACTTGGCTGTGATCATGTCGAATCTGTACACCGAATTAAAGAACGAGTGGAGCAAGCATGCGCCCAACCTGGCCCTGTGCTCCCACCTGCTGGATGGATTCAAACTGGAGCTGGTGAGGTCCAACTTTGGGACAATCCAAACTGCGTCGAGTTCCAAGCAGAAGGATCAGCTCATCAAATCGCGGGAGATGCTGGAAATCGCCGTGGAACATAGCATCACCATCAAGGATTATGCAGCCTTCGAGAGATACATGGCCCAGTTGAATACGTACTACTATGATTACGATAAGTACTTGGAGTCCTCGAAGCACATGCACAAGTTCATGGGTCTGAATCTGCTCTATATGCTGGCCACCAATCGCATTGCCGACTTCCACATCGAACTGGAACGTTTGCCGTCGGCTTTGCTGCTCCATGATAGCTTCATCAAGCCCGTTCTGGCATTGGAGAACTACTACATGGAGGGCAGATACAACAAGATCCTGCAAGCGAAGAAGTCTATGCCCTCGGAGATCTATTCGAATTTCATGGACATACTGGTGAACACGGCCCGCGAGGAGATCGCATCCTGCATGGAGAAATCCTACCTGAAGATGGCACCCAAACAGGCTGCTCAGCGCTTGGGACTTCGTCCCGGTTCCAAGGAGCTGCTGGAACTGGCCAGCAAACGTCAGTGGTGCCTGGACGAGGAGGGGAACTACAACTATGCTGGACTCCATACCAGACCCATGGAGAAGGTACCCGCCAAGGACATCGCCACCCATAATCTCACCTATGCCCAAGAGCTGGAGAAAATTGTTTGAATTCTTGTTCCTAATCCACTCAACCAGAAAATAAGATCCAGAATCTATACATTCAGCCCAAAAATCAGTAAATTGCGAACCGGAAATTTGTCAGATTTAATTTTTCACACATCTCAACGGCTTCACTCGTTTATTTTTTGGCATAAAATGTGCAAAAATTGAGTTGCTCGGAGGGATAAGAGCGCTAAGTCGACAGGCTTGACAAATTATGGGATAGAAAATGTTTTTCGGCGAAATCTCATTTGCAAATCTTTCATAGGATGATTGTTAGAGGTGCTTAGTGAGTGGCAGTCCAATTTGATGGTTGTTAGGATAAGGATACGTGTTTCATAGGAAGCTACTTAGTCCTAAAAGACATTTGGGTTTCCTTTTGGTAATAGTTGAAATACTTCTTTAAAAATATATGTAGGAGTCCTTTTAATTGAAATTGCAGTATGAAATTGCTGTATGAAATTGCAGTATGAAATAACATACATATGCGTTCTAATAAAAAATTTGAAATATTGTAATGTTATGTAAGTAAGGTAGAAAAGACAGACATATCGCCTAGAATCAATTAGTTCCATTAGAAAGTAGAGAATGTCTCCAGGCGAAATGTGTGGTCTGCCACCTAAATAGAACCGCAAATGATGACAACGAATCATTCTTGCTGAATCATCAAAACTTCCAATTAATCAAGGACACTTTTCGCCCTTGGAGTGGGGAGGGTTTTTAACCATTTCCCACGACACTTCAGATATTGCACATATTGATGATGCCAACTCCGTCGCTGATGCCTATCAGCCAAGATATGGCAGTGATTTGCCCAAAAGAACGAGATGGGTGACAAGCCCAAAACGAATCAAGCGCAACAAAACCCGACGGAGCCGACTCATTCAGCATTCATTGAACGGCGGACTGACAATTCCTCAATGGGTCCTCTAACTTGGAACCGAAACAAGGACTAACTCATCCTTTTGTGCGCGAGTCCAAGGGGTGCGGTGCTAATAAACGCAATTGCACCTACGCCCCTCTGGGCCTTCGGTCCGAATGCCATTCGAAATGGAAATCGGAATGCCAATGGGCAAAATAGCCCAGTCGGCGGTTTTAAACGGAATTTCGGTATTCCATTCTCCTTGCTATTCCTGAAAATATTGTGCACTCTGATCTCTACCTGATCGCATCCCGATCGTTATCTACTGGAGTTCCATGCTCAAGTGTGCGCCTCCTCCACTTGAGCTGAAGAGCTCGGCTCTTGAGTTTGAAGTGCTGGGTCAGCAGGTAGGACTCCTTGACTCCATTCAGGATCAGGATCTGCTATTTTTCCGCAAATTCATTCAAGGAGCGTAGCGAACTGTGTTGTGCCAAAATGTGTTGCGTGGGCTCTGCGATTCTTATCGGTTGGCAGATTTAAAGTGATTTTGCGAAATCACAGATAGCACTCGCGACTATTCGAGTGGATGTTGGGACTGCAGTTTGGAGACATGGGAACTAAGTTAATTGGTTGCAAGATTGGACAAGGAAATACGTAATTGGCGGCACTGTCTATAAGAAAGAGAGTGTTTCAATTAAAGAAAAGGTATAAAAAGGCAGTATTATTAAGTCGAAATAAGTAGGAGACTCAAGGTCCTGAGAAAGTGCATTAAACTACCCGTACAGCTAAATTCCCAAGCAGTGTCTTTTTCCCAAAATTGTTTCCGTAAACAAATTTGCATACACCTCTTCGCCGTAGGTTCCACTTTTGGAAGTACCCTTAGCCAGATGTCCTGCCAACTTTCGAGTGTCCCGCTGGTTCGGAGATTCCTCGCTGTTTCGATCTCCCGCCCGGCAGACACTTCATGAATGAATACATCCTGAAGTGCAGAACCTCTTCAGTTTAAAGTGGAATCTTTCTTTTTGAATTGGCCTCATGAATGAATGCGCTGCACTGCCTGCATCAAGGCTGGGAAATTCCCTCAGGTTCTTTGGGCCTGTTAAAAGGTCATTAGGCCAACGATTCTGGCTGGAACAGATGAAATTCCGTTGAAAATGTTCCGCCTACCTGTAAGTGAAAGAAGAAATTTGTCAGGTGTTCAACTCTGGATTTTTGTCTAGACGTTCTGTCGCCAGGGCATACAAAAATGTCCCTAAATTCCCTGTGGTGCAACGGTTGTGGTCTCAAGTGCTTAATTTAAATATTTTTCAATACCTCTCCAGATGGAATTCCAAATCCGAACTCCAAACCAGGAAAATGCCCAAAAAGCTTTAAGGAATTTTCCTGCAAAGCTTTTAGTACTTTCCCCATAAAAGTTTTCAGGCCATTAAGTTTGGAGTATTACAAAGTTTCAAAGCTTCAAAGCTTTTGAAGCTTTTTGGGGGAAGTCCTTTCAACTCAATTTCAGGGTTAAGCATTTGGGGGCCATTGGGTTTTCATGAGCAGGACAATAAAACAGCTGCAGACTGAGGTAAATCTAAGCTCGCTGTCCAAAATCCTTTAAGCTTATGCAAATAAAAGCGTGCACCCAAAATAAATAAATTAACCTATATGCTTACGTGTTTGTTTGTATGTAGTCTGGGTGATTTTCCTATTTGGTGGTCAAGCAAAGGTAAACATGAGTCCAAATGAGTTTTCACTTTGCCACATAATTGCGTTTTTTATTCCCTTGTTTTTAATTATGAGTTTCGGCGAAAAGGCTTCCGGTATCCTTGTTTTGACCTAGATTAAGCACATATTAATGGCAAATTTACCCCCACAATCCTGCTTAAAACCGTCGATGTTCCCGTGTCACGCAATATAGGATTTTTCCCTTTTACGCCGCGATATGTGGAACCAGCTAATTGACCCATTAAAGTGGCCTCCGAACATTGTTGCCCCTTTGAGTGCTTTTTAGGTCACAGGATGTGTGAAACCATAAAGTTGTCCGCACTTAAAGCGGTTATTTATTTAAACGCGCGTGGAAAGTGAACTATAAACAATAAATTGTTTCATCAACTAACTGCATACATTGCACATGCACTAGTTTGATTGAAAACAAAAAATAAGTTCGTTTCGAGGTAAACAAGCCACAGTTTTCCACTTCCAATTTCATTAAAGTTTCAAACTCAGTGTGCAGCAGTTCAGTAATTTCCGAGGAATGTTAGTTTCCAATTATTATGTCTCCGCAAAGATTTCCATTTGCAAAGCACCAGCTACCGGGGGAGCCATCTCCACCTCCCCGTAATACCCGTAATAGTTGGTCCTCGAAGGATATTGGGAGCCAGCACGTCATCGTCCTTGGCCACACTGTGCATTGTATTTAATGAACTTGTTGGTAATCGTACTGGGCTCATCATCAGCACGTTGACTTGGCCGGGAATACGACCTGGGATCTGGGCACTGGGCTGTGGGCTGTGGGCACTGGTCTCTTGGTTCCAGGGGTCTGGAGCGGAACGATGGAGCAATTTGTGTGGCGCCCCACAGTCGTTGAGTGGCGCCTGTTTAAAATGAGTTTTGTCGCTTCGTTATGCAACTGACGACATACTAGGCATTGGATAAGAATACACTTGCGAAAAATAAGCTGTGTAAAAAGTTAATAAGCATACCATTTCTAAGGATGTTCTAGTAACTTTTTTTCAGTATCAAAGGACTCTTCAAAAGATTTTCCTGTTTCCCTTACACTTTAAGGCTATGCAAGAGTTATATTTCGAAAATTCATAGTTAAGCAGCACACTATTTTAATTTAATGATGAATTAATATTCAGAATATAAAATCCCTATTAATACTCTTTGTGGGCTTATCACAAAAAAAGCAAATTCTTCTCAGTGATAAAGACTCGAGAGCAACACAAAGGCAGGACGTAAACATACGCCAAGGACTACTAGTATCTGCTCAGGACGATGTAATTATGATTGGAGCATATGCCAGGAGGCGCCTTCACACTGTGAGGACAATGTCCTTTGCCTCGGCCCAAAAGGAGCCCTATGGCCAAGTGAAATTTACATATGGCGAGGAATCAAGAGAAATACATACATATATATGTAGGTGGATGTGTTTATGTGCTTATAGATTACAAGTGAAACTGAATTTATTGCCAGCATACGCATTGAGTGGCACGTGTTCGGATTTCAATTATATAAAAAGCTTAAAACACACATTCACATTCATATGCCGTACGGCTTACATGCCAGGATACCAACATTTATATGTGTGTATATATTTATCTGAGCCAAAAAACGAAGGTAGCATTAAAGCATTTCAAATTGGTAGACACAACTCTAGGCCCACAAAAATCAAAACAAAGAACCAAGTTCACACACCCCAAATGAAAATGGCCTAAAAGTGAATGAACTGCTGTCGGAAAATTAATAAATGGGTTGTCTAAGCCTAGCGCTGTAAAAACGAGGTGCCAAAGAGCAGAAAACGCCTTCTTTTTCCAGGCTAATCTTTAAGATTAAAGTCAGGATAATGTAGATGCTGGTAAGGTGGCTGTGGGGTATAAAGGCGAAACCCTTGGAGGAAAACATCTGCCGAAGCACAACAGAAAGCCTAAATTCACTCAAAATACGACAAAAATAACGAAGACGAGAAAACAACAGCCCGCCATGTTTGTTATTAAAAGATCCAAAAAAAACGAAGAAAAAAAGTGGGAAAAGAAGAAAGCAGCCAGAGATGAAATGAAATCAAGTCGAGAACAGCGAGATGGCAGAGCACATAAATAAATATGCCAGCATATCTGCAGGGCAAAGGCGACGACTACGTTGACAATTTTCGCCAATGCCAATCCGCCACTATGCAACCCACCCATTTTCCGCCTCCCAAAATATCTCCCATCCCATGAAAATGGGTTATAGCCACCGCGTTTGGCACAGGTGGCCTGGCGGGCTTACGAAATGTAAGCAACTTGTTGCTGAAACAGAATCGCAAATCCAGCCAGAAAAAAAAAATCAAGAGCAAGAGCAAACGAAACGAGAGCCCCGGGAA
This sequence comes from Drosophila yakuba, assembly GCF_016746365.2. Taxonomy (NCBI): domain Eukaryota; kingdom Metazoa; phylum Arthropoda; class Insecta; order Diptera; family Drosophilidae; genus Drosophila; species Drosophila yakuba. The sequence goes on along the minus strand of NC_052529.2, from coordinate 15,222,046 downwards.
AATGGGGAAAATTTTGGCGAAAGTGTGGAAATGAGAGGGAAAACAGATAGGGGCCAATGTGCAGCAAGCAGCAAGCAACAAGCTAAGCCCCCTGTCGATGGTTTTGGCCAAAACTTTTTTTCATTGGCAACGGGGGTCTGAATAATTCAAAAACGGTACACTTATACTGCAGTCGAAGAAAAATAAAGTTCGATTAAATGGTCATTAATCTCTGAATAAGACAAAGAGGTCAACGCGGGCAGAGAAATGAATTAATGGAAGATAAAACTGTTGATAAAAACTAAAAGGGGGTAAAGTTATCATAAACTTACCAAAATTACACACAAGTGTCTTTAGAACGAATGCAAACTAATTAACTGATTTATGAGTTTCTTTAAATGTTATTTAATTTAATTTACTTACAAAAATGTTAGCTTACACACTTACTCTTAGTCACTATATTCAATTGCTTTAAAGTAACTAACTACCTATCTAATAGCAGAAACTTAATTCTTGTAACTTTCTATTTTGGATACATTTCCGCACAAGAACACTATTTAACTAAACGAGTTTGTGCAAACATCTGCCAGCAATAGCAGCGACTTAGAAATTTCTTTAAAAGTTTGGCAATCGCTTTTATATTTGCGTCGCACAACTCTTCAGAATAAGCCTCATTTCGCCACGCCCCTGTTCGCCAGTCTAAGCGAATATCCTGCGGTCGTCTGTACACATCTGAGTCCAGTGTCCTTTGCCTTTGTCCTACCGCCATGCTGAGCTCGAAAGTCTGCCTGAAAAGTTTCCTATTCACATAAAGTATCCACGGGCCCAGCGACTTACAAACATAAATATATGCACACATTTAGGTTATGGACAAACACTCAGCTAAGCCATTCGGGGTGTCCCTATGCCATACCGTCTCTATGCCACACCATCTCTACACCATCACCATCCAGTGCGCTCTGTTTGCCTGTTGCAAACACAATGCAAACTAGGTTCGGATGGGAATGCATAAGCTGGTGAAGAAGATACCCTATAAAATAGGGAAATAGATAGAAAATATATAGATTGGAAGTATATATAAAGGCATGTTGATTCCAAATGAATGTTAGTACTAACTCTTTCATTACCATAAATATTGATTCTTGATTCAAAGTGTATTTAATTTAAATGTATTAAATATTAGCTTATACATTTTTTAAAACTATTTGTTTATACATTATTTAAATGTATTTATTTTAAGAGATACATATTAAAAGAGATGAAGGATCTGGTTTCCTTCAAGAGAATTCATTTATTGAATTTAAAGCTGAACTGAAAGGGTGTGTACTGTACGCCTTGACTTAAGCGAACCGAGTGCCCAGGACTAAGGAGCCAGGACCCAGGAGCCCTCCATTGGCTTTCTGCACTTAAAGGACGAATATACCGCGAGGTAGGGTGTTAAAGACCTGGGAGGTGGGAGCAGAACGATGCCATTGCCATGGGTAAACTTACTTTGCAGCTTGCTCAATGTCAGCCGTTGTCGGACGTTGGACGTTGGACTTGCTCTCTTCGTGGCTGGCTTCGTGTTGTTGTGTCTCTTTTTTCAGGGGCACCGATGACAACAGGTAAATGAGGTGGCTGGGGCGGAAAAGGGGGTATATGCTGGGTATATCGGGCAATGGCAGAGAGAGAAAAAGCAGAACACAAAAAGTTGCTGGCGCACTTGTGTGCGTCAATTAAGGTCGCTGCTTATGGGTAACTCGAGCCGCAGTTATGGGCGGTCATTAGGACGAAAAAACGCCGAAAAGTATTCAACAAATTGAATCACTGGCATACGCACACAAACATATACATACTCCATACACATGCACAGAGATATACATTTTGTATCTCTGGCTCTCTAAATTCACTTCTGCGAGCTTTCAAGGTGAAGTCGCGCATACACACGCACACCATTCAGAGCTGGAGAAAGCTTTTTCGAACTAATCACTTAGGTCCTGGAGTTTCCTTTGTGCCAAGGATAATGCTGGGGCTATGAACAGTCAGGTTTTCTTTCCTAAACTATGCTCAATTTAATCGTATTTAGTAACCACTCCCAAATTCTTCAAATCGGAACAAAATAAAAGGGAGAGGGGGGAGAAAGAGAGCAACAGCTGATTGAGCAACGCACAAGGCAACAAGTTGCGAAAAAGCTTTCGAAGTTCGCATTGAAAGAATTCAATGCCAAAGGAGCAGGAGCTTTGCGCGATTGATACTTTCTCTCTCACTTGTTGTGTCTGTGTGCGTACTTTGTTGTTGCTGTAGCACTATAAAAAAAACATGAGTTATCTTACAAAACTTTTGCTAGATTAAGTTATTAAAGATAAATGCGTTTATAAAAAGTTTATTAATTGGCTATATCTTGCTATGTAAAATTGTCTTGGCTAAGTTCTTACAATTCTCAAGAAAGTTCTTTGAGTGTTTTCTAATGTGTATTATCGTTCTTTTATAAAAAGTTTTTTTTTTAATATGAAATGATAAATATGATAAATCCCGTACCTTTACTTTATGTATTGTCTAAAATCACTTTCTTTAAACTGGACATTTTTTTACTTTAGTATAATAAGAAGTGCCTATTTTTTTCGAGTGGTTTATCATCATTTTCGGGGCATTGGAGCATTCACTGTTGCTGCTGCTGCTTCTGCTCCTGTCGGCTGTTGGCAGTTGGCAAGGCCGAAGACGAAGTGCTTTCGAATGAAGTTCCCTTTTTTGCAACTTGTTGGCTCTGCGTGAAAATGGAAAATCAGTAGCACGCGTACAGCTCCCAAGTGAAGAACAGTTCGCTCACCGGATTTTCGCCACCGAACGGTTCGAAATTGTAGGAAAGCCAGAGGCAACAACTGAAATCGCTGAACACCAATTAATGGACGGCAAGAGGCAACTTTCAATTGAGTTTCGTGTCGCAGTCGTTGTGGCTGCCACATATTGCTTTTGATATATTTTGCGGCGGTGTTTGTGCTTGTGTCTGTGTCCGTGTGACTCTGCAATATGGCCAAGTGTTTTGTGCTGAAAAATGTTAACCAAGCTTAATCCCTTCTGTTGTGTTTGTGGCTTAAAAAGAAAAGTATAAAAAGCTAAATATCAAGTAGGTAAAGGACCTTTTGGAACTGTTGCTTCGCCGATTTCGCTCTCACTTGCCCCCACTTTCAGCAAACTTTCACGCACCGAAAACTTATCCCGTCTCATCTATTATTTACTAGTTCATTTTCATAGCAAATCAAATGTGTCAGCAGCTGGGCAACGCCTTATCCTGCATATAGATCTATAAATATATATAGATATATATCTGAATGCTCTTGAAGTGCCTGCACCTTGTTTGCTTTGGGCTAATTGGAAACTTAATTGAACACACCGTGATGGAAAGTTAATTGTGCATTAATTAGTTTTTGTTTTTGGTGGGGCAGAAAGCATAACCATTACTATGGATTGAGGTGGGGCTCGTATCTGATGGCCAAATTGCAATTAGAATATCTGTGGAATTTCGATTAAATTCCCCACGTCAAGGCGGAGAAAAAACCAAACTGGCAAATTGTGTCCCAAGAAAGAGAGTGGATGAAAAGCGGGGCATATAGAAAAATTATGTGTTGGCTTTAAATAGGATTATTTTACTTATTTATTTATATAAAGCAATAAATTTTATCGAATTATATAGAGGTAGTGTTGTATGAATTATGTGCTTAATATATACATATATATTATATTTGCTAGAAATGATTTTGTTTTGGAAACTCACGATCAGTTTGGTGATTTATTGCAATATAACAAAAAAATTCCCCAAGTAAGGTAAGGGAAGTAGATTTTACCAGTATTTCCTTATTTTTGCTTTAAATAAATTATATTTAGTTCACTTATTAAAAGTAAAGTATTAAAGTATACTTACTTGCTTTGGAAGTATTGTATATATGCAATCATATTTTTTTATCGAATAGGTTGCTGTGCAATTATTAACTTACAAGTTAAAAAAATCAATTCTAAGCAAAGCACAAATACCTTTGGCTAATATAATTTCTTTAGTGAGTATTACCACTTTTTTTTTACCAGTTATTTTTTTTTTTTCTGTGTGTCTCGTTGTCCTCCTCTGTTTTGCTTTCCATCGAGGAACTGCCGCAAAAATTTCGACGGCGCCCTGTGCTCTTCGCTGGATTCTAGGCGCGGTCCCAAGGAACTCAGTTCTTATCCCTGTCCCTGATAAAAATGCAGCTCGCTGACTGATGAGTAATTCAAGGGAGTCCTTCGCCCCATCCCTCATTCCAGCTCGTGTTTTGGCCTAGTCAAGAGAAAAAAGCAAAGTTAATATAATTATTTATAGATAACGAATCAGGCGAGTGCACAAATTCTTTGGGGGCTGTCTCCTTTTTTGCGAGGGAGCGTTAATGGAGCATCTGCCTGGTTTTGTGGCAGGGGAATTTCCCTATTAACCAGAGATGATGGCGAGCCCCTACACTACGCACAATTTTTTGAAATGAAAATTCGTAACGAAACAGGAAAAAATATTAAATGGTGATTTCTACGGAACAATTCCTAAAATTTAAATAAAATAAACGGTGTGATTCAAAGAGTGCAAAGTACATTATTTGCAAAATGGGCTGAGTAAAACTATGAAAGCCCTTTAATCGAATTTTACCCATTAAAATAAATAAATAGCAAATATGAAAAGTGATGGATCAAGATGATAAAATATTTTTGATATTTAGTTCTGATTTTCCGACCTTTGTAATTATTCAAGTGCAGTAGTATTCGTTAAAGCAATAATGAGATTAAGTTCAACAAGATGATTAAATTTTTAATTTCATTTCTGATCCATCCATTTTTCCCATCCTCAAGCTTGGGTGTTTCTTTAAGTTTTTTAGGAATTTTGTTCAGATTTTGTTGTGTATGAATGAGCAGTTAATTCAGAGCATGTTTAGGCACTCATTTCTGCTCCCATGACCCTATTAAATGTTATTGTTGCTCCTGCTGTTGCTCACGTGCTTCAGCAGCATCCCTATCCCTATCCCTGTCCTATCCCCCCTCACCATCCATTAAAAACGCACACGAAAGGCTTCTGGGAGTCCTTCTAAATATATATACACCCATGCATATATGGTTGCCTGGGAGCGAGTCCATAAATTATATCAATGAGGCAGCGTATAATAGAAAAATATGTCAGCATTTTGTGGATAACAATAAATGGCAGCCCGCGTGAGGGAGATAGAGAGCGTGTGCGAGTGAGAGGCCAAGTGACACGCGTTGGCACACACACACAGTAATACACGCTTGCACGTACAACATGTTGCATGTGCCACACAATTTGTCACAATTAGAAGGATGAAAATGGCTGCAACGAGTCACGGGCCAAAAAAAAAAACACAAGAGAATACGGCCAAACAAAAATCGGGTGATGAGAAGGGAAAGGGGAGGGGGAAGGGTAATGGGATGGGGATGGGGATATTGAAGTGGATGCTTCAGCTGCATTTGGTTTTCCCTGCTTGCGTTGTTTTTCCGAGTTTTCCTTTTGCTTTCTATCTTTCCAGCTGACTGCTCGCATCCAAGTCGTAAATCTTAATTTGGCATGCGAGTTGCACTCTGGCTGCATCTAAGCCAAATATCCTTCAGCCTTGGCAATAGCCCACATACAGATACAAAATATCCACACATTTCGCACACACACACATGGACAGCGACACCCACGCGCCTTCATAAAGAAGGCAGTTCTCATGCATACAAATGCCACTTGTATGTATGTACATATGTGTGAGTTGATTGCGTTATCCCCGCCCCCAGGATATTCATCCCAGTCCATTCGTCCCCATTTCCCTCTTGGTTAGCCAATGCATTTCCGTCCAAAAGCTCAACAAGCTGAAAATGGTCGTAACTGCACTGAGAATAAAACTTAGGGAAAACTATATAGCACATCTGGTAGATAGAGAAGCAATGCATACGTAATATATTTCAAATTCGGTTTGTGCTTATTTATTTTTAAAGAAAATAATGGATTTACATTAGAAATAATTTAAATAGTTATGATATCGGCATATCACCAAACAAATTTCTTTTCATTTCAGTTGTTTACAAGGTTAAACAACCAGGTTAAAGTTGTAAGAGATTTATGCATAAATCGGTTTTTGCAGATTTCCATATTTTCCATATATTTCTATAGTTTTTAGTTAGGTGGAGAAGTGGGCCATAATATGATTTATTTAAATGAACTGTATGTGCACTTAAATTAGTTTACTTGATTACCGTTGCACATTTGATTGGACGGCATTGATTTGATTGCCTTCAGCTAAATGAAATGAAATGATAAATGAAAGGCTGAAAAATATAAAATAAATAAGAACAGTATTGTGCGAAATCACCACGTATGAATGTAAAGCGGCAAACCGAAAAAAATAGCGGAAAAACTTTAAAAGTGATACCTAGCTTTTTGTGTAATAATCCGCTTATTCATGGCTTACAGTGATGCAAAAAAAATTTCGTTCAGCATTCAATGAATATTGAAAAGGTCGTAATGCGATTTACTTTTTTAAAGCTATCAGTTCCAGTTATTTTTCGCATTCATCACTTTTTGTCGAGAGCTGAAGTTCGTGAGTTACAAGAAGAGTTTGCCCATAAATATAATAAAATAGAAAATCAAAAATCATAATATGTAATTATTAAACAGAAACGGTGGGCTTACACCTACTTCAAAATGAAATATTTCATGATAACAGTACTGTCTAAATACTTGAAGAAGTTATCTTAACCAAACTTATATTTTACCACAAATTTACACAAAATACCCTTTACTTCAGTTTTAACATTTAAAGTTTTTCTCTTGTCTGAGAAGTAATTAACTTTTGTGCACTAACCTTCTCCACTGAGTGTGCCAATTGGCCAGTGTTGTTTGCCAGGCCTCAAGTCATCCGAAAAAAAGGGCAAATTCACAGGCAAGGGAAAAGGTGAGGTGGGCGGATGGGCAAAAAACTGGCACAGATACAGTCTGCAGTTAATTAAAAGCGCAATAAATAAACAATAAACAATGGCCATGACGAGCTGCCAGCGAATGAGTGTGTGGGGTGTATGATGTGTGTGGTGTGTGTGGTATGTGGTATAGTGTGGGTGCGGACATGTTGCAGCATCAGCTGGGAGTTCTGGCCAGGCTTAATGCACTTATGGTCGGTGCAATATGCAAATGCAATTAAGATGCATGATGGCGCGGAGTGAAAGCCGCACTCCAGCCACCGCCGCCCACTGAAATGGAAATGGAATCACGTAGAGCAGGGATTTCAGTTGGCCAAAATCAATAGTGGTTGGCAGTCCAAGAAAGAGCCAATTCTGCATTCGCCGTATGTCCGTCAAAGGAAAACTTTTCGTGGCAAACGGACGAAAGCTGAAAGGATTTTTGAAAAATTTCCCTTAAACAACTTTTCCATCAAAACGAAATATTTTCATTTTCCCTCAGAGAAATTAAATAAATGGAAAGCAACCATCGCGCACGAACAGAAAGAACAGAAAGGCAACGGAATCAAATTAAAGAATAACACAAAAGTTCGAATGCAATACAAGTGCGAGGCAGTTAGGTTCTCATATTGCCAGAGAATGGATTTCCATAAAACGGTCTGTGTTTTTTGTGCTTCAAGTAAATTTTGCAATAGATTTTCGCAGGCAATTGGCGGCGGCAATCGCGATATGGAAACCTGATTCCAGTCTCGGGCAAAATCCATATAGCCAAGCACACACACATCCAGCACTCAGGCTTATGCAAGCAGAAAGTTTTCAAAATATTTTTTATAGCCAGTTGACAACGAATGAAAATTCGAGGAAAACGCAATGGGCGGCGGAGCGGAGGTGGTGAAGACCCAGCGACAGAGAGATGAAAGCCAAAAATGATGTCCTGATAGCGATTCAGGGCTTACACGTTTACTTACTCACTCACACAAGCCAACCCAACTCAACTCATCGATTTGTCAGGACCATTTTTGTACACGGGGCCACAGCGGAAAGTAAGTGGAGGCTATAGGATGCTGGGGCCAAAAATTGGAGCCCTGTTGCCATGGCATATGGCAATCAAATTTCAGGCAATAATTAATTTGTCCATCACAAAACTGACAATTGAAATGTCCATCAGGTGCAGCGAAAAATCAAGAACTAATTGACAAACTCTGTATTTCGATGGCGTTCGGTGGCAGCATCAATTAAATGGGTTTTGCAGCTACCAATGCCACCAATGCAAATATTTGAATAAAATATTCGTGACTCGATTGTTGTTTAATTATTCCATTCATTTAAACTATCAAAAGCCTTTTGAAAGCTTTTATATTTAAATTGTGGCTAGGCATGATAAAATATGGAAATTTATTTCCTTAACAGTTCTCAAAAACTCTTTACCTTTTTATTTAATTAAATTATTTTGCGAGTCTGTATAATTTACAAATATACTTAAAGAATTTTGCATTATTAAGTAAAATATTTATACACAAGTGATAAATTACCAGCATTAATTTTACCATTGGAAAATGCTATCCATTTTCCTCGCAAGGTCACTGCCTTGTCAAAAATCAACTGTCCAACAAAATTTAAGTTGGCTTAGCCAAATGAAATTATCGCTGCGAACGAAGGCGATAAAAAACGTGCAAAATGTAGATGGTCCTTGTTTATATTTAAAACTTTGAAACAGAAAATGTTGCGCCTAATTGAAACTCTTTTGGGCAAAGTCAACAAATAAACAGCTGAAGCGAGACACGGAGGCCATTGACGTCACAGCATTTAGGGGCTTGGAAAAGTTGTTGTGCCACGGGGGAATAGGAATATGCGAGCGGTGGGTCCTTAGGAGGTCCTCGGAGAAGGAGGTTGGATTCAAGAAGCTGAATGTCCTTGATTTGCGCCACACTCCAGTGTGCGAGTCTAGCAAATCTTTTCTGGGTCCCTAACAAGATTGATGGCAAATAACTAGCTGCATTTGCTATCGCCATCAGTATCCATTTCGTTGAAGTGAATGGCAAATCGGATCATGTCAATGCATCGCAGTGCAATTTCTGCTGCCAGGCTCCCAAACAATAGTCCTTTTGATTTGCGAAGGGTTAAATGGGCAAATTGTCGAAAGGCGGCGGCTGATTCGCTTTGATCCGATCCCATCCTTTCGCACAGCGATTTGCAAAATACATTTGCCAAACACGCATTTCCCCATTTCACTGCTGCCCTTGCTTTGCTTGCATTGTATGTTTGTTTATGGCAATATTGAATCTGATTTGTTTTTCATTCAAACCGCAGAGCAAATTGCCATTGTCGGTATACTTAAGGTAGCGCATGGGAGTTGTCAATGTAGCATGTTTGCTAACGGATTTTGACAACTAACCGAACTGAGAAAATAGGCAGCACTTATATGGTAGGAAGGGGAATGCTGCTTTCAATTATACTAATTGGCTTTCAAATCTTTAAAATATATGATGAGTACGATAAGTAAGCCATTATTATTGTGTACCATTCTCTCGTACTCTCAGCTCCTTTAATCAATAAAGCTATTTTTATTAAACAGCACTCGGGATAAATAACAATCAGCAAGGCTTTAGTGGACTTCTGCAAGTCCTTTGAAACCAACTTGCACCACGTAGGCTTCACTGGAATCCGCATAACATACATTTTCTAGCTCTGAAAGCTCGCGATAGCTCGACTTTTATACGGAGAGATAGTTAGACAGAGAAACGGACGGACAGACGGAAAAACGGACAAACGAGCGGACAAACTGGCAAATAAAGCTAGATCGATTTACATTTTGAACTTCTATAACATAAATTACCAATTTCTTGGTAAATTATTATTACTGTTCAAATTAAATTACAAAAAGACAGGTTCCTCGCATATCTTTGTACAGGATACGCATTAAGTGCCTCTCTCTCCTTTACGGATTTATAATCCATTTCTGAATGAAGTAAGCGATCTGAAATCGTTTTTATAGAAAATATCCTCCAAATACGGCTACCCCGAAACAAGTAATACCATCACAAGAAAGCCTCAGCTGAGAATGGGGCAAATAGCATTAAACACATTCCGGCAAAACCATTTGTAAGCCACTGCGTGTGGCCGCAGGGCTATTTACCAGAGATTCGTAGCAGAATGATTGTGGAATGGATGAAGGTAGCGGGAAAAGCTGCCGCAGCTAAATGCAATCGATGCACTGCAGCCGCACAATTTCCATTGTATTGGTGATTAATTTCTTGCCTCCGGGTGGCTGCGGATGCAGTCGCTGAGTATCCTGGGTATCCCCACAAGGACTGCGGCAGGACTCGTTCGCATCTCTCCTTTTGTAAACAAGTTGACAGACAGGCATCCGTACTTGGGCATTGGGTATTGGGTATTCCCTTCCTCGTGGAGCGATGAGAGCCGTATATTGACGTTTGATGAGCGGATTATCATCGGCAGTTTCCCCTCGCCAGGACTGTAAGGACTGCCAGGACTGCCAGGATACAAGTGTGTTCGATCGCCGCACAATAACTGCGCCATTTCCCACCGCCTTTCCCATAACAATATGTGCGCCAAACTGTTGAAAATCCTTGACGATTGTTCTCTGATACTGGCAGCACTTGTTGCAAACCCCCCTCCAAACTGCTAAACTATTTTATTCCACGCTTAGCTTTTATGGCTTTCTGTATCGTTTCATGATTCGGCTGGCCGTGCATAACTTTAACTTTTAATGGCGAAATGCGAGAGCGACGAAAAAGTTTTTCGTTTGCCTTTAGTCACACAAACTCTCTTTTAGTTTCAAATCTCGGGCTAAATTCGTAAAGTTCTTTTGCTTATTATTTTGATTATTTAGACAAACAAATTTAGTGCAATATAAACTCAATGGAATGTTTTGAAACACACCGAAAGTTGTCCGCTCGGATAAAAACCTTATTTTTATAATATTTATTTATTAAAATAATATCGTATGTTATGTTTATTTTTTAACAATTAAATTTATGCATTATTTGACTACAATGAACCAGCATCAGAGAGTGCAATTTCTGCAGTTTCTGCCATATTTTCCCTTCACAGTTTTTAGTTTCTAAAGCTTCACTGAACCGGATCCAAATAAAAGCCCGTATTAATAACGTGCCGTCCGCTTTTTCGCTTTTGCAATAAACTCTAGTTTTATACCAATGGCACTAGGAAAGTGGGGATGGGAGTGGGAATGGGGGGCGTGGCAGTAAAGTGCATCCAAGGACGGGGCACAAAGTTGGCATGTTAGTTCCTTTCGCAAAATAACCCCCATTAATGTCGGGCACTAGCAGGCAGCACAAATTGTGTGGCAGGATCATAAAGTGCCACGCACGGAAGAAGTAAAACCGAGCAGCCCAATTTCCTTTCCAGCCACAAAAAGTGCAAGATGAATTACCGTTTGGCAGTGTAAGTGAGTCCTCACTGAAGGTCCTTCGACTGTCGTCATCTCTTTCCCATTGCATATCTCCTTCTCCCTCCTTCTTTTGTGTTTGTGTCTGTGTAGGTGAGCGTATAATGAGCTGCTGTTTTACATTTTAATTTCCGGCTACGTTCAAATAACTGTCCGTCCGTTTGTCCGCTTGTCCGTTTGTCCGTCCGGCTAGAAGCAGAGATTTGCGGATTTGCTAGCTGTGCCATGTCGCTTTCCGTTTTTCCACTGTTGTTGGCCGCAATTATTTAAATGAGATTACAAAAGACTTATGCAGCGGAAATCTTATTGTGTGTGTGTTTTGTGTGTTTGCCGTTCATTTGTCTGCCGCCTCTTGTCTGTTCCTGAATCCGGTATACGGTATAGGGAATCCGGAGTCCTTCTTCCTCATTCCGGACTCGGCATTCCCAGTTGCCAACTCCGCCTTCCTTTCGGGCCCGGCTCAGATTACGGCTTAGACGACGTGTGTCAAAAGTTATCCCGGCCAATTGTTTGGCTTTTGTCCAAACTACAATAAAGTCGACGTGCATACCTAATTTGATTGTTAATTGCCCTTTTTTTGGCCAAAAAGATTAGCCCGGCGTTGGGCCCAAGGTCTGAGCGCCTAATGAGTTTGTCAGTAGTTTCCACTAACGGACACATGTCAGTTAGCAAAAGTTTGCCCTAAAGACCTGGCGCAGTTGGCAAGTTTTAAACTAAATAAATTTGCATTTAAATGAAGTGATGGCTCGTTTGGGGGCTCTAAGCGAAGAAACTTATTTAGTATGCTGGAAAGAGTGATTATCTATTAGTTCCTGGAATTTTATTGGTCCATAGATATCTTGCATAAATAACTTACTGCTAATACGAAATGTGTACCGATGTACTGATTGCTTTTCAGTTGAAATTTAATTTCGTAGTTATTTCAAAGCGTTTTCTTTTTAATATGGTCTCGCGAAATTGTTTTAAAATCCTAATCATTTGGCTTAATTTGTACTAGTTTATCTTATAAATACTATTTATTTCTGGTGACCTGTACCTACTAGTTTATACTACAAAACTGTAGAGGACTGAGATTTCTAAATTTATTTAATTATTATTAAATAAACAAAAATATTTGTTTCCCAGTAAGTTCTGTCCCATTATAATTAAGGGGTTTGTGGAATATATTACTCAGGGAAATCAACTAAATTTCTTTGATTTAAGAAGTGGATTCCGATTTACCTAAGTTGATTTTTAATTCTCTGGAAGAAAGTACATTTATGTTTGTAATACTCTGTTAAAATCTGCATTTAAAACTACGTCTTTAGTTACAAAACTCGTTGGCTGAAAAGCGCTTAGCTTAAAACACCTTTCTCTGAGAATTTTAAAACTGGGTGCCCCTCAGTTTATTTTGCCTTTATGATTGCACTTTGCCAGCTGGCTCTCCACTCACTTTGGAATTCAAATGAGCCCCAGTAAATCTCTACTCAGGAATGCGAAAACCTTTTCCATTTTTGAGGCCAAAGGCTTTGCCAACTCGTCACCGCCTTTCGGTGACCAAGCCATTGCCACTTTTGTTTCGTTTTTGCGCACAAATAAGCAGCCGAAGCCTCTTGCACCTGGACTGGCCACGCAAAATAGCTTTCAGCGCTCAGCGATTCGAAGACTGCAGGACCACACCTAAGTATCCTGGCCAACACCGCAGGATATTTGTGCATACAATAAAAAACCAGCAGCTGAAGCACGAGCAGTGCGGGCTTAAACAGAAACTGAAACAACAACGGCGATGACAATTTCCACTCAACCACTCACCCACTTTTCCAGTTCCTCACCATTTTCCATTTTCCTGTGTGGGTGGGTGGCTTTGGCTTAACCTTGGTTTAAAAGGGGGGATACTGGTCAAGCTCAAGGACGTCGAATGGAGTGGGGAAGTGGGGCAGTGGGGGAATGGGAGTGGAAGTGACAGGACATTGGTGTTGTAGCTGACATGTCTGTGGCAGGGAGAGCAATCTAGAAAAATTACTGCAATATGGAATAACAGTAACTATTGTGCTAATAGGATTAAAATGTATGCAGCACAGCCACAGGCGGCAACTGCCGACTGCCGCTGACAGCCAAAGAGGGGGTGGGGGGTTCATGAGAAGGGGACACCCATACAGGTGTCAACAGATGCTGAGTGTTGAGTGTTTTGTGTCACCGGACAACCTCACGTATCTTTTGTTTTGCGATTGTGGCACATACATACGTAGATTCAAACCCGCAAAAGGATTCAACTGCAGATGTAGTGCATCCGCGTATGTAAAGTGTAATGGGTTTTCGCGGAGAGCGGTAAAAAGTTGAATGGAATTTTTGAAAGTCGCATTTATCTTTGTGTCACGATTTGATTCCAGCTTTGGGTTAGTTTTACAGAGAATATTAAAAAGGTTTTCAGCTCTCTTCCAATGAAAACAGTGCGCAATAAGCTAAGCTTAATGTAAGTCCCTTTATTACTTTACTGAATTTTTCTGAAGAAATCAGTATTGGCATATTCTTTTCAGCGCGGCCATTGCCTATGGCGAATTTCCTTGGAAATGGAAACTAAACGAAGCTAGAGTGACGGGAATTGTAATTGCAGTTTTCACTTCTCGGGGCGACAAGGTCCATCTTTGCAAGGATCCCGACAGCGTTTGCTCTTCTCCTTCTTGTTCTCCCGCCTAAAAGGCTCAGACTCTGGGAAAAGCATTTAATTTAAAAGATGGAACCACTTAAACAAGCGGTAATCTCACTCTTAAAGCAGCCGCCAAAGAACTGATTCTTGGCACAGGTCTTCTTGCCCTTTTCGGTGCCTTGGCTTTGGTCCTTTTTTTTGGCCAATCCCCGCGAAAAGTATAGTGATTGATGAAGCAACTGCTTTCTGGGCAGAAATTTTAGCAGAATTCCACTCATTTTAGGAAGAAGGAATTAACTGAGTAAATTGTATAATTTTGAACTGCTACGAACGAAAAAGGGATGTGTAAAATAAAAGAGTGAGCCATACTATCGGAGCCTGCTAATCGAAAGTTTCGCATCAAAGTTTTCACATGCCGAGAGCACAGAACACTCCTTGCTGCCGCCAAGGGGCAACAAGTTTGTAATGACTTTGAGGAACTAATTAGAATGCAGCCAGATTGCGATGCACTCGCCCACCAAAACGCAAACACTTTAATCGAAAAAGTTCAGCCAGCTTAAGATTAATTTCTCCGGATATAGCTGCATACGTAAATCGCAATAGAATGTATAGTATTTCTAAAGAAAAAGGCGACGATTAAATGTTAAAGAAACAGGACTAGAAAATCAAACAAACTTTCATTTCATTTCATTTAACCTATTTAAGCTCTGCTCCTAAAATCAATATAAATTCTAAGCTGCCCACACTCAATGCTTTTGTATTGCATCTTTATACATTTCATAGGAATAGTAAGAGTCTTATGGACGTTATGTGAAATATTTAGTTTAAACAAACATCTTTGGCGTCTGTCAGTATTTTCTGCGTTTAAGCTGCCTGAGAGGATTATCGTGTTCAAATATACTTATAGATTCGTGTGTTCACACACATTTCTTCCACGTTCGAAGCCAATGTTTTAGCACTTAGTGTGCAAGCTCATAACTGACAGTCAAGAGCAGGAAAACGCAACAAGAGCTTCGTGGAAAAATGGCAAAGCCAAGAAAATAATGGCAAAATGTGAAAGGGAAAAGTTGAAAGTTCAAGCCAGTTTAGCACAACGAAGCGGAAATGCTCTAGCACTAAAAAAGAGAGAGTGAGAGCGAGACTAGATGTGGAAATCCCATTAATCAATCCTTCAGCAATATCAAACAAGCTGGAAAATTTCAATTTCATATTTATCTACTCGATTGTCCTGAGGGTTGCAACTTGCAACACGGGCCGTTGATACGCCGATGATGTGTTGCAGTTGCCACATGCAGCTCCTTTTTTTCTGTTTAAATAGTCCTGGGTGCGGCTGCCTTTGAATTAGAGGTTTTAGTTTTCCCATTTCTTTTTTTTTTGGGGTATTTTTGCCAGGATTTTTGGTTCATTTTCATTGTATGTGGGGTGGGAAGTGTGGAAAACTGTGGGCTTGGCTGCCTGTCGCTTTGATTGCAGTTTACATAGGTGTCAATTAGCAACGGTGCGGTTGGCTGCATTTCAATGGAATTATCGTTGGTGTTTTCGCAGTTGGAGAACTCCCCCTAAAATGTGCAACACACTTGGATGACACTCGAGGGGATCAAAGGAGGATTAGCGAGCTCATTTTAAAGCCCCGACATCGACACCCCAAATTACTAGCTTATGTTGTCGTTACATGGGTGTAAATAGTTGTTTATATTACACTTCTAAATCCGCTGTTGCTGAAATATTCATTTAACAAGCACCCCACTCAGCTCCTTAATAGATACGCTTAAGGATAATTTCGTGTAATTGTAACTTCCGGAAAGGGATTTCTTCAATATCAACGTTATGCTTAATTATACCCGTTACTCGTAGAGTAAAAGGGTATACTAGATTCGTTGAAAAGTATGTAACAGGCAGAAGGAAGCGTTTCCGACCATATAAAGTATATATATTCTTGATCAGGATCAGTAGCCGAGTCGATCTGGCCATGTCCGTCTGTCCGTCCGTCTGTCTGTCCGTCTGTCCGTCTGTCCGTATGAACGTCGAGATCTCAGGAACTACAAAAGCTAGAAAGTTGATATTAAGTATACAGACTCCAGGGACATAGACGCAGCGCAAGTTTGTCGAATCATGCTGCCACGGCCACTCTAACGCCCACAAACCGCCCAAAACTGCCACGCCCACACTTTTGAAAAATGTTTTGAAATTTTTTCATTTTTGTATTGGTCTTGTAAATTTCTATGGATTTGAAAAAAAAACTTTTTGCCACGCCCACTCTAACGCCCACAAACCGCCCAAAGCTGCTACGCCCACACTTTTGAAAAATGTTTTGAAATTTTTTAATTTTTGTATTAGTCTTGTAAATTTCTATCGATTTGCCAAAAAACTTTCTGCCACGCCCACTATAACGCCTACAAACCGCCAAAAACTGTGTTTAAGACTCTCCTTCTCCCTTCCACTAGCTGAGTAACGGGTATCAGATAGTCGGGGAACTCGACTATAGCGTTCTCTCTTGTTTTGTACTTGTACTTGTACTATCTTACAAAAAGCACTGCATCCAAGGTAATAAGGAATTGCGGAGCTCAAATATTATTACCTCTTACCTCTAGTACCGCACATTTATCCTTACTTAACAATGCTTATTTATCAAATTCCTTTTCAAGAAATTTTAGCTACAACTGTTTTCTCGACAGCTGCTTGACTTTGCCTCAGAAATCAGCAGCCGAATTGGCGACAGTCAGAGCAATGAATGTGATGAATAACTCAGAGTAATGTTGCGAAATCAATAAAAATCCTTTTACAGGATCTAGGACACACCGCACACAGACGCGCACATTAAGGACAAACACGGGGTGCTTGTCGGTGTGCGGTGTGTGACAAAGACTTGGACAACATTTTTCTTTGACCGAGCGAGCACATTTTTATTATCCCAAACTAATTTGAGGGTTGGTCCTTGATTTCGTCTCCTTCACTCCATCGCATCCATATGTATCCTGGTGCCTCTCCCTTTTTCTCTCTGTATCGATAGAGGGTCGTTGCCATGTTTTGATGTCATTCGCTACACGTGCTTAATTTCATTTAATTTATTTAATACTTGAAAAATAAGTTTTTTGTTTACTTTTGTATTGAGCAACCCCTCGTCTCGCTATAGGGATATGGGTATATATGCCTGATTTTCCATCTATTTAACGCCACTTGGGCGTGTTCGAATGCCAATGAATTCGCATTTCGCCATTCGCCACGCTGCGTAACGAAAAACGTGAAAATTCTGGGTGTGGAATTGGGAGTGGAATGCAAAAGACGAAATCGAAAAGGCGAAATGCGAACTGCGGACTGCAGGACAAATCGGCCGTCGGGGAATTGGAAATTGTGTGTTTTGTGCCAGGAGGAATGCCGCGTCTGCATATTCATGATATCGCAGTGGCAGCCTCCTCTGCATATTTATGGTCTCGCAGATATGCTGTCTAATATCCCCAACTAGCAGCAGTTTGCCAGCGCAGCAGGAAGCAGTTAAACGAAAGCGAAAACGAAAACTTTCATTAGCATCAGCAGCTGGCACTATGAAAGCATCGAGTTTTGGTCTTTCTCGCTTCCTGAAGGTGAGACTTTAATACGACAGGGATTTCTGCTCATTTAAGCCATCTAATGGAGTGCTTGGCGATCCTTTCCTTTCACTCTTTTTATACTCTCTGTTCACTGTTCTCTGTTCGGATAATTAGGCATTATCCGCTTTGGACGCATTGGGCTGCTGGCCAAACTAGTTAGCTGACTGATTGGCGGAGTTGCCTCCACGTTGACGCACATTGTTCGTTAGTGCAGTTGCCATGGCTATGTATTCTCATTTGCCACCTGCCACTGAGTTAGCCAATAGAGATGGCTAAACTTTTCACTATCCTTTACAGAAATTATATGGCTGTTGGCTGGTGGGGTAAAATGAGTTGGCTGTCGGAAGTAGTAAGGTCAGGACGTCATTTCGACATTTGGGAGCTGCAAAGTTGGTTAAATTGTAGAGTGAAATTACCAAAACTTCAGCCACAAACTGCCAATTAAAAACAGTTCAGTTGTGGTCACTGAGTTGTGCAACTCGTTTAAAATTCGTAAACCAAAATGCACTTTATATTGCCACTCTTGTTGCACCGAGAAAAGCCAAACATTAAGGCGAAAGTGGGGTTTTCTTACGAGGCTATGCTAAAAAGCTGCACCCATGACCTGCATGGCAATAATTAATGCCGGCTTAGAACTTTCCATCTGAAACCGCATTCGTGACGGGCATTTCATCAGGTTCCATTTCCTCTTCGGTGGTTGGTCCACTCTAATGGCGCGTGAGTGTATCTGTGTAAGCGGATTAACAGCGGTCAGATGTGTGGGTGCACTGGCAGAAAAGTTCCTATAGGTTCACGGAATTACAAAAATGGCAATAAGCGTGGAATGCAAAAGGTTATTTCAAACATGCAGGGTAATTAAGTGCATACTGTTAGACACTTCTATGAGCGAGTTCAAGTCAGCTTATTATTTTGAACATGCACATTCTTATAATATATCCTATCCCAATCCTTGCCTTTAAAACTTAATTCATCCCGTACTGGAAAGGCAAATCTTTCGGCCTATTTCTTTGAGTGTAAAGTGAGAGAGCGAATCAGTGAAGCAGCAGTTTCCCTTCCCGCCAAAAGTCCAAGGTAGCCAAGCAACAAAACCCTCTATTCACCGCAGAGTTTCCATAGCCAAGTCAAGGTCCCTTGACAACTGGGCAGAGATGAGTGGTCTGGGTCCGGCAGCCTGTTGGCTGGCCCACAAGCGCATCGAGTCCTGGTCGCGGATGGCCAAGGAGCGAGTGGGAGCGGTGCGTCGCGTTACTCTCGATCGGAATTCGGCGGACGAGGGGACACCGAGTGGGAGTGGTGCCTCCACCACAGCCGGGGGCAATGGCGTTTCGGTGGTGCACATCCTGCCGATGGGCGAGGGCTCCACCACCCCACCGCCGCAGCCCATGACCCCGCCGCCGTCGGCCTCCTCGGTCACATCGACCACCAGCGGAATTGGCAGCGTTTCAGCCGGTAGTGTCAGCGATAGCTGTGATTTGCCCACGGACTCGGAGGTTCTTATAACTGGGTGACTGCATCCAATGTACTTTTCTAATATTTTGCATTTATTCGATTCCCACAGGAGGTAGCCATTGCCAAGGAATGCCAGCCCATCCAGCCGGCCAGCCAGCTGCATGGCATGCACGGCGGCATGGGACTGAACCATCACCACATGGGCACAGTTTCGGCCACCGGAACGGACATCTTGCGCGGACCGGCCGAAGTGTTCCACAGTCCTCTGCACTTGCACCACCAGAGCCGCTCCTTTCCGCCGCGCCTCCAGCGCACGCCGTCCATCTCCAGCCAGAGCAGCGTGGACAGCGCTCCATCCAGGAATTCGGTATGTATCCATATATCCAAGACATGAATATATAGAAGAGCTTCCAAACTACATATATGCTTAACAACACAGGGTCATCGAGGCTCGTCACCACAGATAAGGACTTTCGGACCGGACGGACGCAGCTCGCTGCCCAGTGAGCCTGGATTTCCGCACCACTTGGCCAGGTCACCCAGTCCCATGCGCACCATTTCCTTGGACGCTCGCTGCGGCAGTCCCGCCCACTCGGCGGATCCTGGCGACCTGAGGACGCCCAGTCCTTCGCAGAGCAGCCTGGCATCGTTGGCCGGAGGATCGGGCATGGGAGGCGGCAGTTCGGGTAAGGGCGTGGCTGGCGGTCGTTGCCTTTCGCCGCTGCTGATACCGCCCAGATCCCAGCCAGGCGTGGATCCAGCCATGGGTCCCGCCTCGCCACTGGGAGCCCTTCAGCCGGATCTCTATCGAATGCCGGACGGACCCGTTTACCTGACAGCTCCGGAATCCAGTCACGCCGTGGGTCGTTTGCATCTGCGCGTCAAGTACGACTACCACCTGTTCGATCTGACGGTTCATCTGATTGAAGGTAATGTCCATACATTACAGTACAATACAACTTTTAACTGGATTTATTATAAACAAATTTTAAACACATGCATAATGCACAACTACAAAATACAACTAAAAACGCAGAATAATTAAACAGATTAATATTAAAATGGAAAAGTACTGAGCACTATTGTTCACTTGATAAGTATTGATAGTAGTTAGTTCTGACCTCTATGCCATCGCCATTGTGTAGATTCAAAAATTCCGCCGTATCATATTCCTCGATTCGAAGGGCACGCCTCTTGAAATATATATTCCTCAGATCAAGTTTATAGTAATCGGCGTAGGCTTTCATAACTTGATGCATCGGCATGGAGCTGGAAATATTAAATTCCAAAGCTCTTCTTTCCACAGAACGTAACTTGATGTCAATACGACGCATTCTGATGGTATATACTTGTAATATATAAGTAGTAATTTCTAAGATATTGTAATACTATAGCAAATGAGTTTGCTGACTGGTGAAGCTGTGTTTGCCAGGATAAGATGTAGTTCAACATGTCTGTCTGGTTGTCTTTATTTTAATATATTTTAAACAAACTTCTCTTTTAGCTCACAATCTCAGTCCCATCGAAGAGGGTGGCTTCCGGGATCCGTATGTGCGCCTGATGCTGCAGCCAGAAGTGGACAGCCGGAAGCGGCAGACCCACATTCACAGGGGCGAATCGAATCCCTACTTCGACCAGCACTTTAAGTTCCCGGTTTCCCGGGATCAGCTGCAAGGCAAGGAGCTGATCCTCCAGGTGCTCGACTACGATCGCTATTCGCACAACGACATCATCGGCGAGGTTCGCATCTCTGTGGATGGCCTGGATCTCTCCAAGTCAGTGGAGGTTAGTAGCGGTTTGGTTTTTTGAAAGAACATAATTGTTATAAACAAAATATATTTCCAGATCTGGGGAGACTTGCTGCGCACCAAGAAGCCCAAGGAGGATCGACCGGAGCTGCTGTGCTCCTTGAACTATTTGCCGCAGGCCGAGCGATTGACGGTCGTCATCATGAAGGCTAGAAATTTGGATACGCTGCAGGAACCATATGTCAAGGTGAGCATGATTATTAAATATTAAAAAAAGAAATAATAAAAAATAAGAAAAGAAAACTGTAGTAATTAAAAGAGTAAGTTCTACCAAGTAGTAGGTTCAATTAAAATTGTAGTTATGCTCTCATTCAAAGCCATAAATTCATGATGCTGCAGCAACGATGAGTTTCAATAATTCTCTTGATTTTCTGGCAGATTTACCTGATTCAAAATGGCAAGCGCATCAAGAAAAAGAAGACGAGCATTACGAAGTCCGACGATCCCACCAATCCCATTTGGAACGAGGCGTTCACGTTTAATTTGCAATCAAATTATCTCCACAATGCAGCCATCGAGGTAACCTTTATCCTTTAGCCTTTTCTCTTACCTTTGCTCTTGCCTTTGCCACGTGGACTTGGCCATAAACCGGCGGTGGTCTGCGCCGCTTTTAACAGCTACGGCTGCTAATTCCGGGCAATAGCCCCGGTTTAATGCCCGGCCGTGTTTTAATTGAAATCCCCACTCCCCGCCGCCACTCTACATACTAATATATATTTTATGCCATATTTTATATCTCGACAGATCTATGTGGTGGGTGCTGGGAGCGAGGCCACGGAAATCGGATGCTGCGGACTGGGGCCACAGGAAAGTGGAACTGGATGCCAGCACTGGCACGACATGATTAACAATGCCCGAAAGCCCACGGCCATGTGGCACTACATCCGCTAGGGCCATGCATAATCAGTTATGGATTATGAATTATGGCTTATGAATTATGAATTATGAATTACGAACTATGATTTCTCCAAAAACACATTCAATTGCTCCCCTCATTGCGTCTATATAGGTGTACTACTAACGTAACCGTGTCTGTGTGAATTTTCCAATTGCATTTTTGGAAAAGCTTATAATGTTCTACGAAATCAAAATCTCATCTATATATATCTCTATATATATATGATTGTATACAATACATATATGCAGCTAACTAGCCCTCCAAGAAGCTCAATCAAAAGTTCCTAAGCAACGACAGAATCTTCGAAAGAATGCCCACGAATTATGAGTGTTTGTGGGTAATTGTTGATAGGTTGAACGGTTTGATTCTGGTTTTTGTTTTTGTTCTTGTTGTGCATTTTGTGCAACCTCTTGGGAAAACAGCAGAAGAAAACCGGTACGGTACGGATACAATGGGAAATCGTAAATCGGTAATCGCACATCCAAAACTGTCAGCCAGACTTGTTGACATTTCCATCGACTTCAGCAGACACTTGAGGAGCCTGCCGCCTCCTTTTTCATCCTTCTGCGCTCAAGGAAGGCATTCAAGTGTGCATTTCTTAAATAATTATGAATACACCGCACCGGGAATATAAATAATAATAATAATAATTCGTACATAGGTGAATGGTCGTCAATCATGCAGGAAGCCAAAACTCGACGCAGGACTCGCCCTTTTGTGCCGGCGACAGTTGACAAATTGCCATCGTCGTCGTCCTCGTCGTCGTCCTGTTGTCCTTTTGCCATTCGATCCTGTATGCGTTTGTCGTTTTGTCGTCGACTGTTTGACAGCTTAGCCCGCAGAATAAAGAAAAAACAGCGACGAGTGCGAGAAGTGAAGAGAACTTATGCTAATTGTTAAGTTAAATACATTTATTCCTTCCAGCCGAGTACGTCTATCACAAGGAACACCAAAGAGCATTTCTCGAGCACTTGAACCTATTTTATATGTACTTACAAC
The DNA here is from genome assembly GCF_016746365.2 of Drosophila yakuba. NCBI lineage: Eukaryota > Metazoa > Arthropoda > Insecta > Diptera > Drosophilidae > Drosophila > Drosophila yakuba. Next base: position 15,199,332 of record NC_052529.2, on the reverse strand, counting down.
GAGCATTCCGAGGCATATGAAGTATAAGAAATTTTTGAATGGGGAATGCATTAGGGTTGGCCAACTTCTTTTTCATATAAACCTATGAGTGTATTTTCGGTGTTGTCGTATGAACTATGGGAAGTCCGACCTTATAATGTGTGTAAAATATGCTACTTAATCCCAGTAAATATTGCAGAATACAAACAACTGAATGTGTGTAATTTAAACTTAAACAAAGACTTGAAAAATACATAGCACTGCACGTGTTAACTAGACAAAAAGTACATACATACTCTAAGGAGCCAAGCATATAAATATAATGAAATATATGTACACTATACTTGTACAAGTTTTTCTAAACAAATTCTTCTACACAATCGTTTCAATTTGTCCGGGAACAGGCAAAACACAAGAACAGCATTGCTGACATGAATAATATAAACCGAGACAACAGAACAACAACAGGATATATGCTGAAAAACCTCCGATTTAAGCAGAAGATACTTTAAAACATATACGAGAACGTGAATAATGCACTCGGAATAAAAAAAAAACACATTCAAGAATGCAACACACGAATGCGAAGCGAAATGTACAAATTCAGCATATACATACAAATATGTTTCCTACAAATAGAGTTTATTTATTGTAGCCTAATGGGGACACTGTTGAAAACTAAACCATAAATGAGGGTTAACACCACCTAAAATATAAATATATACACATACAAACTACAAGACAACCTATATTCATATGAATGAAATGTATATGTAAACTTAAATGTATGTGAATTTAAATTATTCGGTAAATAAATAACTAAAACAAACAAAGGCTTAGAGAGACTTACTGCAGGGGTTTTAAAAGCTACAATATATATATATTCGTTTTAACTTAATTATTTTTTAGCAATCTGATGACCAATTAAAGAAAGGGCAAACCATATATGTAATGAAACAAAATTCGAAAAAGGCGCGTAAAAGCGCAAGCAGTGTAAGCAGTTCAAATTAGTTGGCAACGCAAACATAAAATCGAGCGGTTTGTGACTCAGCTAAAAGTTAGCAAGGACAAAGTTTTGGTATTTTATAACTTTATTTCGACTTGTTTAATTTTGTTTCTATATAATATTTTAGGAACATTTTAATTTTAATAGGAACATCATTTTATAGACCAGGAAAGTTTTCATTTTTAAAAAACCTATTAGAATGATTGTAATATATATATTTTTTAATGTCCTTAAAAATATAAATTATACGAAAATATATATAACAAATTTAATTTAAATAAATAATACTTGCAGGGTTCATATTTAAAACCCTCCGTTTCTTACCGTCATAAATAAAAAAGTAAACTACAAAAATATTTTTATAGAAGTATTATTAGCTTATTTAATATTTAAAAATATATATATCTATATCAATATATATCAATCAACGAATGGAGATTTCTTTCGCTTTCTTAAGGGAGATGATTAATTTCTGTTGCTATATTAACGTAAATACACATTTAGCATGACAGAAATTTCTCTCAGTGCATGCTTTAGAGTCGCCTATAACACAGTGTGCACTCTCAGCGGCGCTCACACCGTTTCCAACCGTCGGATCGTGCGGACGCAAAAGATGTCGCGCGTCAAGTGTGTTGATCGCTAGCCAAAATAAATGAAATAAATAATGAAAAGTAAAAGTGTTTTATCAGTGAGAATTTAATGACAGGCTGCTTAAATTTATAAAACAAATACATAAGCATAATCCAAACCAAAGTGTGAGTTTCGGCGGGAAAAGCGCAGTGAACCCGGCAAACAAATCAAACGACAAGTGTTTGTGGGATGCATTTGGGTGCAATGTGTTTATGGATGTGTGTGTGTGTCTCTCTGTGTGTGTGAGTGTGTGTGAAGCTTTCAGGATGAATGTACGTGCAGGTCCTTTTGCGGCTCCTTTGCATCCCTTTTTGCAAAGTGGCGCTATTTTCTGTTTGATGCATATTGTTCTTCCATTGCAATCAAAACGGAGTTGGAGCCACAATCACACATGTACAGTGGAGACTGCCTATAATTAGCTGGCTTTAAAGCTTTATATATTGAAGAAAATATTTGTAAAAGACAGATATACAAGATATGGATATACTTGCTTACTTAAATATTATTGCTTACATATAGTATTTAAACTATGCAATATGTTTGTTTTGATTACCAATTGGATCTCTGATTTTTCTGATCTAAACCGGTTCTCAAAAAGATGATCAATAAGTTTTGAGTATTTCACACTATAAGTAATGAGAAGTTTCCTAAGTTTCCTTTCCAAATTCAGGTCGCGTAAATATTTAAAAATTCGTCATACAGAAGCCAGACTGTAGGGCCAAAGACAAAGGCTCCTACTTCTACGCTCAACCTCAAGCTGCATATGAGTTAATATTTGTCTAGTTTTTGAACATGCCGCTTTTGTCTCAGCCTTTGTGTTCCATCTCGGATTCGTCTGACGCTGAAGCTGACGCTCTCGCTGTCGCTGTCGCTGTCGCTGAAGTTGACAAACCAACCAGGTCCTGGTCCACTTTGGATCACGGCGTCTTTGAGGCGATGGCCCGGGGGTTGGGGGCCGGAGACTGGGGTGCTTTGGATGCAGGGGAACTGTGGGCGAAGGGACATAGGGGCACCCTGCCGGCATCCACATCATCACAGCAAATAGCTCCACTTTCCACTCTCTCGCCGAAAGTGCTATCCTTTTGCAGGATACCCGCGCTGCCTGTGGATGCGCGGGTGTGCGGGGCGAACTCTCTGGCGCTGTAAAATATGCAATTAGAAAGACATCAAAGCACAGTCGCCGCTCAACTCAACGCTGATAGCCCGGCAACCTGCCTGCCACCCTTCACCACCCCTCTGCACCCTTCAGCACCCTTCTCCGCCCACCCTTCACCGCCCGCCCCTTGTAGTACTCGCCCCCTTCCCCGCCGCCTGCTTTGGTATGCGCTTTGACACTGCCACAGACGGCAGTGCAAGAAATATGTGAATGGTTTCTCACTTGCATGTTGCATACATTTTAATAGCTGAACAGTCAGACATTTTTAATACGTTAAAAAGTTATTAAAAGCTATAGGCAATAAGCCATTCAATGGATAAGATCTTAAGATTTAGTGCAACTTTATGTGCAACAAATCGCACTGGCTTTTGTATCTAAAAGCGAAATGAGGCCAACAAAAAGTATGTTTCTTTAAAATATATATAGATAATTTGTAGTTATATTATAGTATTGCTTAAACAAGATATATTTTTTTTTTTAAGCTATGCAACAAACTGATTTCAAATAGATTGATATTTTTTCAAGCATTTTTCTGTTGATTTGTATTAGCTCCGCACTATGGAGATTTTTGTCATAATTTCATATAAATACGAATGTAAATTAGCTAGTCTTTTTTCGAGTGCAAAGTGCAAGGACACTCAACGAGAAGCAGAGAGGGTGGAAAAGAAGGCTTTCGAAAACCCAACCCGAAACGAGTCTCATCATTAGTGCTCCCCCGCCATCGCCACCGCCGCTTGTAGTTGTCACTTTGTAGGCCGCTACCGCTGGCGCTTTTTGATATTATTTATTTATATTTTTCACTTTTAATAAAATGCTGTCGCCGTTGCCTTCGCTACTTTGCCTTTGTGGAAAGCGGAGGAGCAGGCGGCGCAGAGTTGGGAACGTTTTGCCAAACTCGCGGCCAAGCGAGGTCAATTGGCTTAATTACTGTGTGACATCGTGTGTACAAGTGGCGATGCCGATGGTGATGGTGATGGTTATGTCGTTGGTTATAGTGCTGGTGAAGGCGGAGGCGTCTTCCAAATGCCTCCACATTCGCCACTGAGTAAACAGTCTTGCGTTTATTCATGTATATTTCAACAGATAGCCGCACTCCCCTATCAATAGAGTCCCTTGTGCGGGAGACCATTAAATTTAATCGTTTTTCGTTTTTTGTCTGCGTTTTTCAATCACTATCTAGTAACGAGCATCGCAGCCCCACTGCCCATAAACATATACACTCGAAAATGCAAGCTGAAGTACAAAAAGTATATAATTTAATAATACATATAAATAAAATATATGAATATTCATTTAGCTCTCAAAACTCAAGCTCATATGCCGTTATAGTATCAGTTCAATAATATAAGTTAATATAATTTAATCCCCAAAATATTTCTCTCTGTGCAGAAAAAATCAGTTTGTACATACATAGTGAGAAGTAGTGCGTAAGCGTCGCTTATCGAACGGATGCCAATTGGCCATGTGTGCATGTGGATGAACCCAGCGAGACTTTTGACTTGTGACACACTCATTTCCTTCGGCCGCAAACAGTAATCAGTGTGCACAAAATGCACTCGACATCATAATCAGTGGGAAATACAAACAAACAAGTGCATATACGAGTACATTTCAAACAGCAGACAAAACAACGATAAAAATGCGCCTGAGTGGCTGGGAAATGCTCCTGCTCCTGCTGCTCCTCGGAGTGGTCAGTGCCGTCCGGCAGTTGGAGGAAAACCAGAGCACCAAGAACGAACACCATCATTCGGAGGAGCGACAGGTGCGTCGTCGAAATAATAAGAGCAATGCCTCCGTGGACCACTATCGCCATGCGCCACCTGGCGGAGTAAAGAAGAACAGTCGCAGCCATTCCGTGAGCCTGGATTCGGATGACTACGACTGGCTGGATGCGGACACCAGCGAGGCAGTCGACAGCTCCGAGGTCACGGCTGTGGAATCTGTAAGCTCGTCCGGCGAATCGCATGGTAAGTTGATAAGCAAAGTCAGCCCTGTGACCTTTTTACTGGCACATCAAAAGCAGCCGCTTATCAGTTTGGCTTGACCCACTCGTAGTGACAAATAGTGACTTGGAAATATATTGAAAGTTCTAGAAAGCAAAACAGAAGTATGTAGTATGCACGCATATGTATTTATGCATATAAAATAATGCACACTTTTACAGCTTTGCAACTAAATGTGCATATCGAAACAGAGAATCTTCAGTCAGATTTCTTCCGCGGATAAACACATGATCTGCAGCATATCTAAGCCATATCTATATAGAGTTCCTGGTTTTTCGAGTTCATTGCTTTTAAGCCAGACTGGTTCCCTAATTTATTTGAACGTTGTCACTTTCATCGGCCCGCATTTTTAGGGCTGGTCAGTTCGGCTGGAAATGGAGGAACCGGCGAAAATATATATGTAAAAACTTTACAGCCCCTCCCACTTTGATTTGCATGTAAATGGAACCACACTCTCGCATCCACTCACTTAATCAAAAGCAATAATTTGCTTTTGAGCGCGAACGAAATGTTTTAATTGAAAGTGCTGATGCGGATGACGATGCCACTGTTTCCAGATACAGATACTCGCATCCAAGTAAATGCGTGTGTGCTTGTGCTCGAATCTAAATTGAAACTGTGTTAAAAATTAGTTTAAATTGTTGCAAAGCTGGCTTGTCTGATGGCGCCAGCATATGTGCACAAGTAGGAATCCAAGATATGCTGCTCTTCTCCACTCTTCTCATTTCTTCGCTGGCTGTTTTATTAACTCGCCACTCGAGTGAATTATGGTGGGCCGGGGTGTCAGTGTATGATAAATGTGTTAGATTTCCAATGAATTTTTATGGCCTGCACCACACATATATGTCGCCGCCTTGAGCTTAACTGATTGTGACTCTTTTTTTTGCAAAAGGAAATTCTTCTTTGGCTCAACTGCGCGATGTTGTGCATGCGAAATGTTGTGGATTGTGCGGCATTTGAAGTGTTTTGCATACAAATGGCCATCGTTGATGTTTCATTTGGATGCGCTGCGATCGTAAAATAGCTATTAAACAATCATTTTTCTTGCACTCACGTTAATCGGACGGGTGGTCGGATGTGTCCAATCCTTTTGATTTTTTTCATGGAAGTTATCTTCCCGCAAATGCCGACAACTTGGCGACAAATCAGCTGTGACACTTGACATGCGACAGCGAATCCGGAGACTGCCATTCGGTGGACTTCTTTATTTTTAGCAGTCACCCCATTCCACGGATCCACAGATCCAAACAGGAAAGATTCACAGCAGTGGGAAATACCATTTAATTAGACCATGCAGAGAGTTGCTCTTTGAAAAAATGTTACAAAAAGAAACAATTTGAGGACTTTTGGATTGACTAAATATCCATTGTCTGTGCATTGACCTATGAAAGCACTCATATGAAATGATAACTATTCTCTTTTTATTTGCATATATTTATTTAAATTATTTTCAAAACAAACACCTATTTTCTTTGCGTGTGGTGCGTTGACAAGCAACTTAGATCATTGGCCAGAGTAGAAAAGAAACCATCGGCAGACTGCGCAACTTTGCAACTAAGACTGAAATTAAGATGCACCATAAAAATAGCACTCAACGACACACTATACGCAGAGTAGCAGGCACAAATGAAAACATTAACAGTTTTAAAAATAAATGCCAAATAAAAACCGTATCACAAGAATCGGAGAAATCACAAAATGGCGTGGAAGACAACGCCCGGGAAATTAAAAAGGCATTTTCCAAACGATTTGTCACAGTTTCGCATTTGCACATTTGATTCCCCAAATCGATGTTCATAGGCCCACGGCCAGAAATATATTTCGGTGGACTTCAAAGTAAATTTCCGCTAAAATTAGTCACTCAACCCGAGGAAAAAGATAAAATGCGACTGTCCGGACTCGCTTGGCCGAAATGAAAATGGCTGAGCCAAAAATACGTGAGTTTCCGAACAAGAAAACGGGGGAAATCTTAGCAGTTTTCACTCCACCCCCTCATCCAAAGTTGCCTGCCCTGCTTTGGCAATTGCACACTTAATTAATGGGCACTGCTTTTGATCTTCTGTGAAGTTCAGTAGCCCCCAATTCCTGACGCAAGTGACAAAAACTGAAATTTTTCACGCACTCAGCGAAACTCTTTGAACCCGCCCTTTACGCCCAGCCAACTGTCACACGTCCAAGTTCCACGGATCCGGAGTTTCAAATCCGGAGATGGGAGCTGGGAGATGGAAAATGGGAAATGGGAGATCGGGGACATGTGTCGCAGATGTCAGACATGGGAAACGCTTCCATGTAGTGATGGGCATCATGACGTGATTTCAGATCAGATAGTTTCAAGTGATCTTCAGAGGAGTACTCCCTGCATCCAAGATATTGCATTCGTGTCACGACTTTCAGTTCCCTTCGAACAAACTCATTCATATTCATCTGGTTGGGATAAGCAGGCTATCTGGTTGTTCAATCTGCAGCTCAATCAGAATAATGTCAATTATAGGTAGGTGAGACAAGCTGTTACAATTGACGGTGAATAAATCTTTAAGATCTTATAGTACAAAGAATTGAAATGAGATTGCTGCTTGAATTTTAACAAGCTGTAGCTGGTAAACTATTTCATATTTCAAGTAACATAAGGCATTATTTTCCATAAATAAAATACTTTTCTTATTAAATATGCACATGATTATCTTATGAACAAAACTTTTTATATCACGGTGCCATCGCTGATCCCAAAACCAAACGACTCATCGTGCTCCCCCATTTCATTTCGCAAGAAAAGTTCAACACCCAATGAGCAATCCTCCAAATGAACCGCAGCCAGATAAAAAGGGGAACGAGTACAAAAACCAAAAAAAAACATGAAAAAAGAAAAGGAAAACAAGCCTTAAGTGCTTAATAAGTAATCAGTCACCCAGGGCACTCGTAGATAAGCAGGATACCATTCCAGCCACCTAATTAGTGCGACAAACGAAACCCCTCCTTGATATGCCGTGAAAGTCCTGTGTGATTTGTGCCAGAGGAACTGTGTGTTGCCACAGATTCAGCACAACATGTGGCGATCATGATCATGGTCATGACCATGATCAGGATTCACGAATCAGGAATGGGGCATCAAGCGAATCTGACTTGGGGAACCAGATAACTGGCAGATATCTCGCTGCCTTCCGTGGCATTTATTTTAATTTTAATTTACTGAGTGGTGTCAAAATGCGTGAGCCAAGCCATTAAACTCTGATATGCTGCACTTTGCCAACTTAACTTCTTGTTTTCCTCGCGCAACATGCTTATTTTCTGTTTGTTTGCTTCTCTTGCAGATATCTTCACATGTTGCAATCAGGTCTTCGGCTCATGTCGCACAGCATGCGAAAATGTAAGTATTGCAGATCGGGGGAAAAGGGGAAGGGGGGAAAAGAGGAACAGGGGGGGTCTTAGTGGGTAGGATTGATCATATATCAAAAATCCATATGAATGCTTCAGTGGATGCAACGGGTGGCACAGACAAGGGCAGCACTTTGATAACAATTTGGCAAAAGTTTATTTTAAAAATGGTTTAAGACAAAAGTTTTATTTGAGATTATATATTTTTAAGGCAAGCAAAAATTCAAGAAATTTATAATTAAAATATTAAGAACAAATATTTATTTTTATACCCGTTACTCGTAGAGTAAAAGGGTATACTAGATTCGTTGAAAAGTATGTAACAGGCAGAAGGAAGCGTTTCCGACCATATAAAGTATATATATTCTTGATCAGGATCAATAGCCAAGTCGATTTGGCCATGTCCGTCTGTCCGTCCGTCTGTCCGTCCGTCTGTCCGTCTGTCCGTCTGTCCGTCTGTCTGTCCGTATGAACGTCGAGATCTCAGGAACTACAAAAGCTAGAAAGTTGAGATTAGGCATACAGACTCCAGGGACATAGACGCAGCGCAAGTTTGTCGAATCATGCTGCCACGCCCACTCTAACGCCCACAAACCGCCCAAAACTGCGACGCCCACACTTTTGAAAAATGTTTTAATATTTTTTCATTTTTGTATTGGTCTTGTAAATTTCTATCGATATGCAAAAAAACTTTTTGCCACGCCCACTCTAACGCCCACAAACCGCCCAAAGCTGCCACGCCCACATTTTTGAAAAATGTTTTGATATTTTTTCATTTTTGTATTAGTCTTGTAAATTTCTATATATTCGCCAAAAAACTTTTGGCCACGCCCACTCTAACGCCCACAAACCGCCAAAAACTGTCCTTCGCACTTACACTAGCTGAGTAACGGGTATCAGATAGTCGGGGAACTCGACTATAGCGTTCTCTCTTGTTTTACATTTAAATTAGAGTCTTTTCTATTCGCTAGATAATAAACGATTTATTTATACGAATTCCTCAATGAATAAAAATCATTTGAATATAAAATACATACAGCGCATAATATAGAAGCTGATCAAAATTAGTTTTTAAAATGTTACTTTCTGCCTTTGCATACATTTTCCAACCCAATACTTAAACTCATAACAATTTGAACCCCAGTGATGAAGTGAGGCGCCTGCTGCACAGTGAACACCAACTCGAAGGGAAATGATGTGTCTGTCATAAATATTAAACGTTAGCCACAGGCCAGTGGCCATAAGTACGAACACCTCGGACAGCAGATCAGATACAGATTGAACATGCCGATAAGGTGGAAAAACTACTGATCAAGCCACAATGCATTTCCTGGTATTTTTATGAGCCCATGAATCCTCTTTCCCTCATTATGAATGGACTACGGGCCGTGAATGCCAAGCAAAATACATTTAGAATTCAATAAACGTTGATCCGTCAGACTGTCACACGCAGAAAATTCATTGAAAATGATTATGACAGGTTTTAATGGTCGTTCGATTTCGGTAGAACTTTGAATACCATATCCACATCCGCTGGCATTTGATTTCAGTTTTCAGAATATATAGAGCCTTGTGCCAAAAAGGATTGAAAAATCCACACAAATTGCATTGTTAATTAGCATAAACTGGCAAACAGGTAATTGCACCTCAAGACCGAACCCAGACCAAAAGCCCAGTCAGCTACAGAGAAAATAAAACTTGTGAAGTAAGAACAACATTACTTCTATAAAAGTTGTAGTACAACTTCAAATTGGATAGGAAAATATGACATTAGTTAAATTCCAATCTCATTTTAATAGGACTTAAGGCTGCTTTTGTTGTTCAGTTATTTTCTTTCTGTGCAAATTGAGAGCCAGACGAACCAGTTTGCCACTCAAAGTCATTCATAAAAGCCCAGCCGGCTGAAAATCAATTTGTTGTCTTTGCCAGTGAGTTGAGTGAGTGTCGTGTGCGCAGTTGTCGGTAGTCTGCCACGACTAGGAGCCCCGATTTAGTTGGAGGCAATGCCGGCAATCAAATCACTGACATCATTTAACTTTGTAATCATAACCATTTTCCACCCAAAACCAATTAGTTTTCCCAGCCGAAAGTGGGCTGTGCGGCTATGCCAATCTTTTCATTTAGAAATGCAAATGAAGGCATTAAATCTTTTGGCCAAATTGAAACTGACAAACAGGATAACCAAGCCAAGCCAACCGGTTGCGTTCCCATGGGCGTTACCCAAATCCACTTTTCAATTGCTCTGCTCTCTCTCCGGTGTGCCAAAGATTAGAGAGTTAGATCTTACAAGTGGGTGTCGGGAAATTGGAGACCCCTTGATATACGACTCCCCACTCACAAATTGTTCTATTCCTTATCCGCTGAATGTGTGAAACGTCGAACCCGAGACGGCAGATCAGTTCGAGATAAGTGAAAATTTACGCGCACTTTATTATTGACAAAATGCTCGGCGTCTGATAATTGCAACAGGCAATCCTGTGGGCTCATATCTGATGAGATTTGGTGGCCAGGTGGGCAGGTTGTCCTCGAAGAGAAACCGAGGACAAGGATGCCATGTACCATGTAGTCATCCGAGTGTGTGGGAGTGCGTGACATGGCCACGGACACTTCATTAACAAAACTGCAACAGACATGCCCGAGGCCCAAACTTCAAAGGGGGGAAGTCAGACGAGAAACACACATGCAAGAAGTGCGTTCCAAGCAGGGGCGTAGTCGATAGGAGGTACCCTGCAATTCGGAAATAAGCATGTCATTAAATAGATGGGCGGATGTACTTTTAAGTGTCCTATCAACAACTTCTGAGCAGAGAAAAAAATAGTAAAAAAGGTCTATTTTAATTATCGGTTGTCATCGCTGAAATTAGTTAAATGTAGGTTTATAAGTAAATAAGAAGGGGCTACTTTAAAAGTGTAATTTAATGGAGTGGGAAAGCAACTAGGAAAATATTTATAACAATTACAGTTTGAACCGCATTTAGACTAAATTTAAATTTTATAATCATGAACAACTTTTGATACAAGATTCTCCACCCAGATGCACTCCCCCTTAATACCAATGCATCTCCACCTCAGTTTATGTTAATTTGTATTTATGGGAATGCCACCAGGCTCAAGATCCAGACAAGTTTCGAGGACAAGCACACGAAGTATCTTGAATAGACATCGCTTTACTCAGATTACTGTGGCAGATACGTGAGTGAGTCTCGGCATGGAGTGAGCCTGAAAATTTGTTATTGAAGTTCCCTGGTTCTTTAGTTCTTTATCGATAGAAGGAAGCAGCGAGAGCGGGGCAAATGTTATTTATGATGGTGTCGGGATGGGAACAGCACTCAAAAATGTAACATAATACGCCAAAAACTACAACGAAAGGAGCAGGAAAGAAGTGCAACCTGCATGTTTTGAGTCCTGTATCCAAAACTTAATACCGACCCTGAATGCAACCCCATGCACTCAACCAAAAACCAATAAAAAACCTTTAAAAGATTGTACTCTTCTTCGGATTAAAATCAGACACCAAATACCGCAGTCTATAACATTCTTTTTAAGTAAATTCTTTATTTAATACTTGTTTAAAGCTGAGAGGAAAGCACTTGAAATTTTCCTGAGTGTCGAAACTTTGAGACTGCGCACAGAGCACTTGAAGTCCAACAGGTTGCGGGTCAGGAGTTGCGGGTTAAGCGCATGGTCGATGATTAAGTTTGATTGCGATTAATAACTTGTTGTCTATTGCAATTTATGCATATTTTTCCAGTTATCTCTGGTGGAGTATGCCACTGCCACTGGCGGCGATAGTCGCGATGAACTGCACAGATATTGTCAACTGCACCAGGTGGAATTTTGGACCTGCGTCAACCAGACTTTCGACGGTGAGTGTGTAAAATTAGATCATAAAATCCATTAAATTATATGTATGTATATGTATGTATTTTGGTTTTCTGTTTTCTGTTTCCTCTTCTTGCAGCGGTCACCCGTGGAGCCGACTGGTCGGGCAGACGCTGCTGCCAATTTGGAGTCCTGCCCCATTGCCGCAACGTCTGCGCCACTTCGAGTCGCTCACCTGTGCAAAATTGTCGGCGGAGCGACGAGCAAACGCTTTACGACTGTCTGGAGCGGCAGGAGGCAGCGGATCAGTGCTGCGGACAGGCCCGCACTTCCGAGTGTCTGGAGGTAGGGGTCTTCAGAGCTATAGCACAGTGTAATCTTAAATTCATGAAGTATTAAAGAGCCTTTAAAAAGCGGACCTCATTGGAAAATACGTTTATACTTTTCCTTTCATAGATGAAAATATATTTTTAAATAATTCAAATATCTGAACATTTTACAAAATAATAATGACTAATTATTTTCAGGCCTGTCGAGCCGTTTTCGAGCCCGCCAACGACAACCATGACCATGTGGACATCAATGGAGCCTGCGGAGATCGCAACGCGGATGTGATTCAGTGCGTCAACAACCACACGGACATGACGCCACTGGCAAATGCCGAACAATGTAAGTGAACAAAGCTTAAAAAATAAAAAGTACCAAAAACTTAATGTTCCAAAACTATTTCTTAGACATACCCTGTTGTGAGTACAGCAGCAAAGAGCACTGTCGCCACACCTGCCGGAATCTTCTGCATCAAAACGCCACTCTTATGGAACGAAGTGAGGTGATCTTCTCGCGCTTGGAAGCGGCAGGATGTGGCTCACCACTACCACAACTGCCTTTCTGGCAGTGTTTCCTAACAGTGACGGGTAAGCTGTATGTGCCGGGAGGAGCTGGAAGAGCTGGGGGATCCTTTGCCCAGGGACGGATATCGGGCCAAGGCGGATCTCTGGGGGAGGCCAACCACCTGGGCATGGATGCGGCTAAGAGGCAATGCTGCGAGCAGGCCAGCAGCCACAAGTGCCGGCGATTGTGCAACCAGATCTTCACCAGCAACTGGTGGGATGCGCGCTCCAGTTTTGAGAACGAGTGTATGGACCAGCCTGGAGAAAGGGAACTGCGGCGATGCATCGAAAGCGTAGATGCACCATGTGAACTCGGATGCCAGGGCCTTAGTTTCTGCTCCAACTTCAACAATCGACCCACGGAACTCTTTCGCAGCTGCACGCCAGAACATGACGCAGCTGCTCGCGAGGATTTGCAGCTGCTGCAGCAGCGGGGAACCGTCAGAGTTCTGGGACAGGAGCTCTTTATCAAGAACACCAGTCGGTGTGCTCCGGACAAGTGGAGGGCTTTGGTGTGTGCGCTCCAACTGAAGCCCTGCACGCGAGTTGGTCTCTTCAACGGCATTTGCAGCGAGGATTGCCACGAGCTCCTGGACGAGTGCCTGGACTGGACACTACAACACCAGCGACCAAAAGACATATGTTCTCGGTTAAAGGAGAACGATGATGATGCTCCACTGCCTTGTATATCCCTGGGGAGCTACCTGAAACCAGGGGATGCCAGTCCCGAGGAGTTCCAGGGTATCACATCACCCTGCGCCAAGAAACCCTGCAATGGCAGCGAAGTGTGCATCCTGCAGCGAGGAGGCAACCAAGGCTACTCCTGTATACCCGGCTGCAATTTGGGACAGGATTCCAAACTGTTTGTACCTTTCGGCGCTTACGTGCGTCTTGGAAAGAGTAATCTGCATAAGAAACTGGAAGTGGGCCAGTTTCCGCTGGCCGAGCATATTGTTTGCTCATGCGGATTACAAGGTCGCCTGGAGCAATGTCAACCCCTGCCGAGCTATATGCACGCCCACTGCACCCTTCCAGGAGCCAGGAGCTACCGGCATGGATCCTCATTCTACCTGGAGTGCAACCTATGCAGTTGTTTTGCCGGTGAGATCACCTGCACCAAACAGCAGTGTCGTCTGCCAGGATTCGCGGATTCCGGTTACACGAGTCTTCCGTGCAATTGTCCAGCTCACTATGTTCCCGTGTGCGGCTCCAATGGAAACACGTATCCCTCGGCCTGTGTGGCCAAGTGCCATTTCCCGGAGGGGAACTACGTCTACGGGGCCTGCAATGCTCGGAATGCCTGCCAGGCGGCACCACCAAACAGTTGTCCCTCCGGAACTCAGTGCTTGGACAGCAGGAAGGTGTGCCTGGCCAGCATGCAGCGACCTTGTCTGCAATACGTGTGTGGTAAGTTACGGAGGATAAACGCTTTATACCAACGATGCATTTTAAAAATAATACGACATTCTATAAATATTTCTTGAAATATATCAATTATCTGTATGATTTCTCCATTTCAGTCAACGCCACCGCTTCCAACTGTTCAACTTTCCATCAGGGTGAGGTGTGCGATGCCCAAGGACGGACTCATCCCAATGCCTGTGCCCTGCTGAAGGCCAATCCTCAGGGTCAAGTGGCCTACTGGTCCGCCTGTCAATCGAGTCGCTTCAATACCTCACCGTCACCAGTCTGTGGCATCAATGGAGTCACATACAAGAGCAGCTATGCGGCCAGAGCGGAATACGTGCTGGTGGATTATGTGGGTCGATGTCGGGAGGTGGGCCTGCTGGTTAGCGACATGGGAAGACGCTGCAGGACTGTCCAGTGTCCCGCTCCCGTATCCAAGCATTGTCGCTTGATAGTTCCCCCAGGAGCATGTTGTCCTTTGTGTGCAGGAGGAGCCTTCAGGATAATCTACTCCAGAAAGCAATTCGATCGCGCCATGTACGGACTAAGGGCACAGAGCAGCACTCTTTTGACTTTGCACGGGGTGCTCCAACAGCTGGATGGACTGGTGCAGGTTAGCGAATGCCAACTGACTGGATTCCTCACCATGGAAGTGGGCATCTTTGTGGCCATAGTGCCGGCCAGCAGTATCAAGCGACCCACGCGCCTACAATTGGAGGCCTGCGCCCGGGAGGCGGAGAAGATATCGTCCCTAATCAATGCCCAATCGCCCAGGATCACAACCAATCTAGCTCTATCCTGTTTGACAGTATCGCATCTACTAGAACCCACGCCAAATGGAGCAACATCTTATGGTTCCCACGCCATTTGGATACTCCCCTTACTGCTGTTAGTTTCTAGATTAATCATAGCCTAAGTTAGTCCTAGAAGGAGTGTGTATGATCTGACTCAATCAAGTGAATTCTTGGTGCCAATTAATCCGTTAGTCTAAGGAGATGGAATGTGCCTTCAACTGTAAGGAATTGACCCTCTGTACCATGTGATATTAGCTAAATTAATTCTTAAGCTTTAAAGTTATTTTATAGTTATTATTTAGTTTATGCCAGGGACCGTTAATCATAACTATCTTTTGTTTGAACTAATTTAAATGTATTTTATAATTTGTATACTCCTTCATGGTAACGACATATAAGAAATTAAAAAATAATCATTTCAAATCTGGATCGTAAAAGTTTAAAAAAAAAATAATGGACCAAAACCCGATAATGTACCCACCCTAAACTATGGTTATATTCTTAAATTTCGAAATCATTGTAATATATTAATTTTTGGTCCCTGGCTAGCGTTCGTTAACGACCAAAGCATTGTCCGCCTAGGAGTATCGCTAGTCTAATAAAATCCCTTGAAAAAAAGGAACTTGAGATGAAGCATGGCTTCCTTTATTGAACCACTCCAAGTAGATCCTGCCGAAGCTCTATTATAATAAATGTACGAAAAGGGTAGAAAGGGTTATCGCTTTAAGAAGTATCCATGGCCACCACCTGGACGCGTTCGGTGACGAGGAGGTCCTTAATGTTGGTGTGCAGCACGGTTGAGGTTCCGGTCTTGAAGCGGTAGTCCAACTGGCGCTCGCCCTTCTTATTGGCCAGCTCATAGTTGCGCAGATACTCCACACTGCCCTTGCGGATCACACACAGATCGATGTTGGATCCCGAGCCCAGATCGTTGAACACACCGGAGGCGATGGCATCGCGCACCAATTTCTTACCCTCCTCCTCGGACAGGTCAGGTCTCCAGCGACTTTCGAACACGGTCATGGCGGCCAGGGAACCCGATCCCATGGTGGCATACGGCAGTTTATCAGAACTGCCATGTGGGTGAATGGAATAGATGTGAGGTCCGGTCTTATCCACTCCACCAAGCACCAGAGCGGCACTGATGTGACCCTGGTAACGGAAGAGCATCTGCTTCAGCATCACATTGGCGGCCACAACGCGCACCTCACGGTCCGTCTGCAAGCGATGCAGCTCCAGCTGGGAGGAGATCAGATCCGTTGTCATCTCAGTGTCCGCAGCGGTTCCAGCTCCACAGCAGCTGAAGGGTAAAGATTTTCGTTAAGTATTTTGAGATACTTTGCGTGTTGCAGAAGCAACTATTCATCTTTTTAGCGAAATAAGCCTATAATATCTAAATTATAATTTGTAATATTTCAGTCAATTTTAAATAATATAGACTTTGAACCAAAGAAAAGTATTATTCATATTTGTGTTAGGTATTTTTCAAATTATGCACTATTATATTCCTATACTCCGGTTGACAAGATTATAGTTATGTAGAAACTACTTGGTGAATACCTTCGACTTCCTAGCTTTTTAGCCTTTTTGGAGGATAGGTTGGATACAAATAGATGTGTCATTTGAAAACTGGTGTCAAAGCAATTTAGACTATGTGGATAGAAGGAAGTGGCTCCACTTTTGTAATATAGCACAGAAAATAACCCATCCTTCCTTTTCCAGCATTATCTTATCCCTTATGCACTTGAAAGTGTTCATTATACACGCCGTCTAAGGACTTACTATATATTTTTGGCCAAGTAATGGATCTTGGCGCAGTTCTTGTCCGAGACAATGGGACCCTCGGTGGCTCGCGTATCGGCGCCCAGGATAACACCATCCTTGTAGATGATGCCAACAATTGTGGTTCCCGTCTTGGTGGTGGTCGGTGGCTTGAAGCCTCCTTTCAAAAGAGTTGCATTGCTGAAAGAAAATAAAACATAAATTAATAAAAGCCGATGGCGGATTACTGGACAACCCGGATGATTCTAACCGCTTGCAGTTGTCGAAATTGAACCCAGCACGGGGCAGATCGCGTGCGTTATCCAAATCCATTGTATATTCTTTTTGTTTCAACTATATTAGCAAGGAAAACTAAAGGTTTAATTCTGACGAGCGCGATGACAAACAAAATTGTTAAAGGCGTGATAGAGCTGGAAGTAACATCGATAATTTATCGATATATACTGATGGTCTTGATTAGCGATAGTATTAATGAAAAAATATTAAATTTATAAGTTTTTTACTGTAACCTATGTAATAAATTATACCACATCTTAAACGTTCAGTGATTTACATACCACATTGTAATGTTGTGAATTACACTACGCCTTTTACATGCAACAAGTGCATAGGAAAGCCCCTTATATTTTGCAAGCGAATAATCATATTCGAAAAATATCGATATACTGATTTCCTTCTGTTCGCCTTGGCAAAGTACCATCACATTTGTGGATTGCATCCCTGGAAAGTATTTTGGTAATTTACCATGTCTGCGGCCACAAAATTACATAAAACAAGTTGGTGCGCCCTTCGGCAGCTGCAACAATACAGAACTAAGGGTAAGTAACACTAATTACAAGCCCTTTTATTGATCAAAGATCGAGGAAGTTGTTTACATAATGCCGGTGGTCATTCACGTTTAGCGGAGCTCCTCGGCCAGTGATGGCATGCTCGTTGGTATCTGGCGGAAAAATCGCTAAAAGTTAATACGGATCCCGGTATTTTCCAGGGGTTTACAAAATGAAATAAGGTTTACTTATTTATTATCATTATATTATGTCATTACAGCCAATTTCAGCGGCAGTTCGGCATCGATAGCCAAACGGAATGACCTATTCAACCAGGAGCAGCGCCGTCAACGGGATGCCGTTGGTCGAATCGATAAGATCGAGGTGCGGTACCTGGGACTTCCCGAGGATGTCACTCTGGTGATGAACAGCAACATCTCAACGCCCTTTAATTGCGCCCAGCATCTGAGTGAGGGGCACTGTAAGCGATCGGCACTTGCCTTGATCGACGGCAGTGTACCCTGGGATATGCACAGACCTTTGCAGGAATCCTGCACTCTGCAGCTGCTCAACTTCCATGTCTCCGAGCCACATGTGGTCAACAAGTGAGTGTTATACTGCATATATTTTGGCATACGTATTAAACTTACCTAAATTGTTTACTTTTAGAGCGTTCTGGCGCACTTGCAGCTTTATGTTGGGAGCCGCCTTGAACCGCGCTTTTAAGCCTGAGGCCAATCTTCAGCTCCACAGCTTTCCTGGACCCAACAGTAAGCAGAATTATTTTCTGAAATTTTATGGAGAATAGTTCGAACCTTCTGAACAGGTTTCCCACTTTAACGAATACGAATAATTTAACTACTAATACTTTTAGCGTCATCCTATTAAAAAACTTGTTTATTACATATTACAGTCAAATCCGGTAGCTTTGTACACGACATTGTGCTGCAAACCCAGAACTGGGAGCCGAAAAAGGAAGATAGGCGCGCCATTTCGGCAGAGATGGTAAAACTGGCTGCTCAGGATCTGCGCATCGAGCGTTTGGACGTCCAACAGGATTTGGCCCAGGAGATGTTCAAGGATTCCAAGTATAAGAGCGAACAGTTGCCCAGTATTGCGCAGCAGACCAATGGAAGGGTCACCTTATATCGCCTGGGTGATCACATCGACATCTCACGCGGTCCAATGGTGGCCTCTACCAGCTTTCTAGGCAAGTGCGTCATCTCGGCTGCCCACAAAGTTGCGGAGGAAGGTCCCGCTGGTGCTTTCTATCGCATTCAGGGCGTTGCACTGCCGACTGGCTTCCAGCTGAATCATGTTGCATTTGGTGTATTGGAGGAGCGTTCCAAGAAAGCCGTGAGTATACCCCGCCGTTTTTTTGGTACAGAACTGTGTCACAGATTTAAAACACATTTTAGAGCCCCGCACGCCTGCCCAATGAACCATTTGAGGAACAACAACAACTGCAATTATCTTAAAACGTTCTTTAATATTTAAAACTATACTATAAGTGTTTAAAGGTAAATCATTAAAGAGCGTCCTAATTTGTTACAAGAAAAACTCGTCTTTAAAAAGATTTGACCATTTTACTTACTAGCTAAATTATCGTATGGAATGAAACTTTGGATAGCTCGTATAATTAAAGACAAATAAATTTAGCATCCATAAAACAGAATTTAAATTGCGGAACACTTTTGGTCTTATTTTGTGTATGGATTTAATGATTTTATATCCTTTTAATTGCCAGTGCTAGGACTTATTTAATTTGCTCACACACCAGTTCTATTATTACAACTGTCTCTTTAAAAGCATTTATATTATAAATTTTAAGCTTCTACAATTAAGGAAGGTGCTGTTTAAATCATGTGTAAATACACACGTAAAGCTGACCACAGACTAACATTTGGTAACGATTTCATCTCTAACATATAAGGCATGCTTAATGAAGCAAGAGAATCAGAGATTCCACACAAAACATATACAATATATACATCTACAATAAGAAAACAAAATCAACATAGCTGTTTGAGATTCAGAGCTATTCCTTAAAAGCTCTTGAACAGACCCTCTAAATCGTGTTCGTTTAGGGCAATAGCTAGCATTATCAGTCCACCCAGAAGGATACCAACAATTTGTATTATTATACCCTTTGGATCTTTGGCCATCTCCGGATTGTGGGCCACACTCATTGTGGGCACCAGATCGGCAAAGGCAATATAAAGGAAGGAACCAGCGGTGGCTGCATAAATCCATTGGGTCATGCCATCTCCAATTCCCGCGATAAACAGACCCACGGACATGCCCACAAAGCTGAGAACTGAGCTAACAATGTTCATATAGATGGCTCTTCGCATGGAGACACCTGTTTGGAGCAACAGTGCGAAGTCGCCTAGTTCGTGTGGCAACTCATGGCAGAGAACGGCAAAGGCTGTAGCAAATCCAGTGACCGGATCACTTGCAAAGGCTGCACCTATGGCCAAACCGTCGGTCAGATTGTGCAAGCCATCTCCGATGATTACCATGAAGGCTACTGGAGTGAGCGGTCGATCAGGGGTCTTCTCGTCCAGCTTGGCCTCCTGCAGCATCACATTGAGTTCTCGCGGAAGGGGGAGTTCAACAGCATCCTTGGCAGCGGGCTTCTCCATATGTCCGTGACTGTGGCTGTGACCATGTCCATGGCTATGTCCATGGCCACCTGGCTTACCTCCCTTGAGAAGCGGTATCAGGTTCTCCAGCATATACATGAATAGCGCCGCCAGGAAAGTACAACCACATAGCAGAGCCGCCTCATTGCTATGCTTGTGATCTGATTCCAAGGGATTAATGCCAGTGACTTCCTCCTCGTGCTTTTCCTCCTTGAAAAGAGCATGTGGCAGCAAGTGCATGAGGGCATCGCCAGCCAAAGTGCCCACAGCGATAGAGACCAGGAACTTGAGGATTTCCTGGTAGGCAGCTGACTTCATCAGAGGAACCAGAAGAATTCCCAGCAAACCGCAAGCGGAGAGTATAAACATGGTGATGCTGGCATAGATCCAAGCTATATGGATATAGGTAAGTTATCTTGTAAAGCAAAGTATAATTAGAGATACCTACCGTACCATATCTTCTGGTTCTTATTGTTAAGGTTTTCCGATCGAGCAGCTGGTTGCTTGCACACTCCATTATCGATTTGGGCTAATAGAGCTGGGCAGAGTTTCATAAAAGCTCGCGGAGTGATCCGCACCGAGTTGATGAATTCGTTGTATTCCTCTTCAGAATTGTGGATGGCATCAGTTGCACTAGCGTCATTCTTAATGAGCAATTTGCGGTAGGCAATGTTTTTGTGGAGATCGTTGTGGTTTACGATGAGGGAAAGCAACGACTTGGGCGATAAGCAAGCTGCAACAGGTTCTGGAAATTAGCAAAAAAGTAATGATATTGTAAAAACCAGAGGAAATATTCCTTGTTTTAAAATAAAGGACTAGTGGGTCAACATCTTAGTACTTCGTTAAGCTTCAAATGACGCAATTAGTAATTCATGTTATTTACTTCTGATTGTGCAGTTTGAAATATAAACTGTACGTTATGCATTGTTCTATAGCTTGGTTCACGTTCTGGGCAGCACCTGTTTGTTTTAATTTCAACCTTTTAAGCACTTTGTTTATAATGTTAGGTATGGGAAATTTTCTTTTTCCAAGCTTTGTCGCTACTATTCTGTGGAAATAGCAGTTACATTTCTTCGATCCCGGCAGCTTGCCCTTTTATAACTTAAATGTTATCCAATTCGCAAGTGCGAACTTGTCATTAATCCAGTCGGTTGTTTAGTGTTAACTTTATATGGGACAGCCTTGTAATGATTGTGTGCACTTCAATTAACCGTAAGGCTCAGTCAAGAAAAATAAATAACAAGCGAACCGATTGAGGCCTGTTTGTTTCTCGTTTTGTTTCTGTATTTGTATCTGTATTTGTATCTGAATCTGTTTCAATTGTTGTTTTGTTTTGGATTTCCGCATCCATAATGCGTCCGTTTATCGTGTTATCGCCCTGTTTTCGTCGCCTGCTGACAATGATCTTTCCTACCTGCTGATTTACGGCTACATTTACGGCCCAAAAGGCGAAAGAATACGCATCTGATACTAGCTACGTGTAGTATACGTGCATGGTAATGATAATTTATGCGACAAGGCCACGATCACAGACGGAACTTCCTATCAACCAAATGAGATGGGAGGATGGGATGGCATAATTGAATTGATGATAGACCGACCGCAGTCGCCGGTCGCCTTGCACTTGGAAATCGGCCAATTGATGGAAAGAGTCGGGTCGAGTTGAGCCGAGTCGAGGGCCGGCTTCATCTATTTATACTTCCATTCTGATGCGAATGCGACATTCTGGCGTACTCAATTTGTATTGTGCCACAGGTGGTTGGTGTTTTATCATGTTTGCTGTTGTTAATGGCCAGCTCAAGTGAGCTTTAATCCGAGAATTCCTTAGAATTTCTAGGCCTTTGTGGATACTGGACAACCGGGCTAAGTGTTAAACAAAAACTTCACTTCATTTATGACCATGTTGTCTGTCCTAGCGAAGCTCAGGCATTATCAGACATACATAGCTGATGGTGGGCAAACACAGTAATAAGGATGGAAGAGAAGTGCGGATTCTCCGGCCATCAAGATAAGACAGGTGCAAATCTTTACTCAACTATGTATAAACAACGCCACCCACCTGAACTCTCCCTCGGATGGCGGTGCTTGGGATCATGCATTTCCAGGAATTCAGGAACCTCGGCCTCCGACTCCGCCTTTGAGCGATTGCCAGGTGGAGAGATTTGCACCTCCAAAGCCTCCTCATCGGTGGTATTGACTTGTGTTGGCTCAAAGTAATAAGTGACATTGGAGCCACGTGTTCTTTGGTTGGAGTATCCCTGAGGTCGATGCTGATCGATCGTGTGCGAGGGATCGAATTGGATTTGACCCAGGTTCAGGCTGAACATCAAATGCTCAAGACCCTAAAAAAAATATTTAAATAACTATTAAAATGGACGATAATTAACAAGGTTTAATTAGGGATCTAAGAAATATATCTTATCTTATAAAACATCCTTTTCTACATACGTATCTTACAGTTTTCAAAGATAGATACAAAACCAAAGTGGTTTACTCAAGACTAACAGCTTTTATACACACAAGTTTAAGGAAGGCGCAAATTATAAGCAAACTATCTAATGATAAGAATAGATAGCATTATGTTTGAATTATTGTATTTAAACTAATTTCTTTTAAAGATAAGTAAGGAATTGAAAAAAAAAGCATTGAAAGAACTTTTGCAAAGATAAAAAGACATATTTACATATGTACAAATACTTATATAGTTTAATGATTTAATATCGTTTTGGATAGTTATGAATTTCCTAAACTATGCATATTTCAACAATAATTGCAACCTTGAAGTTGTAAAACCCATTTAAAACAACAATTAATCTCGAAATAGCTAGAGAATATGAAACAAAACAACTGCCAGCTGTTTTGTTTACAGCGACCGTCCTGAAATCTTTATTAAAAACAAACCTTAACCTGCTGCACATTTTTCACAGTAGCTCTCCACAAAATCCCACCATTTCCCACTATTTGCACTTGCAACTTTCTGCTAATTTGTCAGAGCCAATACTTTGGCTCCGATCTATCACAGATAATTACTTGATTTACTTGTCAACGTGCCAGGCAATTATATTTACATCTGAATTCATTTGCTTATTGTTATTCCACCATTCTGTCGCATTTTTGCTGTCGGCAAAGTGGGTGGAGATTCCCCGGGGAGACGAAGCCCCATCTAATTGCCTCGACAGCCACCTGTCGCCGCCGGAGATCGGAGGATTGGGGATCGGGGTTTGGGGCGTGTGTCATTCGAGTGATGAGTGGCTCCGAAGAATTGCCCAGATTCCCAAGATCAGGATGGCGGAATTTGCATATGAACAAACATTAGACACACGCGCGCTGGCACAAACAAACTACTTATTATTATGTAGCTCAGGCATCCACCAAATGGCTGATTTTACTTTCATTCAGCGA
This sequence comes from Drosophila yakuba, assembly GCF_016746365.2. NCBI lineage: Eukaryota > Metazoa > Arthropoda > Insecta > Diptera > Drosophilidae > Drosophila > Drosophila yakuba. The sequence continues at coordinate 15,175,678 of NC_052529.2, read as the reverse complement.
AGATTTGTTTGTGTGCCAAGTGTGCCATGTAATCCAAATTGGAATATTAGAATGATAATAGAATATGAGACGGTTGGGTGGGCATGGGGCCATCGGGCATCCAACCCTTAATGTTAGTATGCCGAGTGCGTAAAAAGTAAAAACATTTTAGTAGCGGCGCGCCATTCAAATGGACACAGCGTATTGCGTAGCCCAAACGCATGAGTAATGTCAATTGGCTCGGATTGCTCGGCATCGCACTATAAGTTTGGAGTCCATGTCCATAAGCATTGCGATCGCGTTGCGAAAGATGCGGCTGATTCGACGGGGTATCTTGGGTTTCGTCAGCTGCGCCGCGCATCTTGTGCCCATTAGGAGGAGCAGTCTTATCGGGCATATCCCCTAATCTCCGACTTGGATAAAGAAGGATGTTGTGCCAGGGGGCAGGGGATAGGGGGTGGGTGTGGGTGTTGGTGCCACGACAGTCGTGTTGATGCTCAAGTCTCGTACTATATATCTCACAGTGCGCTGCCGTTCGTTAGTCTGGATTTTGATTAAATTTATGATAATGCCAGCAATAAAGTGTACGTTTTTTATCATACGTTCCAAGCCAGACGAAGTGCCTGCCTGCCCCTGACCATCCCCCTGCCCCTCCACCTGTGTTATAAAATTGCTACCCTCATATAAAGATTACAACCTTTTAAGAGTGATGCGATAATAGCCGTTGAGAGTGTTTTGTTTGCCCGCTTGTCAAGTTGGCCAGAACACAATTGTTTCACTTTCACAATGCTTTAATATTTGATCAACTCTAATATGTCCGCACATTGTTTTTGTTGCTGGCCCAAATATGAAAAAAAGGCCAAAAAAAGAAGACACAAACTCACTAATTTTTTGCCATAACATTAACCGCAAAAGCTTTGTCCGTGCCCGACTTTGTTTACCTGTGTTTACCTGTGCTCAAATTACTCTCTTGTGTGTGTTTACAAGGCTAGTTCGATGGTTTATTGGTTATTACCTCAAAGTTGATTGTCCCGCCATTGCCGTATTTTTGAAATATCTGCGCCACGTACTTGTTGTATTCCGTGGAAGCCGGCACCGTTTTCAAAAATAGCGAACCCAGGCAAATTAGGGTTAAGACTAGCACCTGCTTTTGGGCCATCGTAATGGATTGAACACTCAGGTGGCAGATAGTTTCTATTCTCGTTTTTCGTTTTATTGAACCCGCTTATCTATCTACTGCTTGTCGGTCGTCACTTGTCATTTCACGCAGCTGCACCGCGATTTTCTCGACTTTTCACAATTTTCACAGACGCGTGCGATCCGTAACACTGCGGCCAACTACCGATCCCGTTCGACGGTCTTTTGAAATGACAGTTTCGCCCACGCAACGTTTTTATACGACTTTCGGCTCGGCGAGCGCCGGCGCGTTCTCCTTTCTCCCTCTCTCCTTCGCCTGCTGGGCGGGGGGCAGCTCATCGCTCTGCGCACTCGCTACAAACTTAACTGCCATTCGGATGGAGCTTCGGAAAAGCTTTCGCCGGCCCATCAAATCTGGGCGCCAAAAATGGCTAAAATCAGTTGACCGGTACATCGGTTAATTTCATATTAGAGCTCATCTTTTAAACTACAAATATTAATGTCACAACACTTTCCTTTTATAATCTTAAGAATTTGGCTTAAAGATTCTAGCAAGCAGAGATAGAGATATTTAAGTGCTCTCGAACTAAAAAGTATCTGTTAGATTGTAACTACTAAAAATAAGATTGCATACCTAAAAGGCGTTACAGAGGTGCTTTTCATTAAATAGTGATTTCCAGAACTCGCTGGATTAGAAATAAGTACTAGAAAATCAAAATATTTTAAAAAGTCATTGCCAAAGTGCAGCATAAAAATTTGAGCAATATTATAAGTGCCATGGTAGTCGATTATGAGACTTTATCAAATGTATAGCATACATAGACTTAAAATGATTTAAGTAATTATCCCTTTAATTACGGAATAAAATACCTGATTTATATTTATTATTATTTGTCTGACAAACCGAAAAAGTAAAAAGATAAAATACCCATCTAAGTTTTAATTGTTTATTATTAACTTTCTTATACAAAACAAATTCGATTTTTACATTTCGCAAAAAGTTGCTTCAATAATAATTATTACTTACTGAATAAGCTCCTAATTACGTGTATAATATGTAAAAATTGGTTCGCAATTTGTATAACAGGCATATTTCTGCTTTTGACGAGGAACTCATTTTTGGGATTTAAATATACAATAAAAGTAGAGGCTACCAAATATTCATAATATTAATTGGAGCAGAATGCATTTGAGTTATTTACAATAACACTTTTGTAGTGTTGTGCGTAGGTTTCTACAATTTCGCGTTGCTAACCTATCTTATTGGTACATTGAGACTTATCCTAACTACAAGATATTTCCTTCTATAGTTGCGTTGATCGATTACATCCACAAAAGGCACTCTCTTCCCTAAGTCGTAGAGTCCTGCAATCCTGCAATCCTAGTCGAACTTCTCCTGGTTGGGCATACAGATGAAGAACTTGGAGCACCACAGGTTGATCGCCTGCGAAGTGTCCGCCAGCCACTTGACCGGATTGTGGATGGTCAGATAGTAGACCGGAATGCCAGACAGTATGATGATCGTCCCGATGCCCACCACATATGGCGTCTGCGTGCAGGAGGAGATCACCAGGAACAGGCAGACGATCAGGTAGATGATGGGCAGCGCCAAACTGACTTTGATGGGTCGCTCCGTCTTGGGCTGCTTGTAGCGCATCCACAGCAGTCCGGATACCGAGATTAGCGTGAACAACGCCTCCACGTAGCTGACGTAGTTGATCAGCACATAGATGTCCTTGATGAACAGTAGCAGCAAGGTGAGCACGCCCTGGAAAATGATTAAAAGCGCAATAATTAGATAAATATGATTATGTAATGGATTCTTATAAAAGATTACTATTAATAGTTTGATCTGAACTTATTTTCTTTTATTAGTCTGCTGATCACATTAGGAATATTCAGTATATTTCTTACAATAAGTTAAGCCTCTAACTCACCAGGAATATCAGCGAAGGCACAGGAGTAAGGCAATTAACGTTAATCAGCGAAATGGCAGCCGGCAGATGACCATTCCTCGCACCGACGAAGAAGAGTCGCGAGGAGGCGAAGATCGCACCATTCAATGATCCAAAAGTGGAGCAGGCCACTGCGAAGGGCATAATCCAGGACAGATAGCCCAGCATCTTGTCTCCGAAGGTGACAGCCACGGCATCAGACGATAGAATCTCGTCTGGCGAGAGTACCGAAAAGTAGGCAATGTTCGTGATCATGTAGATGATCGTGACCACCGGCATGGAGATGCAAATTGCCTTGGGAAGGTTTCGGTACGGATCCTTGAGCTCCTCCGTTACGAAGTTCAAGTAGTTCCAGCCGGAGTACGAGAAGAGGCCGCTGTAGAAGGCCAGTGCTATATATCCCGGATCCTGTAGGCCGCCTGAGAAGGGATTATCCCAGTGCTCCGTGTTTCCATTCAACAGCCACCAGACTCCGGCGCCGACGATCACCAGGAGGGCCACCACCTTGGTGCCCGTGAAGATGTCCGTCACACGCGTCACCCACTTCACATTATAGCAATTGATAAGCGTCAGCACACCTAGGGTGTAAGATCAAGCAATTAGTCAACACACCGATTAGCAATCAGACGATCTTACATATCATGGCAGCCGCCAGCAGCTGCACCGCTTCGATGGGCGCTTCGCAGGACGGCCAGAATGGTTTTAGCAGATATTGGGCGAAAGTCAGTGCCGTGATCGCATTGCCCGTGGGCACCAGGATCAGCAGGGCCACCCACAGATAGAGGAACGCCGGCAGGGGTCCAAATGCAGTGCCTATGTAGGCGTAGTCTCCCCCCGATTTGGGAATCATTGTGCCTGAAAAGTGAGCATATTTGTTAAAGAGGAAAATTTGTTTATTACGGCGTAGCTTACAAAAGAACAATGTTTTAATAGGGATTAGCTTGATAGAGAGCAAATATTGACAATCTGATAATCTGATAAGCATGACACAGTTCTGCTAATTCTTAGGGTAATTGCCTATCTAACGAGGGCCGTTCAAGCAATAAAAAAACATTTGGGACACCTTTAATAGCATATGCTAACTACATAAAGACCCAACAATTTTATTTCTTCCATTTGTTAAGCCTAGTAATTGGTGCTAATTGTATTTTGGACAGACAGCTATATTCGCACGTTAACTACGGAATTGCTTTATGTTTTCAGTAAATAACAATCTTATAAGCTTTGTGTATTAGTTAAGAATGTTAAATATCTTATAAACATGTTTGACAGGAAAAGATGAAAAGATAAAAGCTCAAGTATTTGATTTTCTAACCTATCTATAAACATGTAGATGCTTTGATCTGTTCAGATCAAACTTATTGAACTTGAATTGATACTTTGCAAGGCAAACTCCAAAAATTATGCTAATTTGTGTCTGCCGAAAACGTATAGTTATGAGTGTCTGACTGGGTTATTGTTAAAAAAACGCGTTTAATAAAGATTACAAAGGCCCCTAAAAAAGATGACGTAAAAGAAGAGCAAAGGCGATAAGACTTATTCTCGCTTCTCTTAAGTTTGGCTGGGGATCAGGGACTTAAAGAGAGCATAATTTAAGATCTTATTCTTCGATTTGAGATCTTGAAAAGGTAAATTTATGCTTTTGCTCACATTTCAATGAAGGGGTTGAAAATTTGGATTTGGGTAAGTCTTTTCTTTTCTGTGATGAATCAAAGAACACTCGCTGTACTTCCAACAATATAAACACATTTACTCCTAGTTTTGAAGCATCCTTCAGTTTTATTAAGATGCTCGCCTGCTAATTAGTAGATAATTGAATGATTTGTCTGCCTCATTATCAATTCTAATTCATCATTTTGCTGGGGAACTGGAACTGATTTTGTGTGTGTGCCACTTGGGGAGGCATTTTCAATGGAAACGAGCTAATTCCATGCCTTAAATGTGTCTCCATGGTAATTGGTTGGAGTAGTTAATCTGAAAAGATTCTCAGTTCGACTCAAGGGTCACAGTGATGTTCCGCTTCTGTCTCTTTGAATCTGGGCCAATTTTAATTGGAAATAAGCTGATTTTTCCTGTTCTTTCTTTACAAAAAGTGAGTGAGTGCTGTTTATTTATAGAACTTTAAGTACCACATGTCGCTTGAACTTTTATTTTACTGTTTAGTTTAAAAAAGAATTCTTTATCAGAAACTAAACGCAGATCGCAATCTTGGAATTTTATAATTCTCCGTGCAGCACTAGTGCTGGCTACATATGAAGATTAACTCTAGCCTTAACCTCTTTGGCCGACTTACTGACTTAGGCATTCTTGTTCCAGTTTCTCTTAATTTTCTGCTGTGCTTGCTACAGGTGCTTGTCTGACACCTATGTAAACAACTCCCCCACTCCGCCACATACACACCAGCCATATGTTGACCCACGGATTGCTGTCATCAGCGGGAAGCAATAACTGCCAGCTCCGCAGAACATTGTTTGAATGGGCGTGGGCTCATTATCGGAAAACCCAAAAAACAAAAATCCATACCCATAACCCCATACTTGGAGCATTACTCACCCAATTCCGCGTAGCATAGAGCGCCCACCATGCTGAGCACTCCGCTGAGGACCCAAACGATGAGGGATTGTCCAATGGAGCCGGAGAATCTCAGCACGCCCTTGGGACTCACGAAGATGCCGGAGCCGACAATCACGCCGACGATAATGGCCACTCCATCGAGGAGACCGATCTGCTTCTTTAGTTTCACTCCGGATCCCTGGCTGCCGCTGTCCGCCGTTGCCGTGGAGTTGTTGGGTTCCGCCGGAGGAACTTCGAACACCTGGCGGGGAATCAGCGAGTCGCTGGCCTGAACTCGCGCCATTTTTTGTCGAGCGATGTGCGGCGGTTTTTATGGGTGGTTCTTCGAATACCTTTTGAATTTATGCTGTTATGGGGTAACTTTTGCGATTTTTACTGTGGCTGGCCGTTGTTATGTACACGAGTCCATTGCTTTTATCGGGATTTTCTTGTAGTTTTCTCAGTTTTCTTTTATCAGCACACTCTGTGTGCCAGCGTGGAGCTTCAAATACCGCAGTTCAGTTCGTTTGAGTCCACATGGTTTTCATTTGTTCCCGGTGTGTTTTCGATTTCAGTTCTGTTTTGTTCGGCACTTCACTTATTTTCATGTGCGCTTCAGTACACAAGCACACACATTTGTCACGGACTCTATATATGTGTAGAATTCAAAGGCGATAAGGGGTTATAACACACGTGGTTCCATCATGTTCATCTCCAGATGAGATGGGTGGTATTATTTAGGAAACCGAAAAAAGGCGAAAAACCGGAAGATCCCACAGAATATCGGACGGAACGCACTGCTCGCGTCGCGCTCTGAGTTCAAACTAAGTTTGGAATACGAATTTACCCCCCTTTATGAGCAAACGACTGTCGCTCCTCGCTCAACTTGGGCTTTGCATTTGCCTGCTTTTATTCTTCCATTTACAGTAGGTAGTAGTTAAGGCGAAACAGCAGAGGCAGCTGCTCTCTCGCGCTCTTTTGGGCCATAAACATCTTACCTGTTACCTGCAAGAGGAGCGGCACACACAACACACTTTCCACCGGAACATGCGGCCAAACGCATGATGCAAGACGCCTCAAACATTTCGCTAGCCAAACCAAAGAAGTTTGAGAAGTTTTTGCTTGCGAGCTGTGTGCCAAAAATAAAGCACGTGCGCTCGCCTAAGAGAAACTCTCTTAAATTGGCTTATCTTTCTCCATAGTCATTGACCCTTAGGTTGGTCTCAAATGTGTGCTATTTGCTGCTATTTGTCGCAAGCATTTAGCCACTTTGTTGTCTCTTTTCCTAATACTGGGTATGCCATGTGCCAAGCGACGTTAGCTCAATGATCCGTTTAGGCCTGTAATTGCAGCTGATTTAACGGTGGGACATTACACATACTGCAAGTGAAACTTGCCACAAACTATTTGTGTGCACAACAATTGTAACAAGGTTGAACGTCACATGGTATTAACACGGAATAGACGGTTAAGTTGTTACAAAGATGCCCATAAACTACTTCAAAATGCTATACATTTTATAGATTGAAAACTATGCAAATATTTGTTCATTATAAGATGGTTTCAAATATTTGTTTGTATGCAAAGAAGTCAAAACATGTTAAAACGTTAGCCAAACTTCCAATTCAAAATCTCTGTAAGTCCAAACTTGTATTGGAATGTAAATAGTCTTTAAAGCAATACTGTAGATCCAGATCTGTGAAGCTCCACCTTTTCTGGTAGAGGGGTTATTCTAGCTAACCAAGTTTCACTGTGATTTACAGATCTTAAAAATAAAATAAAAATTGTATATTTTAAAATCCCTATTCAGTGCCAAAAACATATATTTTGGGTTAATAAAGTACTTAGTATTATTTATTTCCGTGTAATATACCTAAGGCAATGACTACTAAGTGCGTGCCGATTTCCGGTAAAATTCAAACTTCGAAACTGAGGAAGTCGTTGATAAGAAGCCCCAACATCGCGCCCAGTTAATCTAATACCTTTCCTATGTGCCACGGCATATCAGTAAATCAAATATCAATTAATTTTACAGCCGTATGTCTGCGGATTTATGAGCTAACCGCAACTGAAGAGAGTTACGGATAAGCTAGTGATTACCCAATGAAGACCCCATTAAATATAAGGCTTCTTTTGTTGCTCATTTGACGACAACTACTCCAATGGATTCGGTGGTCTTTTATGCGCTAAAATACTCATTAATGCGAACCGAGCGACTTTTGTTAAACACTTGAGCGGATTGACACAAAGTGTAGTTTCATGAGGGGAACGGAGGATCAGGGGAGGAGGGGATCATCGCCAGGCGCGTGCATTTGACATTTCAAACTGTGATAATTCAATTGTGTGAATCGTGAACCTTTAGTGCCCGCCCGACTGGCTATATGGATTAGCTGCCCATCTTTGCCTCCCTCGCGACCGCCATAAAAAGTACTACAAATAATAAACAAAACAAGTGTAGCGCCTCCACACATTTTAGTGGCTCAGCCCGCGGGATCGGATCATTTTGGGTCCGTGGAGCTCGCAGCTCCTCCGGTAATCTAATTGTAAAAGAGGCACACAGGGCGCTGGATGTTTTTTTTTTTTTTTGTCGCCGGTGTGGTGGTGTCGCCACAGCCACAATTACAGTGGACTCGGTGGATACGGTGGATCAGTTCGGGCTCCCGCTTGTGGTTGATTAACTGTGATTTCGTGTGACTTTTATTGTCGCCTCGTAGCTGCGGGATATCAGCTTTTATACAGTTCTTTAGGGTATTGTAGCTTTTAGCTCATGTTTGGTACATTATTAAGGATATGGAAATAAATATTTCACATTACTTAATCATTTTATATTATTTCATCAGATTTTTAAGTTAATTCAGACGGAGAATATCTTTTCATTGGTTTTAAATAAGGAGTTTTTCCCCATTTACTTTTATTTTAAGAATTAAAAATATTATTAATTGATGTAAGACTTTATACGAAATTATTTTATTTTAATAAATAGGATATGCTCATTTTTATTGCTTTCTTGTCCAAGTTATTGTAGGGTATTCCAGCTTTGGAACTCGAAATTAACCCTTTCTTTCTTGTTATTTTTTAACTCGCCCGCGCCACACATAATGTATGTTTTGAAAAAGAAAAATGTGATGGATCACTTCCATATGCAATTTTCGTTAATGTTTCGGTGAGGCTTCATCATATAATGCCACGAGTCATGAGTTTTCGTGATTACCATTCATTCACAGGGTAATATAAATGTACTCAAACTTGCGAACGAACATTGTAAGTTTTATTTATAGCTGCGGATCTTAGTGCATTTGCCTTATTAAATTTGATGTAGTTATAGTATTCACTCGCAGCGCTTTATATACTTTTATTTTAAATATTTCCACGCAATTTGAATAACCAGGAGACTACGCTTTAACCCGTTTCAACATTATTTTTTACCCGTTTGGGGGAGAACCGTTACCCATTCGCACTGATAACCCGATGCAGACTGAGTCGAGAATTCCATCCGCGGGTCGCTCTTCCGAAAAAGCTTTAATCAAATAATACAACAAAGGTAAATAAATATGTAAATCTGAAAATTCGTTTTCATTTTTGAGACAATTGTCCGCCGTTGTGTGTGTGTGGTTGTCGGAGGTGAACGACAAGCGACAAACAAAAACATAAACAAGTGTTTGTCTCTTTGGAAATGCTCCCAGTGCAACACGCATGTTCCATTCTCTCTAAGAGAACTAGAGATTCAAGAGAATTCGTTGCAGTTGCATTCAGAATGCACTTAATTCTCCGCATTCGCAGAAATCATAGTTCCAACTCAAACATTTTAAATATAATTAATTTCATAACTAAAATTAAAAGTATACAATCAAGTTTTATAAAAAACTAACAGATAATTAATATTTATTATTTTTGACACAATGCTAAAACAGGATCTTTTGCAGTGCTATTTTGTTACCCCAAACTGTGACCTTCTTTGTTTGTTCTATCTTTAGTCAGCCTGATGCCTTCCCCTTCTTTCTTCGTATATATAGGGCAAATGGAGCAGGACCGCCGCATGGGTTCATTGCTCCTGGCTACTGAGATAAGCGAAGTTAATAATTTTTTATATGTATTTACTATTTACATATATAGCACAGTACAAAACTTTAAAACCTAACTAATCGCCCAACGCCGGCACCTGGAATATCTTGGCCGTTTGGTCCTCTGATACCGTCAGTAGCAGATTTTCCTGTGGCTTGTAGACAAACTCGTAGATGTGATAGTGGTGTCCCGTCAGCGTGAATTTCAGCGCTCCTGTGCGTGCGTCAAATGCGTTCAGGTTTCCCTGCGAAGTGGCCGCCAGTATCGTGTGGTCGCTCAACCACTTGATCCTGGAATAATTGCAATAATTAGTAAACTGTCCAGTAACAAAATTAAAAGTTAAATCAAAGTTTGAAAGTAGCACTAAAGTGAGTGCTCATACTAAAATGTTTGGCATAATCTTCAGGTAGACGTCGACAAACGGTGCTCACCTTAAGACCCCATCATTGGGAACTGGATTTTCGCATATGGTACGCAACGCAGATTTGACGTAGTCCCAGATGGATATCCTGCCGTCCAGCGAGCCACAGGCAAGAAGCTTTAGATCCGCCGAGGGGGGAGCAAAGGCCAGGCACTCGATTCCATGTTCCGACTGGATCGTGCTAACCGCACCGTTGTTGGTGCAGAACAGCATTTTGCCTGAAGTGAAAGAGATCTATTACAAGCCGTTTAAATTCCATGGAGTTCCCTAACTGGATTGCTTTAGTTAATAGTTTTGTAATGGGGCATTTTTTTATATGGAGCACTCACCCGACGACTCAGCGCAGACGTAGAAGGGAGAATCCCTTTCGCAGGCCACCACCGCGTGCGCGATCTCTCCGAATCCCATTGGATGCGTTTCGTTGATGTCAAAGAGCACCTGACAGCTCTTGAGATCCCAGAGTTTCACGGATCCGTTCAGGTAGACCGTGAACAGCTTCTTGCCATCCCCACTGAGCTCCCCGAACTCGCAACGCGAAGATTGTCCAGGCAGGATTTTGCAGTCACCACTGGGTATGCGGAATACGAAGACCTCTCCGCTGTCACTGCCCGCCAGCAGGATGTGGGCAGCTCGATGCCAGAAGAGCCAGGACATGTCGCTCATGGAGTACTCCCAGATTTTGGTCAGGATTGGGCGCACGTCGTGCTCTTCGCTAACCTTGAAGGCAAACAGTTCACCGGCCATATCACCGGTGGCCAGATAGACGCCATCGTGACTGAAGTGCGTTTCCGTGATGGTGTCCTTGTGCTCCGTGATCTCGTAGAGGACATCGCCGCTGGAGGTTTCCCAAACGTAGGCTCGATCGTCCTCGCTGCCCGTCACAGCCCAGTTGTAAGTGGGATGCAGACTGCAGGCGAAAACAGGAGCTGTGTGCTTCTCGAACGTGACCTTAGCTTCATCCGCGATGTTGGCTATTCTCTCACGATCACGTAGCTCCTCCTCATCTTCTTCTTCGTCATCATCGCCACCGGCCATTGCAAGCCGGGCCTCCAGTTGCTCCAGCGTCACTTCCTCCAAATCGTCGTCATCTTCGTCCAGCGGCTGCTCTTCCAGCTCAATTATCTCCTCGAGTTCGTCCTCGCCGTCATCGAAATCTGGCCGGTGTGGCGGTGTGTTGTCACGCATCCCTGCTCTCTTAATTGTCGAATAAGCAAGCTAAACTGCATAAAAATAACAATTAAGTGAATGCTCCACACGTGCTAGAAGCTAAATGGTCTGGCAACTCTTTCCGCAATGTTTATAAACATCGATTGCTCGTTACGACTATCGACGTCATCGATTATTTTTTAACCATACTTAAGTGCTGCAAAATGTCAAACCTTTAGCGGGCTTTTTAAATTTGAGCGAGAAATGATAACACGTTTATGAAATCAAAATTATTGTTTGTGGCGTTTTTATTAATTCATGTAGGGTTTTGAGTTTAATTTTATTAATCTTTTATTTGAATTATTTTTTGCTTATTCTTATTATTATTATTATTATTATTTTTTACTTTACTTTTGATGGCCTGAACCCTTTTCATCAATTCATCAATAGAAACCAGATCGCCAAAATCACATTCAGCGTCGCATATGTCTGCCTTGTGTTCAGTATTATCCGACTCCTTCTCCAGGTTTTTTAATTGCTGTTGTAGCGATGCGATTTGGTCTAAAACTGTTTTTTCGGAATTCCCAATTTGTTTGGGAAATTCCAAGGCTTTAGCTTCAAGTTTGCTTAGTCTATCGTCATATTGCTCTGGTGTTTCCATATCATCGCCTATTTTGGCTAGGCGTTCTTCGATTAGATCTTGTTCTCTTTTCATCTCCTCTCTAAACAGATTTATGTTTTTTAGCTGTTCCTCAATTTTCTTATCAATTTTTTGTTTGTCCATTTCGTATTTTAATCGCGTATATTGCAGTTGTCTCTCCAAGCTTTCGATTCCGTTTTCTGTCAAGTTGTCTATATCTCTTTCCAATTGGTTTATCTCTAGTTGTAAAGAACTCGTCCTTAGAGCAGATGGAATTGCATTATAAGCCATGAAACCTTTGGTTAAGGCTAAGCTTCTCGGGCTATTATATTGCTGCTCTTTTTCCTTATCTAAGAGTTCTTTAAATCGGTCTTTGACAATATTTTCCTGCTTATTATGATAAGCGATAGTATTCGTTTTATCGTTAGCAATTTTTTCCAAATTATCATTTAGTTTAATAGACACATTTGTACAAAATCTTACTGGACTTTTGTTCTCTAGTTGGATGGGGAAATCTGCGATTGTCCGAGTTTTCAAATACTTCATTTCAGTTTTCATGGATACTATTGTTAAATTAGAAAATAATAATGGGCTGTCTTCGACCATTTTATTAACAGCGTCCACAGATTTTCTAAGCTTCGGCCAATCGACGTTTTCCAACAAACTCAAGTTATTGATTCTATATCCCAATTGGTTCACTTTCGATTCAAGATCCTTAAAGAACTTGTCCTTTTGATGGCATTCTTCTCCGTACAATGAATTTAATTTCTGGAGATTGTCCTTTTCCAAATCAAGCAGACTTTCTGCACCTGAAATAGTTTCATTGGTTTTAGCCAGATTTTCATTTAATGGTTCAATTTGTTTTAATAATTCTCCTAAGGACTTTTCGGGCTTCATGTCTTGTATTAATTGCTCTATATTCTGAATTTGTGCTTTTTCGCCTTCGCAACAAGGACTTTTCTTGCTTTGGCTTTTAAGAGAAGATTCTAGTAGACCAATATCCTTTATATGACTTAAAATCATGTCTCGCAAGCTCTTTTCTTTTTCAATATATGGCTGGTGATCAAGTTTCGGTGGCTGTACGCTTTCAATTTTAATATTGCTTACAAAATCAGTTTTAAAAACCTCCAGTTCATTCATAAGGTTAGGGCAACATATTCCTACCGAATAGTTGACACCGCCTTTTTTATGGATGCTGATAGTAATGTGCTCCAATCTGCCCTTCAGATTTAAAATATCGGCATTTACATCTTTATATTGTGGAAGTGTATAAGATTCTATGCCAAGCAGTTCTTGCAGAAAGTCCATTCCATCGTGTATGATTTCTACTCGATCTCTGATCGAATCATAGGGGCAGCACTTGCTCTTGGCATACTTATCGAATTTCAACATAATGTCTGAAATAACGTTAACATCTTTATCTAATTGTCGGGTGCTCTTAATCTCGTTGGAAATCCACTTGCCAAATGTACTATTAACATTGCAATTTTTTAGGGGTTTTGGCCTTCTGGTTATCCCGTTGACATCTTCTTTTGATTCCTCGGGCGATTCTGTCGTTTCATCGTAATTATCGGTCCTATTGCACCAACCTTGCCATTTTCCAAATGCCAACTTCGTATTTCGTCCATTCTCTGTCGTCATTATTACCACGAAAAGATTTTGGATCAGGAACCTATCGTCGATTTCCTTCTGCCATTTGGCGGTTATTTTCCAAAACAATTTTTCTCCGTCCTTCGAAAGACCTGTGGGTATGCAACCCCCCTTCTTGTACTCGACCTTGTCCTCGTCATCCACCGCTTTTCCATCAGGAGTTTTCTCCTCCGCATCGGTGTAATCGGGAGCTTGGTCCCAGAGTTTGCGGCAAAGTCGTATTAGCTTTACACACAGCTCGTACTTGTCGATGTCGCCGTGGAAAATCTGATAGGCCTCGTTTGTTCTTGGGGACTTAGGCTGGGCAACATCCAAACTCTTTAAGGTCGCCACCTGACCCACATATAATAGCATTAGGACAACGCGAATCTGCAAAAAAAACAAAAACATTTAGATCGATTTCAATTTGCAACTTATTGAGACTCTGTGCGGAAATTTTAGTTTTGTGGTTGCTTGGTTGTACATTATACGTTTCCCCTTTCAATTTACAAGAAAATATATTTGTTAGGCAGTGTACTAAGTCATTCGAAAGATACTTAGTCAGTAAAAATTAACAAAAAGGGAAAACAAGTTCAGCAACTAATTCACTTACTAAATAAATTTTTAGCAAGATGAACAAGTAACGAGTCAACGTATTGTATTTTACAAGAATAAAAATCAGTTTAGAAGCACTTTTAATTTTATTTAGTTTCCTTTTTTATTACCTTATTTCTGTGGCCACTTGCACTCCAGAAATTTTTCATATACAATTGAATACCCGTTACTCAGCTAGTGAAAGTGCGAAGGAAATTCTTCAGCACTGACAGTTTTTGGCGGTTTGTGGGCGTTGCAAAAAGTGTTTGTTAAAGTTTTGGCTAAAATAAACACTGTTTTGTGCTGCTAATAAACATAGCTAACTATGTCTATCCATACCTTCTAGATTTTCGAAAAAAAAAATTTTACAAATTTTTGCGTGCGGGGTGCGTAGTTTGGGGCCTTTTTCGTCATAACTTGGCTAAAAATGGCCGCTCAGCTAAAATAAACACTGTTTTGTGATGCTAATAAACATAGATTTTCAAAAAAAACCAAAGAGAACGCTATAGTCGAGTTCCCCGACTATCTGATACCCGTTACTCAGCTAGTGGAAGTGCGGGAGAGAGTTTTCAACACTGACAGTTTTTGGCGGTTTGTGGGCGTGGCAAAAAGTTTTTTTGCAAGTCGATAGAAATTTACAAGACCAATACAAAATAAAAAAAAATTAAAACATATTTCAAAAGTGTGGGCTTGGCAGCTTTGGGCGGTTTGTGGGCGTCTATGTCTTGGGAGTCTGTATGCTTAATCTCAACTTTCTAGCTTTTGTAGTTCCTGACGGACGGACGGACAGACGGACGGACGGACGGACAGACGGACGGACGGACGGACATGGTCAGATCGACTCGGCTATTGATCCTGATCAAGAATATACATACATACTTTATATGGTCGGGAACGCTTCCTTCTGCCTGTTACATACTTTTCAACGAATCTAGTATACCCTTTTACTCTACGAGTAACGGGTATAAATAGTAATTGTTATCGGTTATATTTGGTAAATGCCCCGGGGATGATTCCTTTTCACTTTTTTCCACTTTTTCCGAGGGATTGCCTATTTACCATGACTTGACTGCTAACTTGGCTGCTTGATTTACATCTGATTGCTTTCATTCTTCGGGACCCATTACAATCTACCCCCAACTCCACCTGGGCAACCTTTTCTAATTCAATTCGAAATGGCCCGGGTGCGGAGAGGGACCTGTCTATTGTTACCCTCTTCTAGGGTCTGGTGCATTTATTTTTGTTTAGGTGCATTTCGGTTTCGATTCCCACGGTTTCTTCCGTACGTGTCCTGCGCGTGAGGAGCGCACGCATAACGTACGTTCCCATGATTTTATAAGGAGGGTTCTCGAAAGGAGTCACGGAAAAAAGGAAATGATTAGGGGAAGCAATTCTAGCAATCCTCCTACCTGCTTGGTAATTGTAGAGGTTTTTATTGATAAGACCCTGGGTAAACATTAACAGAGGAAAGATTTGATACAGATATGATACTCTTGCAGATTTCTATATATAATATTATGTACATATACCTAGTCAAAGAAAACACATTTGTTGGATCTATCATTCTTCAAATAAGGACTTTAGATACACCAAAATATAAATTTAACCAGCATACTTCAGGGTTTCATTTTTTTGTTATTTATAATAATAGTAACTTAGCTACCCCAGTTCTGCTTCCTCTATCAAATCATCAAATTTGTTTTTTGAAGGGTCCCCCATTCCAGGGTGTCGGCGATGTTCGTCGTAGAACAGTTTTCCCTGATTTTGCCATGCGTAAATAGTCCCGCATCTGATTGACTTGGTCATGAACGGTCATTAAACTGCATTTCCAGAGGGGCGTACAGGAACCCTCTGTATATCTACAGGCATACAATTTCTATATGCACCGTATGTATCTGGATCTGTATCCACATGTGAGCGAGTGCCTGTGTCTTATATTCAGAATGCACATAAGCTCCACTGGCGGGGGACCCTTCTTGTTTTTGGGGTCGGCGCGATCGTTAAAAACGAGTCAAAAGAAGGGACGGGACGGTCGGGTTCTTGGAGTGATTTTGGAGTGAGAGGTGCGGCGGACCGGACCCTAGAGATGCTGCCGAACGTGCGTGTGGAAGAAGATTAAACGAAAACAAATCACACCAAGAGCAGAAGGGAAACGGCGGAGTCATCAGAGTTTCCAGAGTGCAGTACAGTCTGAGAAATAACTGAGTGTTTCAAATGTATATAACTTTTACAAAGACAATTTGGAAGTTTTTGAAAATGTTACTTAAGATAACTAATCATATTATATTATTATTTTATGATTAAGAGAAGAGTTGTTCTGTTAAAACATTTCCTAAAAATGTTGCCTACTTGTTGGCGACGAGATCTATCCTAGAAGTTTAAAATTCGTTATTTATTTTTTGTCAGTATAAAGTGCAATTTACGAGACTTTTATTATCTTTTCATTATTATATATTCCCTATTATCACTTACATATTTATATTTATTTCTTATTTTTTGCAGTTCAAGGACACGTTCGTACAGTCAATAGATTTTACGCGTTTTACCTAGGTTTTGTTTCCTTTTAAAATCATACTATGTTGCCATATATATGGATATGTGAAATGTTCCTTTTCTAGAAGTATCTTTCCTATCCCAAGCAAGGTGTTGAGAAAGAAAACCATTTCTCCGAGTGCATCCGAATCGAATGACCTGTAGAAAACAGAAGATCGAGCGAGGGGAGGGTAAAAAGTGATAAACATAAAAATGGGTAGTAGCCCGTCGACTGTAGATAACCGAAAAGGGCCCACAATAAATGGTTGATAACGAAGGGCAAATACACAGACGCAACCCAAGAGAG
The DNA here is from genome assembly GCF_016746365.2 of Drosophila yakuba. Classification (NCBI taxonomy): domain Eukaryota; kingdom Metazoa; phylum Arthropoda; class Insecta; order Diptera; family Drosophilidae; genus Drosophila; species Drosophila yakuba. The sequence goes on along the minus strand of NC_052529.2, from coordinate 15,158,723 downwards.
GCAGGCAAACGTCTCTGTGTGTATGTGCGCGCGAGTGTGTGAGTAAGAGTGAGTTGGTGTGAGTTTGTGTAAGTGCTCTTTGTTTATCTCTATTTACGCGGCAGCGGCGTCAACGTCGTCCGTCCGCGAGTTGTATAAAATCCGGCGATCCGACGATGGCAGAGTCAGTGCTCAATGTAAACCGTTACCGATCACATCGCCTCATCTCGTGAAATACCCACCCACTCTCTCTCTTCCAAAGAATTGGGAGAGAGGGGGTGGCGATCGAGGAGGTTGTAGCAGCTTTAAACGCGCTCCAAGCGCACCCACTACGTAATCCTACGTAACCTTGGATGGTACCGAAGCTTTAAAGACCGCTTGGCTCCCCATTACCCATTACCCAACGCCCATCAGTCCACCCACCCACCACTCAAGTGGGAGAGCGAGAGCAAGAATGGCTTGGACATGGACATGGTGATCATGGAGATGGAGGACCAAACAGGACCGGGCTGGAGGAAAGTGCAATGGTGACTTGGCGGGACACAAGAACTCGAACTGAAGACTTCGTTTCGAGTGCGTTTCCCCCAAGGTCAACACCCCCACAACGTCATGTGCAATATATTAGCTAATTTGTTGTTAACTAATATTGTTATTAATCCATTTGTTGTTGGTTTCACGTTCCTAGAACGTTAACTGTGATTGTTAACTCCTTGAAAGTTGAAATTTAGTTGTTAAATCACTGTTGTTATGTTTGAATCTTCAGATATTGTTATAGATAAGAAAAGCAACAGCATCGCATATGTCTTCCACTACCGTTAAGTGCAATCTAGCTTGTAAGAAAATTAGTTTTTCCTTTGTTGAAATAAAGCAGCTCTTCATGGGAAGACTAACAAAAAAAACCATATTGTGTTCTTTATTAGCCAATTTTTTAAATGCTCTCCACAATCTAGGATGGACTTTCATTATCAAGGACAAACGAGTTTTTTATATATTTTGGCCGGGGTTTTATGGTAAAAAAAAGTTTTTAATGATTTGGGCAAAGGTAAGGAATATTTGAAGTAAGATTTTGTGTTGCTCTAGAATGGAGTATGATTTTCAAGGCTGCTCAAACATAAACAAGTTTATTTTATAATTCATTAATCTTTCAAATGATTTGGCTGAACGAAAGCAAAATTTAAGTTTTGTTCCTTTCCCTTGCTAACTTATAAATATGCGTTCGAATAATTAACATTAAATTGGGGTTTTTTGTTGGAAAACAATAAAACATAAAGCACAAAGTTATAATATTTTTAGCAATATTAAAACAATTTTCTAATTAATTCTGAATTATTTCGGTCTTTCAAGTAATACTTTTTTTTAATCTGCGCGGCATAACCTGAAGTTAATGTCCATAAGTGCCTGTTTAATTCGAGTATAAGTTCTCTAATTCACTCTCTAAATTTTATTTTTGACAATTAAAAGTCATCTTTTATATTTAAAGTTTGTTGTTTGATTGAGTATATACAATTCGATATCTACTTATTTTTATATCTGCGATATCTTAAAAATGTTAGAAGCTAAAAACAAATTTTAAGAACTCTCATTGGCTGCTGATATCTGAACTATACAGTTTATTTTAATGTTCCCATATCTAATGTTTGTTTAAAATCTCTAAACCGAGACCATTGTCTTGTTATCTAAACTATCATATGTTAAGCTGATGGTAGGTTTCCTCACCGCTTTCCACACGTTTTCCGAAATCTCAGCCAGATCTTTGGGCAACAGTAAACAAAAACCCAACACATGTTTGGTGCCGTGGGAATGTCCCACATCTTTGAAGGATCTGCAGACAGGACCTTTCGCATCTTAACCCAAAGCAAGACCACATGCTGAGAATGCCATGCATCGCAAATGATAAGAAATTCAAATATGTTTTCAATGTTTATTTTAGTTTTTTTTTAGTTTTTGTTTACAAATGTATTTTGAAAATCCAAGCAATTGAAATCCATTTTTGCGCTGCAAAAAGGACTAATTGTTGGAATATCTCCCGCCACAATATTATGTGGATGCCCAACCGCTTTTTGGGAATTTCCAGTGCGTTAGAAATTCCTCAAAGCGCTGCCCAAGATCGATGATCCCAAAGTCGAAGTGCCCAAACTCTGGAGTACCCATCCCGCTGGAGAACCGAGCTCCAGTCCATGTGAAGTTATCCCAATTGAAAGTTGAAAAACCCCATTTTTCGTTCAAGGTTGAAGTTGCAGCTCCAGGCGATTGCTTCGTTCAAGCTTGAGCCCATCGGTCCAGGAAGTTCCATTCGATGGCGTAGGGCTCGCAGGCTTTGGGTTGCACCGAGGTCCAGAAGAAGGTGCCGGCATTGGTGCGGGCGAAATGCACGGGCACGTAGTAGTCCTCCTGGTCGATGGTGTGCAGCTCCCCGGATCCGTTCTCGTTGTAAACGATGACGGCATCTTCCTTGGCGCACTGGCGGATTTCCTCGATGAGGCGATGCTCCAGATGCTCGTTGGCCATGTTGTCCATATCGTTGCTGAGCCACTCGAACTCGGCCTCCTTCTCCTCGGAGGCGATGTAGGAGCTCCGCTTGGGCTGCTCCTTCTTCGTGTTAAAGAATTGTCCGAGAAGGGGCTTCAGCAGGTTCTTCAGGCGACGAGAGGGCGACACTTTTGACTTGTACATGGTGTTGATGTTCTTTTGCTTGCTGATGGCAGACATTAGATGAATTTCGTTCAGATATTTCTGGTGGTTGGTGCTGAGTGCGTAGAATGCGTGCTGAGATGTTCTCGCTTCGGCGTTCGGATGCTGTGTGATGCTGTCTCTAAGACCAGAGGCGCTATTTATACCTTCTTGGAAGACAGGAGCGATCCTACAGCATCTCGGCCAATCACGTCGCTCGAAACGCAGGCAGGTGCAAGGATCCGAAATTTCACACGTTAGTCAGTGGCAGCAGGTAGGTCCTGCAGGACCTGAGATCCGAGATCTTGTGCGAAGCGTGGGAATCTCGGGCCCATTTCATCTCCTTCCAAGACAATTATCCCCAGGACCTAGGCGAATCCTTGGCGTGGGAACAGCATATTTCAGGCCTTCGCTCGGAGACCCAGTTATTGTTTTGGATTTCGGTTGGGTTTGTTTTGCCAGTTCATCAGAAATATGTCGATCCTGTAACCGAAAACCAGCTACATTCTAAGCCAAATTTACCCAAATCGTGCACTTTCATTCTTGGGTTTTTTGTTAGGCTGATTAGTGATGGCATCGCAAAAAGTCCTTTGAGACACGATCTTGAGAATTCTCACGTTCAGTTGGGGGGCTCTTCGTATTTTGGTTACTTGAGCAGTGGGCCTCCCGAATATTTTCGTGTCACGGCAGAGGATTTCATTTTTTAACATCTCTAGACCTTACTTTTTTGGTTTAGACCCTCAATTAATTGAATGGGGGTTTTTTTTTTTTGAATGTATCGTATTATAACTCATTTATTGTGGGATGTGGTGATTGCTCCTCTCACATTTATATTTACAGCCTGTGAGAATCTCTAACCCGTGTTGTAATTGTTCAAACGATACTTTGGAACATAACACTGCAGATGAGGTCTGTTTAGATGTTTGGGCACTATTGATATCAAATTTGTTTGTAGCAATCACAAATATAAATTTACTCGAGGTTTCAATTCTTTTTTACTAATGACCACAAAAGAGCTGAAATTCCGGGAGACAACTATGTTGCCTTGAAGTTGTATGATGTCTATGGCTCATTAAGGAAGTGGTCTTAGATTATTTAAATACTTCCTTGGCCATATCGCTAATTTATGCAATGGAAAAGGGAGAAATATTACATTAACCTTTATTTTATTTATATACTAAAGCAATGCATTGTCATAACAGAAATATAATATTAAAACTGCTAATATACAAATATAAAAAATATTTTAAAAATGTTTTTATAATGCTTTCATTGTAATGTTTTGTATTTAATTAATCTAATCATAATCTAAATATTGTGTTATTTAGGCAACCTTAACTACTAAACTAAACAACCTTAACTAAAAAAAGGGAAATCTAAATCAAATCTAAAATAAAAATTTAAGTTTATATAAAATAAAGTTTATATAAAATCAAGTTATCAAAACATTAAAAAAAAAATATTATTTAAAATTTAAGATAATGTTACAATTATGTAAATATCTTGATTTCCAAAAAATATGCTTATAGATGTATCATGTAATAAATGTAATGTAGATATGTTGTGACTAAAATGCTTATGAATGCATATCAATATCTTCTGACCATTGACCATTTAAAACTCCAACTGGTCATGAACCTGTAACGTATTATCCCAAACTGTACCTGGCTGCATGCCTTCAATAAGGAATCTGCATCCACTATATAGTGTGTAGTATGTAAACCTATTTACATAACGCACACACGAGCTTATGTACGAGAATCCCCCTTTGAAATGCCATAAAGATCGAACTGATCCGTGCGGCCTTTTCGCATTTATTATTGAGATAGGATTGGCTTTGTTTCTGCTCGTGGCGTAGGGCCCTGTTTTTGTTTATCATCCGAGGGACTGAGACTGGGATTGAGATTGGGACTGGGACAGGGACCCTCTCTACCTGTTCCGATGCAATTCGAGACTCGAGATTTATTTTGTCCAGGGCCCAACCCTAAGAAGGAGCGCTGAAAACGAAAATCAGAAATCGCCTGGAGGTAACAGGTTTCCCCAGCTCGCTCGGCTTGATTTTTCGAGTTTTTCGAATCGACAACAGGTTTTCAACAAAAGGGAACAGGTAAAGGCTTTGTTTTTCGAGTTAAGGTTCTTAGGGTCTCGCCGTTTCGTGAATGTGGTAGCCGTAGGGGGTGGGGGTAAGAACGGTTTTTGGCTTACAGATTCTTGGAAAACCTACGAGGAAATTACAATGACAAGGGGAAAGTTCGTATAAGAAATCAGAAATGCAAACAAGTTTCGGTATTAATATTATGTATTTATTCATACTCTTAAACATAGATGGAAGACAATGATTAAAGCTGGATATTTATGCATTTTAAAATGTCCACTTGCACAGTGTGGAGAGTTAAAGCTGTTGCGGATGTTTAGAGACCGATTCCGTTGGAGTCTTTAAAGCTGATTGGGAAGTGGGTTTTCCCATTTTCGGATTTCCCATTTTCCTACATCACAGTTGGACGAGCTCGGCTTCCAGTTTCTCGTTCTGCGAGTTCTGCAGCTCCTCATCGGAGGTGGGCGTGGGGAGTGGGAGCTCCTTCAGTTGCTGGTGACCCGATGCCTTGAAGAGTTTGCAGGCCACCTTGAAGATCTTCCTCATGGCCTTGGCGGGGGTGTAGGTCTTCTTCTGGCAGACAGGACTGTAGGTGGTGGTGGTGTTCATCAGAGTTTCGTAGGCCATTTTGCTGTTTAGTTGGATTGTTGCTTGTTTGGTAGACTGATCTTGGCTGTTCAACGTTGCGATTGAATGTGATGTCCTATTCGGAATTGCGCACCGCTTAAATACCCGATCCTGGCGAGAGCAACCCCTAAGTCGACCAATCAGGACGAGTCCTGGCGCAGGTGTCTTTCGGTCTCTCCAAATATGAGAGTCACGCATTCCTCCACTCTCTGCAGGTAGTCAGTTCAGGATCCCTTTTCGGAGCGACCCTTGCACGTGTGCGAAGTAAGGCCACAATTTTGGTAGGCCCTAAATAAATCTCTCCCTCGATTTCGTCGTGGGAGAGTATAATTTCAGTCGAATACCAATAGGACGATGCGGCAAGCATAACAAATACGAAAAAATGATGGAAAAAAGAAAACGATCATCCCTTTTTCATGGGTTCGGGTTAGTAATTTGAGTGGTTTGTTTGCGGAGGACGGAGGACTCGGCTTGATTAGTTTTTGGCTATTAATTGTTAATAGGCTGACAGTGGAGGATAAAAGTGACAGACCCTCGTTAAACACATGTTGTCGGCAAACGAAAAATATTTACACGTCAACATTTCATTTTTGATCAGTACAGGTAGACTGTGGTCCTTTCGAGTACAGTGGACTATCGCTTGAAGGTGCTCACTGCTTGTCTAGATAACTCGCTCATTACAACGGAGTTGATGTGCCAGGAATCACTGTCCTCACACTTGTTCTTCGGGGTTGGTTTTTTCTTTGTCCTTTTGCAAAATTTGAATTTGGTGCGTAATGAAACTCAGATTTCACCGTTTATTGCGTGGAAGGTTTCTTTTTCTTCCCCTAAATCCCCTAAAGATTTTTCTGGATTTCTTGTTGCATGGTACCACTTTGGAAATATTGTTTTCTGTGACAGGTTTCACTGTCCCCACACTTGTGTGCTCGGGCTCTCCAAGAAATTTAAAATTTCGTATCGTGTTGAAATTCGAATTTCGTCTTCTATTGAAATACTCGGCACTTGTACTCGTAATTTGGGATTCATTCGTATTCCAATCGTGTAGAATCACGTCGTTGTGGATGGAGTGAGATAGTATCCTGGCCCATCCACTTGGGGGGTGCTCAGCCAGGAACCTCGCATGTTTGTGGCTCGCTTAACTATTCCACAGGCATAATTCCCTAAAAACACTGGGAGAGTTTTTTTTTGGTGGCGTTTCAAGTTTAGTTGTTAGTGTCAGGTTTCCAGAAATTCAAGCGCCTGAATGAAGCCTGCATAATTAACTTGTGGCTATCGTGAAATAAAATATATTGTGGATCGATAGTGGGGTGTAATATGATTTATGCTGCTCTTTCTTATGAAAAAATTATTTATACTGAAAATAAATTTATTCTTTAATTCGTTGGAAATAAAATAACTTTATAGGACTTTGCTTTTATGTGTAATGTTTAAGGAGCACAATTCAGCGTATTCTCTTTTTCAATCGTAAACTTAGTATTATAGTTAATGTTCAACATTAAAAATTATTCAATTATAGACAACATTTTAACTTTTTAACACAACTCATATACAGAACTTGAAAACTTAAAGATCATGTAGAAAGTTTATTTCATTTTAATTTACTACAATTAACTGTATAATTTTCGATGACTTGGACATTTAGTAATATTGCAAAAATAATTTTTTTATTTCAAAATACAAAGAGAATGCCGAAATGTTTTTATTATTTTGTTCAAAAATACAAATGAATTGAATGATGTCTTAGTACAGAAAATCATCTCTTAACCAAATCTCATATAGCAATTTTATGAACGACTATTTCGTAAATTTCGCCTAGCCAACCAAATGTAACCAAAAGAATTTCTTAATTGTGCTTAAAATTCAAGCATTTCGGATTGCATACCAGCAGCATTGTTGGATTTAAATGGTCTCCAAACAGGATTGAATGAAGTCACTGATTGGAATGTGGTCACCAGCATAGCGAGTCCAATTTAAAATCCATTTCTCCAAATCAGAAATGTACAGAGTTGCTACCACAGATTTAGCTATACAAACGGTCATTCAATTTGGGATTTTCTCCGTTTCCAACCATTTATTTTATACCAGTTTTCAGAATAAAGACACATTAGAATTTCTTGTTTTCGGTTTATTTATTTCTTATATGATAGAGGTGGTTATAGCTAAAGTTTTACATGGAAGACAATGATTCTTAGCCTAGTACCTATGCGAAGACCCTAACAAACAAACATGGAAGACAATGATTCGGCTAAGACTAACTTAAGGCTAATAAGACACGAGGAATCACAATGAGTTAACGATAGTAACGCTTGATTGTGATAATTGAATATCAATTAGAGTTGTGTTTCCCTTGAGACGCGAGCCCAAAGAATCCAATCTATGCCTAATATCACCCTGAGATTACGAACATGCGAAGCTGAACCCGCATCCATCCGACGACCAATGGACGGAGACACTTGCACTTAAAGCTGCCAATTGGAGATTTTTCCCGGTGCATCGAGGACGTGAACTGTGCATCCTGGCGATGTGTTTAGGCCTGAACCCAACGGTCGAACTGCTGGCGCAACTGCTGCTCGTGGTGCTGACGAGCTCCCTCGGCCGAAGTCCAGAAGAAGGTGCCACTGGTGGTACGGGCGAAGTGGACCGGGATGAAGGTCTGCTCCGGATGGACGGGCACGATGCTCTGTTGCTGACCCTGCTGTACGATCATGGCCACGTTGGTGGGGCACTGGCGGAGATCGGTGTACAGTCGCTGCTCCAGCTCCTCGTTGGCCATGTTATCGCAACTGGCCGCCGGGTCTTTGCGCATGTCCTCCAGCGAGGCGTTGACTGCGTTTTGGTTCTGGATCTCGGCCAGAGTTTTCCGGAGCAACTGCTTCTTCTTCACCAGCCGCAGAAGGGGTTTGACCAGTTTCCTCAGACTCCGCATAGCCATCGTGTGCTGATCTGATTTCGGCTCCATCACCTTGCTGCTCTCAAACTTGTATTCCCGTGTGATGAACGACATTGTGTTGTTGAGGTCTTTTGAGATTTGTAATAAAACTTGGGATCTTGAGTTGGTTGCACTCGGTTGAGAGTTGGTAGTATTCTGGTTTCTCTGCTGCCCGTGCGACTCCTTTTATACGATTTGCTCTCTGGCTTCTCTCCGCGGGGGAGAATTCTCGCACAGAGCGGTGGTTCTCTCGATCAGTGCACCGAGCCAATGGGAAAGCAGAATGACTGCAGGTGGTTGCAAACACAGTGAGAGCGGGAGACCAAAGAGAGCGAAGAGAAAGCGGTCTCGCGATCAGGAGCACGTCCTTACCCTTGTGAAAGCAGGGCATGATGGATTTTGAGTTTGCGCATAAAATGTGGGGTTTATAAAATAAGAGGTATTAAAAAATACATGTGTAATATTTTTAAGAAATATTAAAGGGGGAATCTAAATAAAAGAATATATGTATAATTAAAGTATTGAAAGGGCCGAAATATAAGATTGAATTAAAATAAATTAATTTATAATAATAAAAGAGAGAGCTAAAAATATATCATATACCTTATGAACTGTCTTAATATTTAATTTATTAAAAATTAGATAGAAGAGGGTGTATTCCCGCTTTAAAAAATTAACTAATAATATTTTTAAGCAATTGATATATTACTAGCTTGAAGTATATATATATCAAATTTTAAATTGAGATAGGCATAGCATCAATTTAACGTTTGTCTTAACAGCTCATTGGTAATATTTAATTATGTTTGAAGTATATTAAATAAAAATGTAGATCCTGCTTGGAAATATTGTTTATCATTTTAGTATTTGTAGTATTCATCTATTGGAACACCTCATGCCATCCTAAATGGTTAATGTAAAATATCATATGCATACCACGTGATTCAAATGCTGGGTATTACCCACTCGAGTTGCTCATTCACTGCAGGTTTTTAACGGATTTTTTGGATATTCTCATAGATCTCGCTCGGTTCTCGATCTTTCTCCCCCTCTGAGAGTGCCCTGCCTCACAACCTCTCTTTACCTGCTCGACTCTGTCGCAAGAAAAGTAGAAATCCCTAAATCCCAAACGTAAAATTCCAGGAGAGTAGCGAGCGGACAAGTCGCAACTTGTTGAAAAAATTCCGAAGCCGAGTGTGAGGGAAGAGAGATTTTAAAATTCGACACACTATCCCAAAAAAGACGGAGGATATGGACAAACAATGGATTGGCGTATCTCGCAGATACAATCTCGCCGCTGGAAATACCCATGCGGACAAGGGACTTGTCCGTTATTTCATTGAGACAGCCCAGAAAGTGCCCTTAAGTCCTTCCGTCCGAGCGTCCTTTTCCTATTTTCCCAACCTGTAGGTAGTAGGTAGTTGAGCAAAGTAACGTATTTTTCGGGTACTTGGCATTGCGATGGAATGGGATGGGATGGGATCGGACTCTCAAGGTTAGTCAATATGCATTAATGCCGCATTTCGGGAAATCTCGGCAGGTCCTTTGCAGCTCCTTCCGATCGTATTTGTTTGTCATTGTTGTTCTTTCCCGGTTCGAGGGACCTGCTCTGTTGATGCGTGAAGAATTTACGACGCGGGAGAAGCACGTACAGATAGGATCTTCAGAGTTTTTGGTTTTTGGCTCGGTTTACGCATTTTACTGGAATTTCGTCGGCACTTCGTTTATGAGTCGAGTCGCCTTCCTAATTGTTATGTGCCCTTTTCCCTTGCCCCCGAAGGTTACTTTCATAATTTTGTAACGGCTCCGAGGACTCGAGTTTCTTGTAACGGTCGTTACGTTCCTTGAATATCCTCACGGTCATTAGGCGGGTCCCTAATTGGCCCCCGTCTGATTGCTGTGCTCCGTATTACGCAGAGCTTCTTTGGTTTAAGATTCTCCCCTTTGCAGTGCAAACCTGTTTATTATTTTGCGCAATTCGGTGGGATGCATTATATCAATTTCCATCGCAGTGACTCAGAGTCAAGGGGTTAAGTTGGGGCCCACACTTTCATGGCATGGCTCTTGATTGCCTGAAGACGTGACCTGATTTGACCCTCTCCACACGTTACACACATCGTTAGCCCTTCGGTCTTCGTTTTCAGCTTCTTAATGGAAGGCGTATCATGTTGACTTTATGTACATTTTAATATGGTTTCACATTAATGATGACATTGCTCAGGTGCTCTAATTAATAATGGGAAATGTATTCAAATAGTTGTGGAAATTTATTTATACTTTTAATTAAAGTATTTCTGTAAATATGTTCTGTAAATATATATATCTTAAGAGCACGTTTGGATAATCTGAAAATCAGAAAGCTATCAACCCAATATCTACGATTAATATTAAAATATTATTGGCCACGAAATAAAACTTGATTATAAAATTTCAATAAATATTAGTACATTAAACTACCTAAAATGTACATATTTGATTATACCTTTTATTACTGTTCAATAAAGTTGTTAATTAGTTTTTAGGGAATAAGTCAAAAAGTATTTTAAAGAAACAAATTATAGTAAAAATGTTTCGAATAAAAATCTAAATTATGCCCCTCGATTTATATACATATTTATGATTTCGTACATTTTTTAAATATATATTTAACTGAGGAATTAGATCTGTAATATGTAGATCTATCAAGTTTTTATTAGAACTGATTTGTAACCTTTAAAAATAAATAAAACAACAAATTTGTTGGCAAAACTAAATAGCCAAAGAATATTGTTTATAAAATTCGTTGTTTCTGTTACTCTCATTCTTTGCTCTGCATTGAATTTTTTGCCGTTACCAAACAGGAACATTTACAAAAATGTTTTATTGTTCGAAAAGCAAAGTAAGAATTGAAAAACAATGTAATAAAGAAGACCGACGATCCCACAGTCGCAGTGTTTGCACACGTGCACTAAAATTCGACCCTTGAAACGTGAAACAAGTCTCGACACGATCGTGCACTTTGGCACAATTTCTGCTACGTTCTTTAGAAATTAGGTTTCTTATTTGCCAAAGAGCTCAGTGCTATATGGTTTTTTTGTGGAGTAAGGGTTTCTTCCAGAATCTTATCTGCAAACATCATCAGCCGATCTCAGCGATCTTCGCGGCGATGATTGCTTTTTCATGGCTGTTGATGGCCGGCGAGTAGGCCGTTAAAAAACCTCCGTGAGGTGCATCAGTTTTGGGTCATTTTAGGGTTCGTTTCGTTTCATTTCGTTTTCGTCTCGTTTAATCCTCTTTTTTCGTGCATTTCTGATGTGTTTGGGGTTACTCATTGTGTCTCGCATTTTTACCTGCCGATGCTGTGTGTGTTTGACCCTTGCACGTGCACAATGATGGACCCTTTTTCGAAAATGCAACAATGTTCAATCGAAAGACGTGGGGGTGGGGGTGGCTGTGTTGGTGGAAGGGTACCGAATATGACCGACGAATGCCACTCCAATCCAGCGTAATTGTGACCTTCCGGAAAAAGGGATTAAATGCCGCCATTGTCCAACGTCGATTTTTTGGCCTGCAATCAGAAACGCTCCTGTCCGTCCACATAATGGATAAAGGGTCCTATCAAATCCGTAGACTTCTTCGGTTTCAATGCAATCCGACAACAAAAAATGTACCCAAAATGTAAATATTCTGGAATTGTAAGAGAATCAGCTGAAGCGACCAAGAAGTTTCCCCAAAATAATCTTTTGAATACAATTTGAATTTGAGCGTGATGTTTTCGTGAACGCCGTTGATTGATGGATGGGTTGGGCTCGAATTATAAAATCAAATGAGACGATCCCTTAAATGATACGGGGGTATTTGGGGTTGAGCAATTGAGTGTGTCCTTCGTTGGTTTTATTACCTGGGTGTGGGGATTTATTGTATTTCGGTAATTGAATGCGTTTGTCCTCAGTTTTATGTATATTCTTGGGGTACGTCGAGGTCTTGAAGTGCTTTTGAAATTGTAAATTTCTTACAGTCAGTCACTTCAATTTCACTTACATGTCACAATCAGTTTCATGTGGAAGATTTGTTTGCATTATTCTATGTTCATATCTGGGAATAATATTATTGGTAACTTTTAAATATCATACTAAGACATTAGACTTCAAATAGATTTTATTTGTTTTGCTTCATTTAACTATTTCAATTTTTGTATATTTAGTATCATTAAAATTGAAGAAATGTTAAAGAATGCAATATTATATTATGTAGGTATACCCAAAAAAAAATATATTTTAATCTATGACTTAGTTTTGCAAGGCTGTGAGGACGATTTCCTTTCTTAATGTATAAAGTTTAGTATTTACAGAGAACATAAATTTTTTTTAGAGAAACATGTGAGGGCGATAACACTTTGGTTACCAAAGCAAGTTCCCGTTCTTGTTTCTCTTAGATTTGAACTTAACTGAAAACTGGGCAGAAACACATATTTTAAAGAGAAGTGTTTTAAAGTGTTACACCTTCACAAGAACAGAACAATTGCAGGTGCGAATAAGGGGAAATTTATAGAATTGTTGCAACTTTGCCAAAGATGGATGACATCAACCTGTTGTGTGGCTTAGTTGTTCTCGTCCTGTCAAGTGTGAAAAATCGCGCTCTTTGGGACAAAAGAAAAATCCATATAAATTTTGGAAAGGTACTGCCAATTCCAAGAATGTCAGGTCGAATGACAAAAATGCCAGACAGTGGATAATTTTCCTGGCGCCGGCGTCCTGGCGTTCATTGTCCTGCTAACGACTTGAGACGCCTATTCCGAGTCTTACCTGTACCAAAACCAAAGTGTTACCTGTACTCCTAAAACTCCTAAAACCTTATCGTCGAAACTGTCGCATAGAGAAACCATTTACTTTTTTGTTGATAATTTTAAATGGCGTCACTGCTTCAATTATTTTACTCTACTTCAGAGACAAGGCCAAAGTCATTAATACTCCAAAAAATATTAAGAGTAGAACGGGCAAAGTGCATTATCTTGTCGTCGATTTGGCTTGCCTCAATCCGCACTTTAGGGATAGTTAGTTATCATTTAGTTTTATGGATGGACTTCTCAAGTGGCTCTGGGCCAGCCCCCACGAAAAAACTAAATTAAAATTTTCCGCACTCGAACACTCGATGTTGTTTTGTTGGTTTGGTCATGGTTGAGTTTGATTCGGTGCCAGGCACAAATATCAATTTACAGCCGATAACATTCCGCTGGGGTAGTTTTCATAGCTGATTAGTAAAGATTATTGTGGCATGGTAAACACTTGCGCCTCCTCGCCCAAAAGGCGGTACTTGAAACGGCTGAGAGGATCTAAAAGGACCTGATTTGGGCGGGTTTACCATATCGATTGTGGAGTGACGCCCGAAATGCATTTTCGAACACGAGATCGTCTTGCACATCGAGGCATTAAATTTCAGGAGCTCGGTTCTGGGTTCGTGTCAGAAACTGCACTTGACAATTAAACTCACAGAAAAAACAGATGAAATCCGTGTTGTCAAATATAACAGGGATCGGGGATCAGGACAGGGATTTGGTGCCAGGACCCTCGTCGAAATCCGATCCCTTGTAGCCCCTAAGTCGCTCTGTGGAGTCTTGACTGCTTTTAGGGGTTGAGGTTCATTATTTACGATTCATGCTCCATTGGGACTAATGGATATCCATATGCAGCCGACAATTTGTGAAATATTTCAGACACCTATTTGTTAAAATCGAAAACCAATCTAAAGCCACATGGTGCCGTATGAGTGCCCTACGCTTGTTTATAATTTCGTTTAAATATATGGCTGAGGAAGTTTTTATTTAAAGGAGCTGGAGGATCATGTTTATTATACCCGTTTAGCATAAAGTAAAAGGGTTTTCGTTTGTTAAATTACAGAACAGAGTGTTTCCGACTCATTAACGATATACATTTTTGTTTTGACCACGCCATGCACAAACGCTGCAGCCTACAAACTTTTCTAGATAGTGTGGAAAATATAAATATATAATAAATAAACAACTAAATAAATAATGGTTAGAGTTTTCAAGCAAGGGCGCTAGACTAAATTTAATCGATTTTATTATTTATTTTTTAAGTAATCTTGAATGTAATAAAGAGATACATATATGTACAAACTTTTGGGAGAAATTATCGACTTATTCAGCGATATGTTTTTTTTAAGATTTTATTATGTTTTTTTTATTTTATGATTTTTTCATCATTATGTTGAATATCATTGTCCGACTCTTTAAAATATTTTTTTGTAAACCTACTTTCCATTTATTCACGACCCAAAAAGGCTAAGCTCGATGTACGGTAATAAATTCAATAAAGCATATCTTTATTATTATTACTAATGGTCTAACAAGTCAAATTGATTATGTGTATCGAAAAAAGTCTTTGAAATATTGAAATAATTTTTAATTGTCATCTGCACTCCTTACGTATTTTACTTGAACCCTATGCAACTTATTCTTTATTTCAGCTAATCTTTTCTTATCCCCTTCATACTTTCTTTACAGCAAATTTATCTTGCAACTAAAAAACTAAATTAATTGATTTGGAGAGGCCTTCTACGATTATCAATTTCACAGTATTTGTACGCTTTTGATAAATCCCCTGAGGCAAAAGGATACGCAGGGCAATACTTTACACACCTATTTGTTAAAACGGATAACCAATCTAAGGCCAAGAAGCGGTCTAGCATCGTTAAAAAAAAGAGAATAGACAAAGATACAAATTTAAACCGAATTTTAGTGGAACATTTTCGGGCTTATGTCGATCGGTCGTTGTGGCGGTCAGTTTTCCTTTGTAAACACGTGTGCGAGGTTTTCCTTTGTTTAATTTTATTTTCTTTTTTACTTTAGTGCCCTTGGCCCTTCCCCTGCCCCTGGAAATGGTGCCCTTGCCCACAACATGACTTGCCTGTGTCCCCTGTGGCGTTGGATTTTATTGATTTTGGGTTTCCAATCTCCTCTCCTCCGATGTCTTCGCTTTTTAGGGGCGTTTTTCGGGCATTGTCCATGTAGAAGCGGTACATAGGAAGTCCATATATGAAGATTAGAAAATTTTTAACGTATTTTTTTCCATTTTTGGGGGAGGCGTTCTGGGAGTACAGCCCTACAATCAGCTACAAACGATATTGTTAGAAGATTGATGGGCGACTTTCTGGTGTAAATTGTTAACACTGTTTTCCCTTTGACTTTGGAGGTCTTTGCATGTTGGCCCAGGGCGGTCTGGGCGTGGTCCTCGCCCCTTCCGCCCCTCTCTGTGTTCCACTGAAAAAGTGTTTTCTAGTGAGTCTTAAAACATCATTTGATGCCTTGAGTATGTATACTTAAGATGATCATGCCTAAGCAGCCTTTTTAGCTCAGTAATTTACTAATAAACCTGGCGATGCCAGATATGAAGTGAGTCGGGACTTTTGAAATATGAAGGAGTTGCCCTAGTTGGAGCTGATTAAAGGATCTGCTTATACGACATGAGTTAGGGTTGCGCCATCGTTAATTAGGTCCTTTAAGGATTATTTGTAGCAGTCGATCTCAGGGTCAAAAGTAAATCAGATCGATATATGTGGTCCAATTAGGGTGCAAATACACAAGATAAAATATTAGGGATAGTTTAGGAAATATAATATTTGAAATATTTTGAAATGTTTAATATTAACATTGATAATACTACTTACACCTCGTTTTAGAACATGAGTGGTTTTGGATACGCTTTACTTTGGCTTATTATACGTATATTTTCATACCTTTACCTATTTATTTCTTTAAAATATCTCAATTTATTAAATTTAAAATGGCCCATTGTCCACAGAATGTTATGTGTTTTTGTTATTTAACATAAACTACAAAAAAAATTATATTAAATAAATAATCAATTTTGTGATTGCCAAACCAAGTAAATATTTATTGATCCCCTCACTTAGGACCTCGTAGAAAACTCCATCTGGTTAAGAACGCAAGATGGAATCAATCCTTGTGGAGAACCCATCTAAACGTCTTAGACAAAAGCCCCTGTAAACATCATATGAACATCAAATCAGCTCAGGATTACAGCAGAGCAGCGTCTTTCACTTAAGATACTAGTAAGGAAAATCGTTTTTCAAACAAAAAACTGTACACATATGAGGACAATAGAGGAGACTCTGGCAAGCCGCGCATTTCTGGCCAACAACTAGAGGTAAGACACAAAACACACATCAAACAGAAAACGCTTCAAATTTGCTCATTGTTTTGTCAAAATACCAAATAACATAAGCGACAAGATCTCATTTTCCAATTTCCCAAAAGGGAAGCGACCTAATAGGGCTGTGAGCAACCAGACCGGAGAGCAATAGGTCATGTCATAGGTAAAATTTGAGCAATTTAAAAGATTATCACGTTAGGGATCTGTCTCGAGAATGGAACAAAAACAGAACTTTGTTTGACTGGCATGCTCTTACACTAAAGAAAAAACACATATTATTGAAATGTATATTAGTATAATTTTAATAGAAACTTCAAAATACGTGAAAAATAAAAGTATATTTAAGGAAACAGTATTACATTACATATTAGTTTATCAATTTAAATATTTGAAGCTCGAAAAAATTACTTCTTTGAGAAATGTATTTTCTGTAAATTTCTGAGATCTATTTTAAGTCAAGTTTAATTTGCTATGACTAAGTATCTCTCTTTATAATACACCACGATTTTTTTTGTATTTTTCTCAGTGTGATTGGCTACACGCTTAGTCCTGTATTCGCATTTGAATCGGGATACAGATTCGGATTCGGTCGAGCAGACAACCGATCATTATTTCAGCTATTCTCTGGAAATAAGTTGCGAAGAAAGGAACCTTTTTTGCTGCTCGATGCGAGCAATCCCCGTTGTCGTCTATTCGAAATGGTCCAGCACCAAATTAGAGCTCGTTAAAAGGCACACTTTTGTGTGGGCCGGGAAGGGAGGAGAGGAGAGGAGCAGAGACAGAGAAGAGGATTCAGCAGGACCCGGAGTCGAGACAGGGGATTACCCCCGGCAGAGTGCGAGTCGGTCTGGGATCACGTTTCAACAGATTCTACTGCAGGGGCTGAGCATCCCGGGTTCGTTGTCGGGGCTATTAATAAGCCTGGCGGTTGGTGGCTGGTGACAACACGTGAAACTCCATGACGTCTCACTGTGATGTTGGGCCAACCTACCTCCAACCCTCCTCCGTCGGGACAATGGTTAGCCTTGGCAAACACGGCAAATTTCCCAAAAACGTGTTTACAAATATTTTCAAAAGCGGCCCAAACAATGCGACAGCCTCGGGGGGAATCTGTGGCCCTATTGTGCACATTTTGCATGACTTTTCCTTTAACCAGCCCATGAATATCTATCTATTGCCTCCTCGCTGTCTGTTGTTCTTTTCCAAATTGTTGCTTCTTTTCAGATATCTGTTTCTGTACCATACATATATCCTCATCAAAGCGTCTATTTGCTGCTACGGTTTCCTCGATTCACTTTTTTCGACGCTCATTATTCTCCATGATTGAGTACTTGCAATATCTATAAATTGGTATGTTCTTATGGATTTCTCTATTGAAGGTCTCGCCTTTGGGTTCTTGGAGCTCGAAACAAATGGCGGTTGGTAAATAAACCGATATCTCTTTTTTTGTTTGGGTATAAAGTTTATTGTTTGCAAAAATATCATGAAAATATTAATGTGAAAAGGAAGATATCACAAAATGAAGGTCGGAATAGTGCTGGTATAAGTAATATTCAAAATAATTGTTGGTAAAATTCATTTTACAGTCTTTAAAAACAAACGAACGCATTTAGATTTAAAGTACGTTTAAAAAATAGAATTTAATTTTATTTTCCAAAAAATCAGTGGTTTTGCGTCATTCAAAAGATTTTCATTTTCTCAACCAATGCTAAAATAAATATAAAAATAAAAATACTTCAACTTTAATATATGTATATACATACATCACTGGTAGAAGCATGAGACACATTTAGCTGTTATGATGCTGGACTCCACACATCAACGTCGCAGGGTTAAGAGATGGCACCGTCTTAACTTACTATTCAGAGTTCAATAAAAATTCTATAACCAACATCCACACTTAATCAAAATACACCATTCACAGACCACACCCAAACGAACACCTCAACATCAACACACTTAATCTATTTACTGAATAACCAATGTTATCAAACGATTTCATTAATTGCCCACTGGCCAGATATAAATAAAAAAAAAGATTAAAAAAAATACTGGGATTCAGCTTAATGAAATGAGGGTCTAAATAATATTTTTGTATTTTTTTTTTTGTAAGTTTAAGAAGGTAAAAATGGTAATAATGGTAAAAATATTTATAAAAGTATTACAATATTTTTTAAAGTTAACACAAACTTTATTTTTTTATAATTTGTAATTTAAACTGCTTACGCATTAAAAATACAAATTTAAATATATAATTTGTAAATAAATAACAACAATATTAATAAAACAATAATGTTTTTACTCATGGGTCATGTATGTTACTAAGTCCCACGAAATGTTGCATTTATATAATCTAAGTCTAATCTACATTTTGAGTAGTTATATTTTAAACTACATTAATTTTCAAACGTTGTTGGTATACCAATAAATATTAAATTATTGGCTAACCCAAAAAGTATTAAGTAAGATTACTGTTGGCCATTTTACTTTTAAGAAGCGCTTCTCTGCATAATTTTCTTGTCCAAAATTTTCCTTTCATAAGAACAAATTCGCTCTAAAATCCATATAAGTATATTCATATCCCGAATATGCATAGAATAATAAATTTCTTTTTCATCCTCGGCAAATTACTCTTTCCTTGTACCTTATCTAGGGATATTATCGGGAATTTCTTGAATACTCGCATATCGGCTGTGTTATTTCAATTTTGCCTAAAAAAACATGCACATGTAGATGGTCTGCCAATGATAACAAATTTCATACGTAAAGATTACTTAAAAGGAGCTCAGTGCGTAAAAATGTTATTGTAGGATTATGTTTCCTGTTTCTTTGAAAAAACGCTCAATACAAAAACACATATATGTTTGACAATAGGTCGGATCAATTCGAATAGGAACAGGAATAGAATTAGGAATAGAAATGGAAGTGCATGTGAGGCCATACATGGGACCACAAATACTGTGTGGGTCTTGGGTTTCGATGGTCAACCGCTATGTTGGCTTGCCACGGTAGTCGGATCGAAATGGATGGGATCTACAAGGATCGGTTCGGATTTTATGTGCGGGTGTGCGAGGGAGCGACTTCTCCTTTCATCTTGTCTGCTTTTTGGCCTCTGGGCGTTCGGTAGGCGACATGTAGGTAAACAAGGACATATACGTGTATCCGTAGGGATGATATCTTCTTGAAGGCTTCTTGGCATCGGTGATCAGCTCTTTTGTTGGCATCGTCTTGCTCCTCGCCTTCGATCCTACCTCTTCTGCCTCCGCCGCTTTGTTGATCTCTATGTGGAAGTACAAAAGTGCACAATGTCCGTATGAGATACTTGCCTTCTCTAGTAGCAACTCAATTCGAACAAGAACGTTTATCTTTCAATCTTTTTGCTGAATTGTCCCCTATGCTCTACCTTTCTCGATATTTGTAACAATTGTAAATATTTAATACTACTGCAGAGAATGGGAAGTCTATTGCATACTTCAGCAGTAGCCATTTGTTTAGTTCTTAGCTGCTTCTTTTCTCGGAAATACTTAATGTTTAAATTAAAAACTAGTCTATGGCTTAGGGCTAGAGCTGGAATAAGAAATTTGCTTTAAAGTATTTTTTAAATGTGTTTCACTTTGTTGAAATTATTACGGAAACTCATAGGAATTTAATAGCTTCATATGGATAAGCTAAAAATTTATATAATTAACATACAAACACCACAAAAACCATTTCAGCTTAAACTATGTTTTTGTTATGAACAATTTAAGTCAGCTAAGAATATATACTAAATGATGGGAATAGCAAAACATAGATGTAAGAAGAGGTTAAACCTTCGCAATTAATAACAAAACTATCGCTATTCAATTAGCCTTGCGCTGCTAGATTTGAATCATTTAAATCATATCACACTATTATTTATATAAATATTTTAAAAATAGTAAAGGATACAAAAAAATTTGATTGGTATAAATTAATAAATAATCTCTGGGTATTATCCCATAATCAATTTATGACTACCCAAAGATCGTTTAGCTTAAATGAGATAGATTTGCATAGCACTCGCCGAACTCATGCCCAAAAAGGCGTACTTCTTTAATCACATATGAGTGAACACCTATCGCAGAGGTTCAATTACAATATCAAACAGATCTTCTTGTTAAACTGAGATCATTTATCACATGTGGAAATGGGATAGCCGAGATATAGCTATTCCACAAGAAAGCAATCGCTTCGAACTGATTACGCATATCCTCGATGGCATCTACTTGGACCAAAGTTCACACATGATCCTGGATAGTGGAATCTGGTTAACCAATTCCTGGTTACAATTTCTATTTTAGAGGCTCAATTATCGCACTGGCTGGGATCTGGCAGAGATAGCCACTTCTACTTCACAGCAGATACTAATCGGAGTGGCTATCTCTAGACCAGATATCCCAAAAGTGAAGTGTGAGGGCACCCGAAAGTATCTCAATCATTCACATTCGTTATGCTCTATTCATTGTTCTGTAAGTATCTGCATGTGAGGGATTTATGGTTATCAGTGATGTGCAATCTAGAAGTGCAGTACATCTACTTGCATCCCAGATTATGCTGAGCAGTGATCCCAACTCCAGACGAGATGTAGATAAGGCAGCCAACAACTAGCTGGGTTCTATGTTGTTTGAGCACTTGGTTTACAAAATATTTCCCTCTGTTTTCACTGCACTTCAAGATCCAGTGCCAGCGATAAGATCAACAACTCAACAATGGAACCCTCCTGTCGGAGCCTCAAATTTCATGCATAGCTATTTTTTCAATAAATATTTCCCCGTCTGCCGACGCGTCATTGCAAATGATTTAGAATGTCTCCGCTCAGCGCAGCCAAAAATTAAGAAAATATATATACAACTAAGTAGGAACTTCAAATATTGTTCCAATCGACTTGGCGGACCTTCAGACACTTGCTATCGTCCCGAAAATAATTCTTTCTGCTTGTCTCCTTCTTTCTGAGCGTTTTCCTAGTCCTTTGTCAATATTTGCCGTACAAGTGCAAAGAAAACTTCTATTTGAACAGCGAGAAACGCTTGAGTTAATCGACGGCGGCAGCTATATTGACATAGAGCTCATTAGATACCTTCTCGAACACTTGCTGACCCTGAGTCTGAGGGTATTTTTCAAAGTCACGACTTGTTTGTCGGAGGGGAATTTAATTTTTCATCCCGAAGGTGTTTGTATTCTTGATCTCAGCATCAATGAAAATAACGATAATGACTGTACGTTCTCTACTGTATATGTAGATGCATGTGTCTGGTCATTTTCATTCTGTTATAGCAGGCATAACACAATATTATCTTAAAGTAAATTCTATATTTGTTATAAGAGAAATTTACTTAAGCTAATTATTTGCCCACGACTTATTTTTATCTCGGCAGGTACTCTACTGATTCATTTGGTTATACTGAATTATTTTTTGCTGGTAAAATCGTGTGTTAGAGACTTTTTTTTAAACATCTTTTAATTTGTTTAAAGGAAATAGAGGATGCTCGTTTCGGCATGCCGCAATACCATTGCAGAATAGTATGTATATAACAAATTATTATACCGTATAACGAAACTGTGATTTCAATTGTAATATATTCTATTAATTTTCCGACGGTTTCTATAATAGCTAATTGATATAGTCATCTGTTTTGATCAAATAATAACCGAAATGTTAAAAAAACTGAACAACTAATAATATTCCTACTAATCCTATGGCATCTTAATGATATAGTCGCCCGATTTTTATCAAATAAGCCCGAAATTATATATTGTCGAAAATCTGTAGTTAACAGAATTATGATCAAAAGCTACAAAGTCCATTTAAATTTCTGATTAATCCTAAAACAGCTACATAATGAATACTAGCCTGTTGACACTGATCAAGAATATATACATACGTATGTTTAATATGTTCGCCAATGTCTTTATCACAGATTTGGAAAGTTTTGACTAAAATCAGTATTTTCTCTTCAGGAGTATACAAAGACGGACATCTATAAGTATTTTGGAATTTTACGATTACGATTATCTTTCCATTTTTAAAGTATTACCTCATTTTTTTATATACTTCACTTATTTTATATAGTGTTTGGTAATACTTAAGAATATTTCTGCAACCTGTGATGTTAAGATACAATATTATGATATACGGATTCTTAACTTAATAAATATTTATAAAAAAACTCTTAAAACTATTTTGGCAAAGAAAAAAGATGAGGTTAAATTCATTTAAAATTTGTGTGCTTTTTCAACTTTTATCTAAAGAGTCAACAATGAGACATACAATAAAATATACTATATATAATATAAATAATAGAAAACCACTATCGCAGAGAGAGCTCCTGCGATCATAACAATCAGTTTTAACCGAAAGAAGTACTGTTTGATTTTGATCAGGGAAGGCAAATGCACATATTTATACAATTTTATAAATAGGGGAATATACTATATAAAGTAGTACAGTCAGTTCAAGGACAAAATCAAAGAGGACCACCATGATACGACAAGTTGAGCATATCAAAGTTAGTTCGCTATGCTCCTTTTGTAAGCCATTAGCACTCCCTTGAGAAATGGTGTTTTTGTTTGCTGTTTCCATATCAAGTTGTGACTGATATTCGGCTTCCGGTCGCCCCGATATTTAACAATTGCATGTAAATTGTATTAGCAACGCATCCTCTTTTTATTAGCCTTGACCGGCAATTTCAATGCTAAAAGGCTGCAAAGGACTCTGAAATTGCTCAAGGCCGTGCAGGAACATCCTGGCTGTTCTTTGAGAGGATTTATTCAATTGCATTCTTGTGAATTGAATTGGCATGTAAAATGCACTCGCCATGTTTGCGTGCAATTGTGACCAATTTTAGTGCGACGATTCTGTAGTGTGGTTCCAAATTCGAATGGTCTGAATGGGCCAGAGATGTCCTGCGGAGCTACGCACGAGTGCCTCTCAATGGACAGGACAATGCGCACATTCTTCGCCGGCAGGACCTCTCGCCAGCATTCACACTCGACGGTCGAGTGAGAAAGCATTGTCCTTTGAGAGGCCAACACTCATTCAGCACTCGTTTCCCCGCAGACAATGCAACATTTTATCTGCACATGCGCAACGAATGCTCCGCTGGTCCATTGAACGAAATCCATTCCCAATTATACATACATTTATTGTCTACTTATATTGTTTTTTCCAAGCTGTCTATGGATCTGGCTAGCATGCCTTGAACATGTCCCTGCTTGCTGTTGGCCATAAGTCCCAACGATCCTTTAGCCAGATCTCAGCATCCATCCACCTACACTCAGGAAAACTACTATATTCATTTTTCAATATTTTCCAATACTATTCTAATCTTAACATATATGTATTAAATATGCACATACATCAGCGTTTTCTAAAATACTTAAGCTCTGATTAAAAATAAATATTTTTAGTATTAAAAAACACTTTTAACCTTTAAAGTGAGAGTAAAGACGGTAAAAAATTTCCTTTGTTAATACAAAAAATTTCTTAAATAAAGGTCATATCTTTAAGCAAAAACATTTACATGTATGTACTTCAAAACATATATGTAGTTTCTCTCTGTGTACCTGTACCGACTCAGATTTACGAACAACTATTCTTTGCTGATGCTTAATCGTTCTTTTGGCGATTGGAAAACATTTTCTCTGTCCTGAGAAAGACAATAGCTCCACAGGCTTTCCGAAGTTTCGCCTTCGTCATTGCCTCCTAAAAGATCGTCCACCATTTTTGTAAAGTATCCACTGCATTTTCCAGCCAATTAATTGTTTAGTTGGCATATTGTTGTTCGCTTTTCAGCTTCCCACCTTCAATTACTCATAGGTGCTGCTGCCATTAATGGTGACAAAGAGGAGTCCTTTGAAAGCAATTTCGGTCGCTAAGTAGCAAACAATAGTTTGGCAATTATCAATCGTATAACGCACTCTTTTTCAAGAGCTGCTCTTTTGAGGCACGCAGTCAGCTGCGGATTCCTGGTAAAAGGCAAATTATTGTTAATAATCATATAATAGACGGCCATAAATTTCGAGTCAATTTCTAAAGGACATAGCCATAGCCACACAAAGTATTTACATTGTAGTACTGTGACTGTACCCAAAAATAATCCATAGGATAACCCAGATGTACTACCCGTTTTGTTCACGTCAATTTGGTGGCAATTGACGTACTTTGTTTTTTAAGAATACCTAGAAAAGAATCTAATAACAACAAAATGGGAAAGTAATGCTGTGGATAAAATAAATATTCTTTTGGGTCACTTTTGTGAATTCCTTATCCTTCATTATTTTAGAGATCTTTAAAAAAAATGGGACTTACGTACGTACGTATTTTTATTTATTCCATGTCACTTCTTTAAATTAGAGATCTTCTAAAAAAATGTAACTTACGTATATTTTTACCCGTAAAAATCTAAAAACCTTTAATAAATATTTTGTATGACATCATTAAAAAAACAAGAGAGAACGCTATAGTCGAGTTCCCCGACTATCTTATACCCGTTACTCAGCTAGTGGAAGTGCGAAGGAGAGTCTTCAACACTGACAGTTTTTGGCGGTTTGTGGGCGTTAGAGTGGGCGTGCGAAAAGTTGTTTGCCAAATCGATAGAAATTTACAAGACTAATAAAAATATGAAAAAATATCAAATCATTTTTCAAAAGTGTGGGCGTGGCATTTTTGGGCAGTTTATGGGAGTTAGAGTGGGCGTGGCAACATAAATCAAGAAACTTGCGATGCGTCTACATGCTGAGACTGGAGTCTGCATGCTTAGTCTCAACTTACTAGCTGTCTTAGTTCCTGAGATCTCAGCGTTCGTACGGACGGAAAGACGGGCATGGCTAGATGGACTCGGCTATTGATCCTGATCACCTTATGTGGTCGGAAACGCTTCATTCTGCCTGTTACATAATTTTTAACGAATCTACTATACCCTTTTACTCTACGAGTAACAAGACAGGACGCAACAGTGGAGTTCCTCGGCTGTAACATACCAGAAGCTCAGACATTTTCTTAGCGTGCCGATGGAAATTGGCAATTAATAAAATGATCAAAACATCTCTTAAAAGTGTTGAAGGCACTGATTCTTATGTGCTTATGTCTTCACGTCTTGTCTCTAGAAATCAATTTTGCAATAAACAGGTTGCATATTCGGATTTGTTTTAAAAATATCAATTTCTAAATACGAATTACTTTTATAAAATATATTTCGTTTTTTTTTACAATTTATGTATTAAATTTAAGTATTTAATATTTCAATTTTATTATTCCAAATTTCTAGTATTTGAATTCGTATATTATCATGTTTGGCAAATCGATAGAAATTTACAAGACTAATACAAAAATGAAACAAGAGAGAACGCTATAGTCGAGTTCCCCGACTATCTGATACCCGTTACTCAGCTAGTGGAAGTGCGAAGGAGAGTCTTCAACACTGACAGTTTTGGGCGGTTGTGGGCGTTAGAGTGGGCGTGGCAAAAAGTTTTTTTGGCAAATCGATAGAAATTTACAAGACCGATACAAAAATGAAAAAATATCAAAACATTTATTAAAAGTGTGGGCGTGGCAGTTTTGGGCGGCTTGTGGGCGTTAAAGTGGGCGTGGCAACATGAATCGACAAACTTGCGCTGCGTCTATGTCTCTGGAGTCTGTGTGCTTAATCTCAACCTTCTAGCTTTAGAAGTTCCTGAGATCTCAGCGTTCATACGGACGGACAGACAGACGGACGGACAGACGGACATGGCCAGATCGACTCGACTATTGATCCTGATCAAGAATATATATACTTTATATGGTCGGAAACGCTTCCTACTTCCTGTTACATACTTTTCAACGAATCTAGTATACCCTTTTACTCTACAAGTAACGGGTATAATAAGTGGGTGGCGGCACATGGCGCGATGTGACTTTATTTAATCTTTTCCCAAATAGCTTATAACTGCGCAAAAAGTTTTTTTTGGAAAGAAATTGCCTTTTCGCTATGGTAACATATGTACAGATAATAGCAGCACCATAACGTATTTTATTCTCGATCAAATATATTAACGTTGCGGTACCGATAGTGCAAAATACTGATTTTTCGCATAATGATAGATATTTTTCCCATCCAGCACATTGTTATAAAACTTGACATTTGTATTCCTATTTCCAACATTATTTTTTAAACATACCTTAAAAAAAATTATTCAAAGTTTTACCGATCAAGTGCTGCTATTTTATTTTTCGCAGCTGTATACTTATGAGATTTTAAAAATGTTTAATAAAGAATGTTATACGCGACTCGAGTCTAATATATTTTTATATTCTTAAATTTAATAAAAAATTAAAAAAACATTTTTCTACATTTTTTCTCTGGACGACATTGTTTAAACTAGATCGAAACAGAACCGTACGCACCGATTTTTATCAGCAATAAAATTCTTCTGTGGCAGTTAAATAAATTACTTGTTTCATTCCCCATTTAATATAAAATTGGTATTTTCATTCCCATTGTTTTCGGAAGGCATTTGCATAGTACGCTGGCTACAGTGCAACTTTAAATGACGGATTCAAGACATTCAAAAGTCTTGGCCAAACAAGCGCTTGTTAACCCAATTTAGGGATCTGTTGAAGAGATCTGTTGCCAACCTTCGGAATGCAATTCGATACAATTATGTGTCTAATGAACTGGGCGATTGAGGGTGTTTTAGTAAATTCGTGTTGAGCGATATAAAGGATCGCTTGTGCGCAGATCAAAAGCGAAACCGAGACGAAGACCACCAAGCCAAATGAATTTTCCGCTTTGATCCTGCCGTGGCCGCTCACCATTGTAACTGCTAATCGCACCAGGTGACGGATGCGTCGGCTTGTCGGGCACCCAGAATCGGGGATATAACATACGAGTATACGAGTAGTAGTGACAAGGGAATAGTTCGGAGGTGTCTCTTTTCATGCGCCCGTGCATTGTGCGAAAAGTAGCAGTTTCCTCTTCTTCGATTCTCGCTTTGGGCCGCCTCGCCTTTTGTGATCTATGTGGGTAGTCCTGCGTGTCCTTTCTCTCTGCATGGGCCACGAAAATTGTTACATAGACACTTTCAATTTGCTTTTGCTTTCAAATTGCCGACAAATTGGCCTTAGTCGAGGGCCACCAACATTGATTGCCCACCTTGATTTCCGATCATCTAAGAGGTCTGACTAGAGCTCACTCTTCGCTTAGTAGGTTGAACTATCTGGAGTCGGAGTTCCAGCTCTCGCACATATGGCTTCCGATTTGCAACGCTTCTCCGATTCTTTGACCCGAAAATTGAAAGGATCTGAAACGAGGACAGGATCAAGCAGGAACGTGTATCCCATTTGAAACGGTTGATTGGGTTTCTAATAGGATTTATGTCCTGCCTGCATCTTTCTCGTTTCGAATTGATTCGTTGCACTCGGTTGAGATTCAATAATGAGCTCATCTGTTTTATCGAATGCGTTTGTTTTCATTTGCCAATGTTCCAGGTAATCCAGCCAGGAAATTTCAATTTCTTCGCTATCATTTTTTTCGCTTCCATGTTTATTTAGGATGTTAATTGGTAATTGGCCTACTTCATGATAAGGAATTTTGGTCTTAGCTGGTATTTCTGTACCAAAATAAAACAAATATTTGAAAATATTGCCGAGCTAGTAAGAAGGTGTTTAAATCTGTGTACTTCTTGTGGATCAAAGTATTAAAAGGGCAATAATAATATTAGTTCGATCTGTTTGATTTAATTTTATGATTTACATAAATAGTATAGGGATAATAATATATATTACCATTTTTAAATTGTTGCCCACTTGTATAAGGAATTCAGATTATAATTTTGTGTATATATCCAGTTAATGACATTCACAAGGCTCTCAGAGGGATTTCAATTTAAAATATAATCCGAAAAGACATTATTCATAAGCCAGAGGATTTAAAAACCAAAACGTGCGTCTGGTTCGTGCATATGTACCTACATATGTAAATCGCTTTACAATTTGACTTGATATTTATGATCTTCCATTATACCAATATTATTAACAATAATTTCCCTTTTACCAATATCTCCATTTGACTTGGGTGCCTACACTGAAAAGAGCATAATCCCTACCGTTTGCTTATTTTGTATAATTACTAAAGTATTGTTCGCTTGCAAGCCCAAGAGAAATCCTTTTCACGGGACTGCTCATTGTTCCTCCGATGAACACAAAATTTGGAAAAATAATTAAAATGTAAAATCCAACAAATTAGAAAATGTCATTAACATAAAGGCGTATTTAAAACTATTTGATTGTATCATGTTTTGAATACTGTATTAATCGCATTGTAAGCACTTTACTGAAACATTAAACACAATCACAATCAATTTATTAAATCATAAATTAAATGTGGCGTGTTTGCCAATTTAAGTCTAAAACAATTACAACAAATGTATACTTTATAAGCCGAAGCCTATATACACTACCAGTAATTATATATGATCTAAAATAGTTAAACAATATTAAGCCAAAAATTCATATTGTAAAAAACGAGCGTAAATCGCATTATTTTATAAAATGTTTTACTGTTTTTCGATTATTCCTGTGGCAGTTAAGTGATATATTATTTAAATCCGTCCCATTCCGACTTATGCATAAAAGTCAGAAGGCGTACCATCAATAGAAAGAAATATCCTGGGATAGTTTCATTAAGCTAGCTTTAGGACTGACAAACTAGTTTGCGTAGAAACGGAACATGGCTATATAGAATAGGCTGTTGATCGTGATCAAGAATATATTCTATGGTCGCAAATGGTTGCCTTACTATAAAATCAATATACGCTTTCTGCAAGGGTATAATTATACAACTCGTGTCTAAAGTATTTAATTTTCCTTAATAAATACAACCACTGACTTTATTTTAATATAATTTATTTCCCTTACTATCATTTGGCTTATGTTACTTCAAAGTACAGTTTTTTTTACCTTCTGGGGAAATCTTTTGTAATTTAATGTTAATAAAAATGGTAGAATTTAAGATCCATATTTGCTTTAAACGGTATTTAAATAAAGAATATTTATTAATAAAAGTTGATGGTTTTATGAAAAGTATTTTAAAAAATTGAACAAACTAATATTTTAAATATTTTTTTTTCTTAACTTTTTAGTTTCCCGAAGAAGTGACTGCAACTGTCTCGTTTCTCAAATCTTGGAATACCTTATTATTAATTCGTTAAGTAATCTTCAAGCATTTGAGGACAAATTTAGATTGGCGTAGTAATTTCAATTTGCACAGAGAACGTGCTTGGTTCTGAGAAATCTTATTTTGCTTTATTCTGAATAGAACTTTTGCTTCGGTTACATTTGGGCAAACGTTTGGAACGAATTGATTCGCCTTAGAAGTTGGCGACATTGTCGCCAAAATACAATTATTCATCGGGCACGTAACTGACTTTTCACCCAAAAATAATAGAGAACGAAAAATAAAGAAGATTTTGCAGTGAAATAATTGTGCCCAGAAATGTTCAGGCGTTGCAAATTGGAATATGCACTATAGGCTATAGGATGTAAAAGGATCGGGGGTGTATTTGTGGACATGCAACGTTTACTGTGACTCTACATCCCTTTAAAAAAATGTTCTACAGACAAAACCCATGCTGAGTCCTTTTCGGAACACAAAAAGATCCTGCACACTTCTTCTGCTCCTCAGCGATCCGTACTTGTTGTTCGGGTCACGTCACGGTTTTTAGTCGTCGGTGCCCATTTGACATTTGACAATTATTCATTTTTCGTTTTACTCGTTGTATTCGTTTTATTCCTTAGAAATAAAAGTCGGCCGCATCGCTTCGAATCGATTGGTTCCAAATCGATGCAATTCAATTGCGAGCTGCCTTTTTGCCTTTTTGGCTTTTTGGCATCCTGTTACCATTACCATTTCGTTTCAGCTGTTCGACACGATCTATTTGGTGTTTTACGCTCATTTCGGGATGAACAAAGTTTCAACCTCGGAATGTGAAGAGTTTTGGTTATGCGTAAATCGGAGTAAATCGAAATACTCCTACGAAATGATACGGTGGAAATCGCAATTTTCACGTTAATCCTAATTATCCTTTGAACTTAATTGCTTAATTAGAAGACTATTCGAGTGTGGTGTGTCGCAAAGGCTGGACCGAAGGTGTTTTAACGGAATTGGTGGAACGAATTTGATTTTGATATCAGTTCTTCTGGGGCGGTATATTAATAAAACCAGCGTGTCTGAATGAAAACAGGATAAGATTGGTGGTATCAACGTCGGCTTTTATATTTGATTCTTTTCGAAGGTTTTATAGTCTAACGAATTTCTGGCTTCGATACATAAATACCCTAGACATTCTAAACAGGGATTTGGGAATTAATTAGGGATCCAGGGAATCAAATTTATCTCTGGCAGATAAGATATGAAAGGGAACGCACACGTTAGTGTAACCAAATCTTTGAATATTTCAAATCATTAGAGGAAAGATATCTCTGTTAGTACGGCTCATCAATGGCTCCAATGATTTTACCTGTAACACCATTAGGCTATAGCAATGCCCCACACAAAAATTACGTTTAATTCATGTTCGGTAACATTTACATAATAGTTACATATACACTAAGATTGGTGCTCTAGGAAGATAAAAAAGGTAGCGAGCTGGCTTCGGTAAAGCGAAGCTTATATACCCCTGCTGTATTTATTCTTTTAAAGAAACATCTGATATACACCGAATAAAAACACTTTATTATTAATTACAGCCACCGTAGGATTGCAATTTTATTATTAATGTTCGACTCCGATCCCATGAAACCAATGTGATATAGTCATCCTATCTTAATCAAATTTTAACAGAGATTTAATATTGTTAGAACTGGTCATAAATATTACCATTAATAATCTATAACAACGGGGTAATTCGTTTAATTTATTTCCATATACTACGATAATTGTTCCGATTCTTACCGTTCGACTTATTTAATACCAGCAATGAAAAGAACTCTTTTGGGAAAGATTCATGTTAGATACTTGGGCAATTCCAATTACAATTACCAATATGTTAAAAATAATTTATATGCAAACTTCTCTGCAAGGCTAAGTAACAAATTAAAGTAAACTATTGAATCTAGTCAGCCTTCCTTTCTGTGCACATACGAAACATCTCAAAAATCCTCATTTGTACGATATATATTTACAAAGTAATGATGGGAATGAATTAAAAATGTTATGTGATAATGGTTATATGTTTTTAGTATTCTTAAATCGATTTATAACAGGTTG
Source organism: Drosophila yakuba (assembly GCF_016746365.2). NCBI lineage: Eukaryota > Metazoa > Arthropoda > Insecta > Diptera > Drosophilidae > Drosophila > Drosophila yakuba. The sequence continues at coordinate 15,126,989 of NC_052529.2, read as the reverse complement.
AATAACTTTTTGTTTCCTATTAAACTTGCTTTATGTGCGGGAATACGGGCATATTTGTCCTTTGCCCAACTCAGCTCATTTCGAAACTATTCACAAATTTATTCATCTTGTTGTTATATACAATTCTTATTACTTATAAACAAGATTGGTTTACATATATCTAAAAAGTAACATTTGCTTTGACTATTTTATGAAAGGCTTATTATCAATATTACACACCACCTATAAAAACAGTTGCTGAATTCTAAGATTGGTAATCTTAATTTGTGAAATGGGAAACTAATCCTTTATTGATGTGATCCGCCTCATGTCGTGACTCTTTATTTTCATTACCGATCTTGTTTGTAATCTCATTCAACCAACCAAAGAAGTACCCGCAGTAATTGCAATTAATTTGGAGTACCCTTGGATAAGTTGCTACAATCAGAAAGCAGTTGATGTCAGAAAATACGTTGCCTTCCTGATTACTGACTACGTAAAGCGAAACTATCTACCTGCAGCGTCGATGACGCATTTCATCCCCTTCATCCTTGGGATTTCTGAGAGCAGGTAGGGAAGGACCCTCCTAGTCCCTGCACCACCATCGGGTATAAAAGGCCGAGCTGCTCGACCAACAGCATCATTCGATCAACAGTTCTCCATCCGAGCAGATCATCAGCCATCAACATCTTGCAAAATGTTCGCCGAAACCGCTCTCGTTTCCAACTTCAACGGTGTGCCAGAGAAGAAATCTCTTACCGGCGCCTCCACCAACCTGAAGAAGCTGCTGAAGACCATCAAGAAGATCTTCAAGAACCCGAAGCCTGCAAAGGAGATCCCGGTCTCCAACATCATCTACTCCTGCAATACTGAGGAGGAGCACCAGAACTGGCTCAACGAACAACTTGAGGCCAAAGCAATCAGTCTCCAGTGCTGAGTTTTCTGGAACATCCCCTCCATCGAGTATCTGTGATGTGACCCGATCAAAAGGTCTATAAATCGGCACTTCGGCTTTAATTCCAACTGTGATGATGAGAACACGAGACTGACTTGTGTGCCTTGGAGGTGACAAACTGCGTAGCCTCCTCCAACTGTACATATCAAACTAGCTGCTAAAATGTCTTCAATAATGCTTTAATGTAGTCTAAGTTAGTGTAATCATTGTCTTCCACTAGTTTAAGAAAATCATTGTCTTCCATGTTTGTTTGTTAGGGTATAAAACTAGCTTAAGAATAAAAGTCCCTTGAGGAAAGAAAACAAAATTTCACTGTGTTATTTCTTCTTCCAGTTTATAAATAGGTTCAATTATTTGTCTTTCGGCTTTTAAATATTATTTGAAAATCCAAATAAATATTAGATGAGCAAGGTGATTTAGATTTATCGCATATTAATTTTATTAAAATTGGTTCTGCTTTTTTTTTGGTAAAATAATATACTGAGCGGCAGATAACTGACTGGTCAAACTGGTCCTGCTCAAATAAATTTGGTTATAATGCTATTTACTAGCCATTGATAAAAATGTTTAAAAAAAATATGACAAAATAGGAAATTTGCATACTATTTAGATACTTCATTTATCAGTATTTTTGTTGCCAAACATGACTCTTTTCTGTTAATATTTCATCCAAAAGTTTTGTATACTAACCTATATATTAACTTTAAAAAAGTTTTCCGTTAATCAGATTCCCGTTACTCAGCTAGCGAAAGTGCGAACGAGAATTTTCAACATATTCTGGAGTATTGTTAGAAATAATAATATGAAAAAAAGTTGAAAAATTTTGCAAAAGTTTGGCGTGTCCGTTTTAAGCGACTTATGGGCGTACCAAAAAGTTATTTGTCAAATAGAAATTTACAAGACATAAAAAAAAAATATAAAAAATATTAAAACATTTTTCAAAAGTGTGGGCGTGACAGTTTTTGGCGATTTGTGGGCGTCGTATAAGTCTCTGAAAGCCGCATGCTTAAGCTCAACATTCTAGAGATCAAAGGCATACGGACAGACATACGGTCAAACAAACGGACAAACAGACGGACGTACGGACGTGGCCGACTCGGTTATTGATTCTGATCAAGAATATATATACTTTGTATGGTCGGAACGCTTCCTTCTTTTTGTTAAATACTTTTCAGAGAATATAGTATACCCGTTAGGTCTACGAGTAACGGGTATACAAATTTTACGTTTTAAAACTTTTGCAATCGGCAAGAAATTAAATATAACTTAATTAAACCTCCAAAAGAACTGTTGAAATTAATCCATTGAAATGATCCATTTTTCATTATTTTTTTGTGATGAAATGTAATGACTTACATTTTTTAAAGCCTGAAACACGAATTGAAATAAAAAATTAATACATACATAAATGCTTGCTAGCATACCGAATGTAGTATTGTCACCTGAAGTAATCCTACAAAAGTGAAAGCTGACAGACAATGCCTCTGATTGATTCCTCAAATTATTATTTATCCACAAAAATTTTCAAATATAACACTGCTAACCAAAAAAAAAAGATTTAATCCCCCAAAGAAATCAAAAAATTTATTTTTTTAAGTTTCCCCCCTTCAAAATGTATACATTAGTCAGTGATTTGATCGCTCGATATGTTGCAGACATTTCAAAAAACCTCAGCACGTCCTTTGTGGAAGGCACACACTTAGTGATAAGGGGTCCAATAGCTCAAACAGTTGATAAATATAATATTGTTGTATTGTTTGTCAAATATTTCTATCTACTTTCAGTGAGGCCGGTTTATTATTTATTTATTTGGGGCTAAGTTCGAAATGTAGATTGGATACTGACTGATGGCCCTCTAGAATAAACTCTTCTATAACCATCTTTCAAACATTACCGGAATATTATTCAACTTGAAATAGTTATCGAAAGATCAAAAATTATTTAAATTAGGCAGGTGTCAGAAAACTGGCATACAAGCCCTTCAAGTAGGCAATAGATTGTGCAAAAGTACAGCAAGCGGATGAATTTCTAGCTTGCAACTTTCTTTACGTTGTTACTGTGTTCGTTTAAGCCAACTCATTGCCTAAAGAACTGTTAATTCTACCTGCAAATGGTTTTCATCCCCTTATCCACTGAAATTTTCCAAGCAGGTAGGGAGGGTTGCGAAATCTGTGGGTATAAAAGGTCGAGCAGCCAGACCAACAGCATCATTCGATCAACAGTTCTCCATCCGAGCAGATCATCAGTAACCATCTTGCAAAATGTTCGCCGAAACCGCTCTCGTTTCCAACTTCAATGGAGTGCCAGAGAAGAAATCTCTTACCGGCGCCTCCACCAACCTGAAGAAGCTGCTGAAGACCATCAAGAAGATCTTCAAGAACCCGAAGCCTGCAAAGGAGATCCCGGTCTCCAACATCATCTACTCCTGCAATACTGAGGAGGAGCACCAGAACTGGCTCAACGAACAACTTGAGGCCAAGGCAATCAGCCTTCAGTGCTGAGTTTTCTGGAACATCCCCTCCATCGAGTATCTGTGATGTGACCCGATCAAAAGGTCTATAAATCGGCACTTCGGCTTTAATCCCAACTGTGATGATGAGAACACGAGACTGACTTGTGTGCCTTGGAGGTGACAAACTGCGTCGCCTCCGCCAACTGTACATATCAAACTAGCTGCTAAAATGTCTTCAATAATGCTTTAATGTAGTCTAAGTTAGTATAATCATTGTCTTCCAATAGTTTTAAGAAAATCATTGTCTTCCATGTTTGTTTGTTAGGGTATAAAAGTAGCTTAAGAATAAAAATCCCTCCAGGGGAAAAAAAACAACTTTTGGTCTTCTATATTCTATACTGGTTTAAAGGTGCTTAAATAATTTATTGAACAAAAAAAATAGTAAAATATAACAGTGTCCAAATACTAAAGGTTTTTCATTGATAACTTCCCAACCGAATTTTATTTATGGTCGCTTTCTATTAATTATTTTTAAGTGATTATTTTGTCCTGTCGTTGTTTATGTTTATGGGTCTAATCACCTTACAAGTACAAGTATTAATAGGTAGATACATATGTTTTATTAGACTACACCTTCGTGTAGGGCGAACAAATGAAATGGAAATTTGGGGTAAGAACAGTCATATTAATATAAAATAAAATACTTAAAATAAAACGCATACAAAAGGAAAAAAATATATGGTTTTATGTCTTTTTAAATAACGCAGTTCTTTAGCTGTAAATAGGGAAAAAGAGTTTTCCACTTATTAAAATAATGTTTGAAGTGATTACGATAGTAGTTATGTTTTGAAACTATCATATGTTATGGGTGTAATTTACTATTATAAGTATTTATTGGTCAAATTCCAAATCGCAATATGTATATTAAACTAGAAAATAAGAAAAGATAAACAAAACACGCCTCCAATGACCGTTAGTTGCATAAAATCCCTATTTTCAAAAAGTTGGTATCTTACCTTCGCTCAGTGGCGCCGTTGTTTCCCACTTATCGAGTTTGATTTCGGAACTATGAGCTGATGTCGCTTCCCTTCCCAAATTAATCGATAGGCGAGCAGCTGCGCGGGCTTTTTGCTCCGTTTCAAACTGTTTATTTATTTCAACGCTTATGATAAAAGTTGCTGTAACAATACACATTCGATATAAGTATATATGTTGGAAGTGCACTTGGGTTTCGTTATCCGTGTAGGTGATTCGGGTGAGATGTATCTGAGATGTCTGTTTTTTGTCACTTGCTGTCTTTTGTCTTGTTTGCTGCATTTGTTCGGAAGAGTTGACAAAGAGATCTGACAACTTTCTGGAAGATGATGAAGTATTTATATGCGGTTTCGTCGTTTAGGGTTATAGTTTTAGATCCACCAGTGGCATGTAGAGTTAGTTCGAGGGGCTCAAACAAATGGGGAGCGCAGGGGACACAAATGCAGATGGCAAGACCGAAACGGAAGAATCAATTTCTGAGTGGAAGCCGAATTTTCAATTGCTGGATTGCAGGATTGCTGGACTGCGGTGCTCGTTGCTAGTGCGTGTTTCTTTTTCACTTTTCTTAAAAACTTCTCGAAAACGTTGAATTTCTCTCTGGTATTAGTTGGTGCAATTATCTAATATAAGAATATTGATATTCGTCTAAAACCAAAAACGGAACGCTGGCCAATTGTGTAGTTCGTCTGAGTCTAGCAAGCAGTTCGCCGCCCATCTCCGATTTCCCTGGTAGCCCAGTACCAAAGCACTACGGATAGTCCACCGAATCGCTGTCGAGGATCGTGGAGGAGACCCTCGAGGCGCGGCGGTGCCAGTAGTCCGAGTAACTGGCCTCGTACTGGGCGGCGGTGCGGTGCCACGGTGGCCATTTCAGCTATTCCTCGACAATGTCCCACACCATCAGGGACGCATCTGTGCCGCCGACGGTGATGAGCGTGTGGTCGCCGCACAGGAAGCGGACGCAGGCCAGCATCCCGGAGTACACCTTCGACTCGTGGAACTCGGCGCGCGGCGAGATGCAGGGGTATCTGCATGAAATGGGATAACATTCGATTTAAGGTAAGACATTACCATACCAAGATCTACATGCAATTCCCTCAACTCACCTGAATAACCTAAGATAGCCCTCGGCGTCACCGGATGCGAGCATGTCGTGGGCGGCGGAGCGACTGCAGGTGGCCACGATGGTGTTGGTGGTGCTGTAGTAGCGATTGCTCCACTGGCCCGCCACCAGGAAGCCCACGGTACAGTTGTTGGTCAGCCACTTGACGTCCTTCATGGCAATGGGACTGCGCTCCGGCGACAAGGACTTGGCATCCCAGAAGAGCAGATCGAAATCAATGGTCACCGTCTGCACAAAGTTGCCGTCCATGCTCCAGTCCAAGTGGGTCAGCGGCTGTGATCCACGGATCTTGTTCACCTTCTTGTACGAGAAGCCATCGCGCGACACGCGGAACAGATAAATGCTACCGTTCTGGGAGCCCATGGCTATCATGTCGCCAACTGGAATACATTTTATACATATTGTAAAGATTATTTACAACGATTGCCATTGCTCATTAACCCTGATTGCTTACCCTGGTTGTATGCCACGCAATTAAGGGGCGACCCGCAGACCCTCAGGGTCAGCATGACTGCCCCATTTTCGCAGTTGATGACCAGCAGGTGACCTTCGGTGCTGCCGGCGGCCAAGGTGCCAAAGGGATGGAATGCCAGTGCCACGCACTCGTAGCCCGTTTGAATGGTCCAGATGAGCTTGTTCTTGCGCCACAGGGCCACATGCTTGTCGTGCCCGGCGGTGGCGTACAGCTCGTCATCCGGATGGGCTGCCAATCCCCACAGCTGACGTCCGTGGCCAAAGACCACCTGGGTGAAGCGGCGCTGCAGCGAGCCCTCCAGGATGTTGTTCCGCGTGGTGCCCACGTAGATGTTCCCGTCATTGCGTCCTGGACGCTGTGGATAGATGGTACGCACTCCACCGGCGGCCTCGGGGAGCTGTGATTTCGAATTATAATTATACAAATTATACCCCATTATAAGATGACAATTTCCACCTTAGTATCGGCAATCTTCTTGTAGTTCTGCAGGGAGTCCCAGGCGGCGATCTTGCGATCCTTCTCGCCACCGGAGAGCAGGGTGCCCTCGCCCAGCATGATGAGGCAGCCGATGCCCTTGTTGTGGGCCTCGAACTCCGTGCGCACAAAGTAGGCGCCATCGGAGTCCACCGAATAGATGGTGATGAAGCCATCCGAATCGGCGGTGATCACATCGCCATCCGGCTCGAACTGCACACTGGTGACATGGGAACGCGACGGCTGCTTCACGATGTCCGTGCGCTCAAAGAAGCCATCCTTGCGCCGGTGCCAGAAGGCCAGGTGACCACGTCCATGGGTGATGATGAGATTATCGTCCAGCGGGTGGAAGGCAGCGCCCGACAGTCCCTCCTGCAGGGTCTGCAATTGAGTCGAGCGAGAATAGGAATTAGGACGCTGCTTAAGTGGGCTGGATTAGGCGGACTTACGGCCACTTTGCCCAGCAGGTGACCCCACTGCCACTGCCACACCGATAGAATGCTCTCGCGTCCACTGTCCACCGCCAGTATGTAGCTGCCTCCGTTCTGCCGTTGAATTCCATTGGTTAGTCACTAATTGGGTTTATGTCCTGGGGGGCATGACTTACCAGCTGCGAGAAGGCCACTGCCGTCACCCCGCTGTCCAGTTCGCCCATGCCAAAGACGTAGAGCGTCTGCAGGGACTCGGTGCTCCAGATGCGGACGTGCGCCTGCGACTTGCGATCTCGTCCAGCTTTCTGTCCCGACGCCACCAGTTCCCTGGAGGGATGCACATCCATGCTGCAAGAGATGGCATTTAGCTTTTCCAAGCTTCCTAATTTAATTGCTTACCACATGATGTCCTCGGTGTGTCCAGTGTAGTGCCTCTGGGCATCCTCGTCGCGGTCAAAGAGCACGGCCACGGCGGCCACGTAGTAGAGCAGTTCTCCGGAGGGCAGAACCCAGAGATTTCGCCGCGCATCAATGCCGCGGTAGCCATGGCTAAAACATTCAAATCGCTGTAGGAATGGCGGAATCGGAAGTTGGTCGTTCGATATACATACACCCATTGGAGCTGCAGTTTTTTATCCGGCGGGGAGTTGTCCGCCGGCGCATGGTGAACGGGCGGATAGAAGGTGCGCCGCAGCCCCCGGATTGTGACCTTGGTGGGCTCCTCCTTCATGATGTCCAGCATCGTGTACTCGCCGTTCGGCCGCAGGATCTCGCTTTCCGGAGCGTACAGGATCCGCGGGCGGCTCTTGCTGCGCGGACGGGCTCCTCGCAGCGGCACCTTGGGCAGCTCATCCGTGGGCAAAATGGGTGCGGCGGCCACCACCGAGGGCCGTGACCTGGAGCGCCGGATGGGTGAGCCGGCAATCAGGGCCGTTCCCGTGGCCAGGTAGAAGGTGTCCACGTCGGCGAACTCGTTTCGCAGCTGGGAAAAGCTGCGAACCTAAAAGGCAAAGAGGAATTATTGTTAAGTTAGATGTATACCATTTATAAAAAGGTTTATTGTTGGCTTTCGGATCAAGTGTGAAATAGCCAAATTGCTTGTTTTTGTTTTTCGTTCGCCGTGCGTGAGAGCAATTTGTCAAGCAATTTAGCAAGTCGGCTAAGTTCGGTTCTTCATTAAGTTATTAGGCCGTGTCAAGGTCGTGCATTTAGCAGAGCCCACTGCCCCTGGTGAAGTACATACCTCCTGGCCAGTGCCTGTGTACATTTTCTTTGCTCCGTTAATTTTCAGCACTTGACCCAAATCCTCGAGCACTTCCTCGAACGGCTGCGAGGTGCGTAGGTTCAGCAAAACGCGACACTGAAAGGGCAGAAAACAGTGGGGATTGAGGCATGAGTATATAGTTTTGTATATGTGTAAAATCACGTGTTAAATCTGGACGGGTAATTAGTCTGGCAAGTGACTGCGTACATGTATGTGCCCATGTGCCACGCGGCCCTTTCAACACATTTCACTTGACCCGCGGTCAAAAATTTAGCCATGGCACGCAACTTCCGTTTGTCGGCCTGAGGAACCGACTTTCCCGATGCCCTCTAGGTTTTTAGTAATGCTTATAATTATATGTTGTCGTCGACTTGCGTCCTCGCCGCATCCTCAGCCCCATCCACATCCACTTCCACGTCCACTTTCCTTTGCGGCTTGCCCCACTAATCGAGTCAGTGACCCAGTTTGCGTTTTCCTTTAATGCTTAATACATTTTATTTGTTGCAAAAAGCAATCACGATAAAAAAATGCGAAAGCACTTTAGAAAATTCTGGGACTTTTCCAAATCTACACTCACACCTCAAGAACATTACTCTAACAGATATTAAAGAAAATATATTTGGCATACATTTATAAGTTGCTTGACCCATCTACCTGGCTTTTCTCGCAGTGCAGGCAGCATTGTTTGCCTGCGCCCCATTGTAGATATGCGTATTGTTGTTGCACTCGAGCTCTGGCGCTCATAATTGGGTGCACCCCAAGCAACCCACCCAGCCAAACCACACCACAGCACCACCCACCCACCCAGAGAAACCACCCAGAGTGAAGGCCATGCTTTGTTGCATTTGTTGGGTGGCGCTTGACTTTGGCTTTTCAGCTTTCCCTGCTTATTTCTCAAGTGGAATACTTGAGTTTTAATGACCTTCAGGGCCTTGATAACAGTTATTCACGCGTGTTAAAGAAGAATTTGTCTCTTCACTTCTGCCAGGATGCTGCTCCTCCACCTCTATCTCCATGTCCATCATCGTTTTCCTATAATAAGGACTCGCTCAGAATTAAAGCAGCTGCCACGGAAGTTTTTGTTTGGCCAAAAAGGACGAGGTCCTGGATGCTGGATCCTGGAGCAAAGAGACAACGATAAACTTTCGCCGTTGTCTGGCCGAGCTTGGTTTAATTTATGTATTTAGTTTGGCTTCGAAAAAGGCGTCCGTTTAATGGTTTTATGTCCGTGTTGAGTGGTTTTCCCCGCACATTGCTGCCACTTAATTTTCCCGCCCAGGTCGGACTGATTGTCGGCAAACAGGAACAGCAAAAAAAAAGCATATAACCAAGGCTCTAACTTTTCTTCTCTGCCCAAAAAGTCACGCATTTATCTAGCTCATTTTGAAGTTTTTGGCGAAAAGTTGGAAATTTGACTGTTTGCTAGGCTTGACCGAATATTAAAAGTTTTTCGGTGAATTTGTAAATCAATTATAATTATCATCGAAGTAGGCCGAAAACTATCAGTTGTTGAAAAGTTTTTTGTCACCCGTTTTTTGTTTGCATTGAACTTTAAAAATAATAACTTAATAGAATTTTCAGCTTTAGCGCAGCTTAAAATAATGAAGGGAACATAAAATTTATTCAAGTTTTCATTACCAATAGCCAAAATATCATTTTGGCTAGAAGGAAAAATCCATTTTACGCTCTCAGCTTGGCCTGAAAAGTTTATTTCTTTTCTTTGCCATTTCTAGCCCTTTTTCATGGCTAGCAATTTGATTTACACTGACGACCATTTCGACTACCGAAACGCATGTCTTTTATGGGTCGTTAGATGGACCGGTTTTGATTCTGGTTCTCCATGGTGTCCAGGTGTATACCAATTGCCAGCAGGACCGCACCGGACCCCATGGATTGTGCCTCTATTTATCACAATTTATTTACGGTTTATCAAAGCGCAGCACCTGCGACACAATTGTCCGGCAAAAATGTTTTCAAATTCAAATGGTGATGGAAGAGCTGAGCCTTTCATCAAATAAATGGCAAATATTCAAGGATGTGGATGGAATTGGAAGAGTTAAAGCTAAAAAATATTTATTGAGTAAACTTAAATTTGGGTTTTAGAAAATTCAGTACACTACGTTTAACTTTTCTAATAAAGTACCATATTTTTACGAGCACTGGAACATTACTATACAAAATATATCAAAAGAGAAACTTAAATTTTTTACTTTAATAAATTAAACTTGAGATCTAGTATTTCATTTAGAATAACCCATATAATTTATTTTTTATTTAACTTAAGAGAAGTGTCATATAGTTTAGCAGCTTCGAGTTTCCAAAGCGATAAAGCCAATATCCATTAGGCAAATTATTGCCCCATTTGGTATTAAATTCCTGGCTGCATATGGGGATAAAGTTCTCCTAAACTTTTCTTTCGCCATCGCAATCGAGAGTCACTTAATTTGCTGGAAAATTAATTGACAGGACAGAAGCTGAAAAGATGCTTTTAATAATTTAGTGCAATGCATTTCAGGCCCCAAAGGCTGCAAACTATCGATGTGTGTGCCATAAATTATGCATGAATGTGTCTCTGCAACTTCCTTTTCGCACACCCCCATGATACACACATAAGTACAAGTATGTACATATGTATGTACGTATCGTATGGATGTGCATATGGGCACTTGGGAGCCATCCTTAAGACGCCTTGATGAGGCATACGAGTATGCGAAGGCTCCACCGACATGGACTACAAACAAATATAATTATGTGAGCAAATAATTACATTATCGGCTACGTTGCCAGCTGCAATCACGTGACCCCAAGCAAATGGCGTTTGTTAAGCCAATTACGTGCACTTTTCGTAAGCGGTGGCAGGTGGAAATCGGTTGACGAGAAGCTGGCAAGCAGCTGCCGGAAGGAAATGGCCAGGACCTCCATTTTCCCAACGTCCTACGTCCTGTGTCCTACGTCCTACGTCCTGCGTTCTGTGTGCATGTGTGAGTGTCCAAGAGTGAGCGTGTGTTGGTGTGATTTAAATCGTCAGCATTTCTCCTCGTCTGGAAAATTGTCCTGGTTTTTCAGGCATTCAATCGCTCGGCCGTTGCACGGTTGATTTAATCTTGGTGACGTCAAAACCATGCAAATTTTCCAAATATTTTCGTTTGCGGCAACTTCTTCCTTTCCCCCCTTTTTTTTTGCAGTTTGCCATCTCCGTGCACACAAAGGAATTCCAATAAAATACAAACATGCATAAAACAAAAGACGTTAAACTGCAGCGCTGTTAGTCGTCCTTATTGTTGTCAACGGTCGTGGAGTTGCATAAAGGGAACACAAGTAATTTAAATGAAAACACACAATACCGACAAAGAGCCGAAAGCGAGTAAAGTGCGGAACGCGGCAATTTAAATGGGACATTGCATTAAAATTATAAACAAATAGTTAAGTGCACAGCCCATTAAATGATGGAAGTGGTTAATGCTTAAATTATACAGTTTTCTAGTAGTAGATAGACGAAAGTTTAGTTTTATTATGGCTCATCCTCTGCATCGGCAAACATGGCTCATATCAATTCGAAAATATTTCCAAGTAGCTTTGCCATTTATTGAAAATTCCCTTACAAGCCTGGAAATTCAGTATCGAAGCCATCGCCTGGTGCGGCGTTTTTCTGGGATGTGGAAACTGAAACCATTCTTTGAGTTGTTTTTGCGCTTCAAGCTTACTTACATATTCTCTGCCTTTTTCTGTTTGCCTTCATCGAAAGTCCAAACGGAACACAGAATGTCAGGTGAGGCTGCCTGCTGTCCTTGTTCCCCTTTCCCCCCTTGCATCCCCTTACCCCCTGCTGGCCGCCTTTCAAAGGCCCGGTGGCGTATACTTTATGAAAAAAATTGAGCCCCTATGCATGCTCGACATTCGTGCACAGTGAAGAAAAGCGTGTTTTTGGTTATAGAAACATAAGTTTAATACTCGAAAATCATCTGTAAATCCTTACACTCATTCAAATAAAAATAACTGAGTAATTGGATATAAAATATGTATTTGTTTACTTTTAAATTGTTTTTCCTTCCTTTCAACTTTTATTTTACTAGATTTTCTCTGTGCAGTGGGCAACCCATTCAAATGTGTTTATAAACACATAATACTCGTTTCCCAAAGTTTCTGCAAGTACGTCAAACACGTAAGCTGCAAGTTGAAAAAGTCAAACAACAAAGTGCAATGCGACACGTTGCACTTGAGTTTGCCAAATAGCCGAGCACTATGACTATGCCAGCACCCAGCACTATACCATCGGGTGATATATACATGTAGATATATATTGCGCACCGCCATTATTGAGTAGCCTGCCATTATGCATGGCCTTTTATTGCGGCTTTCAATTGCATTACCCGACGAACACTTGCTAGTAGCTACAGATATAGATATAGATGTCGATGCTGATGCTGATGTAGACGTAGTTGCAGTGGCTGTTGTAGTGGTAATTGTGCAGCCCAGACACAAACAAAACAAATAAACACAAACAAGGGAAATCTCGCAGACTGGGACACAAAATACAGACACAGTCTCAGACAAAAAGTGGGCGGTGGGTGGTGTGAACAGTGTCAACAAATCAGTTAGAATATATAAAAGTTTTCAGAGCATTTTGGAACTATTGTTTGGCAACAGCTTCAGACATTGCTTTACAATTCGGATACTAATTTAAAAGTAGAAGCAGTTAACAGCGTTTTTGAATTCTTCGTGGAAATAAGGACTTTGTTATGCAATAGTTATTCACTTATAATTTATGTATAAACGCTGACGAACATAAGCAAATATCTTGTATGCTAATTTCCAATTATGTGATAAAGGACTGGTGTTGAAACTGAGTATTATAACTACATCCTGCATATTTCCCATCCTAGAGTGCTGTAAATTTCAGAAACGCAGGACTCGGTGTTCGGGGTAAAGTACGTGTAATGCAATCGGCGTCAGCACTCCGTACTTTTGGTGTTTTGGCATGGAGTACATGGCATGGAATACCCAAGCATATATTTGTATATATTTTCGCCAGGACTTCGTTGTCGGTCGTGGGGCCAACGAGGAGCCATATGTCCTTGGCCTTGGTCAATGAGCGCGTGCTGGGTTGGATTGGCTTGGCTTGGGTTGGGTTCAACACTATGACTACTACAATTTCCTCTATCGCCTTTGTTGTCGGTTGTGCTTTGGTCAAATTTGCATTGCAAACTCCATTAGGGTTGTCTGGTGGGTGGCGTGGAATATGGGGAAAACTCGGAAAATCGCAAAGCGACTGCCTTTGTTTTCGGCCCCTTGCCCACTTTGCCACTTCCTCGACACACCGCCAACTCGCCCTGTTCTTTCCATTGTCTTGGCCATTAATGAGATTCGATTTGGGCCTGGCCAACATCCCCGGCACAAAGTACCTGTCACGGCCTAGACCAGACCAGCCTTTAATTGGCCCGATCAGGTGTGGCCTTCGCCAAGGTTGCAGCCCACGTGCTGAAAGGTGCCGAAACGCCCACAGCGTAAAATGTACTTTTGATTCATAAAACTGCACGAATGCCAGCACCGCCAACGCGACCGGCTGAAAAACAAGGGGCCAACAAAATGTTACTTGCACTTAGCAAAATTACCATAAAACGTTACTACGACAACGGTCGCGGGGGGTGGTGATGTGGTGGTGTGGGGCATTGGGGAAAACTATAGTGCCGAAGCCAATTCATATTTTAAAGGCATTTTCGTAATAATAACATAAATTACGAGTACGGGTGTGGCGCAGCCAAAGAGAGCCAAAGAGTTATGGGGCCGTACACCTGACTGCAAACTTTTTGCCGGGCCTCCCCTAGTTATACCCTCTCAAAGAGTAGTGTAGATTTAAGGCGCCATTTGTAAATAATTTAACAAAAATTATAGCAAAATTACCGTGTAACTTTCACCTTTGATTTCATATTCCTAATGTTAAATTCGCTATAGAGCTATGCCTATTTATGTGAATTTAAAGAGAATGTGTGTATTACAAAAAAAGCATTTAATTCATCATGTCCACAAATAATGTCCTTAATAATTTATCTAAAATGACTACATTTTCTATTTAGTGTAAGTTATAGGGGAATGAAACCCAGGCATTTAAATATTTTTGTAATATTTTATTTTAAATCAATACTGGTAAAATATTAATATTTAAACTATTTAATGTAATTGCATCTGGAATAGACTTAAATTCTGCTCGAAAAGAGTGCTAGAAGGTTCGAATTCCGAATCTAAAATGCCTTGCAGTTTTTCCTTCCCCGATTTTTAAGCGGTTCTTGTTTTTGTTTTGGATGTCAGCGGAAATTACCAAATTGACCGTGGCTTCAATTTTGTTGCTGTTGGCAGTTGGCCCGACTCCCTGGCTGCATACAATAAAATACAAATTACAGGCAATTGATTTTCCATATGATTGCCGCTGAGCGAAGCCCCCGAAAGTAGGAAAGGTTAATTGCACACTTCTGTGGAACTTAACAAAAAACCAAAAAAAGAAAACGAATTTTAAAGTGGCGCATTTTTTGCAGATCTATAAAAGTTTAATCACTACACTCGGGATATATTTTAATAGGAAATGCACAAATAAAATGCACATTTTAATATGGCAGAGGAGAGCGGAAGAGCGTGGAATTGCATTTGAAAAATGGAAACCGCAACTAATGACGTCCCCGAGGGCAATCAAAGAATTGCAGCAAAGTGGGGCAATAAAAACAAATCAAAGTGGTTTCCTCAATCCACTGCGGCTTGTTGGTTAAAATAAAGTGTCAAATTATTTATGTGTTGAATCCTTTAATGACAGTTAAGTCAGTTGGGTCACGGGTCGCCGAAAAAAAAAACAATAAATACACTCCGCTGACCATAAAATATTGATGGCAAATATTTATACAAATAAAAGCGAATCGGTTTGGCCCTCGACTCCGCGTTGGCCTGCATTTTTTCGCACAACCCACTGGAGGGGAGCGGAAAAGCGGAAAAGCAAACCACCTTCCGCAAAATGCATTTCACAATTCGCGTGGACAGGTGGTGCATCCAAATAGATATGTATATTTACCCACTTCATGTGAGCCGAGCCCTCTGCATTTCTGCTTTAAATATTTAAACACTTTTTTGCTGTTCTCTGGCTCTCTGTTTGCTTGAAATATTTGCCTGGCTTTGGCGTATTTCATTGAGCACTTTGCATAAATTTCAATAAACTTTATAGGCCTCTGCCACAGCCCCCCATCGCCACATCGCCACGCGGCGCTCTAATGCAATAGTCAAACATAAATTTACATAAATATTGCAGGCCGATGCGCGCTTTAATCGCGACAATTAAAACATTTGCACAACGCATCGCTGCCCAGGCACAAATACAAACGAAATTGCGAACATTGCGAAAATGCCGCAATCGTTGGGAAAATGCAAGGCACGAGGTGCAATTTTCCCCAGAAAGACTCCCCTCCTCTCTTCTCCCTCAGCTTGCCACTCGCTCGACCAAAAAATGTTTTTGTGCATTGTTGATGACGTGGGCTGGCCGAAACAATAAATGCGATATGGAGCTGGTGGAAAATGACCCCACTGCATTCTCCATTCCCCTCCCATCGCCTCCCTCCGCCGGACTGTCAGGATTCAGGACTCACCTGCACCGAATGATCCAAATTATTGATGATGCGTATCACACGGCCGGCGCTGCGCTTTATCGAGCCTGATGTGGTCGATAATGTGCCCAAATCCGCTTCCATTATTGAGGGCTTCCGACTGGCGGGCTTGGAGCCCCATCCCTGATTTCCAGGCGATGCATACCACATCCCGTTCTTCTTGCCGTAGCTGGCAGGCTGTGTGGGTCCGCGTCCGGAAAATATAAGAGCGAAAATGGGTGAGTGGAAGTGGGGAAACAAATAAATAGCGAAGGTACGTGCGAATGGCTGAATATTTGGCATTGACTAGTTATCCCTGCATCGGAGATGAGATGGTAACTCACTCATATGTGTGCATCAGATAGGTACAGCACTTCAGCGTAAAACTAATCCTAATTATATAAAAAAAAGATTATGTTTGCAAGAGCACTTATAAGGAAAACTATATCTCAATCCAGATATATAAATAGTTTAATATCTTTGTTTAAAAAGCTGACGTATATTTCTTTACTTGCAAACTATTTCGTGTACATTTTATTATAATAAATATTGCTAGTAACCGGGTATTCGGTTTCACATCACTGTCCAGAAAATCCCTTTCCCCCTCTCAAAATATTGTGCGTGTGTATGTATGCCATTTACAGATTGCTGGCATCGCGGCTTTCGTGAAAAATTCCGCGCAAATCTGGAATTAATTAAATTGTTTTGCAGCACGCACCGACCTGGCTTGACCATGGAAATGGATGTAGATGTGAATTTGGACGTGGTCGTCGTCGACATGGACAAGGACACGCACCCACACACGTCACAGTCGACTGCCCAAATCAAGAGAATCTCCATCGCCATCTCCATTTCCACCTCCATCCACCCACTCGAGTTCACGCACCACGAGATTCACACACTCGAACTTGGTTATGCGGTGGGTATTTGGATTCCTATTCCTATTTCTGTTGCTGTTTCTGTTTGTGAACCAAGACCTCAACCTTTCAACGCTTCGGGTTATCAAGAATGCTGGGCTTTCGGCTGGGATCGTGAGAAATAGTATAAGATTGAGATGAGCTGGGCTGATTCTTGTAAGCTTAAGATACTTAAAACATATTACAAACACAAAGCTTTAGGCATAAGGAAGGTGGACCGAAATATATATTTCTTACATATTTCTTAATACAGTCATGTAGTCATAATCATTCATCACCTCATTAGTAAAATACCTAATTAAGGTTATTATTAATTGAAAAACTTCGTACAAGAAACCAATACACATTACATACACCTTAGTTGAATTGAACAGAAATACTGAGTTTTAAATCAAGAATTTTGACATAATAATACTACTACTATCAGGTTCTATCAGAAAACCTGCTGTTTTACCTTTACCACTTCGAGTGCTGTTCGTGAGTTGAGATTATAATCACGAAACCATCTCAGATCCGCTGGCGTTGAGCCAATTTGAGCAAATTGGAAAGAAGTCGGCCGCAGAGTGCGTGTGTATTGGCATTTGCTTTCATCTCATTGAATGATTAGAGTCACTGACAGTGTGAGATTAGTTGGCCCGCAGTCCGAATAAATTATCAGCCTAATCTGCTTCGCTCAGACTCCCTGCTTTTGGGATTCAATGTGGCTAATGCCGGAGGAGGAGTTCGAGTACTTATAGTTTCCCTAAGCTTTCCATTTGCCTAATCATCGCCAGTGGCCACCGGGTGAAAAGACGACAGTCATTCAAAGATTGCAGCGCTTTGACAAATATATGTGGCATTTTTGCACTTTATTGGGTGGAGAGTAGTGGAGTGACCTTAAATTGACTGGTTTCAGCCATCGCATTCAATTTGACAAATGCATTTTTGCTATTTCTCGGTCTGCCGTATATTTCAACTGCCTGCCACAAACAGAAGTCGGGGCCATAATTCAAAATAAATAAATTGTTTAATTTTAATTGTTTTTCGTCTTCCTGCAACATCTCGGTGTGGTTCGTTTCGTCTCGATTCGTTTCGTTTCATTTCGTTTGATCCGTAGGTGAAAATTCAATTTTAATTCCACATTCGGCTTCGATGGATTTTCAATTTAATTCTCCTTTTCTCCGCACAGCTCCTCCTTTTGAGCCCCAATGCCAATGCCATTGCTATTGCCTGCTTTCCTTTGGCGCGCAAAGGTGGATGGGATATATACGAGTATACAATTATTGCAGACCGAAAACGGGGGCCGAAAGGACGAAACAAAAAGTGGAGACTGAAATTAATGTAAATTCGTTTTTAACACAATTCCTCAGCTGGCAATTTTACATTTGCTTTGTGGGTGGAACCACCAGAACACCAGAACACCAGAACACCAGAACACCAGAGCACCATAATACCAGAACAGAAACCCCCAACTGACCCCAATATTGTTTTCTGGGGTCCAACACACTTGAAAGCCGCATAGAAATGCGGGTCGGTAGGGCCCAGCATGTGCACAAGGTTGCCATCAAAATCAAGGCTTTTAATTGAAATTCAACAAAAATGCAGAAATCCAAATATGCCCCACTCGACGATTGTGTTGGTGCGTATCTGTGTGCTTCTGTGTGTCGAGATTTGGCTCTCGTGCCAGTGGAAAGCCGGAAAACTCATTGCACGTGTCAATGATTGTTGTTGCTGCTCTCGCATGACGGGTTCGGAAATTTTCCACTCTCCCTTGGCAAAAATCAATTAAAATTCCGCCAAAACATAATAATAAATATATGGCGTTTTTGCCGCCTGCTAAAATCGGGAATGAATATATTTTGATAGCATGCAAACAGTCTCCTCCTGCGGTGATTTAAATGAAATGGGAGTAAATCAATTCTGGCTATCAACGCATTTATCCTCAATATTCGGCTATGGCTTCCTAGCTAATGCCATATATTTAATCAAATTTTATAATTATTTATTGGTGGTAATGCGATTATCGCTTTCAGAATTTTGCAACTAACTTTTAATTATTCAAGGCTTATCCAAATGAACGAGCTTTTGTTGGCAACTTCAAAGCATCGTTTCATTTAAAGTTCAATACTAGGGCGACGCAACTACTGGGAACATTTGAAATTTATTTTGGCCCTAAAAGTAAAACTTAATACATGGCATTCATATAAAAGTTCTTTAAAGTATACAAATTATATTAAAACTGCAATAAACACTGTGCCAGATGACCTGGATTATTAATATTTCTGATTTTTTGTACAAGCGGATTTTTTTTGTATTGCAGAATATTTTAAGGTATTTACAGATGCGACCCAAAAAAAGGAGCTGCGCTTCGCTTAATTCAAACTGGTTTTTTGATTCGACACAGATTTGTTCGCTCAGCGATTTGTTAGTCTAGGCACACATGAAAAAATGCATTAAATTGAAAACCCGAATTGGCCGCATAATGTTTTATTTATTTGAGCAAAAGAGGGAGCCCTGTTTTACATTTTTGACCAGGGGTTGGAGATTGGCTTTAAAATTGGTCTAGACTAGTGGGAAAAGGGAGCTCAGCTCCCTTTGGGGAGCAGGGCAGTGGACTTTGGGGGGTTGGTCCTGCCACTTAGCAACTAATATAAGCACCAGAGTGGCGAGCGGGGCAGCTCGGCAAAAGCTTAAATTACGCGCTCAATTAAACTTTAAGCAAGTTGGAAGAGGCCACCAATTCAATACAAAGGGGCCAGCAAAATCTAAGCGCAACTTCAAAGCCCTTTCTACGTTTGACGTGCAGCCTCGCAGAAAATTCAGTGAATCCAAAGCCGGGACCCTTAAAAAGGGGGGGGTTGTTGGGGGGGTCGAGGATTTGGCGCCTTTTGGGGACGTAGCAGCATCTAAGTGGCAGCTTAAGATGCCGCATTTTACGCATATTTAAGCCGCAGTCCCACTCCGTTTACTTTCACCCCCCCGGCAATCTTTATGATTATTATCGGTTGCTGGCGTTGGAGTAAGATTGGTTTTTGTTTTGGCGTAAACATATAAAATAGTTTGCCCAACAAACTGGTAAACATATAAATACATATTGACATTTATGCCTGCTCGGGAACCCCAGAGATTCTCGCGCTCGGCTAATGCTAAATGGGTTTTAAAATTTACGGTCAATTTTATGTGTTTTGCCAGGCGTTCACGTAACATTTACTGTTTCACACCTTAGCAGGTTTTGTTTGGATTAGATTGGGATTGGGAAATGATGAAAAATTATTTGGAAAATGCCAGCGAGAGTGATGAATGAGGCTTTATATTAATACGTTTGCAATTTATGAGGTCGTAATAAATAAATGTTGACTTGACTGCCAGCTACATATGTATATTTATTAAACTTGCGGAATTATGTATAAGTTTTGGCTATTCCATCAAATAACAATATTTGATGGCCACCTTTCTCTTCTCTCACTTATTTTATATCCATTTGTTTAAGTTATGTTTGCAATTTCATACAGAACTCCCTGGCACACACGCATTTCACTTAATCAGCAGTTTAGAGCAAGTTAGTGGCTAATGTAAATATCATCTACTCAACGTTGTGTGAACTTTTTGGGCATAGCATAAATTTGCGCTGACACGGCACATGCCACATGTCGTACACACAACTGTGCACCGCGAAAAAATATACAACGAAATGTGGCATAGCAAACAGCATAAAAATATCAACAAATATGGATTTAAATGTCAATGTAATCAGCTTTCGACAGCGTTTTCATGATCAGGATGATCTAAAGAAGCTTATAATCCAACGAACAATACAGAAATGCAAATCGAAAGGCTTTTAAGCTGAGCTCTAATGGACTTCGGTTAAAACGAGATTTAATTGAATTAAAAGTTTTAATTATAATAATGGCCGTTCCAGGTTAATTATGACTATATCAGAACTTATTTAACGGAAGTAAATTTCAGTGGCTATTTATTCGTGAATATTCGTATCTCAGTGTCTGCAGTCAAGCGGCATGCCGAAGGCTAAGGGAAATATTTAAAATTGAGCATACATCAACGATGGGCAGCGGCCAGCACACGTAGACCATTAAAAAACACTTAGAAAAACAACAAAAGTCATTTAAACTTTTTGCCAACTTTTTCAGCCACCCAACCACTGTCCTGCTCCTCAATTTCTCTCTCGAAGGCAAAAAAATGAAATGTGAAATTAAGAGATGTGTGTGTGTGTGTGTGTGTGTGTGGGGCACTGGGAGCCCGGAGATGTGTGATGTGCCGGACACCGGACTCTGTACTCTGATCTGGACTACGGGACTACAGAGTCCGGTCTCTTTGTGTACATTGTGCGGACTGAACTGACCCAAGACTTCGTGGGGGATGTGAGCATCACAAAGGGCGAACTTTCCTCGCTATCCTCGTCGATGTACATTTAAGCGAAAGTTTCTTTCCCGTTCCCGTTCTCGTTTCCCGTTTTCCTATTCCCGTGTGCGCGTGGGTGTGCGTGTGTTTGTAGAGTGTTCGAGGCACTTTTAATTCAGTTGCAGTTTTATCCGCCGCACAGCATTAAGTCCGCGCAAGTAACGTATAGTCGTAGAAAAAGCGGCGAGTGCAAAATAAATGTAATTTTCTGCGCGCAAATGAGTTAATTGAAATCATTTACATTTAATTGCACTTTAAATTAGTTAATTCGCTAAGGTTGATTTATGCGGAGCTCTGCGGCGAGAGATGGAGATTCTATGGCTATAATTATTGGCTGCACCGGGTTCACATTTCGTTTTGGTTTCGTTGGCGTTCGCTGAGCAACTGAATGAAAGAATAAACTAAAAATGAAAGGCGGCGGCAACGGTACGTATACGTTATACGTCGCGTATACGTGGCGTATACGTTACGCTGTCCTCAGTCGGCGGAGTGACCACGCACACAGCCATAAAACTTCTACTATATAGCGTGTACATAAAGAATATTCAAATTGGCAACTCAGCACCTGAGTTTCCACTTTTGGCGCATTCGGGCATGAAGTGTACTCAGCGTACTCAGCGCACTCGTCACACTCACTCACTCACTCACTCACACATGCTAGTGCCCACCTGTGCTCATATTTCTTGTATAGTTGTATTTATTTATTGTTTGGCCAAATCAGGGCCGTCAATCTCGAAAACTTCGCGGCCATTAGCCGCCATCGCCCTTCTAAGCCTGCCCTCCCTTGCCACCCCAATTTTGCCACAGTGTATGTGTGCCGCTGCTACCGCCACTCGCCGCATGGGGGCGCTGCTGTTGTGAATCAACAAGGCGTCACTGAAATTGCGCGCCAAAAATCCCACGGAATGCACACACATAAACACACACAGACACAGATGCATCTGGCGTGGTATTTGTGTTTGCCAGCGAGTCCTGTTCCCGTCTGTGTACAGCTGATTTGTTTGCCTTAAGAGAAACATTTGCTGCATGAGCTATTGGCCAACGCTTAGGCCGTGGGGCAATACACGAGTTATAGCCAGGCCCATATTGGATGTGCATCGATGGAGTAGGCATCCTCACCTTGTCGAGCAGAGATGTGGCGGATTATCGCACTTGAGGAACTAGTTCGTGTGCACTTAAGTTGAACAGCCTACTTGTGCAGACAGTTGTCTTAATAGTCATGCACAGCACTTGTGAGTGCTATCTCATAACTAATTAATTCATTTTGCACACAGTTTTCTCCAAAGTTCTCTGTTTAATTCAACAAAACTAATTTTAAAATTTGATTTATTATTATGTATGAATAATAATTATAAAATTGGCTTGTGCAATGTTGTATTCATTTCTGGACTACTAGTCATCTGTTGTTGAAAGTTCTTCTTCCAACAGGATCAGTATTATAAATAATATTAGTTTAAAATTGGTTAGTTATTTAAAAGTGTAATTATTTTGATTTTAATAACTTTATAACGTGTTTTTAATTTTTCTTTTCATTTTCTTTAATAATAATTAAATATATTTATACTTCTATTTGAATATAATACTTTAGTGGCTGACTTATAAGAAAGAGTTGTTATCTTGATACGTATCCCGAATTCGATTGAACAATATTCGTGGGCGTATAAGCCGAAACTAATCACCAGTAACCCCAAATAAACAAATCTTCTCCAATTCGATCTGGTGATAGTTCAGAAAATCGGTCAACTTGGCTGGATAAATCACGAAATGAAGTATGCATGCCCACATCTACAAAAATATCCCTTGCGGAGTGTTTGTGTGCGTGCCAAAAGAGCCGTATAACTTTCACTGGCGAAGGAGTCTCAAAGGAAAGCGCTCTGGTAGAAGAGGCAGAAGTGGAGCGTGCTTGGGTTTTCCCCGCTTTTCCTCGCATTTGCTTTGTTTTCCACTGTTTTGTGTTCTTTTTCCTCTGCCTTTGCCCTCTGAGACGGCCACTTTCGCTCTTCGCCTCCGGCACTCACATTCACATTCACACTCGTATTCGCATTCGCATTGGTGTTTGCTAGGATTTCTGTTTGTATTGGGTTTGGTGGTGCTATCGGTATTGGTGTTGGCCTGCTTTTGGATTTATGTTGATGTATAGTTTTGCGGCAGGTGCGGATGGGGAAAGGCAGGGGGTAAATTGAGGTCCGTTCTTGGGCAACTTGATGTGGTAGTTTAGCTTATTGCTTTTCACTTTGAAGTGGCTTATATGGATATTTATTACCATGTCGGTTGTATTTGAATTTCCCTAGCTAGCAAGAAGCACGCGCCAGCTCTCTAACACTCACACTTTCCTCTCTCTCTATTTTCTTATATGGTGCTCCGATTGCACCAGTATTTGCCTTTGATATGGTGGCCTACGGCTAATACTTCGTCTACGTCTACGCAGCCTTTTTCAATTTTTGCCTAACGTTTTCCTCTCTTCGTTTGGCTAGTGAATGAAAATGCATGAAATACATGGCTATCCTTCAGTGGCCAGTTATTGCCCATTGCTTGGCTCAGTCGCTCGGTTTTCAGTTGGGAAATTATGAAAATAATTAGCATGCACCAGGAGAAAAAATCCTGGTTATTAGCTTGCATATTGCGATTGCGATTTCTGCCTGCGGTCAGATTCGTTGCCATATTTGTTTGCGGCCACGACAGCTGCACAAATGAATCGGACAAAAATGGGTTTGGGGTTTCTGATTTCGGGCTGCTCATTAATAATTTTATGCTCTTTTGTTTGCTTTGTGGGTGTTTGTCTGGCATTGTCACTTGGCCCGGCATTTAATGCGGTTGTTCAAACAAGTTTTGGCGAAAAACTCGGAAGCTCGGCTCGCAAAATGCTGAATATGCGACACCGCAATTATGTGTTGCCTACTTATAGGGATGGCCCACAGGGCGTATGGATGTTGCCACGCTGTTGCTTGCTACAAAGTGTTTATGCGAAACCAAATTCGTGAAAGCAGTAAGTAGTGTGCTATCGCTTACTTTGTAAATTAATCATATTTAATATATGAAACATATTAATTTAATAACAGAGGGACTGGAAGCAATAACTTGAATTTTATTTACTCTCTTTGTAATCCACTAACAATTCAATTTTGCTAATAATTTGCATGACTAGCATTATTTGAATACTATCTTAGCTACATGGCTAGTTTTCACATTTTTAAAGCAGCTTAAAATTCACGCATTGCTAAATATATCGGTACAGCATGTTTATTCTTCATTTACCATTTATATTTCAAAATTCATAGCATAAACTCAGTCTTTAATGCCAGCTCAGTTTACCTCTCATTTATCTTGAAGGTTAGCGTCAAGATTAATTTTGTTAGCTCGACCTTTTTGGCCATTTGTGCTTGTTGCCTTTCGTTTCTCGGAGCGTGTCGAAATAAATCGTCTTAGTTCTGTTGGTTTGCTTTGACTTTAATTGAATTAAATTGATTTTGCTCCACTTGCCAGCCGGCAGTCATCAATTGCCACACGGCAGGTGAGAATGAGCTGCTCCTGTTGCCAACGCACTTGATATAAATAGAATTTTCTAATCTAGCCCCCTCCCCCTCGCACCGCAAATTTGACATGACAATCAACTCAACTTGGACACGTATTAGAGACGCTCACACACACACTTAAAACGCACACAGACACACCCTCACTGCGATCCAATGTTTATGTTTTTCCAATCAATTGTGTCACAAACATGGCTATGAAAATAAATACAACCCAAGCCACCCATCCACAGGACATTCTGTTACTGTTGTGCTCCGAACGGATAAACACAGACACGCAGACACAGGGACTTAGATACTCGTACAGATACATTTGATGGCCATTCTCTGGCATAAAACAATAACAAAAGCGTGTTCAACGTGGACAATGAACCGAAAATGAAAATGAAAACTCGCCGAAATTGATAGATACATAGATACAAGTTCGGTTGATGGGATGGCGGGATAGTGGGATCGGTGGCATATGAAACTGCAATTTACAGCCATTGTGTGACGGTTATTCAGTGATTGTTTGGACAGTGGCACAAATGTGATTGACTGCGCACACAACTTTTAAGTGGAAACTCGATTGCTCACTCTATTTGACTTGTGGCCACAGTGGGAAAAGTTTGTTCAAGTTTAACGACTGCCATATTTGCGGACGGTGCTATAGAGGTGAACATTTGCGGTGAAGTTTGATTCCCGTGAACAGTGGTGCAAGGTCAGGTAAACAACCTTTTCAACTTTTGTGAGTTCTCAGTACAATCGGCAAAATAGAAAAATTATTGCAGACATACGATTGTTAAGATTGCGGGGCATTAGCTATATATAACTTTTATAATCTGAGGTTTTAATTGTTTATATATTTTGATTAGGTTTATTAATTGAAAAAAAATCTTTAATTTTTCTTATTTTCAGGAGCCTCTAGCTTCTAATAATAAAACCTTTGGAAAATGGGTTTATTATTTGATAATCAAAATTGTATTATTTAGAAAACATAATAAGCAAAATACAACTAAAACTTGTCTAAAATTTGGTTAGTTATTTAAACTTAATTATTTATTTTCCATGTTTGCTTGGCTTCACTGTAGTTTGAAAGCGGTGGTATTACCACGCAAATGCGTAGCTGCCATTTTCATTGCCGTTCTGTTCAGTTTATGGAAATTCGAAATATTTTCATAAAAGCCACAAGAACGGCCAGAATAATTCACATTTTGGCCATGCGATGACATCGCATGCATTTTTTCCCAGCCCGAATTTTCCCGTAAGTACGCTTTCTGTGTTTGTTGGGAATTGCGAGTGGGTCCACACCACTGGGGGCCATGTTTTCAATTTCCATTGTTGCGGCCATGTCTGCACTGCACTAGGATCCACCACTATCTACACCTCAAACTCCGCCTGCATTTCGGGGCTCAAGTTGTTAATAAAAGTTTACCGATTTTTGGACGTCGCAAGAATGATTACTGCCACACTGCACACAATTTAAAGTTTTCCCCGCCGCTCATACATAAATCAGCGAAAGGAAAATCCTTCTCGAGGTCTCCGTTCTCCGAGGAAACGCGCACGACAAAAAATACTGTCCGCGAAAGTTGGCCGATTCGATGCGATGCGTGCAAAGTTGTTTAGTGAGGAACTTGAACTGGACACGGCCGAAACTAAAGTTGGCCAAAACCGAACTTGGCCAACAACGCTAAACGCAAAATGGTACAAAGTGTGCCATGGCGGTGGTTTCGGGTTGGTGGACGGTAAAATTAATAAAAGTCGTAATAATACTCGCAATTTCCTTTTAGCGCCGCCCTGCCATCGCGCATTTTCCTTTGCCTTTGTTTCCTTTGCCTTTTGCATAATTTTTTCACCAAAGTAGATATATATGTACTGACATACATACATATATTTTCCTTGGCTTTTCCCTCGCTCTGTGGAAATTCCACTGCTCTTTTTCCGATGCTGGACGTTGAGAAGTTTTTGATTTAAATAGTTTGGCCTGGCATTCTACTGCTTGCTTGGCTGGAATTTTTTAGCTGCCATCGACTCCTACAAGTCCTTATTATTTTTATTGTGTTTTCTCGTTCGGATTCCTCGGCTGCCACGGGCGGATTATTATTAGTAAACATTATGGACAAGGTTAGGTCATGATGTATATGGGTTTATATAGGTTTTCCGCCCCATTCCCATTCTTCTCCAGCGGAAGTTGGCCAGCCGGGGCTGACTTATCGTCGCCATTTTCAGCGACGAGTGAGTATTCGTGCATAAATAATTTGTTAGGCATTTATTATTTGTTTTAGGTGTAAATATTTCAAGCTCACAAGTGAAGCGGCCCGAGCCTGAGGAAAAGAGGTCGAGGTTTATAGCTTAATTATTCCCATGCATGAAACGAGCCTCCTGCTTAAAGCCCCCATCCGTTTTCAAGAAGGAAGAAATTTCTTCCCGCCATTGTTCGGTAACCCCTTTTGTACGTTCCCGGGCTTTTTTTATATTTTTTCATTTGCTCCCAGCACACACGCATATAATACATAATTTTTTATGATTTATAAAATGTTTGCTTGTGCGTCTGCAAAGGGGAAGGGGAGTGGTATAATTTTAATTATTTCCTACATGTGCGCGGTTTATTAATGGCCACGTCAGCTCAGCTCGGCTTAGACTTCTTTTTGGTTTGGTTTCGTTTGGTTCGGCTTGGCTTGTCCCTAACCTCTCGCTGGAGGTCAACTTTAGTTGGACAAAAAAAATGCATAAAGATTTATTGCATTTGACAAGTTTTTGTTAATGATTATGGCACGTGCTTTGGTAGCAGTTTTTGCCAAGGTTTGCCGACCCCTTTTTCGACTTTAATTTACAATCCCCTTGGCGGAAGGCAATAACCTTTCAAGGATGTAGTTTGTGTGCTTACACAGCACCAAATATATGAATTATATAAATTTGTATACTACAAGTATACTAACCATGTGACATTTGTTTGCAATATCTAAAAATATAAGTTATATATTGACCATAAATTCTATTTGGCTTGAGTATGCAACAGTATTACCAAGTACTCAAAAAAAAATGTTCATCAAATTCTTACCAAACAAACTAAGTGGCTTTTAACATGTTAAAACTAGTTTCATGATTTTAAATTTTAATTTAGAATTATAAAAAGTTATTAGAAACTTTCGAGTAGCAAGCATGCATAATTGATTCCACTGTTACTTTCTCTGCAAGTACAAGAAGAAGGGAGTGGCTTTTCTTATGCTATCAGATAAATATTCAATATCCTGAGACATGTGTGTCCTTCGCCACCGAAGTCACGCACTGTCAATAAATTAATATAAATGTCACTTGCCAGACTGCAACCCATAAATTTTTCAATCATCTGGACAACGCAGCGGTTTTTCCACCTCCGACCACGCCCACTTAATGCGGCTTTCGGGGGCGCAGGAGAAGGGGGAGTATCCCGATGGAAATACCTTTGCACAGGAGCACAAAACTGATTTGAATTTAATTACTTGCTTGGCATATTTTGTTATTTTTCCGCAGACCGTTAAACGTTATGCAAATTGCTTCGACTTACAATACAAGAAAATGTTTCTTTTCTGTTGCCACTCGCTGACAAATTGTTGATGAACGTTGAATATATATTTTCTATTGTGGTGTTGCCAAGTGGGCGGGAATGAGTGGGCGGTGTGGGTGTGGGCTGGGTGGCTTAGGTGAGGTGTGTATACGGTATGGTATGGTATCCGTAATTGCATTTGCGTGCCGGAGAGCGGGAGACGTTAATGAGCGCTACCGAAACGCGCTGGAATGTCAGCCTTAGTAAATCATCATGCCAAAAGCAACGGCCAGCCTTGACGTTTTCCCATAGTGAAGGTGATGGGTGGGCTTTTGGGCTAGTGGGTGCTTGGTGCTTGGTGTTTGGTGGGTGGATAAGTGGGCGGATTGGACATGGTCGCAGATATGGTGAGGCTGTGTGGGTGGGTGGGGTTGGCTTATTTCAATGCAGGGTTTGGTCCTCCCACACCCACATGCATATCACATGTGTCCTTAGCATAGCCAGTGACATTTTCTGCTCCATTATTTTCATCATGTCTGACAGACGACATTTCAACATGCAACTAGCAACTAACGGGGGCAGCTAACACATACCGCCTTTCCATCTCGCATTTCCCATTTTACACGACTCACCCGTACAGTAACACGTATGGTAAGTGTAACTCGAACTGCGAAGAGTACACAGTGAGAATTGCTGCGACAAACTGGTGTGTCTGTAAATAATTACATGCACTGCAATTCAATTGTTAATAGTCTGTTCTTATAAACGTTGAGATTTTAGGAACCATAGCAGCTAGAAGGTTAAGAAGGTATTTCAAAAGAAATATCAAATTAGTTAGTAACAACTAGCTGAGAACGTTTTTTCATGATTTGTATTTCACCGTAGAATTTTTTGCA
This sequence comes from Drosophila yakuba, assembly GCF_016746365.2. Lineage (NCBI taxonomy): Eukaryota > Metazoa > Arthropoda > Insecta > Diptera > Drosophilidae > Drosophila > Drosophila yakuba. The sequence goes on along the minus strand of NC_052529.2, from coordinate 15,097,936 downwards.
GTGCAACGCATCTGGAAAGTGCTGCCAAGTTGGCTCGCCACACCACTCCCACTTCTGCTCAAGTCGGCCATTTCGTCCTGTCTGCTTTAGACACCAATATATTATGCCATTGTCATAGTGTGCGTGCGCGTGTATCTGTCTGCGGTGCGTGTGTATGTGTGAGTGGCAGTTCCCTGTTGCATCTGCCCTCCACGAGTGTGCAGTGCCAGATACCCTCACTAGTGCCTATTGCTACCCTCGCATCCAGCCATCCACCCACCAGATTTCACAACTCTCAGGGGTCCTTCGTCCTTCCGACTTCTTCTTACGCATTCAGCCCATCTCATTCGTTTAGGTCGAGTCAGCATTTTGCATTGCAAATATTTATACCCTACTTAGTTTGAGTTTTATGTGCCAGCCCAAAGAGTTTGCCCTGACTGCTCGTGTTTGGAATCAGGAATTGGACTGAGTGTGAAGTGCAGACAGTCATGTTAGATTAGCATGAACGGGTGCAACCGCATCTACAAATTAGAGCTTTAGAAATCGGACATTCCAAGTGAAATTACTGAAAAACCTTCACAGAAGTCCTCTAATTAAAGAAGTGCGTTGAATCGGCCTACTCCGTACATATACATGATTTATATAATAATGGTTGTAAATAAATCAAAACTAATAAGTTCGAAATACTTATATTCAATATTTGTTCTTTTTTTGTATAGATATAATTATTGCTTGAATAACTTAATAATTACATTTTACTCAACAGCTCTTCATAACCTTAAACCAATAATTCCTCAAAAATTACCCTCTAAAAATACATAAATTGTTATGCACTTTTAAACTCCTTTTAAGCAATCTTTAAATTTTCCGTTTAGCACTTTCACTCAACAGCAATCATTACTGTTCAAGGACCGTTTGTCCTTGTGCATTTTGGGTGCTTCGCTTCGTTTGGCGTGCCATTTTTGCAACACCACATGCCATGCAATTAATTTGGAGCAATTGCATGGCATCGAAAATAATATACAGAGATGGAATATGGTAAATGCCATCTAGACATATTTTGCATGCAAATTTGACACTTTTTGCCTCATTATTAGACGCCATAATAATAATTTTGTGCCGGGCAAAATGCCAGCAGCATATTTCATTTAATGCCAGCGTGTGTTTGAGTTAATAAGGAAATATCCTTTTACACATGTGACCCTAATAATTTCCCCGAGTTCTTAGGTTCTGAGAGCGGGCTGCATTACTAATAATAATGCCATTGTATGCATGCGTATCTGTGTGTGTGTGTGTCTGATGTTGCGGTGGTATTGGTGGGGTATTTTGTGCTGTGTTGTGATTTATTGCATTCGTGTGCCAGATTTTACAAATGTAATGCGCCACACTATGGCACCGATCCTTTGCTACTCCGCTCCACCCGCCGCCATCATGCATATGCAAAGTTTCGAATATTTTGCCTTGGAATTGTGTCACAGTGTGCGTAGCTGTGTATCTGTGTGGCATACGAGGGCGTATGAGTGTGTGTGTGTGTGTGTGTGGAGGAGTTCTCGCATAAATATTCCGTACGGAGTCATATTTCTTTCTTTCGTTTTGTATGCGCTCCACTCCTTCAAAGTGGCGTGGACATACGTGTCGGAATTATTTGACTTCCGCTTTCCCCGTTCCGTATCCGCTTCCGTTTCGCCTCTTTTCGGCTTCAGTTTCATTGTCAGCTTTCGGCTTGGGCATAAGATGAATATGAAATTTTTATTAGCTGTGCAAAAGTTGTAAATGCAAATTTGTTAACCGAACCGTACAGAGGTCTCCTGTTGCTCACGGGAATGGATCACCTGGCGCATGATGTAAGCGGAACTTGTCAATTCACAGAGCATAAAAATGCGGATTTCTTGAATTCATTTATATGCCACAGAGTCATTTGCGCAATCGTCAAACTAAAATGCTGTCAGTTGATGGCAAGTGCACACAGAATCTGTGAAACTGTGAACTGTGAACTGTGATGGCCTTCTCTTCATCTCTTCAGATATTACGTATACGCACACAACCACACGCACACACGTGCAATCGAAATGGGAAAAGGAAACTATCTGTGGCAATGCGCATAACTATGCATAATTGTTGTAAAATGTCTGAGCTCGAAAATCTGATAAATTATAACTAAAAACTTTTTGAGTGCGCCAGCAAAATTTTAAGCAATTCCAGCCACGCCCAGCTGGGCAACAAAGGCAAACGGGCCCGCTCCATTCGAAGTGTAACTGAATCCCGGCAACTCGGCAAAGCCGAAAGTTGAAACATATTCAATTTATGACTTTAGATGAAAATTCCCCCAGCATTTAAATCACTTATGCACTTAATCAGTGCACTTAAAATGCAAGAGAAGTGCCACAGCAGAGACACCATGACAGAAGCTATGCCAAGAAATTTGCAATCGTTTCGCAGGCACTTGTCAACAGCGTTTTGTGGCCAGCCCTTATATTTCATGGACCCAAGGCGACTGCAAGCCGAAATATACTTTTGATGTATTCATAAATTGACACATTAAAATTGTTTTTAATTATAATAGATAATAAAGTCGGTGCGGTTATGAGGAAATTAATATTCAGGATAAATACTATGAATTGCATTATAATCTATTGAATGGTTGCTATAATATAAAGAAATTTCGTTTTAATATGCTAACAAGTACTAGAATTTTTTTAACTATTTCTTCATGCAATAAATAATATATAACACACATGATTTATCAATTGAGGTTGCAAAAAGCGTCAAAAATCAATATATAGCATACTAGAAAGTACTTTCATTGTCTCAGCTTCATAGTTTCTCTACTTTGCTGATTGGTGTACTGGCTGCATTGCGTGTACGCCATTCGGTTTTAGATTGCTTTTGGGGAAGCCAAGAGAAAATGTTGACACTTTTGATTACGCAGTATAATAGCATGCCCACTCCCAAAGATTGCCACTCGATCAACAATCGATATGCGAGGCAAGTGATTCGAAGTGTATATTTACATGTGAGGTCTGCAGGAATGCATTCACAGCCGACTCCTTGGCCCAGAAATCACGTAGAGTCGCCTTCTCCGGCGGCTCCCTCTGCGGATAAGCGGTCATCTCCGTTGTGGTCGATTCGGCGTACATCGATGTTGATTGCGATTACACTTACAATGCCAATTACACCAACACGCACACGCATACAAAGGCAGGCGCCGTATACGCACACACTCTCACTCGAACTACTTAGCCTAGTTTTGGACAGTGTTTCTTTTTTTTTTTTTTTGGCTATACTGCCACACGCCTTGACTCGGATTTGGAAACAAATGAATTTAGAGCACGTGACAATTTGCGCCTTGATTTATGCGCCAAGGTTTTTTCGCCGCTTATTTATGCTATATTTATTTTCGGCCGCAATTTGAATAATACGTCCGTATAAAAAAGCATTTATCACAGTTGATATAATTAATGTCACTTGCACAACAAATGTTAAATATGAATTTGCACAACTGCGTCAGCCGCCGAGTCAAGGAAATATTTTCGGAAATTAAATCGTTGGCTGAACGACTTCGAGCGCGTGGGCAGAGTCCTTTGAAAAGAGGTCCTTCGGCCGCAGAGTTTTCCATGTAACCGCATTAGTCGCTGCTAGACACCAAACTGTGCCTACAGTCGTGCTGAAAAGTTTGGTCAGGCGCGTTTTCCAAAACCGCAGGCCACAGCAAACAATATGACGCAAAATATTGCACCGCATACATAAACATAAGCCGAGGGGGTCGGAAAATCCAGGGAAAGGGACGGAAAATCGGGCAGGGGGGGAGGGTAAGGTACGGAAAGTGGCAAGGAGATGGCTGACGTAGACGAAGAAGCAGCAGCGTCTTGTCACACTGCGCCTGTATGTGTGACATGGTCTAATGGCATTTCCAAATAGCTTAGCGCAAAAACTTCATACGACCGTCACTCACTCACACAGGCGCTTTCCACAAAGACTCACTTACACTCTCTCAACTTGTCAGGCCATCAACAACGACAACAGCAACAACAACAACAACACCATTGCCTGGAACACCAACAAACAGTTACAACAACAACAACCAGAACAGCAACAACAGGGCCACAACAATGGCGACGTTTCAATTGCATTTCCGTTTGTACCAGTTTTCATTTCAAAACTCATAAGTTTCAGACGACATCAACGACGAGGACGTGACCAGCGGGCTCGTCCTCTTCGCCTAGCTACTTCTTCTTCTTACACTGGGAGAAATATTCCATGAATTTATTTTCGAGCTAATGCTTGTCTAACTTTTCAACGGGTATTCCAAACAACATATTCTTATGTTACACCTTATGAAGGGTACGTTATAGTTCAACACACTGCCTTCGAGTAACAATACTCCTAGACAAAGAAAAATTTTAACCCATTTTCTATTTCGAGAAAAATATCTTATAAAGTAAAATTCGAAAATTCCTGTAAATTGATTTCAGTGCATCGAAGGGAACACACTGTGGTTGGCACCGCGGGACAACTGTTTGCAAATTCTAAAAAGTTTTCAATATGTTTGACGACGTGTGCCACACACAATGGGTGGAAAACGCTTTTTGCTTATTTAAGCGAAGGTGGAAAATAGTGCAGTTCACTCTCAGGAAAACGAGAAAGTTTTCATTCGGAAATAATGGATGGATAAGAACAACGATTATGCAAAACCCCGCACTATGCTTGTTTTTATATGATAGTATAATAATTTACATAGAGTTATTTCATTAAAAACTTGGAGCATTACACTTTAAATTTAGTTTGAAATGTTGAGTTTTATCTAACTATTGTTATTCTGTTTAATTACTTTTAAATAAGTGGGTTAAATTAAATTTGAAAATACTGCAGCCACTAATAGATTATTTAATGCTTGTAATTTTAATAAATCACATGCTGTAAATTAAGTTTTTAAAAAACATTCAATTTGTTGTTCTATAAAAAAAAAGCTAATGAAAAAGAGATTAATTATGACATTACAAAAATTGAACGTATTGGCTTTGCTTCAAAATAATCTTGATAACCTTTAATGTAATTATAGCAGTTAATAAACTCATAATTGGATATAATTACAAAAAAGTCTCTTCTTATTTATGATATGTTTATCATTTTAAAGAAGCATCGTTTTTGAGCCAGTTTTTGACTGCCCCAAGAAGTATGCTATAAAAAGTTGCCGCGTAATAGTGAATTGGTCTGCTTTTTATCGGACTCACTACAATTTAGTTCCCTTGTGCAGCGGCCAGTTCTCTCAAGTGAAAGTTGTTGCCTGAGGGAAAAACAACGGAAGTTTGCCCCTCAACCCGCAACCCCGTTACCACTAGCCTGGTACTTCCACTTTACCACTTGAGCCGCTTGACAACTTTCACCATTAGCGGAACACAACGGACAGACAACACCAGTACACACTCACTCGCAATATGGCACACACAAGTCGATTTCGTAGTCAGCGCCATCAATTCGACTTGAAGACATTCTCCAGCCGCTTTTCCAGCTTTTCCAGCACCACCCCCCACCACCCACAAAAAGCCCCTTTCTGGAGGCCTGTGTTTTATTGCTCTGTGCGCTTTGAGGGCGACAGGAATGTTTGTCGAGTGCTTTACAGCACCACGGTCCGGTGGATTGAGTTGTTTTGCATAGTTTAAAGTCGAGTGACGTCAGTCGCAGAATTATGAAAATATTATATCCAGTGGACTGCATTCGTAAGCCCACGAATTTTCTAAAAGATGTGGGTGTACGAGTGTAAATAATTTATTTATTCCGCCGCCTTTCGGTAAGAAACCGTTTAGAAGTCGTCTAAACTCTGGCTGTGGGGAATTTGTTGTCATTTATTACAGTTGCTGCCAGTTGGCCACTTGCTTTTTTGGCAACTGCCGCGTCCGTGTTGCCAAACGTAGAGCGAATAAACAAATAGCCAAATAACCGAAAAAAAATCCCAACAAATTCTAATTACTGTCATTTGGCTCTGGTCTAAGTTTTTCTCGGAGTTTGCGGCTTGGGTCTTGGCAACTTGTGCTTAGGACCAGCATAAATTGGCTTCCGAGCAGCCAAAAACTTCTGCGACTCGCTCCTCCTTTGATTAAGTTAATATATTTTAATTTTGTTTTATGGACACGGGAAGTAGTAAAAACGAGTGAAATTATTACAGCTCATTGAAAACAAAACAACAGTCGTTTACCATTTATGGACCCCTTAAAGTGGATTACACTTGCGGCCGTTTCAATAAAAAATGAGGAAAAGAGCGAGTATCTGCGTTGATTTAAATATCCAATTCTAATGCCCCCCTTGTAAAAGGGCTGGAAAATGAGTTCAACCCTTTTTATGTAGCTCACTCGATAAACTTTTATAGTTTCTCCTCCGTTACTGGCACTCCGAATCCTTCCAGTTTCAACAGTTTAAACTGTCCACGGCTATTTATTCAACACGCCGTCTCCTTGTTGTTGCTGGCGTTGCAATTAAAAACGCTGATATATGTTCTTTTTACAATTCAATAAATTTACGCAATGCTTTACTGTTGCCAGTCAACCCGGCGAACCTTTCTCCATTCCCCCTGGCTTTTAATGCAATATTTGTGTTCTTGTGTTCGCCTGTGCGCGCTTTTTGTATACAATTTATTTTGACTCTGTGGCGCGGCGAAACGATTCAGAATCTTGCAAACCAATGACAGTTTAATTAATTGCCGCACTGTAATGCGTTTTAAATTGTCATGTTTATACGGAAAAATGCAGCCCTGGCCGCTGTATTGGTCCTCTGTAGCATGTCCTTTCTGCTTGTGGGCGAGTGGCAGGACAAGAGCTCACGGCATGTCCTTTTATTGCCAGTGTGTGGGTGGCTTAATGCCTGATTGTGGGACAATGAGGGAAATGGCCAGTAATAAAGCTATGGAATTATATTTTCAGAGTGTGTAGAAACAATCTGTATGTACATGCATATGTGCTGTATGGATAGTAATGAGTTAAATCTGCCTTTTCAAAATAAGCTCATAAAAATACGTATTTGTTTGTTATTATTTTGGTGGTCAGTACAATTGCACGAAATAGTTGAAATGCTCCGAATGAAATAAAACATAACGTTTAATCCAATAAAAATGGTTAGGAATACCATACGACTATTTCACTTTTATTTTATTTGAGAAATTCCCTTCTTTTTTGAATAGTCACCCGGCAGTCACATTTAATAACTCAATGACGAAATTAACCCATTGTAAGCCGTTTATGAGCACGGATATTTGCGGGCAGCAGGATGGCCGGCTGGTAATATTGTTTTTCATTTGTGTTTCATTGTTTTCAATAATTGTTATTATTGTCCGGAGCTGTTTTTCGATTTCAACACCTACATATTTTCATATGAACTCGCACATGCGGTCGCAGCCGACCCGCCCACCATTCTCCATCCAAATTGCTAGTGCAATTGCAATGGCCGCAAACTACAACAATGAGCCATTTAAATGTCAACCACAATGAGGATCGGGTAAACATATATGTATATATATATATGAATATTCACATATTTATGCACCGCACTCATGCAAATGTGTGCGTTAAGCCACGGCATGCAACTGCTCTGATTTGATAAGACGCTTAAGTGCTTCGGTTGGACTAATTTATTAAAGTGCTTTATTAATGCCCTTACGAAATCCCAGCCCCAATTGCGTCGTGGCATCTGGATGCTCCTAATTGTTAGTCCTGCCCGAAGGAAAACTACAGGAGGCCCAACAACAATGGCGGTCTGGGTCACATTTTCCAAGCCAATGCGCATGCAACACGGCGAATGCGTAATATTAATAGGCGTCTTCGTAAGCAAAATCTCTTGGCTCCACGCCCATGTTTCTATGGTTGTTGCTACTGGTGCTGCTGTTGCTGTAGCTGTAGCTTTTGCCATAATTGCAAAACGCCTTAAGGCTATAGACGCGTTCGAGCCCGTACATATGTCCATACATATGTAAACACATAATTATGACTTCAGAGGGTTGACCAAGGACTCTTAAGGAATAGGTGTTGTCGAATAATACGTTTTGATGCTGATCATAGTTTGCAATAAGTCGGTGAGATGGAAAATCGTATCAAAGACCAATATGTTGAATACAAAGGATGTTTGTTATCAGAAAATAAATATTCCTTAGCAAAAGGCACTAGATCTAAACTAAGCATACAAATCAAATTTAAGTAAAAACCTAAAATCAATAAAATTTAAATCCTAACAATAATTGTGAAGCCAAAAATATACCTTATATCTTTATAAATAAAAAAGCTTATTTGATATATACCTTTATTAATATTATATATATATTTATTTAAACAGAAAGAAGTTTCTAAGAAATAGGTCAATTGCAAAAACTTCCCTCTGCCACATAGACAAAGTTTCCGCCTGCTGCACCTTCATTATGTGCGACCAAATTAAGCACATATGCGTAATATATGTGAATATATGTTCTCAATCGAGCACGCATATTGTTCAACAATTTGGCGACTCAATTCGAACTTGACTTCAATTAGATGCGAAGGCGTGACACAAATTGTTTGTTATTGTTCCCCCAGCCTGAAAGCCATTTAATTAACGTAATGTAATTTTTCAATAATCGAATCTATCCGCAGAGCGAAGCAATTATTTCGGTCCTTTTCATACGACCTGATTGGCAAACAAATTTAAATGAAAAAGTGCAAGAGGACAAAAAAATGGCACTGAACAACAAATTAAGAATGCGATGAAAGGCGGCAATTAAACGGTAAAAATCCGGTGGTCGGAATGGCATTTTCCCTGGAAACTCCCCACCATCGCCACCAACGCCACTCCAGAATCCAGAATCCAGAATCTCGATGTGAATCCCCTGAATATCCTGATGCTGCAGCAGCAGTTACGTGTGCCAACTGTCAATGCAATCAGTAGCCGTAATGCTGCACCGGCGGACAACTCAAAAATGTAAATCAAGCATGGCTCTGATGACGTAGTCAGAAAATCATTAAAATGAGCCCACAATGGCACCAGTAGATCCTGCCGAGAAGAGTCAGCAGCGGTCAACAATGCTGGACAGCAGCAGAAAACAACGAAAAATGGCCCGTCTGTGTTTATATTTGTGTCGAGCAATTAAAAAATCATTGCAGCAGCAGCAAACAAGCTGCAAAAGTTGCGGAGCACTGCGAGTTTCGAATTCTGGAGTGTTCAGGAATTATTTATACATATTAAAGTTTAATTGGTTTATATAAATAAAGTATAAATATACTGCGAAATTCCGTCTAGCTTATTTAAATATATATATCTATATATAATAATGAATACCCAAGCTTAAATCATTTCAGTTGTATACTTCTTTACAAATTAATCTATAAATAAGTCAGAGATTTTTGGCTGTTGACTTTTTTTGGAGTATGAACTTCGAACCGATCAAAATAATTATAAGTACATTATTTTCCAAATTAATATTCCCCTGCTCACCACTCGCGTAGTGGGTATTGAGTATGAAATCCTCTTGTAATTGTGAAGCAGACGCGTTGTGCACACACAAACGCGCATTACTCATACGCCCAGTTGGTTGGCTTGCACCTTTTGTTAAATTTGCGAAGTGGATGAAGGGATGGGGTAAAGAGAGAGGTTGAGAGGGGCAAAAGGCAGCTCTGGAGGCAACTGAGATTTTGTCGTGGCGCTGTAAGTGAAAAGGATCACGACCACGCAAATGCGCAATTTATGTCGTCAGGTGCAGTCAACGGACACAGTTGTCCCGGCCCCTCATCGCCATTTAAGCCCCTTCACCTCGTCCTCTGGGCCCACCCATCACCAACAGTTCTACCCACACCCCCACCTGTTAGCCATAGTCAACTATCTGAGCCCACGCCATCGCCATCGCTCGCCAGCTGGTTCATCCACATTTCACATCCCTGGCGCGTGCAACACGTAAATGGCAGGGAAATTTATCAAACGCTTTATAGCCCAAAGGCAAGTTCCGAAGTTTTTGGCTTTCTGCGGCGTGGAAAAGCGATGAGGGCGGAAAACCTGGGAAATATCGCCGACGAGACGGTGGTTTGTGGGGTTTAATCTTGTTCACATGTCACTGCAGCTTGTTTGGTCATAAGTTGGCCGCCTTGGCTGGGCGAAAAAAAAAATAAAAAAATAATTGACGTGAAATCTGGTCGCTCTCCATTTGCCCTTTGACCGCTTCCACCGCCGATTACCACCCACTGCCAACTGCCCACTACTGCTCACTTTATATGCAGTTAATTACAATGGCGCTGACCTTGCGTGCTGCATGCCCCGCATTTTGGCTTTTGTTCTCTTGGCATGCCGCTCACGTTTGTGCCAAAAATCTTAATTTCTTTGCGGCTCTGCGTGTCCATTTTTCTTGGCCAACCGGTTTTTGGGGTGCAGCAGGAAAAGCAAACCAAAGCGAAGCAAACGAAAGTCCTGGCCATCATTCATAATTGGCGTGCTGCACCTTTAAGGCGTATTTATGGCACAGTGGCATTATCGGTCAGCAGAATTCGGGGCTGGTTGCTAAATTGCACGATATATATCTAATTTCACCGCTAAATTGGCCAGCAAGGAGAATTCAAATGGAATTTCATATTGGGGTCAGAGGAAGTTTCTAAATGACATTGCAACCACTTTCAAAGGTGTGGTTGCAGAAGAACAAAATAAATTAAATAAAAATACAAAGTGCAGGCTGTTATAAAATCATTTTTTCACTTTTAAGAAAGCCAACTTTTTGTAATATTTTTATGGCACGATATTTTTATACACGATATACTAAGAAGTACCTAAAGTTGGTCAGCTTTTAAGTGGAAAATTTAATGGCGGTCAAAACCGATTATTTTAATATTATGTGGTAAATGGTAAAATAGTAAAAATTGTATACATATTTATAGCAATAGTAAACTGTACATTAAATAAATGACATCCACAACTTTAAGGGAAATATGCTTGTGTAGCTTAGGGCTAAAATAACAGCCAAAAATATAGATTACAAAAGGGTTCTGTTTTGTATTTTACATTCCTTTGGTATTATTACATTTTAAGATTATACTCCTTCCGGCTTACGAAGAAGATGTAAACCATAAACAAATTAAGAATATGGAAATGAAAAATTGTTAGGGCGACAGCAACTTGAATTCCTTTTCGGAGAAAGCTAACAAATTCTATTAGTGCTCGTTAATCCCTTCCCCATTATTTTCCCTTGGCTCGCCTTCACACAACGAAAGACGACGTTTCCTTTTCATTGTCTGAAAATTCCTCTGTCTCAACCCACTGTTCTGTTTCGCCTGCGACCTTCGCTGGATGGTTAGAAATTTAAATTTTGATTACAAGCTGTGTGCACAGCCCACCCACCAACAATTATTTGGCGGGGCGAGCTTTTGACAAGGTTAATGCAATTTGCTGCACCCAAAATCATTCAAATTTCGCGGATCGGCGTGAGTGTCGTCACGCATGCCCGGTTGAATAAATTATCATAAATGATTTTGTAAACAGTTTTTGTTCGCTCGGCTCGGCCGCAAAATGAATTTATATTATTAGCCTGGGCAAACTGCACTTTGCGCCTGGTCTGGCCCGATTCCTTGGCCCCACCCTGCCGTTCGGCGTAGTACTTTGCATACATTTTTAATTTCCCTAAGTGAAACCGCCACAAGTTTTCAAATTGGCCTTTTTCGCGTGAGAGCGCCCGAAGTGCCGGCTGATTTTCTATGCATTTTCCCATCTGATGAGTATATATGTGCCCGCTGCACCATTGTTCTTTGTGGCCTTTTGTGCCACGGCGTGGAGCTGTAGCTGGAGCCCACGACCCAAACATCCCATGAACCCACCATCCCACACAACGGAGCCCCTTTGGTTGCCGAAGAGAGCGCCGCTGGCTCATCATAAGTTTTGATTTCAGGCGGTGCAGCGAATGGAGCGAAGCCCCATACTTGAAGAAAACTTGGGCACTTTCTTGACTCCATTGGGGCGCAGGTTTTTGAACCCTTCAGGCTTAACTTTTCCGGACTCAAATCGAAATTAGCATCTAGTTCAGATATATTATGAATCTCCAAAGGATTTTCAGATATTTTGCTTTTAGTATTACTTATCTAAGCTTTACCCAATTTATTACAAACTTACTTAAGCATTTAGTTCATAAATTCTAAAAAAAGACTATGATTTAGACACAATGTGTATGGTAAATCGGTTAAGTCTTATTTGCCAAACGCATTATAAAAATTTCAAAATAGATATAATGAAATTGGTTGAAATTCCACTTTTACCACTATACGATTGTTAACCACAGCTACGTCAAGTTATAAATATTCTCAATAGTCAATTTTCAGAAATAAATTGAACAAAACCGCGAATTGCGGTTAATGTTGGCCTTGCTTTTTATGGACCTTATTTTTTGGAGAAAACCGCAAACTCTCAGTTTAATCATTTTTTGTCGCTGCTTTTCCCAAAGTTTTTTAGAGTTGCAAAACTCAGTGCTTTAAGTACAAACTCTCATGTCATATGTAGGTGCATTCTTATGTATAGTGTTAAATAAATAGGTATCAAAATGTAATAAATTAAGCTCAAAAGTTTAATTCTTAAGAGATGAAGCATTACATCTCAGTGGCAAATATATCAATAAAGGGTGTAATTTTTAGGATTACTTCCTCAAACGCTCAGAAAAAGTTTAAAATCTAGTTGAAAAGATTTCTCCACTCCTAATGTTTTTTATAAAAACAAAAAATCCAATCATCTGTATACGTGTTATGTCACTCTTGACCGAGATATACATATCTTCTCGTTGAAGTATTTTCGCAAGTGCACTCCGCATGCTCCATGCTGCGCTTTTGTTTGCTGGCCGCGGGGCAGGCACAATTGCCTTTGCCGCAGCGAGTTGCAGCTGAAGTTGAGGCAGGAGTAGCAGCAGTCGGTACTTGGTGTCCCGTAGTGGAGCCCGGAGGAGCAGCCCCAACCTGAGGGGTTGGATGGTGAGAGGGTTCTTGGGGCATACTGGCGAAATGGAATGGCTGCCTTTTTTGCTTTGTCTTGAGCACTGGCACATCCTGACTTTGGCTCACGCTTCGACTGCATTAGACGCATAGTCGGGGATGGCTTTTGACTTGCTCGTTATCGATTATGGCTTGCCGCAGCCTCTCCCGTCACCAACCACGCCCACTAACACCCCCAACTCGCAGTGCCACTCCCAGTGCGCCCTATCATCATCAGCCACCCACAACGTTTGTCAAACGGAAGGTGGAAACTTTTTCAATAGTTGTTCCGGAACATGTTGGATGTGCGGACGCTTGATTGCTGCACCCGCATGATGTCTGCGATTTGTGTGGATTTCTTTTTTGGCCAACTGCCTCGGCCAGATGTAAAAAGAGAAGACTTTAAAGCCAACCGTTTGGAGAGTATCTGATTGAAATTTATGCGAAAGTCAACCATCCAAATGGGCTGCATCAAAAAAAAAACAGCCTTGTGTGACGGAATTTTTCGTTTTTACAATGTAGCTCCCATTGTTTTTTTTTCACTTAAGACTTGCGTTGATAGCGCATTAAAAGTTTGGAAAACTATTTTTTTTCTTCATTTTTGAACTGCGAAGTTAATTTGTGTAATGGATATGTATAACTAATGAAACAAATGAGACACTTGACTAAATAACTTTAAACCTATTAGTTACATTTATATGTGCCTTTTCGGAATCATTCAAAAACAATGTCCTGAAAAGTACAATATCCTTATCTCCTACGAAAATTGTATGCCTTAAGATATGATGGTATACTTTTGGATAAAAAGCTATAGTTACCCTTAATTCGAGTCCCTCAACCGCTTTCAGAATATTGAGGCAACTTATCGATAGACTGCCAGCTGACCCTTGCGCCTTAAAGAGTTGATATCCTTATCCGTTTTCGCCAAACCAAGTTACTCTTAAGAAAGACTTTTCTCTTAGCCCTCTCGACTCTCAAGTTAGCCCACTCTCGGTCGACCATTAAGGCTAAGACCTAATTCCCGACTTGCCCTCGTCGCAGGCCAAAAGGCGTGCTAATTGTTGGCATTGTTTCTAGGGCTAGACTCCCACAACAGCGAGAGTGAGTGAATGTGAATGTGAATGTGTATGTGAATGTGAATGAGAGCGAGAGAAAACGAAAGTGCTTGCATGCAAAAATGCGACCCCACCCACCAACCACCACCCACCATTCACCCATTTCCCCGCAAGGACCCGCTTTTCCGAAGAAGAGGGAGCAAAACAAAGAAGCCGAAAGGAAAGCGACGCCTTTGATTTTTAGGCCAAGTGACCAAGTTTTCTCACTCCCAACGCGCTGACCGCAAAAAAAAGGCCAAAACCTCGTATATAGTTTTATGTATGTTATGCACACTCACACACACAACCGGCACACTCACTAAAATTATACCAAAATATTCAAATTTATATTGATTTTGCGCCTGCCGTGAAAACTCTCACTTAAACTTCAAAATAATGGAAAACTTTGCCTAGCTGAATGCAAAAATGCATGCGATTGCGAATAATCTGGTACTCACCTTGAAGGCCTTGAACGAGGATACGACATAGAAGGCTCCATCCTCCAGTTCATCGAGGTGATACTTTCGATCTCCGTCCATCGAGAACACATACCGAGCACCCCGTGGCAAGTCCATCTTGGGCGAGATCTTATCGAGCAGATTGTCCAGCGAAGTGACATCCCGCCCGGGACGATAGCGCAGCTCCACGCCCGGAAAGAAGGGATCTCCATTCCGGTAGAACACCACACGGCGTGCCTTCCAGTAGGATAGGTTATTATAGCGCGATGCCGCTGCGCTGGAAATTTCTGGACGGGATTTGGATCGCACCAGCGGCACCACCGGCGGCTGCTCCGAGTTCTCGCTCATGTTGTCCAGATAACCGGGACTGATGGCGCGACTCTGCCGCCCACTGGTTGCACCAGTGGTTGCACCAGTGGTTGCACCGTTCCTTTGCTGCCAATAATCCGGCACCTGGCGATCTCCACCAGCCACCTGCTCGCTGGCTGCTAAGTCCTCCTCATCGTTATCGTACCGGCTGGCGTTCTGAATCCGGAAGCTGGAGGACACCGGACGCTTGGGACTTTTCGCAGGACTGCTGCGGTTGCTATCGTTGTTGCCGTTGATGTTGCTGCCGTGCTTGTTAATGTTGTTGCTGCTGCTGCTAAGGATGCCGTTCCCGTTCCCGTTGCTGTTCCCGTTGCCGTTGTGCAGATTATCATCCAAATGGGGCTGCGTCGGTGGCGGCGAAACGTTTCCCTCGAGCGGTGCGTTCGGACTAATTTGTGGCATTGTTTGGCCGCCCAGTACGGAGTCGTTACTGCCAGCCGCCTCTCCACCGCCATCGACCTCATCCTCGCCGGTCTGGGCCTGACTCAAGCTGGCCATATAGTCGTCGTTCTCTTCGTTGGACATCGTTCTGATATTGGTGTGGCTGTTGGTGTTGGTGCTGTTGCTTGTCCTGCTCCCCAAGCAGTCACGTCAGCTTTCTCTTAAGGAATTGGCTCAACTTGCGTGCTCGGTTTGTTGTGGTCAAACGGAATCGCTAAGGGCAGCGTCGCGTCGACGCAAAGCAAAACTTGGAGCCCCTAAAAGGGGAGCCACTTCTTGGAGCTTTTCTTCGAGCACGCAGTCGCTGGTTGCCCAGCAAAGAACCACGTTGCTGGCCTGGCTGAAATGGAAAATATTTGATTAGAAATTTTAAATATAACAAATTATTGTTCAATCAAAGCAATCACATTGCTTGATATTCATTAACAAAGTTAAATAAAATCTTAGCCGTTTTAAAAGTTAAACGTAACTTAAATTGAGCAATCTGTTAGTTGTACTTTTCGTAATTCGAAATTGTTCATCACTTACATCCGCCATGAAATAATTTATGCAACTGTGTAGAAACAATGCCAATAGTCGTTATAGCTCTCTACTCCCTGATAGCCTTTAACATGCCAATAGATTGTAATTATCGAATGTCTTCAGTGAGTTAGTTTCCCGTCGAATGTCTTCATTCATAATCCGCAAAACACAGCATACATATGTCCTGGTCCTTGTTCCACACAAGCACTGCACTTAGAAATATCAACTGTTAAGCATATCCTTACCCCCTGCGTAATCGATATGCCACGAACTCTCGATGCAATGTGTCCAATGCTCCCATTGCCCAGAGCTCTCCAGAGCTGCCTGCCCCTCGACTGGCCCACTTCACAGGACTCCAAAGGATTCAATGGGCTGTCCGGCGAGCACTTGCCACTGCCTTTGTCCCAGCAAACAGACCAAAGAGCCCCACTCAACCATTCGGCGTGGGCACTACAAACATTCACACTTCTGCGGGGTCGAGGGACAGGGCTGTGGGCTCTCGGTTCTGGGTTCAGGGTTCACAGTTCAGGCGGCACTCTCCTCTTCTCCTCCTCCTCCTCCTCCTCCTCCCGCTGGAGAGGCCGAAAATATCGCGTATTATTTGCCCTGCCTTGCCTTGCATTTGGCCACCTCACACATCGATGTGGGTACACTCGAAGTCGTACGAAAAAAATTAAAAGCATTCTGTCTCTAAGTTGAAGAGCTACATAAACTGTCCAATTGTATAAACTCTACTCGTTGAATGAGTTATATTTAATCCCTGAATATACCAAAAACAGTACTTCAGTTTTGGGAAAAATCATTTAGACTTTTTTCATGATTTTCCCCCAGTGCATCGAGTGGTAAGCACCGAAAAATTGCAGACGGCAGGGAACAAGCCGACGACTCCTGGCTTAAGTGCCATTGCTCTCCTGTGTCTTTGACCACTCTGCACTCACACACAGACAGCTCACCTACAACCATTCACACACACCCACCCACCCACACACACACACACTTGCACACAAACAGGGATCCAAGTCCTTTTCACTGCATTGGAATTTGGTGTATTTTACAATTGCAACAAAAAATAAATATTTGTAGGCCAGGGGAGTTGGAATTTTCCATGGTGAGCCCTTTTGCTTGATTTTTTTTATGGTTTCACCCTTTTTATTTGTGGGGTGGCGGCTTGGGTTTGGGCTTGGATTTACCTGTTTTATGCAAATTTGTTTTTATTGCAACACGTTGCACGTTGCTTCTTCCTTTTGGTCCTCGTATTTATGGGCGTATATATTTTTTCGGTTGGGGCAGAAGTGGCGCGGTGGCTTCTTTTGCGGCAATTAGGTTAATGACACTTGGGCCGGCGGTTGTTGCTTTGGGTTATTTATGCACAAACAGTTGTGGCTCACCACTTGCAACATCAGCAACATCAGCAGCATCCACTTCCACTAATTGCCTATCAATCAGCCGCAATTGTCTCCACTTTTGGTTCGCTTTTTTGGGGGTAAAACGGGAAAAACACTCACTTATCGGATGGCACAAACCCATTTACTTGAATCAAATTTAATGAACTCGATGGCGGCGGGTTTATTAAAACATCTCTCGCGCTGGCACAAGAAAGTTGGTCAAAACAAAAGTGTGCGAAACTTTTGCTTTACTTTCTGGCATTTACCGATGCACAAGAAGAAATTCCGTGTGGCAACTTTGCCGGTCAAAGTGTTTTTGAAGTGTGTTTCGAGCGGCGCTGCCTGCTGGCTTTTCTGCTGGCTGTTCTGCTGGTTTTCCCGCAGCTTTTCCTTCTGCTGCTACTGCTGCCACTGCTGCCTTTTGTCCACTCTAAATTTCCTTGACGACGCAGCCAATTTTCTTAGAGAGTGCCTTTCTCTTTCTACCGCCTTGCCTCGAATCGCGAATCGAATTACACGTTCGCCTGTGTGAGTGACTGACTTATGGGGCTAACTGCCCACCGCTTTTCGCCCGCTGCTCCACCACTAATTGTGCCCTGCTTAGGAAAACCGCAAGCACTCACACACACACTAACACAACCATCTCTCACACTCACACACTCACACCAGTGTGCAAAGGAAAATCCAGGGGGCCAATTGCTGTGTGTTCTCTTAGCCGTTTGGCTTTTTCACCTTTCTCATTGCACTATTACCTGTCGACCAGTGGCGTCGCCAGGAGATTCCTTATCCTTCCCAATTATTACGTTCGCATGGGATCCCGTAGATTCCTGGCTTTGACCGATTGATTGTGGGATTTTGTCTTTGCCCGCGGCGGAGCTTCGGCCTTTAAACTGATTTCCAGGTGAGAGCTGCAGGTCAGGGAAATGCTTACCACGACCCCGTAGCTCCTGCTAGAGCAGGTCCTTATGCCCCCTGTGGCTCGAAGGCTCTATGGCACTGTGGTTCCAGACTTTAATAAGCTAGATGGGTGGTTTAGAATGCTAAACATAACATTTGATTTAAAGGATTGTTTTAAAAAAAAATATGTCAAGCTACCACGGTTTTTTGCTGTATACAAACCCATTTAAGATAAAAAGTGTCCACAGCATTTTCTTTCATTATTTTTTCTGCGATAAAAAAGTTAGTTATTAATTTAAAAAATCCTTAAATGTTAGTTGTGTGTTAACTGCAATAATGTTGTGTTTTATAGCTATTCACGGAGCTTACAAAATCTTCTTTCCCAACGATTAACTTTTATAATCGCTTGACTGCATATGGCAGCTGGATTTATGGTACGTAATTGAAACTTCATATTTATATTTTCTAAATTTTCAAACACCGCACCACAGTACCTGACTTGCCCCGTCCAAACACCGCCATTAACCCCACCACTTTGCTTTCAAATTCCGAACTGGGGAGCGCGTTCCCCGAGGGGAAGTCGCAGTTTTTTGCTTATCGTGTTTATATTGTCGTCGTTGTGTGTGCTTGGGGTTTATGTTCGTGTGTTTTGTCGTCGCCTTAGTCAGCAACGTCAACGTCAACCTCACGGATCCAGCAGCAGCAGCAGCAGCACCTCGTATAGAAGGTGCTATACCCCGTATACCCCTCGAATAGAGAGGGTACTCGAGGGGACTGGTTATGCGCCACTCACATGCAACTACTTGGCCAAAACAATTTGTGGGGGATTTTCGCTGCTTTTGGCAGTGCTGTGAAATTTTCTGTGTCACGCTGGTCGCACGAGCAACAGTCCCCGCAAATAGTCGACTCCCACCAAACCGCAGAAATTCAAGAATTCTATTGGCGGGTGGTGGTGGAGATTAGCTGGGGTAATTCTTTCATTTTTTCTATCGTACAATTAGGCCAAACGTTTGTGGAAATTTGTTTTTATTACAATGCCATTACTCGTAAATTGTATTGGTCGGGGACGAGGACCCTCCGTTAATAACTTTGTGAGTTTCCTTCGCCGCACGCCCACTCGCATTCCTTTAAATTAATCACATTTTTGTGTGGGCGACGCAACGTTTTGGTGAAGTTAATGTATTATTTTAATGCCATTTCCGGCTGGCTGCGTGATTTATGGATTTTCAGCCATATTTCTGTTTAATTATTTCGGCAACTTTGTGAATTGCCCCACAATTGAATCATCAGCTCGAAGTAGCTGCGCATTATCTCTGCTCCGCTAAATGGGATTTTTATTCGCCATTGGCAATTTCAAAGTAATTTTCTCATGCTCCCCACAGAGGTAACCTTTTAAGCTGACTTACGTAGCTTCGATCAGAAGCATCATTCTATCTAGTTTCATTTTCAATTATCCAATTTTGCCCAACAGACCCAAGCTGGCAAACAACAAACTATTAGAGGAGCCAACAGTGGCACGCCCACATCAGTTAGCAGCTCAAATAAGCCACCTTTCTGCTGCCAAAACGACTCCTTTGTGCCTCCCACTTTCGGCCACCAATCAAAGTGCAAGAGAGTGCTTAGGAGCTGTGATGGCAACCGGACTTTTGTGGTAACATCTTACTCTGAAACTAGTACCATTTATAGTAGTTTCTACTAGATGTTTTTAAATACAACTTTTTAAAGTCATGAAACATCATTTTACGTACCACAAATACATAGTAATATACAGTAGATGATGTATAATTCGAGTCCTTTAGAATCCTATTAATAAATATTGTTGAGTTGTAAAATTTGTAAAGGCATTGAACGTTCAAGTTAACGTTTTGTAGACATCTTGCCCTCGTTTTGGATTAGATCCCAGCATCACTGGGTAAAAAGGTACCCGCCATAATGAGCTCTTTCAATGCCCCAGAGGGCGGGTGGCGGTTGGTGGAAAAGTGCAGGCTGCAGCACCTTGTTGCCGTTCGGCATTGTGCCCACATGAAGGACTCTGGTGGTGCTGCAGCGGCGGCAGGATCCACGAAAAGTCGATGGCCACAAAGGATGTTTTGTTTGCTGTAAATGCCCACTGTGCAGCAGCATGCACACACACGTGCGCACCTTAAATTTCCAGCTAATGTACTCACGTGCAAACACCCACTCATGCACACACCCACACACGCACATGCACACAGCGATGCAGGGTACAAGTAAACAGAAAGTGCAATGCAAGCCACTAAAAAGTCCAATGCCGCCGGCATGCATTTTGTATTGCATACTTTTCTGCGCCGTGGCCGAAAGAAAAGGAAAATTGCAGGAAAATGGCGAAATGGTGAAATGGCTGGGGTGGAGAGTGTTGGGTGGTGGGTGGACTGGCGAAATGCAGTGGAAAATATTGTGCAAAGGGCGCGGTCAGAAGTTGACAACGACAACAGAGCCAACAATGAGGCATTTTTAATGTGACCATTAAACAATGGCAACGAGGACAATGCACACACACACACACATATACACATTCAAGCCAAAAAAAGAGGGAAAGAAACACATTGACTGCAGTGGACGGCGAAAGAAATAGTTAACCCAACAAACTAAATGGAGAAAAAATACCCAAATGTTTAAGACTTTGAATATCTTAAGATGCTTTTATTTCTTAAAATGTTACACATTAATATGATTAGATTATTATTGAATAACATTACAATGGTTTTCATTGGTAAGTAAGTACCCATTCAATTGGCAAGTGCCGATTTAATTGAGAATCTACAGTCCTTGAAGTGCAATCAAGTGGCTCATTGGGATATCCGCAGCAAGCCAAAGTTTCCCAAGACAAGGAATGTACATATATATCTATACGTGTGTGCGGAAAGAAAGGCAGACTTTCCATTCAGCTGCTGTCAGTCGCGCGCGAAAACTTTTCAATACAAAGTATGAAGCCCATGACGCTACTAAAAGGAGACATTGAAGAATGCGACAGCCCCGATGAGGCGACGGCCACAGTGCATCAGAGGGCCCAGGAGCAGGCCAAGAGCTATAAGCCAAGCAAGGAGCCACGGTAAGGACTTTCGGCGAAGACGAACCACATACATATACAACTGAATGAACCGCAACAAAGGCACTCAACTGACTCCGATTGCGACTCCGGCAACTAGTACGGCTACAAGACTTGGTCATTGACTATACAGACGAAAATGGGGGATATCAATGAAATGGCAATACTTTAATATAGTTTTATTTCATATAATTTAGAACACTTGCTATTAAGGCAAAGCACCTATTATGAAACTATAATATAAGATTTAATTAGGAGCCCAATCTGATCTGATCATTTGAACAAAGACTGTGTATATTAACATAGGCTATAAGCACGGAAGAGTAATTGATTGTTTGGCCATGTTCATTATATTTTCTCACCGTGTAGGGGGTCTGCGACTGCGGCTCAAGCTTTGTCTTGCCACTCAGCTGCACAACAAACCCCGCCCACCGCCGCGCTCCCTCCCACAGACGCTGTTGCATTTGGCCATGGGCAAAACCGCAAGCAGGGCGAGCATAACAAGAGTTCTTTGAATGGAATGGTAAGGAACGGAAAGGAAAGGAACGGAATCGAGCCGAGGGAGGTGCCATATAGAAGGGAGTCGGATGGCTGACCAGGCAGCTGCCATGTCAAACTGAATGAATGGATGGGTATATGGCTGGAAGGCAAACCGACCACATGCAGCCCAACAGCTTGGCCAACTTATGTGAACGCACATGCACTGAAACAAAAAGCATTCGCTAGACTTAGCAAAAAATTAATATAAATTATATAGTAGTTATGTTATCTCTAGAGAAAACTCCATTTCCTTAGGCGTTTTTACGAAGGTAAGAGTATAAATCATAAATAGTAAACCGTTTTTGTACAGTAATTGAATTTTTCATCATACATTTCAAAGCAGTTATTGAAATGCTTTTAAAAATGAATCGCCTAACAGAATTCTAATTGCAATGCCCAAGCTGTTCACATTTTTCAGTGCTCCAACACATGCTTTGCCACATAAGAATGGGTCAGTTGAAAAGTGGGAACGAAGGTCCTGCCAACGCATGTCAAGCTGGCCGGCCAAGAAGAAAAGCTCATGTCCTCAATTGTGAATGCGACCAGAATTGTAGTTGTAGTCATAGACGTAGTGGTAGCCATACCCATTCGCAATCTCATTCTGGTACTCGTACTCATCCTCGAACAAAAAGTTTCAATTGTCTCTGGCCGAGAATGTGTGAATGCGATTGTCCAAGTTTCTCATTTGCGGCAAGGGTTTGGATCCGTTTCGGTCTCGTTTCCTGTTGAATGTGGGCACAATTAATTTTTGTTGCGTACATGCAGCATGTGATCGTAAGGATAATGATGATGCAGATGGCCATGCCTTATGCGCCCATATTGTGCAATCCCTGACCCGATAAATGCCCCACTTGACCCTTGCCATGCGCCAGTCGAGACATCTCCAACTCTTTCCGTACCAACTCGCAATTCGGGCGCCTGTCTTTTGTGGCCAACCGGGGGGCATTATCTCCATCTCAGATAGTGTCAGCACCAGAAAGTTTCGCCATTAATAAGTTATGCAAAGCTCGGATGGAAGCGGGTGTGCACTTAGCGCCACATCCTGCATCTTGGAAATTTAATTCCAGCCTGGACATTTGCTTAACCCCAGAAACCTATATTTAATCCGGTCTCAAGTGCGACTGTTAAAGAAATTAGTAAGCGACTTATACTATGTTATTAAAAATTAAAATGGCCAGAACACGAATATGTTACAATTTAAATATTTTAAAATTTATTTTGCTTAAGTTGATAAATATCCTGGAGTTTTGCTTAACCCCAGAAACCTATATTTAATCCGGTCTCAAGTACGACTGTTAAAGAAATTAGCTAGCTACTTTTAGAATGTTACTAAAAATTAAAATGGCCAGAACAAGAATATATTACCATATAAATATTTTAAAATTTATTTTACTAAAATTGATAAATATCTTTTAATCCCTGACAAATTCCCATTTTACTTTAAAATTTGTGAATTTCCACCATCATCCAAATACGTTTTTTTCCCGCCTTAAATGGGTTAAGGCTTAGCTTTCCTTTTCCTACATCTTTTGTCGTTAATAAAGCAAATGACCAAAAAGTTTTCAGCCAGGAAATTAGCATTTGGCAGCATTCGCTGTGAGCCAGTTTGGCCACAATGCTCCACCATTGGAGCATTTTCCTGGGGAAATGCAAATGGCGGGCCAAAGTGTTACGGTTTCTGGTACGGTTTCTGCTGCTGCTATTTTTTCTCGCTTTTGCCACCGCGCAGTTGATGGGTAGCCATGATTAGTTTAGGTCGGCGGATCGCTGGCAAACCCATTCCCTCCGTTCGCGCGCCACACGCCATGCCACATGCCGCATGCCTCCTGCCTCATGCCGCATTCTACAGGCCACATGCTAGCGCTGTTTTGGCATCAAATGTTTCGCACTGAGGCTCTGCTTTTAATATGATTGCAATTCGCGCTGCGGGGCTCTACTCGCATTCGAAGCACTCGCATTCACACGGCTGGTTGGTCCACTTCGCGGTCGTGGATGCACTGCACCATTGGCGATGGCTCCACACTGGTACATCCCTTTTTTCACTGCTCAAGCGCTTTTATCAAATTAATACATTTTTGACCAATTAATCATTGATAAAATACTTTCATATGCATGATTTTATTGCGGAATGTGTTAATGTATCATAGGTATTTTCCTAATTTCTAAGTGAAATTCTCATAGAAAGTAATTCTTTGTGTATGCTTTTCATCAGAAAGATACTTCCCATTTCACCGCGATGTGGTTTCTTCAAACGGGAAGAATTGCAAAAGGAAAATTACAGCGGGCAGCGGCAATTGCACACGAATGACATTTCTACTGGCGGTTGGACATTAGTTTCGCTTCGCTGGGCCCAAATGGTTTTTGGCCAGCCGTCAGTGTCGTCATAGTCCTGTTGGCATTGGACCGTAGTCCTTCCACCTTTCGCTTTCCTTTACTTTGTGGTAATTAATGTACATATGTATGGGTCTGCGTGTGTTTCTGTGTGTGTGTGCGAGTGTGTGTGTGTTGGGCGTCAATTACTTTGGCTCTTGCAGTTGGCCGGTTACAAATTACAGGCTATGAAGGCGCCTCGCCTTTCATGTGGCAAATCCTTTTTTTTTTTTTAAACTTTATTGGCAAATCAATTAGGTGGCTTCAAATTGTGTTTGGCTGCTGGTCAGGGCTTAATTTATTTGATTTCATTGACCGACCAAACGAGCTTTCTTTCAAATGAATGCCAAAACTTTTTGATCATTTTTGTTTACTATATATGTATGGATGTGGGATTATTTTTGGCTCTACCCATGCCAGATGTTGTGGCTCTCGCTTCTCTGCGGTCGTCGTTATTGCCAACAATCAGTTATGGATCGTGTGGTGATGGGCGAGGGGGAGAGGAGATTTTTATAGAGAGGGGGGGAGGATGGGAATCAGCGTAAAATTTAATTAGCTTTAAGTGTGTTGGTTGCGGCGGTTGTTCGGTACCGTTGTTGTTTGCTACGGTTTCGTAATTTGTTGTTAATTACTTTTTGCAGAGCGGTTTTTTATTGGAAATTAACGCCAGCAGGTTTTCGGTATTTCACAGCGTATTTCTATTTGTTTGCGTTGTTTGGAGTGGCGGAGTGGGGGTGTGGGTGGGGGGGATTGCTACTTAAATTGAAATCAGCCATAAATAGGCATTAAAATTGGTACATAATGATTTTAATGGCGGTTTTCTATATTATGCTGATTACTGTAAATTTTCGGTTTCAATTTGCCCGTTGTTATCGATTTCCCCCTTATCTATGTTTTCTGCTGATGGCGCTGTCTTTTTTCAATTTGCCCCTGTTTGTGTGGCATTCGAAATAAATTTATCTAATGACTCTGCCATTATTTGCCTTTTGGGCGCGCAATTACTTCATGGCGTATTCAATGCGCTGATTTATGGGATGTTTTCAAATTTGCATAATGTTATTAATGCGACGCAGAGTTCGAATGGCTTAAGATGTCCAGGCTGCGCACTGAATAGATAATCAATTTTAAGTTCGATTAAAACTTTTCATGCCTAACTCTAAAACTAGAAAATATTACAAAATACAAATTTAAACCCTTTAATTTACATAAACAGATTCCGATCTGGGCGATATAACATTTTATTTATTGGCTATATTGACATAATATTTTATTTACATTGCCATGAATTACTTATCACAAATGTGTTAAATATATTTTATATTGTTTATATGCACTGAAATGGATCCCCTATCCATATCAAGTGACTGCAGCAGAACACCTGTTCGTGTGCTTCTCAACAAGACCAGGGAAAGTGTAACTGACATCTTTTGTAAGTACCGCCAAAAAGTGGGCAATGGAGCTCGCCAGGCGGTGCAAAGGGTCAGAAGTCGTCAACAAGTTGGCCTCATAGAGCAAAGTTCGCTTTGTGCAACTAAACGTCATCGGTATATAACTGCGATCAATTACAATTGAAATATAATAAATAAGAAATAGAATACACAAACTAACTAGAAAGTAATTCCGCATATATGTAATAATATATTTAAGACATACATTTTCGAAAGATGCTGAATTACTTTCTAGTGAGTTTCCATTTTTATTTTCTTACATAGTTTATTTTCTTACAGTTTCCTTAAAAGCAATGGATGTGAAAAGGTGGCCTCGGGTTTCCTTCTGAGCCTGATTCTTTTGATGCTCTTTCTGGGACTTTACCTGGCCAGGAACTACAATCACGCGTTTATCTACGGATCTGGTGGATGCCTTTCGACGTTTTTGTGGAGCTACGATGAATGCCAAATAATTACATAGGCGCAAACGGTTTTGTTTGTACATGACCTTTATTGATGCTCAATTGATTGTGGCCAATAAACTGATACCAATTCAGCGAGCTCCCTTTGCCGCCAAAAGGCCAAAGCTTAATTGCATCAGTTTTACATTTTTAATCAGGCCACCACACTGACAAAATGGGTTGACCTCTGACCTCCGCACCTTTAGCTAATTAGGCTTTTGGCAGAGTGGCTCTTTTTTTGCGCGATGGGGGGCGCTGCTGCCAATCATCAAGCTGTTTAAATAATAAATCACTTTAAAATTAGTTTGCCAACTTGTGCAAGTTGAGCGACAGCAAATTAGTGAAAGTTAATTAAAACTATTTAAATTGCAAATTATTTTAACGTTTTTCACACACACACACACACACACATCCATCCAGACACACACGCCCCAAGACCCGAAGTCGTGTAAAAAGTTGGAAGCGGAATTCACGCATACACCGCCCACCAAAAGAAGAACTCCAGCTTTCGCCTCCCATCGGTATGAATGTGCTCGTATATATATGACTTTTCACAAAATGTTTAAATGAGGGAAATTAAAAAGGGGTACAGGAGGGCACACGTTGGAGTATCTAAAAAAATGTCAAGTTGCCCTGGGATGGATGGGAAAGTCAACCGAGGGGTAAGCAAAAAAAAAAAGGGGGTAAAAAAGGGTAAAAAAAAGTAAAAAGAGGCGACTGTAGGCGTTGGGGCGTGTACGTGTGGCGCAACAATTTGCATATAAAAAGGGTTGTTAGACTTTAAATAGCAGGCATGGCCTATTATATGCATTAGGCCCCAGATATGGCGGGGCATTAAGATAAGGCACTTACGCCCAGCTTACCACGCTCCGTATTCCGTATTCCGTATTTCGTATTCCAAAGAGCCGGGTAACTCCATACACCTACGCAAAAGTTAATTTATGCGGGCATGTCTGCGCTATCCCCCCTCTCTTTCGCTCCGCCGTGTCCTGTCCCTTTCGCTCGGCAGTCTGGCTTGTTGAAATTTTAATTAAAGGGAAAATATTTAAGGATGCAGCAGCAGCAGTACCACTACCAACACCGGCTCCACCGGCAGGAAGAATGAATACAAAAAAAAAAAGAAAAGGAAAGGAAAAAAACACAGGCATAGCGAAGCGAACCAAAGTTGAATGGAGTCAACGGGATCGGGGAGTTTGTGGAATAACCCGCATACTCTAAAAACTTTTGGCCTTGCAAAGAACTCCGGCATCATCATCACTTGACAAGTACTTGGCTTCCGCCACTGACTTTTGCTTAATTCCTAATGATGGGACCCCAACTGCATAGCACGTAAACAGAGGCGAAAAAAGTAAAGCAGCGATGCCAAAGGTTTGCCTCATAAATGTGAGATAATTACTCTGATGGCAGGAATTCTTCCAAATCGGGTATGAGAAGAGGTTTACTTTTTCTTAAGAATTTGTTTGAGCATAGCGATTTTCCTTTTTGTCTATCCAAAACCGAAAAGCTAGGTAGTGTAAAATATAGGTTTAATTTACTTTACTTACATGCATCCATGCACTCTTTAAAGACAAGATCTTTTTCTGCAAACCAAGTGCCAGATTGTACTGAAAAAATCCAATCGATAAACTCTACTAAATGAACTCTTGAAAAGTGCAAATCAATTGGGGTCTCAAATCTCTGCAGCATTTAATTAATTAACTTTCAATTACCTTTGCAGAGCTTGCAACTCTTAATTAGTTTATACTTTCCGTATCTTTTGCCCTGCCTTCCCAATCGAAACTCGAGCTCTTTGACATGATTTAACCTCCGGACTGGTGTGGACTGGCTCCAGTCCTCGTACTTGTATTTCAATTAGCAGCCTAATAGAGGCTGAATGACTTCTGACCCTGCAACGTGCAACAACTGACCGCAAGGAAGGCACGTCGGCAGCCTCCAGTTGCATTTTGGCCAGTCAGCCCGCATCTCTTTTAGGCCAACCAGATTTTTTCCGGCTCCAGTCGGAAGATCACGAGGCAACAATGGATGGAATCAGAATGCAAAGCACTTGGAAAAATTTCAGAAATTGCTTTATTTTGTTTTTAATAAGAGGTAATCTCCATTATCCGTGCAAAAGGAAATGTTCTGACTAACCATCAATACCATTGTAACAAAATATCACTAATTATTCAATAAATTACTTTAAAAAATCCTGAAGAAATGTGTACCTTGCAATTGAATACGTTTTGTCCAAGAATTAAATTATAACTTTATTAATTACTTAGGTAAAAAACGAAACCCTTTTAGAACACCTGCCTAGTGTTGTTTTCTCTGCGTTTGAGCATCAGCGGCGTTCGCAAATATCTCAATTGAAAATGACTTGGTACGTGAAATCCTCCACCTGATGTCTGCCTCCATTTTCGGGTGTGGTTGTGTGTCCGTGGGCCTGAATGTTGACCGGGCGGGCTGCTTTTATGGGGCTCTTCTAAATCAATTTGACAGGGATGCGGAATGGAATAGAGCATGCCAGGAACTCATCAAGACCGCAACGAGGTCCTCTTCAAAGCGAAAGCGATTAAACGTGGAACGTTTGCGTTAGTCAACATAGTTTGACATTCCAAATTAATGAGCACTTAAGCGCACGCATAACGCATTTATTTTGCGAGCAGGTTGATATTGGGCAATGGGGTGTAAGTGTGTGTGTGTGTGTGTGTATGAGGATACTACTGAGTATAAGTATCTGTGTGCTGACACTTTGGCGATGAACCTGCCAGCACGAAAGTTAAGTGTCTCTGACAGACAGACACCGAATTTGGTGGCTAGATTACGGCACACACATTCGCTGCGGCATGATTTATAGGGTTGCCACGTGGAATTATGCATGTACCAGGCCAGAGATTCTAATTATGAGGCATTAATCACCGGGCGGCAAGTTTATATATCTGCTTTTTATGGCCCAAATATATAAAGGAAGTGCTATAAATTAGCAAAGATTTGTGGGCCTGGTCAAAATGCTAATTTCAACGTATATAACCTTGGAGCGGAGATTTTCGAGCACTTTAGTGCGTTCGGAAAATAAACGAAAGGTGAATTATAAATTAAAATAATACCCTTCACGTACGACTGGAAATTAAAACAAATGACATTTCACACAGTCACTCCGCACTTTCAACCGCACACACGGACTCGTAAAAAGTGAAGGAGAAATAATAAAAGTATAAAACGGGAACTTAACGCGCGTCCCGCGATGAGAATAAAAATAAAAATCACCTCAAAGCAGTAAAAGTAACAGGAAAAACTAAATTTTTCATAAATCCCACAAGCGGCAACAACGCAAAAACCTCATAACTGTGGCCGCGAGCACGCACACACTCGCACATTCCTATAATGTTGAAAAGAGGAAAATTAAATCAAAAACATAAAAATAAATATTAAATTTTTTCAGGTTTCCAGCGCTGCAGTGCCACAAAACAAAAAGTATATGTAAAAAAAACAATTCACGTTGCGTATACGCCACGTTGCGGTCGGATTCAGATCTGGCATTTTGGCCCCAGCTTGTTAAAGCTCACGTGGCTGTCAAACGATGTCAGTACTTGGCCAACAGCACCCCAGAAAACGGAGCAGGAAATTAGACCGAGCGCCAGCAGAAGTCGCACAAAACAAACAGACAAAAAGTTAATTGTATGAAATCAACACACTTAAAGTCAACAGCAACAACGAACAGCGAACAGCGAACAACTCGAACAACAAATACGCTGAACATGTTGACAACAGTCAAGGGCAATATTAGGGGCAGGCCCCAGTAGCCCAGCAGCCCAGAACCCCTGTACCCCGGAAAAACCCGTGGAAAACCCCAGCAAAATGCTGGCAATGATAGCAGGCCACGAAAGGGGCGTGGCAGTGGGAAAGGGGCAGTCGCTGGAGCTGAAGCTAAAGGCAGTCAAGTCGATCTACAGCCAACAGTCAGGCGTTGAAGAGCAGGCAAGGACCACCTCACACAGCTTCCAAGGACATTTCATTGTACAGAGAAAAAAATAATTTTTTGATTATTGATTAACAAATGAAAATCCCAGAGAGTGCTGTTAACTACTCTTCACTTAAAGAAAACCCATTTTAATTATTATTGAAAGTACAATGCTGAGGAAGTAATAAATCATTTAATTCGATTGTATTATATATTGTGTGCATTGTAAATAACAATTCAATTACTAAACCATTTCCTTATTGTGTTTTTCCTGAAAGTGACAAATGCCTTAATTGCAGATAAATAAATCAGTACGCGTAATACATATTTAATTTATATTTTTCTATCAAAACTGGTTGAAGTTGGAGAACAATTGATTGTAATAATTGTAATGTAGTGCTTTATTTGGTAATAAATTATTACTTTACAAATTATAGCAACTTAAATTATTTAGCTTACTTAGAAATAGTGAAGACCTTAATACAACATAATCATTTGGATTTCTATATACTTTAGGGACTTCTATTAGTTTCTCTCAGTGTGCGAGTGGGAAAAGAGTAAAATGATGAAGCTGCTTTCTTGGCTGAGCTGCTCGCTGCACATGAAAAAGATGAAACTGCTCTCGGTGTTCGGTGTTTGGTGTTCGGTAGGTAAGCTAAATACTCAAGGATCCCAAGGATGGGGAAGGACGAGGACCCAGCACAGGACACTCGAGCAGAGACAGACAGTGGAGACAGTCAGACAGTTGGCCCAGACAGAGACATACCTTGACACTCGCTTGCTCTTTGGCAAAGGAGAACGAGTACGAGAACGGGGACGGGGACGAGAAGGAGAACGCCGGAATGTGTCCTCGTTGTCGTACGAAAATACTTGAGCAAATCGTGTTAAATCGCGCTCAAGTGTTAAAGTAATAAGCACTTTTAATAAATAAAGTTGAAAGGTTGCCCGGGTATGTGGCTGTGCGGGTGGGAGGGCAACAGCGTCAACACAAACACGACCAGACAAAGACAGATATTCGCAGGCAATTGCGGTGCTCAGGAACTTGTTTGTCTTCTAATGGTCGGGGTTATTACATTTCTACTGCAGGTGACTTCGAAGGAAATAAATTGGAAACGACATTCTGGCTGAATAATCGGGAAAATTGAAAGGCTCGCATGAGTATTGTTGGTTTTAAAATCGATAGTTCAACAGATTAATAAGAGGAAAGCATCCATTGGATAACTTGATGTCAACTATGCCCGAAGCTTATTGTTTTTTGAAAACGATTAAGTTAGTTGGGCTTAAAAATGTTATTTAAAAGTTAATAATATTATATGTATCATCAATTTCAATCATATATACAAAATTCTTAAGAGACTTAATACATTTGCAGCACAACATTTATCAATTGCATGACATTTTAATGACTGCATAAACCAAACCAAGCAAACATCATTATTTCAGATGTCAGTCTATATGCTTAGCTCAAAGTCAAATAAGTGGAAGCGACAAATATTACTCCTTCCATATTTGTGCTCAAAATAAAATGCTTTTATTAAATTTCTGCTCTTTCAATAATTAAGCCAGCTGAAGTACTTGTGTGAGTAATCAATTCATTTAACACATTTCCATTCAGCCTGAAGTGCAGCTCATTAGTCTTTGATATTTTTTACGCACTCCAGTGAAATCCTCTTGAACGCAAAATATCAATGTAAATCACTTAAAGGCATAATTAAAACAATATGTTGCGCGGAAAATGCGTTATATATATTATAACGGGTAATTTAAAAAGTAAACTGAAATATGCCGGCAAAGCAGTGGTAAAGGGCGGAGTTTGGGGGCGAGTGCATCTCGTGGATATGAAATTACAATGGCGAGTGCATTAATTCAATAATTAACACTAATTATGTGCGCCAGGCATTTATTATGCAGTGACTGTCATTCGACTGCTGCCGATCTGGCGGCAGTAGTGGCCGTCCCGAGTAGTTAATTATAATTTATGCATAATTAAAAAGATATTTATTAAAAAAGGGATGACAATAATGCAATTCATATTGATTGGGTAAGCCAGAGACACTCTATATTCTCTCTGTCTCTGTGTCTCTACCTCTCTCTCTCTCTCTCTCTCTTCATGTCTGTTATCCCCTGTTTTCAGGACACAAGCAGACACACACACACACAGACACACAGCGACATCCTGCCTAATACCGTTAAATGCGCCATCATTGTCAACAGCCGTGGCCTGCTTTTAGGCGCCCGCTTTCATCCCCTTCTGCTCTCCTCTATTAGGAGCATAATTTTCCACGGCCATAATCACTTTAAAACAATTTCGTGTGCGCCACATTTAATGAAAATTAATTTAAAACTTGCACAGGGTTAGGCAGCGCCTTTACATACATACATACATACATATACACACATAATTTTTTTCGGGATTTTCTTTTTGGTTCCTGGCAAAAAGCCGCTTAAATTACCCCAAAAATCCCAGACATATAATCTTTTGCCAGCTTTTCTGCCTCTGTGTGTCTGTGTGTGTGTATGTGTGTGTGTGCGAGAGCGGCTTTTTTGTTTTTACATTCAACGAAACTTTGGTTAGCTGTCGGCTGGTGTGGCAATCACTTTTGAGCGTAAGCTGCGCCATATTGTCTGCCATTATTGTCAGCGTACGGGAAACGGAAATAGGGTGTCATATTTTTCACTGTCTGCCTGAATGTCCTGGCCTTCGTTCACTGTGTGTGTATGTGTGTATGGGAGCAACTGAATGTGTGCATGTGTTCGAGTGTGTGTCTGTGTGTTGTAAAAATGCGTTAAGCTCCACTCGTGCTTAAGCATTTGAACCCGGCCCTTTCTGTTTGGCGGCTTATATCCGGCCAGGCAGAGTCCAGCTTATGACATCGGAATGATATCTCATTACCCGGCTTAAGCAAGTTTAACGATTCTCCGTAATTTCGCAACATTCATGCATGTGAAATTAATTTCGGTCGACTCTGCATGGAACTGACTTTGGGGGGTCAAATTGGTGGTGGAATTTTCGGTCAAGGTAATTTAATTTCGAGGTATAATGCCTTTTCTGGGGATACCTTTTATTTCATTTGAGTGTGTGATAATCAGCCTGATTACCTTTTGTTTGATTAAAAGCCATATTACTGAAAAGTCATATTATGGAACTGCAAGGACATCTTATATAAATGCGTCATCAGTTGTTACTGAAGAATTTTTATACTTTTTATATAATAATGGTATTTGAAGGGCTTTACAGAAATAACTACTATAATAACGTATGTATGTGAGGAGATCTTTGAATCCAATCACCGAACATAAATGTCAAAAAAAGATGCAATCCAGCAACGATAAAAGGGAAATTAGAAAGTATAATGAAGTGTTTCAGGCGTTCCTTTATATTTTGTTTGTCCCATTACCCTGCGCCACCACCCACAACTCACCTCCATCAACTCCCTGTTGGCTTTTTGCTGTTCTCCACCAGCGAACCGCCACCCTGTGGACCAAAGTGTTCGCGTTTTATCAAGTGCCACGAGGGCAACACTCATACGCCATGTGCGCCATGAATATTTGTTAACCGCACTGTAAACTGTGTTTACAAAAATGTTTGCCCCGTGTGCGTGTTGTTACTCGTACAGTTACAGTATGCAAAAGCGCTTCAGCCGCACAACCCGGTCCCCATCTCCCACCCATTGAGAAAACATACAAATACAAAAAGCCAGAGAGCAGGGAATACCGCACCTGCGGTTCTTGTTCTGTCTTTTGACACATCGCACTGCCAAAAGGGGAGAGGGTAGAGTAGAAGGCAGATGTTTTTAGCCGACTTTTGGGTGTAGCATTACGCATACGCCGCGTGGCGCTCACTTGGAAATGCCTGAACACATCCTTTGGTTAATGCATCTTGGAGCTTGGCCATTTGCGGTCACCAGCCAGATGTCTTTCATTAGGTGGTTAAGCTTAAATGCTCTCCTGGTCCGGCCATCTGTTTTTGTCCTGATGGCGCGCCAGAATGTCTTCATTAAATTAGGGAATTTCCTCGACAGCTCTTAATTGCTTACGGAATTTTCTTGAAATTGTTTTGTTTGGTTAGCTTATGAATTGCTTAAAGAAATAACAACAGAATTAGGCGTTCTACAAAGATGGACTGCAATTATAATTAAAGAAAAAATTATATTTTGTATATATACTCGTACTTGTCATATGTTAATTCAAAGAAGCAAATAAACAAATATTCAACAAATTTAACAATTTGTAAGTAAATATTTTAAGCCCTAAAAGTATTTACACTATTATTGCTCTCCAAGAAAATGTATAGGCGAACTCTCGGCAGTTTTTCGCTTTTGTTACGTTATATTTGGGATTAACGATTCCATCAGTTGCAAGAACGGGTCAATCAGCCTCAATTAACATATCGCCGTGCAAGTGTGGCATCCCTTGAGTCCACACACACACTCACACATAAAAAGGAAATTGCTGTGGCGCCTGGCAATAAAATCAACAAGAATGTATTATTGTATGTTGAAGAATACTTACCGGAGACTGGCGAACCCATCGATTCAGACATTAATACGGATGTGCGCTTACGCCTTGCGACTGATTAAAGTCGGGGCCACCCACCGGGCGCCACATATATCCACATTAATGCCTCATATTTACAGCAATATTAACGGGAAGCATATGCAGCTGTAAATTATATAATTAGCACGCAGGGAGTGGGACAAAAAATAACAGAATCGATAGGTGGCATTTACAAACATTTAATTTATGTCCAACAACATGCATGACCCCGTAAAAAGTTAATTGTTAATTGTTATTACAAGTACCATAGTGTTTGTGTTGTGTAAAAAAGTGCCGAACAAACAGGCAGACATAAACATAAACATAACTATTATTTTAGAGCAGTACTTACGTGTGCGATCTGCTCATGTTATTTTTTTGCTTAGTTTTTGCTCTGCATTTCATCCCTAATACGCTAAACTCACGCAATGCCATTAAACCCAAATTTTGTGCTGCTCCTGTCGCTGATTTCCACACAAATCCTGTGGCAATACCAGGGCGAAAACTCGCCTGTCCACGCTTTGGCAATTAAAACTCGAAGGCCTACGAAACGCACGACCCCGATAAGTAGGCAGAAAAATATACAAAAAAAAATAAGAAAAAGTACAGGAGTAAGAAAACTGATTTGTGATTGCCTCGGAAGCTGTAAAAACTCAAAAAATATAATTCCGCCAAGGCAAACATCGAGTAATAATCATAAAGAAAACGAGCGAGGAATAAAGCCGAATGGGGAAGCAATGCCCAATAAAATTTTGTAGGACAGGAACGTTAAAAAATTAATTTCACTGGCACTCACTCACCCATTGTACTTTGACACGCAGCGTGTCTGTGCGTTTTTTTTAGCATTATTATTTTGTTTTTATTTCCCGCAGTTTGCAGTTCGTTAGAGTTAATTGTTTGGATGCCGGAAACGAATAAACAAATAAAATCATTAAACCATTATTTAATATGAAATTTATATGTGGAGTTTTTTTGTGGCCAATGCTTGAACCGCTACCACTTATGAGTTTTTGCTTGGACTATGGCCTCTATTGTATTTTTTTTTTTTTGCTAGCTAACCATCGATACAGGACTCGGCACAACGTGGCGTATACAATATTTTCCATTTTTACGCCAAGATTTATTAGTTTAGCGATAAATAAAAGCTGCCGCTCTACATAGCACAGCACCAGATGAGGGAATCCGAGAATCCGAGGGACAGAGGACCGGAGAGGAGGTGAGCTCTCTGTCTCAATAAATCACTTGGCATACTGTGAAATTGGCTTTTATGTCCCCATCCATCGGCATTGCTTTCATTTCATTTGTGATTCTCGTCGAATGGATCTAAATTTTAAAATAGCCCTCTATCTAAATCTATTATGTCATATCTATTTGAAGTTATTGCCTGACAACCAATATTGAGAGCATGTGAAGTGGCTGTGCATAAAAAATTGATGCGATTTGCGTATATGAACGAGGAATGGAGTCTATTTAGTTTATAAGTTGTAACTAAAATAAAGAAGATTAAATGCTGAAGGAGGAATTGCAGATAACTCTATTTACATTTAATTCTATTTATATTCTATTGAAAATACTATCCTGACACGCACACAAGCACCCATCATAAATTTCAATATCTAAATTAGAATCTTAAATAAATTTAAAAAAGTCGTAAGTATTCTATAAAAAAGTAATCAAGATTCCTCTTAAACTCTTTTATTAAATATTATTTAGAACTTTTTGTACCTCCTTAACTTTTTTGTCCTTCACTTGCACTCCTTAACTAATTTCACTCGGCGACACAATGCAACCTCTACTACAGCAACTGCACTCATCAATATATTTTTATAATTTATGCATAACGCAAAAGTTGCAGCGAAAAACTCATTAGGGCCACCGCAGGACGAAGGCAAGCAGGTGTGCTCTTTAGACAAGGACACTCCACGACTGAAGTCATGGCTGTGCAATCAGCCACAAAGTGGGCAGCTGGTTGCTAGACAATATCATTTACTTGTAAATTTTCAGTTTTATCTGGCGACTGTCAACAGTTTTATCAGCATCTATAGCGGCAACCAGCCAACCAGCCAAGAACCTTCAGCAGTAGAGTAAACAGAATGCACAAAAGATTCAGGGGTTTCGTTTGCACATGTACGAGTATGTGTGCTTGGGCACAAAGAATGCAGGCACTTAAACGTGTTGCATAATTCAGGCGGCGTTTATTCAGAGCCATTGCACTCTGCCAGCGTTCTCAGCAAACCATCAGCAGATCAAAAAACGGAAGTTACTCAAGAGCTGCTGCAACATTTGATGAGCTCGACTAAACTCTCGGATCCTGCTTACTTATTAAAGTGGAATTTGAAAGGATAAAGATGCCTGCACATGGAAAAAAAATACAGCACTACACAACACAATATAAATTTGTTTTTTTTTTCAGTAATTAAATAAAAAAAATTCCTTTTTCATTATAAGTTAAATTTCATATAAATTTGTTCTCTACAATTGATGTTCCAAATGCTAGAAGTAATAGTAATTCCGATTATAATAGCTAATTACAAGCAATGTAATTATTAAATTTGAAGTTCTTTTAACACTACTACTCAATATAGAACAAATGGGTATATTAAAATCTTGATTGTAAAAAGCTGAGATAAAGAACTGATTT
Organism: Drosophila yakuba; assembly: GCF_016746365.2. Classification (NCBI taxonomy): domain Eukaryota; kingdom Metazoa; phylum Arthropoda; class Insecta; order Diptera; family Drosophilidae; genus Drosophila; species Drosophila yakuba. The sequence continues at coordinate 15,060,865 of NC_052529.2, read as the reverse complement.
TTTCTCTGCATAAAATTCGAATGGATTTGATGCCGTTTATATATGGCTTAGTGCTCAACCATTTGAAGCCTTCCGTTGTTTGACATTTATGAAGTTTACTCTATCGCTGTTTACACGCCTTGCGCCAATCATACGAAAAATCTGCAGGATTTCACTTTCCGCCTTCGCTTGTGCTTATTTTGCATAAAGAATGGCGCACAAGTGTTGTCGCACAAGGGCCGCGCTGGTAACTAAATTATAATAATCTCTGGTGGCACAGGCTGTCACTATGATGGCATCATCCGTATCAGTATCAGATCATAACGGATTATGAGTGTATCATGTCGAGCGGCGGCAAAACTCCTCCATCGGGCGGCTCTCTATCTCTTTCGGATATTGTGCTCGTAATAAAAAGGAATTTACATATGAAAGTTAAACTTTGTGCGCATATCGCTAGCTGTTTTCTCCTCCATCGGATGCGGATGCGTCCTTTTGCTAATAATGCCAGTGTGTGTGTGTGTGTGTGCGTGTGTTTGAAGAGGTACAAGCGCGCGATTGTGTGTGTGTACTAGTCGCCATAACGTATGCAACATTACACGAGCAAACATCTGACGGCATGAAGCGAACGGTGCGGAGCGGAGCTTCCATCTTCGTCCTCATCAAAATGAGAAGCGCTGGTAAAGGCGTAAGCACGAGGACGATGCGAGGGGGGAGAAAGTGGGGAGATTCAGTGGGGATGGAACCTACACAGGCATCTTTTAATATTGTAGTCTACCGTTGTTTGCATACACTTGAAGAAATCAAGCCCACACAACAAAAGAGCAACATGAAAGCACAAAGCAATACATTAGATATTCAACAACACATAAGAATACCTAAGCGATAACTAAATTCTTATTAGCTTAAGAAATTTACTATTTCAATTAAAAGCAATTAATAAATAAAATCTCAAAAGCAGTAGAAAAATCTAGTAATAGCCAGTTTTTACCAAAACATCTAGACCTTTTCAAGCGTTCAAGACCCAACTAAAGCCGAGATGAAAACACATTTAGCATATATAGATTTTTACTAATCATTGGTATTTTTTTCTCAATCAGTTTTGCTTACTTCATTACCAATTAGTTAATTATTTTACATTGTTTTCGTTTTCAATCACAGTTACATACTAAAAATTTATTACTTATTACACGCTACCCAAATAAGATTTTTGCAAGCAAAAATTTATGTTACCCAACGTTTTTTCTCGCAATGCATTCTGTAAAGATGTCACAGTACACACTGTCTACGTGTGCGTGTGTGTTTTTCTGTGTGTGTGTGTGTGGTTGTGTACTTGTATTTGTCAGCGTCTGTGTTTTTGTTTGTGTAAGTGTAGTTGTTTGAGGTTGCGCTTCGCGCTGTTTACACGGCCTATGTCTACATTTAGCGTATATATTTCTATATATATATAGTATATATATATATAAGTTCGCTAGCTATACGTGGTTTTTGTCGTTCATGTTTTTGTTGTCATTCGTCCCGTGTTGCTGTTGTTGTTATTGTTATTGTTGCTGTTGCTGTCTGTCTCTGTGTGGTTGTTATTGTTATTGTGCTACGTTTATGGCACAAGTTTCTTAAATCCAGCACCTTCTTGGCCAAGTTTGAGCTCTTCATAAATTGTGGGATTTACTTCATTGCACTGCGTATTGCTGAGCGGGTTATGAAAGTGATGCGCCGCATCTGCCGCACTCTTGTGTTGCTGCTGCTGCTGTTGCTGCTGCTGATGTTGCTTGTTCCCCGTGAGTGCGACACCTGCCGAGGTGGCCGATGACGCTGCTGCTGCCGCTGCCGTCGGCGCCGTTGTCGTTGTGGATGTCGTCATGGTGGCGGCAATGCCATTACGACCATGACTGTGACTGTTGCTGCTGCCGTTGTTGTTGCTGCTGCTCATCCCATGGTGGTTGCCATTTTGCGTCGTGATGGCCGATGTGACGGTGGGTAGCTATTGCCGTTCATATATGTTCATGTCCGGGTGTCGATGTGTCGTCGGTTAGAAGGGGGGAGGTAGAAAAAGACATTGACAGTTATAACACACAAAATATAAGTAAATACACACCTACGAAATATACACAAAAACATACAGCTATTATAACACTAAACAAACATGGGCCAACTCGCAGTTTAGCAAAACAGATTGGGTGACAGCAGTCGAACAAGCCGACTATTTGATATCCAGTTTAAAATGTTTGGAAAAATAAGCATTCAAATTTGAAAATTTTTGTATAAGTTCGTATTGAACGTAAATTTATGAAGATAAAAAGTTGTTATTGATCCATTTAGAGCTTCAAAGAAGGCGTTTCTCTGTTAAGCGGACAACAGTTCAAGCGGACAACATCCCTCTGTCTGGGCGTATACTCGTATTTATGCAAGACACTGGGAGTACATAAAATATTATATACCCCAAGGTTATGCAGATACCCTCCTAATAAAACAGAATGATGGAAAAAATGGCAATCGATCGCCGTACACACCTGCACCTGTTCGAGGCCCCTGGTGTAGGTGGGATTCTCGAAGGCCACATTGCCGTTGGCTGATTTTCCGTAGCTGGAGCGCTGTCGGCGATAGAACACAATGGCCGCCGCCGCCAGGAGAATGGCCAAAATGCTGGCCACAATGCCACTGATGGTGCCCACGGCACTTGAGTAGCTGCTGGTGGCCGAGGTCACATGGTGCTCGCCGAGGGTGAACCTTATCGGATCTGTGAGCACGCTGGCACCTGCAAGACAAGTCGGCAAATTAAAACCTCGCCCAGTACTCGAAATCTACTTTTTGGCCTTTCAGGTAAAATAACCCACTCACCGTAGCTATTGCCAGCCTTCACCACCAACTCGTAGAGCACATCCTTCTTGAGGCCATTAATGCTTATTGTTGTGTCCTTTACGTCGATGCGTCGTATCTCGAGAGCAGCCATCGCGTTGTTGCTGTTGCCCATACTTGTTGCATTATTCATGGCGGCCAGGGTATCCATGCCGGGATTCTCCATCGAGGAGCCTGAATCCGAGGATGGGGATCCCGAACTCGAACTCGACGACGTTGGCGGCAGTATGGCGGCCTCGTGGTAAAATATTCTATAACCGTCAACGGCATTTGGATTCTTTGTCGGCGCATCCCATCTGTAATGAAATAGTTTTCATAGAGCGACGGCGCCGCATTATGAGTGCTCGGTAATATTGTTGCAGGCGCACACAAAACTTGTCTGGAATTTTAATAAATTTAATGCGGCACCAGGTTGAGTTCAGTTCAGTTTCAATGGTCCGCAGCCCTCATCAACCTTTGACGTTGACCGAGTGTATTAAAGTGAGATAAAAAATCTCAGCTTTAATGGATTTGCGGTCTATTAGTGGCCCAGTCCACACACAAGTCCTTTGCGTTCATACATACATACATACATGCAGAGACACATGAGTGGATGTGTGGCGAAGAGAAGGATAATGAATGTATTGGGTTTGGTGCGCTAAATGGATGAGTCTACTTCCGCTTCGGACAAAAGTGTTTAAGAGCTTAGCCGTGGGGTTGGAACGTGTCCCACATAGTTTGAGGGCTTAAAGCCAAATGGCTTATGCTCGGTTAAACTTTGTTTAGGTGGGACAGTGGACAAAAATAGATTGTACTACATTTGTGGCCCAAAGGCGCAAAACGAAACTCTCTGCTTAATAATAACGAAAATAATGTGAAAGTATTGTTTAAATTCCAAATAAGTTTCTTCTTGAAAGGTTTTGGGTATATTTACTTTTTCAGTGAATGAAACGAATGAAGGCTTTTACTAACCTGATATTAACTTCGCTGTCGGATACCACGCTGACCACAATATTCTCCGGTGGTCCAGGCAATCGATCGCGGTTCTTCTCAAAGCAACCGACAATTGTCCGGGCGTACTGCAGGCTGCAGATCTCCTTGGATCGAACGGATTCGCCGCGGCACCAATTGAGGCACTTTCGGGGCACATGCTCATCCGCACAGCAGGATCTGTGATCCGAGCCATCGGCGGCACATCGCATCAGCTTATCAAAGTCCACAATGCACTCAGGTCGATCAGCAATCGCATCGAAGTCCACATAATAGCTGCAGGCACTGCGACATGCCATCGAAACATTTTGCGCCGCACAGCATTCGGATACGTTGTGATTGAGCGCTGGCGTATTGCGTATACGCACCGATACCGGAGTGGTGGTGGCTCCGAAGGGATTATCCGCATGGCAGAAATAATCGCCGACATCGTTGGCCTGCAGCTTGCTGATCCTTAACGACATCGTATAAATCGAGGGTCGGGATTCGTTGGCTTTCACGGAAATGAAATAGTTTCCGCCATTTATAACGGGCACCCTTCCATCTTTCTCCCTCCAGAAAATTGTCTTGGGCGCCGGCTTGGAGTCCACGGTACACCGCAGTTCGATCTCATCGCCAATGTTGGCCACGGTGATGCCAGCAGCCTGGATTTTTGGAGGATCTGCAGGAAAAAGTTTAATATTTAAGTTAGAAGTCTTATTTATAACTTTAAAATACACCAAGCCGCATTTATCAAATTTATTTATTTTTACCTAAGCGATTTAAATGCGTTTCATTATGAAGGACACTTGACACTATAAGGCAGCTAAGCGAATTAACCCTCATTGCATTACTTACAGCATATGTTAACCCTCCTGGTGGCCTGCATGGGCACTCCGTAGCCGTTGTCCGCATAGCAAGAGACGTGCTCCATGTCGGCCGACACGTTGTGAATGACCGTGACCATGTGCCGCGAGGCGTCCTGCCGCACCAGATGTCCACCCACGTAGAGCGAGATGGTTGGAGCCGGGTTGCCGAAGGCCAGACAGAGAATGGTCATGGAACCGCCCTCCGGTATGTTGTCCGCCGGATGCACAGTGGGGGGCTGCAAGTGAAGTACACCTCAGTTAACCGAAAAATAAAGCCTGAGGCGAGCACTCACATCCACGAAGGCGGGCAGAGCGGGATCCGTCCAGGCCACCAGCGTCTCCGAGGGCAGGGAATCGCCACGCTCACCCACAGCCTCCACGTAGAGCACATGCTGGGAGCTCGGCTTCAGGTTGTTCATCCTCAGCCAGGCCAGCTTCGTTTCAATCTTTATGAATTGCTCGGCCCTCATGGCCTTGTGGTAAACTCTGCAGGAGAAACAAAAAAAGGGGAGGAGGGTTCTTAGATCCAGACTAAAGCGGAGTAAAGACTGCAAATTGGTTTTTAAAACCGACACCAGCGCACTTTAATGGCCTTTAAATAATTTTAAAGATTTATCACCTTTTAAATAAATGATTCAAAAATAAAATTAAATTTTTTCATACGATTTCATCCATTACCATTCCAATTTAAATATTTACAAAATAAGGCATTCAAGTTATTAAACATTTTCTATTAAAAATCTGCCACAAAAGACAAAAACATGTTTTACTAGTTTAAAAACAAAAGTTGTAAATTGTAGATATAAAACACAAACATTTCTTACACTTTGTATGTAACAATTAAACCATTTAAAACTTTTTCTAAATCCCCGCCAATTTTTTAACAGTGGCTACTTAAGACGTGACCCCTTTGCTCACCTGTAGGTAATCCTCTCGTGCGGATGGGCGTACTCGGGCGGCTGCCAGGTGAGCTGCATCCAGGTGGCGCTGTGGGCCACCACCGTCAGCGAGTGGGGCGGTGAGGGGGCTCCCCAGGCTGCAGGGCACACACACACACACAAATAGAAAAGGAGACCACACAACAATTAAGTCAACAAATTTGGGAGCTGAGTTGGCCAACTCACCTTCGCCGGTCCGTTCTTGGTCAGTTGTATTCAGCAAGAGCATGGATGCCGGCAGCGATGTGCCAAATTTTCCGCGCGTCACAACCGTAATTCGGTACAAGGCATTCGCATCCAAATTGGTCAAATCGATACTCGTCTCATTGGTGGTCAATTCCTAAGTGTATAATTGCATGTGAGCAGCCGACGACGACGAGACGTTAACGAGAACGAGAAAAAAATGTGTGAAAATTGCAATGAATAAAGTGAGCTCAAGAATCGTGCGCAAAGGGGGGTCGACCTCGGAAATACCCTAGCACATAGAGAGCATTCGATTAGTCGAAATTCAAAAAATAAACAAAAAGTTGCGGAGTATAATATTACTCCCCCAAGTTTAATATGATATGTTTAGTCCATAATAAACGTAAAATGATCGGTATTAAATCTCAATTCAGCCATATACCCCACACATGGTGCTTTAATTTTCCAATTAGCCCCCAAAAATCTACTTCCCCCATTGAGGGTCCACCATTTCCCTTTAAACGAATAAAAAATTTGTCCAGTCTGCACTGCTGTCGTCTGCTCGTGGCTGTGGTTTGGCTTGGTTTCGCTGAAAGACATGTCGGCATGATTAGTACTTTTTGTAATTGCTGCCACGCAGCGCAATTTGTGGTATTTAGCCCACAAAATGACACCAACACCACACCCTGTTCCCAACATCCCAACGTCCAGTCCAACCAGCTGCATCATCATCACAGTCATTCGCAGTGTGCCATTGTCGCAGTCATTCAACTCATCGGGCTTTACTGCCTGCCCCTATCTCGCTATCTGTGATTCAGGTCCAGTTCTAGTTCCAGTACCATGTCCGCACTGGCGCTATTTTGTTTCAAAAGCCATCCTCGAAATTGACAGCTCTATCTCGGACTCTGGTCTATGCATGGAGTATACCCCCACCCATCGCTCGACGTGACCCCACTCCCAAAAACCCCACTTCGCGCAAATCCACATTAAAAATCGTTAGCGTAATCTGTTGGTGTTACAGCTTTGGGGGCAGATGGATGCGCTGCTCTGTGGGAATTTTGTGGCACATGGATTGGGATGGAAAGTATTACAGGGGAATCCTCAAAATTATGTTGGAATAATCAAGAAGATTAATTTTATTAATTAAGCTAGCAATTATAAATGTATTTTAATGAAATATAAAATATTATTAATATACAAATGCATTTGAAGAATTACATAAATCAAGTAGTTTCATTGTCATTATTGTCATATGTAGAATGGCTCTTTATCCGCACAGACATGTAACTTTTTTTTACAAAGCATTATTAAAATCGTAACTTCCTAATCTCTGCATACCCTACAATCTCAAACCCATCTCAATCATTTACACACCGCATCGCTTGGCTGCCTGATGTTGCTGCTGAATTAATGTTGCTGCTGCGTTGTTGCTGCTGCTGTTGCTGATGTTGCTGCTGTTGCTGCTGCTGTTGTGTTGTTTCAGTCTCTTTCGTTTTTTAATCTCCTGCAGATGTCGCAGTCGCGGTGCGGTTTTTGGCCTTTAATTGCATTTTTGGCCGCGTGGCCAGTGCGAAAAAATGCGGCGCGTTAAGTAATTTATCTCGTTTTATGGCCTAGCGCTGTTTGTTTTTAAAGCAAAGTCACTTCTGTGGGGGGGGGCAGCAGCATTAACTTGTTTTTATCAGCAGCTTGGCAGCAGCAGCCGTGGCGGCATCATCACCATCAGCGTCATCGGGCACCAGAGCAGAGTTTGTTATTTTAGCCACTTAGTGCTGGCAATGCGCTAAAATTATTTGATTTCAGTGCCACGCCCCCAACGCGAGCAGCCGCCCCCAAGAGCAGCGGCTGTTAGAAGCGCACACGATGAGCTTATCCGGCGTAACGAGTCATTTTGAGTATGTAAGTCAATGTCAGAGCGATGTTGGACATCTGTTCGTGGAGCCAGTTTGGCCAACCTCACTAAATATGTATGCAGCTTCATCTCGCTTATGGTTAGAGGTTTTTGTTTTATTTTCTGTATTTGTTTGTTTGTTTTTTTTTTGGCCATGCCCGGGTCAAGTCGTAAATCTCAATTTCAGCGGGGTTTGCTTTGGCCTGCCCTGCTTGTGACAACTTGTGTCAAATATGAAATGCAGAGCAATGGACCCATTTTAACCTTACAGCCCGTCCGAAACAGGGAAGCTGAGTAGGGGTTAAAGCCAGAGATACAGACATTCAGACATCCATTTGACACAGGTAGTCTGCGATAAACTAACTAGAATTTAGTGACCACTGCCCGAGAGAATAAATTGCCTGGCTCAATACTAATTTCCTTCCATTAGAAACTTATCTAAAACGCATTAAATTCAAAGCCGAAAAAGATTGTCAAGGCAAAGAAGGGAAAAACGATTTATTATGCTCTCGACAGCCCTTACGGCCCTTACAAAAAAGAAAAAAAAAGGGCAACACTAATAGCAGCCAAAGGACTTTTAGTTCGGCGTGTGTCCTGTGTGTGTCGCGATTTTGCTTTGCTTTTTCAGTCCCCTTCCGTAATTACATTAACCGCAACTTAAATGTGCCACAATTGGCATGACGAGCTGGTCCTAACTGAATAATTAATGGGGTTACCTTCCAGAAATGAAGGTGAGTCCCCCCCCAGCAACTACTTGAGCGAATAGCTGCTCAAAATGCATGGCGCGATGTCCTTCGGTACTAAGCTAGTGCACTTACAGAAATTAAATGCTAAATTAGAGATCCCTATTACGTTTACACGGACTCAAATATGCTACTGTTTTTCGGGGTGACATTTCAAAATTAAAGCTAACTCTTTTTATTATATCATATGCTCCAAAAAGGAAGTATATGAATTGGTCATTAGTAAATCAGTATAGTTCTCTTCAATAAAGATCATTATGCAGCAAAGTGCCTACACAATTTAGAACTGTGTGTTTTTTTTTTTGGATGATTATTGTAGGAAGCTTGAAAAATGGTCTCCCTTGATTTAATATGGTTTAAAAAATAAAATCATATCCTATTCCAAACAATGTACACTTTTGCTTCGAGTGTCTATCTGCTGTATCTAAAGTCCTTCCCCCGAACGGGAGTCACATTCCGGCCATAAAACTAGGTCCCTCGTCGCTCATTTACCAGTTGTCTTGGCCCGAAGTCGACTGCAGTGACAAAGCACATAATCGCCGTGGCCCAAACCCCTTTGGCTCCTTCACAGCTGTATCAGAATATTTAATGTGTCTAATTTTTGGCATCGTGGTCAGTCCCTTCCCAACGTTTTTTTCCCTATTTTCCTTACTTTGCAGTGTTGCCGGCTATATTAAAAAGTTTTTTATGGCCGTGTGTTTGGCAAACACAAACAAAAACACAAATAGGAATAAAAGTCCAACTCCAACTAACGCAGAGCGGCGGCACTAAAAATCATCACAAAAGTTACGTTCGTTTTCGGCCGGAGTCAACAGTGGAATCATTTGAAAAGCAGCGACTGTGGAGGAAAACCTTTTATTTCCGTTCTGCTGATTCCCCCAATTCCCCCACACCGCCGCAGCCATCCCTCGTCCTGATGGTATGTAATATCCTGTAGAACCGAATAATGTTTTTGTGGGACTGTTTGTTGCTGATGCTGCTGGTGACACAATGCCGGCCGTGCATTGGCGACGAATAGAAATTGCCAAATTATTGGCACTGATTCAATCAGGAAGGGTTGCAAAAACACAGCGGGCTGCCGTCGAAATTACCTTTAAATATCGAAATGGCGGAATTGCGATTGCTAGTTTGAGCACAACTTTTCCCCAGTCCAGCCATTAGTCGTCTTGGCCCAGCGGTTTGTCGCCCAATGAGGTTTTACTTGCGAGCCATTCTCTACACATTTCTGACACGTCCAAAAGCAATTAAGTTTGTCCATAAAAGTGTCACACTGAGTCAACGCATTGCAGGCTGCTTGCTGCTGGGGTACAGTTCTCCCCCGATAGCCACGAACTTATAGATATATACATGCGATACAATAACCCATTCAAAAAGGGGTTCGCGAGGCGCGTTTAAACCATTTGACACCAACGGGCAATGGCGATGGCTATGCGATTGTGATGGTGATGGTGATGGTGATGCCGATGGGGGCACCGCAAAAACGGCAAAACTGAAAAGCATTTAAGCCAAGCCGAAGCCAGCCCCAAGTTAAGCCAACAGCAACAGCATCACCGCAACAGCTGCGTGCACTGCTGACCAAAGCAAGCGAAAATAAAACAAAAAACTACAAAAAAAAGCAGAAAACGAAAAAGTAAGCGGCCAACAGGGCGAATGAATTTTCCACAACACAATCAACAAAAAACAGCTCAGAGTATAAGAAGAAAAAAATCGAACCAAAGCTGACACCGCACAGTATCTTCCATATCGATTGGTTTTCTGGTGTAGAGTTGCTCACGTGACGAAAGATACTGTCACGCTTGCAAAGGGGATTTTTTTTATTTTCAGCTGTCAATAGAAACTGTGATTCCCACACCTCATGATCAATCATTCATATTTAATCAAACGAATGGCAGCGAATCTTGAAGAGAAAAATGAGCACTGAAGACCAGTGCAAAACACATCAATAAGAAAGATTACGAAATAAATAGAAAGTAAGTTAACACATAGTTTATACATTCTAAAATGAACTTTGACGGGTTGTTCTGGATGATGATGATTAAGGATGTAAGATGTTTTACATTTATCAAATGTTTTTAGGTAAATCTGTTAATTACTTTTTTGGCTAACTTCACCTGTTATGTCGATTTCAAGTACCCTAAGTTCCCTCAAGTTCCCTAAGCGTAACTCACGACAACACCTCCCATGGAGACGCCGAAGCTGGAGCATCATTGGCAGGTCGTCGACGACAGGTTGCAATGCCCCGGCAGCATCAGCAGCAGCAGCAGTTGCAGCAACAGCAACAGCAATGCCAACAGCAACAACGGCAACATCGACCTCACTTTAAATACATTTCTGTGCGCATCAACACGCGACAAACTCTGGCCAGGCTTTTGTTGTTGCCGTATGGCTGTATTTTTTAGCATTTGCGAGTTTTTCGAGGCCAATAACTCTGTTGATGGCCATGGCTGATGCTGCAGCAGCAGCAACAACGGCGCAGCAGCAACAACAGCGCAGCAGCAACAACGGCGCAGCAGCAACATCAACCAGGCCCAGCTGCCAGCAAAGCGCGTTGATGTGTGACAACAACGGCCAATAACTACAGCAACAAATGCAACAAAATGGCAATGGCAACAACAACAAATGCAACAAAATGGCAATAGCAACAACAACAATTGCAACAACCAAATGACTAAAACAACAAATGGCAACAACATCGAAAATTACAACAGTGCCAATGGCAAAGCCAGAGCCAACTTTGGTCCGTTGTCTGGTTTTGGTTACTCTTCTTTTTTTGGCTTTGTTTTCTTCATCTATTTTTGTATTTTTTTAGTGGATCGACTGCAATTTTTAGCAGTTTATAGTCACGTTTTGCACGTTGCCAATGCATATGGCGACCATAAGTCCCCCCAGCCACGCCCCCCCGTTGAAAAGGCGTCAAAAACTTTAGCCATTGCTCTACGTACATCTAAGCCTGGCCAACCACCCTTCAATCGATGTTTTTGGACAGAGTTCAAAGATTATTATACTGAATTGGATTAGCGGCGGCGGCGGCGGCGACGGCGGCCAACCAGAACTATCTGCCAGTGTATATATATATATATATATATATATATTTATACATATTGAACTAAATTAAAGCTGAATATTTTGGCTAGAGAGGAATGCACTTGAAATTCGTTGGGACAGTCGGGAAAAATCGAATTGATTTTAGCCGTTTCAATGGACATCAATGGACACAATGGCCATCGATATATGCATTTAGTGAGATTTAGCCGATGGCCAAGGATTTAAATAAATAATTGGCTTAACTGCACATATTACTCATCCGCCATGTGTTTGGTAATTTTTATACAAATTTAACGTACAAAATTTATATATAGTTTACAATTAGCCTGGGGTAAGATCTCGTTTTTTCATTTAATAGATATATCTCCAGTTGAATTGATTTAAATTATACGAGTTACAAAACTTTAATGAATGCAATCATTTCAAAGATATTTCGAGATAGAGTTCAGGTGCTCCAACATTCAATTAAACAATAGATTCAAGATAGGCACTTTCCAACTGACGTCTTAATTGAACAATTAGTATAACCTCTCACATTGCTCATACGCCATGTATGCCCAAACGACCACAATATATGCTTATGTGACTGCCTGTTATGGAAGCAATTTCCTGTCCCCGAACTTCTTCATTAACTCTGCTGGCAATTTAAGTTCTCCCCGGTCGGAAAGTTGTTGAAACGGTTATTGTCCTGACTCCCCGGCCTCCGGCGCACAGACAAGGCAATTTGTAAGCTCTTTTCAATTCCATTGGCACTCGAATATATATAATGTCAGCATTTTGGCCCAAAAGGCAAATCGTAATAAGGCGACCGCCCGCAGGTCCCCAATGCAAATGAAGTGCCCCATTGTGTGTGCGAATCTCTGAGCCTGTCTAACAAAAAAAAAAAAGGAGGAAAAAAACTTTTCCAAGCCAACTCACAGGTGCGACGAGCAGGGAGAGCAAAGCGGGGAATAGTTCTGCACTGGAAAAGTTTTGCGCAGGACGAGACGTTCCATTGTCCAAAACCGATATATACTCACATTTTCCAATTTGGCAACTGTCTCGTACATGGTCATGTTATTGACTCTGCCATATTGTACGATGAATTCAATATCCTCCGTTCCAGTTGTCCCACTTGTGGCATCGCCAGCATTCGCCACATCCTTTCCAGCGCTGGCAAGATCCACGGCACCAGCTGCCAGTTCATCGCCGGTTATCATGTCACCTGGCGATGCGTTGCCATTGCTGCTACTATTGCTACTAGTATCCACATCTGGCTGCGTCCAGGCCAAACTGACGCTGCTCTGATTCACGAATGTCGCATGCACATCTTCCGGTGGTCCTGGGATATTCTGTGTGCCTGAATAGACGAATTGTGGGTTAGAGCATTGTTTTGTTTTATAATACAACTTTAATTGGCCAATATTGGTTTTGTCTGACGGGCTGTGGTCGGTTGCCCCAAAGCATTGACCAAATAATTTAGCGCACAATGGCGTGCAACAGTGCGTATACTCGACGTGCACAGACACGCCATTAAACAAACAGAATTAGCTGCAAACACAAGCCCAGCAAGGCCAGCGGCATCAGCATCCACAGGGAAGACCCACCGATGGATTCACCACAGGGTGTGGCCAGTGGTGCAGCTTATCTGCCTGCCGGGCTGCATAGCTGTGACCTCCAGTGACTCAGGGTACACATTTAATGAGCAAAGTTGAGTCTAACATAGTTTTGAACCGGATAATTCATCCTTAAAACTCTTATAAAGTGTTTCATTACATGAGCTATTTTATGGTTATTTAAATACCATTCAAAATATATTATCATTAAATGCGATTCGATGTATTTAAATGAAAATAATCTTAATAGTTTTTTGTAGTATTTTAAGTAAGAAAATATAGCTCTGTTGTTCTAGCAATTATTCAATGTTATTGGAATTCTAAGATGACCGCAAATTTTAAAATGACTGATGGTATCTGTGACTTTTGGTGACTCGCATGCATCTCGCCTAATTAAGACCGCAATGCACGGGATAATTTCAAATGAGCTGATTGCATTCACTGACAGTCACAGTTCGCTATCCAATCTCAGCACTAGGCACTCAACGCCAACAGACAAAGACCAGGATGTGGACGGATGGCAGGAAGAGCTGCCATGGTAACTACTCACCTTCCTCGAAACACTGCAGAATGTTGCCGGCATATGATAAACAATCGGGCACATTGCTTGACGTTCCCGATGAGGCAGACGATGATGATGATGATGATGTTGCTCCTGCCGCATTGCTGTTGCTTGTGGCAGATGCAGATGTTGCTGCTGCTGCTGCTGCTGCAGATGATGATGTTGCTGCGGCAGCCGCCGTTGCTGATGCCGATTTGGTGGTCAGTGCGAGCGGCATGACGCCGCGACAGAGGGGCATGCAGGCGTTAATGACTCCACGGCGACTGCAACACGGACTGTGATCACGTCCTCCGGCTGCACAGCGGGCCAGGATTGCTAAGGATTAGAGTGCCAGATGGGTTAATATTGTGGCATCATTTGCATAAACTTCCCCGCCCAGCGATGCGATACGGCTCATTGTGCTCTCTGTTATGGAACAATTTGTGACATGAACTCATCAATTCTGCCCCGTTTGCCACTTCGGTTGAGATGATAATTTAAAGGATCCGAGTCGTGAGTCGGCAACTTGGCAGCAATTTACAGGAAATTAACCGAAAGATTTCCTATCATTGACTAGGTGACGGGTAAATTGGGGCACAATTCTGCCCACTCATCGGTGGCATTGGAGCAGATTCAATTTCTTTGATTGAGAATGACGGGGATATTTTTGGCACTGAGTGTTTCTGAGCAAACATAAAAGGAAGATAATGTCAGAACACAAGGAATTTGGAAATTGGGGCTGAGCTCTGATTGCACATAAATCAATATTTAAAGCGCTTTGATATTACGTATTAAAATGTAACACTTTGTAGGAGATGTTGACCTGGGCTTTCTTTTATTAAACAAGATTATCTACTATGAAAGATTAAGGGCAATACCTTAAATATTACTCAATAAATCACAATGTCTCTTTAATTAATTTCTAAGCAATATATACTCTCAAAGGCGCCTAATAAACCTATTTAAAACAGTAGGTGTTGTTTGGTGCTATTATTTTCCATAATTAGATAATCAACTCTTAGCTATTCAAGAAGGCAAGAGAATTTAGTTATCAGAAGTAACCATTACATGTTATGAGAATCCCGCAAGGCTCTTGTATCTGTTCTGCCAAGCATTGTTTGCTCTGACTGAAGCGAAGCCAAACAATGATGCACAGTAACTCTTCTAAAATTACATAAGCCCAGGCAAACACTGGCAATCTCCTGCCAAACAGCTTTCAATGATATAACCATTTCGCAAAATGACCGTGTATTTAGTAACATCAAACATCCCTAGTGGCTGTTTTCATGGGTTCTATACGTTTAATTAACTAGAAATTGATTTGCATAAGTGCAAAAATTCATTATGCCCAAATGGGCAAATGCGTCACTTAATATTCCAAATTGCATCGCCATACGGAACTAAAAATGCAAAATGAGCTCGTTAAATTAACAACGGTCCAGAGGACAATGACTGGCCTATTCCCGCGCTAATTAGTGTTTTCCCAGGGAGCGATATCATGTGGTTCGAGGAAAACCCCTCTGCAACATCCATCTGTTACTTACGCATTTGGGCTCGACAAGTCGGACCCAGTCGCTCTATATCGGACAGTCGAATGTTGTACGAGCAGAGGGGTGCACACTGGGGCAGTAGTCCGGAGGCCTGGCAGCAGGTCGTCATGTTGTATCTGGTGGCTGTCTGCTGGACAGGCTCAGCCGGCAGAGTACGGGTGATCAGGCGGGGGGAGGGCTCGCTCTTGCCGTACGCGTTTATCGAGACCACGTAGAACTCGTAGTAGATGTCCGACTCCAGGCCCTCGAGAATCAGCGGCGGCTGGCGCTGCAAAGCTTAATGAATTAGCCAAACCATTTATGGAATGGTTCCCCGCGGCAGCAGATTGCATGCACTTGCAGAAAAATCCAGTCCTAGCATCAAGAGTTTTATGTGTCATATAGGCAACATTAAATAGTACTGTGTTTTAGTTCTTAAACTTTGTTCAAACTGTTTTCTGAAGTTAATAATTTAGTGACCATCTAATATGATAGAAATAAACTAATTCGCTCTGTAAATACGACTTTATTTTAAGTGGCTTAATGGATCCCTAATAAATTTAAGTTATTTAACTTATAAGCTGAAAATGTCGAAGAAATATGAGTTGCTCGTTCTCTCTGCTCTGAAATGATTCACGCTTTTACATCTACAATTTCTTGTAAACTACTTTTCTTTCTATTTAAATACTTATTTAAAGTATTTGTTGCTTTAGAAAGAATATATAAGTGCTCTTTTAAACTTCTTGATGTTAGAACGACGTTTCTCCACGAAAGTTGCCAGTGTAATACCTTCTCCACGGTCAGATAGTCATCACCCACTCCCAGACGTCGGAACTTGACGTGATATGTGCTGACGGTGTCGGCCAGGCGCTTCGGCTTGTTCCAGTCCAGAATCACGAAGCTGTCCGTCTTGGCCACCGTCCGGAGTTTTGACGGCGGATCGGCTAGTACGCCGTAGCCCTGGAACAGACAGCTGTTGTACTCGGACATGAAGCGCAGGCATCTGCAAATAACCGGAGAGTGGAGAAGAGGAGCAGAGCTCCGTAATTGGCATTCGGCATAAAAACTCATCCTACGGAGTCATTAGCAAGTAGCATTGTGTTTGGGCGCTGGATAAGGATAAGGGTGCGGAATTGTGTAAAAGGAAAAAATTGGTATGGGCATAGGAATGGGCATGGGCATAGACATAGGCATAGGCATGGGCATGGAATTGTTATTAGGGCTCAACGGCCTATGGGTTTACCAAGCATGGATAATAGGGAAGGATGGGCCTGCCAAGCGATTAACTGCGAAATGAGAAGCTCATTGATGATTATCGATTCAAATTTGAGAGTACTTATGAGAAGTAGCAATACAATGGAATATATGAAACAATGGCAAATTGGAATAAGGAATTTCGGTGAGAAACGGGCTAAACTGCGCTCATTGAACATAATATGTGCACATTACTGATGAATCAATTACTTGCTCATTAATTACTTGTTAAATCCTTACGTTTAATTTTAAAAATCAATCATTTTTAGTTATTCAAAGCTCTATTTCTTCCTGAAATTATGCAAATACGAAAATATTCTACTTACTTGAACAAACTGAAGTCGAGTGACGTCAGCTTGCCAGCACACAAGGGAAAGCAGGCGGATGGGATTCCCCTGGCGCGACAACACGGCGTATGATCAATATTATTCGCCAGACAATTGAAAGTGATATTCGACCAGGGAGCGCACACCATGAAGTCGGGCAAGTTGGCCTGATCGGTCTTCTGCGGATCGCACATTTTGTCCAGGCACATGCGATGGGTCATGCCATTGTCCTCGCAACATTGTCGAGTGTCCGGAAGTTGGGGCATTGCCTGTTTGTCCGTAGTTCCGGCTTTAGATTCCGCCGCCGAGGCGCTGATGTGGGTGAAAAATCTTAGCCGCTCGGTGGGCAAACTCGAGCCAAAATCATTGGTGGCCGTAACCACTACGGCGTACATGGTCAATGGACTTAGATTGCTCAGCGTCAACTGAGTCTGATTCGTGGGCACCGTGTAGAGACTAATTGATTCTGGAGAATCAGAGGCCGTGCGGTGAACAATCTCGCCACTCAACTCATCCTCATCGAAGCTGTGCAGAGTGGTCACATTAATGGTATAGCCGGACACGCGATCGGCCAGCTTATCCGGCGCAGTCCAGCCGATGGTCACACTCGTTTCGCTAACATTCTCGATCGTCACGAAGGTGGGCGAACTGGGTATCAGCTGCACACCCTTCAGGATGCACTGCAGCCCACTCAGTGTGTGCTGAACGCAGGAAACACGGGTCTTCAACTTGTCCGTGAACGGAGTGTACTCGCCGCGGCACATGTCCTGGCACAAGTCCGGAATCTGCTTGTCCACGCAGCAGGGCACATGGTTGCGGCCATCCGCCATGCAGCGCACAATGCCGGGGAAGTCCCGTTCGCAGGCCTCCGGATCGATGCCGGTGGTGCCGTCAAGGATGTTATGCACATTGCAGAAGCCCATGCATTGCGTGGACACGTTGGCCCGTTCGCAGCACTCGGTGAAATCGTGGGTCACCAGCGGCGGCACTTGACTGGGCCTCCAAAAGCTGCGATTATCCTGCGCGTCCAGCGGTGGCGGCAACAGGAACACATCACTCGACTCCGCGGTCGACGTGTCCGTGGAATTTCCCGGGCCACCCGTCGACGAATGGAGCTCCTTAACTGTCAGGGGTTAAGGCGTGAAATTAAGTTTGCGTACATGGAACAATTAAATCCTTAAAAAAAGGCGAAATAAGTGTCCTGGCATTTTATGGTTTACCAATGGATTGTAGGCCATTTTTTAAGGTATTGGAATGGATATAACGAAAAAATAATTCATATTCAAGTGATTTAAACAGAAAGGTGAAAATTAAGTAATACTTTTTAAGATGCTTAAAATTAAAAACATTTAATTGAACAAGTTAATATTTGTTTGATATCTTACTCACAAAAAAATTAAATTTAATCATTTGCTTTTATGTATAAAGTGTCAAAGTGGTTTAAAAATACAAATTACAAATATAGCTAAAGCTCTTCTTTTTCCTCTTAGTGTATAGATTCGGTACTCACCCGTCAGGATGTGAATGCTGCGGAGAACGGGATCCGAGTTAAGTTCGCATATATAAGCCCCCGAATCGCTGGGCTTAAGAGTCTTAATCAAAAGCACCCAAACCTCGCCCCCCGTTTCCAGGTTCCTCCCCTTGGGATCTATGAAAAACCCCAACATTTGGTTAGATTTAATCCACACTTTTAAGGCTTTGCAAGACATACTCTCATCGTGCAGGATTCGCACCCGATGATCCTTGGTTACCCGCACTGTGCCGGCGGTCAGGATCTCGTCACCCTTCTTCCATATTACTGTGTTGTTTGCGGAATTATCTGAGACTACGCAGGTTAATAAAGCATCTTTGCTCTCCAAAATAATTGAAGGTCCGCCGGTTCCTTGAATTCACAAAAATAAAGGTGCATAAGTAATTTAAATATTTTTTATAAAGAATTTAGAAAATAGTGCTACTTACCAATTGGCACACCACACTTAACAATAGTTATTAGCGCACATATCGTTATTATGTGAACCAGCAAAAGTCTGAGCATTATTCCTTGTAGGATAACCTGCAAAACAGAATTCGAAAAAAAAAACGTTAAAAAAAATGTAGCGAATCGACTGTAATGCGAAAATCAAACAACATTTTTGTGCAAAACTTTAAAGAGCGAGAAGAGCATGGAACAGCGAATATTTTTCAATCATTTTCATCGCCGGAAAGGAAACATTTTGATATTGCAATAAATGGCCAGGTGAGGCAAAATGCCAGTGGCAACTATGATGGGGGTCGGTAAAAGCGAGGGCGTTGGCAGCGGCGGGGGGGCGTGGCTGATGGCTGACCTGGGAAATGCAGCCAATTGGGAAACGTTGGACAAGAGGAAGGAAGCGAGCACAAACAGCTGAAAGCAGCGTCACTTTTGCCTTGGATCCCGTGTTGACGTCCACGTTGCCAGAACATTTGATGTTTGAAAAATAACATTCACAACCCCTCGAAACTCAAATCGCCCCTTGCCCCTCGCCCCTGGCACCACTTTCCACTTTCCCCGCGCAGTTTTCCCGCAGGCTGGATGCCTGGTTTGGTTACCTGTTCTTCGCTTATGGCCAACCTTTTTGGATTTTTGTTTAAAAGTTCGAACGTGTTTTTTGCTCAACCTTTTTTCTGCGTTGATAAAATGTTAAACATTGCAGCGGTAGGCTACACAAAGAAAAACCCTACATTACTCTGTTTAAAAAAACACACACATTCCTAGAAACTATCAATAATGTGATGTAATGACTGCAAAATAAATTTACAAATTTTAAATAAATTAAATTTAAAAAAAAGGCAGATACACCCACAATTTGTATAAATTTGGTGATGGTCGTTCTGACATTAAACCCTCACCCTTAAGAATATTTCTTTGTATAATAGAAGCTAGTTATAAATTTTCTGTTTAAGTTTTTTCTGTTTAAAATGCAATCAGCTTTCCCGGAAATATCAGCCTTTGTATTATTTTTCTCAGTATTGAGGGGGTCTAGATCTGTTGAAATTGGTTCGTGCATTCTGTGAAAGGTGCTCGAGCTGATTGTACCTGTGTAGCAGTGTGTGCGTGTGTGTTTGCTCTTGCAGCTGTGTGAGTGTCCTTTACGTGAGAGCGTAACTGAGAATTTGTTGGCAGTTTTAGCGACCATTCCACGGGTAATGGCAACAACAAATTGCGTACACTGCGGCAAAATAAGTGCGTGTGGCTGCTGCGCTTGTATTCAATTACGCGAACGGTTAATCGATTCGCCTAATCGCTAAGGGGTGGGAAGGGGGTCCGTAAGAGGTAGGGGTTAGGGGTTAGGGGTCACCTGCTTGCTGGGTCGTCATCAATGACGTTTATCGCCAAACCCCTCGCACATTTTCTGACCCCCATTGCGCTGACAAACCGCTTAGCTGGCTGGCATTTGTTTGGCCATCAGCGACACTGAAAAAGACCACCCTTTTCCGAGTGGGCGGCACTTGTATGTTATCAGAGTGCTGCAAAGTGGGTGGGTGGATGGTGGGTGTTTGTACTACGTAGGTGAGCATAAGGTGCACAAGGTGGGCTTGTACCTGCCTTTGTGCGCATCAAGCGCATTTCAAATTGAATTTACAAAGTGCGAACGCGATGCCAGAGCACGCACTTGCCTCCATCCGCGATCCATCCACGATGCGAAGATTGAGTTACCTGTGCAGGTGAAAGTACCTTTGTCTAGATGCGCCCCCCTCCCCCACCCCCCTCAAATGCCATTCATAAATTCCAACAGACTGGCGCAACTGGAGTCGTCTGGCGTGCAGGTCGCGAGTTGCTCAATTGCAAAGTGACAAATTTGATTAAATTATAGCGCTATTGCAAAACGATTTATCTTTCGCTGCACTCTGGTGTCGCTTGCCACCCACTCAATTAATTGTTTTTGCTCTTGGCCCCTTGGCTTTTGCTCTTTGCCGTTGTCGCTGCCATTTTTGCGCACTCATCCAGGCACGCACATCCTGTGCACAGGCACACACGTACACACGCATGCCAGGATACACGGAAAATATTACTTTCAGGCTCGCGAGTGAAATATGTTAACAATAAATTACATGTATGAATATTTAAAGGGATTCCAACAAACAGAAAAGAGTTCCAGAAGGAAGGAAATAAATATATTACACACATATTAGTAATTAGAATAATTGAAAAATTGTAAAAGTAATTGTACTTCCCCTTAGAACAATCATTTGCCTTATTAAATTTGATTTACATTTCCGGCTTAATGCTAATTTATTGCACAACAAGCAAATGGCTCTTCCGGCCCTTTACTATTTATTCGATAAATATTTATTTCAAGTAGCTATCTCTATTAACCCCCATGTAGGTTAGCTTTGCCTTTAGTGTAAGCGTGTGCTCGTATGTCCTCCATGATGTTGCCATATATTTGTCTTCATCTGGGCCACAACTACCAGACCTCCTCGCTTCCCATTTCATTCCGTTTCATCTCATCTCGTCTTGTCTCCCGTCTTGGTGCGCTGTCAACGTTCTGCTCGTTGACGTTGTAAGTAAATTGTATAACGTGGCGTATGAGTAATATGATATGCATGCTTCGATTCGGAGCGTTGCGCTGTGTTGTGCTCCACGCTCCCTGCTCCGTGCTGGATGCTGGGTGCTCTGTTCCGCTCAGCTCGTTGAAGATGATGTGGTAATCAGTTTTGATTTTATTAGCACAGCAGCGAAGGAGCTGCCACAGACAGTTAGCTGGTGTGCCACCCCAAAAATGAGCGGTAAGCGCCTCGAATCTTTTTTTACGATGTCTTCCATCCAAGTTATATGTGTTGCTGCCTCAACTTCTTGGCATGTCAAGTGGCACACATCAATCCAATCTCCCAACCTCCCCCTCACCCCCCTCCATATATTCCATATGAAACCATGGGTTATGATGTAAGACATGCGCAACCCTAATGCCCGGGTCATAATTGTTAATGAAATTACGTATACGTTTTTGACTCGAGCGGTAAAGTGCTGCGCTTAGTTGTGCTCCCCTTAATTAAATTTCCTTCGTCGACAATGTGACAAGAGCACAACCGAAACTCAAGTTCTGAATTTAATTCTGAAGTGCTATGCGTAAGCTGCTAATTAATTTTATTTTCCGGAAATTAAGGGTAAATGCGATTTAGTGTCTAACTGCGCAGTTCTTGGCACTTCACAATTCAGCGGAATCATTATAAATAAGCATCAATCACTGTTAATGAGCTTTTGAAAGCCAAGCAATTAGTGCATTTACTAAAAACGATTAAAAGTGTGTCTTTTTTCGAACGAATTTTTTCAACTGGCTTGCCCACATTTAAATGAGCTATGAAACTTTCTTTTCCCCTGGGTCCTTTCCTCTTAAAAAATTTTATCAAGTGCATAAATTAGCACAATTTGGTTTTTTTTTTTTTTTTATTTTTTAACGTTTGTATTTTATTAGTCGATATTTTTTGACGGTGCCCGCCACTAATTAAGGAACTGGGCACACACATTAATGATAAAACCGGGGCCAACTCTCCAGGTAAATGAGCCCCAAACAGCAACAAAAAAGTGAGATAAACAACAAAAGACAAAAAAGCGGAAAATAGTCCCCAAGAAGGCATCATAAAAGGGCCCAGGCAGGACATTAAGTAAATTAAACAAAAAAAGAACGAGAAACAAAAACGAAGAGTGGCGGGATAAATGGGAAAAAAGGCAAGGGACATTTACACATTATTTTATAACATGGCCAAGACAGACAAATGACAGCCGAGACAAGGTGGGCAGCGGCACAAAAGGGGCGGGGCTGGCAATTGCCACACCAGATCTACTTCATGATAAATAAAATACACCGCAAAACATTTTAAAAGCCAACCGACAACACTTTCCACTTTGCTGCTAATTTAAAGTTAACACCAAAAAGTCGCAGCCACTAGAAAATGGTGCAAGAGCCGAAGAACAGGGGTGAAAATTCGGGGGTGGCTGAGTTGAGGTGCTCAGAGAGCGATGAGGGAGCTGAAGGGGGAAAACTGAACGAGGGTTTCCCACAGCTGACGCTCCAACTGTCTTTTCGTTCTGGCCAACTTTGTCTGTCTCTCTGTGAGTGTGTGTGTTTGTGTGTGTGCGTTCGGCTTTTGGCCAGGACTACTTTATGGGCCTTGTTGTTGTGCTTTTCTTGTTTTTCTTTTTTGGTTTCCCGGTTTTTTGGTTTTTTTTTTCGTTTTTTTTCCGACTGCCGAGCAAGGTAATTTTTCTTAATTACCGCAAAATGTTTACCTTGTTGCTTGTGCTTCAGCTTTGGTGGTATATTTTTCAGGTGGACCCAGATAAGGTCCGCATCCCTCAAAAACAACAACCCATAGATTGTGAGTCACAGTGCGAAAGGTGTAAAATATTTTCGACAGCTCCTACAACACTTTACATTGTTATGGTTTGGTGTTTTTAAGCAGCTTTTGTTCGTTTCTTGTTTTCCCACGCAGCGGAGTGCGGGGCCAAAAGTAAAAGTGTTGCATACTTTCCAGTTGCGACAAGCTCTTGTAAACGCACACACTCACACCAAACGAGGAGGGTCGGGCAAGGTGAAAAGTCGAGGCTGCAAGGTAAGCCAAAAAGACCTACAGAACACACCCAACACACACACACATATATTCTTTTCCAAATTGAAACTAATGTTCATAGCTGTGCATATTTCTGTTCTTGCTCTTGCCCGGAAAACTTGAACTTGAGTGTAAAAAATAAACAGCAGGGAAGAAGAACATTGTCAACCTTTTTCCATTCATTTGCCGTGCGAAGGGAAGGTAAAAGTGTGTTTAGGCCTTTTGTTTGGCTTTTCCGGCTTCCACTCTGAGTGAGAAATATGATAATCAAACAAAAAAATTACTCATACGCCGTGAGAGCACAAGTTGTGCAAAACTTTTAGGCCTGGCGATAAGGCGACAAAAGCCCCAACTAAAAACAGAAAGGCACAACTTTTGTTTGTTTTTGTTAGGGTCCAGTTCCACTAGAGCCTAAATGGAAATGTTGGTTTATAGCGAGAACACACCTTGATTAAAGAGTTAATACCCCGCCTTTAAATGGGCACAGGCTATTGTGTACATTATGCGCAAAAAGTGTACAAGAAAGTATTAAATTATTCAGGAATCCTCAGTCGAATTTTGTAATTAAAATTAATACGCAGAACAGCAAGAAAAACCCCAACAAATGTCAGAACCGACCACCGAAATCGGCTTGTGGCATTAAGCCGGAACAAAAGGGAAAAAAGCAAAATTTGTTTTTAGCATTAAAACAAAATCAACACACCTCAATGTAAAAATCTCCCCAAAGAGGCATAAACACGATGGGGATGCACAGATGCTGGCAGAAACGCAGGTTTGTGAGCAGCGAATAAGCAAAACATGTTACAACAAAGGACCAAAACATAATGAACAATAACAATGAGAGCCGCAAAATGCCAAAGTGTGGTTTACATTTGTTGCTCGACGGGGAAATGCCCTGTGTTAGTTTACTTAGTTGTAAGGGTGAAGCCTTCATTTGTTGCTGGGCAACTCATTATAATTATTGCAAAAGAGATTTTAATGAACCTAATTTAATTCAATACCGAAGCTTATCTTTTGAATAACTGAGCTTAAAAGAAGTAGATGTAGAAATTCCATTCTATTTATTTTTAGTTTTTCAAGACCAGCATAGTAATTTTAATACAATTATATTCCCTACGGGAATGTTATTCAAAATAAAAACAAAAGGTGTCCATATTTTATTGTTTTTAATAAGTAACTAAACCTCTTTTAATTATACTGTCATATTAGTCAGTAAATTAAATGCTATACTTCAGTCTTAGTTTATACAAATAAAAGATACCCAACCGTCGTTGAAATACCCCGCGATAAGATTGGTAAATATCAGAAAAAAGAGCAAAAATAAATGCTCAAGCATAACAATAACAGAGGCGGCACATTAAACAAATATTCCGAGGCAAAACAAAACCCGAGCGATGATAAAAAATAATTCTGCACAAGCAGTTGCGAAGGGGTAGACGCAAGACTTACTTTAAAATATATATTTACATATGCAAATGCCAAGAGGAAAGACAAGAGCGTCGTGGTGAAGGGGGAAGTGGGGTTTTTGTGTCTAAGCAAGCATGTGAGTATTTGTAAATCTGACATAATTGCATGCACATGGGTGTGTGTGTGTGTGTGTGTTGGTGTGTGTTGGTGTGCATAAGTTTGTTTTTCGGATTGTTTATTTTGTTTGCACATTTCGCTGGGATAAGGAGCAAAAACTTTTTATGCATTTTTCATACACATAATTCGCTTCAAGCGCAAATGCACAATAATAATAATAAGAATAATAATAATAACAATAGCAGCACAAACAGACATAACAATCAGAAGCATCGAAATGCACAGCACAGTGACTTGAGCTCCAGCCTCAGCCTGAACAGCGACAACAATGCCGCATTTTCTCCAAAAACCCCCAACTATATGCAACTATATGTTCAGCCATATTCAGCCGAACCAAAGCCTTGCAAAGAACTGCCAGCTACAGTTATACGGCGACAGCAACAACATTGATTTTACATTTCCGCCGCTTTGCCTGCTAACTTCCGCTGCCGTCATTTCCACAAAACACCACTACACGCACACATTACACTCGGCATCACAGCATTTTTGTTTTGTCCCATGCACACACATGCACACAAACAAGGACGCACAACAAACGTGCGCTGTTGTGTATATGGGTATGTGGGTGTGTATGTGGGTGTGGGTGCATTCGTTTTCGGGTTGTGATTGCAGGCAAGCAGGACAAATGTGCGACAGATGCACTTCAATGGCAGCCAGGGATGTGCAACTAAAGACGTCGTCATCTGCCACTGGGGAGCTGGGAATTTATGCAAGCTGCTTGCGTACAATAGGACTTTTCCTGGCGAATAAATACATAATTATAATCTGCAAGGAATTTTTTAGCAACGCATTTTGAATTGTCCATGTCTTATATCTTAAAAAGTATTGTTCTCCTCCAAATATTAAATTTGGTATATTTAATTGAGCATTTATATGAATAAACAAATTAAACGTTAACATAAGATATATTTATTGAAAAACTGTGTACTTCTTTTGACTTTAATAAGAAGGTCCACAACTAGTAAAATTAAGGCGAGCTGTTACATGGATACAAATATATTTTGTATTAATTTTTACGTATTTTACTAAATATAAAAGATGATAAAATTTACTTAGAAAAATATTCAGCCGCAGAACTATGAATAAGAACTTCTCTACCAAAGAATATATTCAATCACCTCCAAACAAAAGCCTTCTAATTTTGAAGATACTGGGGTTTTATGAAGACCATGGCGTGCCTCGATAGAATTTTTATCCAAATTCCTGAATAAATTGGTCAAAATCATCTTTTATAATAACTAGATTGATGAGCAAATGATTTCGCAAATCTTAACAATGCTTAAAACATGAAACGTTTCAAACTCCTTGGCATATTATAATTGATTACCAAAAACTGCAGCATCTTTAAAATTCTTTGGGACTTCAAAGGTTATTTCAGTAAGTTCACACCAGTTGTTCAAAAGTGACCAAAATAATAAGGGTAAAGGAAATCCGCACTTTTTTATAGAATTTTCAAACCATTTTCTCTTTCTGCGAGCAGGTGAAATGCACTTTCCATATGCGTATCTGCGTTCATTCCTGATGGCAAAGATGTGGCCACTTCAGACTTTCAGCATGTGGCTGCCACAGAGCTAAAAAACACCAAAACAACTTGATGGAAGTTGTAAAGAGCATTGCAGAGCAATCTGCAACCTGCAACCAGCAACCTGCAGTGGCAAACGCAGTTGCACTTGCCTTTTGCCTTTGCTTTTGGCTTTGGCTGTTGCCTGCTTGTTTCTAGTAGTTGGCAACAAATAAAACATAGTATAACTCCGCACCAAACGAGCCACGAGCACACATATGTACATATGTGTGGGTGTGACGGGTGTTTGGGTTAACTGAAGTGCTTACCAGGGCAACAGCTACAAGTTGGCTAAGTCGGTAAGCTCAGAAAATGCCAACAACCGGGACTCCGAGCAGTTTCTGCAGTTGACGAACGCTGACGAACTGGCTCAGACATCCTCGAAGGACCTCGGCTGCAGTTACATGGCTGCCTGCCTGCCTGTGTATTAGTGCTGGAGTATGTGTGTGCGTGGTTAGAAATTAGATTTACTAGTTTCCCGACAAACCCCAAAAGCCTGTAAGCCAGCTACCCTGCCGACAAACTACCAAAAACTTCATCTAAGCCAAGGCAAGTTTTTCCCAAAAACCAAAAAAAAAAAAAATAAAAGAGAAAAAATCATAAAAAAGATACCGAGTAAAACAAATGCTTGGGGCACTTTAGAGCTCGTATACCCCGTTGTACTATTAAATTTACCCATGGGAATGTTGACTTTTTGGCTTTTTTAGGGCAGTTTCAACACTTTTGTTGTTCTCCGCACCAAATTGGTTGCACACACACCCCGCAACTGAGGATATCAATAAAAAATATTGCTCCTTTTGCCCCATCATATCTGTGTTTGTAAACGACTTAATCACTTGGAAATATCAGAGACCAGCTGAGTGTGGCTTTTACCAAACTGTTACAAGTTTATGGTCATCAGCAGAACTGGAAGGAGTAGAGCAAGAAAAAAAGTCAACGAAACAACGAAACTTTTATTACAGACATTTGTGGCAGCAACAGCAACTTCTAAGTGGTTCAATTGGACTGGTCATCCTTTTGGTCGCAATGCGGTGTTAGTTTTGCTCAAAACTTTTATGGCCTAATTTCGCCATTGAAAATCAGCTGAGATACTAAGGATTTAGACAGCAAAAGAGATAAACTATTTTCTGGGACATGTGGGGAAAGTTTATTGAGATTATGGGAACTGGCAAAATGTCAGTTTGCAATCAAATGAAATAAGTATGATAAAATGAATAAGCGAAGTAATGAAGAAAGTCACTATAGTTGTAATGTAATTCTATTGAGGTATTTATGCATTTTTTTATGTGTAAAACAATTAAATGAACCATTAGTTCCACCTATAGTTTCGGTATCTTCTTAATGCCTTTGTAAAAAATCTCATAAATAAATTAGTTATAATCAGACAAGGTAGCAGATGGAAAATCTAATTATGAGCCATCGCGGTAATTTTAGCACGTGCCTGAGGACGACAGCAGCGAAAGGAAAAAGGACGAACCTGATTTCAAAGAGCAATTACATTAATTTTGCTCAAGAGCAACATGCACTCAGCGCTAAACTTCATTGCTACAAAATTTCCGCACCAATGTGCAAAGAGTTTTGCGGCAGTAATGGCAAAGTGGAGGCGGTGTATCCGAAACTGAGTCCTGAAATGAGGATAAAAGTGAGGCCTGGAGGCGTTGCCGCCATCGAGGAAAGTCAACCGCGACCGAAAGTGCCAAGTTCGCGTGCCACTGTGTTGGTGTGCACTGTGAGTATCCGTGAGTATCTGTGTGAGTATCTGTGTGATCACCACGAGGTGCTAATGAGCTGCAGTTTGCAGTCACTGAAGATGTTAGCAGGCAGCCATTTTGCTGTTACCAACTTTGGCTCTTTTCCGTGCTGACAGCACTTAAAAGCTTTGTGCCACACACACATACACTCGAAACAAGTGAGCCCTCCAGTCGAATCTTCAAACTAAAATACTGGTGTTCTTCAAACCATTAAAATGATCAATATTATAATGGTACATTTTAATGTATGCCCACTCTACAAAATTGTTGTCATAAAAATAAGCAATTGTTGCTACATTTTTCCTTTATATGTATGAGTTTTTTTACGGTGTACCTCGTTTCTAACTCCCCAGTTTTCCGCCCACTGTTTGGTGACGTGTGTTTATGCTGTTGATATTTTTGACA
Organism: Drosophila yakuba; assembly: GCF_016746365.2. NCBI lineage: Eukaryota > Metazoa > Arthropoda > Insecta > Diptera > Drosophilidae > Drosophila > Drosophila yakuba. The sequence continues at coordinate 15,032,300 of NC_052529.2, read as the reverse complement.
TTTTCGTTTGGCGTTCTCGTTATTGTTACTGCATTTTGTACAAAAGATGTTGCTGCTGATGCATTTTTGTTTTTCGTTTCGTTTCCTTTGCTTGTATTATTTCCTTTTTTGTTTTACTTAAAATTTCACATGTTAACGATTCCTCGAAAGGTAACTGTGTACGTAGGTGTATTGCCACTGCCGCCGCTGCCAAATGAATGAGTTTCTCATTTCCTCAGCCAACGAGCATCCGCTCAGTGGCTTTCTTCTTATTGGACCACATAATTGTGGTGCGGAATTTCCATAATTTACAGCTGTGCACATACAGTGTGACAATACAAAAAGGTAACGAAATATGTATATAAAAAATATAAATTGTAATTATATTTTAATTAAATAATTTGCACAAAATTATAATATCTTTTAAATACAATAGGTTTTCTGTACAAATCTGTTATAAACATATTGAATGTTCCAAAGTGCACAGATCTATCGCATTACAAATTCTCATATATGTATGCACAATCCCCATTCATACCCCTTGATTTTATAGGTATGATGAACGGCTTCCCACGGAAGACACACAAAGTGTTTTCACGCTTCTGGCATTGAAACATGAGTTAACTTAATTGCATAATTGTTCTAATTGCTTAAACTTCTCATTAAAATCTGTTGGTAATTTGTAGCCAGTTTCATGTTGCAACTAATTTGAGTTGGTGGGTGTTTTGTAGTCTAAACCTTTACCTAGATTTTATAAATATATTTTTGCCGATGAACTGTCGCCGTTTTTACGTTGGATGGCTGTCAACTGCATTTTGCGCTGGCGAAAAGCATCGCTCCATCTACTTGCAACCCTGGCCACCCATTTTGTACAGGTTTTTTTCTAGTTTTTTTGCTGTTCCCAATCTATCAAGTCCAAGCACCCGCCGTCGCGTCATCTATCGATGATTTCGCTAACTGTGAAACTATAGCGCAGGGCACACTGTCATCAGATTGGCACCTCACCCACCCACTCACCCACTCTCCCATTCACCCACCCATCCAACGGCAGACACCCACATTCATATCGAAAGCCACCCACTCGTTTCCGTGTTGTGTTCGCGGGGCTTTGTTCCGCTGACATGATGCGCGTCAATTAAAATACGGAAAATGGAAAAGTTTTCCACGTTTTGGCCATGATTTCGCCGATAGCAGCGGGAAATTCGTTGATCGACTTTTATGCGCTTTGAAGCTGCTGATGTCTCAGACAGTCGGGGGATTATCCCTATATCCCTTTATCCCGCCGTCAATGCTTTTATAAATCACGAATAAGCACCAAGTTGACATAGCCTTGCAAACCAATTTGCCCTTTAACTATATCAATTTGATATTATAATTCGTGCATTTTTTATGTGTATGCAAACACTATTCACATTTGATGGGTTCCATTCGCCCAGGCAATTGAAAGGCCTGAGAAAACATTTAATTTATTGTCGATCCAATGGCGGGCATCCATTTGTTCACTTCGCCGTTGGTCTTGTTATTTTTTAATTAAATAAATATATGCGATTTAATAATGTAATCCCCGCAGCTGTTTGCAGCGTCCCCTTGCTGACACGAAACAATTGTTTAATAAACAAATACCAGAGAGTGCTGAAAAAATTATTTTATTTTTCTTTACACTCGCAACATCCAAACCTTAATCAAATTAATTAAAATCATTTTAATAGCATATGATAAAATGCAGTCATTAAAAAAGTGTCATTTCGTCGACTATGTAATGCTCTTGTACAAGCAAATTAAGCGAAATTTTACTAGATTACAAGCGATTTTCTTTGTCTGCAAAAATTATAAATGTTTGTATTTGTTATAGTCAGCCCTGAACCATTCATTAAATTTGTAAAATGCAAATCAAAGTCCATTGTCCGACCGTCTGGATAATTAATCAAAAACCCATTAATGATTTTCGAGTTGCTGGTCCACCCTGAACTTGGCCCGTACTGATTAAATGCAATTAATTTTCTGTCACCAACAATTGTGCCTACAATTTAACAGGCGAGCGCAAAAAGTGGACATAAAACAAAATGAGGCATCTTGCCTGAAATCAGTTGCAAAAGCCATTTCAGAAAATTAACAAATAAATACATGAGTGAGCCGGCGACAGCGAAAATACAAACGATGGACAAAGAATGAAAAATGTAAATACAAGTTGTTGGCCATCGAGTTTGTTTGGGCTATACAAAAATATTTTTAATTAAAACGAAAGGGAGGCGGTGGCGTCTGTAGTGCCATAAAGTTGACAGACTTCGTAAAGTTTTCAAAAATAAGTTCCTCTTGTTATTAATAAGACAGAATAACTTTCGAAAGTCTATTTCGTACAATGACAGTGAGGGTTTTGATTAATTATATATTTAGTTTAATAGTATTGTAGTTTTGTTCAGGTTTCTTCATTATAATTCATCGTTTAAATACAAGGCTTTCTTTATAAATATATACTATTTTCGTGTTATACTTGCTTCTTATTAAAAAGCATAATTTTTGGTGAAACAAACATGGATGTGCATATTTTTATATTATTCATGTCATTAATAATTGATTTATTTGAGCCCATCCATAAATAAAAGCCTTTGGTCTCGACAACCGTAGCGAAATACATTGATATCCAATTTTTAACTCTGCGAAGTACATCCAGATGTCAGCCTATCGAAATTGTTGATTCAATAACACTTCAACTCCGCAAATAATTAATCATGGTACGTCAGTTGGCCAATGGTTGGAAATGTAGGAAGTAGATATGCCATTCCGATTTTGACCCGACCCGAACTGAACTCAACTGAACTGGAAACCCATTCCGCTCCAGGGCAATCTTCAGTCAGTTGTCAGCGTTGTCAGACTCGTCGGACGAGCAAAGCCAATAGCATTTGGTTTTAACACGTTTTACTGTTCCTGTTTGCCAAAACATTTCGTTGCTCGTCGATTTTTAATGAGAAAAGGGTTTTAGTCCGTTTCACTTTTATACTTTTATACTTTTTTGTTGGCGGGTTTTAATCACGAAACCGGAGGGACGGGCCATCAGTCAAAGTGGCAAACTAATGGTTTATTTATACAGACAGGATTGAGGGATTAAATTAGATTTTAATTCGGAAAGAAAATGTTGCGAAATGCTCAATGCTGAATGCGGTCGGACCGTTCATTCATTCATGGCGGCAAGGACATTTTAAGAGGATAAACCACTTTGGAGACTTCACTACATTAAGCAAAGATCATAATCGCCTTGAACAGCAACTTTTGTGCAAAACTGAAAACAGGAAACTGAAAACTAAAAACGGAAAACAATGCAGCAGACTACACAAAACTGTTGCTTACAGAAGGGGGGGTGTAGAAATGGGAAATACGAAGGATGTTGCTGCTTAGTGCCAGCAAATGCGCGAAAATTTCCAAAACGAGTTCTCACCCACTTAGGTGCTGAGGTGCAATCTGTTTACTCAATAATTTGCACCAAAATGAATGTACATTTTGCATAGAAATTCCCCAAATGCCGAGCGCACTCCGCTGGACTTGCTGACGTTGCGCATACGCAGCGTTGTATGCAAACTATCCAACTGGGAGATGGATGGATGGAGGCAGGAATGGCTCCAAAGCGCCAAGGATCCAGAGTCAAAGAAAAGTTGCCTCAACAAAAAAAGTTGATTTATAAACAAACTTTTGCGGCACAAAGTTGTGTTCGGACCGTCGAACAAATGGAAAAGAAAAACATGCTCGCCAAATGGCCAAGGAAAGTTAAAAGTACGCCAAGCCAGTCGACCAGATGCCGTCTTTTGGCGCGTGCTACCCTCGATTTTGTGGTGTTCCTGTGTGTTTGCCCACAGAAAATCTGGAAATCTGGAAATGTGCAAATCCAAACACACAATAGATGGCCCCAAGAGTTGAGGCGAAATCAGCATAAAATACGCAAAGAAGAAAACATCATTGAGGGCATTCACAAGTTAAATAATAACGCGACCAGATACAAAAGCACAAATAAAGTAGTTGAGCTGAGTGCCAAGCATTTTCCTCATCCATTCCCGCCGCCATGAAGTTGGTGTCTGAATAGATGGCTCCAATATGCACAGAAAATGGAGTTAAAAGTTCACTGAAAAATCATATTTCTGTTTTTTGAAAGGAAATATTACAAATATATGAGTATATGACTCCTAGCTTTGTTTGCTGCTGCCAATATAGTTTTATATATATTATAATGTAAAATATATTATATAATATATTTAAATAATACTTGGTCTCAGCCAAATAATTTATAATCTGGCTCAGCTAAACAATTTATAATCTGGTTTTATCTAACGTTGTTATTTATTTTAATGGCTAGTAATTTGACTCGATCGTTGGTACATGTTTACCTCAGACTTATGAGAACTGCAACTATATAAAGATTAAATAGCAATCTACAAAATGGGCACTAATCCATCACTTAAATAGCGATACGTTTTTTTGCCCAGTGCCAAAGTAGCTGCAAAAAACTAAATAAGAACCTGCCTTATCCGCCTCCCATTTCCCACCTCCACAACACCCACCAAATCAGAACAGACTTCAAACTCTCACTTTCGGATCCTCATTTCCACTCACCGCCTCAGCGAGTGCGGCAAAGTCTTCAGTCAAATCAGTTGTTGGCACGATTTCTGCAAGCAAAAATAAATCGAAAAAGGCCCAAAGAAAAACTCTATAAAAAGGAAAAACAAAGTTTCAGCACTGCGACCGCCAAAAAAGGCGAGTAGCAGGAAAGCACACTGGAAAAATAATTAACTGGGCACATCTTGTATAGGATTATTAATATTATTTTAATGAAATCTAAAACAATTTGTTTGTCTCTAAAAATGGGCTCTATATTTGTATAATTAATATTGAAGTTATACCAATTATTATCACATTTTAGAGTAGTATCTTTTAAATGGTTATTAAACTGAAATTTAAATTAACATATAGATTTATTCACAGTGCAGCAAATCGAGGAGTAACCAACACAACGCACAATCGACAAGTTGTGCGCGTTGCCTTAACTTCTGCCACAAAATTTTAGTTTCCGGCTTTTGATGGCTGAGCTGCATGCTTCTTTAGCCTTCTTCTGCAGCAAGTTTTATTCTTTCGGAGTCTGGATTCTGGTGAAAAGATGTTTTCGGCTGTTGCTTATTTGATTTTCCCGCTGGCTTTTGTTGCATCAACAGCCAGAGATCCAGAGACAAGAGCATGTGTACGACAGACACCGAGTCAAGGCAACCACCAGAACAGCAACCACCGAGGCAAATACGCAAAAATGTTTGTAATTTTCCAACTTATAAGCGAATATCTTCAAAACGTCCAGCCGAACCGACCAAACCGAACCGAAGGCCAAAAGCGGGTGCTGTGAATGCCAACTTCCTCCCCAGAAAGCCACTTGAAAAGCAGCTTTAAGCCAACAAAACCAACAGACAACGAACAACGAACAATTTGGCAAGAGATGAAGCCAGGAAAAGTTCCGAAGGGACCAGCAGCTGATGTCTGGCATCTTAAAATGAAAATGAATGGGAAACCTTTTTGGCCCCGCTTGATTGAAAGTGTTGAAATAGTCTTTCGGGTCAGCTGTCGGGGCATTAACATGGCCAAATTGTATCGGAGATTAGCGCTAAATGATATTGCAATATTGATAGTTTCCGACATGGCCCCAAAACTTATCCCTAGAACAAGTACTTATCGCAAATGAACGTTGACGAAATGGTTCTCGATTGTTTTGTGTCCTTGTTCATCTTGCCATTCTGTTGGTTGTGCGAAATATTTACTGATATACCGATAAGCCATTCGGACATCTTGGGGCTTAGACATAATCGATGGGAAATCATTCTCGTACAGATAGACAGTATTTACTTGGGGCGCTTTCAGCTTTTCATTCAACGATTAATGATTCGACGAGGGAAAATAATAATTTTCGTCGTTCAATCGAAGAGAATTTATGTGGGGAATAATACTTAACGATTATATTTAAACAAAACATCTTGCAAATTAAACATATGGAAAATGATTAGAAATCTTACTGAAACAAAAGTTCCACAAAATTAACTTATGTTGTTTACAATTTTTTTAAATATCTGAAATGTTGACCGTTGCTTGCCTGAATATGCCTGAATATCGCATACAGTCCAAAATGATAGTAGGAACATCTACAAAATCCTTTAATTATAAAAACGATTTTATTTCTTGGAAAAACTAAGCTTTAAGCTGCTTCCACAAATTCAATGCTAAACTTTCGCAATAACCCCTAGTTTCTCCATTTTTATATAGCCACCTGCTTATAAAATGGCCACCACAAACGTTTTCTTGAGACCCGCTAAACTAACAGACAACTAAGCCAATTTCCTTCATCGCCATAAAGAAGGATATTTAGCAGGAGCACCTGCCACAATCAAGTAGCCACGCTTCCAATCTGGATCAACTCCCACTCTCAACAGAGAACTCTCAAAGAGAACTCATAAATCCGAGGTCGGGGAGCAGGTTTATAATCATCATCAGGCCATAAAGTATTGTCTGCGCCAACAGGTAAATAAGAAAACTTTTGCCTCACTCAACCTGTGCCATAAACAACTTTCCTTGTCTTGGACCATCAGCAAAGCCAAACCAAGCAGATGACGTTGGTCACTGGTCTGCAGTTAAAGTTGGTCCACAAGTCCACAAGTGCACAGTCCAGAGCATCATGGTATTTTGCAATTAAACAAAAACCGAACAGAAGCCAATAAAACTTTGACCACTTTAGTAGACCGGAGCAAAGGACGCAATCCAGACGGGCAGTCCACCGCACACACAGACATAAAAGTGCGAATAATAATTAATAGAAAATTAAATTTTCCACTCTGTGGGGGAAAATATGCTGATTTGGCAGGGACGCAGCAAAGCAAATAATATTTCAGACCATAGATGTGTGCAAAGGCTTTTGTTTGCGAATGAAAATCGGTTTAGCAAAAACTTTCAACATTATGCCACCTTTTTCTGCACGTCCCTCAATTTGTGTGCGGCACATGTGGATACAAAAAATTAGCAAATCGAAACGATAGTCCGAATATGCAAAGCAAATATATCACAAAATTACGTAACTTTTTCATAGTTATATTGACAGTTTACTTAGTTTTTAACGATTTTTTTTAATATTTATTACTGGTTTCGTTTTTGATGAACTGAAAAATATGCTTGGCAAAGATTTTGGTTTCAATATCTTTCAGAAAGATTTAAAAAAACCCTTTGGTTTATTATATAGATTTTTAGTTAGTTACTCTCTTTAAGTCATTTATTGAATTTTACCGTTTAAACACTTTTCCATTTAAACTTAATGACTTTCAATGTTGAAATCAACATCGTTAATATGCCATGTGAGCAAACTACATACATATATGTAGATGAAACACCATTCATTCCAATCCCAGCACGAAAAACACTGTAGAACACAAGGCCATAAAAAGGGCACGAAAATAAAGAAACTCCCGCATTTACTCCTGATTATAATTGAAAATTTAATTATTTTCAATGGAAAGGAAAGCCCAGCAGGGCTTATTTGTTCACTTTATTTGTGGGAGTGTGCAAAAACACACATGTAATACATATATCCATATATATATTTCTATCTGCACGGTTGTGTGTTTGTGTTGCTGTTTGCTGCCTATTAATGTCAAGTTGCCGTAATGAGCACACAAAAAGCAGCTGATGATGCTTGGAAAAGATGCACTGAGAAAAATTATCGCAATATTATGGTTGAATAATAATTGAAAATAATTATAATATAATAGGTGAACATATTTTGCAAGTCATTATTAGGTATAAAATAAATGAATCAACATAAAATGATAAATGTTAACAAATGGAAGAAAACCCTAGTATCTTTTAATAACTGTTCCATTAAAAATAATATTTAAATGAATATTAATACCACTTTTTAAAGTAAAAGGTACCGTCCTTATTAAACATTTTCTTATATATTTTTTTATTGATGAACCATTTTAAATTTTTTTTTGCAGTGGGCAACCGAGGTACAATTGGGCGGGGTGATTTGGGGTAAGGATACGGGGGTCGGGGAGATATCGGGGATTTTCCTGTGTCAAGGCGTAAGGGCGTGCAAAAGCATTAAGGTTAGCTGGAATGGGTCCTGTTCGAAGGATATGAAGCTCCGTCTGCTGCTGTTGCCGCTTTTTCACTTATTTATGAAAATGAACCAAAAATCAAGAAGTTAAATTGGTTTTGTGTTTTGTTAACTTTTGTCTGCCAGGCAGCCGTTCTCCTTCCGATTTGGCTTTTTGCGCTCTGTTTCAACCTGTCGACTTTGTTGTTACTTTGTTTATGCATGCGTGGTTATGTGTACAAATGTGTGTATATAATTGAAAATACTCGCACACAAATCCGCACAATCCAAAAGAGGGGGAGAGGGGGCGAAATAAATATGGGCCCAGTGAAATACAAAGTGAAATTTATACCCGTCCGCCTGAAACCTAAATACGTATTATGCAGACGCCACACTTCACTAACCCGACGGAAAACCCCGAGAAAATCGCCAAGCCACCCCGACATGTGGGGAAAACTTTGCCGTTGACAAGGCAACTTGACATCGAACCGTCGAGGGGGGTTGGGGAGGGGCGGGAAAAGCCAAGATACTGACTGACATAGTTTTGTGGGCGTCTTTTGTATTCTCATCTAGTTGAATTTTCTTCTTTTTTTTCGTGCCCTGTGTTGTGTGTGGGCCGGGCTAAAAGTTATGGCAGAAAGTATGAGAATGGCTGTAAGTAGTTTTGGTAACTGTTTTTGATAATCAAACGTAATTTATGGGTCTTGAACTTGCCCCTTTAGAAGCAGCTATCTCATTCCGCCGGTTCAACGTACTCAATATTAGCAGCCATAAATGTTTATTACACCCAGACATTTTGTTAACCCCTTTTCGAGCCTAGGACATGGTTACTGCAGATATCCTCAGCAATATATGGCATTGCCAAAAAGGATTTGCAGAAGACGTTACATTCAATAACATCAAAATAAATCGAATTGACCATAGCCCGCACAATTGGTGACTAATAAAAATAAGTTTTAAGATGTGACGCACAAATAATGCGATACTAATTCTGTTTCCAATTAACAGACAAATATTTAACTACGTATAACATTTAGCATTTATGTGTTTTCTGTCCAAATAGACAGCTTGATAAGTGTATATTGTTTGGTCAAAAGCGTATTTAAAACCGGTTTTGTTTATATTTTTAATTTCTATCGTAAAGACGTCAATAGTCGTCTGTATACAAAGGAGAGAATTAGAGATCTCAAGTAACGAAAATGCAATTAAATTTGTACAAGTGTCTAGTAAACGACTGTGGACAAAATTACAGCATGCAAGCAAATAGTTTAGTAATTTCAGCACACATTTGAGAAAGTTAATTTGTAAGGAAACATAATATAGAAACTTGTTTAAATATCTTGAGAACTGACGTGGGGGAAACAATTTACAAAGAAGTAAGTGCTCTGAATGATTACAGTAATTAACTGCAGATAATATGGAATATCTATAAATTTGACTTTGAAAATCCTTAGACAAATTAAAATTCACCTGAAACTTATATTAATATTGGTATTTTTAGAGAAAGACTTCACCACTGTTCAATTGCAAAGCCAAAGTTCATACCCAATTCACACAGCTGTCGTTGGCCCACAAATCCTGTCACTTATCGGCCATTCACCTGACCGCTTTCTCGTCTGCTAACTAAATTATGTGAAAGCCAAAAACAACACTGAATGCATTTGACAGCATTATAAATGCAGAATTATCAAGGTACACCAGGGACAGGAACGAGGAACATCAGTTCCCAGGACAACGGAGACGCTGCCAGGTTGCCGGGGAATCCTTAGCTTAGGGAAATGAAGCAACGCTTTTGTCAGTCCCCCTCATAAATTGCATTAATATGCAAGGGGGGTTTTCGGGGCTAGGGTAAATTATGCCAGGACATCAGCAAGTAGAACAACAAATAACCGCCTGATTGCAGACTATTAACAGCATTAAAGATGAACCATTTAAATAATTCCCGCCTGTGCCCAAATGTTTCGGCAGGCGAGCCTCTCACAAACACAGATGTTCACTCAATGCCCGATAATTCGGTTTATACATATATATGTACATATATGTGTTTATGTAAAGATGCCGAGACATTCGGTGAAGTAAAGCATATAAATTACTAATACGCACTGTTGTCTTTGCCTGCAACTGGACAGATACACATGTTGCTACTAGCATTTGTAATTCAAGTGTAAAATAACAACGTTTTCACCTTCGCCCACAATGTTGCCAAATGTTTCACTTTGTCTGGGACACAAAGATTCAATTAGTTTGTCATTGAATACATTTTGATATGTCAGTCAGAGTTTGATTTAGCACAGATTGTAGACATTTACTAATTGAATTATATTTATCGAGAATTCTATGATTTGGCTGAGGGATTTTCTAATTAGATTTTCAACTGGAATGTAATGGAAAATTTGCTAAGAACTAAGAACTAGATTTATTTCTTATTTTGAAAATCTTCAAAGGATTCTTTAGCTTATTTTATGTTTTAAAACCTAAGTACTTCATCTGCCACCCTTGAAAAGTACCTTAATTATTTCGCCCATAATCACAGAAATGTGCATTCGAATTATGGAAGTTTAGCTCAAACATGAATTCCTAGTTAGTCAGCTGTTGCAGTTTGTCTTTTGTTCAAGTTTCTGCAATTCGCACACTTCTTATTCACTCAATTTGCATATTCTGTGCGCAGGCGTACCGCGACAAATGGATGAAACAGCTGTTTCAGCTTTCAGAATTCGAATTGTTGGATTTGAATTGTTGTTGAATTCGCCGAGTGGATTGGTGGGTGACTGGCTTTGGGTCGCCTTGACCTTGTAACTGTTTTCAAAGTACTTTGTCTCAGTTAATTGTCCCGCGGTATTTACCAGCCATTTACTGTGAGCATTTTTAAGTACCTCCATTACTTGTGGCTTCGTTTTCCACCCAAGGTGTGAATGAAGAAGTCCAACAAATAGCGCTTAAAAACCAATAAAGATGTACACGACATACAACGGTCGATATGGATTTAACCTGTCTTAGGTTTGAGCTACACTTGCAGTGGGTAGTTTAATTATTCCCTGAACCCATAAAGCTAATAATTTATTACTAGGGAGCCGATACATATCCGCATTTACCTACATCTTTGTTTTAGTTGGCTGTAATATACGGCTGATGTTATTATGCTAATACAAAAAAACTCATGTAATGAAAAATAAATGTATTAATTCGAGTTACGTATTCATTTCGTATTCCTATAACATCCAAACCAATCTTTACATTAGACATAGTTATGTTTGAAGGAAGGCCCATCGCTAGGGTATTCATATATTCGGTACAGTCAGATTAATATATTTTTTTCAACTTTTTTTCCAACTTTTGCACTAGAATTCATAAATATTCAAATGGCCGGCCGAGCAAGTTTGTTTGAAAACTTGTTTCGCACAAGTGTGTGGATTTGGTTTGGTTTCGCGCAGTAAAGGGTGAGTGAGAACCTACAGTATGTTATGTGCACTTGAAAGAAATGCCTTACAGGAAAGAACCGGTTTACCTGCCTCAACCACAAATCTATATATTAGCCAAGTTGGCTATGAAAAATGGACAAACGACTGGCTGACTGGCTGGATTGAGGCAGCGTGTTGGCGTTACAAGTGGATGAATGGATGGATGGACTTGGAATCAATTCAATTGGAGACGAATAAACAAAGTGTTGTCTGTCAATTATAAAGCATTAAGCTCGCCCAGTTATAGAGCCGATCACTGCTGATTGTATGCAGCCATGAATGATTCAAATCACGATGGAAAATCGATGGAAGCTGAGACCTGATAGAAACCGAACCCAGCATCATCTCCATGGCACTGTTCGCTTCACAGGCAGATATTCATCATTAGACCCCCATAATTGCTGAATCAGACAGGTCCGATCTGACCCTACAAGGTCATCATTAGTCTTGTCCCGAAGACAGACATTAAATGCCCATCGAAAATTGCCAGCCATTTCAGTTAATCTCGTTCTATGGAATCAAAGCCGCCAACTAATGATATCCATTGAGGAAACAACAAGGCTGGCTTGTGGCTAGCTAATTTATTTAATTAACAAATGTTTGACTTTGTTCTTTCTTTTGGTTTGATCTGTGTTTCTGCGGTTAGATTTACATGGTAGGTATAACTTATATAACAGAATATAGTTTGCACAATTCTCAAAACGAATTTCAAATATGGTTACATGTCCTCCAAAAAACTATCCGGATAATTACCATTTCAAAGCGATACCCAGCTTAAACGATAAAAAACTTGGTCAGAGATGGAAAACAAAACTCAGTCAAAATAAAAGTGGGATCATTCAAACAAAAGTTTACCAACGTTCGGTTAAAATCCCTAAATTGCATAAGTGGGATAGATTCCAATGCTACCCGATCCACAATCCGAAATCCCCTTCCCCTTCCACAGCCGCAAGAAACTTTCAATTGCCAACTCCGGGAAAAAGTTAAAAAGCGGCACGCGGAAATTTTCTATTTTCTTTTTGTTTTCAGTTTTGTGTGTTTTTTATTTTTTGCTTCTGCAATACAGCGAGCCATCAACAACAACTGACTGCTAAACTGCAAAGTACCAACAGCCACCCTCTGACCTCGGGAACTCTCCACCGGGTGGTGGTGCCACCCAATGGCAGCCATTAAATGAAACTTAATTAGCCCTAAATAAGCAACAGAGCCAATGAGTAAAATGTGGCTGAAATGGGTTCGGTTATTCGCTGGGTGGCTCTGGTGCTCTGGTGCTTTCAGGGCTTTGCATTTTAATGCACAAACTGAAAAATCATTGATTACTTTGCTGGGGGTTTCTTTTTTTGGCTGCGAGTTGAGCGCTGCACTTGGCGAACCGAAAGAAAAACGTTTGTGCATTTTACGCGATAAGTTGATTAAATTGCATAAAAGTGGGCCGAACGAATCGAAGGCTGTGTGGCACATAAGGAGAATACACTGTGAGAAAATGTGATAGAAAGCGGTTTTAATTCTGATTTTTATGTAAAGGTATCCCTAAGCCTAAACAAAACATCCATTTGACAATGCTTAGTCTTAGGTATACATCAACTGAACAATGAATACGAATATTTCCCTTTTTCTATTGATCCCAATTCATAAAATATTAAAAACAACGCCACAATAAATTATATTGTGTGAGTAATATGCTGGTTTCTATTCTATAATACAAATTATAACAATACCTATGATTTTCTTTAGTGCACTGGGTAAGTTGGGTCTATAAAGTGGGGATCATAAAACGCATTAGCTGGCGGTTGAGTGGGCGGTCGGAACTCTACCCCGATTGAGATTGAGTGCCGCTAATTTGAATCCGTAATTTCCTTGGCAGGCGTCATGCACCACGCCCCCTACACTCCCTACACCACCCCTTTCACAATATTTACCCAGTGGGTGCGACCGTTAACCGGCTTAGAACATGGCTGCTGCTGCAATTTTGTTGCAACTTGCAGCGGACGCAGCACTCCCAGTTTACGGCCATATTATGTGCTCCTTGCTACCGGCCTCCGCCTTTTTGCATCTACTTGTAGTTCATCGAGTGTTTGGATGGGAATAAAAAATAGATGGGGCCGAAGTGCAACCCTCACTGCACACCCCTTGCTAAGGAAAAAGTTGCAACTTTTACGAGCCGTAACGGTCGAACGGGCAGGCAAGTACAGTTACACCCGGTGGAGCAACACACCCGACTGGTTAGCTGTTAACAAACTAGCTGGATAGATGGAAAGATAGTTTTATTCAGCACCCGTTCTGGATGAACCCCATCCCACCATCCACCATACCCCCAACAACAAACTTAAGCAGTCCGCGGGGATTTGATGGCATTGCAGGGCAAACCCCCACAAATGTAGTTCAAAGTCGTGCAACATCGTAAATCCATCGTTGAACTATAAAAAACCGTCTTACTGCAATTTGTATCTCTTTTGCCGGTTGGGTGGGTGGCAAAAAGGTTTTGAATGGGGGCGCTTATAATACCCGATACTAGTAGATTACGCGGGCATACCGCGAATGTGAAATTGTTTGTTAAAGGGATTAGATAGCTTTTTGCTTTCCATTCCCCGTAACTGGGAAAAACTCTGAATAATTAATGGAGTCAACCCAGAAGATTCCGAGAAGAATTATAGGTAAGCTTGCCTGTTTTGGGATGCCTATCTAAATTGCAATATTTTTTGCATACTCTTTATAAACGTCAACAAAAGCACTTTTTCAACGAAAGCCTACATTAAAAATGTTTGCTGTTTAGATATTATTTATTTATAGTCAGTTTTGGACCCATTCCTGTAGCACAACAGGATAGTAAGTATCTCATAGTTGAAACACTTGACTTTTCTGCGCTTTCTTGTCACTTTTTTTGTTTTGACTACTGTTTCTGAGGCTCTGGCAGCCGGTTTTGGCTTTGGCTTTGGCTCTGGTCTTTTGCTCGGTTGCTCAAACCGTGAGCACTTTTTAATCCGATTTTGTTGCATTTTTTACCATGCTGAGTATGTGTGTGTGTGTGTGTGCGAGTGTTGCTGGCGATTACGCTTGCCGCTTCTCCTTATTTTGTGCTACTGCTACCGCTTCTTCTGCGCTTCTGCTTCTTCATCTGGCTTTTCCACCTACTTTTCCCAGTTTTTTTTTTTTTTTTGATTATTTCAGCTGCACACGCTTCGGCCAAGAGAGTCACCCTCATCACCCTTAGAAGGCCCAAACGATTTTGCATTTTTTATTTAATATATGCGGTGTTGCCCTTTTCCCCACTCCCCACTCCGTAACCCCTCTGCTGTTGATGTTGCGGCCCCTGCTTAGCCTTGGTTGACTATTTAAAGCCGTAAAACCCTTAACCGTGGCTTAGCTGCACGGGCCATAAGTTCAGCCGGAATGAGAGTGCACAGCGAGAAACGGTTCATCGAACTTGAAATGGTTTTCGGTGGAGGGTCAATAAGTTAATGGGGTACTGGAACCGGAAGCATTCGATAGCGAGGCTTACTTTTACTATTTCACGCAGAATTAAAGTATTTTCTTTAACCTTATAGTACTAAACAAAATAGAATCATATTCATTCCAGTAAAATTTTTTTAAATTTTAGATTTATGAACGCATTTCAATTAAAAAGCTTGTTATTTTCAAAAACAAATTAGTTGGAAGCCTTAAACAAATAAAAATCCTTACTTTCAGGCTTTGTTTAGGTTTTAAAACCTTTTAGAAAGACGTGTGTAAACGCAGCTAATTAAAAGTAAATAAAACATTGATGCAACAACTTCCTAGACTAAAAACAGTCCAAAATTAGTTGCAGTGCCTAGTATACCCCAGAATTGACATTTTTTGCGATTGTTTTACTGTTTTAGGTGCCCAACAGATCCCTCATTTGGGCAATGCCAACAATGGACGGAATACCTGATTCGTTTGATAATCCTTTCGGCCGAAAAGTGCTTGTGTACACAGGCCAGATTGCCGGCGAATCGTCCAAGGATCGAGGACCGTGATGGAGGAGTCCGAGGAGTCCAAGGAGTCAGGATCGAGTCCTGGCCGGGTTGCAATTTCGCCGCCGGGCTCTTATTTTGCCGTTGCCTTGGCATTCGGCTTGTCTCTGTGTGTTTTGGCCTATTTGCATTATGAATTATTTATTTTGTTTATTCCTTCTTTGCCACGAGAACACAGATACAGAGAGTTAGGCCAAAAGTGGGGAGAGGAGATGGCGAGGAAAACCGAACCCGGAAAATGTTGCAAAAGTGGAATACTTGACGTCGTCTCAGTGATAAACGTGGGCGGCCAAATAAAAACAAAAACGGCTCCAGAATGAGAAAAACCAAAAATATAGCGCACGAAATACGCGAAAAGTGTTTGCTCGGATTAAATTTATGAATATTATATTCAAGCAAAAGTTGTGCCATCCAAAAACACCCAAGCCACTGCAATAGCACAAGTTTGTCTATAAATTTTTTGCGATTCCTCCCAGTCTGTCCAGAATTTACGGTCCCCGCCCAAAATAGAAAAAAACAAGAGAGAACGCTATAGTCGAGTTCCCCGACTATCTGATACCCGTTACTCAGCTAGTGTAAGTGCGAAGGACAGTTTTTGGCGGTTTGTGGGCGTTGTAGTGGGCGTGGCAAAAAGTTTTTTGGGATATCGATAGAAATTTACAAGACCAATATAAAAATGAAAAAATATCAAAACATTTTTCAAAAGTGTGGGCGTGGCAGCTTTGGGCGGTTTGTGGGCGTTAGAGTGGGCGTGGCAAAAAGTTTTTTTGCAAATCGATAGAAATTTACAAGACCAATGCAAAAATGAAAAAATATTAAAACATTTTTCAAAAATGTGGGCGTGGCAGTTTTGGGCGGTTTGTGGGCGTTAGAGTGGGCGTGGCAACCTGAATCGACAAACTTGCGCTGCGTCTATGTCCCTGAAGTCTGTATACTTAATCTCAACTTTCTAGCTTTTGTAGTTCCTGAGATCTCGACGTTCATACGGACGGACAGACGGACAGACGGACAGACGGACGGACAGACGGACAGACGGACGGACAGACGGACATGGCCAGATCGACTCGGCTACTGATCCTGATCAAGAATATATATACTTTATATGGTCGGAAGCGCTTCCTTCTGCCTGTGACATACTTTTCAACGAATCTAGTATACCCTTTTACTCTACGAGTAACGGGTATAAATATACAACTGGGAGGTAAATTGCCAGCTATTGCAGCCCGCTTAAGGGTATAATTTTGGTCAAGTTGTTTATTTTGATGGCAGCCCCGTAAAATGATATATCGACTGTTCCATATCTCGATGGGGATTCGATGTTAATGAGTTTGCCGCACTTACTGGGCTCGTAAAGTATGCGACTGCTTAATCCTTTCAGCTCCAAGTTTGCCTTCAAATTCATACAAATCATTCGTTACAATCGTGGAGAGTCTGCAAGTAGAATGGATTTAGAGGGCTAATTAGCTTTAAATTATGACAGAGGACATTTATTTAAATTTAAATTAAATGAGTTTACATTTGTAACCAATTTTAAACCTTTTATTTGCACCTGTACCATATTCACTGATAAATTGAACGTCTTTAAGTAAATTACAGGAACGATGAACTAGAATGCTTATCATTATTTTCGTAGAGCAAACTTAGAGTTCTAAAACATTCATTCAATAAGCCACTTCCCGTTGCAGAATGCTATCAAAATCACCTAAAACCAGCCAAGGATCTTCTTTACCAACATCGCATAAAAACAAAAGACTGCTTGAGCTCAAACTGATGACTGCCTTTGTTCATAAAGGAAATTAACTCTTTTCATGTACCAATTTGCATTAAAAATGTTATAAATTCGCTGGTAAGCGTGGCAAAGCAAAGGCAACTAAGCACATATAAATCTACCCCACGACCTCATCGAAAGGACTTCAACTCGTCCTGTGTCTTCGGGCCAGGTAAAGTAGTGATTGTAGCTCCTTCTCCGGCAAAATAAAGGTGGCGAAGCGAAAGGTGTGTCGGCTGGGTGGAAAATGAGGCGGGTGTGGGGGAGGGTCGGTGAGTTGGATGGACGGGTATGAGAGCGATGAATTTGGAATGAATGCAATCTTGCTAAAATATGCAAGGAACGCTCACACACAGACACACCCACTTACACACACACTCGCACTCACACACACACACTCCGACATTAAACATTGAAGCGACAAACGAAATGAAAAACGGCTGTGCAAATTAATTTTACGTTGCACGAACAACAACAACTCTGGCAACAGTAACAGGAGCAACGCAAGTAACTGCGTTTGCGACAACACTGAGAGAAAAGTCAAAGAGTTCATATGCATAAATATTACAATAAAAACTTTGTACATAGACAAATACGAAATATTTCATTATAAGCACTTTCAGTAATAAATAAACTATTTCTATGCTTTTTAATGCATATCTAAATAGTAAGTCCATAAAAACTATTTAATTTAAAAACCTTTATAAAATGCAATTAAATGTGTAATTATATTTCTTAATTACAAAATTGTCTTTAATCAAACCTAATTTTTCTCTGTGCACAGTGGAACCTCCCAGCGAGCACGATGAATAGCAAACAACAACAAGAACTATGCAGGGCACGCCCATAACTCCAACATCTACATGAGAATGGGCCTCATCTAAAGGGGCGGGGTTTTCGTGGGAGTTGGGCCAAAGCGGGATACCAAGGATAAGGATGACTTCCAAACAGCTAGACAAACATTTAAAGGATTGCCAGCAGGATGCCGCCACCCATCCACACTTTATTTCGCTTTAATTACCAAGCTCTTAGTCTGCCGCTGGTGGCTCGAAAAAATACCCACCATATACATATAGTGGCGATGGCGGAAAAGTAGGCAGAGGATTCTACCTTTTGAGGTCCGTGAATTCCCGGAAGGACACCCCTCACGTACTTTAGTAACAAAAGGTGTGATCATAATTACTAGTATGGTCGAAAGGTGAAGTGGTTTAGTTTGTCTACGTATAGCATTATTACAATACAATTTAACTGTCTAAAATGAATGATTTCTCACATTCGCTCTTCGATTAGCCCAAACCTAAACCAGTCTTGAGATAGATACTTTGTTTATACTTTAATTCAGCGTTAAGCTGCTATAATATAACATATCAAGCTTCTTAAATCTTAGCATACCGGCTGAAAAAATCGAACTGTGAATCGATGAAGAGCAACAGCTCTGAGTCAGCACAAGTCCTGCAAAGTCCACAAATAACATTAAAACCCTATTAGCCCATGGACCATAGAGAAGTGAACCAGGAACTGGAATAAACAAGCGAGGTCTAGTGCAGCCCAGGAGGACTCGCTTAGCGGCCAAACTATTTTACAATTAAGCATTTAAGGCCATGGTTAAAACATTGTATCGGCGAGTGTCTCGTGCCACCTGCACGGCAGCAGTTAGCAGTTACCAGTTACCAGCTACCAGGTAGCAGTTAGCTTTTTATTTAACCCATTACTCTGGCTGCAGGTAAATAAAGCCAGCACTAAAATGTTGCCCAACGGCAGCCGGCAAAGCCACCCGAAGCCGCCTCCTGGCTGGCAGGAAGGTAAAAAGCGACGCCAGACTGTGCCAATAAATAAATTCGCAACACCCCAAAAAACAAACAGTGCCAACCGGCGGCGGGTGCAACAGTGGAGACTGTAAACTGGATACCAACTTTGACTTGACTTTAACCACACTGCAGCACCAAGTTATCCCATCTATTTTTTCTGGCTCCTTTGGGTTGACATTTATTTTTTGTTTTCTTTTCCTTTTTTTTGGCTCGTCCTTTTACGTGGCGTGTTAGCAATATGCATATGGTAAGTCCTTAAGACCAAGTTTTTCGGTCGTGCGCGGTGGAGGGTATGCTTTTATTTGATTAAATGTTCTTTACCTTTAAAGAGGGCAATAATAGTTTTTCGACGGTTATCTTGGTAGGATGCCAGGTTTCAATTACCAATGCAGGGTAATGGAAGTGAGCAGGTGAAGCGGCGATATCAATAAACATTCGATCTTTATTTCGGGTGGCAAGTTTACTTTTCAGCAAATTAAAACGTTACTATTTTGTGAAATTTGTGAGAAACGAAAAAAAAAGAGAAGGACTTGCGATTACATTACCTTATACTGCATAAATAATTAAATATATAACTAGATAAATTTTTTTAATAAAAGTTTGTAAGTTAATAAAAAAAAACCTAAAATCCAATAAGTAAATATTTGCACTTTAAACTCGAACCTTGTGCAAGATTTTCTGTCTTATATGAAAACCCAAAGACTGAAAATGCATTTTCCGACAGAAACTGTATTTCATAGATACTAAGAGCAGTGAAAACCCGCAGATCGAAAGTTTCGTGAGCTTCTTAAGCACTCCAAATTTCAATTAAAGTATGTAAGCACTGACGCAGCTGGCAAGTTTCAATTAACCCGTCGAACTCTGGCTGATCGAATTCCGACCCACACTTTTTTGGCTCTAGAGCGTTCGTTGCGCAACTTGAACTTGGCAAAAAGTCGTCCTGGCCGCCCATTACGTATCCTTAAACTTCACTTTTATGCAGACATACGGGTAGTTAAGTCGCACACACACACACAGAGCAAAGGGGAGAGATTATTTCCGTACTTTTTATCTTCATGCGTTCAGGGTGCGAGCACTTGGCGCTTAAAAAGTCAACGGGGCAAACTACCAAGGCAGCCTGCCAATTTGTGACTGTCTTTTGCTAACCTCCAACTCGACTCGACTCAACTCGACTCAACTCAACCCAACTGAGCACAGCTCCCAGTCGCAGCATATATGTCTATATGTATAGTATATCCTCCGATTCCTCATTTTGGTGCTGCCAAAGCGCGACGGTGCAAAGCTGACAGCTGCTTAAATAATTTCCAGTCATGTGCGCCGCCCACAAAACACAACTAAACCGTACGTACGGCATGAAAAAAAAGCGGAAATAAAGGAAGGCCAACCACTACAAGAAACTGGGGGCAGAAGTTGCCATCTTATGCCTTTTTTCCTCAGCTTCCTCCGCTTCCTTCGCTTCCATGAACTTCCGGACGGGGCGGAGATCTTGTCCTTTAAGTCGACTTTACGTCGTCGTCGTCGTCCTCGTCGTCTGTGTATCAATATGCGGGGTCAGTATTTAGATACCCTCACTTGGGGTAGCTGCAATACCGGAAATGGCCCCTTTCGGCGAAGGAAGTCCTGCTGATGACGAACTCCCCTTGAGTAAAGTATGAAGTCGGAATCTCTGTGGCACAAAGAGTACTTTAATCATAACTAAGAATGACAAAAAGCTTACAAAATGTTACCTTTTAATGCAATAAAACTCATAATGTTTATTTATGGTTTTGATTAAATTTTAAAATAAAAAATATTTAAAGCAACAATAACAAACTCGTTTGCTTAAGCATTGGCTTTCAGTGAGTGCTAATTTATCTACAGTTATTTTTTTTTAAATAAAAATAAAAGCGTATATTTCGCTTCGTTTTAGAATTTTCTTTCACATTTTTTAGTCGAATGGAGCTCAGCGTTTGTGCTGAGGAAAATCTATGTGTCTGCTACATGTTTAATTGCCACTGCGTGAAGATGTTAATCTATTTCGAGCGGCGGCTAACAAAAAGTGCTGCCTGTCGGTGGAACCACTATACTACTATATGGTAGTACGAGTTCTGCTGACAGGGAACATTGTTTAGCTGGCTCAAAGGAGCCCAATGACAAAGATAGATCGGGGAAAGGCGGGCGAATGAACTGGACTGGACTAAAAGCCGAAAGCAATCAGCAGAGACTAATTCAAGTTACTTCTCTAAAAGCCCGCTTTGGTACTGGCTTCGAGGCAGGCATCGCGGAAATGACGAGGAAATTGTGTAAATTGATTATAGATAGCCTGCCTGGCTACCAGATTTTCCCCACCTCCTGCTCGCCTCCTGCTAAGTGGAAAAGTCAATCATAGCTGCGTGTATATATGCAATCATTTCAAAGTGTCCGCAACTATATATACCTACGTATATATATTAAAATTTAACATGCTTCTTTGTCGACGTCTTTGCCACTGTTTTTTTTTCGTTCTGAAAGAATGCCCGCCACAGCAGAAAAACAAAATTTATTACGAATGAAAATTAATTAAATTAAATGGACTGTGAAAAATTCTTGCTCAATATTATCCGGTCTCTCGCTCATTTTCTGTCAGCTTCTTTTCAACAAAGTATTAATATTAAAGTTTCCCGATGAGCGCTAGTAATAAAGGCTGCCAAAGGAAGCGGGAAAAGTCGATTGGGGATGTAATTAAAATTGTTTTTTATGATGTGGCTTGCTGTAATGCGCATCAAAATCTTCTTTAAGGATTACTTTGTTCAACACTGTAATCCATTCGAGGACTTTAAATCGTCGTTTTTTTCTCTGTCGATTGATATAAACATGATTTAATCAAGCATTTATCGAGTGCGTATAGCAGAAGGGAATTATTGTAAATTCAACGTTAAATGCTGTTTGAAATCATATAAACTCATTTAATACGTGATGAAAATCGTTCTATTTTTTATCCAGCATTTCAGCTTTTGTTAATATATAAAACGACCTAAACTGCGTTATTTCTCATACAGGTATTTAATGATAGTACCTAAATAAAGCACAAAACAATATCATTTTGTGTAGTATTGAAAAAGTATTTAATTGCTCGAAAGTAAGTAAACAAACGTTTAAAGTAGCAATACTCTAGTACAGTCAGAAATAAACCGTTGTAATGGAAAACCATCTGCATTTCTGAAATAATTTGTGTAATTCTCTTTAAGCCATTTGACTCACGCCATAAGCCACAAAGTGTTTCCCACCCCCGCGATTTTGGGTAAGCAAACACCCCAAAACAGATCATCGTACGAGCCAAGTTGTACCCGAGTACACATTTCAAAAGAATTCCAACTCACGTATTTAAAAACATTCCTTAATTAACCACCCACTTACCTCATGTGGCGCATTATATTATACATTCAAGTCCCTTCAACCAGAGCTCTATAATCTTTTATCTGCTCAGCACACACACACACACATAGCGAGAGAGACGGAGATAGCCGGATGGAAGGAGACGGGGCCACACTTGGAAAACACATATATAAATGCGCCATAAATATAGATCTTATTAACCTGTTGACATCAATTTCCACACACACTGCGATTACCGCACAAGTGAGTGTGTGTGCATCTCCGACAAAAAGAGGAAAAAAGCCAAATACTCGAAATGCCATCGTCATGTAATTTAATGGGAGGGAATCCACCAATTTTGGGTGGCAGTTCGAGGAGCATTGAAATTGCTCTACAAGGCCTAAGGTGGGTAATATGTAGGGGGGTATGGCTTTAGGGAGGCGGGGGGTGGTTTTGTTGGCTAAGGACTCGGCGCAAACGAAATCAGCGCAACGACAGTCGTCCTTGTAGTCGCTGATAAGCTTTGATTTCCTGGAACAGGCAGCAATGGCGTCGACGAAGTCGTCGCCTGTGACGCACACACTCACAGCCACACTAATACCCCCACCACACACACAGACACACACAAACACACACACTCACAAACCACACACACTCAATGAGCGTACACATTCACACACAGTCGGGGCCACATGCAAGCGGCAATATCAATACCAATACCAATATAAATCGCAATGGGCGTGGGCGGATGAAGCATGTTGAAATCCGCTTAGAGACTCTACATTTTTAATACCCAATAACCAAGAGGCTATACGATGGGGTATGCCCAGGTTTTTCGAGCAATATATACAGCACGGAAATGCGGATATCTTAATGAGCTTGAGATGTTACTCGAGGGAGCACTTGTAGACCCCGTACATTAATTGCCGATAATTATTTATTCAAATATTTATGGTCAATTATGCTCATATTTAATCACTAAATATATTTATCTACATTTTTTATTACATTTTTAGCTTGTGACTCCTTCTACTTCTTAACTGCACTCAATAGTTAGCTAACATCACTGACAAAATCTCACCCAATTAATACAGCCAAGAATATAACTAGTGGCTCCACATACAAATTTGCAATGTTTCAGAGCAAAAAAGAAAAACTGCAGCAAAAAAGCATTTTTATTGGGGAAAAGTTATGTTCCCCTTGCTAAGTATTCCGATGTCGGAACTCTGTTAAACATTCCTAAAACCTCCTTTTTGTTTTCCCCCCAAATTATTCCGCTGACGAATTTATTAGCGAAGCGATGTCTGAACTTTTTATTCCATTTTCGCATTCTTTTCAGCTGTCTTACTATATTTTCAATTTGATTTTTTATTTTTTGCTAACGACGTTATTGACTTTTATAGCTTTGCCATAGCTATGGATTCGGTGCGTGCTTGGTGTGTTTGTGTGTGTTCAGAGTGGTGGGATAACTTGTAATTCCGTTTATTTTTTTTCCGGCTGTCGGTTTTTTGTTTGTACTTTTTATTGGCGGCGACACGTAGCGTGCGGTGCGTAAAAAGCGTGAAAGAGACAACCGCATGCATTTGCCGGATTGCCAGCGGAAACGGAAATCACAACACAACGCGCGGACTAAACATGACAGCCAAAAGCTGTCATGTCCCACAGCAATCCGTGTGTTTGAGTGTGTGTTGCGTGTATGGGGATATTGTAAGCGATGCCCTGGGAAAAAAGTGTCACGAGCGAAAGGAGGGAAAAAACCTGAACTAAACTGAACTGGACTGGACTGAGCCAAGCCAAACCATGCCAAACCGAAATGAAATGAAATTGCAGGCCCAGATCCCCAACTACAGAGTTAATACGATTGTGGTCTAATGAATTAAAGGCTGAACCAACACACACGAGAGGAGAGATCCAAGACAAATCAACGCAGAAAAATCTGCTGCGAGAACGGTGTGTGGGTTTTGTGCACTGCGGAAAATAATCTAACGAAATTCGAGAATAATTGGCACCTGGAATAAAATCTGTTTAGGAATTGGTTACAAGCTGCGTTTTACCATTATTTTATGGTTATGATAATATGAATGTTAATATTATTTGATGATGTTTGATCGCATTACTTTGTTATAAAATTGTTTACTGCTATTTACTGCTAGTTAAGGAATTTAAGGAGAAATATTAATATTTCCTCTTACCTATATTTTATATATATTTTTTCAATGTGACAAATTCAACGCTGACACAAAGAGCCAGAAGATTGTAGCGAAACGTGTGTCACACCATAAAACAAAACCAAAAGCAAAGCAAAGCAAACCAAAGCAAAGAAAAACAAAACAAGTGAAAGAAAAACTCGGTAAAAGGACATCATGGTGCTGGAAAAGCAAGTGCAAAATTGTACGAACAAAAGTGAAGCGCTGCCATTGAGAAAAAACACACAGGCAGTAAAAGATTGAATTTGTATCTATGTCCATGTATCTGGACATTTCCCAATCCCAAACCCCATCCACATGGCAAATCCCATTCCCACGACTGGGTCAACTGATTGTGTGTGCATGAGCGAATAACTGGCCAGGCAGATCGGCCATCTGAGACCTATGTGGACATGGTGCGTTTAACCACGTAATAGTCTCGGCGGCTCTGCGGATTTACGGCATCAGTCAGAGGGCTTAGCACAGTGGGCCCAGAACGCACCCAGGGCTCTAGGTATCCATATAATTAAACCAATTTTGTTTCGAGTGGCGTATAAAGGTATTTTCCAGCTTTCTAACGAGTCTCGCTTGAGACTATAAGCCTCTTAAAGCCTGCTTCGAACTTGAATCTCCCCTGTGAGTTTTTAAAAATTTCAATAACCGAAATTTTACAGATTGTTCTTGGAAACAACAATTATTGGCAAATATTGCTATTTGGAGAGAGGAGAGAAATCGCTTTAAATAGCTAAGGAGATTGTTACTGTTCATTTGCTTAGCTTCTTACATGATTTAAAATTTTTGACGAATTTCAATTTATTTCTATTTGTTTTGTTCTTTCAATTTATTGTTATATTTGTCTTTATAGCATTTTTTATATATTTGATACAAATGGTTTAGTCAACAAAATACGTTCGGTTGGGCATGAAGGATCATAAGCCCTATAAATTTTCCCAGCACACGTTCAATTTGTTATCATTGAATCCCAGGCTTTTGCCTGCCATTGTTTCATCTGGCACAGATTCACAGTCGTGTTTCCCTTTGGAGTCAGCCTTTCAAGTCCTCTCTACGTTCACATTTTTCTTTTTAATAGGAAAAACACGTCTTCAGTCTCCTGGCCATGGAGTGCGTGTTTGGCCAGCTTTGTTTTCGCATGTGAAAGTATTTAATTCAATTTGCGCTTAATTGAGACAGGCTGACTGTACGGCCCATCCCCATTCTCATTCCCATCTCCACCCACCCACAATTACCAGCCAACCCGCACCAGTAGGCAGCTGTCAAGGCAAAAGCAAACGAAGCGTTACGCTAGCTGACAGCCCGATGCCACCCAACACCACCCAGCACCACCCAGCACCACCCAACACCACCCATTCAAGCAACCCAGCCCCCAACCCTCATCACAAAATTCCAGTCAGTTGATAAAGCATCAAAAGAAATGTACGGCCAAGTGTTGTATCGTTCGTTGTCTTAACAATTTATAAATTAATTATGTATGCACTGCGAGTGTGTGTGCTGTGCTGAGTTGAGTTGAGCTGAGCAGAGCTGTCTTGGCCAAAAAAGCAGAGGCAGAAGTGGCGATTCAACGATTCAAGACCAGCATATGCATACACATTTAGCCATAGTCATACATTTATGTACTTAGCCAGACACCATATGCGTAGTCAAACATTTTAAATATAAACGCGTTAAATGTTTCAATGCCAGTTGTCATTAGAGATGGACGTGGTACAGATTTTTTTCTGGTTTGCGGCCCTGTCAACACCGGAATACTAAGTGCTTGGCTAATAAATTATTAGGCCAGCTGGCCGGTTCTACTGGAAAAGTTCAGTTATGGCCGTTGAACAATTTTCTTAAAGAGTTGCCTTGTTGTAACACTTGTCTGGAGTATCATGAATGAGACACCGAAGTACATGATATGTGTCTTAAACTCATTGTGGATTTACCTGGACTGCAGCTTTTACTACTACATACTTGTAATAATCTAAAATATCTACTTCTTAACAATTTTTATTTATTAATTATTTATCAAGCAATAAAATTTATCTGCTGTAATTAAGTAACATAGTTTTTACTTTCATTAGCGTCTAAAAATATGTATATTTTTCACTTGTTATCATTTAAGTTTCTATATCAGCATTTTACAGCCTTAACTTTTGATGTACATCCCCCATAATGATTTCACATTTTGTAAACTTGATTGAACTCAAAAGATTTATATCCCCCGGCAATCGAGTAAGCCTTAAATCACGAGCGAATTTTATGTATCTCTAATTTTATGACTTCGTTTTTATGGTTTTAGCTACCTCAGGGAAATAAGTATATGTGGATGCATTTTTTTCCAAAAAAGTATACTTTCAACAAAGTGAATCCGGTCAAGTTTTTTTTTAATTTATAGGCCTTTTGAACCGCTAACAGAATATATAATAATACGACATAGTTTAATGGAAACTTATAAATATATTTTATTGAATTTAACAAGTCTTTAGGAAATAAGTATATGTGTATTTTTCATTTGGTTCTCTTAATCTTATTAATTGTTTCTGTATTCAATTATTGTTTTTTATTTTAGTAATTTATATGCTTTCCCTTAGCCATAAGAAGCTTATGAATGCGATTTGGCATAGAGTCTGCTAAATTTTGGAGAGTTTCATTGCTTATTAGCTCCCACTCTGCAACCAAAACGTCTTTTAATTGTCTGATATTGTCAAACTGCCGTCCATTCTTATAAATTCTTGCTGAAAGAATTCCCCAGAGGTCCTCAATAGGGTTTAAGTCCGGACTAATCGCTGGCCACTCCAAAAGTGGTATAGATTTTGAAGAAAAAAATGTTTTTGTAGCACGTGAAGTATGGATTGGAGCGTTGTCCTGCTGAAAAGTCCAGTTATCGGCGTAAAGCTCCGTTGCAAAGTCTATTAATTCTTCTTCCAGCAACTGGGTATATATCTCGGAGTTTGTTTTGGTTGGAATAAAACAAACAAGAGACTTTCCTGCATATCCAAAAGCAGCCCAAACCATCAGTGATCCGCCGCCAAAGTTCCTTTTGTGTCGTGTCTCTCGGGGATGTCGTAAATCACGCCAATACTTATGACACCCATCTGGGCCATCCAAATTCCACTTTTTCTCATCCGAAAATATAACACTGCGGAATTCTTCGGACCAAAATTTGTATTTTTCGGCAAATGACAAACGTGTGCTTATGTGACGTGGTAGTAGCATTGGTACAGGCACCCGAGAGCTATATTTAACTGTCTTATTTTCTGCCAAAAGCTGATGAACCCGTCTCCTAGACACTTTGAGCTTCAAATGGCGCTTAATGTCGTTACAAGACATTTGCTTGTTAACAGCTAGACGCTTAATCTCGCGCTTGCACCTATCGTCGATGGTACTGGGTCTGCCACTGCGTTCGGCTTTTCCATAAGATTCCACGTTTTTTAAGAAATTTGCAACCGTATTTGGATGTCTCGAAACTCTGGAAGCTATTTCAGAAATTTTGGCGCCACTTTCGCTCAAACCCATAATCAGACCGCGCTCTTCAACAGACAAGTGTGTTCCACGAGGCATTCTTAGAAAAAAACTGCATTTTTTATAGTGTTACATGCGATTAATTGATTACTTACATATTATTTTTGTGTAATTAATTTATTTTCTTTAGAATACAGTCAATTAACACCAATTTACTCGATCCAAATAACACGCTGATTGACAAATGCGCACAAGCTTTTGTGTTCACATATACTTATTTCCTAAGAAAAAAAAATCGCAGCACACAATTTTTCTATAACGGTGCTACGAATTGTGAGCAAAGAAGAATTTTGCATTTGCATTGTAAGAACAGAAGGCAAGAGTAGAGTATTGCATACCAATAATAGAATAAAAGCTACGATTATAGAAGATATAGGCTCATAAACAGTAAAAATAATCATACACATATACTTATTTCCCTGAGGTAGCTATAACAGAAACCAGTCACGCTAAAATTATGGCATTTAGTCACCCTTCAATTATTTTTAAAAATTCCTATTTAATATTTTGACAATCAAGAATTAAGGAAAAGCGTATTTAAAGCATATCAATTTGCAAATATGCATCACTGAGTGCCAAGTGTCAGTGGAGGTGTTTGCCCAAGCCAAAGTTGTCAACTTTTTCGCTGAGTTTCGCATTTCACAAACTGTGTCGCATTACACATTTTCGGATTGAAAATTGTTTAGCTCGGCTGCTGCTGTTCCCTCACTAATTGTCACTAAATATGGCTTCAGTTAATTCCAGTTTCAGTTACTTAGCAGCGCAGCTACACAAGTGACTGTGAATCGAGAGATATGTACACAACCGTCCATCATTTGATAAACTGCCTGTCAGTCAGTCAGTCAGACAGTCATTCATTCAGTCAGTCAGTCATTCAGTCAGTCAGGCAGGCAGCCAGCCATTTGGGCAGGTGAGTCAGTGAAGCGTTCAATCTTCTCACATTTTTTAGCACCTTTGTCAGCTTATCCAGCTTGTGTCAATAGTCTTTGTGCCCCTCTTCGCTTGGAGTGCTAAAAATGTTGCAATATCTTCTTCACTTGGCACTCTGACAGATCCAAAAACGCCTCTGGGGCTTGGCCCAGCAAAATAGTTTTGAGAATGCTGTCACACTTTTTGTCACCCTTCCTCGCATTGCATCCATTTCTGATGTTTGTCAAAGTTGGCACATAAACAAAAAAAACAGAAAACCCTAAACCCCAAAGCCACCACCAGTACAGAACAACAACAGATTAAGGAGTTATAACTTCTTGGGCAAGATGTGTGAACATAAAGCTCCAGTTGAAATCCCCCAACAAGTTTGTAAGCCCTTTGGCTTACACATGTCGAAGTCACAAAACGTTGCAATTATCCCTCTTGTGTTCAGGGTTTTACGTCCAGTATCTCTATTTGTATCGCCCAGAGGTATTTCAAATATTAATGTCCCAACTTTATTCCTAATGATTGTAAGACGTTGAATTTGGGTTATGAAAAAATCTAAAGATTGCCAATTTGTAACCCCTAAGATCTTTCAAGTTAAAAGACAGCTACACACTTGTCATTTTTTTATTACTGGGTCAAATTTTCTTAGACATTTGAACATGCAATACAGACAACTGCATATTAGTTTAAATTAAGTCAATTAAAACTAGTTAGAGCAAGTGCTTATTATTTCGGACTCTATAGAATCGCAAAGGGTTACAAATAATTTGATTGATGTATATTTCAACCCAAACTATACTAAGTTAGATCATCCACTGTTTAAATTAAAATTAATTGTTTAGGTGTCTAACAAAAAATACCAATTATTGACATTTTTGTAATGCTAATATTACAACCTGCATCCTTATACTTTATTATAAATATTTATTTTTAGAGTATTCAAAAGTCCCAGGTCGCTATTACTTTGTCTCAAAGCGACTTTAATTGCTCAGAGTTATTATTTTGATTAGTTTCTTATATTTTTCTTTATCTTATTTTCAACGCCGAGAATTCAATACGATAAAAATGCTCAGCTGACCTTGAGGCGCATCTAACGATGCTATTTTTTTGCGGTTTAAGCTTCGTATTTTTTTTGTATTGTTCTGACTATGATGCTGTATCGTTATTCTCATATTTTTCTGTCTATCGTTTAGAACTCATCGCTGTACTACTGTTGCTTTTGCCTATCTGTCTTCAGTTTCGCTTCTTTTTTTTTTTTGGCTTTTAAATTGCTGATTTAGCTGCTGCCTTTGAAGCTAGCATTGACTTTTTCTCGATTCAAGTTAAATGTGATTTTTGTATCTTTTCGTGTAATCAAGAGAAGCACCTTGCAGCGATTTTAATTATTGATTTTGTGGCGCAGTCGGTTTTTGTGGTTCCTTCCAATCATTATTGTTTGACTTTCATACAGCTCATGCATAGTTATTGTTATTGTGGATTCCGACTTGAAGGTCAGGGGAAGGTACTGTGGTAGCAGATGGGGAATGGAGATGGGGATGGGGAGCCCTACCCACTTGGGCAAATCTTTAACTGGCTGAGAGTCACCTGATTGTGTGCAATTATAAGGGGTCTGCCACAGAAGGTATTCATTGTTATCGAAAAGTGCTTACTGTGTATTGAAAATTCTTTTATTTACTGAATGTAAATATAATTAGTTGTTTTACAATATTTTTTTTTTACAGCGATGTGATTTAAACAAAATATTTATATATTCATTATTCAGTTTGCAAAGTGAAAACATATATAAATACAATTTCCAGCTTTTTAAAGCTTAATTGGTATGGAACAACAGTGCATTAAATAAGTATCTCTTGACTACATTTTTATATTGCATCTTTCATCTTTGTGTACTTCTTCAATTCCCCATAGCCAGTGCTCACTGTGATCGCATGTGCCTGGCTCAACTGACCCACTCAGCTGGCTCAGCTTCATAGGCATCACTCAAAGCATTTCAGTTGCTGCTGCTGTTTTGCTTATTTGCATCAAGTCGAGTGGGTTTCGCTTCTTTATTATTACGTTTTTTTCCGACTTTAATGATTTGTGTTCTATGGTTGCTAGTTGGAATAATAAGCAGCGGCGAGAAAAATGCAAACCAAATAAAAG
The DNA here is from genome assembly GCF_016746365.2 of Drosophila yakuba. Lineage (NCBI taxonomy): Eukaryota > Metazoa > Arthropoda > Insecta > Diptera > Drosophilidae > Drosophila > Drosophila yakuba. The sequence goes on along the minus strand of NC_052529.2, from coordinate 15,001,090 downwards.
AAAAAATAATTGTTATAAAAGTGTTTATAAGTCAAGGTCAGGCTAAGCACTTTTTTTTTGCTTATATAACACATTGCATCCCCACTTCCCGTCCTGTTTTTCACTAAGCTGGGGGCAACCTAGTTCCGTTTTATTTATTTTTATATTAAATGCTGGCTGCGGTCCTCCATGTGTTATATATGCGCATTTCATATACATTTGTTTGTGGATGCACTTATATATATGAAACATTGCATTTTTATTCCAGTTCTGGCAGGCGCAAGTGTTTTTCGCCCTTGTGCTAAGCCATCTCAGGCTGCAAATGCATTAAATCCAGCCTTGAACTATGATTTATATTGCTCACAAACATATGGAAAATATATACGAGTATGTACATATATATCGTGTTGGTTTCTATTCGTTTGTTATTTCTTGGCACAATTTTTAATTTGGCAAATTTTCCGTTCTGTTGACACTTTCTTCCGATTGAAATCTTCTAGATGATTTCCGTTTGCTAAATTGGCATTTCGATTGCCTCGGTTAGCCGCAATAATCCTGACACTATTCCAATAAATTATTTATATGCAATCGGGAAAATACAAAATGTGTAAATTGAAATGCCGAAGATGTTTGCCATAAATGTTTCACAAAAATTTGAAGATGATTTGGTGGTGGACCATTTTGCTTTTCTTTTATGCCCAGCCTTATTTACGCATTTTGATTAATTATCTTTATTTCTTTGAAATTATTTCCGCGTCTATTAAGTCGAAAGCAGAAATAATTTTCTTAAATTTAAGAAACCCTTTTGATTTGGCCCCAAAAACCCCAAAATTGCTAAACAAAATGGGAAAACGGTCAGCAAGGGAGCCACAACCATTTAATGCTATTAAATATATACAATTTAATAGATTAATTGATTCTAAAATAACCCAAAAATATTCTGTTGAAAGCCTTTTTAATAGCATTAAACACACACAAAAAGGGCACCCCAAACAATCGCCCCACCCAAAAAAGCAACTCTACTCCACTTTATCCCCACTCAAGCGCACACAAAAATATCTTGATGAAGATGAAAATATTTTCCACTTGCGTGCGCCAAAGCTGAAAGCCA